>NC_136063.1:1700228249-1701493249 GCF_964261635.1 Lissotriton helveticus | reverse complement strand
GATGTGCTTTGAACGCTGCCCCCCCCGCATCATTTAGATTACCAACGCCCATTGCACAAAAGCGTACCGGGCGCTCCCCACGCAAAAAAAACGATATATTTCTTTTTTTTTTTGCCCCGCGGGGCCCTTTTAAAGCCTCCACATCAAACCTAGAGGGTGAGGGAGGATCTACTATGCCCCCTTATGGTCATTTACCCCTTTGTTTTGGCCTCCTCTTGTCTCTCGATCCTACCGAGAGACAAGATGGCGGCCGCTCCGGACTGTTTAGAATGTTGACAGACACCGGAGAGCCAATCAGCTTCGCTTCGCGAAGTTCCGTTACGCGTCAAGGACGCGAACCGGAGCGCTACCCGGAGCGCTGTTAGGTTTCACACCAGTTATAGTTAGCTGACCATTTTACTCATACAAAACCATTGAAATTCCCATGTTATAGTTAGTTGGACTCACTATAACTCGCGTGCCCGCAATCCACTGCTGATGATGTCACATATTACATCATTCATGACATGGTCAGTGACATCACTGATGACATCTCAAATGACATCACTGATGACATCACTGATGACATCTCAAATGACATCACTGATGACATCACCGATAACATCAGCCTAAATGCGTGTTCCTGTAAATTAAAAATTAAAAATGTGTTTAACATATTGTAGAATGAGTGTATGTATGAGTGTTTGGATAATGGATTTAGTAGGTGCGTGACTGACTGTATGAGTGGGAGATTAAATGTGTCTTACTGAATGCATGGGTTAGTGACTAAATTATTTCTGTTGTTGTGTAAGCTGCTGCATGTGTTGATCAGTAGCTATATGAGTGGCTATATGGGTTATTGATTGGTTGTCCAAGTATTTGTATGTGAGGGTGTGTGTGTGTGTGTGGGTGGCTGGGAGGTGTGTGACTCTGTGCATATATGTGTGAGCAGTTGATTCACTTGGTATATGGGTTCAAGAGTGCATGTGGAAAGAGCTGTATGAGATGTTGACTGTGTGCATGGGTGTGTTGGTGAGTGAATAGCTATCTCAGTGCTCCATGTCCAAGTAAGTACATATGTAAAACACAGTGCATGTGAGAGTTGGCATATATAAATGACTATACATTAGAGCCTGTGATTGCGTCTGTGACTGTATGGATCAATGTGTACTTGTATCAGTGATTGTAAAAGAGAGTAAGTATGTGTTAGTAAATGTTTGAATAAGTAAGGTTTAGTGTGTATAACTGTGTAGTTGAGGAAATGGGAGTGTGATTGATTCTTTGCATAACTGACTAGGTGTGTGAGTAACTCTGTGGATAAGTGTCAGCGTGTGAGTGTCTGTATAGGTGTATGAGTGGATATGATAGTGTTCTATTGATGAGTGACTGTATGTATCAGTGATTGTATGGGTGAATGAGTGGATGTGTGTGTAGACCTAGAAATCAGTGAGTGCTTATGTGGTAACTGGAATTGCTGTGTCAATGGTTACCGGAATGGTAGTTTGTATTTAAAACTGGGTGTATCAAAGGTTAGATTAGAGTGTGAGGAGGTGCATCGTATTATCACATGGATGATGTCATCAGTGATGTCATCAGTGATGTCATTCGAGATGTCATTAGTGATGTCATCAGCGATGTCATTTGAGATGTCATCAGTGATGTCATCAGTGATGTCACTGACCATGTCATGAATGATGTAATATGTGACATCATCAGCGGTGGATTGCGGGCACGCGAGTTATAGTGAGTCCAACTAACTATAACGTGGGAATTTCAATGGTTTTCTATGAGTAAAATGTTCAGCTAACTATAACTGGTGTGAAACCTATGGTTTTTTCAGTGAATTTGAAAGATTTTTTAAATGCTAATTCCTAACTATAACGAGTGTGAAACCTATGTTTTTTTCAGTGAATTTCAAAGGTTTTTTAAATGCTAATTCCTAACTGTAACAATTGTGAAACCTATGGGTTTTTTTAGTGAATTTCAAAGGTTTTTTAAAAGCTAATTCCTAACTATAACGATTGTGAAACCTATGTTTTTTTCAGTGAATTTCATTGTTTTTTAAAAAGCAAATTCCTTTGTATATCGACTTTGTAACCTACGATTTTTCTTTTTTATTAGCTGCTTTTTATAAGTATTAATTATATTTAAAAAAATATATATATTATTTGTTCAATGTATACATTTTTTTTATTATAATTTTTTCCTGGTGCGCTCAGGGTGCGCGCACCGGTAAGCTTACCCGTACCATTTTGTCTTGGAGCGCACCGCGAGCGCTATTTCTGCGTTCGTAAAAAAAAAATGTATGAAAAGTAAATAATAATGCAAGACATTCAGTACCATACTTATAAAAGCAGTATTTTTGATTTACGAAATGAAAATGATTTTGCATTTCCGCTACCAAAACGTCACTCAGGCGCGCCGCGTAAGCGCCCCCGGAAGCGCTCCGGAGCGCGTAGCGTAAGCGCGTCAAGTCATGTGACCTTAAAATAACCCTTTTCATTGGTTCAGAAATTTTTTTTCCCAAATATTGAGAAACCCACCCATTTCTCTCACTATTGCGTTGTACTTGGAGAGAGCAAGAGGTGTTCTGTGCATTATCTGCTTCTCAAAGTTTTCTGATCTACAGCAATGGCTGCAAGGGAGTCATCCAGCGGTGATTCTGATGTTTTTTTGCCTGAGGACCCTCCTCACCACAAAACAAAGGACCACTTCATTTGGAAATTTTTTGACATCCCTGAAGGGAAAAAAAAGGTTAATGCTGCTAAGGTAACCTGCAAGATATGTGGCACTGTTCCTTTATCCAGAGGTAATCCTAATAGAAAATATAGCTTTGGAAATGCCACATTAATTAGGCATGTCCAGAGAATACATCCAAATAATTTTGCCTGGGAGAGTGTCAGGGACCTGGCACGGAATTTACCAAGAGATGGCGGCAGCACCTCCACTGGTGGAGCAACACCTTCAGGAACAACACTTGCAAGAATGGTCCCTAATGTGCAGCCGGTCTTTGCAGGCATAACATTTCTATGCGTGGACTGTGATGAACTGCTCTGTTATGGGGAGCAGAGTGTTGAACTCATTGCTATAAAGAGACAGGAACACCGCTGCCCTCCCCGTCCCTAATTTTTCAAATTTTTTTTGCTCCTGTTGAGCAGTTTTTGAATCCCTGTTTTTGTTTTTCCCCTGAAAAAAATACAAAACAAGTATAAAATCGTTATAAAAAAGTATTAAAAAAATATTTTAAGAAAGAAGAAAAAAAAGTTATTTTCAGAACTACCTCCAATTCTCCAAAAAGAGCTGTATTTTCACTCTAATTTTTTACACTGTTTTTCCCCGTGGTGCGCTCAGGGTACGTGTACCGTTAAGCGCCCATGTGCGTGCACCCTGAGCTTACTCTGCGAAAAAAAAAAAAACTCAAACCTTTTTTTGCCCTTCGGAGTCCTCCTAGGCCCCTCTGATAAAACATAAGGGGGGCAGGGTGCGTCTACCCTGCCCCCTATCAACATTATCCACTTTTATTTTTCACCTCTTGTGTCTCTGTTCTACAGAGTCACAAGATGGCAGACTATGCAGACCATTTAGAATGTTTACAGACACCCAAGAGCCAATTAGCTTTTGAAATTTAGAACCAATTAAAATGTTTCTTTGGTTTTGAATTCGTGTGTGATGAAGTTTCATTGGTTTTCTACATGAATATACATGAAAAATGAGAGGGAAACAAAGCCATTTTGTGATAGTACTCTTTGAGGTACATTTGTGAGGAATTTTTGGTGTTCTATTTCTGGTGTGAAATTTACACAGTACTAACTCTTCTACTGCTTTGTAAAAGGTGAGTTGTTAATTTGTAAGAGGAATTTAATACTTGATAAAACTCGTTTTATATTATCTATTATTAAAAACGATAAATTAAAGTGATTTTGTTTTTCTGCAATTTACAGCAAGAAATTTGAAAAGAATATGGATCTCAATGAGGACACCGTTGATATTAATTTTGAAATTTCGGCGACTTTTGTTGAGACGAGTTTTATTGAGGTCTTGAATGATCCTGTTGATAACACTATCCATGAAGAAGACCTTTTTTTGAGAGGAGATGGAATGGAGGATTTTAATGATGAGACTTTGGATGCTGAATTAATTGAATGTTTGGACTATATTGAGTTCCAGGAGTCATGTATGGAGACTTCTGATGAGGAGATTCCTGATCAGTTAATGTTAGAAGTTCTTCAAAATTATGAAAATTCTGAAGAATAAATTTATATTTAGAAATTATAAATTGTTTGAGACATTTTTTATTATTGTAGTGAAATGATTGTGGTATAAAGTGAGACTTATAGTATAGAGTGCAGCATTTTTGTGTTACATAGTAAGTTTACTCACAGTTACTTCCCTTCTCCCACTATATTTTCTCCAATGTGCATTTCACATCTCTTCTTCATCTCATGCCTTCTTTCTCTCACTGTCTCTCTCTAATGTACACTATCGCCGCCATTTTTTGTACTTTCAGAAGACAGTGAAATGTAATGCTCCAAAGGTGGAGTGCAATATCTGCCATACTGTTTTTTCCAGAGGCGAACCCAGAAGGAAGTACAGTTTTGGTAATCCAACTATGATTCGGCATGTCCAGAGGAGGCACCCCCAGAACTATGCCCGGGAGAGTGTCAGGGCTCTGGCACGAGAGGCTCCAAGAGATGGTGCCTCTAATTCAACTGGAGGAACAACTGCATCGGTGAGGGGGTGACCAGAGCAGCAGATCCCAAATATTCAGCCTGTTTTTAGTGAGGCCTCCATCAAATGCAAACATTGGGATGCCCTACTTTGTTACGGGGAACAAAGTATTATGATCATTGTTCGAGCATTAGAGAACCACCGCTGCCGTCCCCAGTCCTAATTTTAGGGAGAGAGGAAAGGAAAATGAATGAGGGAGCAAAAAAAGGGACGAGACTGGAAGGGAAGTGAAGTAGGGGGATTGAAAGAAGGTGAGTGTGTGAGTATAACTAAGTTATAGGGAGTGAGCGTGACAGAAGAGGAGTGATATACTAAAGAGACGGAGAGAATGAGGCTAACAGATAGAGAATGAGGGAAGAGGAGTGTAGAAATAAGAGGACAGAGGGAGTAAGATAAGGAGTTCGTGAAGTGGAGTAAGGAGAGTAAGGGAAGAGAAAAGAGTGAAGGAGCAAAAGAAGGAAAGAGACAAGAAGGAACGTAAAGGTTAAGGTCTGAAAGAAGGTGAGTGTGGGAGTATGGCTGAGTCATAGGGAGTGAGCGTGACAGAAGAGGAGTGAGAGACTAAAGGGACGGAGAGAATGAGGCTAACAGAGACAGAATGAGGGAAGGGGAGTGTAGAAGTAAGAGGATAGAGACAGAAAGAGAAGGAATTAGTGAAGTAGAGTAAGGAGAGTAAGGGAAGTGAAAACAGTGAAGGAGTAAAGGAAGGAAAGTGAGAGGAAGAAAAGTAAAGGAGAAGGTCTGAAAGAAGGTGAGTGTGGGAGTATGGCTCAGTTATAGGGAGTGAGCGTGATAGAAAAGGAGTGAGAGACTAAGAGGATGGAGAGAATGTCGGTAACAGTGAGAGAGTGAGAAAAGGGGAGTGAGTAAGTTAGAGGACAGAGGGAGAAACAGAAGGAGTTAGTGAAGTGGAGTTAGGAGAGTAAGGGAAGAGAAAAGAGTGAAGGAGCAAAAGAAGGAAAGAGACAGGAAGGGAAGTAAAGGAGAAGGTTTCAAAGAAGGTGAGTGTGGGTGTATGGCTGAGTTATAGGCAGTGAGCGTGACAGAAAAGGAGTGAGAGACTAAGGGGACAGAGAGAATGAGGCTAACAGAGAGAGAATGAGGGACGGGGAGTGTAGAAGTAAGAGGAGAGAGGGAGTAAGAGAAGGAATTAGTGAAGTGGAGTAAGGAGAGTAAGGCAAGGGAAAACAGTGAAGGACTAAAGGAAGGGAAGTGAGAGGATGGAAAGTAAAGGAGAAGGTCTGAAACAAGGTGAGTGTGGGAGTATGGCTAAGATATAGGGAGTGAGCGTGATAAAAAAAGAATGAGAAACTAAGAGGACAGAGAGAATGTGGGTAACAGAGAGAGAGTGAGAAAAGGGGAGTGAGTAAGTTAGAGGACAGAGAGATTGAGAGAAGGAGTTACTGAAGTGGAGTAAGAGGAGTAATGGAAGGGAAAAGAGTAAAGAAGCAAAGGATTGGATGAGAGAAGAAGGGAAGTAAAGGAGAAGGTTTCAAAGAAGGTGAGTGTGGGAGTATGGCTGAGTTATAGGCAGTAAGCGTGACAGAAGAGGAGTGAGAGACTAAAGGGACGGAGAGAATGAGGCTAACAGAGAGAGAATGAGGGAAGGGGAGTGTAGAAGTAAGAGGACAGAGGGAGTAAGAGAAGGAATTAGTGAAGTGGAGTAAGGAGAGTAAGAGAAAACAGTGAAGAAGTAAAGGATGTGAAGAGAGAGGAAGGGAAGTAAAGGAGAAGGTTTCAAAGAAGGTGAGTGTGGGAGTATGGCTGAGTTATAGGGAGTGAGCGTGACAGAAGAGGAGTGAGAGACTAAAGGGACGGAGAGAATGAGGGTAACAGAGAGAGAGTGAGAGAAGGGGAGTGTAGAATAAGAGTGCAGAGGGAGTAAGAGAAGGAATTAGTGAAGTGGAGTAAGGAGAGTAAGGGAAGGGAACACAGTGAAGGAGTGAAGGAAGGGAAGAGAGAGGAAGGAGAGTAAAGGAGAACGTCTGAAAGAAGGTGACTGTGGGAGTGTGGCTGAGTTATAGGGAGTGAGCGTGATAGAAGAGGAGTGAATGGGGGTAACAGAGAGAGAGTGAGAGAAGGGGAGTGTAGAACTAAGAGGACCGAGGGAGAAAGAGAAGGAGTTAGTGAAGTGGAGTAAGAAGAGTAAGGGAAGGGAAAAGAGTAAAGCAATGAAGTAAGAGAAGAGAGAGGAAAGAAAGTAAAGGAGAAGGTCTAAAAGAAGGTGAGTGTAAGAGAGGAGTGTGGAAAAGGGGAGTAAACATGGGAATTCAGAATAAGTGAGGCAAGCGCAATAAGGGAACAGAGGTGTGGGAGCATCAGAGAAGAGTATTGAGGTTAAGGAAAAGAGTATAGGGAAAGTAAATTTGTACATCAAACTTACCTTATAAGTAATGTAAACTTAGTTTCATATTTTCATTTAAATTTATATCTGTGAAAGACAAAACAAAAAAAGTTACAATATTTGTAAGATATATTTTACAATACAAGAAACAAAGTAGGAGATTAACAAGGGTGAGGGAGGGTGAATGAAGGGCAGGGAGGTTGATGAAAAAGGGAAAATAAGGAGAGGATAAAAGTAAGTGAGCTTGAGACAAAGGAAGTGAAGGAGTGAGAATATAGAGGTAGTGAAGGAAAGAGTGGCAGAAAGGAACTGAGTAAGAGAGCAAAGAAATGTAAGTAAGGGAGTGTGAGTGAGTTTTAGGGAGTAAGCATGACGGAAGAGGAGTGAGACAGTGAGAGGATCCAGACACTGAAGCTAAGAGACAGGGTGTGAGGGAAAGGGAGTGAGGATGTGAGAGTACAGAGGAAGTGAGAGAAGGAGTGAGTGAAGTGTAATAAGGTGAGTGAGAGAAGGGGAATTATTGAGGAAACAAAGAAAGGAAACAAGGGGAAGGGGAGTGAAGTAGAGTGACTGACAGCTGAAAGTAGTGAATGGGAGAAAGGGAAAGGGCACTGAAGGAGTGGTAAATAAGAATAAGTGAGGAAAGTGGAATATGGAAAGGGAGGTGAGGGAGAGTGAAAAAAGGCCAGTGAGGGTGAGTTAAGAGGAGTGATAGAGAGTGGAAATAGGTGAGTGAGCATAAGAGAATGGGAAAGTAATATATATTTAATAATAATTTCAACATCATGTTAAATGGTTTATTTTTGCTGTTCTCAGAATATATTGAATTTCACTTAAAACAGTGACTTCAATAGTACTCATCATATAACAGCGAGCAAAAAAAAACACAATCAACTATGCCTTATTCAGCTTCACCCTTAAAGACGCTATAAAGAGCCTGGCCTACCTTCCCCCGCATTTGTCAGATCACTCTGCTATTCTCTTTTCTATAACATTAGGTCAGAATGTTACTCATACTTCATGGTCCTTTGATCGCACCATTCTTCTTGAAGAAGAGGAGAGAGAACATCTTATATCTGAATCTGCTGCTTTTATGGAGTGCAATCTAAATTCTGCCCCTTTGGTCTGTGTGTGGGAGACGTGGAAGGCATATTTGAGGGGATGTATTACCAACCGTGCCTCCTTTAGAAAAAAGAAATATAGAGAGGAAGTATCAAAAATAGAGCGAGATCTGGCCCTCATAGAATCGGACGACCCTATGTCCCCGGAGAATTCGGAAAGAAGAAGTGAGTTAAAAAACAAATTAGATGCTATATTGCAGGAGAGAGTGAACAAAAGGTGGCAAGCTAGTAAGCTTTCCCACTTCGAGTATGGTGAGGCTGCGGGCAAGTTGCTTGCTTGGAAAATTAAAGCAGACCAGGCTAGAAACTATATTAAAGAAATGAGGATAGAGGGCGAAGCCAATAATAGAAATACAGATTTGAAAATAGGGGAAGCCTTTCGGGCCTTTTTTTCAGAATATATACACAGAAGAAATCAGAGTAAATACTGAGGAGAGGGACACATGGTTGGAGAAGGTGATCCTCCCAAAGTTGACTAGGCAACAGAGTGAACATCTGGATAAAGAGATAACAGAGGCAGAAGTCGCAAGAGCTATTAAACAGCTGAAGCAGGGGAAGGCTGCAGGGCCGGACGGCATCCCCGGCGAACTATATCAAGTACTAGACTCAACTATTATTCCAGTCTTAACGAACCTGTTTAATAACATCTTTAATCAGGGGCGAGACACCGCCTAGTTCCTGGGGCGAGGCAAGATATTGCCCTAGTATCAAAATTAGGGAAGGATCCAGTGGATTGCGGATCTTATCGTCCGATCTCGCTTCTAAACAATGATTATAAGACCTTTGCAGCAATTTTGGCTGCACGCCTGGGAAGCGAGATCGCTACGATCATCCATCAGGACCAAAAGGGCTTTATTAGAGGTCGCCAGTTTGCCGACCTAACCTATGATCTGGTCGGGGCGATAGATATCGCCTCAACCTTTGCCTTGCCTCTTGCGATCATGACACTTGACGCAACAAAGGCATTCGATGGGGTCGATTGGCCCTATCTAGCTGCAGTTATGGGAAAATTCCAATTTGGTCCCAATTTTTGTAGAGCTATCAGCTTGCTGTACAAAGACCCGAGAGCTAGTCTCTTGATTAATGGCACCCACACAGAACCTTTTGAAAACCGTAGGGGGACAAGACAGGGGTGCCCTATCTCCCCCCTCCTGTTCAACATTTATGTTGAACCCTTTGTCCAGAACCTAGGAGATGACATCAATATTCCGCCTTTTTCTTTCTCGGGCTGGGAGAAAAAAGTTGGGTTGTATGCGGACAATATTCTTATATATACAACAGACCCCGACCAGGCATTTCCTATGGTCATAAAAAGGGCTGAAGAATTTGGAAAGTTCTCAGGTTACGAAATAAACGCTGGGAAAACTGATCTTATGGCTTGGAATATCGCAAACCTCCAACTCCCGGTGACACCTTCAATCCGCTATCTGGGAATTAGAATTACAAATGACATAAACATCTTGGCCCAGATTAACCTAGATCGGATTTTTCATGAATCGAAGGCATTGATGAAAGCATGGTCCTTTCTCCCTCTTACTATCTACGGGAGAACGAGCCTAGTGAAAATGACTATTCTTCCCAAATACACATTTATATTTTACATCATTCCGCTGACATTTGATTCTAAACAACTCTTTAAATGCCAACAAAACATTAATTCTTCTATCTGGAGTTTTAAATCAACTAGGTTGGCATGGAAGAAGCTAAGAAGGAGGAGAGAGAAGGGGGGACTTGCACTGCCAGACTTGGAATACTATGCTTGGGCCTTCCATTTGTCCCACTCTAGGATGTTACTAAAGACCCCCCATGATAACTGAAATGGGTTGCATGTTCAAGACAATGTTATTGGGCTCTAATCTCCCACTTGACGGCTTTTTGTTCAAATTTGGACACCAGAGATTTTTTTAAGAGAGTGAGGCTAAAGACTCTACACCTGCTCCTAAAACAATGGACTCAAATTAAATCTAAGGTTGGGCTGCCATACTTTTCTAATTTTGCACCCATCTGGGATCTTCCAGGGCTATCTCCGCATTATGTCGATAGTGTTACCACCGTGCTATTGGAGGCAGGGATATTAAGATGGGGAGAGCTGGTGGCAGGAGGGTCTTTACTAGAATGGGAGGTATTCTCAGATAAGATAAGCTCTCCATTAGCCTGGTTTATATACATACAACTGTCAAGTTGGGTTCGAGATCAGACAAAAGAAAAAGGTTAAACTTGGAGGGTACAGGTCCTTAGAGAAAAATCTAGTAGAGAAAGTCAGTGGAGGTAAGGAGGTTGCCTTTTTCTATTGGAACATAATGGAGGAAGCAGAGGGGAGACTCTAGCCTCCCGGTAGATCTGTGGGATGGGATTGGAGAAGTTCAGGCAGAAGAATTATGGACGAGATCTTTTAGTCTCCTGTACAAAATCATCAAACCTGCCTGGTCCAGGCGCAATCAACTATTACACTACATTGCGCATACTACTCCCCCCAAAGACTGTCTAAGTTCCAACCAGGGAAGTGCTGCAACAAATGCCTCCTCCCAGCAGCCTCAGATCTCCACATGTTTTGGGAGTGTCCCAATATTAACAGTTTCTGGCAAGAAGTCAAGACATCTCTTGAATCAATCTTAAAACCTCGATCTCTTTTCCTGGTCCTTAGTAATTTTTGGGCTAAGAGATAACATCAAGGGGCTAGAGAGGTCATTCCTATATTATGCCATATTGTTAGCAAGAAGACAAATTTGTAAGTACTGGGTCAATATCAATCCGCCGACCCACGCGGAGTGGTTGACATCACTTTATGAAACATCTAAAGTCGTATATGGCAAGGGCTTGCAGTCCCCGCAGTCTGAATTTCTGGAGGTATTTACTTGCGTGGAGATAAAGAGATCAGAGAACCCGTTTTTTTTTTTTTTTCTTCCCCCGTCTGATGATTAGGCCCAGTACTCCAGGTCCAACGGGAGGCTCCCCATGCCACAAAGACAGTGGACCGACAGCCGGCTTTAGCCTTAGATGGATTAAGATCGTGCAGAGGTTTCCTCTCGCTAAGACATCTGGTCTGCCCTCCTGGGAGACATGGAGCTATTTTCTAGTTTCCTACCTTCGCAGGGACATTTGTCTTGGCGGTTGTTAATTCTTGGAATGATGAAGCGGCTAATGAGGACACACAAAAAAATGATAATTTCAACATCATGTTAAATGGTTTATTTTTGCTGTTCTCAGAATATATTGAATTTCACTTAAAACAGTGACTTCAATAGTACTCATCATATAACAGCGGGCAAAAAAAAACACAATCAAAATGATTGTGTTTAAAAAACCCATTGAATAATTTCTAAATAACGTAAAAATTTAAAAACCATATCTAAACTCACTTTTGATCCATCCACCTTTCCACGAGGCCAAATAGTATATGGAAAGTCCTTTCTATGGAAATGAGTCCAGAGGATTCTTAATGTCTCATTTACCCGACTTTCTGAAACAAAAGCTCCAACATCTTTTACATTATGAAACAAGAGTTTTACTTCCACCTCTACCTTACTTTTTATAAATAATTTCTATAATACTCACAGCACACACTATATGATAAACATATACTATCTCTATGAAAACTACATGTTTTTTATTATTTTCATCACTCTCATTCAGAAAGTAATTTTGAAGAGCAAATTAAGTTATATTAACCGCTGCAATCTTCATAGGCCAATTACCTTCCTTAAAATTTCGGTTGTAAGAACACTAGGTAAGAATTTAGTAAGTCAGAAGGCAAACGTTGTTTTGAAAGTCAATTGAGTATCATTACAGAGCTTCCAACCTTTTTGGCATTTTAAATAACATGTGTAATGTCCTGATGTTGTTGAAGGACCATCATGGTAAATACTTGCTGCAGTTGTAAAGGTTCTTCCTGAATTTGTTAATTGAGAAGCCACAAACTTTTTAATTAATGCTGTAAATTTAGTTCCATCAGGTCTACATCGTTGGAACATTAAAATAACATACTGTCCATATCTTATTATAAATAAAGTTGATAGCATTTCAGATTTACATTGACTACAGACCATGTTTTGATTTGCTGCTCTAACTAGATTATTAAAAGACACTGATTTGCAGTCTGGTAAAGTCAAATATATAAATCTTTCAGTGTCTACTTTAGTACTACTTGAAAAGGAGCAATTGTCACAGTCATGTTGCCATTTATAAGAAAGGTCAAAAATATTTTCTACATCTACCCCTTCATCTTGCAAAACAACAAGCATATACATTAGAAATTCCTGACAATCTTGCTGAATATTCTGTGAAAATTGATTAAGTCCAGAACATATGTCTAAAACCTTTC
The DNA here is from genome assembly GCF_964261635.1 of Lissotriton helveticus. Lineage (NCBI taxonomy): Eukaryota > Metazoa > Chordata > Amphibia > Caudata > Salamandridae > Lissotriton > Lissotriton helveticus. The sequence continues at coordinate 1,701,480,756 of NC_136063.1, read as the reverse complement.
GAATTTCAGAAACACTTTGTATTTTTGTTCTATCACTGCTGCATTTCTCTAATACAGAATTTAATAAACAACAAAGTGTTTGATCACGATTTTCAGCAATCTGTTCTTTTACAGTTTGGAGAAAAAAAACAACATTAACCACTACATTAGCATAGCAGTTGACACCAGAACTATTTTCAAACTGAAATCCAACAACATCTTCAACTGAATCCATTTCCTTTCTGCTTACAATTACTGTTTCATGTACTTTTTTTTCTTTTTGCTACAACTTCACTACAATTTTTCTCATTTCTTCTTTTTCGGCCTACCACACGCTTTTCAAACAGAGGATATTGAGGTAAATTTGGAGCATACTCTCTTCTTAACCTATTATATTCTTTTAGACAATTTAGATCTGCATTAATCTTTGTCTCATCAAAATCAATCAAGTACAATCCAGATAAAGTTCTGACTCGAGATAAAGCAACATATGCCATGCCCTCCTTGAACACAGAATTTCCAATATTCACCAAAGCACTATCAACACTTAAACCTTGAGATTTATGAATAGTTACTGCATATGCCAAAGAAACAGGAAACTGTTTTCTGCGGACATATAAATCTTTCGTTAGCAAAAAGCGAGCAGAACAACGACTGATTTGTTGTAATTCTTCAATACCATCAAATTTAATTTTTATAATTTTAATTCCATCTCTATTTCGGTAATTCACAAAATCCACAACATGACCCATTGCTCCATTAACTAAACCTCTTTCCACATATAAATTACGTCGTAAAATTATACGACAATTTAAAGATGCATAGAGTCTTTTCCATATCAGCAGTTTTAGATATTGTCTTCTCTAAAGAATCCAATTTTGTTTTCAACTTTTCTGACAAAATAATAGTGGCACTTTCAAGTTCTATTTTATTAATAGCTTCCAGTTTCACAATCTCTTGATTTTCCAACTTTAACATTTTGGTGTTGAAGATTGAACATTCTTGCAGAGTTGGCATCAAGCATATGACAGATTTGTTTTCAGGAATTTTCTTAAAAATATTCTATGGGAGGAATATTTTCCTTTGGAAACAAATTTGAAATTAATCGTCCATGTAAAGCTTTTTTGCCATGCTCAGTTAGTTTTCCAATTTCTACATCTTGTAGAATATTTTTATCATCTTCATCCTTTGCCTGTCGTACATTTTGAAGTAGTTCTGCATATTTGAAATTTAGCCATATGTTAACATTTCAAATGCTTCCTAAGTACTTCATGATATCTTCATGCATAAGCATTTTAACACTGGCTGTCCTTTCACTGGAGTTAGTTGCAGTAAATCTCCCAAAACAATGATGTGTGTGCCTACAAATAACACATCATAGTCTGTTTTGAGAATTTCTTGCATTCTTAAATGCACAAAAGCAAGCATTACATTTGATACCATGCTTACTTCATCAATGATAAGAAGTTTCATTTTCTTTAGGACTCTTGAAACTTCACAACAAGCTTCTCCAGATAGCTTGTGGTATTGTAATTTGTTATCATGCTCCACTGGCAGCATCAATAAGTGATGTAAAGTAATCCCTTTAATGTTGTGTGCTGCCAACCCAGTTGGAGCAGTAACAACACAAGAGAGCGATGACTCCGTTGTTTTCTGCAAATATGTTTGCAATCGCTTTAATCAGGAAACTTTTCCCAGTTCCTGCTTCTCCACTCACATACAGTCGGATAGGTACAAATGATGTACATGAGCACTCTTTTTTCTCATGAGATAAACCATGCTCAATTTGTTTTGTGACTTGGTCATATATTTGTCTCTGCTCAACGTTTAGTTCTTTTTCCAAATCTTCTAAGTCAACTTCATCCTTCTGAGCTTGTTCCATGGCTCTTTCAACTTCATCCATGGCAGTGGCAGCTTCATTTTGCATAATTGGTCCTCCTAGTGGATCCTGACTCAATGAAGCAGAACTCTGACTGTCTTGAGAACTGTCTCTAGCAATCTCTGCTGCAATTGGAGCTTCTTGCTGTATTTCCTCATTCAACATTTGCAGATAATTTGAAAAAAACAGGACATTCTATCGTATCCTTGGTTGCATTGAACGAATCTTCATAAGTAAGAAAATCTCCAAGTAGTTCCTCTTCTCCACGCCAAGGTTTAAAGAGTTGCAAAAGAGCTAAGTAATAAAATTCCCTTTTGTCTGGAGAATCACAACTCAATTTTCGATGATTAATCAAATGGCCTTTTCTTTGTTTTACTAGACAGCTTCCACATCCAATTACAGCATATACACCTTTATTGATGTCTTCTGTGACATTCTTTTTAAAAATGTAGGTTTGCACAACTTCATAGAGACAAGCGTCCTCAAGGTGAGTACTTCTATTTGGATAGTATGTATCCAACATGTTTGTCTTCAAAATATCTGTACTGTCTGGTTCTTTCTCCGCCAAATACTCTATTTCTTATACATACTTCAAAACTCGGTTTCGTGTTGCAGCAAGACCTAGACTCACCCAAATGATGGTTCTAGATTTGGCATATAGACTTGCTGATGACAACCGATGAGAACATTCATACGCTCCAATTTCTCGATGCGACAACATCTTCAGACTGTAACTGTATAATTTCTTGCTTAGACTCTTTTCATGTGAAATTTCCTCCCACATTTCCTTCAGTTCAGTTTTTTCTGATTTTGTGATGTAAGACATCACATATCGAGCCACAGCAATAGAGTTGTCAGCCACATATTGAATATCCATGTTAGCATTCCACATGGACAAAATGACTGGGTTGTAGTCATTTATGAATTTGAATTCCTCATTTCTTCTTAGGTTGTATGTATTTTTGGGTGATTTTCTTGTCACAGTATGTCGCAGAGAAGACATAAAATTGTTGACTCTTCCTTTCGCTGTTACTGGACGTGGAAATGCAAAACGACATTTCGTGTAGAACTTGTCCTTGGATTTGTATTTTCGACGACAGTATTTCCCACAACGATGACTTTGAAAGCGTAAAACTTGGTGTCTTAAATTGTTTTCTTCTGTACTTTTCGGAACAGCACATGTAGAATACTGCTCAATGAAACTCATCACTTTCTCATCTGAATCTGTTCCAAATTTAGGTGCATCTTTAATCCATAGCAGATTATGTATATGAGGAGCACCTCTTGCTTGATACTCCTTTCTCCAAAAGAAATCCAACACCTCTCCAAGCGGAGGATTTTTTTTGTTTGTAATAAAAGACATCATAGCTTCAAACCTATGATTGAAATACCTGCATACATTAACTGGATCCAAAGAGCACAGTTCTCCAGGTGTCTTGTATTCAATATTTAGAATTTTTTTATTTGCCTCTCGTAGAAATTCAAGTAAGTCTTCCCAAGCATACTCAGCACAGCTAAGAGTGAGGAACCATGTAGGAGTTCCTAAGTTTCTTAGCATACATTTCAATTCCCCATGACGACGGTACCAATACTCGTTAGTACCACGCTGACATGCCATGAGATTAATTAGCTGAGATTCCAAAACACTGTCTTGCAGTTTGACTTTATCCATAAAATCCCTTGCCGAAACATTTTGTAGATGTGCTCCACTTTTCAGTATATGGTTTACTGCATTGGAAAGTCCAGACAAGTCACTCTCAAACAGTAGATGGAACAAATATGGAAATGCATTGACGAAACCTTGGATCTTCTGCATATAATCTTGAAGTCCCGTATTCGGATGCAGGAATTTGAACAGGTCGGTCGTCATATCGTCCACCTTCACCTGTTGGAAATAACTGTGGAAAACAACGAGCTTCTAAACTTTCTTCCCATACACTAATGGGACTTCCTTCGGCTTTTTTCATCTGAAACAAGTCAATAGCATTCCCCATCACTTCTTTGGAATACAATGGATGAACACTATAATGTTCGTAAATTTCTTCACTTCTAGAGACATCAACTTTTTCTATTTGTCCAGCAGAGACATCAGTGTCGTCTTGTACAGTTGTTTCCTCATCTCCCACATACACATTTCTATAGTACTGATTATTTTTTACCAAATACAACACTTTCCTAACATCCACTAATTCTTGCCAGATTTTCTTACTTTTTGTCGGAACACCATTAACTAGGATAACCAGAGGTTCCTCTTCTACTTTTTCGACACCAATTGTATCAATATTTTTTTTAACATCTAGAGGCAAATAAACAACTCTTCCCTTTAATCCTCTCTGTAAATCTGAAGGAGGCAATTTCCCTGTCTTAGGCTCCATGCGAACAATAGCCTGAAAAGGATGCACACATTGAATCAGAATAGACTCATAGGTATTTAAATCCATCAATTCAGAAGGAATGTCTACCAACTCCATATTATTATGAACAGCTCTAGCAGGCATTCTGTTTTCATTTAATTTATTATAGCAATATGTACAAATACGTTGATCAGAGCCCAGATCAAAACAATTTTCAACTAACAAATAAGTTGCAAAATCCTTCCACTCATTATTATTTATCTTTTCGCTTTTTATATATATAAATCAACTAATATAGTCTGATGCTTATAATGAGTCCGTCGACAGCAAACACAAGAAAAATTAGGCCTTTCACTTGAATTCACTTTAAACTTTATAATTTCATTTTCAAATTTTTCTGTACTTAAAATCTCTACATTCTCTTCTACATTACCTTCTATTACTGTATCAATTTCTGCACTAACCTCTTTTTCACCAAAGTAACAAAACTCAATTTCATCAAAATGTTTTTGACATCTAATTCAGTTCCATGCAAAAGAGCACTGTTTAACTGTTTTAGTTTAAGTGCTGGACTTTTTGCATAGTACAACCTTCTCACTAATTTCCTCACTTTATTATGATGCACTGCTAACATCCTAAAATGGTGAAAAACACTCTGACATACTTTTCTTGAAAGACAAGCCAGTGAATGCCCTTGCAAACCTGTTTTTTCTCTCACTCTACAAGGATCTAACTCTTGTAAACTTTTCATTTTTTGTTTCACACTTTTTTTAGTATATGTCCATAAGAAACTACGAAACAAATCAATTGATTCCTGTCAGACACTACAAATACTACTACAATTCCATGTATATACTGGAGCCTTAGGACATCTCCCTAAAAGTTCATCAGCTAACACCTCTTCTGTATTTCTAGGCACAATCTCTTCTTTTTCAACCGGACAACCGTCCTTCACCTCATATGCTCGACCACTGGTGTCAGCTGCATGCACCGAATCATTATCTTGAAAGTAACTTTCTTCATTAAAAAACTGGCTCAGAACTTGAACTATGCTTGCATTCTCCAGAAAAAACATCACAGAAATTAGTTTGATTAATTACTCTCCTCCACTTACATTTTGATTTGCACACATTGATTATCTTATCAAGTGTACGAATTCTATTTATTACTAAACAAAACAATTTATTTTTCACTTTAAATGCTTCATCCACGATCTTAACTAGGTTTTTTTTTCTTGTAAAAAGCAGTCTTTTTTTTATACCTTTTTACATTTTTTAATACATTTGTTACTATTCTGTTGTAAAACATTTGTCTACGTATTTCAGAAAACTGTTTGCTTCTTCGTTTGGCATGCAAAATGTCATGTCCTTGTACAGATCTAACATTTTTAGAAGGACATCCTGTTTTCTTTGAAATTACAGGTATTTCTTTGTTCTTTCCTAAAAAAATAAAAATTCTTGGCATTTCAATAACTTCCTCAGAAAATTTTTAGTTTGCTTACCAGGAGCATTTTTCTTTTTCTCTGAAGATTTTATTTTGGTTGGTTGTTGATTTTCTTTTCCCTTAGTCCTTAATTTTCTTTTATGATTTTTTTTCTCTTCTTTCTTTAGAAGGCATCTTTTAGTCTGTTTGTATAGATGATTATAATCTGTAGTAAAGAAAAAAATAACATATTATAGACCACTACAAACATATTACACATCAATTACAATAAGTAAACAATATAAACACTAGTATACAACAAAAGTCTCATTTACATTACATGTGCTTTCTTTTCTGTCAAAAACGATTAACTAATTAATTTTTATGTCTTGTTTATATATAGGTGGTCTGTTTTTGGCCTGTACATACATTGAAATAATATGAGCAGAGACACACATACTGCTTACAGAGAAAGAGATGGTAGATTACATGTAATATGGTGGACAATTGCCTAACATCACACCAAATCTATTGCATTTTCAATGCTTGTTTACTTTGCCTCCATCAAGAAGGCATTCAGATGTGTCACACATTTGCCATAAAATCTAAATATTAGTACTCAAGTTGCTCATTATATCAAGCTTCAGTCACAGTGTGATCTTAGGCACATTACTAGGATTTTAAATATAAAATACCATGTGTGTCTCTGCCAACAGTATGAGTGACTCTGCCTAAGATTACAATGATGGGTGAATCAAGCTTCACTTACAGTGTGATCTTAGGCAGATTAGTAGGATTTTAGAGATAATGTACAATGTCTGTCTCTGCCAACAGTATGTATCACACCGAGGGCGAGATCTATTGCATTTTCAATGCTTGTTTACTTTGGATCCATCAAGAAGGCATTCAGATATGTCACACATTTGCCATAAATTCTGAATGTTAGCATTCTAGTTGGTCATTATATCAAGCTCCACTCACAGTGTGATCTTAGGCAGATTAATACGATTTTAGAAATGTGTGACACATCTGAATGCCTTCTTGATGCAATGTTTCACATGGGTGCAAGCAGAAAATGCATGCAGAATAATAAAATTCGCACCCAGACAAGAATATGAAATGCCGTGAGAGATGTTTAAAGGTTTTTTTAATGGCATAAATTGAGATAGAATATACAAAACAAGACAGGCATATTTACAAGCTGCATGCGCAATCTTTGACTTTAATGCTGGTCCAGAGATAATGTAATGGTTTCATTGGCATATTTACAAGCTGTGTGCGCAATATTAGATATAATGTACCATGTCTGTCTCTGTCAACAATATGTGTGACACCGAGGGCGAGATCTATTTCATTTTCAATGCTTGTTTACTTTAGTTGCATCAACAAGGCATTCAGATGTGTCACACATTTGCCATAAATTCTGAATGTTAGCACTCTAGTTGCTCATTATATCAAGCTGCACTCACAGTGTGATCTTAGGCAGATTAATAAGATTTTAGATATAATGTACCATGTCTGTCCCTGCCAACAGTATGTGTGACTCTCCCTAAGATCACAGTGATGGGTGAATCAAGCTTAAGTCACAGTGTGGTCTTAGGCACATGATCAGAATGTTAGATATAATGTACCATGTGTGTCTCTGCCAACAGTATGTGTGACTCTGCCTAAGATTACAATGATGGGTGAATCAAGCTTTACTTACAGTGTGATCTTAGGTGGATTAATAGGATTTTAGATATAATGTACTGCCAACAGTATGTGTGACACCGAGGGCGAGATCTATTGCATTTTTTATCTTTTTTAAATTTTTAATTAATAAATTTGCCATTAAAAGAAACCTTTAAACATATCTCTGGACCAGCATTACAAGCTGCGTGCGCAATCTTTGACATAGCTGTGTGTTTATAAGCTAGATTTCTTTATAAATTGCGCAAGAATCTTGTAAATATGCTCCTCTTTATCTTATATTCCATCTCAATTTATACCATTACTGAAATACTTTAAGCATCTCCCACACCATTTCATATGGTTTTCTATCTGCTATTCCTATCCCTCTCCATACATTCACTGCTTCCACCCATGCTAAAGTTTGCACAAGGCGCTTCAAAAAAAGGAGCATATTTACAAGTCCAATGAAACCATTACACAATTTCTAAACCAGCATTAAATCCAAGCATAAAAAACAATTTATGAAGAAGTCTACCTTTTAAGCACACAGCTATGTAAAGATTGTGCACGCAGCTTGTAAATATGCTTCCTTTTTTTGTATATTCTATCTCATTTTATGCCATTAAAAGAAACCTTTAAACATCTCTCACGGCATTTCATATTCTTGTCTGGGTGCCAATTTTATTATTTTGCAAGCATTTTCTGCTTGCACCCATGTGAAACATTGCGCAAGAGTCTTGTAAATATGCCCCTCTTTACCTTATATTCCATCTCAATTGATACCATTACTGAAATACTTTATGCATCTTCCACACCATTTCATATGGTTTTCTATCTGCTATTCCTATCCCTCTCCATACATTCACTGCTTCCACCCATACTAAAGGTTGCACAAGGCGCTTAAAAAAAAGGAGCATATTTACAAGTCCAATAAAACCATTACACAATTTCTAAACCAGCATTGATCCAAGCATAAAAAACAATTATTAAAGAAGTCTACCTTATAAACACACAGCTATGTCAAAGATTGCGCACACAGCTTGTAAATATGCTTCTCTTTTTTTGTATATTCTATCTCAATTTATGCCATAAACCTTTAAACATCTCTCACGGCATTTCATATTCTTGTCTGGGTGCCAATTTTATTATTTTGCAAGCATTTTCTGCTTGCACCCATGTGAAACATTGCGCAAGAGTCTTGTAAATATGCCCCTCTTTATCTTATATTCCATCTCAATTGATACCATTACTGAAATACTTTATGCATCTCCCACACCATTTCATATGGTTTTCTATCTGCTATTCCTATCCCTCTCCATACATTCACTGCTTCCACCCATACTAAAGGTTGCACAAGGCGCTTCAAAAAAAGGAGCATATGTACAAGTCCAATGAAACCATTACACAAGTTCTAAACCAGCATTGAATCCAAGCATAAAAAACAATTTATAAAGAAGTCTACCTTTTAAACACACAGCTATGTCAAAGATTGCGCATGCAGCTTGTAAATACGCTTGTCTTTTTTTGTATATTCTATCTCAATTTATGCCATTAAAAGAAACCTTTAAACATCTCTCACGGCATTTCATATTATTGTCTGGGTGCAAATTTTATTATTCTGCATGCATTTTCTGCTTGCACCCATGTGAAACTTTGCGCAAAAGTCTTGTAAATATGCCCCTCTTTATCTTATATTCCATCTCAATTGATACCATTAATGAAATACTTTATGCATCTCCCACACCATTTCATATGGTTTTCTATCTGCTATTCCTATCCCTCTCCATACATTCACTGCTTCCACCCATGCTAAAGGTTGTAGAAGGCGCTTAAAAAAAGAGCATATTTACAAGTCCAATGAAACCACAACACAATTTCTAAACTAGCATTGAATCCAAGCAGAAAAAACAATTTATAAAGAAGTCTACCTTTTAAACACACAGCTATGTCAAAGATTGCGCACGCAGCTTGTAAATATGCTTGTCTTTTTTTGTATATTCTATCTCAATTTATGCCATTAAAAGAAACCTTTAAACATCTCTCACGGCATTTCATATTCTTGTCTGGTTGCCAATTTTATTATTCTGCATGCATTTTCAGCTTGCACCCATGTGAAACTTTGCGCAAAGGTTTTGTAAATAAGCCCCTCTTTATCTTATATTCCATCTCAATTGATACCATTAATGAAATACTTTATGCATCTCCCACACCATTTCATATGGTTTTCTATCTGCTATTCCTATCCCTCTCCATACATTCACTGCTTCCACCCATGCTAAAGGTTGCAGAAGGCGCTTCAAAAAAAGAGCATATTTACAAGTCCAATGAAACCATTACACAATTTCTAAACCAGCATTGAATCCAAGCATAAAAAACAATTTATAAAGAAGTCTACCTTTTAAACACACAGCTAACATTATGGAAAAAGGTAAAAATATAATTCCTTAATTCACACAGACACTCACTATAATACTTGTCAAAAATCTTTAAGCTCTCTATCTTTTTTAAAACAATCATTACTCACCTTTAAAAATGCTTTGGAAAATGTAAAACAGTTTCAGTCACAGTCAACAGATATTCTTAAGCAGAATCTGTGAATAATGCTACCTTCACTGGAGCCTTTCAATAATGGCACAGATTCTTTCTCATTTCAGACCCATATTCTTGTACATAGCCATACCCATCCCCCTGTGCTCATTTACCCTGTAACCATGGTAACTCCCTCTTACACCAGCACACAGTTCACAAGTTCATCATACTATGTTGTAAAACAATCCTTCAAGGCTGTATGACCTCTCAATCTACTAGCTAATGAAATGCAATGTTTCTTTAAATGACTTTTTCTCACCCATTGAAATGACTTCTTACAAAAAAAAAGCATGCACCCTAATTTTCAGTGGAGATTTTTAACAAAGCTCCAATCATTTATGGTTATTCAACTGCACTGATTCACAACCACTTTTTTTCATAATCAAACTGCCATTACATTTTCACAACTCATCTGACTTGAAGCACATCTTCCTTCACAATGACAAAAGTCTGGTTTGTGGGTCATAGCTATGTCCACTGGAGTCAAAAATACGTAGCTAACAGATGTATTTACAATCTTGATTTACCAAATGTGGACATTGTATGGATTGGACAGAGAGGATTGAGGAGTCACCAATTGATACCATTGGTAAAATTCTTTATGCATTTACCACACCCTGACCTTTTAATAGTGCACTGTGGTGGAAATGTCTTAGGCACTTTGACTGGTGTAGGTCTGGAAATGCTTTTAAAGGACATCTTTGGGCAATTGATGTCACTTCTTCCAAAAACTGCCTTGGTATTTTCTAATATATGCCAAAGGCAAAAATGGAACTGGTCCAACCAATTTTGTCCACAGATTGAGAAAGCAAGGAAACATGTGAATAAATCTGTTTCTGCTTACCTCAGAGACTATGGTATGGGTTCTATTTACCACAACAACTTGCGTTACAACATGCAAGACATCTATAGGAGAGATGGTGTGCATTTTTCAGATGAGGCGAATAGAGTTTTCCTCTTGAATATAAGACTCTGCATTGGTACCTACTTGTAGGTACAAAAACACCCACTTAACACAACAGCTCTTTTCAGAGCTAACTTACCTCTAAACACTCTACATTATTTTTTTACTCTATTTTTTTACACTGTTTTTCCCCGTGGTGCGCTCAGGGTGCGCGTACCGGAGAGCGCACCTGGGAGCGCACCCAGTGCTTACCCCGTGAACATTTTTTTAAAAAAAAGGTTTTTATCCCTTCAGGGTCCTTCTAGACCCCCCTCAGAAGACCTAGGGGGTCAGGGGGTGTATACTCTGCACCCTTTTAATTATTTCCCCCTTTCTTTTTCACCTCTTGTGTCTCGATTCTACTGAGACACAAGATGGCGGACTCTCCGGACTGTTTAGAATGTTGACAGACACCCGACAGCCAATCAGCTTTCCGCTCGCGCACTCCCGTAGCGCGCCGGGTGCGCTCCCCGGTACGCGTACCTGTAAGTGCTCGAAGCACGCATATAGATATATGTGTGTTTTTTAAGTTAATTTTCCCAAAAAACACTGGAGCAATTTTCAGAAAACATAGCAAAGCCACATCTGCGTAGCAGTCCCTACAATTTTGCCAAGTTGGGCGTAATTTTGCCAAGTTTGGCGTAATTCTCTTCAGCGGTTCGGGCTGTAGACTCGTCAGACCGTCCAATGGAAATTAACATGGGGAAAACCCGTTTTAGGACCCCCCCTTTTTTCTCAGCCCCATTCCACGAATCCCCCCGAAACTTCCAGGGAAGGAGCGGAGCGGAGCTGGCCAAAATTTTGGAAAATTACAAGCAAATTCCTCAAGCGGCGCCAGAGTTATTCCCAATAGAATGTTGCGGATTTCCTATGGTAGCCAATCCTAACTATAACTACCTACTGGCGACCGCCAGTAGGTAATATACATATATATATAGATATATACATATATATAATCTACTGGCGGTCGCCAGTAGATAGTTATAGTTAGGACCTATTATCCATAGGAAAACCGCAACATTTTATTTTCAATAACTTTGGCGTCAATTGATGAATCTTCTTGAAGCTTTTGGCCAGCTCAGTTCCTCTCCTTCCCTGAAAGTTTAGGGGTGATTGGTGAAGCTGGGGTGGAGAAAAAAAGGAGTGTCCCAAAACGTGTTTTCCCAATGCAATGTCCCATAGGACCTTTAGGCACAGCTAAAGGTCGACCGGCTGAACAGAATGACACCAAATTTGGAGGAGAGGTAGTTCTTAGTTCCGACTTGTGCCTTTTGCTAATATGGTGTCAATCTGTTCAGTAGTGTTTGAGAACATTGCTGTTAAAGTCATTTATATATCTATTGGCGCGGTGAATCCGCGGATTGTGCAAGGATTGGCATCATAGCATAAGTGCACCGTCCCGATCACGCGATCAATTCTAATTGGCTGTCAAGCTGTTGTAAACATTCGAAACCAGGAACTGTTGGCAGCCATTTTGTGCCTCGGTAGAAGCGAGGGTGAAGAAGTCTGTGAAATATGTTGGCAAAACGTGAACAGGGGAAGGGTAGACACACCCTGACCTCCTAGGTCTACTCAGGAGGTCCTATTTTTAAAGTTGCGGGATGCCGTAGGATCCGCGCATTTTGCCGCTGGAAAAAACGAAGTATGTATTTTTGAGATATATATCAAGCTTATGTGTTTAGATGTTGGGTGGCTCTAAAAAGAGCCCTTGTGTTTATTGAGATAATTTAGTACTTACAAGTAAGTACCGATGCAGAGTCTAAAGTTCATGAGGAAGACTCGGTTCCCTTAATCTGTAAAATGTACACCATTTCTCCTAAAGATGCCATCCATATTGAAACGCAGATTGTTGTGGTATATGGACCCCATTCTAAAGTCTCGGAGAAAAGCAGAAACAGATTTATTCATGTTTCCTAGCTTTCTCAATCTGTGGACAAAATTGATTGGACTAGTTCTATTTGTGCTTTTGGCATATGTTGGAATAGACAAAGGGAGTTTGGTGGAAAATTGAAATCAATTCTCCAAAGGTGTCCAACATAAGCATTTGCCGACCTACCCCAGTCAAAGTGCCTAGGTGATTACCACCACGGTGCACAATTATGCAATCAGGGTGTTGGAGATGCAAAAAGGATTTAGGCAATGGCATTAATTGGTGTCACTTTAATCCTCTCTGTCCACTCCATTTAATGTCTACATTTAGTAAACCTAGGTCTCTGTGAATTCCTTTGTGTTCTGCATTCCTATGGGTCAAGAAAATATAGTTGTGTCCCACAATTCACACTCTAAGCATCTTGAAAGGAGGTCTCAATGCACTCAGATGGTCTCTGTAAATGAAATGGCAGTTTGAAAACTAAGATCTTTCCAAAATGGTGGATAAGATGCAGTGTTGAAAAACAGAAAAGAGATGATTGGTTGTTTGACAACATTCTACACAGAAAACCAGGGTGCCTGTCTCTGTTTTATAAAAGCATGATTTTTATTGGTTATTAGAACGTGATTGAAAATAACATTACATAGGATAAGGTTGTAGATTGAGAAGTTGAGCACACTTGCTGTTTTATTTAGTAACATTGTGTGATGAACTTTTGCGTTCTTCGGGAGCCAGCATTCTTTTTTTGCATGGGTAGATGCTAATTTTATGTGGAAATGCAATATGCTTTGGATTTTGAAAGTGACAACAGATTTCACTGCTCTATCTTTCAAAATGCAAACTAAGTTTGCTATGGGAGGGTGGAGTCGTGAGAGTCCCGCCCTGTCAAATCAAACAGCAGTATACCAGGGGTAGGCACCCCGGGACACTTCAGGAACAGGTCGTGGTAGTTCCCAGGGCCCTCGAGGGCACCAGGTGGAGGGCCATGCAGTCTGCCTCCTGTAATACACAAATTCCCAGTGGTGGTGATTCCTGGGTCTTGAGAGGGGTCGTTGAGGCCCACATACTTGTAATTTTGTAAGGGGAGGTTGGACGCAAAAGTAGTGCAAGGGGGTTGTAAATCTGGCACAAAGTGTTTTGTTTACCTTGCTTTCCTTTTTGGTCTTGTGTAGAATCCAGGGTAAATATAATATTTTTTGTACAGCCAGTAACTTTTAACCCTACCCCCAAATGGCTTTCTGCCTGTTACCATAGTAACAGTTCATGGAACACTTACGTGAGCACAGAGGTTAGAAGTTCACCACACTCTAGGTATAGCCTCTGGTAAAGATGTGGTAAAGAGTTAGCCTCAGAATTATACTTCAAATTATAAATATCATTTCTATTGGGGAATGCTAACCCCCTTTTTATTAAAACAATAAATAACTGGAAATATAACTAAAAGATCATACAATAAATAACTAAAACAATAACTTTAACAAAGCAATATAATAAACAACATGTGATGTGGACTCCAATAGACGTTCGGTAGTTAATATGCAAAACAAAAAAGAAAATGTGTTTAAAATTATATGGATGTGACTAAATGAGGTCAAACATTAAAAGTCAAAGTAACACTTGACGATATTTACAAGTTTTTAATGTGGGCAGTGTGCCTGATACATTTCACTTATCTTATAGGCTTGCATTCAAGTGGTGTCTGTATAGAAGTGTCTACTGTGTCAGATTTATATTTGAGATCATCAGGTCTTTAATTGATTCAGAGATGAGGCAGAATTAGGTGACAGATCAAGTCATTATGCAGGACAATATTTGTTATTTACAAGACTTTTGCGCCACTTTTGTGTTGCTTTCTCATGTTGAAAGTGATGCAAAATTGGCGCAAGGGGTTTGTAAATAAGCTCTTTTATTTCTAATACATTTAATCGTAGGTATTGTATATCTAGGCCGTTCTGCTTACTTGGTGTAAACACTGTGAGGAACAGAGTTCACAACTTCAACTGAGCTTTGGTTCTACACGTCCAAGTTGACAGCAGCATCCATAACTTTAAAAGAGAAAGAGAAACGATGTGAGAGAGAGTGAGAGGGAAAGAAAGATAGAGAAAACGACCTTAAAACTGTGAGAGAGAGAAAGTTATAGATGGAGCAGATTTACAAACCCAGCCTCCACCACCCATGGACCTTTCTCCTCGCTGTTGCCACCTCCTTTGCTTTCCCTTATCAATCAAACCTCTTCACTTGATCTTGGGTGTATCTGCTCTCAAAATGCTTCCACTGGCCATTTTACATGCAGACTTTGTCTGTCAAAATGGATGTTTTGAAATTAATTTCCACAAGTCTTAAAAAAGGTGAATGCAAGAAAAGTTACTTGCCGCATATGCAAGACGGCTTTCAAGAGGAGACCCCAATAAAAAGTACTGGTGTGGAACTTCAAGTTTGAACACCACTCCTGCAGGAGACAGGGAGCCGGCAGGACAGTGGGGGAATTGGAGACCCTCCCACGGTCCTCAATGGTGTCGGTCAAAATACATTTTTATAAAAGGCCATTTCCGGGAAATGGGGTCCCAGGGACCTTGAAGTGGCTTCAGGATGGGCGCTATGTAGCCCTCCTCCATAAAATAAAAATATATCATTAGCCATGCCCCCGGTGCCTGGAATTGGCCACGTGAGGGGGGCCATGCGGCCCCCTTTCCCATAAAAAAATTGAATACGGATACTCCGCTTATTGTCATCGTACCATAAGGGTACCCTTTCGATCACATGCTGAATGCTAATTGGCTGACAAGTGGTTGTCAACATTCGAAACTAGAAACTGTTGGCAGCCATTTTATGCCACGGTAGAAGGGAGGCTGAATGAGCATGTGAAATGTGTGTTTAAAACGTGAAAAGGGGGAGGGTTAACACACCCTGATCCTCTAGGTCTGCTTAGGGGGTCCCACAAGGACCCCAAGAGCCCCAAATTATTTTTTGGGTAAAATCGCAGGGTGCACATATGATCCGCGCATTCTAGTGATAATAAAAAAATAATAAGAAATGGGGGCTTCCGCGCGTCTTTGGTAATTTGCATTCTTTCAGCTGTTTAGAGGAGATGCACAAGTGCTGGATCCAGGATCCACCCCTGAGTAAGAAAAGGTAACAATTACACTATTTACCTGATAAGTGAATTTTCTTTCGTAGACTAACATTGAGTGGTTTCACTTGCAAATTCTTCTGAGTGTGGAGTTTAGGAACTTTAAAATATTCATCTAAAATCATTTGAACAACGAATTTCAATTTACTCACCTGTTATCAGGAGAAATCCCAGTGCTGCATCTTTTAGCCCAACACTGACCCTGAAAGTAGTTCTAAGCATACTTACAAGTAACTTGTATTTCCTTCCATAGGCATCGCCTTCCTATAAAAAAAAAAAAAGTTAGATTTGCGGGTCTGGCTCTAGGGGATGGGGTCCCCAGGGCCCAAAAAAAGTAAAAGGAAGGGGGTCCACACAATGTAATGTAATTTAAAAAATGAAATATCTAAACATAAATAGTTTGAAAAAAAATGAGTACATCAGTATCAAAAATAAATTGTCATTTTCAAAACCTTTAAAATACATTGAAAAAACCAAAGGTTTCAGACATGTTATAGTTAGGAATTAGCATTGAAAAAACCTTTGAAGTTCACTGAAAAAACCACACGTTTCAGACGTGTTATAGTTAGGAATTTGCATTTAAAAAACCTCAGAAATTCTCTGAAAAAGCCACAGGCTTCAGGGGTGTTTATAGTTAGTTGGACATTTCACTCGTACAAAACCATTTAAATTCCCCCGTTATAGTTAGTTGTACTAACTATAACTCATGTGCCCGCAATCCACTGCTGATGATGAAACATATTACATCATTCATGACATGGTCAGTGATATCACTGATGACATCTCAAATGACATCACTGATGACATCATCCACGTGACAATCTGATACATCTTATCATTCACTGGCATAACTTTTTAACACTCATTATAAAATATGAAGTACCATACTTGAAAGCATTGATACACCAATACAAGTTTCTAAAAAGCCACTTAGTGATTCATAGATCTACACACACATCTAAACACTTGCTATAGATTCACTTATAGATGCTAACTAAGATCAATACAACACTATTAAATATACTTATACACCTACCTCAAAATTACACACCAGCTCACATCATGTCCACTTATGCAGTCATCCTACCCACTTATGCAAACAATTGATCTTACTTATATTTACTAAGCTACACACTTACACAACGACCACTTTATTTATTCATGTACATAGTAACTCATACTTAGTGTGTTATAAAATCACTATTACAAGAATACAGTTATCCATACATTCACTGATACAATCACTGAGTCTTATGTATACTTATTTATATACAACAACTGTCACATACACTGCCTTTTATATTTCTACTTTGTTGGACATGTATCATTGTGAAATATATTTACTCATCATCACACCTATAAAGAGTTTCACTCACCCAAACAACTGTTTCCACATTCAGTCTTAACCTCATATACCTACTAAATCAAATATTACACATCTTTGGACTATCACCCACTCCCACCCAACCACACACGCATTCATTCACTATCACATACAAATACTCACTTAACTAATTAATAACTAATATAGATAGAGTGATACAGTTATTCACAAAGTTTAATCACTATCTCATATATTTAGTGAGACACTCTAAATTAGTCACTTAGATAGTCATTCACTCTGCTACTAAATCCTCCATTCAGACACTTATACATCAACCCAGACTTCAAGGCAGATTGCTATATATATATATAATACTTATTTAAATATCGAAGCAAACCACATTCACTGGATGATGTCATCAGTGATGTCATTTGAGATGTCATCAGTGATGTCACTGACCATTTCATGAATGATGTAATATGTGACAGTTAGTACAACTAACTATAACGGGGGAATTGCAATGGTTTTGTACGAGTGAAATGCCAACTTACCCATCAGGTACCTCCAGTAAGCGCCACAGAGCCGCGTTGCAGAGAGGTGGTCTGAGGCCATGCCCCTTTTTACACCTCTCGGCAAACGCAGCTCTGTGGCGCTTACTGGAGATACCTGTTGGGCCAGTTCAACAACTTCAACAACTGCTTTCAAACTTGAAGCCAAAGGATTCCTAATGAACACATTTTGACCTTCATTTGGGATTGGATCACTTGTTTGAAATCACTGTTCCGACAACCATTGTACCCCTATGTGATGCTGCTCATCTTTACTGCATTCTGTGTCCCCCTTCGTTGCCTGTTATATTCAAGTTTATCATATCACTCTCCGTGATTCCATTGTCTGGGAAACATGCAGGTATTCCTGTTATGTATTCATACCTGATGTCCACACGGGATCTATGCTCTTCTTTCCGCATTATATACCACCTTTCTTAGACTGTTGCATACTCATTTATTGTTATATTCTCCTTGTTTCATTTTTCTGAAACTATGCGTTCATTTGTCTGGGATATATACGTTGTTATTCCTATAGTATTTTCATACTTGTTGTCAATACTGGATTTATGTCCTTCCTTCCTTCCTTTGTAAAGCACACTGATATCCCCCGGGATCTTGTTCGCGCTATAGAAAACTTTATAAATAAAAACAAAAAGAAATATTACTAGTTGTACCCCGGCGGCCCTCAGGATTGAAGGGGACTTAATCCCCCAACTTAAAACATGCCACAGGGCGTGTTTGCACACTTGTCACATCTGGTCCCACCTATGTCATGATCTGGTGTCTGGTTACACACTAACTGCCCTCCTCGCGTGAACCTGGCAACAGAGAACACGTTCCTGAACTACACTTCCCTGCGTGCAAACCAGTCACGCATCACGTGACTCAGATGCAACGCCGGATACGGAGATAAGGGAAGTGAACACCAGCAAACGCCGCTGATAATTCGACTGGATTTGCCTGTAGCAGACTTCTCTTAAGGTCAACGTATCTTATGGGCGGTAAAAGTGTGAAAGCACAAGCTTCTAAACTGCCGTTCATGCAAGAGGAAAGGTGACGTGTTCACTGTTTCCCCAAGACTCCTCTGTTGGCTGAGACTCGATTTCTGGCAGTCTTTTGCAGAGGATCGTCGGCACCTTCTGAGGCGCTTGGGATTTGTTTTCTCCCTGTTGGAGAGACCAAAGGACATTTCCAGTTTCATGCAGGGAGATGTAAGGCACCCACGATTGCAATCATTGAAAAGCTTTGCTACTGTCTGTATCTTTTGTGTTATCAAGAATCACAACACAGGCCACTACCAGGCTGTGTCAAAGTCATGCAATTTATGATAAAGATTTGGGCTGTCATTGAGAATATGCTGGGGATATTGTGCTATCAAACAAACCAAAGCAACTCACATTACGGATCAGGAATAGACTGTTAATGTAAATGTAATTTGTACTTGTAAAGCGCACTAATACCCCAACTGGGGTGTCCTGGCGCTGTAACGCATACCGCTGTGGAACCCTCACCGGCTTTGCCCTGTGAAATGTCCACTCCTGGGCACCCCCAAGGTGAAGCCAGGCATCCCAGCACTGTTGGGGCCATTGTGGAGATTAAGAAATCTATTGCCCAGAGTTGCAGAGTGGGACCCATGATTAGAATAGGCACTGAGGTAAGAATTATCAGGTCCGAGGAAATTGAGCCCAAGACCCGCCGAGGAGGGAATTGAACCCTGGTCCCAGGCCAGACCTCTGCATCAGGGTCTGCTGCTCTAACCATTGAGCCACACTCCTCCACAATGCTTCCTGGCCCAAAAGCACTCTTTCACGTTTTGGTTGTTCTTCATTCTTATTTCATATCCCAGGAGAGAGGTTTCTGAGAGAGGGTACTGAAGTCACGGTTTGGCAAAAACAGTCTACGTAACATGTATCCTTGGTAGGTTTTACAAGATGACAAATTGAGCATTTAGTGAGGTGTGAAGAGTTGTAGGAAGTCTACCCTCATATGTTCTCCCTCATTTTGTATTTCTTAATAGTTTCATGTTGTGAATGGGACACAACCCTCTGCTCTCTTCTGATACCTACCATTCACATTTTTATTGTTTCAGGTAGGGGGTGACATGCAGAAGGGATGTTCATGATGTGTCATGAGAACAGTCAGCTGAGTAGCATCACGCTCATGTTGTATCATTGTATCCTTCACAGATCTCCATCCCCGCAGTTCCTACCCTTTCTTTCCCCTGCTCAATTGCCCCAACAGTCTGTGTGTGTTAATAATACAGACCTGGGGTGGTTCAGAGGTGTGCCCCCTTTGAGCATCAGCACGATCCCGAGGATCTGGAACGGAGGAGCCTGACAACCCTCCCTTCACCACTTTGCAAATGGACCCACTGGCACGTTGTAAGTTTGGGGATTAACTTCCCTTGAATCCTGAGGGTCCCTGGGGTCCAACAAGCCCACCAGGTACCTCCAGTAAGTGCTACAGAGCTGCATTGCAGAGAGGTGTAAATAGGGGCGTAGCCTTGGACCACCTCTCTGCAAAGCAGCTCTGTGGGGCTTACTGGGGCTTACTGAAGGTAACTGGTAGGCTAGTTGGACCCCAGGGACCCTTAGAATTCAAGGGGAGTTAATCCCCCAAACTGACAACGTGCTAGGGGGCGCGTTTGTGCAGTGCTGCAGGGAGGGGGCGGCCTGATATAAGAAGTTAGCAATCCTGCTGTGTGGGACTTACTGGTGGTAATAAAAGGGATACTTGGCCTCCAAGGTTTACGTTGGGGGCTAACTCTCCTCCTGTTACCTCCAGTAAATCGCACACAGTGGGATTGCTAAGAGGTGCTTCAAGGCCACGCTCACCTTTCTCCACCAATCTGCAAATGCAACTGCCATGTTATAGTTAGAAATTAGCATTTAAAAAACCTTTGAAATTTACTGCAAAAAAACATAGGTTTCAGGGACATTATAGTTAAAAATCAGCATTTAAAAAACCTTTGAAATTCACTAAAAAACCATAGGTTTCAGGCACATTATAGTTAGAAATTAGCATTAAAAAACCTTGGAAATTCACTGAAAAAGCCATATGTTTCAGGGGCGTTATAGTTAGTTGGACATTTCACTCATTCAAAATCAGAGCAATTCTGCGGTTATAGTTAGTTCAGTTAACTATAACTTGCGCCCCCGCAATATATATATAGATGTATGCAAGCAATCATAACAAACTTGGCAAATGCAACTGTTAAATGCATAGATAATAATAAACAGAAGAATACAACACAATCAAGTTATATTGGACGTACTGCAAGAAAGATATATACACAAAATACATCAGATGATTAACTTGGATGTGTACTCGGACAAAGAAAACACCTCAGGTGATTATAGCCACTGGAAGCTGAAGGTGTGCACTGACAGTCATGCATCACAGTTAGAGCCACACATCACAATGGCAGCAATAGGAGACAAATCACCTCACTGACTGTTCACTCGGCATCCTTGCCAACGCAAGCTAGAGAAGCCTTTTAACAGCTAGGCAGGACTCTGAACTAGGACTCAAGTTCTGTTTTCTTGTGAGAACACATCTGCCCCCCAAGTGAGTCTGGATGCCAAGATCCCTCACATTTAATGCCTTTACTCAACCTGAGGTGAAGATTCTAGGAAACTCACCCCCTTTCTGGTGTTACAAAAAACCGAGCTAATCGTACTGGTCTGTGTCAAGGTCAAGAAAGAGGCTGGCCAGACACCTGTAGTTTGACTCTGAGACAGAGCTGTACATTCCACACATTTCTCTGGCAACAACAATCTCTGCTCTGAAAGGCACCAAGCACACTTCCCTCTCATTATTCCAGGGAAATTGACAAAAGTTGCCATCCAGCAGAAAACAAAACAACCTTGAAAGTACTAAACATCTTGAGTAATCTGGAGGGCCTGCCTGTGCGCCAAAAAGCTCAAGCAAGAATTCAAGATGACATGAGGGCATGTCAAAGTCAATAGTAAGAACTTCAAAATACTTCCCAATGTACAACACAATGCAAATTTGTGCACCACGGCCTATAGCTTCAAACACTTTATATCTCAATGTTTGATATAATGCACATTTGAGCACCACTGCTCATAACACTGCACTTCGAGACCAAAAAGTACATTCCACATCTCTCTCTCTCATGCTTTCAAATGTACATCCCACACATTCAGTTCAATAAACTTTATTTCGTTCAATGTGACCTCAAACCACAATACATACAAATACATTTAAAAAAGACATCAAAAGACAATTACATTTTATTAAAAGAGATAAAGAGATCATTATGAACATTGTTGGCGCACATGAAGAATAAGAGAATTCCACACCCTGTTTAAAAAGGCCTACAATCCTAAATTGAGTCACAACGGAGTGACGAAAGAAATAAAAATCACAGAGGTTATTATAGGCTAAAAACAAGGATTCACCTATGGAAAGTGCATAGTGCGAATAAATAAATACATAACTAAGTTATATAAAAAAGATTCATAAAAAGGATGACCAACATTCTTACCAAAACAGATAATTTAATCCTGACACTGGAATTCCCCAAAAATACAGCTACTTCTAAACAAATGCTTTTACAAAAATTGTAGAAGTAGACTAACAAATTACCGTTTCCCTGTAGCATAACTGTGGTGCCAGTGAATAGACTCACTTTGGTCTAATCAAAATGACAAGACCAAATGTAAAACTATCAGAGGCAACCACGGAAAGATATTATTCCCGGCTGTTTAAAAAAGTTAAATTGTTGCTTTTCCACCGTAAGGACATCCTGATACTTATAAGTTGTTTTTGTACGGGTACACCACATGGAAAATATGAAACCTGCAACTGAATAAACAATCGGGGTACTGGTGTCATGCTTCAGTATCCTGAATGCCTCAGAGCAGCGTCTAGTTCCAAGGTTCCTTCAAATCTGCACTAGCCAACGTCTTCTTGCTTTATAGTAGCTCATTGCACCATCAGGATTCAAGCAAGCAGGGCCGACGACGGCTGAAATGCCAGAAACCGGTCCCCGGAAGCTTGTTTCCTTCCCAGTATAAGAATTGGCTTGGTAGTTTGGTTTGCCCTGTTTCCATCATGCACTGGGACAGGAACAGACTAATTTGCATGTAGCCAGGTTCTGAGCTGGGATGGTGCAGTGAGCTAAAAAACGGTGATGGATCAAGCCCTGATCTTTGGACTGGGTAAGAGTGGTCTGCTTAATTCAGACACTCTGTTCATCACCACCCCCTTTTCTGAATCATTTTGTCCACCATAAGCGTGGAAGGGTATACTCAGATGTGAGTCCCTTGCTCATTGCACCATCAGGATTCAAGCAAGCCGGGCCGACGACGGCTGAAATGCCAGAAACCAGTCCCCGGAAGCTTGTTTCCTTCCCAGTATAAGAATTGGCTTGGTAGTTTGGTTTGCCCTGTTCCCATCATGCACTGGGACAGGAACAGACTAATTTGCATGTAGCCAGGTTCTGAGCTGGGATGGTGCAGTGAGCTAAAAAACGGTGATGGATCAAGCCCTGATCATTGGACTGGGTAAGAGTGGTCTGCTTAATTCAGACACTCTGTTCATCACCACCCCCTTTTCTGAATCATTTTGTCCACCATAAGCGTGGAAGGGCATACTCAGATGTGAGTCCCTTGCTCATTGCACCATCAGGATTCAAGCAAGCCGGGCCGACGACGGCTGAAATGCCAGAAACCGGTCCCCAGAAGCTTGTTTCCTTCCCAGTATAAGAATTGGCTTGGTAGTTTGGTTTGCCCTGTTCCCATCATGCACTGGGACAGGAACAGACTAATTTGCATGTAGCCAGATTCTGAGCTGGGATGGTGCAGTGAGCTAAAAAACGGTGATGGATCAAGCCCTGATCTTTGGACTGGGTAAGAGTGGTCTGCTTAATTCAGACACTCTGTTCATCACCACCCCCTTTTCTGAATCATTATAGTAGCCAGGGCAGCTAAAAAACACATGGAGTACTGACTCTTCGGGGCAATCACATGCCGGGCAGTTCAAAACTTGCAAATTCTCCATTTGTATGTAAAACAGCGGAGCGGAAGAACCCCATGCCTGAACTGGAGGTAGAGCTTTCTAGCGGCTGCTGGTTTGATATCATCTAGAGCCGACTCAAAGGAAAACCTATCTTTAATGTCTAAAAATGCTGAGGTAAGTTTGCCTATTCGGGGGCAGCTATGAAGCTGTGACATTTTATGCTCCTCATAATGGGCCTTCAGTTGTTTCCAAGGTAATGAGGAACAGGTAGACTCAGGATCAGCCCAAAGTTCCCCCAGCCCCATGCTGGTTTGCATGTGTTTAATGTACATTAGCCACGGCAATTTAACAGCCCCCCACAGGTTCATTATTTCGGATAGTTCATCCCTGAATGAGAAAAGTTCTGGGGTGGCCCAGAGTCAACGCCAGTACATTAAAGGTTTGATGTTTAATACTTCTGCGGTTGCCATGAGCCCCAAGTCTAATGAGAGCGGAATTAGCGGGTCACTGTTTGAGAAAGTTATTTTCTACCTGCGATAAGTTCTCGTGACTAGAGTAGCCCCATAGTTCAGCACCATATAACACCCCGAGCTTGAACCTTATAAATTTCAATGGCTGGACTAATTTGTTTCTGACTAGACTTACAGAAAACCTTCATGATGCCACCTGATGATTGAGCTAGTTTTAGAGATGATTTTTTGATATGTGCCCCCAATCCATGATTTCTGTAATATTGATGATAAACAAAGGAGGGAACTCTTTCCAGGGGTTTACCATTTAATAAAGGGTTTGGTTGTGTACTTTTTGGGCTATTGAACGCCATAAATTTGGTTTTATGTAGGTTGATTTCTAATCCTCTGTCACTACAGAATACTTCAAATTTATTTTGAACCCTCTGTATCCCCATAGGAGATTTTTTTTTATTATATATTTTTTTTATTTTAACAGTAAGACAAGAGTAGGCATTACAAATATCAGGTGTCAAACAATTCAATGCGGGAAAGGGACAGGCGGGGAATTATACATACACGAATCATCATAAGAAACCCACGGTAAATCGCGACTATACACAACAGTTAGGCAGAATAAACAGTCTATCATATGATTGAAAACAACCCCGCCACATCCTCCCCCATCCGCAATGATACAGGATAATTAAAGCCAGTATAGACACCCGAGCAAAAAAGGATCCATGAAGAATAAACAGCCCACTTCTCGTAAAGGGAAAAGGAAAGACAAAAGAGGCCAGAGAACAAAAGAAAGGAAAAATAAAAAAACCCTCCCCTAACCCCCCACCCTGCACCCCTGCAATAGCTACGGCCTAACCCCACTAGCAGCGTGCCTGTCGCCCAAGAGCTACCCTAAAAGAAGGGAGAGAGAGAAAAAGTGGAGGAGGAGAAAACCAAACACACTCCCGGTCTCCCGTGCCCCCCGCCAACAGCGACCACCCCCAGACGCAATAAAGCCAACATTCAGCAAAATATACAAACCAGTCGGGGGAGTATAGTCAATAGCCACCCAATGCCCGTTACACTATAGGCACAACCCCGGCATTACTGAAAACTATAATATCGGATCGAAGCAGTAAAGGTCAGCCCTGGCCAGTACGATCTTCCTTAAGAGTCTCCGTCTCTCGAGCCGCCATCTTGAGAAAAAGGGCAAAGCGTCCATGAAAGTTCTCGACAGTGCAGTAGAGTCGCATGCAGGATAAATGTTCACGAATAAAACAATGAAATGCTTCCAGGAACAGCACGTTTTCCAAAAAGTCACTGAAGAACTTGTTACCACACTGGAGACCGTTCATAGTTGTAGCATAAGGAAACAGAGTCAAACAGGAGACGCTGGCATTAAGCACAGGCTTGAGAGTCATCGATTCGGGACCGCCAGGGCTCAGGAAATCCGGTATCGGCACAGGGACCTCGAGTCCAGACGTTCGGTGCATCGCTGGTACAACAGCCAGAGGAGAGCTCAGCAAAGAATCATCCTCCGGTTCCAGGATACCGTCCACTTTCACGATCAGTGTCCGGAACACATCGCCAGTATGCGAATGGAGCGCCTCAATGGCGGCCATGACGGCCCGCAGCAATGGCGTGCCTTCCATCCGCTCCGTCCCCTCTCAGTAGGCGGCAGAGCCGGATTTGAACCCCGGAGGCCGGCTACTCCGGGGTAACAGGCCACGCAAATCAGATGTCAAACAGTGGGCGCTCCTCTTATAGAAGAACACACCTTTGCCATCAGCGAGGGCCCCGTCCCATCGACCCCGGGTGGTCAGCAAGGTCTTCGGGCACCAGATCCCCCCCACGGCATCCGGTGGAACACGCTGGTGTGTCCTCGGTGTAGATCAATCACAGGACCGTCACCAAAAAGCAACAATTCACGGCACACTTTGGGAGACCGGGCTCAGTCCAGGTCTCACGGCCGTTGTTGATCACTTCCAGACCGGATAGGTTAGAAATCGAGGTCCCGGCTTCCCTACGATGTTAGGCCGAGAATGGAGACACGGCGTATCTTCGTCAACCGATGAGCTAGAAAACTCGGGATTGCACCGGTAGAAGCAGTAGAACTTCATAAACAGGGGAATCAGGTGTAAAGTCAGGATTGAAGGCAGGATATTTGAGCTGCTGGCGGAGGTCGGCGGAGCCGGGAGCTTACGTGGCCATCTTGGTTGCTAGCGTAGCTCCTCCTCTCCCCATAGGAGATTTAGATACTAATAAATTATCATCGGCAAACATCACTGCTGGGATTAAACGGGAGGCTAAATTGGGTGCATCAAGGTCTTTTTCAGCTAGCAAAGAATCTATCAGGCCATTGATATATAGACTAAAAAGAGTGGGGGCAAGCACACAGCCCTCGCAAACACCACGCTTAATCGGAATGGGTGCAGTTAACTTTCCATCCTTGCCAAACTTGATTTGCGCAAAATTGTCCTCATGGAGCCATTTAATGAGATGGGTTAAATATACTGGAATCCCCATCTCATAGAGGACTGTCCACAGTTTTTCCCTCAGGACCAAATCAAAGGCTGACCTCAGGTCTACAAATATTAGATAGAGACTACCACCCTCCAGACACACGGTCTTTCAGTACAACAGTTGTAGTCCGAGTACTTGGTCCAGGGTGGACAATTTTTCCCTGAACCCAGCCTGTAAGGGGGATAATATCTTCTGTTCTTCCATCCACGTTTGTAGCCTGAGCAGCAATATATGCACAATTTGTTTGGGAGAGATGTCTATCAGGCTAATTGGCCTGTAGTTGGATAGCAAGATTGGTGAACCTTTTTTATAAATCGGAATTATTCCTGGACCAACCCAACTGGTGGGAATATTCATACCCTGCAGTATGGCTTTAAATATCACCCAAAAATAAGGGGCCCAAACAGATGGTTCGCTACGAAAAAGATCCCCAGGGATCCTATCCAAGCCTGGTGCTTTGCCTGGGGCAATTTTCACTAAAGCTCCCTTGATTTCATTTAGGCTTATGCTTGTACTAATACTGTCGTCATGGGGAATCATTTGTTTCCCCGAGATTTGGGAGGCAATCATTCCCCAAAGGGGATCCTTCAGTTAACGCTCCCGACAATCTTTCTTCCTTGGAATAAAGGGATTCAAAGTGCTCCTGCCAGACCTCTTCATCCAGATTGGGATCTCCCAATGTTTTGGGACCATAGCTACCAGTGTTGACAACACCCCAAAAGGTCCTCATATCCCTGGCCCTAGGGCAGTTCTCAAATCATCCCACTTTTCCATTTCCCACCATTTTTTAGCTTCAGAAATGGCCACTTCATATGCCTTCCTTGCAATTTTAATTTTCTGGTGATTGTTAGCCTTAATAGACGCTACTATCGATCTTTTAGCCATACGGCAAAGAAGGGGGGGGCATCCTACTTAGCCGGACTGTTTTTTAAGGATAGAAAAAGTCCAATGTAACTTCTTCTAATCTAGCTTGATTCTTCTCAACCAGCTCTAGATCTATGCCATCCCCAATATGGGTTTTTGAGTTGGAAGCCATCAAAAGCACTGGGATTAGGGCTTCATATAGAGTGATCAGTTTATCTTGTGATTGACTGAAATCCGTCCATCGCGCTCTTTGCCTACAATTCAAAAGTATTAACCTATAACCAATGGGGTTATCCAAGATTGGGGCGCTCCCTGAATTAAACGCTTTTAGTTCGAGTACTAGCGCATGATGATCACTATCAAGCCGTGGAACAATCTTAAAATCAATAAACCTATCCCAGGATTTAGAGTCAATTATAATATAATCTAATAAAGAACCACATCTTTTCTATGGAAGGTGTGACTATTAGATGTATCAGATGGGGTTCTACCATTGCATGCTCTTAAAGAGTGATTCAAAACAAGACAGTTCATCTGGATCACCAGAGGGGACCATTTTTTAACTGGTGGGCATCTAGTCCGGGATTGCCCAGAAGTTGTCCTCGTCATATAGGCTATCCAGGAGCATTCCCTCCAAAGGCTCACACTAACAGTTGAAGTCCTCTCCAAGGATCACTATATGATTATCAGCAATGGTACCTAAGAACATAGTTATTTCTTCCAACGTGGTAGACTCTTTACCCAGGACCATAAGTCTAGAATATACATTTAAAAGAACTACAGAAATCTTTAATGGGAACTGCAGTGTGACACATAATATACCGTTAGAGCCTGTGTGTGTGCATCCTAAGTGGACTCCCACCCATGTACTAAGGCCTCCAGATGGTCTCCCTTTACCCCTGAATGTTGCATAATGCTAAAAGAGGCAAACCCCGACTTAAGAACCTCCCCTCTTGCCCATGTTTCCTGGAACATGCAGATCTCAAATTGGCTAATAAAAGAATCCCAATCAGGGTCATCTAACTTATTGATCACACCCGCAATGTTCCATGATAGAACCCTTGTTTTGGGACAATTGAGGGGACTCTGTTTGTGAGGCACTAAAGGGGGTAAATGCAGTGGAACCTTTGTTTTTCCACTATCATCCTTAAGATTTGGCCCTACGGATAAACTGTGTTTGGAATTATCAATCAGAGCCGAGTCACCGCCATTGTGGGTGTAACCTGGGGAGCCGCTCATGCTCCCACCGGTTGGACCCTCCCCACGCGGAAGACAAGGCCCTGTAAAATTAACCTGGGTCAGAGTTAATATTTGTGAAGTGCATGTTTGTGCCTTAATATTGGAGGGATTTTCCTTTAGTCAGTCTACTCCATCTAGGCAGCTAAACCTGTTTCCAGTGGGAATATTAAAAATAAATGGCTAGTGCTGGCCTGGATGGGGCAACACACAATTATTGGGGTCAGGTCTCCAACCCTGCTCCAGATGCCAGGTGTCATGGTAGGGCCTGTAAGGGGGTAGAAATAACCTAATGGTAGTGATTGGAAACCACCCTTATTCCTCCCATCCTCTCTAGCTAAAACTCTTTAGGTCATCCTTGGATTTCTAAAATTGATTACTATGCAGCCTCCATGTATGTCCTTGTGTTGTCTGCCTATCCAACCCACCCTGCGTGTGGTTTAAATCTCTTCCACATGCTCGTAGCTAAAATGGCTATGGTTTACAAGCCAATGGACACATTTGTTCTTTAGTTCTTAGTGGGATTCAGATTGGCCCCTTATGATTAGTCGCTTCTATGTTTATGGAAGCACCGCCCCCCGCCTGCCTGGTGTTTGATTGTAATTCCCCTGTGGAATTAGGCAATGTGGGTAGACGGTTTGCTAAGTTGACAGTGACTAGAAGTGGACTTACTCTACTATCTCTATTGGCCTACGAAGCCTGTAGCTCCCCTTCTGATTTTGTGTGGTGGTGAGTGTTCAATTGGGGTTGGGCAGGGGCTGGCCAATACATTGCTTGTGGTGGTCTGGACTCGTGTCCTGCTATCATGACCAGCAGTACCGTCAATTGTTCGACTAGTTCTTAACCAGGTATTAAAAATTGCAGTCAACCCATCAATCCTCTCTTATAAAGGTCTAAGTTCATCCCTGACTATATCCCTCATTTGAATCTGAAATCCACCCCCAACTTTGTAACCCACACTGGCTGATCGCTTATGGTTTCTATACTCTCTTCTGTATTCCCCCTCCCAGAGTTTCCGTTATCGGGAGTTGAATCCTTAGGCTTTTTCCTTCTTACAATCGCTTTCACCTTGGGTTTGGGTTTGGGTTTGCCTTTTCTTCCCAATTGGTTTGATGTAATGGCCCTAGGTGACTCGGGACTAGCTACTTCAGTAATTGAAGGTTGGTCACTAGAGAACTCTGTTACTGGAACCCCTGTAATTTGGGATCACTGACAGAATATCGACGGACAAAATATCGACCAACAGAAAAATCTATATGCTGGAATATCGAATGCAAGAATATCGACATCCTATCTACAACTTGGTAAGTACAAAAATATCTAAAAAAAAATATCGATGTTAAAAATATCGTGATTTTATTTAATAAAAAAAATTGTCAAATAAAGTAAATAATACTTATAAACCAAATAAACATAGTTAAAAATATTTAATAATGTTTCAAATGAATAAATAATACATATATGATAATATAACATTAATTAAACATATACATAAAATATCTCATATATACTTACTTAATTATAGGTTTTAATAATTATTTTAATAACTCACAAATTAATAATAAAAAAATAGAAATACATCTAAACATCAAACAATAACATAAATAAAAAGTAAATATTTATATTTAATACATTAAAAAAATTAAATGTATCAATATTTTTTAAAATATTCTAATATAACATTATCAAAAATAACAATAAAAATATTAAATAGCTAAATAAATAAAAATACTATTCAATGTCCCCAAAAAACTACAGTAATGATAACATTGGGTGCTACAGTAGGGAAAGCATTGGATAGCGTAGAGGTAAAAATTACTATTCGGAATCCAAAGGGGGCAACAGTAGGGAAAACGTTGGATAGCGTAGGGGTAAAAATGATCATTCCAACTGCAGAGGGTGCTACAGTAGGGAAAGCGTTCGATAGCGTAGAGGTAAAAATTACTATCCCAACTCCAGAAGGGGCAACAGTAGGGAAAACGTCGGATAGCGTAGGAGTACAAATTACTATTCCAACTCCAGAGGACGCTACAGTAGGAAAAGCGTTGGATAGCGTAAGGGTAAAAATCACTATTCCAACTCCAGAGGGTGGAACAGTAGGGAAAGCGTTGGATAGCTTAGGGGTAAAAATTACTGTTCCAATTCCAGAGGGTGGAACAGTAGGGAAAGCATTGGATAGCATAGGGGTACAAATTATTATTCCAACTACAGAGGGTATAACATTAGGGAAAGCGTTGGATAGCATAGAGGTAAAAATTACTATTAATTGAAAAAAATGTAATTATGAATACCAAAGATTAAAAATAAATCATTACTTATTTACAAATAAAATACTTCCCACCCAATTACTATTATTAAATTACTTCCCACCCTATTCCCCTATAAACCCACAACCCGCTCCGGTACTAAAACATAAAATTTACTTAAAAATAACATTAATAATATATAAAAGTAGTACACATATAATTTAAAGCAAGTAAAATACTTAACAAAAAACATGTAACACATACATATTAAATACATAATAAAATACATAACAAAAGTACAAAAATCGATATTAGTAACATTAAGATCAGTAACATCGATATATTTGATATCGATATTACTGACTTTGATATTACTTACATCAATATTAAAAAAATCGATATTACTTAACTTAGGGTCGATATTCTGTCCAACGATATTCTTGACCTCGATATTCTGTACCTTCGATATTAAAAACTCTATATTTCTGTAGGTCGATATAAAAAACTCGATATTTAGACTGTGCACCTGTCATTTGTGAAGAACTAGGGTCAATCGGTGCTATTTCTACAGTTGGAGTCAGAGACAGTAGTCTCTTAGTCCGCTCAATTTCAGTAGCCACTGCTCCCAGAGCTTTTTCCAACATCCTATCTATAGAAGTAGGTTTGGTGTTTTATTTGGGCAAGGCTAGGGTCTGTTTCTTCTCAACACATGCCCGTTTCCACATTTTGCTGTATCTTTGGTTGAACTCTCACGTTAGTTATTAGATTTGGGTATTGAGTGGGCAGGGGGAGTAATTTAAATAAAACCACCACTACCATGCTCTGTAGAATATACAATACTATATAAATGCCTAATAAGTGGGACAATACTAGAGAGCACTATCTAAAGCAACCAGCTAAGAAAAAGAGGTTCCACACACATAAAGTTCCTCAATATTCTCAATTCACAGTCATTTCTTGTACAGAGTGCGCCAACTGGATACCAGTAAAGGAAGGGACAATTCTGAATATTTATCAGTCTGAATAACGGATCAACAGTACCTTAATTTCATGACCCAGTGTTTAGGTGTTAGAGAGCTGGCCCAGCCCAGCCTCTTCCAGGCTCTGACGGCGCGGACAGGTCCACCACCCGGGCATGCCTGGGTGAGTCCCACACTGGGGGAGGCTCGGAGTTGTTTTAATCCGGGAGTTATGGTCCTGGACCGCCCATGTCTGGACCATTGGGACCAGCAGGACGGGCGTCTGGGCAGAAGACGTGTGGCAGCATTGCGGACCTCAAAGTCTGATATTTTGTAGGTCGGGTCCCGGGAGGAGAAATTATCGGCTGTAGAAGGAGAGTCCCGCGCTGCGGGAGGCTCAGAGTTTTTTTAAGCGCCTACTGGTGCATTGGAATGCTCTGATGAGGATGCCGGGAGTTAAGGTCCTGGACCACCCACATCCAAATCAGTGGGACCAGCAGGACGGCCGTCTGGGCAGACGACGTGTGGCAGCATTGCGGACCTCAAAGTCTGATATTTAGTAGGTCAGGTCCCGGGAGGAGAAATGACCGCCTGTAGAAGGATAGTCCCGCGCTGCGGGAGGCTCAGAGTTGTTTTAAGCGCCTCCTGTCGCTTTGGAATGACGCAGATGGAATGCGTCAATGGAGGATGCCGGGAGTTGTGGTCCTGGACCGCCCACGTCCGGACCAGCGGGACCAGCATGACGGCCGTCTAGGCAGAAGACGTGTGGCAGCGTTACGGACCTCAAAGTCCGATATTTGGTAGGTCAGGTCCCGGGAGGAGAAATGACCGGCTGTTGAAGTATTTTCCCGTTCTGCGGGAGGCTCAGAGTTGTTTTAAGCGCCTCCTGGTGCTTTGGAATGACGCAGATAGAATACGCCGATGAGGGATGCTGGGAGTTGTGGTCCTGGACCGCCCACGTCCGGACCAGCGGGACCAGCAGGACGGCCATCTGGGCAGAAGAGTGTGGCAGCGTTGCAAACCTCAAAGTCCGATATTTGGTAGGTCAGGTCTCTGGAGGAGAAATGACCGGCTGTAGAAGGAGAGTCCTATTCCATTATTGGCAAACAGATGTTCTACTCCATGACAGCTCCCACTGTAAGACTGCAAGATTATACAGAAGAAAGCTTCAATGGAAAAGACATATGCAGGATGTCGTACATTGAGGCTAGGGTAAAGTAAACCACCAAAAGTCAATTAAAATGATGGTAAGCAAAGGTCATCATGTGGTTTCAAACTTTAGGAGTGAATCTAGCACTACAGGGCTGAATGTGTTTAACAGTCAAAATCTTGGGTGTGTCGGTGGATGACAATCTAGCTTTTGAGCCACAAGTCAAAGCCTTAACTTCTGGCTTCTTTGGCCTATTAGGAAGCCTGAAGAACATCATAGGCTTCTGTTGTGCATCAGTGCACTAGATGATCATTCAGGCCTTAATCATCTCGCACCTAGATTACTGCAACATCATGTATCTGGGCACTACCAGTTATGTGAAAAAAGACTGAAGGTTATCCGGAATGCAGCAGCAAGACTTCCATGCCAGCTGCTGATATACTGTTCAGTCTATTAGCAGGTCTGTATGCTTCACTGGCTTCCTGTGGAGAAGTGCATACAGTTTAAGCCACTATAAAGTTAACATTTGTAGATTTATATAGTGTTGATTACCATCTGTGAGGGTACCCAGGCGCTGTCAGGGGCACGGGGAGATGAGGTGATTTGCCCAGAATCACAGGATGATGTGCTGATGCCGAGACTTGAACCCAGATCCCCAGTTCCCTAGATGGCAGCTCATGCATGCCCCATAAACTTTTACTTAAACAGGATTCCCCTAGCTTGTTCTCCTTGCTTCAGTCTTATCACCCTACTAGGGCGATAAGATTAGCAGACCTCAATTTGGCAGTAGTACTTTATTTGAAGACAGTCAATGAAGTAGGATGCACCTTCCATGTCATCGTCCCCGTTATGGAACAAACTGCCTATTAATTTGAGTAAGTTGTCCAAACAATTTAGTTTCACTAAGCAGCTACACATTTGCCTTTTCTCTGCTTAGGGCTATCTGTGTATTTTTACTGTTGCAAAAGGCACACTGGGAAGCTCTTGTTTAGGCAGCCATGTGTGATAACAATTATTGTAACATAAAATAACGATGTAGGAAGTGCCGTAATAATTAATTATCATACGTGTATTTGTTTTGTTTTTTATGTTTTGTGTTGTTGGGAGGCTGTGTATTTACTATTGCTTATGTGTAATGTTTGTTGACCTGATTAAAATTATTGGTAGCGTTTCATAGTGCTTATTGTTTTGTCATATCTTTTTTTTATAGTATTGTTCTTTTTAAATAAGCAGAGTTAGCAAATTATTATGGAAGTGTCTGGGGATAGCACTGCTCCTTCATACATGCCTGCTGTAACAACACAAGAGCCAGTTATATCACCTCCTTTCTTTTAATGCAACCAGGTATCCCACCCATGTCCTGGGATGATTGGGTATTGATGTTTGCAGCTATCTTGAGGCGTTGGATGGTGAGGAATTTAAACCGTCATGGAAAAAATATTTTTTGTTGAGTGTTGTGGGAAAGGAAGGTCAGAGAGTCTTTAGGTATTTACTGCAAGCTATGGGTGAAAATTGAATAATTAATTAAGATGTGTATTTAGAAGCCAGGCGCAGATTGGAGTTGATTACCGTCACAGAGGAAAATTTAGGTATGCGTAGATACAAGTTTTACACTAAACATCAAAAAATAGATGAAAGCATTGATGAGTTTGTATGTAGACTTAGGGAACTATCCATGAAGTGCAATTTTGGGGCAATGACTGACAATCTTATTAGAGATCAGCTCATTGTACAATATGCAAACAAGAAGATTCAGGAGAGGTTTGGGCAGCTAAAAATCCTGGTTTAACAAATGCCATTGGTATTATCAAGGATCTTGAACAGTCCAACTTGTGCATGACAGAATTATAAAAGTTGAACATAGAGGGGAAGTTTCTGAAGTGGGTGCTGTCAATAGGTTTTCTCAACCTAGTTCTCAAACTAATGTCTACAGTGTAAGATAGTCAAGTCAAAGAGGGAGAGTTGTACATTCTTCTGTTCCGAGTAAGTGTTGCAACCGTTGTGGCAGTCTCAGTCATGGTCAGAGTCCAAGTTTTGTTTTGCTCAAAACAAAAAGTGCTTGAGGTGCGAATGCTTTGGTCATTTTGCTAAAATATGTAGGATAGTTAGGAGTGGCAAAGTTGCATGTGTTGCAGAGGACGTTCCTCAGGATGAGTCTCCTGATAGAATATTGTGTGTTGATGATGAAATTGTAAGTGATTTGCAGAATGATTCACCAGGTATAATAGACCTAAAGCAGTTTTTAAAGTTAATGGCAAAGAGGTGTCACTTATGGTTGATACAGGATCTAAGTACACCATTGTTCCAAGATCCATCTTTACACGTTTGTGGAAGGACACCACACTCAATCTAAAGACATCGCACCCACGCGTTATCAAGGTGAAATCATTGACATCGTAGGGTTTATGGAATCCTTTATTGAGTTTGAGTGGGGGGCATCCATGGTAAAGTTTATGTTGCAGAGACTGTAATTTTAGGATGGGTACAACAGTACTATCTTCACATTAAGATCGATCCCAGGGCTCCCACACAAAACATGGTTGTTGACTTTGTTGAAGATGAATGTTTGGAAGACATTTTGAATTCTCATAAGAATGTGTTCAATGAAACATTGGGTGTTCTTAAAGTTTATGTCCTTAAAATTGTTTTTAAGAAGGGAACTATACCTGTCCAACACAAGCTCAGGAGGGTTCCTGTTATAGTTAGAGATGGAGTAAGATAAATGTTACATGACATGTTGAAAGAGGGGATCATTGAACAAGTAGAGGCACCAGACTGGGTTTCTCCTGTGGTGATCACGTGCAAGGCTGATGGGTGCCTTAGGTTCTGTGTGGACTTGAGATTGCTAAATCAGAACATTATTGAAGATAACTATCCCTTGCCAAATATCAGGCGGTGCTGTGCGGAGGGGGAGCAACCCTTGACCCCACCAGGTATGTCGCTCCCCCTCCGCACAGCACCACCTGTGTCTCTCTGCCCGATCTGGTGCTGCTGAGGAAGTTCAAGGACCTCCACCACCCGCAGTCTACCATCTGCGCCTCATCCCTGGTGGCCAGTGATAGGCTATAGGTAGGTTTGTTCATGCTCAGCTTGACTGCTTTTATTGTATTGCCTGTATGTTCATTGTTGTGTCTGTCACTGCTGTTGTCTGTCTTCCGCTGCTGCCTGTACGTGGTCCATGCTCCTTTTTCTTCCCTCTGTTCCCCTCGCTGTCCCCGTGCTCTCTCTGCCCGGTCTTTCCTTCTGTACCCCTCGCTGCCCCCGTGTCTCTGCCCGGTTTTCCCTTCTGTTCCCTCGCTGCCCCCGTGTCTCTGCCCGGTTTTCCTTTCTGTTCTCCTCACTGCCCTGTGCCTCTCTGCCCATTCTGCCTTCTTTTCTTAGCTTCCCTTGTATTTCTGTGTTCTGTATTTTGCCTCTGTGCCACTAGTTTTTCCAGTATTTCTGTGCCCTTTTGCCTTCGGTGCCACTTGTTTTTCCCTTGTTTTTGTGCCCTTTTTGCCTTCCATTCCACTCGTTTTTTGTGCCCGTCTGCCTTCTTTGCCACTTATTTTTTACCTTCGTTTTTGCGCCCCTTTTGCCTTCTGTTCCACTTGTTTTTTGTGCCCTTTTGCCCTCCGTGCCACTCGTTTTTCCCTCATTTTTGTGCCACTTTTGCCTTCTTTACCACTCATTTTTTGTGCCCTTCTGCCTTCTATGCCACTCGTTTTTCCATTGTTTTTGTGACCCTTTTGCCTTACGTTCCACTTGTTTTTTGTGCCCATATTTCCTTCTGTTACCTTCGTTGTTCCTCACAGCCCTCGCCGCTGCGTCCTCTGCGGCCCCGCCCCCTGATGGTCCACTGCCCACTCGCTGCCCCCACCTCCCAGCTGATCCTCCCTCCCACCTCCCCATATATGCCCGCCGCTGTGCAGCCGCGCCGCTGGTGCGCCAGTCAAGCTTGTCTGCGCCTGTCCGTGCCTGGACCATGCCCAGCGCCAAACCCCTGACCCCCGCACCCACCATGACGACCGCTCCCACCCACTACAATGCCAGCACTCTGCAAGCTCTCAACTCCGGACGGAGCCACACCTGCTTCAGGTCACCCCGAAATGCACACACGGCCCCTTCACCTGCCGGAACTGCCGCTACACCAGCCTCAAAGCCATTGAAGCACCCGCCAAGAAAGACCCCAACCACCTCCGATGCATACTACTGAACACCCGCTCCGCACGCAAGCATGCCGTCGAGCTCTGGGACCTGCTCGACACAGCATCTCTGGCGTCGCCTACCTGAAAGAGACCTGGTTTAACAAATCATCTGCACCCGACATCGCCATAGCCATCCCAGATGGCTACAAGATCACCCGCAGAGACCGCACCAACAGAGTCGGAGGAGGAATCGCCATTGTCCAAAAGAACAGCATCAGGGTCTCGACTAGCACCGACGATGCGCTCAGCACCGCCGAATACATGCATTTCCATGTCAACACAGACCCTAACTCAACCCTCAGAGGCACCTTCGTCTACCGACTCCTCGGACCTCGCCCCCTGTTCAGCAACTCCATCGCCGGCTTGATCAGCACGCACGCCCTGACCTCCACCGACTACATCCTCCTCAGAGACCTGAACTTTCACCTTGAGAACAACAACAACTCCACAACCCTGATCGATAACCTCGCCAACCTCCGACTGAAGAAACTCATCACAACGCTCACCCACTCCGCGACCACACACTCGACCCCGTCTTCTCCTCAAGCCCGCATGTCTCCGCCAGCCACACAACTGAACTCCTCTGGACCGACCACCGCTGAAACCACTTTGCCTTCCAGAAGCCCACCACACACCAACGCACCCAACAGATCCTCCGCCACTGTTGGAGCAAAATCACCGAAAACCAACACAAACCTCGTTCTCAGCCCAACCACCGAACACTCCAACGCCAAAGACACTGCCCACAGCCTCAGGCGCTGGATCGAGGATTGCGCCAACACTCTCACCCCATTCAAGAACACCCCCACAAAGACCCAAGCAAGAGGGCCAGTTGGTTCACCCCATAACTCCTAGCCTCCAAGCAAGCCTGCCTAAAACTAGAGAAGAAATGGCACAGTGAACAAACTCTGGACAGGACGCCATCAGCAACCACCACCACCTCATCAGGGTAGCCAAGAGGACCTCCTTCAAAGACCACCTCGACAACAACGCACACAATAGCAAGGAGCTCTTCAACATCATGAAGGAACTCTCCAACCCCAGCTCCAACACCATTGACATCCCGCCGTTGCAAGCCCTGTGAAACTCCCTTGCCACCTTCTTCCACTGCAAGATAGCAGACATCCACGAAAGCTTGAACACCAAGACATCCCTAACAGACAACAACACAACAGACCCTCCACACACCATCGACCATGACCCCGTGCTAGCCTAGGCCAGCGTGAAGATCGATGACACCATCAAGACAATGCGCACCTCCGGCTCTCCGTCAGACCCATTCCCGCAGCATGTCTTCAACAGAGCAAGCAGCTCCATCGCACCCCACCTACGAAGTGTCATCAATCTCTCCCTCGAGACCGCGACCTTCCCAGAGATCTGGAAACAAGCAGAGATC
Source organism: Lissotriton helveticus (assembly GCF_964261635.1). Lineage (NCBI taxonomy): Eukaryota > Metazoa > Chordata > Amphibia > Caudata > Salamandridae > Lissotriton > Lissotriton helveticus. Next base: position 1,701,442,049 of record NC_136063.1, on the reverse strand, counting down.
AACGCCCTACTCAATAAACCTAAGGCAGACCCAAGAGACCTCAAGAACTTCTGGCCCATCTCTCTGCTCCCCTTCCCAGCCAAGGTCATCGAGAAAACCGTCAACAGACAGCTAAACCGATGCCTCAATGAAAACAGAATCCTGGACCCTTCCAAGTCAGGGTACCACAGCAACTACAGCACCGAGACTGCCCTCATCGCCGCCACTGATGACATCATTACCTTGCTGGACAGCGGCGAGACCACAGCACTCATCCTTCTAGACCTCTCTAACGCCTTTGACACCATCTGCCACTGCACACTATGCACACTCCTCCACGCCGCAGGGATCCGAGACAAGGCTCTGGATTGGACCACCTCCTTCCTCTCCGGCAGCACCCAGAGTGTCCGCCTCCCCCCATTCCATTCAAAAGCCTCCAAGATCATCTGCGGCATACCCCAGGTATCCTCCCTCAGCCCGACCCTGTTCAACATTTACATGGCCCCGCTCGCACACGTAGGCCAACAGCACGACCTCAACATAATCTCCTACGCTGACAACACTCAGCTGATCCACGCCCTCACCAAGGACCCCATCACCGCCAAAGCCAACCTCCACAAAGGAATGACGGCCGTCGCCAACTGGATGAAGACCACCCGTTTGAAGCTGAACTCGAACAAGACAGAGGTCCTCATCCTCGGCTCCAACCCTTCAGCCTGGGAAGACTCCTTTTGGCCGAAGGCACTGGGGGCAGCCCCAACACCCACCCACCACGTACGCAACCTGGGAATCATCCTCGACTTAACGGTCTCAATGACCAAGCAAGTCAACGCCATCTTCTCCTCCTGCTTCAACACCCTCCGCATGCTCCGCAAGATCTACAGATGGATCCCGACAGATAAAAGAAAGACAGTCACCCTGGCCCTCGTCAGCAGCAGACTCGACTACGGAAACGCCCTCAACTCAGGAGCCCCGACCAAGCTCAACAAACGACTACAACACATCCAAAACGCCTCGGAACGACTGATCCTCGACGTACCACGCCACAGCCACATCACCCTCCACCTGAGAAACCTGCACTCAAAAATGCGTACTACCAAATCAAGCTCCACCCGGACTCCATGTCTCCCAATTATTTTATCACTTTGGAAGGAATATTCCGATTTACATGTATGCCTTTTGCCTTTGATCTGATATGATGTCAGAAATCTTCAAGGAAATGTCTAATGTTCGGTATTTTCAGGATGACATTTTGATCTTTGGTGCAACTGTCCAAGAACACAATGCTGTGTTGAAGCTTGCTTTGGAAAAGATTGCGGAGGTTGGCATCATCTTGCACAAAGAGAAGTGCTCTATTCTCTCTGAGAGTGTGGAGTATCTTGGCTACACAGTGTCCTCCGAGGGTGTCAAACCCAAATGATGTCTTCTTAAAGCCATTGAACTAGTGCCCAGACCCATCGACAAAGATCAATTAAGGTATATAAAGGGCATGATTGAGTACTATTCTAAGTTAGTTAAATGTTTTGCCTCAAAGACTGAAAAAGGTTCTTTTGCGGAAGGGTCAGAGTTTCATTTGGAGTGTGCATCAGCAGGAATGTTTTGAGGCCATTAAGAGAGATCTTTGTAATGCTGGAATTTTGTCTCCATTTGACATTAAGTTACAATACATAATCACAGTAGGTGCTAGTGCAACAGACTTGGGTAAAATTTTATCTCAGAATCATGCTGGTGTTGAAAAAACTTTGGCTTTTGCTACAAGGACGCTATCCAACTCTGAGAGGAACTACTCTGTAGTTAAGAGGGAAGCTTAGCTACTGCCTGGGAAGTCTAATATTTTTGCACATTTGTAAGGGGCACTGCATTTTCATTGCGTTCAGATCATAAACCATTGTTGTTCATTTTTTCACCTGGTGGTGCGGGCAAAGGTTCAGCTTGTTCAGCCAGGTTGGCAGCTGGACTGCAGAAATATCGATACTCACTTGAATACATTCCTGGGTGGAAAAATAAGCAAGCGGACTGTCTTTCTAGATTGGCGGTAGACAGTTCTCTTCTTGATGACAGATGAGTCTCTAACACTTGTAATGATCCATTCGAGTCTGTTGAGAATGTGGTGTGTGAGGTGTCAGGTGCCTTCTGCTTGGACGAGTGGAATATGGAGATGACTGAAGATTCTACCCTCGAAGTGATGCACCTGGTTCACCTGGGCTGGAGGAGAGAAGAGTTGTGTTTCCTTGTCCGTTCGGCATTTTTTGAAAGTCTTAGATGAGTTATCAACTTGTGGTGGCAAGGTACTCTTGAGAGGGGATAGGTTTGTACCACCTTTAGGGCTAAGAGACAGAATCATTAATATGGCCCATGAATGTCATATTGGACAAGGATTGACTCAACCTAGAGTCAAAACTCAGTTTTGGCGGCTAGGAATGGATGGTTAAATTTCAGATTGGGTTGTCAACTGTCAGATTTGCAAGGAGAGTGAGAAAAGACTCAAAGTTGGTAATCAAGCACTCATGAGGCACATCGCACATGGCATATTGTCTGCATGGATTTTATTGGCCTCATGTTGGAAGTGGATGAAGATGGCAGGTGTACCTTGGTTGTGATAGATGTGTTTTCCTGGTGGCTTTCTGTGTATTTTCTACGAGAAATTACTACTATTTCTACCATAGTTTGTCGTACCAAGATTTTCCAAGAGGAGGGAGCTCCATCCATCCTCATTCACAGATAACAGTTCACAGTTCGAATCCCTGGACATCGTAAGTTTTCTAAAAGAAATGGTATCATCCACCACCACACCGCTTTGTATAATCCCCAAGGCAATGGCATTGTTGAGAGAGCCAAAAGAATGGTGAAGGGGTTATACAAATGGCAGTGTCAAATGGTATGGATCCCAAGAAGGCTGTCCATGATCTTGTCTGGGCTTATTGCACCACCACTCAAGAGGCCAAATCTTAATCACCCTTTGAGATCATGAGAGGTAGGTCACAAGGGAGTAAATTAGTGCCTGCGTGGTTAAAAGAGTGGGTATCTAATAATGGTTCTTTCAACTTAGAGTTGAGGTTTGATGCTGTCTCTAAAAGTGCTGTTAAAGTTGGTGATTGGGTCAAAATCAGGCCTGGCATTGTTAAGGGTCTGTCTAAGTTTAAAAGACCCTACAAGGTTGTGCGTGCTTTTGATTTTTATGTTGATTTAGAGAATGGTGTGCGATGGAATCGGCGAAGAGTTGCTTCATATCAGAGAGGAGGAGTGTGTAAAAGAGAAGAGGAGAGAGAGTGTGGCGATATCTCTTTATGGATGATATGGAGTTTGATAATCTTGGTCAAGGGGGACGTGCTTCTGCTCTGACAGGTGAACCTGTCGCCTCAATGGGTTTGGATGGTAGAGGTATGACCTTTGCTGATTGTGAGAAGAGTACCACTTCTCGCTTTGGGAGGATTTGTAGACCTCCCATGTATCTGACGGTCTTTATTTTATGTCAAATTTATTGTAGTCTTTATTTCTTGATGAGTTTATGATATTTTCACTGTGTCGTGTTCTTACTGTTTTCTTTGGCCATCAATTTCTCTTTATTTACACTTCTTGTTTCTTTCCTTGTTCCAGCTCTTCCTTCCTTTTGCCTTTCCTCCCTTTTGTTCTCAGCTCTTTGTTTTATTGTTGAATGAAAGGGGATGTGTTATACTTGCTCGCACTCGAGAGCTTGAGGATGCCTCGTGCCTCCAGGGTCCGTCTCTGCTGTGATATATGAATAAACCATCTATCTTACTTGCAATAACTCCCTGTGTGTCTCGTTGATATACAACAAATTGAAGGTCAATTATGCTCAAAATACCTGTTTTACTATATTAAGATTTATCTTGAATATTTATGCTCTCAGGAACAAATGCTAGCTGACAGTTTAAGATGGGATGACGATGCTGTTACTAAAAAAAAGTTTCAATTACAGTCACAGTCACATGTAGGCATATCAGCAGATGTCTTTTCAGAAGGGACATTGTAGCTGAGAAGACCAGGGAGATGTGCTTCCGAAGAATGATATCAAGTTGAATATGTAATTGGCGCCCGACAAACATGTCGGCGTCGGCGTGTGGCTCTCTGGACTGCGGCAGAGAAGACGCGCTTTAATTGCTCTTCGAGAGTAGCTAAGCAAAGGAATCAGCTTTGGAAGAGATCAGCGCGAGAATGTGAGCATTGCCATTCGACTTTTTAGACTCTGGAGGTCATAAATGGAGGTATATGCCGAATCTGCATTTGCGCTAATATGGCAGCCATTTTGTTTTCCTAAATGCGTCACAAGCGCCAGCTCCACACAAACGGCGGCAATTACAAACTTCTTCCATGGACAGTCTTAACTTATTTTTTATACTTCTGCCTCGTCATTCTCCATAAGTAGAGATGTATGCAGTTGTGGGAACCCACTCTTGCCTCATAACTTACACATTTTGAGATGTTTTGGATATGGCTGCCATTTTGTAATTCTCTCAGAATTCCCAAGTCATCATAATTTGAATGACTATAAAGATGCCACCAGGCCTTCAATGCCTCTCCTCTTGCTTCCTGATATATTCTGGGCCATATTTATGAATTTATTTTTATTTTCTTAGCCTTAAAGCCATGATTTATATGTTACGGATACGTTTGTTTCAAAGGTGAAGTTGCGCTAGGGTACCAGACCTCAAACTCTGCTGTACTTCTCAGTTGTAACATATTTAAACACTCCTCTGGAATTTTTCCACATGTGGTCTGTTTTTGTCTACTCCTGAGTAATCTACGCTGCTTTACATGTTGGCTCGCGCACTATAAGCCCCGCATTGATCCCACGCCCCTTTCTAATATTCGCATCCTGCAAGTTGATGGGTAGAACGTAAAATTCTTTTTCTATTGTGCCCAAATCAAAACGCATTTTTATTAAGAACTCTTCCGTCTTCTCAGAATTGTCCAAGCTGGAAAACTCGGATTTCATCGACTTGAATAACAGCAGCACAACAATGGATTCCTCAACGCCGTCAGTAGGGAAATCAAATGTAAAGCGATTGAAAAAAGACCCTCCATCGCCTCCCAAATCGACTTCACCAGTGTCCATTGAGCTTTTATTGCAGGAAATTTGAGCCCTAAGACCTTTTGTTGAGGAAACTAATTCCAAGTTGCAAATCTTTTCGCATAATTGGACACAACTTGACACCAGGCTCACAGCAGTAGAGCAACAAGTCTCCTTCTTCAGTAACTCTGCCAAAAGTGTTACCTTCTTACAATTTCAAGTTTCCACTCTCCAAAAGCAGGTCGAGAACCTTGAAAATTGTAATACGAGGAATAATATACATATTTTATGGTTTGGCTGAAGGAACAGAGGGTTCGGACTCAATTGCTTTTTTTCAAATCATTCCTTACTAAGCTACTCCACTTACCAGAAGATACCATATTGAACATACAACATGCCCATAGACTGGGTCGAGTTCCTGCCAACGTATCCTCTCCACAAAGACCAAGAGGTGTCATCATCTATTTTTTAGAATACACAGATCTACTGAAGTTGTTGTCAGCTGCCAAGGCTATTCAATCAATCAATCAATCAATCATAACATTTGTATAGCGCTCTACTCACCCGGAAGGGTCTCAAGGTGCTTGGGGGAAGGGGTCCGCTACTGCTCGAACAGCCAGGTCTTGAGTTGTCTCCTGAAGGCGAGGTGGTCCTGGGTCAGCCGAAGGTGGATGGGGAGGGAGTCCCATGTCTTGGCCGCCAGGTAGGAGAAGGATCTGCCTCCGGCGGTGGCTCTTCGGATGCGTGGTACGGTGGCGAGGGCGAGGCTGGTGGACCGTAGCTGGCGGGTGGGCGTGTAGAAGGTCAGGCGGTCGTTGAGGTACTTGGGGCGCATTTCTTGGTCCGGTGCCACATTATTTTTTGCACAGGATTACTCGAAGGTGACTGCAGCTAGGCGCAAAGCTTTTCTCGATATGAGACCTGATCTTCATTCCATGGGTACCCTTTGCAGCCTTTTTAACCCTTGCCTCTTCAAGGTAACCCATAACAACAAAACAACGACGTATGAAGACTGGTTACGTCTGCAAAGCTTCTTTAACTCACACAAGACCTTTCACATGAATTCTTCAAGACCTTCCTCCTCACATGTCACTTAACTCTCCTGATATTTTTACATGAATGAATACCTAACTATACATGGAGAGTTAGTGCTATTACCTGGTTCGTTGTCTCCTGCAGTATGATATCTTCCTGGTTGTTTCCAGTTAATGTTTGTGGATTTTGTTTCATATCTTGCGTTGTTCTCTTAGGTTCCTCCCTTAATTAATCATTTAATGATAACAACCTTATTATTTGCTTCCACAGTTTTGATGTTACGAAATGGTTCTTTTTCCCCCCTAGTTCGCCTAGCACACAGTTATCTTCTTGTTTGTTCCATGTGATTCCACCTTCCCCCACCTCCATATTCCTTTTTTGTAGGTATGTTTTCAGTTTTGTCTTTTGTTCTGTATGTTGCAATATACTCTTCTACTTTTCTCCTTCCATCCTTATGTCTGCTTACCTATTTTCCATCTTTCTCTACGTTATGAACTCATTTTACTCCTTCTTATCTCTTTTAACACTAAACATTGTTTTTGCAATGAATTGGACTTTGGTGTCATATGCTCGGATTTTTCCATTTTTGACCTTTCCACCTTATTGAATTGGATTGTTACTTCATACTTTTTTTAATGTTCTATTTCAATATCTCATGTCGCTTAAGTTAGTCTCATGGAACATTATGGGATTACATTTTCCTATTAATAGACAGAGGGTATTGTCACATTTGGCCAAGTTAAATGCTGATATTGTCATCTTACAAGAAACATAGCTAATGGATATTGAATCTTTGAAACTGAAAAGGGGATGGGTAGGTGAGGCTTATTTCTCTCCGGTTGATGGTAAACGAAATGGAGTAGTGATATTGTGCCATAAATCTCTACCAGTTACGTTAATATCGCAACAATCAGATGTTGATGGGAGGGTGCTCATTGTTAAATTATCACTAAAAGGTGTTCCAATTTCTCTTCTCAATGTTTATGCACCTACGGGTGGTGATCCTTCCTTTTGGCCTGCTTTAGCTAAGCATATTTCTTCTTGCATTGAAGATAACTTTAGTATGGCTGGAGACTGTAACCAAATGTTTGATCCCTTTCTAGATAGGAATTCCAAGGTCCCCGGTGTTCCCAATAAATCACTTAAATCTTTCACTCACCCTATAACTCAACACAAATTGCTTGGTGCTTGGCGCCTGTGCAACCCGACCACCAAAGAATATTCCTTTTATTCCTCCACCCATCATACCCAATCAAGAATCGATTATGTTTTTGTCTCCCATAACATTTTGCAGTTCCTCACACATGCAAAAATTGGTCCTATTCTCCTATCGGATCATGCACCCGTTTTAATTGGCCTTGATATATTGCCCAGAAATAACGCTCCTAGAAGGTGGCGCTTCAATAACGCACTTCTCTTAGATCCCAAGTTCACCACAGCTTTCACCTCCTTTTTCACAGATTACTTGGAGAGAAACCATACAGAATCCCTGTCACTAGCGATTATATGGGATGCCTTTAAGGCATCAGCAAGAGATTTTAATTTAGGCTTTATTGCAAATAAGCGTAAATCTGCACGTAAGACTGTTTTGGAACTTCTTCAACACATGTAGGCATTAGAACACTCATACTATACATCTCACACACATGATTCATTTAAGAGCCCTTGTTAGAGCAAAAATGACATATAATAAGAAGTCGACAGAAGATGCCTCTCTTTACTTATAAAAATCAAGTGCAAAATTCTATGGAGGTAAAAATAAATCAGGGAAAATTTTAGCCAACTACTTAAAGATCTGCCAAAACAAATTAAACATTGACTCTGTCTTTGATGAACACTCAGTCTTAAAATTTAAAGATGCTGAGATTTTAAATGAATTCTCTCTTTTTTTATAAATCTCTATATTCATCAGAGACCCAACCTACTGATAACTCATTACTGCATTTCTTTTCTAACATCAAGAAGCCTCAACAATCTCCTCCGGATTTATCCCCCTTGGAATCGAACCTCTCTCAGTATGAACTCCTAACTGCCCTTCAAAACCTTAAAAAGGATAAAGCTCCTGGCCTGGATGGTTTTACTGCCAAATTTTATATCCATTTTTCCAAGCTTTTAATACCTAAATTACATTCACTTATTAATTTTTTTTACACCTCAAAAAGTTCTTCTGGCTCATTTTCAGAAGCCCATATTTGTCTTTTCCCCAGGGATGGTAAAGACACTAACTATTGAAGGTACTATAGACCTGTTTCACTGGGTAATATCGACTATACAATTTTTTCTAAAGCTTTAGCCATACGTTTAGACTCTTATTTACCAAATTTATTAGGGAAAGAACAATCTGGCTTTGTCAAAGGGGAAGTCATTATAGACAATATACGGCTCTTTTTCGATGTTTTATCCAAATCATCGCGTCTCAACCATCCTTTGGCAGCAATTGCGCTGGATGTCGAAAAGGCTTTTGATAGTGTTAAGTTGAGATGCTTATTCTACACTCTTAAATGGTTTGGTTTCAGTCCCAATTTTATAAATGTACTTTCTCTCCTCTACTCTAACCCTCGTGCAGCAGTCTGTGCCAATGTCTTAATTTTCCCATTTTTTCATTCAGGCAGAGGTATGCGTCAGGGTTGTCCTCTTTCTCATTTCCTTTTTTAACCAAGCTCTAGAACCATTTTTATCTAAATTACGTCAAAACCCAAGCATTCACGGTTTTCAAGTATCTAATGTTCATATCAAACTTACAGCCTATGCTGACAATATCTTACTTTTTATGTCCAAACCAGAAGAATCAGTTCCAGCTTTTCTGGAGGAGGTGACATTTTACTCCCTCATTTCTGGGTACAAACTAAATATTTATAAATGCAAAATATTACCTTTAACAAAACATACTTTCAGCTCAGATTTTCAAGCTTCTCAATTCAAATGGAGTCAACACCATATTAAATATCTAGGACTACATTTCACATCTTCAAACTCAGAAACTGTAACATTGTGTATAAAAATAAATGTATTCAAAAGATATCAGAATTGACATCTAAATGGCATCCCCTTTACTTGTCCTGGTGGGGCCACTTGGATACCATAAAGATCATGTTGTCGCCCATAGTTTTATACACTATTTTGAATATCCCAGTCCAAATCACATCCAAATTATTTAAAAAAGTCAATTCTATTCTATCTTCTTTCGAGTGGAATAATAAGAAACCTCAAATGTCTTTACTAAAATTAATTCCTCCTAAAACAGAAGGCGGAGTAAACTTTCCAGACTTCCAGGCTTATCAGAAAGCTTTTTTACAATGTCAGGCTTCTCTTTGGTTGCTTGATTCTGTGGATGATTGTCCTCTCTGGACTTCAACAGAACGCATGTTCCTATCTCCTTACTCATTTCGTGAATATCTTTCTTTTTCACGCAAACCACAATCCATCTCAACTCCTATATTGAACCACACCTTCAAATTACTTGATTTCCCCTCTCTCTCTATTTAAGACTCCAGAGACTCCTTATTAAATTTAACAATTTGACATAATAAAAATATGTTGATGCGTAACAAACCTTTTTATTGGAGGACTAGGAGAGAAAGGGGTTTGGATCTATCAATTATTTTCAGATTCAGAATTTTTGCCTTTTGCTTTACTTATGCAGGCGTTTAAGCCACCAGCCTCCTTTACTCACAAATACAACATACTCAAAAAAACTGTGCTGGAAACATATGCACATCTCCCTACCACACTCCGCACATCCAATAACCCAGAACCTTCCTCACGACTTCAGGTCCTGTTAACGTACACACCCAGAGCCTCTATTATTTGTAGCCACTTGCAGGGAGTTGACACTGAGAAAAAAAACTAAAAATGAAGAGGCATGGGAACGAGATTTAAATATATACTGGCCAATCTCAGGCAAATGGACCAAAATACTTAAAGCTTCTAGAGCAGCAAATACAACACAAACAATATTTTTTGTTTACAAAAAACTTTTATTCACACCAGCCACTTTATGTAAGCATTTTTCATCCACTCCGGATATATGTTGGTCTTGCTCTTCTCCCAGCACTGACCTATTTCATATGATATTTACTTGCCCACAAGTACACAACTTTTGGAAACAAGAATGGTCTCAAATTAACTTAATTTATGACACTACATTTCCTTTTATTCACATTTTCTTAGGCAGTCTTTCTTCCATTTGGGATGATAATCCAATCAATGTCAAGATTATTGATTTATTATTAGCGATTGCTTTTCACAACTTACTGTTAATTGGAAAGATTTTTCTCAAATTTCATATAGAGCTTGGTGGTACACTGTGTGCCACAATCACAGGTTAGATACTGTTTGTGTGTACCCTCCTCATATGGTTATAAAATGAGCTGACTTATTGTTGCCTGTTACAATATATATTGATGCTAGTGCTAAAAGCAATTCCTTACCTAAACCCTCTCAGCAGGAGGTTTCAAAACCACCTTGAATTCCCTAATAGTTCCATGAGCTTCCTTTATGTACCTTGGTGGCATATATGCCTTATCTATTGTGTATTTTTCCTGATTGAATTTTGTATTATTAGTCCAATTCTTTTATTTTCTATGCAATATGTTTGAATGTGACGATGTAAGAATTTAGAGTATATACTTTGTATAGTGACCTTGCTTTCTTTTTAATAAATAATTTGGGAGATCTGAGTGAAAGCCTTCTGCATTTGTTAAATATGTGAATCAAATTGACTTTAGATTCAAAGTTAAATCAAAAACATCAATTTGGTAAGGCTACTAACTACAGTCTACATTCCTTCAGAGGAAAGTTTTGCAGCAGGTCCTTTAACATTCATAGACAGCCTAATTTGCTAATGCCTACAAGCTCGTATTTCCTTAACAGAAGGTCAATATAGTTAGAAACTAGAGACCATTCATAAGACATGAGAAAGGTTACGTAGCTGACAGATCGAATTGTATTAACAGAAGAACAAGTTCATTACATCAAGTCAAATATGGATGCTACTGATAGAACTGAGAACATTACTACACAACTTAAACAGGTTTATGGAATTAAATCAAACTTTAAAATAAACGTTCAACATTTGGGACGTGGGGGTTGATCTTCCAGATGTGCATATGTGGCATTATTAAATGCAGGTAAAGACTATGTGACTATTTGGACATCATTTGTTATATTTGACCCAGGACTGGCACTCCAGAAGAAAGGAAAAAACTGAGGAAAGTTGTAAGAGCTGGAACGATTTCCAGGATGCTAATCTAGGTTTATTGCAGTCGTTCATATAATGTACACTGATGCTTATGAGCAGAGTGAGTAAGGGTACAATGAATGCATTCTTACAAGCAACGAAACCCGGGCACTTGGGGCCAAATCTACTGAGCCCTTGCGTTGTCCTTACATGAAGCCATGCAAAGCCACCGTGTGTGCCTCTGCATGGCTTAGTAAATCCAGTGTAATGCAAGGTAGCAGAAATCACTGCCATGCAATACTCCGCATAGAGAAGGTATCCACGAGTGGAGCTTGGGCATTGCCATGGGATTGCGGCAAAATTGTATTCCTTCCCATCAGAGGCATATTTTCTCTTTCAGTGTGTGCTTCCACTGAATACATAGAAAGAGGAAAACGCCACAATGCTACCCCTATTACAGGCACCATGCAGCATGGCACAAAGGTGCCTGTGTTGGCTCTAAATAGCACTTAGTGCGCCAGCGCAAAGACAAGAGCAGGAATGTGTCATATCTTAGTAGATATGGCATATTCCTGCTCTCTCGCTGTCAATCAGTGCAGCAAGCTCTCTTGCTGTGTTTTATTGCATGCCGATTTGATAAATCGGACCCTTGATTTAAATTATTAGCTTACAATAAAGTGGCAAAATTATATGATATGGTGCTAGTTGAATGAAGTGGGGTGATGGGATTAACAGGAGGGCCTATTATGAATAGAGAAGTGAAGGTTGTCTTACCACTGCACTTATCACTTGCAATGATGTATCTACAGAACTATATCCGTTTATAGAGGCCACATCTAATAAAGGACATAGGCAGATATGAGAGAGTTCAGAACAGAAATGAATTTGCGCTTCAGCCAAATACAATGAGGTTTCTGATGAAGTTTAAATGTATCTAATATGGTGTCAAGGACATGAACCTTCTTAAGATGAAAAACAAAAGATTTTCTAGGACTGAGAGTACTAGTTATGATACAGGACTATAAGTATGTTCTTCATGTGCATTTTTAGAGCATTATTTTAACAGACAAGATATTAAATAATTGCTACTCAGTAGAAGAGTTAGAAACAAAAGCAGTAACGAAAAAAAAGGAATCCTGGAAACGTAACTGTTGAACAGAAAATTAGAAAATGGGGTTGATGATTTGGGCCTGATTTTTTGCATTGGGGCAGCGTGCTAATATCTCTAGATGGAGCACTGTCTGAACAGCGTTCAAATACATGGTAAAGCGTCTGCAGTAAAACAAGACTTTATAGCAGATTTTTTCCTGCACATTTTATCACATATTGTCATACCGTCCCTAAAATAACAAGCACTAATATCTATGCTAGGATCACTTTGTTATGCTACTAACCAGACCTCTTTGAAAAAAATGTCACTGCGGCTGATGGCCTCCAGTTCAGTGCACGGTTATGTAGATACATTGGGGGCCATTACCATGGTGGAACGACTTCAGTCCATCCGCCATCGTCCCGGGGATGGGGACTGCCTGCCTATAAGGCGGGGGTCCCACACATGTAATTATGATGTGACTGCCACCACGGCGGTCGCATCTGCTATATTTAACATTTCGGCTGGTGCTGCTACCTGCAGCGCCCGCCGCAAAGTTAAAAATGTGCCTTTAACATTTCCCTGCACTACGTGGTAATGTAAGGCGCCCGGGGGCGAGGCGGGCCCGCTAGGGGCCGCAAAAGTCCATCCCCACCAGCCTTTTCATGGCGGTTGAACCGCCACAGAAATGCTGGTGGAAATCATGCATCCTGCTTGGCACCACCACCATTCTGGGGATGTGGGCCGTCAGTTAGGCAATCGGAATGATTGCTACTGTCAGACCTGTGGTGGTTGGGCTTTCCGCCTACCAGCACACCACCCCGCCATCACAATCTGGCAGGTGGAAAATGGGCGCACGATGGCGGTGAACCCGCCACCAACAGCCTGTCGGTGGCGGGTTTACTGCCATCGGAATCAGGCCCATAGAATTGTTCTCTGTTCTACAAAAAAACATGCACTGCAGTCACTTCAGAGATAGCAAGTAGTGCTAGCCAATGTATGCACCATGAGAGTCGTTTACAGTACGATTTTAATGACATGTCTTTAGTTTAGTACATTTGACAGTCGTAGGTGATGCTAAAATATTTTAATTATGGTGTTGCCACTTGGGTCAATTCCTCCTATGAAAGAGCGGCACACATGGAATAGTACTGCTTTTAGGGTAACACTGGCAGATATTAGATCGGTGGCTACTGACTTTTCTGGAGCTACTAATGCCAATTATGCTCGCAATCGAAATTAATATCATACTCATGTGAGTGTGACAGTATTTGATAAATCCAATTCAAAGATGGTGTGTAAATCCTGTAGTCAGGACATGAGATATCAGCGTGATCTGCAAGCCTAGATCTAATCTCAAATTCAACCACACCGCTTTTAAAACTCAGTATAGATATGACAATGCACAGTCCTCAAAGTATAAGTTACACTTCAACACATGCTTCCTTTTCAGCTTTTTAACTATTTAATTGCCATGCCTTGCGATTCGTGTGCCAGTTATGATGCAGATATGTTTATGTATGGTATTCATGTACAAAGTCATATACTGTATAATATATGCTAGAAATACATCATGCAGTCATAGGCCTAGAAATAGAGTAGAATATGTAAGTTACTCTGTAGGTTAATTTCAAGACATTTGTAAATTTACAAATAGTTACTGTTAGTTCTTGGTAAACACAATGGATTTGCAGTTCATTGGCTACTCATCTGCACCTCCTTGACAGGCCCGGACTGGCTGCAATCCCCCCGGGGCGCCGCACAGGTGGGGGCCGGGTTTGGGCCCCTGGGACCGATTTTGTTACTGGGCCGTTTTTGCAGCCCTGTGACAAAATCGGAGGAAACCGGCCCTGGCAAAGAGCACTTTGCCAGGGTTGGTTTTGGTTCCCAGTTCGGCCCTTGTGAAATCAGCAATCGTGCAAGTATTTTCATGAGTGTACTTAAGGCAGTCTTTACATAGATTGCCGCACACACGCATGTATTCATGTCACCGTTACCTATATGCATTGCTTTTTTTTTTAATATTGTGAATCAGAAATAATGTACATATATGTTACTTACGACTTATAACTGGCACAGGCAAACATTATTCAAAGAAAAGCCTTTGCAAGTACGCCCCAGGGTTTACATTTTCACAAAAGCTGAATATCAGGCAAATTCACCTGCCAGTACCGAAGTCAACGGTGTGGACTTTGAAATGGGGGCATCCCAGGTCAAAGAAAATAATCAGAAACTTGTTCTGGAAAAATAAAGTGAACTGAGTGAACCCCAAAAACACAAGGGGTTTCATTATTGGAGGCAAATAAACTTGTGTAGGTTGCTGCAGTCTCCTTGAAGCAACACGAAAAGAAACAAATACACACCTTGGCTACCACTGGAGCTATGTGTGCAGCACACAGGCAATCAATGTAATTTTAAGATTGAAACAAAAGTAAAGACATCTACGGATACACCACTCTCCTGTAACTGCTCTAGGGCTCTTTCTCGCAAGTACAGCTTGTATTATTTTCGAGTGTTTCGGGAGCTTAAATTGACTTTCACTGGCAATCGCGTGTGCCGTGCATGCACTGCATGGTTCAGCATGAGCGCCCAAAAGAAAGATGCATATTTAACCACACGAATGACCACCACTTACAACTAAAATCTGCTTGTTACATTTTCTAAAAAACATATTACTTTAATTGAAAAGGGAAAAACTTAATGCAGTCACCCAATGTTTATTTTAGGAGAGAAACAAAGCAATCTGCACAGAAAAATCACAGACAAAAAATGTAGGACATCGTCTTCTGTTTTCCAGAAGAACATTGGCCCATGTTATCAAGGAAGCTGTGGTAGTTTATCGCCGCTTTACCGGCAGGAAACTGCCGATAAAGCGGCGATAATGGGCTTGATAATATTCGATTCGAATTTCAATCGAAGCCCAGGTTAGATGTGTGATAAACTACTGCAGCTTCCTTGATAATATGGCCCATTATACCACAGGAAAAAAAGATTCTAGTTTACAGTGGTGGACAGAATATGAGCATTACAAGTAGAAGGAAAGGGCTGAGACGCTTGAGATGTTATGATATAGCACCTAAGCCACCAATTAGAATGACAAGGTAAGGTATACAACTGCAGCTAGTCCACATCCGGATTTACCATTTCCGACAGATAGAGCTAAATGTAAGACAGTAATGAGTTTTACTGTGTCTCACTGAAATAGATTGATTGTGTTTAAAACTGCACTCGGATTTTTCACACCGAGGTTTGAGTGTGTGTTGAATATGTGTACCAAGATTCAACAACAGGTTACCCATAGCCCCAGTTGGGTCCTGTATATAACAAGCAACAGCGTCTCAACAGGTGATACTTAAAGACAGTTTTAGGAAACATGCACAACATTTGCAAAAAGAAAGAAACAGGGAGGCATTAATGTCAATATATACAGGAGAACACTTTTTGCTGGCTCAGATCAAGGATTTAAAGAAGGTAGGTTATTTGATGAACCACAGAGATTGCACCAAGAAATTGCGCTGGGTGGTCAACGGCGTTTTGATCTGTTGTCAATTACAGATTTGTAAGTTCTGCTTAATGTATGGAGAGCAATTTCGATGGGGGCATCAAGGGGGGCACCCAAAATTGGGGTGCTAGGAGAGGCGAGGAAAACACCTATCTGGTGGCCCACTTGTAGATGAAATTGGTCCTAGTCATGTAAATTGGTGACGGTAATTCTGACATAGAGGAGCCCGGGAGAAGCATCAGGTTGTCCATGACAGGTACGGGTGGGCTGATGTATGTGGAACCAAGATTTCCTGTGACCGGCGTCAGGGATTTTAGGCATCCGGTAATCGAGACATCAAAAGCGGTGTGGTGGTATAGATGTTTGAAATGGAGGCCCTCCAGGAGCACCAGGATCCTCTGTGCGCCTCTGTAGCTGCGGCCTTGACCCAGCCCGGTCCAACGCCGCAGCTATAGAGGCGCACACAGCAATAGCAAGCCCTGGGTATATGGTATACCATTTTGAAAGGGACTTATAGGTAAACTAAACATATAAATCTTGTTTACATCAATGTCACCAAGTTTAGGGAAGAAGCGCATGCACTTTAGCACTGGTCAGCAGTGATACCGTGCTGAGAGTCCTATGGCCAACAAAAAATACAGCAAAAATAGGAGGTAAGTGGGCAAAAGGTTTAGGGGAAGACCACCCCAAGGATGATATATATAGTAGCTATCAGAATAAGTTTATCTGGCACCCATTTTGAAAAAAAACAATACAGTTACATTCTCAGATGCTGATTACATCCACACCTTACAACAAACCCATTTTCCATCATGACTTCTGACCGCCTCAGGAAATTTGCATAGTTTCAGTGAATTCCAAGCACAGATTGTAGCTGTAAACGCCTGAGGCTTGAGCCGGGCGGTATTCTCCTTGTCCTCTTTGAATTCTTTTACTCGTTAGCACTTGCCCCATGTGTCCTCTCCCCCCAGCACTAGCGCACCGATTTAGGGCGTCGTTTGTTGCTTCATCGAGTTTATGGTGAAGGCATCTTTTAATTGGTAGCTTTTAAATATACATTTGGCACTCACCAAAGTCAGCGCTGTTTCCCACAGAGTGTCCGGACGATATTAGGGCCGAGATACCGGGGACTCGGGCGGAGTGTTAGCGGCGGCCATCTTGGGTGAGTCAACAACATAAAAGCATACGGCCATGGCTCCGCGCAGCGGACGCGCTCAGCGGTCGCGCCGTATTAGCGCCGGAGTTACGCCAGAGTTCAGCCCGTCTGCGCCCGTCCGCGCTGAGGACGGGCTACAGGACGGGCTGCATTCCGGGTTCCCTGACTCTTTCCCTCTGGGATCACACTCCTATACCTTGGAGGAAATGCTGGCTTGGAAACCGATTGACTCCCTGTGCCACCATAGGTATACCCCTGAGGAACTACTGCTCATGGCCCCACATAATATACGTACCCGGAGACCTGACATATTCCCCATGATTAACTATTTACCTATTAATTTACACTCCTTGCCTAAAAATATTTGCTCGGAGAAAGGATACCTTATCAATGCTCGCTCTATAATTAAAAACAATGTAGCCTTTCATGATTTTGTGTTGGCTAGAAGGCCTGCCTGGGTCTTTGTCACAGAAACTTGGGCCTCAGAGACCTCAGGACATGACCTCCTAATGGCTATCCCAGAGGGTTATGCACTACACCGATTTGACAGAGTTAAGCGAAGGGGAGGAGGATTAGCAATTCTCTATCAGTCGCATCTTATCTGCCGCACTAATGCCCTGTCGGCACCATCTGACCCCTTCCAGGTCCTACATTTCTTTATCTCTTCATCTCCTTCAGCTTCCTTTGTTGGCCTTCTTGTGTATAGGCCTCCTGGACCTAGATCCAAATTCAGTAGTGACCTGTTTAGAATCATGGAGTCATATGTTGGTAATCCCCACTTCACTATTCTAGGTGACTTTAATTTTCACTTAGATGACCCCACCTCTAAAGATACCTCCTCCTTGGTCGACCCCCTTGAAGCCTGTGGCTTTTCCCAACTGGTAAAAGGCCCAACTCATCGGGCAGGCCACACACTTGATGGAGTTTTCTCCAACGACCCCAGGGTTAAGACAGGCACTCCAGAACCGTTGGTCTGGTCAGACCATCTGGCAGTTCCTTTAGTACTGACCCTTCCTTGTTTAGATCCATCTATGAAAGGTCAGACTCAAGGAGAGGGCAAAAGGAACTATAAAAACGTCACCAATGACTCTCTGGCCCCTCTCATTAGTTCGGTCCCCATGCCGTCAGACCCAGAGAAGGCAGCACAAAATCTTGCCAACTCCATCGCTGGGGCTATAGATACCCTAGCTCCAGTCACACGCCGATACTCAGCGAGGTGTAGGCCCTCTGCCCCCTGGTTCACTGAGCCTCTTAGGTTGATGAGACAGGGGTGCAGGAGACAAGAGAGAAAGTGGAGGAAATCTTGGGACACTATGGACAGAGAGTTTCACAAACAACTGTTAGGGGAATATAAGTCCACGGTCATTAAGACAAAGCAACAATACTTCTCCGACCTTACTACTTCCCTCACCTCATCAAAGGAGCTGTTCCAAGTAGTGGACTCCCTCAGTTCATTACAAGTTCCTGACCCAGTTACTGGATCACAGGAGCTCTGCGACAAGATTTCGACCTTTTTCTACACCAAAATCGATGAAATTGCTTCTCAGTTGGAAACGCAGAAACAATCCCTAGGGAATCACACTATTCAGGCTCTTACCAATTCAGAAGCCTGGCATAAAGATCCTACCAAGACTTTATCTAACTTTCTGTTGATCACACTTGACAACCTCAACTCTCTGCTAAATAGGACCAAATCTTCCTCCCCTCTGGACCCCTGTCCTCTTAGAGTAATGAAGGAGTGTAGGGACACACTACTTCCTCTACTGTTGGAGGTAATGAATAGTGCCCTGTTGCATGGGGTTTTTCCGTCAGCCTGGAAGAAAGCGATTATTAAACCACTACTGAAGAAACCCTCTCTAGACCCCACCATCTTAAAAAATTTCTGACCCATATCTCTACTTCCTGCCCCCGCCAAAATGCTTGAGATCCACCTGAATTCACACTTGTCTGCTTTCCTTGACTCTACTGGGTTCTTAGATCAGACCCAGCATGGGTTCAGGAAGCTGCATAGTACGGAGTCTGCACTTACTATGGTGACAAATAACATCAGAATGAAAGTGGACCAGGGACTGACAACGCTGCTGGTTTTACTCGATCTGACCGCAGCATTTGACACCCTATCTCCCTCAATTCTAACATCTCGTTTGAGGGAGATAGGAGTGGAGGGGCCCGCTTTGAGCCTTCTGTCCTCCTTCTTAGATCTTAGAGAACAGAGGGTCAAGCTTGGAGAATACCTCTCCGCTGCTACATCATTGCAATGTGGGGTACCACAGGGGTCGGCTCTAAGCCCCACCCTATTTAACATTTATGTGGCCCCATTAGCGCGAGACTAGTAAAAGCACATGGTATGGAAGTAGCGTCATATGCAGACGACACTCAGATTATGGTGTCACTGGCCCAACCGGTCAGCACCTCTGCGTCCAGCTTCAGGAGTTGTATGCAATCAGTCTCTGACTGGATGATACTCAACTCCTTGAGGCTGAATGGCGAAAAGACCGAGGTGCTGATCTTTGGAAGGGACCAGGATGTATGGTCGAATGAATGGTGACCGCCTTCCCTGGGAACATGCCCGGTCCCCTCTCATTCGGCCAGAAATTTAGGGGTGATCTTTGACACCTCGCTGGCAATGACCCTTCAGGTCAACAGGACGGTGGCTACTTGCTGGGGAATGATCAAAATTCTCCGACGAATAGTGCACTACCTTTCTCCCCAAGCTAGGAAACAGACAGTAGTTGCGCTGGTCGGGTCAAGATTGGATTACTGCAACTCACTATATGCAGAGATCAATAAGGGACTGATCCAGCGCCTCCAAACAGTACAGAACGCGGCCGCAAGATTTGTATTAGATATTCCCCGCTCCTCCTCTGCGATACTAGCCAGAAAGAGCCTCCACTGGCTTCCTATAGAGCATCATATCTCCTTTAAAATCATTTGTCTGGTGCACAGGGCTCTGAAAGCTGGAACATCTGATGGGCTGGGATCCCTTCTCTCTGGCTATATCCCTAGCAGATGTCTACGTTCATCACAACATAATCTGTTGGTGATCCCTCGGACTAAGAAGTCCAGATCGGGAGGAAGAGCCTTTTCCATAGTTGCTCCGCGTCTTTGGAATGCACTTCCATTGGAACTTAAGTCCCTATCCTCTCTGCCCCTTTTTAAAAATGCTCTAAAAACATGGTGTTTCAAGAAAGCCTACCAGTAATTCAACTCTTTGGACATGAAAATATTTTTTGGGGTTAGGCGCCTTGATGCCCGACGGGCTGAGTCTGCGCATTATAAATTTGCTTTCATTTCATTTCATTTCATTTCATAGTAGGTGAGTTCATCAACGGAGAGGCCAAGTTCATTGGACAAATGACACGAAAACAAGTGTAAGGGCCTTAGCAAAGCTCCAGCAAGAACCTAGGCAAAAGGTGAATGCATATTCATCACACCCACAAAAAGGGGGAAGAGTGCAAGCAAAGGTGCCATGATTTTAGACACTATGGGCCAAATTTACAAATGGCCTCTGCACTTGTGGCGGAGGCCTTGCAGTCATGGGAGAGTCTCAGCACTCGAAGAATTCTCATTATAGTGATATCGCCCAACTGCGCAGACTCCCCCATGACTGTGGGACCTCTCACACAAGTGCCTACTTGAAAGTAGGGGACATCAAGTAGTATTTTATGGCCTTTTGCAGATAGTAGTGGTTTGTTTATGTCAACTATTTTCAGTTGCAGATGTTTGCAGATTGTCTGTAATTCTCTGAACTACAATACCCAGCAGGCTGTGTATTTAGTGATGAGTACACCGTGGTAACATGTGGACCTACCATTGCCAACATACTAAGTTGTATGGTATTATGTTTCAAAATTCCAGAAGAAGAAACTGTCAGAAGGATATGGAACATACTGGAAAAAGCAACAGCATTATTTGAAAGGACACTGTGTGTTTGTAAGTATGTATCTATATGGTACTTGTATACCCCGCACCTAGTGAAAAGGCAGCAGAGCACTGTACAAGGTTAAAGGCAAGCATACTGTCAACAAGTAATAGGAGAAATAGCTGGGTTCTTGGAGCAGAATTGTACTATTACTGCATTGTGATGTAGTCTTCTCTAAAGAGATACAATTTCAACTTTCACCAAATTGGAACAGCGTTGAATCTATCCTACTGGATATGGGAATATTTTCTTCAAAATCCAGAAAGAAAAGTCTAACTACCTTGTTTTTACTTTTTTACACTTCTCAGTCTTCAGTCTGATGGTGCCCTGCCGAGAGCCACCAAAGATAGTGAGTTTGTCTTACAAGAAAAGTGGGAGACGGGTTGGTCATTGGTCATGATGACTTTGTTAAAGAGACAGCTGTTTTGATGGTGCGGGTAAGGAAGGGGAGCCAATGGATTGCCATCAGAATGGGAGTAATCATATTTCTGCAGGTCCTGGATTATACGTGCTGTGGAGTGTAGGGCGCCATTAGTGCGGCCTTTTCTAATCGCTGAGGACATAGACCATGGGGTAACCACTATCCATTACATTTGGGCCTAAACAGCAGTTATGGAAGAATTGGTTTCACTATCTTTAGAAGAGATAGCTGGTTTTAATCCATCATTGCTTTTTGGCAATGTGCTTCATGAGGTTGAAATTAGTACCCAGTTTGCATCCACATGGCTTGGCATTCAGTAAAAGTTGCAGTTTGAGGCCATTAAGGCTCATGCCATTAAGCCACGTTTGTACTATTTTGTGCTTGTTGTTCGTGGCAAATATTAATTGGAATTTTTCAAGTAGGTGCTGCAAATTAAAGTCTGGTGGAGACTCATGCCATGTTTGAGGTGGTAATTTCTAGAGTGGAGGAGATTTTCAAGTAGATATATATCGTAGGCATGTTGGTGAATTTTGGTGCCGTTGACAGAGACTAAAGTGCTGCATGTAGAAGTTGAAGATGACAGGGTATATAATGGAACCCTCTGGGACTCCTCTGGTGATACAGATCATTTGGGAAGTGAATGTGTCACTAGATCTTTGTTGGTCATCCTAGTTCTGTGGAGTTTCTCCAGCTTTGTGACTGTTTTTTCTGCAAAGTGAAGGATTGCTGCTCAAAAATTCCAGTAGTCTGAAGAATTTTCTTCTGACTTTTTTTAAATTCACATTTGATGTGGTAATCTTAGTTATGGTTAGTAGTCCGTTAGGATGAATAAGTCTGCTGCATGGTAATGGACATGACCCCTGCCCTAATTGCCCTACTGTACTGATATCTGGATTGCTAATGCTTTTTTTTAGTCATAGTCAAGTATGAATCATGCGTCTGTCCCATGACATAGGCCTGTCTCATAGATTGCAGTCTTGTTGGGCTGGGAGGGGCACCATTAGCACTAATCTCATAGTGGCGGAAGTCTACTGCCTTCACCAGGAGTTAATCAGCACAAGTGCAGTGATGGCAACATACCGTGTAGTGACAGTAGGACTGAGCAAGTCCTGTTTATCGGGTGTCACTGGAGTGAGGTCTACAGGCTCCCTCATTTAAAGTTTGACTGCTGTGTGCTAAACATACCCCTTGGCTTACATCGAGTTTTTGTGAAGGGCTGCCCAGCACATGATTGGTGTACCTGCATGGGGTGTATATGTACCTGTGAAGGATACAATACAGTGGTAGTGAAGAACTGTTCAGTGGTCCATGTGGATGCATGTACTTGCTGTATGTATGCATGTGCATAGAACAGTACACAAAGGATGTAGTGCTGTGTAGTGAGAGCATTTTAAATGTATGTACGGGCTGTATGTGTGTCTGTGAGTGTCACAGTACATGAAGGATTCACTGATGTTAAATACTTGTGTTGGGTGAATGTGTGCCTGTGAATGATAAGGTACATGGCAGACTATGGGTTCCATTTTCGGAGATCGTGGCCTGCATGAGGAATCCCCACCAAACAGATTTTTGTATTGCTGCATTTCTGTAAGTTGGGGGGACCCATTTGAGAGGGGAGAGCAAGGCTTCCTCTATATAGAAAAAACCCAACTAAGGCATAATAAACTTTCAAGAATTGATTGGAGGAAGTTTTTGAATGGATGTGGCCTAGCAACCTTCATTGTAAAAGGGAAATCCTACTGTTCGGCCCCCCCTTATGATGGAGCAAGGACTCGTGAATGAGAAACTTGCTCAGATGCAATCCTCTCTTATAATCTCGTGATCAAGTATTAATAATGCTTGTAATACTAATTTTACATAACATTTCATACTTCCAGCAAAGGGGGGTAGCTTGCTTATGTGTTTTACTAACAAGTAACCCGAGAGCAACTAAAGATGGCTGCTAACGCGAGAAAATAAGCTACGCATGTGTCAGCTGCATGACGTCTTAACGCTGGGAGGGAAAACGTTGCTTCTGCACCATAGCATTGAAAATGGCCCCTTGAGAACTCATGTGCTAAGCATTTGCTTTGCCAAAAATATTTTGTGTTATATACTAATTGCTAATGCATAAATAGTCTTTATAAGTAAATAGGATTAGAGTACAGATAGGTGGTATACAGTGAAATCATTTTATTTGAATCTAATACTTTGTCTTTTTGACCTCTCTATTAGTTCACATTTGGGCCTCCTAGAATGCTAAGGTTTGATAATCAGATGGATGAAGGAGCATGGTCAAGGGAGACTGCTCCGGAGCAATGAGCTCAAGTCTTGGGACTCGTCCAAGGACATCTTGTAGAGGTACACTGGGAACGAGCTGAACATTCTGAAGATTCAATTAACAACTGTGAAATCATATAAATTGTTGTTAAATAGAGTTTTCAAATATAGGTGAATGAACCGATTTTAGTGCATCCCTCTGAAGAGATGTGAAGAGATGTGAACAATCTCAAGACATTTATTTAAGTGTAATGGAATTTATATCATTTAATTGTGTTTGCCTTGCATCTATCAGGTACTATCCTCATTTTTATCAGCTGAACCACTTTCTCCTATGTACAAAGGGCAAGGCAATGTGACAGATATTAGGAAAGAGATTTACATAAAAAAAGGTTTGCTCCAAAAATTAGGGCCATATGTATCAACAAACTATTTTGCGATTCCTAAATAGCGATTTTTAAGGAATCGCTATTTAGGAATTGCAAAATGGTATGTATGAAGAAAATCGCTATATTTTAGCGATTCATTAATCTTCCTTATTAACGAATTCGCATTTTGCGAATTCGCAATTAAGGAATAATTTCCAATGCATTCTAATGGGCCAGGAGTCCCATAGGAATGATTGCGAAATAATTCTCAAATTGCGAATTCGCAATTTGCTAATCGCAATTTGAGAATTATTTCATGCTGCAGGGGTGTCTCAAAGACACCTTGCTGCACCCCTGAAACGTACATGTGTGTGCATATGGCGCACATACATGCCCTTTGGGCATGTGTGTAAATCACATGCCACATTCAAAAATGCCACATTGTGCATTTTTTGAAGAATTCGCAAGTTACCATCAACTACAAGTTGGTGGTAATTTGCGAATTCTTAAACATAATTCGCTACCCAAAAATGGTACATACATAGCATTTAAGGAATCGCAAAATTGCGATTCCCTAAATGCTATGGCAAAATAAGGAATCGCAAATATTTGCTATTCCTTATTTTGCGGTTATTACATACATACCAAAAGATGCAAAAATGCCGTTTGCGAGTCGCAAAGGCCGAAATTCTGCGAATTTCAGGCCTTTGCGATTCAAAAACGGCTTGATACATATGGCCCTTAGCATTTGTCATGCATTATATATCCTTTATGTATTTGGGTAATCAGTAATCATATCAATAACTTATTGCATCCTGTTAGAAATGGGGATCTCTAGTTGGCAGAGGTAGGTACATTTCTCCAAATAGGGACCCTTGCTTCTAGTCAGGGTAAGGGGGATACACACTTTAGATAACAATTGCCACCCCATGGGTAGCTTGGCACGAGGAGAGAGACTTATCCCAAAGGCAATGTGCAAAGTATTTGTACTCAAAACACAGAGAAATAGAGCTATAACACCACAAATGGACACCACACCAGTTTAGAAAAACAAAGTAACTTTATCTGAACTCAACAAGACCAAAACAACAAAAATCAAACATACATGCATATGACTTTTAAAAAGGTTTCAGATGCATCATTTCCTGAGAGCCTGGGCATTGGATGCAATAGTTCTGCTGCATGCAGGAGAAGTGATGCATCAAATCTGGTCTTTAGGAGAAAGTGATGCTTTGATTCTGAGACGGTTCTGGTCCGTGTGTGATGCTTGAAAATCCAGGATGCATCGGTGATTGATGCGGCGGCGTTGAGCAGTGCTACGTCAGTTTCTTCAGCTGCGACTCCTTGATCCGTCGGTACTTGCAGCAGCGGCAGGCACTGCGTCGGTTTTGACATCGGCGCGGTGAAGCATGGAGATTCTTGTCGCACAATGGTGCTGCATCGGAAAATCTGTAAGAAGAGAGATGTCTTGATTTTCTTGAATTTGCATTGCTTTTCCAGCTCCCAACAGCAGGAACAATCTCCAGAGGCCCGACACAGGCACCTCTTGGCTGGTCAGAACTCCCAATGAGGAAGTTTAGGGGAGCTGGGGGTGAACTCCTTGTGTCCCTGAGATTTTAGACCAGGAGGCCAGCACACGCAGGTCCTTGGAGCTATTCCTCAAGCAGGGGACACAGCACACAGCAAAGTCATTATCCTTTCCTTGGCATAATCAGCAACTGCAGGCCAACTCCAGACAGCACAAAGCAAATGGGCAGTATTTCTCCTTCAGTTTCTCCAGCTTCTCTCCTTGGCAAAGGTTCCTCTTGAATTCTAGAAATGATCTAAAGTTCTGGGGTTTTAGGTCTAATACTTCAACCCCAAAATGTCTTTGTTCTCTTTGTGCAAGAGTTTCTGAGCCCAGTCCAAACCAGTTCGGTCCTCACTAGTGTAGGATGACCACAGGGGGTAGAGAAAGCATTGTGCAAGGGAGATAGGCCCTATTCAGGTGCAAATAATTCTCCTCCCACTACTCTAAATTCAACTCAGCTCTGAATCATCCAGGAAGGACAAGGTACACCTCAACTCCCCAGTGGCTGTCTACAGTGAATGCACATCCCTAGCTCCTGTTACTCCAAAACCAGACAGTCAATACACAAACAGGCAGATGCTCACAGAATGGTTAGACAAGAAAATGCCTACTTTCTAAAAGTTATTAGAAAAACAACAAGATGCCGACCCTACCAATATTCAACTGCTCTCATTCCGAGCAAACAAATCAGACTGGGTTCAAGATTTGTCTGGTATATTTTATTTATACCTTTTATTTTTAGAAATGTTAAATGTTTTAAGAATGAACATATGTCTGAGAAAGACGCCCTACAATTACCATTCTACAAAAATGACATACTGAGCAAATCACAACAACATAAATCAATTAGAAAACTCAATTACAAAACAAACACAAAACACAATATGCCTTGTTAGACAAAAAAACCTACCTCCTTAACTACTCTACTTTCTAAAAGTGGCATTTTCAAACACACAATTTAAAAACCATCTTAACTAAAATATGTTTTAATAAATTCTGAGTTCAGAGAGGCTAAACTTTATTTCTCTATCTTGTTCCAATGGGAATTTATGTTTGTAAAGGTGTTACAAAGCACGTCCCATTTTTTCGAATAGAACAACATAGCCTTTCATTAGTGAAAAATTAAATGAGCAGTATTTCACTATCAGGACATGTTACACACACCAGTACATGTCCTACCTTTCACATCCACTGCACCCTTACCATAAGGGTGTCGTACATGTAGTAAAAGGGAAGGTTAGGGCCTAGCATGTGGATGCACTTGCCAAGTTGACATGGCAGTTAACAAACTACACACAGACACCAACAACAACAATTCAAGCTTTATTCGACAATTAAGTCATAAAAGCATACATAAAGTCCACAGTTTTTCAATAAAAAATCCTTTAAAAACAATACAATACATATTAAGAAAAGATTAAACTACTATAGACTGATGCCGAATATAATTTTTTACAATTTCATAAAATCCTAAAAAAACATCATTTTTCATACAGTCTAGGGTAATATTGCACGTAACTCATATAAATAAAGCATCCCCCATAATTTTCATCTAATTAAAAGTGATAGATACTTAGTATTCAGGACTCGGCCGCAATTAATCGCATACAAATTACCCATGCCCATTTCAAAAATTTGGCCAGATCAATAGCAATTGGGGGACTAGAGTCTGTACATAGGATTCTTAGAGCCTCTGCATATCTGCGTGTGCAAAGCAATTT
Source organism: Lissotriton helveticus (assembly GCF_964261635.1). Classification (NCBI taxonomy): domain Eukaryota; kingdom Metazoa; phylum Chordata; class Amphibia; order Caudata; family Salamandridae; genus Lissotriton; species Lissotriton helveticus. Next base: position 1,701,414,815 of record NC_136063.1, on the reverse strand, counting down.
ACAAATTGGCTTAACCCATATAGCTCTAGGGGCATTATACAAGAGACAGAAAAAAAGGAGATGACTTATTGTCTCTCGTTCCTCCCCAAACTTAGGGCATTTATCCTTACCGTTTTCACCTGCCCATTTAGCTGTAAAAGACCTAACTGGAAGGGAGCCTACTCTAAATTGAAAATAGAGTTTGCGGTCCTGCTGTTTCTCTATGGCATCCCAATATATTTCCAGCTTCGGTTGGGCCTCAAACTTCAGAAAACGACCTGTTAAGTGTGAGGAGAGACCCTTTGTACAAACTTCTGCATTCACCATCTCCCAATACTTTTCATTCATGATTTTCTTGGAGGGGAATGCAGCATTTACCGGGCCATCCCATAGTTCCCTCATTCCCAATCTGGATAATAGGGTCCGAATAGTCTTCAGCCAGTGTATTTTTTGACAAACATCCTTAGCCATTATCTCCCTCAGGCCCTGTGCATAGTGCTGTAACTCATCTGTGGTCCATAGGCGGTGCCAGTACAACAAAGGCCGCAGAGAGGCAAGATCTTGAACCGTTTTTTCCCCAAGATCCCACATAAGAGGTGTAAAAGGGGTACTTATAGGAACGCTAGCTGCTTTTCGCAGAAATTCATTTTCTGGTAGCGTCAGGTTTCTCAAATTCTGAAACCCCCAAAATTCGGCACCATAAAGGGCCGAACTTAGCACCTACATCCCATAAAATTCCAATAATGGGCTAATAGGCTTTGTTGTTGCGGAATTAAACCTTTTCAGAAGGATGCCAGCCTGCTGGCGGTGCTTTAACACTGCCATGTCTAATTGGCTGGTCCACCCCAGATCTCTCTGGAGGGTAACCCCCAGGTGGGTGAAGGCATAAACCCGCTCCAACGGGGAGCCATTCATATATATCATCCCTCTTAAGGGTCTAACAGGCCCAAAAGATGTACGACCACTAAGAACCATAAACTGTGTCTTTGCCGTATTTATTTCAAGGCCTCTCTCCAGACAAAAATCTTCAAAGCGCTTTAAGGCGCGCTGGAGCCCACTGGGCGTTTTTTACACTATCAGGGTGTCGTCCGCGAACATGAGGATGGGGACCCGCTCACCACACATCGCAGGGGCATCAGTCGGGATCAGGGAGAGGAATTCCACCAACCCATTCACGAAGAGCGAGAACAAGGTAGGCGCCATGACGCAACCTTGCCTCACTCCCTGCTCAACAGGGAAGGTTTCCGTGACCTCTCCCTGACGCCCCCACCGAACCCAAGAGAACGTATCCTCATGTAAGCGGACGATTAGGCTCAGCAACTCAGGTGCCATCCCTAGCCCTACAAGAACTTGCCACAGGATATTACGTGGAACAAGGTCAAAAGCCGCCCTTAGGTCGACAAAAATGGCATAGAGGATGCCTTTCTCCAGAACCACAGTACGCCAGTATAACATAATAAACCGGAAGACCTGATCTATGGTGCTTGTTTTCGGTCGAAAGCCAGCCTGGAGGTGACTTAGAATGTTATCATCATCCATCCAGGACTGGATTTTTCCCAATACAAGTCGCCCCACAATTTTTTGGATGGAGTCGATCAGACTTATTGGCCTGTAGTTACCTGCTGTTGACTTATCCCCTTTTTTGTACACTGGTGCTATTTCTGCACCTTTCCATGATTTAGGTACTTCCATCCCTTGGGCTATGGCATTTGCCACATACAGAATATAAATCCACCAGCGGCCTCTAGTATTTAAAAATAGGTCAGCGGGGACACAGTCCATGACTGTAGCATGTCCCTCATTGACTAGGTCTAATGCCCTGTCCACTTCTCCAACAGTGAAGGCAGCCTCATTGTAAAAAGTATGGACAAACGCCCCCTCACTATTGCCAGCTTCACTGCTAGCATATTGGGGCCTGAAGTAATCGACCCATGAGTTTCGGTCAACATTATTTTGGGGGCTCTCTCGGTGCCTTCCTCTGTCCCATTTAAAAATATTCCAAAAGAGTTTCGGGTTTTTGGCCTTACACGCCATCTTTGTAGTGTAGTTCCTATATTCCCAATAGGCTCTGCGCATTGGAATAACATAAACGATAGTTTAGACGTAGGACGGAGGTCGACTAGGTCGCTACTGAATAGGTTAGACATAATTATGAATGCCAGCTAGCTCAGAGGTCACTAGAAACTTTCTCGAATGAACAGGAAGGAGTTAACGTTCCTGATTAGACAAGAAGGGATTTGTTTCTGACAACCGCATAAACATGACAACTTTGCTCCCCCCAGAATAAGGAGTATATCTCCAGAGTCGTGTGAAAACAATAGACAGCTATTTCACTCAGTCAATCGTGCATGCTTAGTCTCACCAGAGTGCAGAGAAATAGAGAGACAGGCTTTTTCAATAAAAGTTGTTATTTATTGAGCAGTCCTCTTTCTCGTGCAAGAAAAGTGAATTGCCATAATTGCAATACTTGTCATAAAGTAAAGTGCGTACAGTAAAAGGAGTATTATGAAATAATACTGTAAAAGCATTTATATGGTTTCTGAGTCATATGATACTTAAAATGGATAAAATATATACATACATAAAATCATTGACTAAACGTACTCAACTGGTGCTTCTAAGATACACCTACCCCGGTGTACCTAACCTAAGCCTAGTACGTGGGAAGGAGTAAGTGAGCTGCAGTTTAAGTTAAGTTAGTTTTTGCCAAGAATCTGAATCAAGAATTCTCTTAAGGATTTAATCAGCTCCGTACCTTGGTTATAGAATGAAGGAGGTCTTGTATCTCGTTCTCAGGCCTCGTTCTCCCAGAAACCCGCAAGGGTGACTGAAAACACTGGAGCTGGATTTCCGGAAGGAGAAAAGACAGCGTCTCTCTCAGTGCGTCAAATGGGAGGGTCTCGCATCAGCTGGGCTTCGGGCAAGTAGATAGCCGCTCTGCTCCAAACCACGGTGTGTTTGCTTAAGGCAACGTTGGTATATTTATACCTGGAAGGTGCCGAGTTTGACGTAAGGTTGGACATAAGACGTCACTGAGAACTTACAGTTCTTTCTGGACTCCAGGAGTTCTTGTTCAAATCAAAACAAAAGCAGGGGGATTTCCCGGGCTGCTGGAGGCTTGGTTTGTTTAAAGAACGCGTTGTACTTTCTAGGAGTCTATGGGAGTAGCCTTGCCGTATTTGGACTGCATTTGGCTATGACTAAATATGGATATGATTCTTATGCCTTTATAAGGATATGTTTTGTTATAACCACAAAAGGGCATGAATCGAGAATATTTAAATAGGGTCCTAGATACATTCACAACACCCACTCCACGTATTATGTCAATCATTACTAAAATACTAAGCAATACTAAACATATAACGATGCATGTGTTTTCCAACCCACCCCAAAATACATAAGATGCATTTGAAATAGTATATGGTATATACACGAAAAATGAGTATTTGTACTGTACGGTTTTCAAGCAGTGGTATCATTCAGATAATGCATATAAATATTGGCTGAATGAATTGCGAAAATTACATTTATGAAATGGCTCTTAATACAGAAAAGAAGGTCGAAACCATTTCATCACATATTTATACAATACTGTACATGTGCTAGAGGCTGAATCAAAATATTGTCTCTACAGTTTCAAAATAGAAGTTCTGTTCTCTAAGAATAGTTCTACTTTAAGCAGAGTACAGTGTGCCAGAAAAAAAGGTAAATATTTTTGGAAATGGAAAAATAATTTCGTTTTCAGGGGAAAAAATAGTTCCAATTGTTTTCAGTAGTCTTATTTATCAAAACTGAAGGCCGAATTCAGGGTTCAGGGAGCGCTGTGTGCTCGTTGTTTTAAAAGGTATTCTCGTTGTTAGGAGAGAACATCATATCAGACAGGCTTGAGAAAAATTGGTCTACAACAGTTGGTGAAAGTTCGACCAAGTTAAAAAAAGCTGCAATAGTGCATATGTGAGAATCATTGCCTTCATTGATGTCTGGATCAGCAATGCTCACAGAAGGTTGTACCTGTGTGGTGCTGCTTTCATCTCGTACTTCACCGCCACCTACTCGTAATGGTGAAGTCTCAACGAATGCCATCATCAGAATAGGTAGCCGCTGGGGACAACACGTTGCATGAGCCGTTACCGAAACAAGCAAAGTATCGATATCCATAGGTACTACTGATGGTAGTGTAAGGCAGACGTCCAACACGCATTCTTCTCTGCATTGCAGACATCGAAGCACAGGTAAGATGCAATCTTGCCAGATTGGTCTGAATGAAAGAAACCAGGTAGTACTCAGATCTCTTAGCCGGGCAAAGCCGAGGACTTTAGTGATCCGTTCTTGGTACCGTATGGCCAGGATCGTTTCTTCCATCGTAGCCTGAGTTTTGTCTGTGGCTTGACTTGCCATATCGAAGCAGAAGTAACAAAAATAGAATTCCTGCTACGAGTCCCAAAAGAAGAGGCAGTCCGCCGAATACAGAATGCACAAAATTCGGGAAAATGCCCAGAACTGTTTCAAAGGGTGCTAACAGTCCCGAAAAAATGGTCTTAAATACATGTGCGATGCCACTGGTATCAGACATGTTTAAAATGTGACCTAACATTTCTATGAAATGTACTGGGCGATTTGTTGATAATAGGGAATGTATCTCTGCCGCTGTCCTTGCAACGTGCAGATCATACGTCTCTTTGGACGAGGTTAAAGGCACAGTTTTTTGTAAAAGAATAGACTTCATTCTGCTTAAAGTATCAATTTGAATGGAAGAGATATTCACAGAAGGCCATAATGTTGCCTTCTTGTCTGGATAGCTGTTTGGATACAATACTTGCATACAGCAAATGACCCTGGAAGTAACGTTTACGAGATAGGCTTTTCCTGGCACCATGCCACAACAGCTGCAGTCATTTATTACAACGTAGCTGCCGTTGGAAAGCTGTCTGAAAAAAGGGTCTATCTGTGTTGCGGGAGTGCCATGCAGGTGACATGAAAGGTTATTTGATGAAGCTTCGCAGGCTCTATGCAAGTTAATCCCTTGACACAGAAGTGTACCGCTTAGTGCATTTTTACAGTTATTACCACTAAGAAATACCTCTTTTTTCCCTTCAATATAACATTTCTGTGTATAAGGTAATTTCCAGGTTGATTTGATGTATCCTTTACCCAACCTTTCATACAGGCCTGCTGGTATATACGTTTGGCAATATTGAAACTGAAAAGTTGTTTTCGGAATTGTAATTGTACCATGTATTATCCATTCAATGACAGGTCTCTCTGGCATTGTCAATGGTAATCTCTCAAGTTTTTCAATGCTCAGAATCGTATAATCTGCTCCTTTTTCTGCCAAACTGATTTGTTTATCAGTAAGGTTAAAGATAGAAAATAATGACGTTTTGTTGATTAGACGCCATGGCACGTGACCTGAACGCAGATTTTGTAAAGTCCAGCCTAGCTGTACAATAGAACGTGACTGGGACTGGCCATGTTGTAATATTAGCAAGTCCTGCTCTATTATATCAATAGCAGATGATACAAGGCTGTCCAGTGAATAAATTCTGGAGGACAGAGTCGTTAACCCATTGTCCACTACAGACAGTGATTTTTCCAAATTTATACAATCAATTTCTCGTATTTTTTCTGCAGTTTCAATTTGCATTACTTTCCAAGCCTCGTTGTAAGCTGCGTATATACCGGCGTATATGAAACGTTTTTGACGTTGTTTGTGAGGTCCCAATATGAAATCTCGCAAGTCAGCACCTTCTTTAAGTAAAGTTAAGTGTTGCTTAATTTCCTGCAGTGTAGATCTCTGTAGCCAATCGAGGCATAGTTTCCCTACACTGTATGTAGTAACTATTCCTGGATGTTGTCTCTGGGAATATCTTGGGTCTGGCCTGGTCTGTTTAAACCCCTGTGTTTTGTTCAGGAATCTATCTTGACAGTTATTAGTGTCTGCGGGCCAGATTAACCATTTTTTCCAATCAGGATTTGTTCTGTTTTGGTTTAAAATATGGGATACGTCTATCTCCACATCTAAAGTACTATTACTATCAGGTATGGGTTTTGGAATAGACGGTTTGTTAAGTCTTTTATCTTGGCTAGGCCAAGACAGTTTGTTTGCTGAATGGTGTCATTCAGGAATATTATCTGTTCTGGGATCATGCAGGCTCTAAATAATGATTCTATACCTTGTACCTGCCAGTCTTTTGTACCCAGATGGTTTTTGTTTCAATATTATTTTTACAAAATTCAAAACCAAATGTAGACATTTTTTCATAAAATTTTTCAGAATAAAGCAATTTAGTATTTGTCAACTTGTTTTTCATTCCTGTCTTATTTAACATTTTGAAATAAAACGTTTCCGGATCTGTGTTGTTAAACCCTGAGAAGTATGGAAATTTACACTTAAACAAAAAGAGAGTAAGGGAAGCTTATTCACACAAGGGTGTGAATGGAGAGTACTCCTGGTCCCCTGGACTAGTATTAGTAAACAAGAAAGGAGTACCACCTCAAGGGATTACTCGAAAGATGATCTGAATGAGGACATATGATGAAGCTGGAAAAAGGGAGACGGGAGTCTTCCTTAGGTTATAATAAACCCCTCACTCACCACCTAGTGGTGACATGCTTCATCATCGGGGCCACCCCGAAGGCCGAGTGCCAATAGGGTGTGCTGCAACACCTGGAATACAGTGGAGCGGGTTCTTGTGAGTGGTGCAGAAAAAATGTTAAAAAATGTCCTGGTATATCTATGACAAATTAATTTTATTTTAAGATCACTGGACATTGAATAAAAACGTGTTGCGATACAATTACAGTGAGTTATGACTGTGTGTATCAGTATGTGCAAGGTCTACATGTTTCAACCCATACATAGCAGTTAGCCGGGTTTTCTTCAGGACCGAAAGGAAAATGGGGGGTCAGAGTACACTAATACCCTGCCAGCCCTAGATTCCTGAGCCTTATCTACAAAATCTGTAGTAGGCTGATGCTTCAAGACCCTAAAATAGGGTATGAAGAAAATATAAAAAGACCTGTGGAGAGAAAAGGATAATTAAAACGAGATCACTACAAGCCTGTAACGTCGTGCAGTGCTCATCACGTGTGTCTCGTGGTTTCCTCACACAGTACTCATTCAGACCTTATCGCATTGTAATGTGAGCTAATTGGGGGGAATTGATTACCCCATGTCAGGAATGCTCCGGGGAGATAGCACACTAAGTCAAAGAAGTACAGTGTATGGTGAGTTTTGGCTCATACACCGGAGTCTTTTTTGATACAACACACCTATCAATATTGTGATGTGCTGAGAAATACATTATGAGCACACTCATCTATTTTAAAGTGTGTGAATCGGCCCTTTTCAAAGGTACACTCAAGTCGGAAAAGCGGCGTGAATTATCAAAAATCAAACATCCTTTCTGGTGTGGTTTTATACACTAAACACAACAAATACGAACAGACACACATAAAAAGACGTACTCCTCACGGGGGGTCTTAAGGCATCACGGGATGGAGGGAGGGTGGCCTCCGATTTAGAAACATATTCTGGCGAGGAAAGTAAGGCGAGATTTAGGACGCTGCAGTCACACGTCTGGAAAAGAACTCCATCAAGTAGATGCGAGTAAAGGCAAACAAGTGATGAAAGGGAGCCTCGTTGCCAAGGAATAAAGGTATTACTTACAGTTATCCAGGAGGAAAAAGGCCCGTCACCTATACACCTCTCCGTATGCCCGCAATGGAGGGTGCCGGCAGGCTCGTATACATTGACCCTTCCTGGAGGCGGAGTCGCGTCTGTGCACAGCACGTGACTGACTACGGGAGGCGCGGGGGGACAGTGTGCTGCCTCGGTTGCTAGGCAACTACGCAGGGAGCCGGGGTTCGGTTCCTGCTAAATGAAGTAAAATCCTTGACAAGTTTTTCAATTATATTAAATGCCAGAAGTTAAAAGGATATTCAAGGTGTGATAAGCACCGGCATCTGCACAACACAGTGCCAGCTGTAGGAGATGCGAAGGGGCATGGTGCTGGAAGGCATGGGAATGACTGAGCTGGGGACCGAGGTGCGATCCTTACTCAAAGGATTGTGTGAAGGTGCCAATGCCAATTGGGATTACAAATGGGAGGTAATGACAGTGTCGAATTCATAGGGACATACATAATAGAGAGTTACTGCCAGAAGCGACTCAAGTAGCGGAAAAATAGGAAACAATCAATATATGAATGTAATTGACTAGATTAAGGGTTAGAGGCTATAAGACAGTTGCCCAGGGGATATTATCGTTCAGCCCCAGTATGTGGGCAGAAAGTCTATAGACCCATCTTTGTTCTTTTTCGTAAAGACGCTTCTGTAAATTAGGGCCTGGAGTGACTTGTTCGATGACCGTCCAGGTCATGTCATTAGGAGTGTGATTGTTTGAGATGAAATGATCGGTCAATCTCATTGCACTTTTCTTGCAGCGTATGGTGCTGCGGTGCTCACATGTACGTTGTTTAATTTTTCGTGTTGTCACTCCAATGTATCTTTTTTTACATGTGCATTCGATCAAATAAACAACGTTGCAGCTATTGCAGTTGGTGTGTGTCTCTTGCTTCCACACCTTCCCTGGTTCAATCTCGAGCTCCTTGGTATCTGATGTCAGGTGACACACACTACAGTTTCCACAGCGATAGTGACCTATGACGTCAGGCAGCCCCCATGCTTGAGTGATGGTTTGGTCTCCTGGAGGTTGTTTTATGATTGGTCTGGTGTTTACTAGACTGTCTTTTAGGCTACGTGATCTCTTGAAGGAGAACAATGGTTTCTCCCAATGGAGATTCCCAGTGTTAATTATCGACCAATGTTTATTTATGCTCTTCGTCACTTGGTTGGAGATGGTGTTATATGTGGTTACACAGGTTAACGGTATGTCTTTATTCTTGGGCACATTTTTCTCCAAAAGTGCCGCTCTAGGCTGGTTCCGAGCCCTCTTCTGGCATTTCCTGATGGTTTTGGCTGGGTAACCACGGATAGTCAGTTTGTTACTTAGGTCAGTAGCCTGTTCTTTATATTCGCTCAATTTGCTACAGTTGCGTCGCAATCTTAAAAACTGACCATAAGGGAGGTTTTCTCTAAGAGGGCGGGGGTGAAAACTCTCGTATCTCAGGAGGTTGTTCTTTGCCGTTGGTTTGTAGTGCGTCCGAGTTGATAAATGGTCACTTTCTTTTGTGATAACGACATCCAAGAACACCAACTCTTTGTTGTCAAATCAATGTGTGAACTTTAAATGTTGGTCACAGGTGTTAATCCAATTGATGAAGTCATTTAGTAGTGTGACAGGTCCCTGCCAAATTGCCAACACGTCATCAATGTAACGTTTCCAGAACTTAAGATTCTCAAAGAAGGGATTGTGGTTGCTCAGAATGAATTTTTGTTCAAAGTTGAATACGTAGAGACCCGCTACGCTCGGCGCGAAAACGCTGCCCATGGATGTACCACCTGTTTGTAAAAACAGGTCTCCTTCAAACTCAAAGAAATTGCATTTTAATGCCAAACTGGCACATTCAAGGAGGAAGGTTCTGGGTGTTTTGAAATTCCAGTCGGTGTTTTTCAGGGTTTCTTCCAGGACTCTGATAGTGTCGTCCTGAGGTATGCTTGTATACAAGCTCTCTATGTCAAAGCTTAACAAGATGGTTTCATTGTTTATAGTAAGGTCCTGTAACATTCCGAGTAGACTTTTGGTATCCTGTAGGTAGGTCGAGGTACCCTGAACAATGGTTTTTAGAAAAAAATCACAAAACCTAGATAAAGGTTCCAGCAATGAACCAATACCTGAGACGATTGGGCGTCCTGGCGGTGGCAATTTTCCTTTGTGCATTTTTGGCAGGATATAAAAATAGGGTATCTTGCCTATAGACGCACATAGGTAATCTGCTTCTTGTTTTGAGATACCTCCCAAGCTCTCAGCACTTTCCACAAGTTGAAATATTTCTGCCTTCAGGTCCTGTGAGGGGTCGGATGGCAACCTTTGGTAGTTCCTGTCATCATTGAGAAGACGTGTGCATTCTGTTCGATATGTATCCATGTCCATGATTACTACCCCACCACCCTTATCAGCTGGTTTGATTATAATGCTGTCACATGATCGGAGATTTTTTAATGCCAGGTTCTCTGCATGGCTCAAGTTGTGGAATGTTGATTTAGTCTCCATTTTTTCAACATCATTATAAACCGCTTGTTCGAAGGTAAATAGTTCTACTGGGATGGTGTGGGAGGGTGGAATGAAACTTGATTTGTTCCTTAATCCACTTTCATTAGGGATTTCTGGTTCCACAGTAGTTCCTTGTTTTTCCAAAAAAGCTTTTAATTTAAGCTTTCTAAAGAAACCTGCCAATTCACAATGTAATTGGAATTTATCCAGGCAAGCTGTGGGGACGAAACCTAGTCCTTTGTTGAGTACACTCTCTTCTAGGGTTGACAGAGGTCTGCTTGAAATGGTGGTAACTAGGTTCTAGTGTTGCTTGTCCCTGCCTTGTTCCTGGTGTGAGAGGGCTAGGAACCAGCCTAGAGCGGCACTTTTGGAGAAAAATGTGCCCAAGAATAAAGACATACCGTTAACCTGTGTAACCACATATAACTTCATCAACAAGAGAGTAAGGGCCAAGGGGAAACACTCTCATGCCCCTCATAAATCCATATACCAAACAACAAGAGAGTGTTAAAACGAGTGACAAATTTCTGATCAGGACGCTATTAAATCCCAGAAAAAGCAGTTGTATGCAGTAGGAAAAATAGAGTGCACGTGCTCAAAGTTCTAGCTATAAAGAACCCTCAGGCTCCAATAGAACATTGGTAGCCAGTTGTCTTCATTGGGTCCTCTTTAGTAGCTAGAGAAAATGGAAGTGGGTTAAAAAGAGTATGGACCACTCCTCAAAATTACTTTAATAAGAGGGTGGCTCTAACTCCCTTAAAAACAGTGAGTGAAAAATGTGATAAATTTTTCTGGACTAGAAGAAGGTTTATACAATGAACCCTTTAGTCCAATTCAACAGGTGAAAGAAAAGAAATAGTAAAAAAGTACGGTCAACATGTTTCTGCTTTAGGAGCGGTAATTAAGCTCAGCATTCTTCAGGACCTAAAAATACAATATTCAACCACTCAGTTACCAGAGCACGCTAAAGCGCTCGGACCTGAGCAGTGAACATGAGGAACCATACGACCTGCAGTTGTCGAAGCTCCTTTTAGGAAATTCTTCCTCAAGATCATTAACCTCCTTGTTGTAGGGGAAACGATCAGAATCTACAGGGATGAAATAAAAACAATAAAGTATCCACAATACGAACTCTAGAAACATACATCCACACAAGTAGACTCTTAATACGTGCACAACTATACTAAATTCAACTCATTTATAAGTTGAAGAAATTATTCCTTTTGTAAATTAACCAGAGGAGGAACGAAAAAAGCTGATAAAGCTGTTTGTATTTCAAACCCTTTTCTATCATCAGGCATTGTGTATCAACTGCCTACACAGAGTCAGTAAAAGCATGAAAAGCATAAAAAGCAGTGCTCATTTCAACCAGATATTTTAAGGAGCTAGTGAAAATCAACTCAGGAGGCACCCTTGCAAGGAGTATGCGTAACACAAAACCACTCAAAAGAAGGAGCAGTCAGTCCGACACTCACATTGTTTTACGAGGTGTGGTGCCCCATGGGCATAGCGGCAGAGGGTAATATTCACGTTTGGTCTCTGAATGGAGTAAAACCAAAAGAGAAGGAAAACGGGCTGGGTAAGTAAATCAATTAGACCTTCCGGTCCCGCCAAATTGTGATTACTAAACCGGCGTTTAGATTTTTAAGGGACTTACTTGTCTCCAAACGGCTCCCCGCTTGAACACCTACAAGCGACCACATCCGCCGCCCGAATCGGTAAACGCGGAAGTGGTGCCGCGAGTGAAGTAAGCGTGAAAGACGCGTGAAGCATCAGGGGCGGTTCTCTAGATCACGTGTCTGACGTGATTATGTCATATTTATTAAAGGCGTCCGTTTATTTACAGACGCGCTCCAAAGCCAAAACTTGCACATGTACAGTATGATGAATGGAATACCTCTTACGGACGTATCAACACCCAACAGGTGTCCATGCAATCGTCTGCGCGGTCCCGAGCAGCAGTTGCAAACAAACAATACACGTGAGGAAAAAGCGGTCATGTGGTGGCCAGATATGTTTGGTTACTCCCATGATGCAGCGAAAAACCAAACCAAAACCAATTGAACTGGGGCCATAGATAATAAAGTGTTTAGGATCTTATATGGGACCCGTCCTGATTAAGTAAATCAATCACCCACATCTCAGGGAACCCATAGTTATCATTCCCATACTAGTGGGAAGGGAAATTCATGGAACATTGAGGCAGGCAGGGTCTGTAAGTTTACCAACACGGGCAGACCGTCTATCTATGCATGACTGATCCCCACGGGATGTCATCATTTAAGCCATTATTATAAGTAGATAGACGGTATACCCATCGCTGCTCCTTTTCATACAATTTACCCTCGTCAGCAGTACTCAATTGTTCAATTATTACCCATTTAACATCATTAGGGCAATGGGCTTTCTCAAGGAAATGAGTAGTCAGCTTCGTAGTATTTCTGCCACACCGGATGTTACTGCGATGTTCTCCTATCCGTGTTTTGATTTTTCTGGTGGTCATCCCAACGTATCTTAATCCGCAGGGGCATGTAATCAAGTAGATGACATTACTTGAATTACAATTGGTATGGCCTCGTAAGTGCCATATCTTGCCTTCTTCTAGTTGTAATGTTTTTGTAGGGGATATAAGATGGCACACACTACATCCCCCGCAGGGAAAATGACCAATAACGGGGGGCAAACCCCAGGCATTCAAAACAGTCTCGTCATGTTTGGGTTGGTTAATTCTTGGACGGGTGTGCACCAAGGCATCTCGCAAGCTTCTTTCTTTTTTGTACGAGAATAATGGTTTCTGCCAGTTTCTACCATTACTCGTCAGAATTTGCCAATGTTTTCCAATGCAACGACTTACAGAATTAGATATGTTACTGTAAGTAGTAACACAGGTCAAGGGAACCTGAGATTCGCTTTCTTTTACATTGTCTTCCAGTAATGCTTCCCTATTGTTATTTCTGGCTCTCTTCCGACTAGTTTGTAGGATTTTTCTGGGGTAACCTCTATGTTCTAGTTTTTTTGTGAGGTCATCCGCTTGTTTGTTAAAATCCGCAACACTACTACAATTTCTACGTACTCGTAGATATTGCCCAAATGGGAGATTCTTGCGTAATGAACGCGGATGAAAGCTGGAAAAGTGTAGGAGGCTGTTCCTGCTAGTTGGTTTATAGTAAGTTTTACTGGTTAGTCGGTTCCCAGTTTTGGTGAGTGTGACATCAAGGAAGACAATGGAATTAGAATCATATTGGTGTGTGAATCTTAAATGGGGATCACAGGTGTTGACCCAATCGAAAAAAGCTAGTAAGCTTTCTTCAGACCCTTTCCAGATCAAAAGCACATCGTCAATGTACCTCTGCCACAGGATTACATTGGCTGCATAGGGGTTGGCATTTGTCAGAATGTGCGTTTTTTCGAAGTTGTATACATACAACCCTGCTATACTGGGAGCAAAGGTACTACCCATCGAGGTACCAGTCCTCTGTAGGTAAAAGGTGTCTTGATACTGGAAAAAATTCCGTTTCAATGCCAAAGTAGCACAGTCTATCACAAAAGTCTTAGAAGTGTTATACGTCCATGTGGTTTGGTCCAGAATGTCTGCCAATACCTTGAGAGTTGCGTCCTGCGGAATGCAAGTGTACAGACTCTCAATGTCAAGGGACACTAGGTAACAAGGTTCCTCTGGGAGTTGTACATTTAGTAACATGGAAAGGAGACTCTTAGTATCCTTAATGTAGGTGCTTGTAGCCTGAATTAATGGTTTGAAGAAAAAATCACAATACTTGGAAAGTGGTTCCAATTGGGATCCAATCCCTGACACTATGGGTCTTCCCGGCGGTGGTATGCGGTTTTTATGAGTTTTGGGAAGAGTGTAAAAGTAAGGGATTTTGTCTTCTGAATTTGTGAGGAAATCTGCTTCCTGTTTGGTGATATAACCATCTCTTTCCGCAGTGGAAACCAGCTCCAAGATTTCGTCTTTAAGGAAAGGAGAGGGGTCTTGTTGGAGCACAGTGTAACTAGCAGTGTCACTTAGAAGCCGTTTACATTCGGCATCATAGGCCGTGGCATCCTGAATCACTATGCCACCCCCTTTATCAGCACTTTTTATTACAACTTCTTGGTTCTCTTGCAGGGATTTTATAGCTCTGTATTCCCCGGCTGTCAGATTTTTAAAGGAGGTAGGTTCAATCAAAGCCTCCACTTCTCGAGACACCGCCTGCTCAAAAGTTATTATATCGGCCGGTATCAAGTGAGATGGGGTAGTAAAATTGGATCTCCTTTTAAAATTAGTATCACTCGATGTAGTGGGGATATTTGCGTTCTGTTGTTCAAAAAAGGATTTTAATCTGAGTTTCCTAAAAAACTCTCCCAGTTCACATCTCAATTTGAAGCGATCCAGGCTAGGGCTTGGTATAAAACCGAGACCTTTTTCCAACAATCTGGTTTCATCTGTAGTAAGAACAACCTTAGATAAGTTAGTTATCAGACTTGTTGATTGCTCGGTCCCGCCCTCTGTTCCTGGGCCTTGCTCCGTGTGTTGTCTCCCACTGTTTCCGTGGATCCCCAGTGAACCTGGTTGCCTGTTCGTCTCTTCCCCCTGCCTCTCCGGCCAAAACCTAAAAAAGGCTGCGGATACATATTCTGATGGAATTGTTGTGGCGGGGGAGCAAAATGTGGATTCCAACCAAATTGCGGTGGAAATGGTGGCTGGTTAAAGGGGTCCGGATAGGGACCTCCAGGTCCTTGTTGTGGGTAAGGGAACCATTGATGGTTGTAATGGCTATAATTTTGTTTACCTCTGCCTCTGCCTCGTTGTTTATTCCCTCTGCTATCAGTGCTGGAATTACTCGAGTCTGAGTTTACTGAAGTATCAGGGTCTTCATTGATACGTGTTGGGGGAGCATAATCTTGGGCAGCATAGGGATAAGTTTTGTCATAAGACCATCTTTTTAAATCTTTTTGGAATTTGGCTACTTTTGACTGTGCAAGGTTTTCTTTGTATTCATTAAGCTCCTTGTTAAACTCCTCAAGCTTCTTTTTGTAACCTGTAACCGTTGCCTTAATATGGGCTTCTGTAGCCTGAATCTCTATTAACAGGGCCTCAGAAAGGCGCATCGCCGTCTTAATGATAAGAATAACCCAGTCATGAGTACAGTGCCAGGCTATTTGAGCCCATTCCTTCCGGAAGACACTGTCCTCTAGAAAAATGCGTGGTGCATTAGTAACCAAAAGTCCCTTTGGGGCCATGTTATTAGTAAGGTATTCCCTCATCATAGTTCCATGCAGAATTGCTCTAATTCTGTTTTTCTTTTGTTCACCAAGCTTATCCCAGTCAGTAGTCTGGGATATTGCTTGAGCGACTAGGGGATCAGCAAAGAGGGAAGTGTCATTTAATATTGCATCAGCCTCCTCTCTAGAGTATGAAAGGCCCGACGCCTCCATTGCAAACGGTATGAAACAATGCACTGCTTAAATGCAACAAAATTACTGAAAGTGTGTGGCTATGTTAAAAAATATATATAACTCTCGCAGCTGCACGCTGCTAGAATAGCTTCATCAACAAGAGAGTAAGGGCCAAGGGGAAACACTCTCATGCCCCTCATAAATCCATATACCAAACAACAAGAGAGTGTTAAAACGAGTGACAAATACAGTAGATAGACACATTTCTGATCAGGACGCTATTAAATCCCAGAAAAAGCAGTTGTATGCAGTAGGAAAAATAGAGTGCACGTGCTCAAAGTTCTAGCTATAAAGAACCCTCAGGCTCCAATAGAACATTGGTAGCCAGTTGTCTTCATTGGGTCCTCTTTAGTAGCTAGAGAAAATGGAAGTGGGTTAAAAAGAGTATGGACCACTCCTCAAAATTACTTTAATAAGAGGGTGGCTCTAACTCCCTTAAAAACAGTGAGTGAAAAATGTGATAAATTTTTCTGGACTAGAAGAAGGTTTATACAATGAACCCTTTAGTCCAATTCAACAGGTGAAAGAAAAGAAATAGTAAAAAAGTACGGTCAACATGTTTCTGCTTTAGGAGCGGTAATTAAGCTCAGCATTCTTCAGGACCTAAAAATACAATATTCAACCACTCAGTTACCAGAGCACGCTAAAGCGCTCGGACCTGAGCAGTGAACATGAGGAACCATACGACCTGCAGTTGTCGAAGCTCCTTTTAGGAAATTCTTCCTCAAGATCATTAACCTCCTTGTTGTAGGGGAAACGATCAGAATCTACAGGGATGAAATAAAAACAATAAAGTATCCACAATACGAACTCTAGAAACATACATCCACACAAGTAGACTCTTAATACGTGCACAACTATACTAAATTCAACTCATTTATAAGTTGAAGAAATTATTCCTTTTGTAAATTAACCAGAGGAGGAACGAAAAAAGCTGATAAAGCTGTTTGTATTTCAAACCCTTTTCTATCATCAGGCATTGTGTATCAACTGCCTACACAGAGTCAGTAAAAGCATGAAAAGCATAAAAAGCAGTGCTCATTTCAACCAGATATTTTAAGGAGCTAGTGAAAATCAACTCAGGAGGCACCCTTGCAAGGAGTATGCGTAACACAAAACCACTCAAAAGAAGGAGCAGTCAGTCCGACACTCACATTGTTTTACGAGGTGTGGTGCCCCATGGGCATAGCGGCAGAGGGTAATATTCACGTTTGGTCTCTGAATGGAGTAAAACCAAAAGAGAAGGAAAACGGGCTGGGTAAGTAAATCAATTAGACCTTCCGGTCCCGCCAAATTGTGATTACTAAACCGGCGTTTAGATTTTTAAGGGACTTACTTGTCTCCAAACGGCTCCCCGCTTGAACACCTACAAGCGACCACATCCGCCGCCCGAATCGGTAAACGCGGAAGTGGTGCCGCGAGTGAAGTAAGCGTGAAAGACGCGTGAAGCGTCAGGGGCGGTTCTCTAGATCACGTGTCTGACGTGATTATGTCATATTTATTAAAGGCGTCCGTTTATTTACAGACGCGCTCCAAAGCCAAAACTTGCACATGTACAGTATGATGAATGGA
This sequence comes from Lissotriton helveticus, assembly GCF_964261635.1. Lineage (NCBI taxonomy): Eukaryota > Metazoa > Chordata > Amphibia > Caudata > Salamandridae > Lissotriton > Lissotriton helveticus. The sequence continues at coordinate 1,701,397,630 of NC_136063.1, read as the reverse complement.
ATACCTCTTACGGACGTATCAACACCCAACAGGTGTCCATGCAATCGTCTGCGCGGTCCCGAGCAGCAGTTGCAAACAAACAATACACGTGAGGAAAAAGCGGTCATGTGGTGGCCAGATATGTTTGGTTACTCCCATGATGCAGCGAAAAACCAAACCAAAACCAATTGAACTGGGGCCATAGATAATAAAGTGTTTAGGATCTTATATGGGACCCCTCCTGATTAAGTAAATCAATCACCCACATCTCAGGGAACCCATAGTTATCATTCCCATACTAGTGGGAAGGGAAATTCATGGAACATTGAGGCAGGCAGGGTCTGTAAGTTTACCAACACGGGCAGACCGTCTATCTATGCATGACTGATCCCCACGGGATGTCATCATTTAAGCCATTATTATAAGTAGATAGACGGTATACCCATCGCTGCTCCTTTTCATACAATTTACCCTCGTCAGCAGTACTCAATTGTTCAATTATTACCCATTTAACATCATTAGGGCAATGGGCTTTCTCAAGGAAATGAGTAGTCAGCTTCGTAGTATTTCTGCCACACCGGATGTTACTGCGATGTTCTCCTATCCGTGTTTTGATTTTTCTGGTGGTCATCCCAACGTATCTTAATCCGCAGGGGCATGTAATCAAGTAGATGACATTACTTGAATTACAATTTAATAGCGTCCTGATCAGAAATTTGTCTATCTACTGTATTTGTCACTCGTTTTAACACTCTCTTGTTGTTTGGTATAACCACATATAACACCATCTCCAACCAAGTGACGAAGAGCATAAATAAACATTGGTCGATATTTAACACTGGGAATCTCCATTGGGAGAAACCATTGTTCTCCTTCAAGAGATCACGTAGCCTAAAAGACAGTCTAGTAAACACCAGACCAATCATAAAACAACCTCCAGGAGACCAAACCATCACTCAAGCATGGGGGCTGCCTGACGTCATAGGTCACTATCGCTGGGGAAACTGTAGTGTGTGTCACCTGACATCGGATACCAAGGAGCTCGAGATTGAACCAGGGAAGGTGTGGAAGCAAGAGACACACACCAACTGCAATAGCTGCAACGTTGTTTATTTGATCGAATGCACATGTAAAAAAAGATACATTGGAATGACAACACGAAAAATTAAACAACGTATATAAGAGCACCGCAGCACCATTCGCTGCAAAAAAAGCGCAACGAGATTGACCGATCATTTCATCTCAAACAATCACACTCCTAATGACATGACCTGGACGGTCATCGAACAAGTCACTCCAGGCCCTAATTTACAGAAGCGTCTTTACGAAAAAGAACAAAGATGGGTCTATAGACTTTCTACCCACATACTGGGGCTGAACGATAATATCCCCTGGGCAACTGTCTTATAGCCTATAACCCTTAATCTAGTCAATCACATTCATATATTGATTGTTTCCTATTTTTCCGCTACTTGAGTCGCTTCTGGCAGTAACTCTCTATTATGTATGTCCCTATGAATTCGACACTGTCATTACCTCCCATTTGTAATCCCAATTGGCATTGGCACCTTCACACAATCCCTTGAGTAAGGATCGCACCTCGGTCCCCAGCTCAGTCATTCCCATGCCTTCCAGCACCATGCCCCTTCGCATCTCCTACAGCTGGCACTGTGTTGTGCAGATGCCGGTGCTTATCACACCTTGAATATCCTTTTAACTTCTGGCATTTAATATAATTGAAAAACTTGTCAAGGATTTTACTTCATTTAGCAGGAACCGAACCCCGGCTCCCTGCGTAGTTGCCTAGCAACCGAGGCAGCACACTGTCCCCCCGCGCCTCCCGTAGTCAGTCACGTGCTGTGCACAGACGCGACTCTGCCTCCAGGAAGGGTCAATGTATACGAGCCTGCTGGCACCCTCCATTGCGGGCATACGGAGAGGTGTATAGGTGGCGGGCCTTTTTCCTCCTAGATAACTGTAAGTAATACCTTTATTCCTTGGCATTGAGGCTCCCTTTCATCACTCGTTTGCCTTTACTCGCATCTACTTGATGGAGTTCTTTTCCAGACGCGTGACTGCAGCGTCCTAAATCTCGCCTTACTTTCCTCGCCAGAATATGTTTCTAAATCGGAGGCCACCCTCCCTCCATCCCGTGATGCCTTAAGACCCCCCGTGAGGAGTACGTCTTTTTATGTGTGTCTGTTCGTATTTGTTGTGTTTAGTGTATAAAACCACACCAGAAAGGTTGTTTGATTTTTGATAATTCACGCCGCTTTTCCGACTTGAGTGTACCTTTGAAAAGGGCCGATTCACACACTTTAAAATCGATGAGTGTGCGCATAATGTATTTCTCAGCACATCACAATATTGATAGGTGTGTTGTATCAAAAAAGACTCCGGTGTATGAGCCAAAACTCACCATACACTGCACTTCTTCGACTTAGTGTGCTATCTCCCCGGAGCATTCCTGACATGGGGTAATCAATTCCCCCCAATTAGCTCACATTACAATGCGATAAGGTCTGAATGAGTACTGTGTGAGGAAACCACGAGACACACGTGATGAGCACTGCACGACGTTACAGGCTTGTAGTGATCTCGTTTTAATTATCCTTTTCTCTCCACAGGTCTTTTTATATTTTCTTCATACCCTATTTTAGGGTCTTGAAGCATCAGCCTACTACAGATTTTGTAGATAAGGCTCAGGAATCTAGGGCTGACAGGGTGTTAGTGTACTCTGACCCCCCATTTTCCTTTCGGTCCTGAAGAAAACCCGGCTAACTGCTATGTATGGGTTGAAACATGTAGACCTTGCACATACTGATACACACAGTCATAACTCACTGTAATTGTATCGCAACACGTTTTTATTTAATGTCCAGTGATCTTAAAATAAAATTCATTTGTCATAGATATACCAGGAAATTTTTTTAACATTTTTTCTGCACCACTCACAAGAACCCGCTCCACTGTATTCCAGGTGTTGCAGCACACCCTGTTGGCACTCGGCCTTTGGGGTGGCCCCGATGATGAAGCATGTCACCACTAGGTGGTGAGTGAGGGGTTTATTATAACCTAAGGAAGACTCCCGTCTCCCTTTTTCCAGCTTCATCATATGTCCTCATTCAGATCACCTTTCGAGTAATCCCTTGAGGTTGTACTCCTTTCTTGTTTACTAATACTAGTCCAGGGGACCAGGAGTACTCTCCATTCACACCCTTGTGTGAATAAGCTTCCCTTACTCTCTTTTTGTTTAAGTGTATACTGGCAGCGCACAGCTGCGAGAGGATTTTCTGCATCCTTTCTATTCATACTACATAACCTACTCGCACACACACAAGGCACACGATGGGGGAGAACAAAGGCCTCACTTTTACAACCGATGAAATTGACGCCATCATGGGCGAGACCTCTGGGTTCGCAGACGCTGGCATCTCCCAGACCATATCACAGATGAGAAAATGGGAGAAACTCTCAGAAATGAAAAGAAACAGAATAAGAACTATACTACACAGGACTATTCTGAAAGAATATGTAACGAACAACATGGCACCCAAGGGCCTGCTAGTGACCAATGCCCCACAAATCTTTCTGGATGACCCAACATTCAGGAAGGACTGGGCGTTAATAGCCTGGCATTGCACTCATGACTGGATCATGTTAATACTTAAGACTGCCCTTAGACTTTCCGAAAAAATACAGATTGAAATCCTAGCTACAGAGGCGCATATCAAAACAACCATATCTGGATACAAGAAAAGACTAGATGAAGTTAACAAGGAAATAAATTAATACAAGGACAATTTAACGCAACAGAAGGTCACCAAATTTCAGAAAGACCTGAAACGGTTCTCCTTCGTAAAGACATACCCTTACTCCGACCCTGACTATGTGACCCCTGCAAAACAAGGCTTAGACTCTGATGCGTCAAGCAATGCTTCCAGCCACAGTAGTGGCTCAAGTACAGGGAGCGGCCAACAGAAGTCTAGGGGCGGCCGTAGACCTCAAAACCAATGGCCACAGTACAATCAACCTATGTTCCATGGCAACTTTAACCTACCACCTCCCCATTTTCCTATGTATGGATGGCAACCACCATTCCAACCAGACTTCCCACCACAATTCTACCAACAAAATCAATTCCGGCCTCCTTTTTTATCCAGGGGCGGGCGCGGAAAGGGAAGAAGAAGACAACCGAATCAAGTACACTGGGAGCAACCGGACCCAGTGAGCGATCACACCAGGAACAAGGCAGGGACAAGCAACACGAGAACCTAGTTACCAACCTTTCCAGCAGACCTCTGTCAACCCTAGAAGAGAGTGTACTCAACAAAGGACTAGGTTTCGTCCCCACAGCTCGCCTGGATAAATTCCAATTACATTGTGAATTGGCAGGTTTCTTTAGAAAGCTTAAATTAAAAGCTTTTTTGGAAAAACAAGGAACTACTGTGGAACCAGAAATCCCTAATGAAAGTGGATTAAGGAACAAATCAAGTTTCATTCCACCCTCCCACACCATCCCAGTAGAACTATTTACCTTCGAACAAGAGGTTTATAATGATGTTGAAAAAATGGAGACTAAATCAACATTCCACAACTTGAGCCATGCAGAGAACCTGGCATTAAAAAATCTCCGATCATGTGACAGCATTATAATCAAACCAGCTGATAAGGGTGGTGGGGTAGTAATCATGGACATGGATACATATCGAACAGAATGCACACGTCTTCTCAATGATGACAGGAACTACCAAAGGTTGCCATCCGACCCCTCACAGGACCTGAAGGCAGAAATATTTCAACTTGTGGAAAGGGCTGAGAGCTTGGGAGGTATCTCAAAACAAGAAGCAGATTACCTATGTGCATCTGAAGGCAAGATACCCTATTTTTATATCCTGCCAAAAATGCACAAAAGAAAATTGCCACCGCCAGGACGCCCAATCGTCTCAGGTATTGGTTCATTGCTGGAACCTTTATCTAGGTTTTGTGATTTTTTTCTAAAAACCATTGTTCAGGGTACCTCGACCTACCTACAGGATACCAAAAGTCTACTCGGAATGTTACAGGACCTTACTATAAACAATGAAACCATCTTGTTAAGCTTTGACATAGAGAGCTTGTATACAAGCATACCTCAGGACGACACTATCAGAGTCCTGGAAGAAACCCTGAATAACACCGACTGGAATTTCAACACACCCAGAGCCTTCATCCTTGAATGTGCCAGTTTGGCATTAAAACGCAATTTCTTTGAGTTTGAAGGAGACCTGTTTTTACAAACAGGTGGTACATCCATGGGCAGCGTTTTCGCGTCGAGCGTAGCGGGTCTCTACGTATTCAACTTTGAACAAAAATTCATTCTGAGCAACCACAATCCCTTCTTTGAGAATCTTATGTTCTGGAAACGTTACATTGATGACATGTTGGCAATTTGGCAGGGACCTGTCACACTACTAAATGACTTCATCAATTGGATTAACACCTGTGACCAACATTTAAAGTTCACACATTGCTTTTGGTGTTCTTGGATGTCGTTATCACAAAAGAAACTGACCATTTATCAACTCGGACGCACTACAAACCAACGGCAAAGAACAACCTCCTGAGATACGAGAGTTTTCACCCCCGCCCTCTTAGAGAAAACCTCCCTTATGGTCAGTTTTTAAGATTGCGACGCAACTGTAGCAAATTGAGCGAATATAAAGAACAGGCTACTGACCTAAGTAACAAACTGACTATCCGTGGTTACCCAGCCAAAACCATCAGGAAATGCCAGAAGAGGGCTCGGAACCAGCCTAGAGCGGCACTTTTGGAGAAAAATGTGCCCAAAAATAAAGACATACCATTAACCTGTGTAACCACATATAACACCATCTCCAACCAAGTGACGAAGAGCATAAATAAACATTGGTCGATAATTAACACTGGGAATCTCCATTGGGAGAAACCATTGTTCTCCTTCAAGAGATCACGTAGCCTAAAAGACAGTCTAGTAAACACCAGACCAATCATAAAACAACCTCCAGGAGACCAAACCATCACTCAAGCATGGGGGCTGCCTGACGTCATAGGTCACTATCGCTGTGGAAACTGTAGTGTGTGTCACCTGACATCGGATACCAAGGAGCTCGAGATTGAACCAGGGAAGGTGTGGAAGCAAGAGACACACACCAACTGCAATAGCTGCAACGTTGTTTATTTGATCGAATGCACATGTAAAAAAAGATACATTGGAATGACAACACGAAAAATTAAACAACGTATATATGAACACCGCAGCACCATTCGCTGCAAGAAAAGCGCAACGAGATTGACCGATCATTTCATCTCAAACAATCACACTCCTAATGACATGACCTGGACGGTCATCGAACAAGTCACTCCATGCCCTAATTTACAGAAGCGTCTTTACGAAAAAGAACAAAGATGGGTCTATAGACTTTCTACCCACATACTGGGGCTGAACGATAATATCCCCTGGGCAACTGTCTTATAGCCTATAACCCTTAATCTAGTCAATCACATTCATATATTGATTGTTTCCTATTTTTCCGCTACTTGAGTCGCTTCTGGCAGTAACTCTCTATTATGTATGTCCCTATGAATTTGACACTGTCATTACCTCCCATTTGTAATCCCAATTGGCATTGGCACCTTCACACAATCCCTTGAGTAAGGATCGCACCTCGGTCCCCAGCTCAGTCATTCCCATGCCTTCCAGCACCATGCCCCTTCGCATCTCCTACAGCTGGCACTGTGTTGTGCAGATGCCGGTGCTTATCACACCCTGAATATCCTTTTGACTTCTGGCATTTAATATAATTGAAAAACTTGTCAAGGATTTTACTTCATTTAGCAGGAACCGAACCCCGGCTCCCTGCGTAGTTGCCTAGCAACCGAGGCAGCACACTGTCCCCCCGCGCCTCCCGTAGTCAGTCACGTGCTGTGCACAGACGCGACTCCGCCTCCAGGAAGGGTCAATGTATACGAGCCTGCCGGCACCCTCCATTGCGGGCATACGGAGAGGTGTATAGGTGACGGGCCTTTTTCCTCCTGGATAACTGTAAGTAATACCTTTATTCCTTGGCAACGAGGCTCCCTTTCATCACTCGTTTGCCTTTACTCGCATCTACTTGATGGAGTTCTTTTCCAGACACGTGACTGCAGCGTCCTAAATCTCGCCTTACTTTCCTCACCAGAATATGTTTCTAAATCGGAGGCGACCCTCCCTCCATCCCGTGATGCCTTAAGACCCCCGTGAGGAGTACGTCTTTTTATGTGTGTCTGTTCGTATTTGTTGTGTTTAGTGTATAAAACCACACCAGAAAGGTTGTTTGATTTTTGATAATTCACGCCGCTTTTCCGACTTGAGTGTACCTTTGAAAAGGGCCGATTCACACACTTTAAAATCGATGAGTGTGCGCATAATGTATTTCTCAGCACATCACATTATTGATAGGTGTGTTGTATCAAAAAAGACTCCAGTGTATGAGCCAAAACTCACCATACACTGCACTTCTTTGACTTAGTGTGCTATCTCCACGGAGCATTCCTGACATGGGGTAATCAATTCCCCCCAATTAGCTCACAAATAAAATGCGATACGGTCTGAATGAGTACTGTGTGAGGAAACCACGAGACACACGTGGTGAGCACTGCACGACGTTACAGGCTTGTAGTGATCTCGTTTTAATTATCCTTTTCTCTCCACAGGTATTTTTATATTTTCTTCATACCCTATTTTAGGGTCTTGAAGCATCAGCCTACTACAGATTTTGTAGATAAGGCTCAGGAATCTAGGGCTGGCAGGGTATTAGTGTACTCTGACCCCCCATTTTCCTTTCGGTCCTGAAGAAAACCCGGCTAACTGCTATGTATGGGTTGAAACATGTAGACCTTGCACATACTGATACACACAGTCATAACTCACTGTAATTGTATCGCAACACGTTTTTATTTAATGTCCAGTGATCTTAAAATAAAATTCATTTGTCATAGATATACCAGGACATTTTTTAACATTTTTTCTGCACCACTCACAAGAACCCGCTCCACTGTATTCCAGGTGTTGCAGCACACCCTATTGGCACTCGGCCTTCGGGGTGGCCCCGATGATGAAGCATGTCACCACTAGGTGGTGAGTGAGGGGTTTATTATAACCTAAGGAAGACTCCCGTCTCCCTTTTTCCAGCTTCATCATATTTCCTCATTCAGATCACCTTTCGAGTAATCCCTTGAGGTGGTACTCCTTTCTTGTTTACTAAAAGTATGGAAATTTCTCATAAAATGTTTTTGAACTGCCTTTTGGCGGCGTGGGACAATGTTCCCATTGGTTACAATTAAAAACATTTCTAGGATTAGCAGATTTATGCAAATAGTGATGACCATAATGATTATAACAATACATTTCTTCATAGTTCAATGAACCCTGCAAATAGTCATGTTCTGTGAATTTTGCTGACATTTCTAAATCTGACATCTTATTATTAATATTTTCAAAGTCCCAATCATCAGAGAAAGTACTTGGTGTCACAAAGTCACTTAAGGAAAGCTTGAACTGGTGTGGATATTTCAAGTGCTCAATCGGGCCATAGATTTCGTAATCCATTTTGTCCCATGCTATACCCCCAGGTATAGGATTGGCTGTGATGTTCATTGATGACAGTTCTCTTTTTTCAATGTGAGAAGATCTGTGAGGCTTTAGGGCCAAGTTGATGTTCTGACTTGCTGTGTCCATTGTACTATATTTTCCATCAATAAATCTACCCAAACATAAAATCATGATGAGCCAAAGTAGGAGGAAAAGTACACCTAACACAATCCATAATTCAATCCATGGTGAAATCAGATATGCTTCTTTGAGCTGATGAAATAGTTGAGTCATTTTTTTGTTTAAAGGTTTTTATTGCTGGCGTTTCTTCATGTTCACTTGGATCATCAGAAAAGTCATCGAAATTGATGAAGTAGCCAGATGCAGTTCTGTCAATTGTTGGAATTGCTTCCGGATTTTCATTTGTCTTTGGATATGTATGTTCAGAGGCTACATCATTGTAGACTGGTGTTTCTTGACGAACTGTTGCAATTTGGGTTTCAAGAGGCACAAGTTCCATGGCTTTGTTGCATAGTCCTTTTTTGTTCACTGTAGGTTTATCACAGGTGATTAGTCTCTCAGTTTGAACCTCTTGGATTGTAGCAAGATTTGGTCTTCTGCTATTTCTTGGGAGTCCACTGGGCCTACTACTTATTATCGGCCACATGATTGTGGTTTTACCAGGTTCATTGATACAACTCTGTTCTCCTTTTTACCAGCAAGGGGTGGTAGTACTACTGATCTTGTTCCGCTGATAGCTAAGACAGGTACTGCTTTTCTGTAAGAAGGCCCAAATTCCTTCTTCACCGCGATATTTTCTCTGACCAGATCCCCAATCTTTGGAATCCAGACAGGTCTTGCTGGGACAGGTGGTTTTTCTTCAGTGGTCGTTGGCTTTAGATTTGTGTTACTTAGACTTCTTCTTGTTTCATTTAAGTCCTGTAAAACAGCCAAACGATCTTTGATATCAAATGTTTTTTGTTCCACCACTGAAGTGTGACGATCAAGGTCATGAATGATCATTCTGGTACAAAACAAAAGTTCATATGGAGTGATACCTTTTAGAGAATTTCTTGGCAGATTGTTAAGACTACGTTGGACACTTGTTAGATGTTTGACCCACCCATCACCCGAACCTAATACACTCGCCGTTATAGATTGCTTTATGTCACGTTTTTTTCTTTCCACTACCGCATCACCCTCAGGATGGAAGGGAGAAGAGGACCGCAATACAATGCCCACACTGGCCATGGCCTCCTTGTCAGCCCTAGAGCGAAACGCAGGACCTTGGTCAGAATGTAGCATGCCAATTGCGTATGTGCCGATAACGACTCGCAAATCTTTTATAACAGTTCTGGCGTCAGCCGAGTGCTGGGGCCTCATCTAAATGAATCTCATCTTAATAATTATGGGATCGCCTTTTTCCATCTGGATTTTTGCGTATATATAGCCTAATGCTTTCTAATAGAGGTATCTGGGCTGGTGTCTCATCTGGTTCACCACTGCAATCTCTATTGCAGTTCTGACAATTCATTGCAAAGTTGTAAATTTGCACGTTCATCCCCGGCCACCAGTATTGTGATTGTAATTCTATTACAGATTTCAAGCTCTCTTGGTGCCTCAGACCCATTCCCATGTGTGCTTCTTGAATCAAGTAAGCTCTTTGGTTCGTGTTTGGAATTACTCTATCCCCCACTCCAGGGATTTGAGCAAAAGGAACGGAGTTCGCATCAATTATGTATTTATTTCCGAGTGGATAATTTAGAGGTAACGCCGCATAGTTGCCTTCCATTGAGGCTTTTATAGCTAGTAGCGTTTCACCGTCTATATGTTTTTTAGTACGCTTTTTTGTAGCTACGGAAGCCGGTTTGACAGCTGCCGCTGTGGCTCTGTGAGCCAATGAATTCCCTGCAACGTGAGCGCCATCACGTTGATGACTCAGTGTATGTATCACGTGAGGCTTTTGTAGTTCTTTCTGCAAAAGAACTACTTGTTCCCAAAGTTTTTTATGCTTTATTGTGGCACCAGTCTCATCTTCGTAACCATTTTTGATCCATATCTGCATGTCATTATTGTAAGCCTGGACGCAGTAATGCGATTCGCACACTATCAGTGTGGGGAATTCGCGATCGGCATTTTCGAGCGCCATTTTAAAAGCCTGTAGTTCAGCTCGCTGAGCTGTACAATCTCCTAGAGATTGAGTTTTAGTGACCAAGTGGTCTGAATTTTCCTTCGTGCCAACGACCTTTAACAATCGCGCACGCAGCACTGTATGCTTGTTTACCCCCAACTGCGGGTTGTGCTGAACCGTCTGTATATATTATACAGCCGTAATGTTCGAGAGGCAGGATTTCGGTTGGCAGAGGACATTCATATTCATATTGGTGAAATTCCTGTGTTTTTAAGTTAGGATCGAATTTGTATACTACGTCTGATGCAGCAAGAGAATTAACCTATTGTATCCATCTTGGATGTAAAGCTTTAGCATTTGGAATGCTGGCTCTTGTTACTGCTTCTAGGCCATGTACCGGTGTAACGATTATTATACATTTACCTTGTGCTAGGGCTCTTTCTTTTGCTACAGCAGTTTGAACCGCAGTCAGATTTTTTTCAGTCAAACTGAATTTCATTTCAGCTTGTGTGTACAAATGTGATTTGTAAGCTATTGGTACCGTTTCTCCCTCATTAGAGGTCAGGTACGTGAATCTGCATCTTCCTGGGATTACTCGGATTACAAGGTTGCGTTCATTTGCACGTGTTTGCAGTTTTGTTTTAGTTAACATGTCTATTTGTAATGATCTTAAGATCTCTGTGTGTTTCTGAGTCCAACTGATTGGTTTGAAATCAAGTTTTATTAATTCGTAGAGAGGTCTAATTCTCTCTGTATAATTTAGAATGTATGTTCTTCCGAAATTCAGGAAACCTAGAATTGATTGTAAGTTTTTCAGCGTTTTTGGAGCTTGGAGTACTGCACGTTTCTCTAAGAAATTGTCTGCTAGGCTTTTGCCTTCACTTGATAATTCATATCCTAAAAACAGGACAGTTAGATTGGCAATTCGTGACTTTTTAAAGTTGAATTTATAACCCTCAGATGCGAACCCAAGTATGATTATGTTCACTCTTTTCAAGTGTGTCTCCAGGTCGTTGTCTGTAAGATAGATGTCATCGACATAGGATAATGCCTCATCATCATACATTTGTAGTAACTCTGTTACCCTTGCTGATAATAATCCTGGGCTGTTCTCGAATCCCTGTGGGAGACGGCAAAATTGTTTTAGCCCCCCCCCCCATACAGGAGAAACGGTCAAATACCTACTTTCAGGTGCAATGTTTTAACAAAAGAAGCAATTTGAGATATCTAATGTCGTTTTATATTTCTTGCGCACGATGTTATTCATTAGTGCTGCACTGTGTGAGTTTTGTACTGCAAATGTTTTGCAGCAAGAGTTTAGGTGTCTGTAGTCCAAAACTAGACAATATGTATCGTCTGGCTTGGAGACAGGAAACAAAGGATTGTTCATTTGTGAGGTGCATTTTTCAATCACCCCCTGATATTCAAGTTGATCTAAGATCTCCCTGACTTGTTTTTTAGCTTTCTGCTTAACAGGATACTGCCTTTGTGCAGTAGGTTGATTTTTTAACTGAATTTTGTGGTGAGGAGAATCCTCATCCCATCCTACATGATGTTTATATAATGCAAGGGCTTGGACTACTGCCCATTTTCTTGCAAATGTGTATTTTTTATGAATTGGAATGTGATTTGAGAAGGCAGGCATAATCATTTCTTCGCCATGTGGGCACTCCCTGACAAACTCTGGTGGCCAGTCTTTTTCTGCTAGAAGGATATCATAGCCTTTTGAAAGGTTATCCCAAAAGAGACCCTTTATGTTCCTAGTTTTGTCCCCCTCTATACGTAATGTTATCTCATATAATTTATGGGGTTTGCTAACTCTAGTGTCTGCAGTTTCCACTTGAATGTATTCATTGGTGTCCACTGTCTCCAGAAGATTCATCAGGATCTTGCGAGCTATGGTCACTTCTGCTGCGCTGTCTAGAACTGTCTGGTCCCACTCTCCGTTTTTCAGTTGTGTCCTCAAAAGCCTCGGCATGTTTTATTTTAATACTGGCTACCTTCTTTTTTGGAAATTGTAATTTTTTACTTTGATGAGCTGGTTCCTTGTCTTTGGACTTGACGTGCTCTTCCTTGTGTTCTGACCGCCCTCTTCTTTCCGATTTCTGTGAGGAAGTCTGAAAAGATCGACAGGGACGAGTATCATTATCTTGATATCTGTTGGGTTTTCTTAATTAATCCCTATCTCTAAGGTTGTATCTTTTCTCAGAGGGCTCCCTGTGGGGAGACTTGCCTCCTCGTTCTGGAGACCTATCTCTCCGTTGAGGAGACCTTCCTCTGGACTGAAACAGTTTTTCTCTGGGAGTTGTTTGTTTATTACCCTCCCACTTCTTTTTTGATGTATTGAGATTTCTTTTAATGAAGGTTTTTTCAGGATTTTCAATTAGTTGGGGTTTTAGTGGTTTCCCACCCAAACTATCTCTACCTAATTCTTCATAGGATCTTTCTATGATTCTGGCAAGTTCAAAAGGTTGTTCTGCTATATCTGTTTTTTTCAATTTCTGGCGGATCGCCACAGATGCTGCTTCTCCTTTTATGTTGGCTAGTAATATAGCCGAGACCTGCTTAAAGTCTTTTAGTAATTTCATACCTAGAGTTAAAGCAGGTTCTGAACCGTATTCATTTTGAATCTGTCTTAGTACGTCTGGTATAACCGCCATAGACGGAACACCATGTGTTTTTGTGTATATTGAAGCAAAGACTGTGCCCCAAGTGTCACAGTCCTCCACATGTGGTGCGATCCCCATTGGGAGACAGATAGTCAGAATTCTGTGTTTGTCATGAGGTGTAGTATCAGGAAATATGCCTCTATTTGCGTTATTTTTTGAGCTAACCAGAATGGAATTTGTTCCCGTTTTGTGGGTATTTTGCCAATGGCTGATTGTATATTCTGTGGTGTGATTTAATTTGTGTTCCCTTGTTGAGGGGTGTGTTGTGCAATTTTTTTTTGCTGGTTGGACTGTTGAAGTCCGCATGACATATTGGACCAATTGTCTATGTATTTTAATGAGTTGTTTTAGCTGAGCTAATAGTTCTTGGTCTGACATTTTTTCAATGTCGGGATGTGGTGTGTAGCTGGCTAGAACCAGCCACGTGGCTCCTGGTCTACCTAGTGGACCGAGCCTGGTGATGTGATTTTGATGTTTTAGGGCGCCAATAATCCAGAGCAGGTGCTCTTGGTATGTTAGTGGGATTTCAATATCCTCGAAAGGAGCATATTCATCCGGAGATTCTTTTTTTGTAATAGTGGAAATCTTGTGTCACAGCGTGTGCTGCTGGAAAATGTATCCATGAATAGAATACCTCTGTCTGCCGATATTCATGGGCCTCTACTACAAATATGACTGTACCACCTCTTGGTGATAGTCCATTTTCTATAAGTTTAAGAGTTATAGTTCTTCTTACGTTTACCGGAATGATTATAACATTCGAGTCATCATTTTGGAGACTTGTGTCATCCGCTAAAAGTTGAGCTGCTATTCTAGCTTTCTCTCTTTCATCGTCACTTTCCGTCATTTTTACTGAAAGAAAGTTTTTGTTTGCAGAGCAAGTTTCAAGGAAACAAAGATTAGGTGCACAATATTTTGGAACACTGTATCCTTCAACGTTGACTAAACCAAAAACTAATACATAGGATTCTCATCCTACTAAGTTCCGGTGGATATTAACCTTTTACCCACTCCAGACGTCTTTTGGAGTTTTTACGGGAAAAAGGGATCTGTGTGAAAAGCACGACTGAGTTACTCTAGTGTCTTGCATTAGATTATCACCTTATCAAACGTTGTAGTGTAGTTCCTATATTCCCAATAGGCTCTGAGCATTGGAATAACATAAATGATAGTTTAGACGTAGCACTGAGGTCGACTGGGTCTCTACTGAATATGTTAGACTTAATTATGAAAGCCAGCTAGCTCAGAGGTCACTAGAAACTTTCTCGAAAGAACAGGAAGGAGTTAACTTTCCTGATCAGACAAGAAGGGATTAGTTTCTGACAACCGCATAAACATGACAACTTTGCTCCCCCCAGAATAAGGAGTATATCTCCAGAGTTGTGTGAAAACAATAGACAGCTATTTCACTCAGTCAATCGTGCATGCTTAGTCTCACCAGAGTGCAGAGAAATAGAGAGACGGGCGTTTTCAATAAAAGTTGGTATTTATTGAGCAGTCCTCTTTCTCATGCAAGAGAAGTGAATTGCCGTAATTGCTATACTTGTCATAAAGTAAAGTGCGTACAGTAAAAGGAGTATTATGAAATAATACTGTAAAAGCATTTATATGGTTTCTGAGCCATATGATACTTAAAATGGATAAAATATATACATACATAAAATCATTGACTAAACGTACTCAACTGGTGCTTCTAAGATACGCCTACCCCGGTGCACCTAACCTAAGCCTAGTACGTGGGAAGGGGTAAGTGAGCTGCAGTTCAAGTTAAGTTAGTTTTTGCCAAGAATCTGAATCAAGAAATCTCTTAAGGATTTAATCAGCTCCGTACCTTGTTTATAGAATGAAGGAGGTCTTGTATCTCGTTCTCAGGACTCGATCTCCCAGAAACCCGCAAGGGTGACTGGAAACACTGGAGCTGGATTTCTCGGGAGGAGAAAAGACAGTGTCACTCTCAGTGCGTCAAATGGGAGGGTCGGCTTCCTTCGGCTCTCACATCAGCTGGGCTTCGGGCAAGTAGATAGCTGCTCTGCTCCAAACCACCATGTGTTTGCTTAAGGCAACGTTAGTATATTTATACCTGGAAGGTGCCGAATTTGACGTAAGGTTGGACATAAGATGTGGCTAAGAACTTACAGTTCTTTCTGGACGCCAGGAGTTCTTGTTCAAATCAAAACAAAAGCAGGGGGATTTCCCGGGCTGCTGGAGGCTTGGTTTGTTTAAAGAACGTGTTGTACTTTCTAGGAGTCTATGGGAGTAGCCTTGCCGTATTTAGACTGCATTTGGCTATGACTAAATATGGATATTATTCTTATGCCTTTATAAGAATATGTTTTGTTATAACCACATTAGGGCATGAATCGGGAATATTTAAATAGGGTCCTGGATACATTCAACACATCTTAAGTTCTTGCCACCTACTCTCTTCCCGGTCCTTTTTTGCTATATGTTGCTTATGCCTATAGTTTGCACGGGCCACCCTTATTTTGCTTAAATCTTTAGTCTTTAATGCACGGCCTAACTCTCCCCTATCTTGGCGGCAGGAGCCATCATACCAGCTCTCCGCTTTTCTAGTTTGGGTTCTATTACCTAAGCTAGGTTTACAGAAATATATTTTCCGTTTGGCAAACAACCTGTCGTGAGTCTCTATCAAAAGTTTATGGGAAGGACCACACATGGTGGCCTCCTCCATAGCTGCTAATGCCCCTTACAGATCTACCTTGATGTCAGCAATGATTTTCTGGTGCCCCACAACCTGGCACCACTTAAGATGACGCTCGTCGTTTGACAATACCAAATCAGGGAGAATAATTCCCCCAGTGGCCTCATCCACTTTATGTAGTCCCAGATTAAACACCGCGGCCAGGGGATTGTGGTCACTCTCAATGCGAACTACTACCTCCATATCAAGAAGAGTAGACCACAACTTAAGTGGGACAAGTAAGGAATCAATACTACTTACACCATTATCGAAAGTTTCCTTTCCCATTTTGTCTGACAATGTGCACCCATTGGCAGCCCTCAGCTGGTTCCCCATACAGAGGCCCTTCATCTGTATTGCGGACTCTGTCCATTTTTTTATAGGTTTGATACCCAGTTGAGGAATTCCCCACCTACCATCCTCATCCTCTGTTAGGTGTGTATCATCCAGACCAAGGGGTTCGAACCTGGTGTTAAAATCCCCCGCGATCAGTGGCAATATATTGGGGGGAGTTGCCTGCAGCAATAAATCCAACTGTGTAACAACATCAGATTTCTTGCCACCTGGAAGCCCCCTTGCATAAACATTATAGATATAAATTATTAAGTTTTCTGGTAAGCTGAATCTAACGACAAGAATATCACTACTCGTCACAGGGAGCAACTGGGTATGACATTTGAGGCTCTACCTGACCCATACCACCAGGCCCCCCATAGGATGCCCCTGGCATTTTTTGACAGCCGGAACAAAGAAATTCAAATAACCCATTTTAAATACAGGATCAACCGCCCAGACCTCCTGAAACAGGCAGACATCAAATCGATCAATGAATTCCAGCCAAACAGGCGAATTGAGTTTGGTCCCCACTCCCGCTACGTTCCATGAAATAAGATATGTCTGACATACTGGCCCATTAGGAACTGAGATCGAGTCTCCCCCTACAAGAGAGTTACTCGGGCCTTGGTATGCAGAGATCAGATTCTCCAATGGGCGAACCTCATTATCCACCTCTACATTTACAGCACATATAGCATTTTGACCACCATCGTCTTCCCCCACATGCCTACTGCCCTGTGTGGACACTAGCCCTCGCCTCAGATCAACCACCTCCCTATTCCTCCCTACTCCACTGCATGAAGTGGGCCTTAGGTGTGCATAATGTCAATCGCAATCCCCCAACACAGACAGAGCCTGGAATCTATTAAACAGCCTTACGTTCCCCAATTGGCAGGGGTTTACTGTAGTACCCTGTGGGAATATATCCCTCTCAAAGAAAACGGGAGGGCCATAAAAATAAGCCAGGGGGAGTGCTTGGATCCCAGGGGAGTGATCATTTTGTGGCCAGTTACAAATGTGTTTAACACATCTCTGGTCTCTAAAATTAATAATAATAGAATCCCCTGCCACGGTCTTACATCCCTTTCCTATCCAGTTAACTCTCCTAGCACCCAGGATCTCTGCTCGCATATTAGATGGCAATGGGCGAGACTTATTAAGCCAAAAACTACACTTGTGCTTAAGGTCTAAATAAGATTCCCGCATCCCCTGGGCTACTGGTGGAACCCCAGCCAAAACTACCACAAAAGGGGCTGATTGAGGAGGGAGATCAATATAGGGTAAGGGGGTGTCATTGTATGCCCTAGGCAAAGGGGGCAAGTTTTGCTGTCTAACTTCCCTACTGCCGCCATCTCCCTGGGTTAGCCTATTGCTCACTGTTGATGTCCCAGGCCCTGTCTTGTTTCGAGCAGGGGGTAAGACATTGGTTACTGTGTTGGCCTGGGGAGTTCTATTAGTCTGTGCTATACTCCCACCCCCTACAGAAGCAGGAGGCCGAGGGATAGTAGGGGGTACCCCTTTACCAGACTGGATAACATTGTCCCCCCCCGCTATCACAACACCAATACTAGACTCAGTTGTGCTATGAACTGATGGTGTTTTCGGCCGACCAATTGTGACACTGTGCCTTAATCCTGCCTGCTTTTGGACTTGTGCAAGTGAAAGTTCAAGACACACCAAACTATTTTCTATAGAGTCCAGCCGAACATGTATTGGGTGCCATATCTTCTTAAAAGTGCCCTCCGGTCTTTTCCAGAACAGAGGGCCCAAGTCCAGGTATGCTTCCTCCCCCACAGTTTCCGGGTGGCTACCATGGCCATCTTTACCAAGCGGTCCAGGTTGTGTAGAACAAGTTGGTGGAATTACCACCGAGTCCTCTTCGGAAACGGTGTTTTATGCACTTTTTGCTTTTCTCCCCCCGGCATGTGTTTGGGCCCAAGGACGCTTTCTTTTTGCTGTCGCCCCCCATTCTGCTGTACCAATCCTTGTTTTGCTTGGCATGCCGACCGAGTTTTTATATTAGGGGATGGGGCTCTATCTGCATCACTGTCGTGACCCCTACTCCTGGGAGAGATCTCGCATGTATCCAGAATGATTGCTGGCTGAGGTGATAGGGTTCTCGCCTCCACTCCCGACGGAGGAAGCGTCCCCTGGGAGTCAGCATGTTGGCTTATCGGCAACCTAGCCCTTGCCAGGGGGCCCAGGGAAGATCTTTTGTCAAAAGCTGTATCCAAGGAAAGTCTTTTCTCAGTGAGTTCTATATCCTTGGCCAGGGCTAAAGATACCCTAATGAGGAAGTTATCTAAAGTGCCCATAAGTGAGCCCCCAGTAGATTTCCTTCCAGCTGTTCCTTCTTCCGGCATGGCAGCCATGCTTGCTAAGACTGGGTATTATTCTAATGTATTTACAGTCAGTATATATTACACCTAGGGTCTATTGTAGGGCACTAACCTTATGATGATACATCGGCCATTAGAGGGGTGGCCCGTCCCGTCCTTGTCTGGTCTTGAACAGGCTTAAATGGGCCCGCCCTTGGCCCGGGCTTAGCCCGGCTTGGCCCACGCGCGGTCCCACGACGCGGGGACTGAGCGAGTTTTAAAGCGCCTCCAGGCGCGCTGCTGACGGTGACGGGTCTGCAGCTAAGTAGGCTGGTAGTTGTCCTCGGCACGGCGGCCGCGGGCTGCAGTGGCGGGAGGACAGCTGCGGCGGTCGTGGAGGCTGTGGGACAGGCTGAGGTAGATCGGGGCTAGCCAGAAGGATTTACCAATTGCCCCCAAAGTTTGTTCGCTGCACCACGCTCCGCCGGGACTGAGTGCATTTTAAAGCGCCTCCAGGCACGCTGCTGACGGTTGCGGGTCTGCCGCTAAGTAGGCTGGCAGTTGTTGTCCTCTGCTCGGCGGCCGCTGGCTGCGGCGGCGGGAGGACAGCTGCGGCGGTCGTGGAGGCTGTGGGACAGGCTGAGGTAGGTCGGGGCTAGCCAGAAGGATTTACCAATTGCCCCCAAAGTTTGTTCGCTGCACCACCGCACAGACACCATAGTGGCAGGTCTGAGATATCTTTTCAGGGCTACTCATGTGGGTAGCACAATCAGTGCTGCAGACCCACTAGTAGTATTTGATTTACAGGCCCTGGCACTTACTGCACTTTACTAGGGGCTTAACAATAAATCAAATATGTCAATCAGGGAGAACCAATTGTAACAAAAATGTATACAGGGAACACTTGCACTTTAGTGTCCAACGCATCTCAGCCAGCAAAATCAAAATCCAGCACAGCATCAAGAACACAGGAGGTAGGGGCAAAAAATCACTGGAAACCACGTCAAAGATGCCAATTCTAACACATCCCTAAAGTAATTGCAGGTGAGGCTGTACAAGAAGGCGAGGGCAGGCCTCTACATATCACCCATGTCCACCCGTTAGAAGGACAATAAATAAAATATTGCAAACAAACACTATATCTTATGCAAAATAATGTCTACCATTCACATATCTGCTTCTTCAACCTCCACTGAAGCTCCCTGGCCTGTAACCACAGCACCACTGCCAACACTCTCCCACAGCACTTACAGCCTGCCTGTGTAATAAGTATCACCAACACAGCACTTACCACCTCTTGCACTGTGATACCTATTACCACATACAATGATTCACAAGTATCTTATGCTGATTTTGTGAAGCAACTGTAGGCACTGTGACCACAGCAATAGTGGCTACTAAATAACCTGCTGGATGTGTTACTTTGCATGAGGGGGAAAGGATGTTATCATGGAAGATGACCAGAATAACTTTTGATTCTTTTAGTTTCAATGTGGGGAAAACGTCACGTGCACCTAGAGGATGCCCATCACAGACTTCCCTATCAAGCTATCACAAGAATAGCTTCCATGAAGTAGGGCATGGTTTTAGTCTTCAACAATTTCATCTTCAAAAAGCTTCTTAATCCACTGCAGCTATAAAAGGAGCTATAATTGCAAATAGGATGAGTAACAACACCTTCAATAACAGCATTGCTGAGTTAAGTAGGATCAACCATCAGAATCCTCAACAATCTAACTACACAGGATCTTGCAGCACAGATATAGAGCATCTGACCAAATGCACAGGATTTTTTTTAATTTGGCACAGGAACACATAAACAGGAGACGTATCATATGGTGATATATGTTGTCAGGAAATTTATGAGACATGTGTCAGATAGACGGATTGCCATGTAATATTCCATTGAATCACATAAGTACACATTATATATAGTATGTTAGCATGGGATGGATGGCCACCACACAGTTGTCTGAAAGGGGATATTTCAACAGTACCAATACCCACTCACCAACTCATTCACATCACTTTTCAGCTTGTCACTCATATCAGGCTCCATCTGTGGGCTGCTTGTTCAGATCACATAAAAGAAGCATGTTGTACCACGCAAAAATAAAGTGCTTGATAAACCTTTGGAAATATACAGCATTTGAATGGCACATTGGGCCCAGCAGATCCAAATTTACAGAAAATATAACATTTAAAAATTCACTGACAACCAATATCAGGGCGATATTGCATAATAGGTGAATCAATAGAAAAAGTTGAAAATGATTAGTCCTGGTTTCCTTTCAGTACAACAGTAAATAAAAATTTTTAAAATATTGTTCCAACCAATTCCAGCAATGTGATCTTATGTTCTTGTGATATGGGTAGTCTTCCTCTTATAGCTGGAGATGGTCAAGTAATACATGTTTTTAAAATCATTGGATATTCTCATTTTCAAAGAAACATGGTGTGCCAAATCATTTCCTCTGATTGAATGTATTGAACATCAAGCACAAAAAAAAGGTTGTGCACGGGAGAGATTCAACATATACATTGCAGCTAGTTCGGATTTGAGAATACCGAAATTGGAATTATCAGTGCCATGATTGATGTGTGTGGAGCAGTGTCATTTTGATCCCACCCTGAAATACTGTAGAAGTGCATCACAATCATGCATAGTTAGCACTCAAATATATATTATGTGTGATTAATGTTACGAAGAGAAGATGGAGTATTGCATATCAAAAGTACTCCATGTGCAAATGAATGACTTATAACTGTGTGCATAGAAATGTGACTAATAAAGGTCTTTGTGTTATTTACACATTAATATTTCAGGTGAGGTTAGCGTTTAGGTGTGCCTCATTGTGAAGTTAATAAAACAGAATGTGCATGTGTAGACGAACGTTTAAACATTTATATGTGTAACAAGCAATTATATCTTTGTTGATGCTTTTGAAATGACATTTTCTTAATTCTTTGCAATTTATACATGCATTAAGAAACTGCAATTGTTATCTGTGAAGAAATGTGCATGTATATGTAACCATATACCAGAACCTCTTTCTTGTAACCATATTTAACTTTCAACATTGAATTTATTTGCCTGCATTTTTGTTTCCACTGCAGGTATGGACACAGTCTTATTAACTATTAAAGAAGGGTTTTGTTTTAGTTAGATAACGAGGTATGAGAAGATGGATCTTGGCGAGGAAAAACGTGATGATGAGCAAGGAGACGAGCTCTCATGGAGGAGGAGAAGAATGGGCATGGATGAATAAAGTAGCAACTTATCGATGTGGAAATGGTAGTGCCAGTAACCAATTTGTGCTGAAATCATGAACAGTTAGTGGAGGAGCATGTGACCTACATTGTGTGCAACTTCATGAGGTGCGAGCCTCTGCTTCTGTTTCTGCTTTGAGTGTCTTCATGCTATTTGACCTCTGGTTGGGGTTTCTTCTGCTGAAGAGCGTGAGAGCTGGCACCCTTCCTAATGTTGGCTTTTTCAATGCCTCCTAGTTTAGGGTTGTCCTTTTAAGGTAATGTAGGGAGAGATAGCATACTCATGCTTACCTTTGATAATCATTTGATGCAGTCCAATGCTTAATTCTTTTTCATGCTTACTTGCATTGTCATTATAGGGCTAGTTATCTACTTTTTATTATAGAGGGTAAACCTCTTTAAGAGATTTGGACTCATTTTGTTCGTTCTGTGTTTCTACATGATAATGTGTAGGTTGATTTATATCTATCTGTTTCTAAATTAATAATTGAATCTTACCTTTCTCAGATTAAGTTGTCAAGTGGATTTTTAGGTGACCCAATTGGTTACACTTGTATTGAAATTTAATTGTGATTGTTTTCTCCCACTTACCTCTGAAGCTGCGAGAAAGATTATCTGTTTGTGCAGGTATGTCTAGAGTGGGCCCAGCTCTCTCAGTTTTAATAATTCATTATTGGGATGGAAACCAGCCGTTCCTGTTGTTAAATGCATGTATTAATCCTCACAGTTATGAGAAAAAAATACGTTAATAGAAAGAATTAAACAACATGTAAAATCATCCTACCCTGACGCCCTGTAACTTTTAACAAGAGACTTTAATTTGAATTATTTAAATGATACAGATGGGAGCTATCATATTGACCTTCAGGATCACATATGGAATGCTCTGCTGAAGTGAAGAGAACCCATAAGCGGAGCAAAAAGGCAGAACAATTGGCTACTTATTTGCATTCAGCAGGGTTAAGGATATTAAATGGGTGGGCGCCAAGTTATCTTTCAGGGACAACACGATCTGTTTTGAATTAAGCGTTTGCAATACTGGACCTATTTTTTTAACATCAGTGAATTTGAGATTGATCTGACTACTTTCCTCAAATAATCACTTTAGAGTACAATAAACTATGATTCACCCTGAAGCAATCAATTTGAAACATCTCAAATAGCCAGATGAGATTACAATAATATGCCTCTTTTTACCACAAGCCCCTGCAGCTCTGGAACATTGCTGAATAGTCACTACTACCTCTTATAATGGAACACATTTACCCAGGATCTTGTAGCTGAATTTGTGGCAACTAACTCTCAAAGGGGAACAACTTGGGTAAGCCAGGCCATGCAAAATGTGGTTCGCCAAACTATAAAACAAGAAAAGAGGACTGAAAACAATTAAAAGCCAGTTTTGAGGACAAAAACAGCAAAAAATAATGAAATATGTTTCCTCTTATTTACACCCTGTAAGACTAAGAACGAAAAAGGGATTTGGAATGTTATCAACACCTTAACCCATGGGTACAACAGGAGTGATAATATTAGTGAATCAACTTAGAAAATATATATTGTAAATCAGTAGTGTCAGATCTCCAAAATGTATATAACCAATGCACTCACCTGCATGTTCAGAAGTGTTTAAAAATGACCCCAAACGGTATTCCAACTGGACTATTTAAATTAGACCAGGCATACTAGTTCAACATGTTATCCTCTCTTACTGTCTGTCCAAAAGTGAGATTCCAGACTCATGGAGAGGATCTATGCTCGATATAAGATAAAAGAATGACTCTTTGGGAAGATCCAATGAATTATAGATCAAGAATTCCACTGGATGTAAAGGTTAAGTATTTTCCAAGTCTACTGGTAATGGATTTGGAAGCATGTTCTCAAGATAAAAACACCACCCTACAAAATCAAACAGACTTTCAGCCCAGAGTTGGTACTAGTACCTATATCATTACGTTGGCCATGCTAATAGAGGAATCTAGGATTAAGAAATCTCAATTATGTGCCTGTTTTGCTGACCTAAAGGCCGCCTTTGGTAGGGATAACACACCATCTCAGAAAATACCTATAGGTGGCAGATTAAAGCTGGGATGTCTTTTGGCACCCTTCTTTTTTTTTTTTTTTTTTTTTTTATTAAAGTTTTTTTATCAGCACTTAGAGCACACAATAGAATTTACATACATCAGCTATTATATGTACAGAAAGCAAAACAAAACAGAACCAGCACTAAAATAGAATATCTTTGGTAGTAATATACACACAGACTTACATAACATTCCTATATTCCAAGCCATGTAGTTATAGGTTGCCAAATTCGACAGCCTTGACTTTTTTTCCGCCGTCCTTTAGTTCTATACAGTGCCTTCTCAAGGTGATATATTACAAGCAACTTTTTTTGCCAATTGACAAAAGATGGAGGATTTGCATCGAGCCATTGCGATGTTATAGACAGCCGATACAGAGCCATACATATGAATATCATCCCCTCCTCATCAGCTGGTCGCCCGTTGCATTGCCATCCGAAAATTGCCAAAGATGAACTTATTTGTAATGGGATTCCCAAGCTATTCTGCATAAAGATCTGTATTTCCCTTATAAAGTCTTTAAGTTTAGGACAATTAAAAAACATATGAAGCGAGTCAGCTGCATGTTGGCCACAACGACTACAGCTAATTCCTCTACCTGTATTCCATTTAGCCACTTTCCCCGGGGTGTAATAAAGATCAAAAATTGCTATGTAGTGCTGGCTTTTCAACGGGCCATTATTCAAAACATTGCGTGAAATTTCAATACTTCTAGTCAAATTAACCCCTTCAACACCCAGTTTAGTAGCCCATTTTGCCTCCTGAATCTCTAAATCATCTTTAACCTCACTCAAAAATAACTGATACAAAAAACCCATTTTCCCTCGTACTTTAAGTAATTCCATGATCTCAATTCTCCATAAAATAATTGCATTTTGAGGTTTTTTCCCCTCACAATAACTGCGTAGCTGGAGATATTTAAAAAAATCCCCTCGTGGTAGCTTGAATTTGCTTTGTAAACTTTCGAAAGACATAAATTGTAATCCTACATATAAATCCCCTAAAGTACGTATTCCTAAGTTATGCCATCTTTTCATAACCGAGTCAGCAAATATTGTGGGTAATATAGGGCAGCTTTGTAATGGAGTATATGCGTTCAAATTCTGACCGATACCCAACCTCTTTTTAGTTTTCCTCCAAATTGTATAGGCTGCTATTACCGGCTTAAACCTTGTTTTTTTTAAATAGCTGGGCTCAATTATACGATTTAAACACTGCTTGGCTTCTTGGCCCAAGAGCATCTCGTATATTGAAGGTGTCGCATAATCAGGGGTTGGGTCTTCTAATATCAATAACATACCCATATTTTGCAGAATTGCAACCCAATGATATAACTGAAAATCTGGTAGTCCCCAACCTCCTCTTTCACGTGGTAGAATACACCATTTCATAGCACGTCGTGCCCGATGATAGCTCCATATAAATCGTGAGCACATTCTCTCAATGCGTGAAAAATATAGTGCCGGTATTAAAAAAGGAATAGCCCGGAAAACATATAAAAATTTCGGAAATATCAACATTTTGATAACATTACAGCGACCATACAGAGATAAATGAAGGTTATTAATTTTTTGCAATATTTTGTTTGACGAAAATATAATGGGGTCAAGATTTTTAGCAATTATATCCTCGACATCAGCTGTAATTTTTATGCCTAAATATGTTGCCTCAGAATCCAGATTAATGTTCTCAGGTTGTCCAGCCTGCGAGTGAATCACCTGTGTTTTTGCCACATTCAGTTTATACCCTGAGTGTCGTCCAAAGACTTCAGCCCCTTGGATAATTCGGGGAAGTGCTTCAATTATATTGGCAGTCACAACCGCAATGTCATCCGCATATGCATAGACTTTATGGCATTGTGTCCTGATCTGTACCGGACTAATACTATTATCGGCCTCAATTATAGAGATAAAAGGATCAATGTACAGCGCAAACAAGAGCGGAGAGCAGGGACACCCTTGTCTTGTGCCCCTGGCTATAACAACCTGTTTCGATAATCTACCCCCTATCCGAAGTGTAGCTGTTGGGTGTAAATACATCACTTGTATAGCTCTTATAAATTCAGAGGGGAAGCCCTTCCAGACTAAAACTGCCCACAAAAAACGCCAGGTGACCCTGTCGAATGCCTTTTCGGCATCCAGCAGGGCCACTCCGACCGGAGATCTACTATTCTGAGCCCAGTCCAATATGGCTATTATCCTACGAATGTGATCCGTAGTATCTCTAAGCTGTATGAAGCCATGTTGTCGTAATGACACTAACACTGGCATCAGGTCATTCATCCTGTTAGCTAAGATTTTGGAGTAGATCTTATTGTCTGCGTTTAATAAAGAAATGGGCCGATATGACCCCATTTCTAATGCATTTTTCCCTTTCTTTTTAAAGATGACTATTGTAGCCTGCGACCAAGAATCAGGTGCTTGTCCCTTAAAAGCTTGTTGACATGTTTCTAATAATTCTTTCTGAATAGCTGTACGAAACGTCCTATAAAATTCCAGAGGGATTGAGTCCGGACCCATAGCTTTTCCCTGTGCTAAACCCATTAACGCCGCTTCCACTTCCTCCCAAACCGGTGGGGCAGATAGAATTACCCTGTGATGTTCAGCCAATACATTGGCCACTAAAGGAGAAAGATAATCTAACTCATCCTCACCAGTTATTCCATCTCGAGGCTCGCGATATAGTGCTTGATAAAATTCATGAAATGCTAGAAGTATCCCACTTTTTCCCTCCTGTAGCATTCCATTCGTATCTGTAATTTTAACAATATCGCTATATACAGCCTTTTCCCTCAGCCTTTTTGCCAGAAATCTCCCTGTATTTTCACTGAACTCGTATGCTTCTTCTTTATATTGTTTATATTTCTCCGCTATCTGCTCAGCCACATTAGAATATGCCAATGACCTAATAACAGTTAAGTCTTGTTGAGCTTTTTTTATTGATTCTGAGTCTCCACCTTGATTTATTACTTGCGCTAGTCTATGTTCTTTCCTCATAACCTCTGCAAAATCTTGATGATGCTTGCTCAACCATTGCTTACGTTTATAATTAGAGAATTTAAGTGTTTCCCCACGAATAATGGACTTGAATGTATCCCATACAACCCCTTGCGAGGCCGTGCCCTTATTTATGTCAAAAAATTCCTGAATTTGATTAACCATTAGTTGGCAATAATCGTCATCCCCTAATAACTTCCTATCAAAAGTCCATGTTCTCTGCTGTGTCTTTTGTGTCAATTCCAACTCCAACTCTAAAATCACAGGATTGTGATCCGAAACCAATTTTGGATGAATAAATATATTGACATTGTTCAACAAATCGGCAGAAACCAAAAAATAGTCTAATCTAACAAACTTTGTATGGGGAGCAGAAAAAAAAGTATAACCAGGATTCTCAGGGTGTAAAACATTCCAAACATCATACAAGCCTTGATCCATCATTAGACCCCGTAAAGCACTATACATCAAAGATTTTCTACCAGTATATCTGTGATTTGATCTGACATCTAAAGCGGCTGGAATGTTTATATTCAAGTCACCACACAATATCACAGATTGTGGCCATTGGGCCAATTCTTCATTAACAAAATTAAACAGTTCCGCATCATCCAGGTTTGGCCCATAAATATTACAAACAGTAAATGTCCTACCCTCAATAATTAATGTTCCTATAGCCCACCTGCCCCAGTTATCTGCAGCAGAATTAATACACTTACCCAAGGTTTGTCTCATCAATATGGCCACCCCTCTTTTTATCCCAGTTTGTCTAGAACAAACAACCAATTGCAAACCCAAATTCTTCAAGAGGTCTTTTTTTACCCAGGGCACATGTGTCTCTTGTAGACATAGTATATCAATTTGCAATATTTGAACGATTTTTGCCAACATTTGTTGCTTCTTAACATTATTCATACCGGCAATGTTCAACGTACATATTTTCAACTTTTTATTCGTCATTAAAGAAAAAAAAGAAAAAATTCTGTCCCCAGCACCTGACCTTTAACAATACCTCTTCCTCTTCCAATACAGAAAACATTAACAAAAAAGTATAATTCTCATACATCTGAGCCTTCCAAACCCACTTGTGCTCTAATGCTGATTTTTCACCCTGCCACCACCACCCCCTCTGAGCCCCCCCGCCAACTCCCTCCCCATAGTCCCCACCCAACTGCCCCTCACCCCCCCCACACATGAGGCCCAGGGACTATTAGTCCCCGCATAATATGGCGTACCATGCCTCCCTTTTCCGAGTCTACCCGGGGAGAAAAAACACCATTATTAATTTATACACTTGGTCAAAACCAATCCAGATCTTAAGTCCTCTAACTTTTCAACTGTACTCTATATATCTTTCTTATTGAACCGTTCCACTAATTAATTCTAAGTATTCTTTAGCCTTGCTCTCCATGAAAAAGAATTTCATCTGCCCTTTAAACAACACTTTTAATTTGGCTGGGTTCTGCAAGTATGCCACTGCCCCTTTACTCTAAAATTGTGGGATTAATTGTCGCAAATGCCACCGTTTAGAGACTGTTGCTGCACAAAAGTCAGGTCTCACAAAAAAACTACAGCCTTTGGCTCGCGCCCTCTTATCAGGACGAGCTCGTAAAAAAATATCTTCTCTTGCCAAAAAATTATTAAAGCATACTAGAATTGCCCGTGGAAAATTTTCTTCAGTTTGTCGATTTTGCCTCTTATTAAACGGAAAGCGATGAGCTCTTTGTATTTCTGTCGTCCAGTCCCATGATGTCAAATCCGGAAAAGCTTCCTGTAACAGTTCTGCAACAAACTTCCGTGTGTCGGATCCCTCTTTCTCCTCAGGGACCTCCAGAAAGCGCAGGTTATTTCTACGACTTTGATTTTCCAATTCCATAAGCTTGTTATTAAGATCGTCTCTGTGACCCTTTACTAAATCCAGTTCTGCTTTCTGAGCACCAAGTTCATCTTCCAACACTGAAATTCTAGACTCAGTTTCAGTTACCCTGTCTGCAGTCTCAGCACAGCTCTTTATCGCTTTTCTTACTGCATTTTTAACTTTACTGCACATAGCCTGAGTGCGTAGATTCTCGGCCTTGCTTTCCTCCCTATGTTTCATCATTGTCTCGTATATGGTAGCTAATGTTATCTCTTGTGGGTTGCCTTGATCTATAATTGCCGCACTAGCATCCAGAGACTCTACTTCGTTTCTACCACTCTTCTCTTTGGCGGCTGAGTTGTTCCCCTTCCCAGCAAGATTATGATGGCCTCTCTTCGTTCGTTTTTTAACTGTCAATTGACTTACATTCGGAGAAGCCAGGCTGGTCCTTGAGTCGTCAGCCGAAGAACTTCCCTCACAAGAATCCGCCCAGTCTTTACTAACATTAAGACTTTCCTCTGAGGAGTGATCAGACATTGAATAGAATTTTTCTCCGACCTCTAGATTTTTCCCCGTTGCGTGACTGAGCATTTGCAAGGTCCCATTATCTGCCGCCGCTGCCTCCATATCGTTATCTTCGTTTTTCCCCTGGGTCTGAGACTCATTTTGTCTAAGCTGTATAGTGGCATTTGACTGATTTGGCTCATTTAAAACTCCTTCCTCCGGAATCTCTGTCCCTTCTTTTTGTGCATTTACAACAACTCCACTATTTATTATCATATTAGTCTCGCATCCCTCCTCTGTAGTCTCAACATCACAAGCCTCGCTCCCAATCAGTGGGTCTGTGTGACCAAGGCTAGCCGGTCTACCAGAATCATCGACACTTGCGCTTATAATTCAACCTCCTCCAGGAGATGCTCCTTGCTGCACAGAATTCTTTCCTTTCTGTCGCTCAAACATTGCCACCAAACTATGTGATGTTACACGTGAACCAGCCGTGCCGCCACAGCCAACATTGCTTTTTTGTGCTATTTTCAAAGGAGGCTCCTGGGCTCTCTCACACAATCCTCTGGCGCTTTCAATCTCAGGGCCATTTTCTGTACAATCCACTATATCGGTGATTGCTGCAGGCTTCCCAGTCTTCCCCAACTCCATTCCTGTATTCCTCACATTCCCACCATTTTTTGCACTGCGGGTTAACACCGTCGCTTGTGCTTGCGCCTTCATTGATTTTGGAGGCATTTTCACTTGCCCCACTGTACCCCTGCTGTCCTCCACAATGCTCAGGTGATTCCCCCAGAATGGAGTAGGGAGGCGCCACAGCCACAGAAGCCAAAACCGCCTATGCGCAGAGAAACTGCCAGCCTGCATTAATTTTCACGGCTTTACCTAACCAGTAGCCTAACTGCACCGAGACTCAGCCTTTATAACATTATGCTGTGGCGTATCCCCATGAGGGAAAAAAACATACCGTGTTCGTGTCCCAGGCTGTTTCTCGATCTCTCCGTCTCACTGAGTACGACTAACGGCTACAGCGTCCAACACAGGTGCGTCGTTTCGTATCGTAGATCATCAGCGCTCTGAGCCGTCGGCGCGTCCACCCAGCTCCTCCAGCTTCTACGGCTCCTCCCGGCTCGTTTCGTTGTACTCCGCTCCGCTCGACAGCCAGCCAGCCAGCCTCCCTTACACAGCCGCTTTCCTTTTCACCATCAAGTCACGAATTCCTTTGATTTCCATTGATTTCATAGCGCCCGTCTATTTCGGGCAGAAAACATCGAGCCGCTCCTTTGGTGCCGTTCTTTTCCCGGGTTTCTCGGAGAGGGAGAAAGAGCTGCTCACGCAGCCCACCCCATGATCGCCATCTTGCCTCCGCACCCTTCTTTTTAACATCTATGGGGCAGATTTATGAGGCCCTTGCGCCACGTTTACGCCGCTGTTGCGTCACGCAAGGCGGCGTAAACGTGGCGCATCCCTACGAACGATTTACAACGTGACGCATCTAGGCAGATGCGTCACGTTGTAAAGCCCTGCGCCGCTTGTGGGCGTTCCGGCGCAGGGGGGGCGTTCCGGGGCAGGTGCGCCTCGCAAAAGTGGCTGAGTGAAATCTATGAGATTTCACTCAGTCACTTTCAGGCCAATGCTGCGTCAAAAGCCTGCGCCTGCTTGAAGCAGGCGTAGGTCTTGACGCAGCATAGTTAAGATGGGCACCCCCGAGCCTTGCTGGAGCTGCGTCGCGCTTGCGACGCAACTCCAGCAATGCGCCACCTTTACGGCACAGATGCGTCACGCATCTATGCCGTTTTTGCCCCATGGTGCGCCGCATCATAAATGCGGCGCACCATGGGTGGCGGAGCAGTGGCGCACTGTGGCGCATGTTAACTGGCGCATCCCTGGGGATGCGCCAGTTAACATAAATCTGCCCCTATATTTCTGACTGGATGCAATTAGTAAAAGAACACTCATCAACCAAAACTTTCATATCTATCATTACCTAGCCTGCAATATGCTGATGACATTATTCTGCTGATTTAAACCCAGATAGGCCTACAGAGATTAATTTCATCACTTGATGAATGCATTACTAGTAACTGCATGGATATAAATATAAAGAAAACAACCGTGAACATCTCTGGTTTTCATATAAGTGGGTCCTGGTTCATTAAAGTAAACCAAAGACATATTCTTACTTATGAGTGATCTGTGACAAAAAAGGGAGTTATAAAAATCACCTACAATCTCTACAAGCAAAGCCAATTTGCTGTTGTGTGACTTTAGAACTATAAACTTTAAAATGCAAAGCCCTTCGTTAGAACCTCTTTTAAATTTGTAAGAGCAAAACTGCTGCCCACAATAACGTATGGGAGGAAACCTATGTGAGAAAGAACTCAGAATACTAGATGTAGTACAAGCCACTATATACAGATCCTTGTTCAAGTTGCATAAAAATATATCCCAAGGGACAGACTTGATGAGAATTTAGGCTGATTAAACAGCTATTAGCCCGGCAAGGTATATTCATCAAGCTCAGTAAGAAACTAAAGGATTGCCACAAAGCACTTATTAGACAATGCAGTTTGGCAAGAAATCACTAGATGAACGCAGAAATCACTAGATGAAAGCCAAACAATACATGGCATAAAAACCTGAATGTATCTTTTCAAAGTCTCCTATTATTTAATGTATGGACGTCTTCAGCGACATCATCTGAATTGAAGAATTTGCAAAGAAATACAAATGTGTGAAAGGTGATGAATGCCTACTATCAGAGCAGGCAGCAGGCATATTCGAGTGTCTTGCAGACCAACTATACAGAGGGTCTTCACAAGTTTAACACTGACCTGATTTCCAAAATGTAGGCCACCTTTTTAGTTATCTGATTCGCTAATGGGGGTCACATTTACTTTTTTTGCCCAAACCTACTTTCGGTCTCTGTCCAACCCTTCCACCACAGGTAGTCCAGCCTCCGGGATCTATGTCCAATGATAGCATTAAGGATGTTTTTGCTGAAGATTTTCAAGTTCTGTAAATGTTTCTAAGTCTCAATATAAAAGAAAAAAATGAAAATATAATACATTCTTGTGCCAGATGTATGCACTGGAGAGATATTTGTTTTTGTATTATATCCCACTTGAAGCTCTTAGGACTCTGGGCCTCATTAATGAGGAATGGCGTAGGGCAGTGCTGCAAGTCTTTTTGCTGCACTGACCTATGCCAATATGAAAGAGCAGGAATGCACTGTAATTATGAAATATGGTGCATTCGTGTAACAGCTACTGAGCTGTTAGAGCTCTTTAACTCGCGCTGCCTATTTAGGTGTCGCGCTGCCTACCTTAGGTGTCGGCTCTCTAGGCCGGGGAACAGTTAGGCTCACCCACACCCTAATTGTGATTCCACCCGCATTCGGCGGGATACAGACAGCTTAGCGGGTCCGACCGCCATCTTGGGTGGGGTTGAAGGCTGGGAGCACTTCGGGCGCCATCTTGCGTAGGGCAAGGGACGTAGGAGGCGGACCCCCGCACTTGGTGAGCTTACTTAAGCCACCGAGGGTGCAACCAGGTCAGATTTCCTGATCCACGCGCTGTTGCTGCAGTTTTTAACCTGTGCTTATTTTAAAAATCGTCGCTCTGTTTGTCACGCGCTACTGAGCTGTTAGAGCTCTTTAACTCGTGCTGCCTATTTAGGTGTCGCGCTGCCTACCTTAGGTGTCGGCTCTCTAAGCCGGGGAACAGTTAGGCTCACCCACACCCTAATTGTGATTCCACCCGCATTCAGCGGGATACAGACAGCTTAGCGGGTCCGACCGCCATCTTGGGTGGGGTTGGGGACGTAGGAGGCGGACCCCCGCTCAGTCCAATACCATGAAAGGATGGAGGTGCAAGCGCGCAGCGGTTGCGCGCAGCGGGCGCGACGTAGGCGCGCCGGAGGTGCGCCAGAGGTAAGCCAGTTTGCGCCCGTTCGCGTAACGGGCGCGCATAGGGCCGCTTCCTCTGCCCCTCCGCACTCTCCACGTTTAGTATATTCTCGGGCTGCCCTATTGGAACTCAGGCCGAGTCAGGCGCTCCTGACTCAGAAGGCGACTGCTTTAGCCTTGCCTTACTCCCTCTCGTGTGGGCTGCTTAACGTTCGGTCGCTTTGCAAGCACCACACAGAGATCGCCTTCCTCATTGAGACTTCAGGGCTCGATGTTTTGTTCCTTACGGAAACCTGGACGCGGGAAGACTGTCTGGTCGAATTGGGCCTGGCCTGCCCCCCAGGTTTCAAAATCACCCACACCCCTCGGCTGAAGAACAGGGGGGGTGGAATCGGTGTCATCTATAGAGAAACGCTGGGTTTCTCCCAACTTAAAATTAGAGAGGTTTCGGGCTTTGAGCTGATGGGGTTTTCTTTCAAAGATTCAGAGAGAATACTGCTTACGGGCGTTTTGTGTTATCGCCTGCCGGGTTCGGTACCCTCCCTGTCAGATTTCATCGACCTGATTTACGACCTCTCTAACACTCACTCCAAGCTACTGGTCTTAGGGGATTTCAACCTGTGGCCGGGCGGCCCGCTGGACAGTGCGTTTACGTCACTCTGCCAAGCTTTCAGCGACATCCAGTTGCAACAACTAGTCCTGTCAGCCACTCACAGGAGAGGCCATGTCTTGGACCTGGTCTTCGCAGATGCACAACTAGCTGTGGTCTATGATATCCTATGTCAATACTGGACGGACCACTCACTGGTTGCTTTTTCTCTCCGCCTAGGGGACCACTCCTCGGGGAAAGCCGGTGCCGGACAGGCTAAGCTGGGCAGACCTTGGTCCCGACTATTTAATTCGTTGTCATTGCCTCCCCTTCTACCAGATAACTTCTGTTTGAGTGACTCGGTGGAGGAAAGCTAAACCATCTTGTGCCAGTCCATCACGAACACGTTGGACAAGGCGGCGCCTCTCTGTAAGTCTCGCGGAAGACTGAACCGGGCTTGTCCCTGTTACACGGTAGAGTTGCGGCAGCTGAAGTTGAGCTGCAAACGCGCCGAGAGAGCTTGGAGGAAGCAGTACCTGACCTCAGTGAGGGCCTCGTTTAGGCTGGCATTGCAGGGCTATAAGGCGCAGATCAAGCTGGCTAAAGCGGCTTTTCTGGAAGCCACCTTGAATCAGGCGCCGAATAAGTCTTAAGCCTTATTTAAAATCGTTAGGGACTTAACCCACCCTATGTGTGTAGCTAATACTGTCCCTACGTCGCAGGCCTTATGTGACTCCCTGGCGGATGCATTCGAGGAGAAAACCGCTAAGATCTTGGAAGGCTTAAAAAATTCTGTGCCGCTGGATCTCGGCTTGGGAGCTCCGGTTAGCCCGCCCAGTCGACCCCGGCCGGTTGTATCTGACTCCGGCTTGGGAGCTCCGGACGGGTCACCCAGTCGACCCCAGCCAGCTTGGGAGCTCCGGTTAGCCGGCTTGGGAGCTCCGGGTAGCCCGCCCAGTCGACCCCGGCCGGTTGTATCTGATTCCGGCTTGGGAGCTCCGGACGGGTTACCCAGTCGACCCCAGCCGTGTGATCTAGACCCTAGAATGGGAGCTCCGGCCATTCCTTCCGGTCGACCCTTGCTGAATGGACATGCCCTCGGTTCGGAGGCTCTGGTCGTCGGGCCGGTTCAACCTGGCAAAACAGGCTTGCCTCTAGCCAGGCAGCCTGGGCTGCCCAGGATACTTTGCCCAGTCTGCCCCGGCCGAGTGGTCATGCTTTCAGCCTAGGAACTCCAGAGGCGGTGGCCAGTCGACCCCAATTAAGACACTTCCCCATTTCATCCTTTGAGGAGTTCTGCAGTTTGGCACTTACGGTGTCCTCTGGCTCCCCGCTTGACCCATTGCCTCCCACATTCTGGAAGACATTTCAGGCGGAACTCTTCCAGCCTTTGTATTCCATCTGCCTCCAGTCTTTGAATTTGGCAACGGTCCCTGAGTGCTGGAAGTTGGCAGTCGTGTCACCACTGCTTAAGAAACCGACGCTGGACCCTGTCTGCCTCTCCAACTACAGGCCAATCTCCCTGCTCCCTTTTCCTATTAAGATCGTGGAAAAGTGGGTGACCCGCTCACTCTCAGGCTTCCTGGAAGAAATTGGATGGTTCGATGAGGCGCAGTTTGGTTTTCGCCCTGCGCATGGAACGGAATCCGCACTGGTAACCGTTCTGGACAATCTTCATTCGCGTGTCGATAGTGGTCGGGCAGCCTTTTTGGTGCTGCTCGACATGTCGGCCGCGTTCGATACGGTGTGCCATCGGACCCTCATCAGGAGGCTGGAGGAGTGCGGGGTCACAGAGGGGGCCAGAGACTGGCTGGTATCCTATCTCAAGGATCGGCAGCAGATGGTCTCGCTCCCCCCGTTTCGGTCAGAGCTGCGGAAAGTAGGGCAGGGGGTTCCACAGGGCTCGGCCATCAGCCCTATACTCTTCAATCTTTACCTCAGCCCCCTGGTCCAGCTTATAAAATCCTTTGGTATCTCGGCCTTTAATTACGCCGATGATACCCAGCTGGTTTTCTCTTTGGAAGGAAATAATGCGATCCCGCTGGAGACATTCCATCGTTGCATGGCAGCTACAGCTGACTGGCTTAGGGCCAATTCCCTACAATTTAACACCACAAAGACTGAGGTGCTCCATTGCTCCATGGATCGAATTCCGCGGGCACTTCCAGAGAATTTTTGGCCCTCTACTTTCCCCGAGACGGTGTCGGCTGCGAAGTCAGCTCGTAACCTAGGGGTGATTTTCGGTCCTAACCTACAGCTGGACATGCACGTTAATAAGACCATCTCTTCGTGCATGATGCTGCTACGTATGTTACGTAAAGTCCTGCCCCTTCTCCCTGTACAGGCCAGGCCGGAAATAGTTCGTGGGACCATACTGAGTCGCTTAGACTACTGCAATGCACTACTTTTGGAGGCACCAAAAAACCTGCTGGGGAAGCTACAACGGGTGCAGAATATGGCCGCTAAGCTGGCTCTTTCTCGCCCTCATCTGTGCTCCTCCACCCTAGCCCTAAGGGATCTACACTGGTTGCCGGTGCATTTGCGGGTAGTGTACAAATCGGCGTGCCTAGTATTTAAGGCGGTACACCAACAGGGCCCAGTGCCATTGCAAAATATGTTTGCCTGGTATTCTGCCCCGCGGACCCTTCGCTCTTCCTCGGCCCTATTGCTTGTGGTTCCGAGGTTCCAAAGAACTAGGATGGGCGGCCGCGCGTTTAGTGTCGCAGCGGCCAAACTTTGGAACTCCCTGCCACTCTCTTTGAGAAGTCAGAGGGATTATCTTCCGTTCAGGAAAGCCCTAAAAACGCATTTGTTTCCCTAGAACTGGCTGAGCAGTGGTGGTGTGGTTGACTGGATCTCAAGCGCCAGGATGCCCTTGGGGCGACAGGACTGCGCTATACAATTACACAAAATAAATAAATAAATAAATATTTCCCCCTCTACTGGTGCACAATTTGCCGCCTAGCGCCAACGTAGGCACCCTTGAATCCTGGTGCAGGGGTGCCTCCATTGCAGGCAGGATGGTTTTTTGTGCAAAAAGAGGCTCTTTCCTGCACTAAAACAAACCAGAGCGGCATTTTCAAATGGACAAAGGGAAAACCAGGAGAAAAAAAGAAAATGTTCCTCATTACACCAGAGTCAAAAACCATGGGTGTTGCATTGGAAAAACCACTGCGACGCCCATGGAATGCATCCTTGGCCCAGAGTAAGGCAACATAGCAACTTGAGCTGCTTTGTCTTACACCATATCTATGAGGCCATGCAAAGCCAGGCAGAGTGCCTCTGCGTTGCCTCATAGATATGATTGAGAGACTTGTGCCGTCTGATCATCAAATAAAGTTACGCACTGGAGGTGCAAGCCTCTCATAAATTAGCCCCTTAAATCTTAGCCAAAGCATCGTGAAAGAGGTACCTAGCCTCATGGAACTAAAATCAAATCCAACTTTCAAGAAGGTTCCAGATGGACATTTTTTGACCTCCATAATGTTTGCTAAGTGTTACAGTAAAATGCTTCACCAAGGTAATGGAGAGATCACAGTCTCGAAGTAAGGTTAAAAGAACACCCTTTATTTTTATGAAAACAATTTCTACTGCTCATATTTATTGGTCATGTTTTCATTATTGTAATTTTAATGGGTTTGTGTGCCACCCTTTAGCAATGATTTTGATG
Source organism: Lissotriton helveticus (assembly GCF_964261635.1). Taxonomy (NCBI): domain Eukaryota; kingdom Metazoa; phylum Chordata; class Amphibia; order Caudata; family Salamandridae; genus Lissotriton; species Lissotriton helveticus. The sequence goes on along the minus strand of NC_136063.1, from coordinate 1,701,360,031 downwards.
GGTGTACTTGACATGTGTGTGATCTCTTATTAAGTCTTATAGTATATTTGTCCTTTTAATGAATGTGGTTTGAGGTGTGTGTGCTATAATAGGTTTACAGCTTTGGAATGAACTACTGGCCATAGCTAACCAACCCCCATATTCTTGTGGATAGTGCTGAAAGAAATGGTACCACACATGAAAAGATTTTTGAGGGAGATCATTATTAAACTGTGTTAACATATTTTTCACACAACCAACTTCTACAGAGTCTTTATAGTAGAGGATGAGTGCACATGGAGATCAACAGTTTGTTTACATTTCCACAACAACATTTGTTCTGTCTTCAAATTATAGTAGTAACCCTATTTACAACTTTTTAAAACAGTAATGTGAAGAGTCCATCTTGATTCTAGCATATCACAAATAAAACAAGAAATACTGTGTTTGGGCTATCAAGTGACAATATGTTGTAGTTTTCATTTCTGACATTGATCAGGGTGATTGGTCATGTAGCTTTTTCAAATTTAAGAGAACTTTCTACAGCTATTTTTGTTGGCCTCAATATTTTAAAATAGTGTTAAGAGAAACCAGTGAAATAGATTCAACAATGGACTCGATCTTAGAATTTAAATTCAGGGTATAATGAATGTTTCAGATTAACCAAGATTATTGCATTCTTTATTAAAACAGGTTTGACTGTTTCACACAAGGTGTGGTTTCAAATACCAGATAGGTATAATAAGTGGCACGTAAAAGGAAAGAAACAGCAATTTTTTTTCAGAATCTGTTTAATGCCTCCTAAAGTCGTCTACTCCAGATTTTTTGATTCTTTGGTTTACAGAATATTTTCGATTTTAATTGGGATACATTGTTCTAAAAAGTTAGCTGGATTATTAGCAGTGGCGGTGCCTCTTCTAAGGAGGATAAGCGTTGCACCACTGCACAAAAAGGAAAAATAAAATGACAATAACGTATCGTTATTGTCATTTTATTTTTCCTATTGCATGCAGTCAACTGTGTGGGGCTGGCCAGAGCTGGGGAGGAGTGGTTTGCACTCCCAAAGTGCGCATGAACTGTTTGGCCTGCCCTATTGGGCCGACCAAGCAATTTGTGCACACTTTGCATGTTCCTACCAGGCTGCATTACACAATCTGGTCAGAAGCATGCACAGGCTCCCTGTTCCAGTCTGAGTGCTGATCAATCACAACACAGTGTTGTGATTGGCTCAGGGGAGCCTGTGTGCCGGGTGCTTCCTCATGCTGCCAGAAAGGAAGAGGAGGCAGAGGAGGCGGCAGCCGGCCTGCCGGTTGTTCCAAAATTAGTGTATTTTTGGTTAATTAATCCCCACCTCACCACCCCATCCATTAGCAGCCGCTACTGATTATTAGCTTTACATATCTCTCTTAACTTGCGTTTCACACTCGTAATGCCACTTGAAATATTTTCTTTTCTTGGTTTAATTTACAGTGCATATATTTGGTGTGATAAATTAAAAAGCACAACTGAACATCTTTTTTGGACTTATTTGTTGGACTACGTGCCCCCAAATCGCACTAAATGTTGGTATTTCCTTGCAACATTTAACATTTTATAAAATAGTTGTAGACAAATAGGTTTCTCTTTCAGTAGACTCACATTCAATCATTTTAAATTGCCCCCTCGATTGCAAGTAATCACAGTTACAGAAAGGAATTATAATTTATGGGATTCTGGTGACATTATTTTGTCATTTTCCTTTCTTAAATAGATTATAATGATTAGCTGATACATTTTATTTAAACTGTAAGTGAAGAATGTGTGTGTTCTAAAATGCAAACTGTGAAGTAGATTCATCAAATGACACCATTTTAGAATTTCAATAGAGCATATTTTTGAGATGCCAAATTTACAAAATGCACAGTATTTTATTATCACAAAAAAATACCGAATAATCAGGAAGCAGGTGAATACTTTAGGCTTGCTTGTCTCCCGAAGTGTTTGAGTAGTCTGCCTGTATAACAAGCATTTGCAAAGCAATCGGTCTTGCCTTTGGGACCTTATATGTATTTAGCGGTCCAGCACATTAAACTGCCTGCTGAAACATCGACTGTTCTTTAACATGGAGGGAGAGTAAGCACCAAACTGTGACACACCAGGCATTGGAACACATGGAGAGAAAGATTGCCTTTCAGTGGGAAATGGTATAGTCCAAAGCTCTGTTTTTAATGTAAAATCAGGGCCTTCAGTGGTCTTATCACTGAAAATACAGAAATTGAAAAAAATATTATTGTCTATGGGTGCTCATGGAAGACAATTTCTATGGACTGGAATCTAGAGAATGCTAAAGTGATTCTGATATTTTACTGGTTGTTTTCTATCAAGACAGTTAAATAGAGGCAGTTGTACAGAAAAAAAAGGCCTTAAGCGGAAGTAGACAAATCCTAGGGCTGATCTCCTGAGCCCACAAAGTACAGACACATATAAGTATAACTAAAGTATATGCTAATATATATACAAGAGGTCTTGAATGCTTGACCTAAAAATAGGTACCAATGAAATACATTTACGATGCACTCTTTTTTTTTCCATAGTTCAAACTTATATGTGTAAAATAAAATGTTTCTTCTGACTCTGGCCATGTTTCTGTGTTACATTTCAGTCACATGTCCCTATTAGGGAAAATTCTGAAAGTGCAGATGAGCTTGACCAGTCCAGCAATACAAATAGAACTTATTTAAAATTTCTACTCAGACAAAGAATTTACAAAATCTGCAAATGTCTCCCCTATCATAAAATAACAGATATATCGCAACAAAAATACCACCAGGGCTAAATAGAAAGACATACATAAAAGACAAGTTCCCAACAGTGTTTGGTATCCCAACTGCATGTACTATTTGATAATGGAGGAAATGCTTCTGCCCTTCCTTGTTTAACCTGTGACACTCCTACACCAGATGGGAGCTCAATGTTGTTGTAGGAAGTTAAAGAGGTAACTACTCTCAAGCAATAAATAACCCTTGTCCAGATAACCCAATGAAATCACTAAATTAACCTCAGCTCAGCCCTCTGGAAGAGCACACAAGCATAACTTATAGGCAATGTGCAACATATTTATGCGGTACAAAAACAATGCTAAAGTCAAAAACAATACAATAAAAATCCTATTCCAATTTTGAAAAAATAGAGTACATTTTAATAACTAAAATGACATCAAAATTTCAAAAATCAGTAAAGGAGACAGGAGGTGTGAGGGTTTTTGTTTTAGAAAAAAGCATCCCAAAGCATTAAGCACTAGCTGTGGTCAACTGACCTTGGTAGACTGGTACCTAGACTGCAATGGAGCGCAGATCAAATACAGAGGCCAGGTTTGACATGATCTGAATTTTTACTTCAGTTTCTGAAATGAAACTCCAAAATTTTCATCAAAGCAAGGTAGCAAGCTATAGCAGGTGAGGACTCCATGAAGTAGGATTGTGATTGGACAAAGTCTCAGTGAAGCCATTGGTTTGGGCGAGAAAGGTCAGAGTGGGAGAAATTCAAATTTTGTGCCATTGGACGGTTCTTTGTTGGTCAAATATTTGTCAAGTTTGTGATAGAGTATTCCATCCGCCGATATCTAAATAAAGCCCCTAGGGCCTTATTATGACTTTGTCGGTCCTCCTGCGGGAGATGGCATGGCATGACCGTAACAACGGCAGTCTGTAAGACTCATTGCAGAGCCTTGCATGCAGACTGCTGCAGTGACAGTACCATCTGCAATTTCCTACACTAGTAGCATGCACCATGTGGTGCATGCAGCACTGTCCAGGAACTTGGTGCATAAATACAGGGAGGCACAACATGTGCCCCCGATTGCACCCCCAGGCCCTGGAGTGGCAGGGTACCCTTTTAGGGACCCTTTTTTGCCTCTCTGTCACACTTTTTAGGGCGGTCGCACCTGTTGGCGGTGAGTGTACTAAAAATATTCTCAGCAGTGCCAGCTGCGACACAGCCAGCATATTCTTCCCAGTGAAAGACTGCCGGCCTACCAGGTTCCTTGATCCCGGCGGTGCTGGTGGTCACGTGGCGATCCATCTGCTGCAGTTGTAATACTGCATGCGGTCCCCCGGTGCTGCGGTCATCAGACCAACCACCATGACGATGGCATCATAATAAGGCTGTTAGTCACTTTTGAGAGCTTAGATTCCTCCAATGGGCCAAGCATATAAACCCTAGCTGATGAGGTATTCATAAGTCTGGACACTTTCTCCAAGAGGTTTCGCTGAATCAGATTTGCTGCTTCGGAAAAGTTCTGGGTGGTATAAACCCTAATAGTACATTGGTCAGTTTTCAAAATCTCATTCGATTTGCCAAAAATCAGAGCACAATTTGCAACCATTTTTTGTAAACCCAATGGCACTGCATCTAGATCCACATATTTAAATTTGAACTGAAATGCAATTTGAAGAAACAAACCTAGAAATCTAGTTTAATATTGCAGTCACTCTATAGCAAATATGAACCCCACTAGTAGTCAAACATTAATACTGGCTGTTCCACAGCATTTATATAATGGTGAAATCAGACACTTTAATCTGTTTTAGGTTGTGGTTCCTCATGATGAGATCTGAATAATAGTTGTAGGGAAAGGTCCACACAGATTTTTGCCCTTTGTATATATACATTAACAGAAACGTATAAACATGTACTTAAGCCACTGTGGTGGTATCATAAGTTTAGAAAGGAAAAAGCTGCACACAGTTTTGTGATAAGGTGAGTCCTAATAGTGTACATTTTTGATTTGAGAGACTTCATTTACATTTTTTAAATAAAACTCTATAGTGGCTGTGTTGAATTTGTTATGATAATCATGGCTTTGTTCGTAGTGTTTGAATTGGAATTATCTAACAAACAATGGGGCCCATTAGGATGGCGGGCGGATCCGACCTAAAATGGGACCGCCCGCCATAAGGGCGAAGGTCCCGTTGGGGCCATTAGGATGTGCCCGCCACACTGGCGGGCGCATCCCGCACTTTTAACATTGCGGCGGGTAATGCTGAAAGTACCGCCTGCCGCAATGCTAAAAATGCACATTGTGCATTTCAATGCACAACGTGACAGGCACCCTGCAATGCCTGTTACATTGTACAGTGAAGTGCAGGGGGGTTACCATAGGTACACCCCATGTGCACCCCCTGGAGTCCCTGGGGGCCGGCAACGGACCCCCACAAGACATTCCTGCCACCACGGAAAATCATGTCCCCGCCTTCACCCTAATATGGACCACGGTGTCTAACAGACACTGCCACCATATGAAACCCTTTTCCACCCGGTCAACACCTTGACCGGGCGGAAAAATGGCGGACGGTCTTTTCGTCTGCCGCGGCCCCCCCGCCATAGTAATATGGTGGGGGAGAAAAGGGTGGCGGGCAAGGAAGGATGTTGGGCGGACCGCCACCGCCCGCATGGCGGTGGCGATCCGCCTGACATCCTAATGGGGCCCAATGATTCTGTTTTATGTCTAAGGCTGGAAAGAACAATACATTTGCATCTCTGCTGCATTTTGAGAGATCATTTCTTGCACTACAGCAGCCATAGGAATGTACTTGTGCCCCACAAAATTCAAGTCAGCTATAAAGAATTTGCAATGTTACATATTGTTCAAAATGAAATGTGAACACAAGGTGAACATTTGAAAATAACTCCACATGAACACATGCTTGGCCAATTTGCTGTAGAAGGCAGAATTAACTTTTCCAGATTACTAGTAGCTTATGCGAAAGGGCCAATTGTAACAGGCGAAATGCTATTAAGTCAGAAATCATTAACAAGCTCTACTGTGCTGTAAAAAAAATGTCAAAAGGCAGGAGCAGGTCAGAGGGCACCTTCCCTGCTAAGGTGATGCAATCCATTAGAGAAGATTGTGGCAATGATACCACATTAGCACAACAGCGAGACCCCCACAAGAACTAAAATAACACACTATTAAACAAAAAAAGAATGGCTAAAAGAGATTACTTTCTGTCAGGAAGAAAATGTCAATTGTACTACTGCATTGATGAGGATATGGTAACACCCATGAATCTACTGAAAAATACCCTTTTACACAACTTTAAGTGTCTTCAATCACTGATATTTTGGGGCCAAATTTGAACAATTTGTTAGCAAGTTTTTGGGCAACAGAAAAGCTCAATGTTGCTAATGGTAGACATCTAGGGGTCGATTCCGATCTGGTAAAAAAAACGTCCATACGAATCATATCCGGAGCCCTCTCCGTAGGACTCGTACACACGCCGTACGACCCGACGAGTACTATCTGGACCGGGGCATCAGGACACGATCCGTACGGTCCACGTCAGGTAAGGGTGATTCGTACAGAAAAGCGCACAATCACATACACACCGTAGGGTGCGTACCCCCCATGATCGCAGGGGTACGCCCCATACACCCAGCGTACATGGGGTACAGTGCGTACCCCCTATGATCGCAGGGGAACGCCCCATACACCCAGCATACATGGGGTATGGTTCATACACTTGCGATCATGGGGGGTATGCTCCGTACGGTGTGTATGTGATTGTGCGCTTTTCGGTACGAATCACCCTTACCTGACGTGGACCGTATGGATCGCGTCCTGATGCCCCAGTCCAGATCGTTCTCGTCGGGTCATACAGCATGGGAACTCTGCTTTTACGGCTGTTTTCAGCTCCCGTAAAAAAGGGTCATACAGTGCGTACCCGACACATATCGTACTTGCTGAGTCGTATAAACCAGCCGCGAGCCGTACAGATGTCGCGTACAGCGGGTTCCGACGGAGACTCGTAACGGGATTCGAGTCGTACGGTCTCTGTACGAATCGTACAGAGTCCGGCTCCTGGTACGAATCATACTTCGACGTACATACGCGGGACGTTGCAGGGTACGATTTGTACGGGAAAAACACTCCGAATGGCTATTCGGAGCGGTTTTTCCCAAATCGGAATCGACCCCTAAATGTACATGGATCCAAACATATCCAAATTATATTAGTGAAGATCTAGCCCATTGTATGGAAGATCAAATTAGGTTGCCTTAGAGTATTCTGGTCATATGGATTGTTAATGTCAATTGTATTTCAAGAGGGTTGGCTATTTTTCAGGAAGAGAGCTGGACTTTATAGACCTCACACTCCAAATGTACTGCTATGATTATTTGTCTGCATACGTTTCAGAGAATGCTACTGCTTGTTCAAGCTTCTAAGTAGCTTGTGATTTCTTGATGGTCTTTTTCATGTGCTGGGCCATAGTGGACATGAACAGCAGTATGTACTCATCCATAATGTCAGGTACTATGCAGGCACTGCACATCTTCCACAGAAGACACCTGGAACCTTCTGTGGGCAAAGTAGCACACTGCAAGAGAACTTCCTACTTCCTCTTTGCCAGCACTTCAATGTCACTTATCAGACTTGGAGGGTCTTGCTACATTTCTCAACCATCTATCTTCTGTGAGAATGAAAGGAAATAAAACACCTGAAGGATAAATGCCACTCATCTTATATGGGCTTTATCTAAGTCAACGAGAAATGTGTGCCCTTGTTGAACGTGACATCATCGAATCAACACAAAGGTAGTAAAAGTATCTTTATACTACTAAAGCAGCAGTGTTCCTGAAAAGAATACCATCTGATTAATAAGAAGTTTGATAAAACACAACTGTAATGCACCTATTGCATAAACGTGTGTGAAAATCACTTGGTCTGTCTACTGTCATACAGATATTGTCGAAAGGTACACCACATCTAATGATAGTATGATAAACGTCTTTATCCAGATTCCAGATTTCTCATTGTTTTGCAAGTCCGGCTTAACTGGCAGATGTCTTTATCTTAATGCCCATTTGTGGCCTGCAGTTTTGTTTCAGGTGACAAATCAAAGGAATTTCATGAGTTCTAACAGCAGCAACCCATGGTAAGGAGATTCCACCACTTGTTTGGTGACCCTAGGTTCTCAAGTGTTTTTATTTTTAAATAATTAAACATGTCTTCCGAGAAATAGCAAAACAGACCATTGTTGTCATGCTTTTTTGGATGCTACTGACTTCATTACGTTTTAAACAGGATAGTGCTCTGAGTCAGGCTGAAGTCACTCTATGCTGAATATCCTCCTGGGTGCCATAAAATCTCTGGCCCAGGTTATTCTCAAATGATGACAGTCATCGTTTGATACACTGAACCTTGCATCATTGCTGCAAAAAAATAATAATTTAAACATTTTCCTCTGGACCTTCTGCCTCCATGTTTGATGTATGTCCTCTGAGTCTTTCCATAGCAGCCTGGAATAATGTGCCCACCTGTACTATTTCAAAAATAGGCAAGTCATTGCACAAGATACTTCACTGACAGTTACCTTTTTAGCATTTTCTTTTCTAAGAATAGGTTAATCAGGGATTTCATATGGAATAGTCTTGAGGGAGATGCTACTGAGACATCATCTGTCTCTTACTTACTTTGGCCACAATGCCACCAATTTATCACATTGCAATAACTCAATTACCAATCCAAGGTTCTCACAATTATTTTAATTTATTAGATAGGGTCTGAGCCAGAGCCTCTGATCACACTTCTTTAGCATCCATCTAGAAACTTGTTATTTGTCCTAGCCTCGCGTACTTTGTATCGACTGAGTCTCCGAGTATTGAAAACCCTACCCTATCATACTATTAACTTAGTTAACATTACAATTGAAATCTGCTTTTTTAAGCGCATGATACTCTTCAGAGGCTGCATGTTATAAAATAGTTTTGCTTTAATCACATTGTGCATTTTTCCCTTCTTTCCATAAAACAGTTGAACTGCACCACTAAAAGCCAGTTTGCAGACCTATCTGAACACCTACTTGTGCTTGTTTTCAAATATTGTTTTTCTGAGGCTTTGTGGTTTAGTCTGCAAGTGACTCCCACTCCCACAACCATTGCTCTACATCATAGTATGCACAATCGGTATGGGGCCACACAAATCTATGCCAAATCTGAACAAATAACTTTGTATGACACATGAATGAGGAATTTGAATGAATGATTGAGGAATTTAAAGAGCACAGGACTCACCCCTACAGGGGTATCTCCGCTCTGGCAGGAGGAAAGCATAACACAAGAGAGGAGTAGAGCTAGCCAGGCTAAAAAAAGATCAATTTTCAATAATTTCCTAGATTTGGACAAATCCGGACACACCTGTAGCACCATGGAGAGTTTGTTCCAAAGACAGGGAGCTACATTTGGAAAGGGTTTGCCACCCGTATGTAGCTTGTTGATCTGCGGTAAGAAAAGCAGAGCCTTTCCACTTGAGCGTAGCTGTCTGTTAGGATGGTAGGGGAAAAGCCAATCAGTCACATATTTTAGGCCACTTTCATTAAGGGCTTTGTGGATCAGACAGCACATTTTAAACCCTATTTGACTGAGAATAGGAAGCCAGTGTAAGCTTTTTAGTTATGGCAGAGAAGGGGTTCTGGATGGTTGATTCAGAGCCAGTCGGATTGCCGTGTTCTGCACTACCTGGTGCCTATTCAGTGTCCCCTCATTTACGGCACCCAGAAGTGCATTACAATAGTCTCGCCTACTAACCACTAAGGCTTGGAGCAGGGTTTTGCATGCCGTTAGGGGAAGAAGATCAAACATTCTATGTAGGAGTTTTAATAAACAAGAACAGCTGCCTGCAACAGCTACCACCTGCTCCTTCATAGTAAGAGAAAGGTCTAGATACACTTCTACATGTTTTGCCTCGTTGGTAGGTATAGGAAGTTTATCGGCCACCACTCTGGAGACCAGAGAAGTTGAGCTCTGCCAAAAAGGAGGACTTCAGTATTGTTGAAATTCCACTGGAGGAAGTTCTTTGACATCCAGGTGGATATTGCACGCATGCCTTCTTCAAATTTTTGTTTAGTATTGTTCAAGTTGTGAATGAAAACAGCAATTGCGTGTCATCAGCATACAAAAAGGGGACAAAGTTATGGTCTCTGGTGATCTTTGCCCGGGATGCCATGTATACGTTAAATAGCGTGGGACTAAGGCACGATCCCTGGGGCACCCCTTTATTCAGTGATTTCACTCCGGAGTAGAAACTCCCCAGGTTAACGGTTTGTGTACGTTATTCCGAAAAATTAGAAAACCACTAAAAGTCAGACCCCACCATGTTGATTTCGGTTAATCTTTGCAGCAGTGTATAATGTGCCACAGTATCAAAAGCTGCGGACAAGTCCAGCAGCATCAAGGCTACCATTTTGTCCTTGTCTATATCCATCTTCATAGCATCTGTGACACCAAGCAGAGCTGTTTCAGTAGCGTGTTTGAGTCAGAATCCAAATTGTGAGGGATCCAATCATAGCTACACCTCCACGAATTTCATAAGCTGCTTGTTAACATGTCCCTCCATGAGCTTGCTCATAAGATTAAGGAGTGAGTTAGGGTGATAGTTGGATAGCTCTGAGGGCATTATATTGGTTTTTGTTATAATTGGAAAAATGTGTGCGGCTTTCCACGCCCGAGTAGTTTGCCCTCACTCAGTGAATGGTTAATAAGTGAGCAGATGGAAGAGGCAAGGGGCTGCGCCAATAAAGCAAACTATTTTGCCGGCATTGTATCAATGGGGGATCCTGATTTTGCTGCTTTCAGCAAGTCCTTTACTTTTGAGTCCTGTAGGAGGGAAAGTATGCCATTAGATCTCCTGCTCTTGGCTCCGTACAAGTTGCGGTGGGAGTATCAGCACTGTCTAGTCTATTGGGAAAAGTATCATAGATTTTTTCTACCTTATCGACAAAGGAGGTAGAGATATTGTCACATAAGGTTTGGGAAGCAGGGATATGATTTCTACACGCATTAGGAGAAGTAAAAGATTTAAGTATTGGATATAGCTGTTTCCCAGCATTTCCTGCTTCAGTTTATTTGTGCCAGTATGCATCTTTTTTGCGTCCGCGTCCATTGATATTTTTATGTTACATATTGGAAGCTGTCTTAAAGATTTCGGGGCATATTATCAACGATTAGCGATATTTAACGCTAACGATGCTTAGCAACAAATTTTTTAACGCTAAGCATCGCCGGAAATTATCGCAGAGATAACTTGCTATTAGCAAGGTTTATCTCAGCAGTGATAAAAATCCTCACGGTAACTGCCAAATGAGAGATTATCACTGGAAAACCAACGATAATCTCTCGAAGTTTGGCGTTAGCTTGATGATATGGGCTCACAAACTTAGCCATAATATCCACCTTCCATAGGATATCATGGCTAAGTCAGGAAAATACCAGGTGTAAAAAAAGCAGTGCTAACCGCGGTTAGCACTGCTTTTTTTATCACTAACAGGGTTAGTGAAATCCTTGATAATAGGAGAAAGGTCGCTTAACAACATTTCTCCTATTATTTTTCTCTGGAACGCCCCCTTTGCATCTCATTAGAGATGCAAGGGGAAACGTAGAGAAAAAGGATGCTAACATGCGAATTTGCGTGTTAGCACCCTGTTGCTGATAGGGAGATAATTTTATCTCCGCTTTCTTGGCTTTTAAAGCCAAAAAAGCAGAGATAAATCCCTTGATAATATGCCCCTTCTTTCTCTGCCTGGTGTTGAGATTTGCGCCAAGTTCTTTCTAATTTTTTACACTGTGATTTTTCTCTAGATAATTCTTGCTTAAACCACGCCGCCTGTTTGCCTTCCGATTTTGACTTAGTTGATTTTAGGGGGGCTATAATATCTAAAGAAGACTCTATAGCCTGATGTAGTTAATTGAGTCTACTATCAATATCACTAGACTTAGAGTAGTCAGGAGGTCTAAACGCCTGCTGAAAGCTCTCCTCTGTAATTTTGCGCCATTGACGTGCCCGCTTATTACTAAGTATAGGGTTCACTGATGTCTGGTTTGTACAGTGTATCTGGAAGTTAATGGAAAAATGGTCAGACCAGATCACTGGTTCCGAAGGTAGGGAAAGTATGTTGGGAGAATTAGTAAGAATGAGATCAAGGGTAGGCTGTATTTGGTGGTCCTGTGTTGTTCATAACTAGCCCTATCGAGGCTATGTATTCAAATAGGCATTTGACAGACTACTTGAGATCAATTCATTTACTGCCTACAAGTGCTCATAAAGCACAGCAAAACAATATTTCACAGGTTGTTACATGATTTAATTGTATACAGTCCACATTTGTTACAGTGTTATCGAAAATGACTCATATTTATTTGGTCATTTGTGCAGCACCATAAGGAATAGATAGAGCTAAAGGGTCTGACAGCACATGCTCAAAATAGAATGTTTCTTGATAGATTATACTCTTGTACCAAGAAGCCCCTCCTCCCTCTACGGGGATTCTGCCCATGAGTAGTGTATCCTATTTCTCCGTCCCAACATTCACTGCTGACATACACATCATGGCTTATCACCATAAAAAGCTTAAACATTTTTTTAAACATATTTAAAAGAGAACACATCTAGTAAAATGAAGTAAAACAAGAAATAAGGAAAATCAAGCAGTACATTAAGGTATACCATGAATTTTAATACAATGTTGAATTCTAATTCGAACCAGTCTAAACCTTCCTCTAAAGGCTATTTTTCTTGAGTGCTCAGTGGCTTCCTAGCTGTTAGAAATTAAGGTTTCTTGTTGGCAGAGTATACACCCTGTCCGAGCAGGAGCCACAATACTAGTTAGGGTAAGTCAGAAACCCAAACTAAATCAAGCTGTGCTCACCCTCTGTTAGCTTGGCACATAGCAGTCAGGCTTAACTCAAGAGGCAATATTTTAAAAGGGGCTTATTTAAAAGACCTTTGCACCATTAGGGCATCACTTTTTGTGATGCACAAGTGGCACAATTTGCTGCCCTATATTTACAAGGACACTTAAAGCCACCCTGCATGGCTTTTTGTGGCCTTGTAAATGTGACCCCTTAAGCGCAACACTTTGCTGTGGGTATTCCCACGCAACACCCATGGCTTCTGCCACATTTCCAGATTTATGAGAAATTGTAAACCTGGACATGCATCAGAATGCTTTCATTTCGCCTCCTTTTTTTCCTCTTTCTATGCATGCTGCATTCTGCAGCACACATAGAAAGACCTCTAGTGATTGTTTTTGTGCAGGAGGTATTGTTTTTGTGAAGGATGGTATTGCTTCCTACACAAAAACAATCATCCCGGTGATGCAGCCACCCTTGCGCCATGTTGCAAAGGTGCCTGTGTCGGCACATGTCAGCTAATGTGTGCCAGCGCAGGGGAGAGCAAAGGAATCCATCATATAATTGTATATATGATGCATCCCTTTGATTCAGAATTAACGCAGCACAGCACAAGCCAAATGGCTTATGGCACTGTGATGCGTTAATTCCTTGTAAATAAGACCCAAAGTATTTGTGAACACTTCGATTACCATAACACTGAAAACACCACAAAAATACTCCACACAAGTTTAGAAAAATAGTGAATAGGTGTCTGAGTAAAGACCATAATGACAAAATTCCAGTAAGAAGTAATTGAGCTATTTATTTTTAAAGATTAAATGCGACACAATGCCTAGAAGTCACTAGTGGTCAGAAGATTACGGAGATATTGAGGAAATGGTACAAATCCATAGTTCAGGCTAACCGCAATGGAGGGCAGGCTGGCTACAAAATACACATAGGGTCCTTGTAAGGAACAAAGTTTCAATTTCGAGCACATGAAGCTTCTGAATTTTCTTCCCAGTCGGGTCACTGCATCGGAGACGCCCCTTGCAGACAGCATTGAATATTTGGCGGTGCATTATTGTTGAGCTTTGCAGATGGTGTTAAAGAATCAGCACAGCAGCATCATCTAGCCTCGCAGTTGGGACCCGCGTTGTGGTTAATTTGGCACAGTGTCAGAGTGATGTGCAGATTTTTCTCATGCAGTCAGGTTGATGCACCTGTTTCTGCAAACAAACAGCTGCATGACAAATTTAAACATGGCTTTGTGCTTCAATGCATAAAAAAGTACTCTCCCTGTGTGATTCTTACATTGGCTCACCGTGCCCCCTGCTTTCGTGATGTCCAAAGATTAGCAAGGGGCATCTCTAATCACTCTCTGCTCTAGGCAATAATTATAATAATAAGCAAGCTGGTAAAGCGCATGGTTACACTGACTAGTGTGTCCCCGCGCTGTGGTAGAGAAGAAGGTGAAACGAGACATACAGCGCCCTATGGAAAATATGGGTTTTAACTTAACTATGGAAAATATAGGTTTTCAATTTCTTCCAAAAGAGTGACTCCGATGTTTCATTGCGTAGTGAGAGAGGAAGCGTATTCCAGTGTTTAGAGGCCAGGTAGCTGAAAGAGCAAGTGCTGATTCTCGCCTTTCTTACTCTGGGGATCATAACCTGACCTGTCCCTGATGATCTTAGATGCCACAGAGGAAGGGGCCGCTTCCTCTGCAGGATCCGATTACTGATACATAAAGCCTTAAAGAGTATTCTCTTCCATGGAGGTAGCCAGTGGAGAGCTGAGAGGGCATTCCTGGTGGAAGATCACCTAGGCAGCATCAGGACGAGGCGGGCCACCGGGTTTTGAATTCATTGAAGTCTGTGCATACATTTATTACTTGCTCCTAGGTAAAGACCATTCCCATAGTCCAGGTGGGAGGTTACTAGCGCATGGACTAGGGTTTTCCTGGCTGTGATGGGAAGCACATCTACAGTATTCCGTAGGCTTTTTAGGATTCAAAAGCTTTTCCCTGCCACCATTCTAGTGTGGCTCTCAAAGGAGAGCTTGGAGTCTAGCCACATCCCCAAATTCTTAACCTGATTGCTCGGAGATGGAGTTGGGCCCAGAGTCTGTGGCCACCATGTCGAGGACCAGATAGAAGGAGCTTTCCCTACCAGCAGGAGCTCAGTTTTGCTGCCATTTATTCTTAATAAGTTACTTGTCATCCATGATGCAAGATCTTGTAGGCATGCAAAAAAATGTTATGGCTGCCTCATCAAGAGACTGTGACAGAGAGACCACCAATTGCGCGTCATCAGCATATGACACGACACTGATCCCATAAGTTTCAATAATCTCTGATAGTTGGGCAATACAAAGATTAAAGAGAGTGGGGCTCAGTATAGAGCCCTGTGGGACCCCTTGGGCCAGCGCAATGCTTTTGAAAAAGTACGGTTATTGGGTCACCTGAAAACTCCGATCTTGTAGAAAGGACCTCAGCCATTCCAGGGCCACTTCCTCCAGCCCACTTTCCCTAAGGCGTTGAAGGAGCAATGGGTGAGATACAGTGTCAAAAGTGGCACTGAGATCCAGGAGGACCAGAGCAACTGTCTGGTCCTTATCTACTTGTCTGCGAATTGTTTCTGTAGACAAGAGGAGGGCTGACTCTGTGGAGCATGTGGCCCTAAAACCCGATTGTGTGGGGTGCAATAAACTGTGTCGGTTGATGGGTGCAGTTAATTGCATGTTGACCACTTTCTCAGCTGTCTTAGCACAGTAGGGCAGGAGAGAGACCGGGCAGAAATTCTCTATCTGACTTGAGCTCACACCCAGCTTCTTTTTTTACAGGAAGAACAATGGCCTTCTTCCACCTTTTCGGGACCACTCCCATTTCAAAGGAAAGTTCAAGGACATGCCTGATATGTGGTCTTAGGATCTCAAGGCTATCTCTCATAACTTTGGGAGCAGTCAGGTCCCTGGGAGAGCTGGATTTTATGCTCAAGGCTATGCCTTTGAGATCATCACAGGAGGGAAGATCAAACCAGGAGAGGCGGTGTGCCTCCTCCATGTCTACCCTTCCCTCCCAACGGCAAATCTGCTACATGCCTCCTCCGGGAAGGCCCTGTAAATCCTTGCTACCTTCTCAAACAATAAATTACAGGAGTCTCTCGACTGACTGGCTGATGGTATTTCTAAAGCGCACTACTGCCAAGGTGTCTTGGCGCTATATAAAGTAACTAAACAAGTACTGACCGATACATTATTGGGTGAAAAGCCATGTCTTGATTTCCTTCCTGAACAGCCTCCGGTTAGTGATCTGTCTGAGGTGTAGCGGGATAGAGTTCCATAGCCTTGAGGCCAGATGGGAAAAACCCTTACCTCCCCATCGTAGTCTTTTGATCTTAGGGATATTGACCAAGCCCTGCGCAGCGGACCTCAGAGAGTGAGTTGGCTGGTACCGGGAGAATAGGTATTGCAGATCGAAAACCCCCTCTCCAGACAGTGCCTTATGGACCAAGCATAATGCCTTAAAGTTCACCCGCTGTTGTACTGGAAGCCAATGTAGTTGCCTGATAGAGCGTGAGGTAGGATGGTGTTTGGGCAAGTTCAAAAGTACTCGCACTGCTGCATTTTGGACTGATTGCAGCTTAGCCAGTTGAGAAATGCTGGATCCCAGATAAAGTGCATTGCCATAATCGATTCTTGACAAGATGATGGCAATTATAACTGTTTTTCTGAGGTCAAAAGGGATAAACGGGAGTATCTTTCTCAGCCCTTTTAACATGAAAAAGCATGCTGAGGTCACTTGATTGATCTGAGGCCTCCAGGACATGTCTTTATAAAACAGTATGCCGAGGTTCCTAACTTTAGTCACTGGGACCGGGCAGGCCCCTGCTGCTATAGGCCACCAGAGGTAGTTCCAAATAGAAGCTTTTTGGCTGAATTCCAGGACTTCTGTCTTTTCAGTATTCAGCTTTAGGAAGTTATGATTCATCCAGGTCATAACCTCTGACATACAGAGGGAAAAGTCAGCTGCCTTGGTTTGGAGTGCGAGACTGAGACTATCAGCTGAATGTCATCAGAATATGACACTAGCTTAAGTCCTTGCGACATAGATATTAAACAGCGTGGGCGACAGAGCAGATCCCTGAGGGACTCCTCCAGGAAGGGTGAATTTGTTTGTTTGATAGCCATTCCAGAGGATCATTTGTTCTCTGTCTGACAGGAAGGAGGTGAGAAGATCCAACGCTGTGCCCTTAACGCGAGAATCCCCGAGCCTTTGGATAAGTACCATGTGATTTACAGTGTCAAAGGCCGCTCTTAGGTCCAACAGGACCAAGGTGACTGGTAGGAGATATAGTTCTCATCAGAGATGATATATCTTTAAAAACTGAAAAGAGTTCTCTGGAAGAGTTCTCCGCTAGCTCAATTCTGTCACTATAATAGGTGAAGCAAGATCTGCTTATAAGGGTGTGGTACTGTTTTAGCCTGATGTTAGATTTGGGGGTCTCTAGTTGGCACAGGTAGGTACTTGTGACAAATAGGGACCCTCTACTCTTGTCAGGGTAAGGAGGTACACTCCTAAAATAACCCCTGCTCACCCCCTTGGTAGCTTGGCACGACCAGACAGTCTTATCTCAGAGGCAGTGTGTAAAGCCTTTGTGAACACATACAGTAATCAAGTGACAACACTACAAATGGACACCACACAGGTTGTATAGTTATAAAAATAAGTATCTTTTATATAGATTTACCACAAGACCATAAACAGCAAAAATAACCCACAGTACTGATAGAAATCAAGAGTTTTTGTTAAAAAAGCTTAAATCAAAGTTCTGTGCAAGTCAGTATCCCTGTCTGGCTACAGCGTTGCGGAAATAACACAGAGTCTAACAAATCAAGCGGACCGTTCGGTCCGGGCCCACTCAATTGTCGAGAGACTTGGTCACCGTACCTTTTCTTGATGCAGCAGGCACAGGTATGTGAGCCAGTTCTGGCGTTCGCCGCATTGCAGAGAAGAAAGCATTGCAGGACGCATTGTCCCTCGATGCGGTGCAAGCAACAGCCCATTGATGGAGTCGGTGGGTCCGAGGCGTACATTGCGGGGTGAGACGGTGCTTTGTTGCAGTGCTTGCAGCTTGCGGTGTGGCGACAGAGCCGGATTGCAGAAGCTGGCGTCGATCAATCTGGACAGCGGCACGAGTCGGGTGGTGCGTCGCAAAGTGTGCGAGCAGTTCCCAACTCTGATGCATTCACAGGACTCGTAGTCAGCAACACAGATCGTGTCGATCAGACCAATTCAATTTGGTGTAGCGCGGCATTGCACGTTGCGGTGTCCACAAGTCGCGAAAGCAGGCAAAGGCTCGTTGACGGCATCAGGACGGAGTCGGTGAGCTCAGTGCTTGCGTTGTTCAATGCGGACTTTGGTTGATGCGGTGCCTACAGAACACCGGGCCAGTCGTGAGAGTCGGTCACAGCTCCCTGCCTCTGTAGCCACTGAAACAGCGTTTCTAGCAGCAATCCACAAAGGTCGGTGAAGTCTACTGGTCCTGAGACTTCGGTCAGGGGGCAAGCTCTTTTTCGAGCCCTTGGAGATCCTTCACAAGTTGAAATAAAACAAACAAAGTTCCTTTCTCCTTCCTTTGGCAGTCAGGCAACCACTGCAGGCCAACCCCCCAAGCAGCACTTCAGCTCAGGGATGGTCTCTCCTCAGTTTCTTCAGGTTCCTCTCCTCAGCAAAGGTTTCCTCTTGTAGTCCAAAAGTGATCTAATTTCTTGGGATCAGGGTCCCAATATTTATACCCGAAAACCCTTTGTACTCTGAGGGCAGAGGGGCCTTTGCCTAGTCCAAACCAGTTCTGGAGCACTCTGTTGACAAGACTCCTTCCTTCTTTTCACAGTGCAGGGCAGAAACATCAGACGCCCCACAGGAGGTGGAGCCAGCATAGTGGAGGGAAAGCACAGCCCTGGAGCACTTGGTTGACAGGATTCCTTCTCTTCTTTCACATTGCAGGGCAGAGACATCAGCCGCACCACAGGAGCTGAAGCCAGCCTTGTGGAGGAAAGGCACAGCCCGTTTAAGGACCCAGGTGCAACTCCTACCTCCCATCTAGATGCAGATCTCTCTATTCTCCACTGGGCTGACTCATTCTGTCTCCTGGAATCCCCTAGCCCCGCACTCAACACTACAGACCAGGAATACACAACCTAGCAGAGGCAGGCCTGGATATTTAGACAAGAACATACCTACTTTCTAAAAGTGGTATTTTCAAACACAGAATGTTAAAACCAACTTCAATAAAAGATGTATTTTATCATTCTGAGTTCAGGCATACTAAAGTTGAATTTCTACCATGTTCCCTGAGATCTAACGGCCCATTCTGACCTATGGAGAACAGGTAGCCTTGCAATAGTGAAAAATGAAAATGGCTGTAATTCACTATTAGGACATGCCGAACATACCAGGGCATGCCCTACCTTTTACTTACAATGCATCCTGCCCATTCGGCCTACCATAGGGGTGTCTGATATGAAGAAAAGGGAAGGTTTAGGGACTAACAAGTGGGGATGTACGGCATTACGACGCGTACTTTTACAACGCGTGCCGTTACAACACGGTTTTTTCAACGCAAGTCGTTACTACGACTTGCGTTGGAGGGGGTGTGGACTTAGGAATTTTTTAATTTACTATTCCAACACCAGCCTACGTACAGTAGGGAAGGTGTTGGATAGTAAATTAAAAAATTCCTTGTCCTGCAGCGCCCTCCAGCACAAGTCATGGTAATGACTTGCGTTGAAAAGGCCGCGTTGTAATGGCACGGCGGTCTAACAGCCACGTCGTAAAGGCTGTTCACCACAAGTGGGTGCACTTGCCCAGTCAGCATGGCGGTACCAGACTGCACACAGGTTCTGCGATGGCAGACCTTAGACACACTTTTACACTGCTTCTGTGGGTGGCACAACCAGTGCTGCAAGTCCACAATCAAATAGGCCAATCATGGAGTCACTAATCCATATATTAATTTACAATAGGGAGAGCATATGCACTTTAGCACTGATCAGCAGTGGTAAAGTTCCCAGAGTCATAAAACCAACAAAAACAGGTCAGACAAAATACAGGAGGAGGGCAAAAAGTTCAGGGATGACCCTTCAAAAAGGGCCAAGTCCAACACCTGGTTTTATATTCGCCCTTCCTGTGATCAGAAAAATCTTTCCTCCACACATTCTAAATGCTTGCGCGCTTTTATAGTAACCCTTAGTTCATCTTTAAACCATGGCTTTCGCCTGTCGATTTGGCGCACTAGAGGACCTTGGTGCTACTATGTCTAGTGCTTCGGTAATCCATTCATCTAATGATCTGCAGGTCGTCTCAAAACCGTTGCCACCAGGCGGACCACACTGTTTGAGGGCTTGATTAAAGGTTGCTGTTGAAAACCTGGCCCATTGCCTATGAGGCCTCCCTAGACTTTTCATACTGGACACTGGGAGCGTAGGTAACAGCACACTGAAGGGAGTCAAATAATGGTCCGTCCAGGGAACTGCGATTGGGGGTTTGGTTTCTAAATCCCCCCAGTTGGGAAAGATTGGGTCCAGTACGTGGCCATGCTGTTGAGTCGGGGGAGGTGATTGCAGTACTATCTGTAGAGCAGCTAATTCCTGACAAAGAGCTTGCACGTCATCATTGGCCGTATCATCGAAGTGCAAGTTCAGATTTCCCAAGACCAGCACTTTGCTAAAGCGAAGTGCCGGTTGAATCAGCTGTTCCACTAGGCTCATTGCAAACTGAGAGGCTTGACCAGGGGGCCAGTAAATTAGAAAACCTTTAATAATGCAGTTGGGAGGGGGCGCGAGAATAAAAAAAACCTGCTTTACTAGTTTTAATATCCCCCAACTCCAAGGTGCATTGTATAGATAGTTTATGAATAATGGCTATACCCCTCCCCTTTGTATTGGACGATCCAGTCTGACTATCCCATAGTTCTGCAGGGGAGCTTCAAGGATCTCTGGGGTAGTCCCCATTCAGCCATGTTTCTGTCAGGAATAAAACGTATGGTTGATTATCTTCAATATAATCATGTATTTCATATTTATGTTTCTTGAGGGGTCTGCAGTTGACTAATGTTAGATTCAGCTTATGACCCACCCTGCTCCCTCTCATGTGAGCCATTGTTGTGTAAGGGCAATGATTACATTTCCATGGCTCAGATCCCATCAAAATTCTGTGCCTACAACCTTCCAACATGGAAGGGCATAAGTTGTGTAATTATTCTGTAGAATAATTAAGGGTTGCGGTGATATGGGCAGGGGTTCTGGCATGCCCGCTGCCCGCGACGGCTGCGCGTCCGTTCAATCATGCGCTTTAATTAGGGGTCAGGCCAATTTGAAATCAAGCCTCCCTTCAAATTCCCTTTTAGTGGCCCTGTTGCACTCTCACGCGTCCTACAATTACCAAAATGACGAGGTCATGCAGATACTGCCACTATCTGCCTTCCACTGCGCGTCCGTTCAGGCATGCACTCTAAATAGGGGCAGGCCTCCTGGCCCTAGCCTGTCAACCACTTTTCCGGCCGTGAGACTGTGAGATTGAAAGTGAGTAAGAGCTCTCGCCCGCCAGTCAGTTGGCGCTATTAGCCATGGTGGACCGGGGCAAGAGAACACACAAGAAGAGCAAAGGTACGTTTACAGTTAAAAATAATGCAATGTGTAGCCTGATTTAATTGAAAGACCAGAAAACCATCATG
The DNA here is from genome assembly GCF_964261635.1 of Lissotriton helveticus. Classification (NCBI taxonomy): domain Eukaryota; kingdom Metazoa; phylum Chordata; class Amphibia; order Caudata; family Salamandridae; genus Lissotriton; species Lissotriton helveticus. The sequence continues at coordinate 1,701,338,669 of NC_136063.1, read as the reverse complement.
CTCAATCCCTGGTATTTGAAAATTCCAGGTCTTAGGGAATGATTAGCGAAGGCCACTGAAACTACTTTACAGATAATGAATCTTCAGTGAATTCTCCCAGATTTTGTGCGAGGCATACAAAACGGTCATTATAGTTGGGCACGTAAAAGAGAAACCGGCACAATGGACAGGGATGATCACGACATACTTAACCTTAAAACAGAATTGGTGTCAGATAGGAGTGGAGACACATGAGATTAGCTAGTTCTCAAACTACAGGAATATAGAGACCTGACATCTGAGGTGGCCAGAGCAAGATATTGTGTAATGCAACTCTGCATATACAAGCTCGGAGATAAAACTGGGAAATGTTTAGCATGGCTAGATAGACGTGAATGGGCGACTTGATGTGTAATGGAAATTTTCACAGAAGAGGGGGAACGTGTGCATGATCCTCTGGAGATCGCCAAAGTATTTGCTACTTAATATTCCTGTCTGTATTCTCCTCCTACTACAGCTACTGGAGATGACTCCAACAACCTCTTGGCTGATCTAGCTCTTCCAGTTCTCTCTGCGGAAGACATAGCACTTCTGTAGAGCGATCTCACTGAGGATGAGGTGCCCAGGTGATACAGAGCTTGCAATTCGGAAAAGCAATGTCTCCAAATGGTTTACCAATAGAGTTATTCAAACTCACCACAGATACCGGAGAGCCCTACCTACTAATGATGTATAGAGAACTCCAATGTTTAGCCTCAATAGTAATTATACTTTAGGAGAGTAAACCACCAGAGACTTGCACCTCCAACCGACCAAAATCATTGCTCAATGCAGAAATCTAAATTCAGGCAAAACTCCTGACATCCTGTCTTATTCAAATAGTCTTCCAATCTGAGGGGGACCCCACATCAATTTAAGGCAGGTAGACGGGGAAAGAAGAAAATCAAATACGAGGAGGATACCTGCCCGATGTACTCTAAAAAAGTGGCCTCGGAGAGGTCCTCTATGTTTACGCAAAGAACCCTGAACCCAAGCAAATTACGTCACAGATACATATTATTCACTTTTATCAAAATTTATTTTTTTATTATTTTTAAGATTCCTTTTTGTTATGGGTGAATAAGCGTAGTTCATAGGATTGATATATACCATAATAAATAAACACAATAACAAAAATAGACAGTGGTTCAGGCTCCGCTCTAACATATCATCTGCACTCATACAGCAATCATTCACACATCATACAACACTAAGCAATGATGGTTTTGGATAACATTGGGACCGATGGTCAGGTGTTCGGGTTGGTTCAGTGAGTTCCTGGATGGGAACAAACGCCAACGCGCGTTTCGGTGTATCGCCTTGTCCGGGGCTGCACCTTCATCAGGGCAAAGTGGGAAGGAGGAGGAGGAACCACGAGCAAGCGAATATTCTGTATAAAAAAACATATTAAAATCAGGTATCAAATGGACCTACTTGCATGGGTTCAAGGCACAAAGTAGCAAGATGCTTAAATATTTATATAGATAATGACATCCAGTTAGTCCGGTCTTAGCTAGGCCTACAGTCAACACACGAACACCTTTTATAATAATGAAGTAACACATCAATTTATGCATATCTAGAATAATGGAAAGGAAGATCAAGAGCACAAAAACGGAGATCGGCTGAGGGCGTTGATAGCTGGGCAGTTGATATAACTAGTGGAAAATAGAAACGAAATAGTTATTTGTTTTACCTGTAAATCACAGGTAGTGCGGCCTCTCTGGTGAGGCGTGCGTTATCTTCTGCTAGCACCGAGGGGCAAAAACGTATCCCGGGGACGTATCTATGGGGAATTAATGCATAGAATGCTCAGAGTAGACATCAGCACTTCCCGGGGTTATGTTTTTATACATAATTACTCATGGGGGAAGGTCCTGTATGGGTTAATTATCGATCATACCTGTGTTGGAAGGGATAATGGCCCCCAGACCTGCGCGTGGATGTAGGCGCAGAGGGTGATGACACAGTGCTGAAAAAGGAAGTTCCCTGCGGTGAAACAATGGATGGCAATCAGGATATGTAGCTTACCAGGTGGTGATCTAGCTAGAAATAAGGTGAAACAAACAATATGATGGATCGTATACCTATCGGTTATGGGGACGATACCGCGGATGGATTCTGATGAATGGTGGCGCCGCCGGCTGGTAATGGACAATCAAAGCACCTACAACAAGAAAAAAGGCAGCTTACTAAGAAAAGAAACTGCGGATAGCCCATAGCTCACTGGCACGCTAGGTGTGGCAGTTTTCATAAGATACGTATACGCGAACTAGATAACGCGGGCTGGAATTCTTACCCGATAGGGTGTCTTTGGATATAGAGCAACCTTCCTGAAATGGCGTCTATGCAAGCGCTCTAGGTTTCCTCGTGAGTGGGTCCAGTTGCAATCTGGGGAAACAAAACAATGGGCCCCAGGATAAATAAAGAGAGCTCGATAGAGATGATATTTACTCTAAAGGTGGTTACTATAGCTGATTCAGGAACCCGGTCCTCTACAGGGGTTACTGACAGATGGGTTTGAACATGGAGGTTTAACATACCTGGTGTCTAATCGAATCGCGGTTTCCAGTCGGCGGCCTGGGAGATACGTGCGATGGCAGGCGATGGGTGGGGATGAAGTGAGGAACACGCCTCTATATACCGGTGAATCGGCCGATATAGCGGTCAGCTGTTACAGCGCGGGAACACACGTATGTCAGCGATATAGAAGACAGATCGAAAAGATCTGATCCCTTGGTAAAAATCACGGCGGCCATCTTGTAGTGGGGAACCTGACCTGCACGTATAACTCGAGGGAACTAATTCCTTTGTGTCAGATAAATCGTTGATTTTATTTGAAAGAGAGCGTGATTGCTGGTAATGTGTAAAAGAAAAAGAAGAATTCAATAAATAGGTCAGTCCTGTGGCACAGTTCTGTCAAACAAAATATGGGGCGGTATCGGCCCCGAACTGTGTACTGGTTACAGACGCACAGGTATATATTGGTCAGTCCTGTCAAACAGTTCTGTTAAATAGAATATGAGGAGATATCGGCCCCCGAACTTAGCACTGGTCACAGACAAGCAAATATCGGCAATTTAAAGAAGGTTGATCTAGGAATTACAATAGGGCATTACAATAGGGCATTAGCCCATGGGCATTCCTAATTGAGGCCCTTTTCCATGCTGTTGAGGAAAAAGATCCAAAAGACCTCTCGTTTTTTTCTCAAAAGGGTGGGATCGGTGCCCGCCGGGGTTTGAATTTTTTCCAATATTGACCACCTAAGGTCAGTTTCAGAATGCCCCTTAGACGTCCAATGCTCGACTAAAGGGGCTCCCCTTTTGCCGGTACGGATGTTAGATTTATGCTCCCCAATGCGAAGCCTTATCTCCATGCCCGTTTCACCAACATATGGTGTTTCACAGGGGCATAAGATGATATAGATACAATTGGGGGACCGACAATTGGTCATTCTTGTGAGGTGGATAATGCGAGTGGGTGTGGTGATCATATTTCCCACTATGGCATTCGGACACGCTTGGCATTTACCACATTTGTGGTTGCCTGTAACTGGACCAGGGCCGGTGATGGAGCTCTGGATCAGGGGTTCCGGTCCTCGCATTTTACCTCTTACTAGATGGTTTCTGAGGTTTTTATTGCGTTTGAATGCAAAGATGGGTTTGGGTAATGTACTTTGGTCCTGATTTAAATTCAGCAGGAACCAACTAGAATTAATGGCCTGTCTCAGTTGGTTGTTAACAGTAGAATGTCGCGTAATGCAAACAATCGATTCCTTGGGGTTGGAGTTCCTGGGTTCAAACATGGAGTCCCGGTTGTAATACCTGGCCCGTTTGAAGCTGTCCTTTACCAGCCGGTAAGGGTAGCCCCGTTGCAGCAGCTTATCCTTGAGAATGTCGCCCTCAGTTAGGAAATCCCTGATGTCCGTGCAGTTCCTCCTAATGCGGAGGAATTGACTAAAGGGAATGTTGTCACTTTGGCATCGGGGATGGTAACTGCGGTATTGAAGAATGGTATTGCGGGCAGTGGGTTTAGTGAATAATGATACCATGATTTCCTGATTGCGATGTTCGACCCATAGGTCCAAAAATTCAATCTTGTCTTGATTAAAATGACTAGTGAACCTCAAATTGGGGTCGGCTAGGTTAAGCCATGCGATAAATTCAATCAAGGTGGTGTCATCCCCCTCCCAGATGAAGAACACATCGTCGATAAAACGAGACCAGGCCTGCACATTCTCGAAGAATGGGGCCATCTCGTTGTATACATGGGTGCGTTCGAATTCCCCCATGTACAAGCAGGCAATGCTGGGGGCGCAGGCAGCGCCCATGCTTACTCCACCGACCTGATGGTAGAAATTGTTATTAAACGCGAAATAGTTTTCCATTAAAACTATTTTTAGGCATTCCTTGATGAAGCTGGAATTTTCAATCTGGGGGTTCGATGTTAAAATGTTCTGTACAACCGATAGAGCTCCTGCCTGGGGGATATTGGAGTAGAGGGACTCCACATCCAGGGTCACCAGGAGCTCCCGGTTACGATGGTATGGGGTTCCTTCGACCTTTGAGATGAAGTGAACTGTGTCCTTAATGAAGGAATCCAGTGTTCCAACTAGGGGTTGGAGGAATTGATCGATGTATTTAGATAGGGGCTCTAAGGCTGATCCAATCATGGATACAATGGGCCTTAGAGGGGGGTCATGTTGGTTCTCGTGGGTTTTGGGGACCCCATAGATGATCGGCATCCTGGTGAATGTAGGGGTAAGGAACTCAGCTTCCTTCTCACAGATATCACCATTGTTAACTCCTCTCTCAATCATACGCAAAATGCGACGTTTGAGGGCTGGTTCCGGGTTTCTGGTTATTTTTTGATAATATTCAGTGGCGGAAAGGAGGGTGTTCATTTTCTCAATGTAGGTAGGAGTATCGAAGATAACGATGCCCCCTCCCTTGTCACAGGGTTTTATAGTGAGGGTGTCATTAGTTTCAAGGGACTTCAGGGTTGCTTCCTCAATGCTGGTCAGATTTCCAGGTTCCTTAGGGGCAGATTTCAACATCCTGTTGATTTTGAGGATGACCGTTTTTTCAAAGGTTCCTACCTCGTTGCCAATATCCTCCAGACTATGTTAAACCTCCATGTTCGAACCCATCTGTCAGTAACCCCTGTAGAGGACCGGGTTCCTGAATCAGCTATAGTAACCACCTTTAGAGTAAATATCATCTCTATCGAGCTCTCTTTATTTATCCTGGGGCCCATTGTTTTGTTTCCCCAGATTGCAACTGGACCCACTCACGAGGAAACCTAGAGCGCTTGCATAGACGCCATTTCAGGAAGGTTGCTCTATATCCAAAGACACCCTATCGGGTAAGAATTCCAGCCCGCGTTATCTAGTCCGCGTATACGTATCTTATGAAAACTGCCACACCTAGCGTGCCAGTGAGCTATGGGCTATCCGCAGTTTCTTTTCTTAGTAAGCTGCCTTTTTTCTTGTTGTAGGTGCTTCGATTGTCCATTACCAGCCGGCGGCGCCACCATTCATCAGAATCCATCCGCGGTATCGTCCCCATAACCGATAGGTATACGATCCATCATATTGTTTGTTTCACCTTATTTCTAGCTAGATCACCACCTGGTAAGCTACATATCCTGATTGCCATCCATTGTTTCACCGCAGGGAACTTCCTTTTTCAGCACAGTGTCATCACCCTCTGCGCCTACATCCACGCGCAGGTCTGGGGGCCATTATCCCTTCCAACACAGGTATGATCGATAATTAACCCATACAGGACCTTCCTCCATGAGTAATTATGTATAAAAACATAACCCCGGGAAGTGCTGATGTCCACTCTGAGCATTCTATGCATTAATTCCCCATAGATACGTCCCCGGGATACGTTTTTGCCCCTCGGTGCTAGCAGAAGATAACGCACGCCTCACCAGAGAGGCCGCACTACCTGTGATTTACAGGTAAAACAAATAACTATTTCGTTTCTATTTTCCACTAGTTATATCAACTGCCCAGCTATCAACACCCTCAGCCGATCTCCGTTTTTGTGCTCTTGATCTTCCTTTCCATTATTCTAGATATGCATAAATTGATGTGTTACTTCATTATTATAAAAGGTGTTCGTGTGTTGACTGTAGGCCTAGCTAAGACCGGACTAACTGGATGTCATTATCTATATAAATATTTAAGCATCTTGCTACTTTGTGCCTTGAACCCATGCAAGTAGGTCCATTTGATACCTGTTTTTAATATGGTTTTTTTTACAGAATATTCGCTTGCTCGTGGTTCCTCCTCCTCCTTCCCACTTTGCCCTGATGAAGGTGCAGCCCCGGACGGGGCGATACACCGAAACGCGCGTTGGCGTTTGTTCCCATCCAGGAACTCACTGAACCAACCCGAACACCTGACCATCGGTCCCAATGTTATCCAAAACCATCATTGCTTAGTGTTGTATGATGTGTGAATGATTGCTGTATGAGTGCAGATGATATGTTAGAGCGGAGCCTGAACCACTGTCTATTTTTGTTATTGTGTTTATTTATTATGGTATATATCAATCCTATGAACTACGCTTATTCACCCATAACAAAAAGGAATCTTAAAAATAATAAAAAAATAAATTTTGATAAAAGTGAATAATATGTATCTGTGACGTAATTTGCTTGGGTTCAGGGTTCTTTGCGTAAACATAGAGGACCTCTCCGAGGCCACTTTTTTAGAGTACATCGGGCAGGTATCCTCCTCGTATTTGATTTTATTCAAATAGTCACCAGCTTGGTTCATAGTGATCAATCAGGCTTCATGTCAGGCCGCAGCACAGTCATTATTCTGTGGAGGCTCAATGGAGTGTTGGATCGTGTAAATAAAATCAGTGACGATGCAGTGGTCCTCTCACTGGGCACTCACATGGCCTTCAACACAGTTGAATGGCTATATCTTTTTACTGTGTTGGAACATATGGGCTTCGGGCCCAAGTTCCTGTCCTGGTTGAGGCTTCTTTACTCTGAACCCCTCGCTCAGGTGTGGTTAATGGAAGGGCATCCATGGTGACTCTCTCTGATGTGGAACCAGACAGGGCTGCCCACTTAACCCACTCCTCTTTGCCTTGATCCTTGAACCATTAGCAGCCTGGGTTCATTCAGACCCATTGATCTGAGGCCTCCGCTGGACTGCAGAATGGGAAAATAGAATATCTCTCTGTGCTGACGATATCTTATTGAATATTGCAGATCCACAATTCTCCCTTCTACAAATATTAGACTCATTCACCAGCTTCGGAAAAAACTCTGCATACACTATTAATTGATCTAAATCTAACATATATGTTTTACACTGTAATACACTACATCTGCCATGGGCTTGCAAGGCACAAATATCAATGGATGTCTTCTGATACTTGGGTATTTATGTTACCATTGATCAGACCCTTTTTGGTGCCAGGAATTTCCAGCCTCCTTTATCAGAACTTAAAGTTGATGTTCAAGATTGGACGTCTCTCCCACTTTCGCTACCAGGGAGAGCAGTGCTATTCAAGATGATTGCACTACCACATTTTCTTTATGTGTTACAGAAAATGCTGTCTGATGTTCCCGCAGACTGTTTTAAGATTATTAAGGGTGAGATCGGGAAACTAAACTGGGATGGTGGGCCCCCATGGATAGTTCTAGATAAAGTAACCCAGAGTTGGTATGATGGAAGGATAGCCATACCAGATATACAAAAGTGCTATTGGGTGGCTCAATTTGCAGTTATCAAACAATGGGTCCACTGTCCAAAAGATGAACAAGCCTACCATATGGACTGATACGTTCTGCACCCAGGAGCATACTTGTGGGCCCTCTACACTGACTTGGAACACCAGACATCATGGCTTTCATAAATGGGATCTCATAGGAACCTCAAGGGTCAGGGATCTTTGGACCCTGGGAGGAATAATTCCATTTTCAGACCTACAAAGGGAATATGAACTATCACCCAGGGAGACCTTCAGGTACCTACAGATGTGCCATGCCCTACAGGTGCCGATTCCCCACTGGGAAGACATCCCTGAATCATCGCCACTTGAGGACAGCTTATTGGATAAGCATATGAGCCTCAAAGCCATATCACTTACTTATCAAAAGCTAATTAATAACCTGCCAGATATATTTACCCACTTACGAGAATGTTGTGATGCTGACTTGGAAAGTCTGTGAAATGATGAGTGGCAGTAGGCACTAACCTCTTCCAGAGAGGTTGCCATCAGTGCAAGGTTCAGACTTGTTCAATTAAAAGTACTTAATAGGGTGTATTTCTCCTGTACTACACTGTTAACTACAGTGTTAAAATGGAAAGAATATCTGATGCAAACTGTCATAGGGAATGTGGCAATGAGGCTACCTTCTTCCATGTTATTTGGATCTGTCTGGTGATCTAGACTTTCTGTGAGTACGTGGTGACATATATAAATGCAGTACGTGGTAGCAACCAGCAATTCTCTGCTAAATATTGCCTCCTTAATGTGTGGGAGTCTAATGACTTAGGATGCAGGGACCAAATTTGGATGATGCTGAGTATGATCAGTGCTAAACTAAATATAGCTCGCAATGGGGGTTGGTGACAGTGCAGGTTGCTGAAACGATGGTTTATGAAAGTTGGGGTTGCTGAGGGAAATGGTAAAAGGTCTAGGGCAGAGAGAATGTTTACAGGGGAAACCTGTGTTGTGCCACGCAGTGCTAAAAGTGGAGGTCACCATTTATGGAGATGGTATATTTGCCATATGAAGACCGAGGAGGAATGGAGAGGCATGGAATAAAACCATTAGTGATGACATACTACGATGTTTACCTAGTGTGTACATATGGAACTACTGTGATGTATTTCTTTGTTCATTTCATGCTTGTAAGCATAATAAAAGACGTTTTTCAAGAAAAATAAGTTGGTTGGCAATGAAAGCTATCATACTCGAGAAAAATGAAATAACAGAAGTAAGAATGTGTTGATGGTAAAAAAAAGATACATATAGAAATAACGCTTGGGAAAACATCCATGGTGAAATTAAGCTTTTAAAGACATTGGAAAAGATTACATACCGTGATGTGAAAGCAGAAATTAGGCGGGATAATACGAAAAAATGTAGAAGATTATCCACTAGTGAAAGATTTTTCCCAATTGCAACGTTTATAGGAAAGACTGAGGCATTGTGATTGTAAAAACTGAAATTTAAAGGAAAATCCACAGATCAAGAGTATGGTTTTGAATCTCTCAAATGGACCATCTAGACAGTTTAAATGCCACACATTTTCATAACTAAAGTAAGAAGGTGATACAAAAGCAACTAGTTGGAAAAAAAACTTCCATTTACGGTTGTACAATTTCCATAGATATGTTTCCATGGGAGTTAGCCAGAGCATAATCAGTAGCACAAGATGTTGGTGACTAAGGAAACGTCAAAGAAAGTATGTCTTGATGAAATCGAGCAGTGACCTCTCTAACAACTCTTATATCAACAGCCTCCCGCTTATGGGTGGTCGTATTTGCGTATGTTCTCAAACATTTTGCTCTGCAGTCAAAAGTCACTGCATAGCAATTTGCTAATTGATATTCTTTAAGCTGGTGTAAATGATAACTGCAGGGGGTATATCGAATTCGTAGTTCTAATTAAAATATGTCAGTCAGCAACACAACTGAATTTGTTAATCACAACTTTAAAAGACATAAAAATTCATTGTGAGCTCTGACACATTTACAGATATGAATATGCAATTAATTGACATGAAAATTGAACAGTTACGTAGCATGATTCGAACACCTAAGACAAAATAAAGTCTGGGGTGATGACCCTCAAAATTAAATAATTGAAAATGCATGTGTGAAGTAGGATGCTGGCTATTATTAACTGCATTCATATAATCATCAATTTGTTCAGAATTTTTGTTTAATTCAGTGATGAGCTTCATAATTTTGTATTTCGTATGCACTGTTTTAGTTTTGTACTTAAGTGTTTTTTTGTATATTAAGGTACTTTAAAATGGAAATCCAATTCTTGTCAAACTTTTAATATCCTACATTTCGAAAATGTAACCAATATTGAAATGTTGCTTCCCCACAATGAGGAGAGTTGTTTTTTCGACTGTAAGTACATGTGCTAATGTATAGTAAAGCATGCTAAGCTCAATGTAATAAGGGCCTTTGTTCTTAGTGTATTGTGTGCTATTTAAATGCTATCATCTTCAGGGCTCACTAGTGACCTTCAACAGTAATGTCTCTTTAATTGCAAGGGCTAGAAATCAGATTCCAAAAGCAACCCACAACTCTTAAGGTGATGAGAAAAAAACATCTGCATTGGAAATTGGCATGTATAGGCTCCCACAAATTATATGCATGTTTACCTCGCTTTCATCCCTGGAATAATTGCTGCTGCTTGCTGTTATTCCCCGGCCCTCTGTTTCGTCAGTTCTGGACAGCTAAGCCACACATTATTTAAAATTCCTTGCCTTAAGACGACCTCCATGCAGAGTTTTATCATCTAGGCCTTGCTTTGTGCCTGCTTCTGGATACCACTGCTCAGGGGATTGTTTCGCTCACAAATTGGTCCTACAGGAAGGAAGACTTCCTTCAAGATCCTAGGATGACCCAGCAAAATTGGAAAAAAAATAGAATTTTGTGAAAAAAGAACTAACATCTGACTATTACTTTTCCTTTTTTATCTTCAAACCTTACCACGATGCATTACCTTTTTCTTTCAGAACATTTCAGTATAATGCCTGGATCTACTTAATTATCAACATGCATCTTTTCCTAATTTGATGTACTGATGTGATAATGTCGTTTAATGTGACACAATGTTTTCACATTACTGCTCGAAACATGCAAGACTTGGAGGAAACGTATTCATGTAAAGCTTGATGAATAATTTTATGCTGTTTTAAATATATCAATGTATGCTGATTTTATTAACTGAATCTTTTTAGATGTGAAGTTTTACATTTCCTTCTTTTAAGTTCATGGATTGTATTTAATTGTATTTCAATTCACACAAAACAGCATCCCTAACATAACATCATCAATATGTATTCAATCAATAAAATCTTTACTCGATCTATTAAATACAGATCATGAACGCACAATTAAAAACATCGGAATTCAGAAAAGAAACACCAGTTCACTACAATGTGATGCCATATGCTGCTAAAATTGTCAATAATTGCATAAATAAGAACTTAATTAAAACTTTTTTTAAATATTCAATAAGAAAAGAGAACCCTTGGACTAATGTACCTTATCGTGCAGACATATGGATAGGTTACACATTAGCCATCATTTAATATACAATAAAAATGAACTCTTATTTCATCTGACAATCTTGCATCTTTCTCCTTTTTATACATGCTCACAGAAATGTCGCTACCGAATAACAGACAAAAGGATCAGGCAAGAATTTTAAAAAGTAAAGTGTAATGTTATAGCGTCTTAGGATCAGTAAAATTAGATCATCTCTTTCTTTCTCATATAGACCACAAGACAAGGTGCAGGTCGGATTGGGAAGAGTGATTATCACAAGGATACAGGATACAGTCAGAATGTTTGTACCTTCTCTCAGGATATCCTTGCATCAGCGGTAGGAGATTCAGACGAGATCTCAGCAATAGATATCTCTGCTGCACTATTGAGATGCGTGCAAGTTAAAAGTAACCACCCTCCAGCCTAGAAGGAATCTGATGGGATGCGAGGACAGGCTGCTTGGTTTTGCCTGTGTACATATTGTGCCCTCAGCATAAAGGAATCAATCAGCTTCTTTTTTTAAATACTCCTGCATGCATTTTGGTCCTGGAATAATTCACCTAGCTGAATCGCAATCAGTTCAGAATTTACGTAACTCAGCCTTCTGATCTTATTATGGTGATCCAATTTTAGGCAATTTTTAATTATGGTTTGAGTTCCCTACACCATATAGAAAACCACAGTAAAATTGGCGCTAATCTGATAGTGTCTGCAATGTGGGCTATCCCCAGTTCCAGATGTAAAATACAGTTAGAGTAAGAAGACGGAGGGATACTAGGGATTTAAAAAAATCTATCTTATAGTATTTGAAGGCGGTCAATAGATGCCTTTCCCCAAACCCCCACCCCATATGTGGCTGCTGAATTTGTCTTGGACTGATAAAGGTTTTTTATTAGAACAAGTGGCCTTACAACTAACTTTTTACAGTAGGTCTTAATAGCTATCATACTCCTCTCCATTCCTAAAAGTCGTCTTGGAACCAGGTTCCCCTAGATTTGTTTTTTATCAAATAAAACACCCAAATATGGGAAGGACACTACCACTTCTATTTCCCGACAACCCATGTGAAATTTTGTGGGTTTATCACTTTAACCGGCCTGTGCTACTATAACAAAGTATTTGCTTTCATTGACTTTCAAGTCCAATGAGGCCATAAAAGAGGCATATGCCGATATCAATCATTGGAGTGCTATCCCCGTTCTAGCGATCAGCACCGCGTCATTGGCATAGGCTAGTATTGGCAAATGGCAGGTGTCAAATACAGGGACATCCAGTGATGAGTCCAACAGGGCTATATCTACCCCATTTGTATAGATGGAGAATAGGAACAGGGAGAGGACACATCCCTGCCTGACTCCCCTTGTAATTTTAAAGGGACGGGTACATTTCCCGTTTTTCCCATGCTGAACGCAGGCGGTGGCTTTGACATAGAGTTGGCGGATGAAGTTGATTATGGGTGGCTCAAACCACATCCTCTTCATTATTTACTATTTCTTAGGGTGGGTCACGCAATCAAATGTGGCTGACAGGTCCATAAAGGCCATGTAGATTTTACCACCCTTCGCTCTGGTATATTTATCAATTTTTAGCTATAGATTCAAGCACTGGCTACAGTGCCTTTTCCCCTTTGGAACCCATATTGTGCATGCTTTAAGATGTTTTTATCTTGGACCCACCCTTCCGGCCTAAATAGGAAGAGCCAGCCCAATAGCTTGGCGGTTGTGTCCAACAGGGAAATGGGCCAATAATTCTGTGGGCTTCCACTATCCCATTTTTTGTAAATCGGGACAATCACACTGTGCTTCCAGGAGGCTGGCGGACCAATGAGCTATTAAAGACATTAGTTAGTAGTGGGGCCCACAGGTCTTGATTTTCCTGGAAGCGGTCTATGGGCACCCAATCCGGTGCTGCTGCCTTCCCGGGAGTTCAGGTCAGCGACTCATTTCTCACTTCTATGAGCGATAACGTCACATTTTCCTGGGAATACAAATCTGTATAAACAGGTGATAACACAAGGGCAGTATTGGAGGCGAAGATATGTTCAAAATGAGCCACCCAGGCTTCTTTGCCTACATGTGTGTCCAGGGATGGATCCTTTGGTTTTTAAAACATGGAGCGTTGATTACTTTTCAAAAATCCCTGCTATTTCCCGCCCTGGCTGCCTGTTCAATGTCAGCCCAGGTCTCCTCCCTCATTTCTCTTTCGCTCTCCTTTTGTGCTGCTTTGTAATTTTTAAGTAGTGTTCTTATATGTACCACATTCCTTGGTTGGGTTTTCAGGGCTTTGTGGAAAGATTTCCTGGATTTAATGCAGGGGAGACAAACCAACGCTTTGATCTTAGTCTAGACGCTGATTTATGACAGGACAAAGCCATTCATACTTTCCCTTAAAGGTCTATGAAGCATGATACTAGTAAAGATGGGCTTGTAACGTGCTACAGACAGTAACAAAATGTATCCTGTACATTCTTTATAATCCCCGGAACCAGTTTCTGCTTCTCAATTTGGGCCCATTTTAATTGAAAGCCACTTTTCCTCGACAGTGTTAGGTTTTCTACTTTCTGAGGTGGCTCAACTTCCTTAATTCCTACGCTTACACATGTAGTTAATATAGAGTGGTCACTAAAGGACGTGCATAGGTTGTTTACCTGAGTCACCTTAGCACTAATGGGAGTACTAACTGGGATAAAATCAGAGGTGGATTCATACTCATTTAACCTAAAGGTTTTCTCTACCTGACCGGAGCTCACTTTATTAGCTAGTACCATATTTCTGGTATATAGCAACCTATTTAGGCTATTGCCATATTCATTATGGACAAAATGAGTGATCGGATTTCCCTGCAAGTCCTCAAGGCCACAAACATGATCTTTAGTGTGCTTGCAAAGGTGTGTATTGAAGTCACCCGCCCAAATAATATTAGGTGGTCCATATTTAGTGGACTTAAAACATATGTCTAACTCCCTGTCCAACTCAGCTACCACTAGGTGCATGTGTCCTCCGAATTCGGTATTATAATAGGTAATTAGAAGCCAGTCACCTTCTCTAGGGCACACTATGGAAAGGAGATGAAAATGGGTATCCGGACAATCAAACTTTCTTACTTTCAATGGGAGGGTATTAGAAATTAATGGTAGGAGACCGCCCTTTGCTCTACCTGACACTGATGGTGTTGTCGCTATCTGGAAAGAACGATAGCTGTTGACAATGACAGTTTCCATGGCCCAAGTTTCCTGCAGGCACATGATATTCTGAGATTGCCACAATTTGTGGCACTGTTCATTACCTAGTTTCGTGGCAATACCCACCACATTCCAAGATGCTATGCTAATTCAGTGATTGTGTGCCTTGTTCATGATGTTGATAGTATTGTGATTCTCTTGGATGGCGGGTACTGGACTAAGTGACCTTTGCAAGCCCTCTTCAGGATTTGTACCAATTAGAGGCAGTCAATCACAGACCTCCAGGTCTGAGAGGATGGCATATCTATTTTCCAAAGTCAGCCCTGGGAGATTGGTGATTTCCACTCTGTGGTTCCATGATGGATCTTCCCTCAGCTGACAACTTCTGGCAGTTCCATTTGGTGCACAGTGATTATAAAAAACTACAGCGACAAGGGAGTTCTCTGAGTACCTTTTGGGGAATTTTGTGTAACTGGTTTAAGAGTAATATAACCACATGTATATTATTAAAATATATCACTACACAATCACCTGGCAAGGTTTTGCTAGATGTAACTAGCTATCTCACTCTCCTTGCCATAATAATTTGTTTGGGCAAAGGTCCAGATCCCACCTCCATGTCAATTAGGTGACGTGAGAGCCATTTCAGGCATTTATCCATTAATTACATTGTCATTTCATGCTGAGCCTCCCGCAAAGTTGTTACATTTACCAGGACCAATACAAGAGGGGATGCTTCAGGTGGAAGGTGCAGGGTCTGCTGCGGGTAGATATGTCCCTGCTTTTGGATTTTATGCATACCCGGATATGGACACCCCTCTCCCTGTCACTAGGACAACCGATCCGTTTCTTATGCCAGGCGGAATTCGAGATAGTCCTACAATTACCATATCGATGGGCCCATTAGGTCATACGGGGGCACTTACTGCATTAGTGAAGGTCCTTTCTCAGGACAGCGATTTGATGGTGCAGCCCGACCCAAGTCATTATGTACAGGAAGTTGGCTGGAGTCCACAGGTTGGCGGGCGTGGGACACAATGTTTTCGCGGCGCATAGACTGCCTGTTCCCTGTGCCTCAATGCGACATAGACTTGCCTCGATCTGTGTCAATCTTAGTGGGAGGGGATTCAGTAGAGTGGAAAAAATTTTCCCCAGACTTTCCCGCATAATTTAGTTGGACTGCTGTAATGACAGGGCTGAGAGCAAAGATATAAAAATAGGGTTTTCCGTATTTGTGTCTCCACTGGTTTTTGTTACTTGGTGGTTCTAATGGGTTTTACCTTTGGGGCCCGCCTCCTTTTCTTCTCTTTACTGGCTGTTCATTATTAGAGTCTTTGTGGGAGAGGGGCTCAGACCTCTTAATAGGTGATATAGGGGGTGAAGTGCAACAGTTGGTGGTAGTAACTGACTAGTTGTTGGGCAGGGCGGAGTAGCTAATAGGGGTGGCTGGATGGTGGCATTGTCCGCATTGTCTGCACCATATTGGGTCCAATGATAATCGCTCCTCTGTCAGCTTAACTTCATGTGTTAGAACACTTGCCGCTTTTGTCGAAAAGTGTTGAGTGTGGCAACTGTCCCTCCACCCACCTGCTCACTGAGCCCTTTCCGCTTCCCAATTTTGCTCAAGGCAGCACCCAAAGACAGTCACTTCTATGCACAGTAACTTATGTGGGATCCAGATGTTAGATGGGGCCCAACCCAACCTGCTCCGGGCTCCTCCGGGCATGGACGGGCTTGCCCTTGGCCCAGGCGAATCCCTGCGTAAGTTTCCATGGGAACTTGTCACAAAAAAGGCGCGGATCCAGTAGCAGGGAGGTTGGGATTTGTAGTCCTCTCCCTCCTCCAGTAACTCCAGTGACTCAGCAGTGACAGTGGTGGCTACGACGGCCGCCAAATGTTTTGCACTCAAATGCGCGGGTCAAGCAGCATGGAGGTTGGGAGTTGTAGTCCTCTCCCTCCTCCGGTTACTCCAGTGACTCATGCGGTGAAGGTGGCGGCTATGTATTCACATACTCAGACGTACAGTTGGAGATGATGACGTAGAAACCCAAAGCCAGACTACATTTTGAGCATGTTCAATAAACATGCATGCCTTTAGTCCACATTCAGCATGTCATTATCTTTCACAGAACTTTTCGAAGTGTAATTTCATGTAAACAATGAATTTGCTATCACAGTGGATGTGTAGAATAAACATGCAGTTCAAGTTGAGAAATGTTCAATATGCTTATTTAGACCGATTATATATTGTATTAATGAAAAGTCTGCCAATATAGGCTAAAAGGCAATGGTTAACCCTGTATAACCCTCATGAATTGCCCACTGAATTACAGAGTCATTTGCATTAGCCACTCACGCCTAGAGTTGATATAGAGATGAGAGGAGTTGAGCACAGCTTATTGTGTGCCTTTCTTCTGAGGAAATACTTGCTCCCTGCTGCAGGATGCTGAACGGAGCTGATCCACTGTAAACAGTTCTGCAATGCGCTGGGCCCCAAGAAACTCTAGAGACAGCTAACTAATCCATGCTCTCATAGTTTAGTGCACAGTATGGAAGTAGTCTTTAGAACTGTACATTAGAACTGTTTGTTTTACATTAGAACTGTTTGTTTTATTCTCTCACTAGTAATATGAGTAAGCGCTTTTAATCTGTATGTATATCTCACATATACTAAGCAATAATATGACACTGTTGAAATAAAAAAGTTAAATGTATGTAATGTCTTTTCTTAATTCAGAATTGAGTGTGCTATTCTATGGAATGAAATTGGGTTTGAATTACCACTGCATCCTTGAACACTTCACAGCATTAATAGTAACTCAGGAAGCATGGGCAGCAATCAGCAGGTATTTATTTAATTTGTGTATGCTTTAACATTAGGTATTTGCTATTCAGTGTTTTATTTAAAATTTTAAAAACAATTGCTCACTAGTATTTTTTAATTATTCATAGTTATTAATTTGAATGGTATAGGAAATATTTGTTATCTTTTTAATTACTTGGTTATAATTTTATTTAGTTATTTATGTTGTGTTTTTGTTGTTGTTGGGATAATTGTAATTGATTTCTTTGGTGCATTCATTTTAGTCTAATGTCTATTATTAATTTATGGCACTAGTTAATTTTGGAAACTTTCTCATATAATGCCTCCAGACTCTGGAACGCCCTACCTCTCCATCTACGCGTAATTCAGGACCACATGGCTTTCCGGAAGCAATTAAAGACCTTGCTCTTCCCCTAGTTCCCCGGCCCCCTGTGTCGATGACTTAGGGCTGGGAGGCCTCCGGGAAGCCACGCTCTCTATAAATGCCCTTCCATTCCATTCCATTCCAATTCCTATAATGTCTCAAAAGCTACTGAACTGATTTATAGCAAATAACAAAAAGGTTTCTTTCTGGACCAAGAGCTACCTTTCGGGCTGGAGTAAGGAATAAAATCACTATGGGAATTAACATGGGCATTACTACCACCAGTAAGTAGAGATAGCTAGGACCTAGTTTCTATTGGAAAAGCGTTTTTTGACTTGCCTATATCTTTTGGGCAATTTGAGGAATCTTCACGGAATGTTCCTCAAAAATTTGACGCTCACTTTAGCTGCTGACTAGATAGATTCAAGGTGATTAGTCTAATGGGGGCCAAAAACATTGGGTCACAAAGTGAATTTTCCCATGTTAATACTCATAGAGATTTTGGACACAACTGCAGTCTCAACCGCTTAATGGAAATATATCAAATTTGGCAGAAAGCTAGCTCCTGGTCCAGTAAACATGCTTTTTGTTATTTGGTGTAAATCCATTCAGTAGTTTTAGAGATATTAACTGACATCAGAATGTGGATATCTAAGGGCATGGACTTCAGAGAATCACCCATGGTGCATCCGCAGCTCCATGCGCCACAGCAAGGCCCTGATTTGCTGGCTGTAACCTCACAGAAAAGTTTTATATGTTGTGAATTAGTACCCCGGCTTAAAAGAAGCATGTAAAACAGATAAAGTCGTTCAGAGCTGAGGTACCCTGACCCTATGGGTGTCTTCAAAGTGAGGTGAAAGCATTTTTAATCAGCAATAAAAATGTCCCAAATATTTTTGGGGGTCACTAACAAAATCAGTGGAACCATCCCGGGGCTCAGCAGCCCCCATGTAAATCTACAAACTGTGCTGCAAAGTTAAATAGGGGGTTTTGCTGAGGATTCGCAAAGAAACCCATCTTTATTAACCTTATTGGTCTTTTTCACAGGAAGCACGGAAAGGGTTAAATAAATACTGATGATTTAGAAGTGGTATAAAAGAAAGATGAAAGAAATGCGGTGATTTCTTACCTAGAGCAGCATAAGTAAGAACACATGGTGAGGAGCAGCCATTTTACCTGCCTTACTAGTGAGAGAGGAGGTGGTTTGTAGGAGTTCTGACTGGGCATTTTGAATAAAAACAGATGTGATCAGAAACAGGAATAAAACTGGACGAACAGCAAAGAGCTTTTACAGGTAAGTTAAATAGGTTATAGTGTATAAAAGTATATTTACATACAAAAATGTGAGTTGTGTGTAGCTGAAAGAAAATGTGAACCATCTAGAGACTATACTAAAAGGGAAAATAGCAGGGAGCTTAGATGAGAACATTAACTAAAAATGCTGTGAGCAGGAAAGGAAAAAGAGAAAATGGTATACTGAAAGTATAGTCATTTTATTAAGTCAGTGTGAATGAATGAGTTTCAAATTAGAATTTGGGTGTTTGCTTACAGTATGTAATTTAATATTATTTAATGTGCAAACATTTGCACAGTCAAGCAGGCACTTACAAATCCAGTTACACTCCCACAAAAGTACTTATGTACCCACCATTCATATAGCCTGACAGTGACTGCAACACTCAGTCACACAACCATAAAATCATTCACACATCCATTTACTCACTGACGCATCCAGGTTTGAGTACTAGTTCCCCCTTAGAGCCCGGCAGACATGTGCAGAATGCAATCTGTACCACAAGAAGAGCTTAAAGAGGATTAATTCAGCACTCTTGAAAAGGGTGAACCCGGATTGAAGTTGACCTCAGAATCAGATCCCCATAGGGTAGGTGGTTTCTTCATTCTCTTTAATGCTTAATTTCGGCTTTGTCAACCAGACAAGCATTTTAGTATCTCATTAAATATAAGTTATAATAATACAAAGTCAAAATTTGTTATAAAAAGAGCATCATAAAAGCTCATAAAAACCAAACCTGATACAGTAAATGAATCTAGTAACCCTGCCAACCCATCTCAGTTATCAATCAATTGGAAAGATCTTCCAACCACAATTAACTTTTCAAATTGCATCTGTGTCTCATGGTTTAGCAACACATAAATATAGAATATAGGTTTTCCACTAAACCATGACAGTTAACATGTTGGTTTCAATTCTCCACGCCCATGGTAAGAATCTAGACACAGTAAACATAATTTGACTCTTTTGTGTTTTTTACAGAGTTTTATATTATGCGAACTTTACCCAAATTGGGTATCAGAGTGCTTTACATAGCACCAGTTGCATTACATGAGGACATGTTAATTTTTGTTAGGCACAGGGAGATTAAGTGATTTGACAAGAATCACAGGATGTTCAGCGTCATTGCCAAGACTCAAATCCAGTTCCCCAGATTTGAGGTTGACCGCCCAAGGCATTAGGCCAACTCTTCTCCCCATCTGTCACATCTAAAAATCCTAGATGCTTCCCAAAAGTGAACAGTACTCAGCCGCTTACATACTGGGATTATCCATTTGTTATGAGGTAAAACACAGCTAGGACAGAGGAACACAAAATGTTCCACAGACTCCTCCAGCTGTAAACAAAAGAGGCAACTACATGTTAAAGAGCAGTTTTTGTCTCAAGAGGAAGTAATGGGATTTAATGGTAACATGTAAATTCTAAACTTTATGTACAGGCTTTTAGTCTGAGCCGGATGTACTCTATCCAGGAATGACTCAAAACACTGGCCACTTTTGTGGTTCAACATTTTCTCAGTTATACTGCCTAATTTTGGGCATTTCAAATGTGTCCCAATATACATTTCCAGTAATCTTGTTTCATTTAACAATAGCACCCTTTGCCATTTTATCAGGGGTAAGCCATATCTCCTCCAACTTGACAAATTCACACTGAGCTTTTACCTTCCTTTTCCAGGGGGTGCCAAATTTCTTATCCAAATTAGGAATCTCCTCCAGAGCTTTCTTATATATTTCAAGTTCCGGGGCATTCCCAATTTGCACCCAATATGTTAAAAGTTTTAGTACAATCACATGGACAATTCTTTTTTGTACTAAATCAAATCAAAGTGGGCTAAGCGGGGTACTAGTTGAGGGATTAAAAAGATATCTAATATTTTGCTTTTCAACTACACACCTGACCATCCCCAAATTTCTGCACCATAAACTGCCCCTGCCAAATCCACTGCTCCACTGGAAGTAGACCTGTATTTCTTCCATGTAGCCATCGCTTTTTGGGGTAGGAGCATTTTATATCTCCTTAGCTGTGGTTCTCCATTTATATTATCCGAGAATCTTACGCCCAAGTAATCAAAAGTCTTTACTTGCTCCAAGGGCGTACCCTCTATCCTCATTTTGCTCCTAAAGGAGCAGTGGGGATTCAGTGGCATAAAATGTGACTTTTCTGAATTTTCTAGAGGCCCCTTACATGACAGGAGGATGAAAAGTGATCTAACAACAACTGCAATCCATTTGTTGTTTGAGTTAATAAAAGTGTGCCATTAGCAAACATTAGCATGGGCTCATTCGTATGTGTGGATTTTGGTGCGCCATGGTTCCAATTTGCTAGCCATTCTACTGCTTCATTTATATTTCAACTATAGAGTGTAGAGGCCAGCACACACCTTCGCTTAACACCTTGACTGCAAATGTAGGTTTAAAAAAAACCAATGAGATCCTTCAGGGCACCAATTGATTCTAACACAGCCCATAAGATTTCCCTTGGGACCATGTCAAATGCCGCCCTCCAATCTATGAAGGTAACATAAGAATGATTCTGCTTCTGAATGACATAATTCCAGCATATCACCCTGAAGAGAAGTACCTGGCCCAAGGTACTAACCTTTCCTCTAAACCCTGCTTGGCAGTGCGCTAGAATATGATGTTCTGATAAACGGTTGCCCTCATCCTACTTGACCTCTCCGCAGCCTTCGACACAGTCTGTCATAGCACCCTCATACAACGCCTCAGCAACGTCGGAATACAAGGGAAAGCATTGGACTGGATCAGCTCGTTCCTCGCCGGAAGAACCCAGAGAGTCCGCATCCCCCCTTTTAGATCAGAGGCTACCGAAGGCATACCACAAGGATCATCACTCAGTCCCACCCTCTTCAACGTATACATAAGTCCCCTCGCATCCATCGCGCGCCAACACAACCTCAACATCATCTCCTACGCAGAGGACACCCAGCTGATCCTCTCCCTCACCAAAGACCCAAACACCGCCAAAACCAACTTACACGAAGGAATGAAAGATGTAGCCGAGTGGATGAAGAACAGCCGTCTAAAACTGAACTCGGACAAAACGGAAGTCCTCATCTTAGGATCATCCCCCTCTGCTTGGGATGACTCATGGTGGCCACCGGCCCTGGGAACCGCACCCATACCAACTGACCACGCACGTAACCTGGGCTTCATCCTGGACTCCTCCCTCTCGATGACCAGACAAGTCAACGCCATCTCATCATCATGCTTCAACATCCTACGCATGCTCAAAAAAATCTTCCATTGGATTCCCACCGAAACAAGAAAAACGGTCACCCACGCACTAGTCACAAGCCGACTGGATTACGGAAACACCCTTTACGCCGGAACCCACAGCTAAACTACAGAAAAACCTCCAACGCATCCAAAACGCCTCAGCCAGACTCATACTAGACATCCCCCGCCAAGATCACATTTCCGGTCACCTGAAATACCTCCACTGGCTCCCCGTCAACAAGAGAATAACGTTCCGTCTCCTCACCCACGCACACAAAGCCCTCTACGACCTAGGACCCGAATGCCTCAACACGCGCCTGTCCTTTTACACCCCCACCCGACAACTACGATCGTCCAATCAAGCCCTCGCCGCAATTCCGCGCATCCACAGATCAACCATGGGGGGTAGATCCTTCTCCTTCTTAGCGGCCAAAACTTGGAATTCTCTCCCCACCCACCTCCGCCTTACACAAAACCACCTCTCCTTCAGAAAGCAACTAAAAACTTGGATATTCGATAAGTAAAGTACCCTCCCTCCCCTCCCCCCTCCCTCAAGCGCCTTGAGACCCTCTGGGTGAGTAGTGCGCTATACAAATTTTTGAACTTGAACTTGATATCCAGGACTGAAGTCTCATCAAGATCTGCCTAGCAAATATCTTTTGGCTGATGTCAATTAAAACTAATGAGTTTGTAGTTGGATGCAAAGTCCCTCCTCGCCTTCTTGTAAATGGGGACATCATCGCTTTAACAACAAGAGAATTTATACTTAGGGGAGACAATGATCACCAAGGATGTTCTGATCCATCTCCTAGTCAAATCGACCTTAAGATTTGTCAAATCTCCAAAACAGACTATACTTTACCATATATAAAAATCAATGGAACACTTTTTTTGAAGGTTATGTAAAGTAACAGCGGAGATCCCGGCACCTCTAAATAGCACTCCACAGAAAACATCTGACCTAGAAGGGAATTATTCTCATCTCTCAGAACTTCCATTTTTAGATAATATGCTATCATTCAACAGCCAGACTCCAGTGTCCGATTCATTGTTGACCCTTCAAAATATCTTGGAATCAGTACTACATCTTTTAGGGAATATAATGAAAATTCTGATCAGGTGTTGGACACACAAATAGGAATGCTCCAATACTTAGTCAAGAAGAAATAGGAACATCAACAAATGGATCAGCATCTCTCACCATCGAAAGGCAAAGGAGAGGTGGTGGGAAAATCGGATATTCCAAAAGATAACCCATCAATAGAAGCTCCATATTCATTAGGAAAGAAAAGGCGACCCAAACCAATGGGAACTCAAAAAAAGCAAAGATCAAAATAAAATTTCCTCAGAAAGATATTTAAAGAACCAATCAAGGAAAAAGTCCAAAACAAAGAAATTCCTTTCTATCCAATCTTCCATCAGTGAGGACCTAAGGATCCACCTCCTAAAGAAGAGGCAAATAAAAAAGACACATTAGAAAGCAAATTCTCGACTATAGATCTTCCGGAACCAGCTGTAAGTAAAAAGGAAAAAATGGAAAAAAAAGATCAGCGGTAAAAGTCTGAGAAAAGAGCTAGAAGAAGATTTGTGAAAAAAAGCAAAGAAGTTAAAATTTCTAATGTATTTAACCCACAAATATAAAACCTCAGAAAAGGAGCAATCCTTAAGAACAGTATCAAGTGTACATGAGTTTGGTTATTGCACCTAAAAACTTAAGGAGAAACCATAGCAAAAACAACAAAATCATTGTGCTCCAAATTTTTCTATTTTTGGAACGATGTAGAGCAAACTGCTCTATCCCATGCCCAAACCAAAGAACAGACTTTGGGGGCAATAAGTTTCCAGACAGAGTGGAATCAATCGTGCTCCTTGGAAATATCTGACTAATTTTCCTCGGAGAATGATCCTTTAAACCGTGGAAGAATAGTGAATCTGATCCGTAAAATTCCTTCGTTACCATCTTTAACAAGTTCTGAAATAAAATTAGTGGTGTTTGTGACAAAGTCTAAAACCTCCCTGGCTATCGTGGAATTATAGTTGTGTGTGATACCAACAATAATTTTAAAAGAAAGTGAGATCTTCACAAAAATGGATACGACGTTGCAGCCGTAAATAATAAAGGAAATCAAACAAAGGGGACATTTAAGGAAAAGAACAGTATGAAAATACAGTCTTCAGACCAAAAAACCAGTGGCATCAAAAATCCTGTCAGTATAACTAACAAAAATCTAATGATCTCGATAGAAAATGGAGAAAGAGAGATCTAGAACAAAAATAAAGTGAAGCAGGAGAGCTCCCCAAAGGAACATCATTTGTCATGGATACTGGAGACCCTAAAGAGTCATAAACAGGGAAGGGAAATAAAACTCCCTTTTTAACAGAAGGCTGTCATCGCATCCTGGAACATAGCAGGAAAAAATAAAGAGAAACTGGTTCTAATTCTGGAGGATTCCCCGGCATTAGTCGCACTACAAGAAACTTGGTTAATAAAGTCCTTTTATCAAAATGAGTACTTTGTATTCTACAAATCAGCAGAATCGGTGAACTGGGGTCACGCCAAAGGAGGACTAGCAATTTTGTTGCACAAGGATTATTTTTGGAATCAGGAAGTCATCCCCACGCATCAAAAAATTATCCAAAGTTTAAAGGTCAAATACCGGCATCTTTCCATGGACACTTCAACTGACCTAATAATTTTCAATGCTTATATTCCACCAGGTCCCACAAACGATGTTCTTATGATTAAAGTATTTGAGGAAATAGAAAAGGTGGTGGAAGGAAGAGGATTCCCTCCTGTTTTTCTATTAGGAAACTTCAACTGGAAAGTCTCCAATGATCTCCTAGAAAAATGGGAATATGGAGAACAAGAGGACGCTCTTCAATCCCTACTTCAATATTTCGCAAGGGATCAAAGCAGATAAACAAGGGAAAATCTTATTATCCTCTCTCCTTATAATACACGGGGTCATTCTAAATGGATGCATTGAAGGAGACATACCTACAACCTCCACAAGAAAAGGCAACTTCAGCTCTTCAATTTGAGACTATTTGATTTGTAGTAAAGATCTGTTTGGCACAGTATCAAATTTCAACAGGGAAGCGATTACGCAATATTAAGACTCAAAACTGAAATAACACTGCAACTCACCTCTCCTGGGCCCTTTGTGCTCTGACAAAGTACTGTATGTGTGAATCAGGTCCAGGGGCAATTAATATGGGCATCCACAATTTTGAATAAAATTAACTACAAAATCGTCAACACACAAGCATTACAATTCACTCATTCTTTGGATCCAATAGTACATTTTGAATTAGGGCTCCATAAAATAATGCAAGTCCTGCAGGCCTCTCTAAAACAGGAGGTCTCGCGAGCAAAAACTCATATAAGAAAGAAACCAGATAAAAGAGCTATCACACTAACAAATTAATTTGTTTGCAATTTTTACATTATTCAGAGATAAAAGATCAAGAAATCAAAGATCTAAAAAAATGCCGGTGGAGGGAAAAAGAAAAAATCTGAAAAATGCAATAGGATCAAAATTGGGTCAAAATTCAAACTGTAGCAAAACAAATAATAGCTAAACAAACAGGTACTAAGATATCTCTGCAAGCATCACCAGTTCCCCATTTAAATGGGAAATTTATCTAAGTAATTTATATAAACTAAATTTGAATCACGAAAAATGGAGTCAAGCATCAAGTATTCACAGGGAAAATATTCTAAATATCTCTCTTCCTGCAGCTTGCCAAATAGAGCATCATATAAAAAAGCAAGAATGTCAGCTGCAATGGGCCCGGACAAAATCCCGATGAAGACACTTTCTAGTACCACTTTACTCCCATTGCTACTTTACCGGGGAAATTCCAAAATCATGGAAGGGGAGTATTTTGATCCCAAGCTACAAGAAGGGGTCTCGGTTGCATCGAGGTAACTATTGACAGATAGCATTGCTGGACACAATAGGGAAGATCTTTGTGGCAAGTGTCCTGGACCACCACAAAGAATGGGCATTTTCTACAGGAGTGATCCCTTTTAATAAGGCCGAGTTTCGACCAAAACACTCTGTTACAGACAATTATCGACAAATACGTGGTTTTAAAATCACAGGTCGTATATGCTGTCTTTGTTGATTTCATGAAGGCGTTTGATAGAGTGGACAGACTTCCATCTGAAACAAGCTCAGAAGTCAGGGAATACTGTAAGCTCTTCTATTCTTAATTATCTAATTACATTCAGAAACTTGGTGCCAAGTACAAATGGGAAAAGAATAGGGACTTACTTGTCTAATAGTCACACCAAATGGTCTTAGGCAAGGTTGCCTGCTGGCTCCCCTCCTCTTCTCATTATACCTCAGTGACCTCCCTGTTAGTTTTTTGCAGGTTGATAATTTCCCTCCGAAGATTTCCTCATTTAAAATTCACATAATGATGTATGCGGATGATGTGTTAATACTCGATCTCACCCCATTCGGATTACAAAGGAACTTAGATGTGCTTACAAGATACACAAAAGAGAATTTTTTGGTACCAAATACAACAAAAGTGAAAGTAGTACCATTCAGAGGAAAATAATTATTACACTAAATACAATTGGACATTGGGAGGAGAACCGCTAGAAGTGGTAAAGGAATATACCTATTGGGGAGAATATTCACTCAATCATTACAAAACTCCCCTCACCTGCAGCACATGAGTCATAAAGCAGATGTTCACGTGGGGGCGCTTCTAGGCTTATATTTCTCTTCCACGCAAAGGCACTTCTTTTCCTTATTACAGGTCTACAGCTCTAACATTCCCCTAATCTTATCATATGCTCTGGAATACATTCCTATTAGCCAGTGGTATCAAATTCAAATGAAGGAAGGGAAAATTCTTCGTAAATAGATTAAGGTCCAACAAGCAATCCCTGCACAAGCACTGCGTTTGGAATTTTCTCTACTCAGCTCCTTTACCAGAGCCATCACCAATATTTTAAGATAGGCCTATAATCTTATACATGCAGATCAGGGCACCTTAAGATCTATACTACTATTATAAAGGAAGAACTTTGAACCTTTGAGGCGGGTAAACTCGGGAACCACAGCGCCAATCCACACACCCGATACATCGTTGTAATCGTCAGGGTTTGCAGATGGACATAGGCTATATAAACTTAATAAATCTACGTTATTTAAAAAATGTACCGAAAAAAAAGTAGTCCCTTGGAAGAAGCGCCGGCCGTGACGTGCGTGCCCGGCGTGAGGAGCGCGAGGAGGAGCGGCGTCCAGGAGCGCGAGGAGAACCGGCAGACATGGCGTGGGGAGGAGCGGTGAGGAGCGGCAGACAGGCGGTGAGGAGCGGCAGACAGGCAGTGAGGCGCGGTGGACAGGCGGTGAGGAGCAGCGGTCAGGCGGGGAGGAGATGTGAGCGCCGGATGAGGTAGGTTATTTATTTATTTATTTAGGAGCGGTGAGCAGCGCAAAAATGAAGCAAAAATGAAAATCGTGAGCAAGAGGAAACAAACGGAGCATGAGCCAAACGGTGCATTACTGGAGGAAAAAGTTACGTGTGCAGGTTACAAAAGCGTAGAAAGTAAACATAGAGGAAACAAACGGAGCATGAGCCAAACGGTGCAGTACTGGAGGAAAAAGTTACGTGTGCAGGTTACAAAAGCGTAGAAAGTAAACATAGAGGTATAGGAGGAAAAAGTGACATGTGCAGGTAGCAAGAGGAAGCAAACGGAGCATTAAAAAAGTGAGCCAAACGGTGCATTACAGGAGGAAAATGTTACGTGTGCAGGTTACAAAAGCGTAGAAAGTATAAGTAGAGGTAGAGGAGGAAAAAGTGACGTGTGCAGGTAGCAAGAGGAAGCAAACGGAGCATTAAAAAAGTGAGCCAAACGGTGCATTACAGGAGGAAAAAGTTACGTGTGCAGGTTACAAAAGCGTAGAAAGTAAACATAGAGGTATAGGAGGAAAAAGTGACATGTGCAGGTACCAAGAGGAAGCAAACGGAGCATTAAAATAGTGAGCCAAACGATGCATTACAGGAGGAAAAAGATACGTGTGCAGGTTACAAAAGCGTACAAAGTAAACATAGAAGTATAATACTGCAATATATGGAGGAAGGCTCCGGGGGACCCACGGACAACGTCGGGGCGGGCGGGGGCCCTGAAGCCTAATTGCTCCAGGACAACGTCGGGACGGGCTGCTAGTCTTAAATAAAAAGACATTCGAGCCTGAATCCACAAAATTTAGCCAAAACTTGATTATTGCTTTTAAATGATCAAACTGCACTACTGCACTTTTGAAATCATGGACTCCAGTGCAACTGAAGCTTTTCTTAAAACATCTAACACAGAGGATCAGTTTTGAATTGGACATTATGCACTGTTCTAAATTTCATCATTATGAACCCTATGCAGAATCAATTGAATACAAACAGGTTCAACATTATATCCATTTTTTCCTAAGGCATGGAATCCGGCGATGTATAATTTTATTGCAGCTCTGGTTACTCCCTTTTAAATCATTGACTTTTAAATGGACCCATAAAGAAAATGTTATCAGCTTATGCGATCTCTGCAAGGGAAGAGAGAGAGATCTGAAGAATGTTCTGTTGGTATGCCCGAACTCGACATTGGTTGAGGCCAGAAGGCACTACTTAAAAATAATCCAATTTAGACATAACTGTGCATCCGTGCAGAGTCTGATCTCACTTTTAAAATGTTCCGCAGATGAATTTGCATGTTATAACCTGTTTACATTTTTTTAAACTTTTCTAAACTTATATTGAATGTTTTTATGTATATTTTTAATAACAAATGTTTCGATCAAAATTTGTTATTCTCAGTAGAGAACTAAATCATATAAATTAAAATTGAAACTTTACTTAGAGGTGGGCAGAACTCTGTGGAATCTCTGTATGTAATGCCACAAAATTCTGTGGAGTAAAACTGCATGAGTCCAGTCCATCCCTACCGCACAGTCGAGGTCATGCATTGGTTCTGAAGATTGGTGAAGCTATGGTGTGGGTACCTGCATCAATGTCAAGTCTGCCATCAACAAGAGACTGACAAAGTGAGTGACAAACTTCACAGAGCAACAGTTCCGATGCGGGCTCTGAGGTAGATGCAGATACCTTACACTGGGAAAACCGTCACAGTAGAGTTGAAGCATTAGTTCTGCTTGGGATTGCGCCGCACAATAAAGGTGAGGTATTAGACTGCTGGGTCCACAGATGGGCTGGCAGAGCACATTTAAGCCCATCTTTTAGTGAGAAATAGGACTTAAGGGTCGGAGTCTTTTAAAAACATGGTAATTTCAGTAGTGTGTTTGGGCAGGGATCTGCAGTTGAGTAAAAACAGTTTATATACTTTCACAGAGGTTGGGGGGGTGTCCTCACGTGTAGAAGGCTCAAACTGACAATGGCGACACTTATCTTTGAGCGTCTGGCTAGAGATAGAATGTGCACATTTTGGCCCTGGTGCTATATTTAACAGTTTGAGTTGTGCGCTAGTATAATGATACTGACCTGCAGGAGGAGAGACAGGGGTTCTGGCCCCTGGGCCCGGTCGGGCACGGACGGGCGCAGACAGGCTTGCCTTTGGCGCACCTTCCGCACACCAGTGGTACGCCTGCTGCACACATCCGATGCGCTGTCGCATCATCAGGCGCTTGTATTGCGTCAGAGGAGCGTCGGGTTTCAGCTACTAGAGTACTGACCCGGCACCTAAGTGCGAGTGCAAATTGATTCAAAAGACCCCACTACCCATAGCATTAAACACAGCTCTCCCTGGACTTATAACAGCATTAAACAGTTTTTTAAAATAATAGCAGCACACAGTAAAAAACAGTAGCAGCAAGTTTTAAAACTAAAAATCAAGAGGCGCAGGCTACCGCGAGGGAATTCGGTGCCTCTAATTACCTAATGATATGTATCAATGCTTTTACACCAAAATATGATTTCCAAACATAGACATTTTGTTGACTCTTATCTTGAGGAGGTATGCCATTTGCAAAATGGAAGGAGTCACCTTGAGACTCCTTTCCCTTAGTGAATATAAAACAAAGTTTGTTAGGGAATAAACAGTGACCCAAGGGGCCACTCTATACGCTCATTTTTTTTTATAACGTTCAAAACTCTGTTTTTTAAAACAAAGCCCCTTTTCCGTTGAGGAAAATGAGATGCAGTTTGATTTTTTTTTTTTAAAGTGATCACAGACATAGTGGTCTCCTCACCCCAACAGGCCAACATCCTCATGATGGCCACCAAATTTAGGTGAATCATAATTTGTGATCTACCTCATAAATATGGATGAGGTGGGTCAGATTGCCACCCATTCCAATTCTGTATTTTGAGAACTTACCCATTATTATGTAGGTCAGTTCACAACATTTCACACCATTCAAAAAATATTGGTTGAAACCAGGGATTCATACATCTGGCACACAGTGGTTAAAACATTTTCTCAGTTGCTTCCCAGCTGTAATGCCCTCATTGTTTTAGACAAGAATTTGTATCACAGTGTTGGAAAGTGGATTATTAGTAGAGGTAAATATATATTTACCACTGGCAATATGGCCACTAACACAGTCCGGGGCTTAGAATTAGTCACAGCAAATTATTCTCATGCTCAACCCTTGATAGCTTGGATGCAAGCAGGTAGGCTTAACTTCATAGACAGGCATGTAAAGCATTTAAAAACACCAATTCAGTAAATAATTAAGACACAACACACAATAAAAATCCAACACTACTTTATTAAAATAGGAAATATGTTTATCTTCAAAATTTCACCAAAATGAAAAATTCCAATGTAAGGAACCGGAGAAAGGAATTTTGACCGATTTAGCACTATAGAGCACATATAAACCTATAGCACCTATTGATACATCTGGTCGCGCTAGACCGGGACAAAGTCGAAGTTTCAGGATGACTGCGATGGAGCCCTGAGCAGCTACCCCTAGTAGTAGGCCTTAGTCAAAGTTTTGACCTTCTGACTTAGAAACTTTTATAGAGACTTTTCTACCGGGCTCCGTCGAAGCTCTCCATCTGTCCGGGTTTAGTGAGGGTTCGCTGGCTTGCCTTGCTTCAAGCTTCCCGTCAAACCTATGGAAGTCAGACAACTTGACCGTTCCAGTGGGATGAACCAGGTATCCAAGCCGGCTCTTGTTTGAAGGTGGGCCGCTTGACTCTCGAGTTTGGTCCTGATCAACTCTTCTACCTTTGGAACTAGAAACTTTTATGGAATTTCTTCTACTGGGTCCCTCGATGTTCTTCAGCAGGCTGGATTTGGTGAGGGATCCCCGGCTTGGGTTTCAACCAGCTCCCGGTCAAACTCTGGTATTCAGACCTTAGGACCTGTTCAGCAGGATGAACCTGGAGGGAAGGTCTGATCGCAGTTGAGAGTCACTGGCTTTGCTGGCCAGGTTGAGTCTGTCCACTTATGGAGCTTTTTCCCAAAGTTGCTCTAATCTTCTCCAAACTTCTGTAACTTCTTCCTAAAGTGTCACAAATGTACTCCAATGGTCTAGAAGCTCCAAGATGGTCCCTGAAAGTTTGGGACTTCTGTTTCCCCAATCAACTTGGATAAAACCCTTACAAATCCACTGGAGTCTCACCAGAATGGGGATTCTTGGTTGTGATGGTCCAGGTGAACTCCAGGTCCTGGTTGATGAAAAACAAACTTCTGAGCATAAACCCTTCTACTTTCTCTTGTTTCAAAGCAGCAGACCTAATATGTTCTGCCTCTCTCAGATACATATTCAGTGTTCTCTGGATCAATCATAAGGGTACACCTGTCCAATGAGGTAGGGGAACACCCTAGAGCATGATTATTTCCTCCAGAGTGTGGCACTATGGTCTCCCAGAAAGCACTATTCTTCCAAAATTCATTATGGCTCAGCAGGGAGGCAAGAACTAGCTAAACCAACCTCCAGGGTGGCTACATCTCCTTTGTCTCACTCCCCCTGGTACCTGCACATTCCTTCCTTAAGCCTGCCATCGGGCTGGATTCATATGGGATGGGTGTAACTTGACCTGGTTCTTCTACGTGTACCCTCCTTCCCTTGAAGATCATGGCATTCCTGTGCAGCAGAACCTGCTCCTCCCATGATGGCTCCTCACCCCTGATGCCACATATCTCTTATGAAATCAGCCTGGCTAATCCACTTAAATCTGATTAATCAGTGCCCATCACTGGAAGGTTGAATTTCAGCTTCCAGACAAGAAAGTCTTATAAATTCTTGTCTGTATATTTAAGGATAAATTCAGTAATAGAATATTTCTCCTAGATCTTTGAATTACATTTTCTGTAATTCCTATCTGGAGATATTGATTAATAACTTCTTGCCATATTAACCTATGAGGCTGGGGATCTGCAATGGGTAAATTAACTGGGCAATTTCTCCAACACCAGGGCTTATGAAACATCTTTTATAAGGACCCTGTCTGTATCTGCTGGATTCCCTCCACTTGAACATCCAGCTGAGACTTTAGAGGTCCTGAATGTGTAAAGATATTACATATCGTCACTTTACAGTGCTCCTAGCACAAAGGTCGATTTTGGGAAGCACTTTACTAAAATGTGGGAAGTAAAATGTACAATCTCACTATCACCAGGGCATACAAAACCTATTTTATAAAGATGCTCCTTATATATACCTACCCCCCTTACCCATGGGACACCTAGAGGAGACCCTGGGGGTACCTAATATGCCATAATATTGTAGTGTATTCATTTTTAAGTGCCCTAAACACCAAAGCTGAGTTTGGGCACACTCTAATGTCAAAATCAGTCCTGCAACACAGAGCTATGTTTAAACTGACCTCGGGCCTCAACAGTGCACACACGCAAGTGCAGAAAAGGCTGCTGGCCTCTAAAATGCCATGCCCTATTATATACTAGGGACTTAAAGGTAGTTTTAATCCCTCTGCCTTATTTTGTATTAGGGCCTTATAGGGGAGATCATGCCAATCATAGGGGTAACCTAACCCATAGTGTACCCTAGTGCTTGTAGATGTTTTTACTGTATTCTAAGTATATTTCCAGCATATCACTGGCACTGGGCCTCATTAGGCAGAGCCCATGGACAGTCAGAGTCTGGTACCATCAGTACCAGTGTGCAAAGAAATGGGGGTGCCCAGGGTACTGGATGACTTTGCAACACACAGCCATACACAAGGTTTGGCTGTGTTATCAGTACTTTAATGTTTTCAAGTTGTTTTACATCTATTGAGTGGATCTTTCAGAGTAGTTGGACATATCGATCTGGATGATATAACATTTCTTATAAATCGAACTTCAGCACTTGAATCTTTGCTGATTGTATTGAATGACTGCATTCAGTCTAGTACTTCACTGATGAGCCAAAACAACCTGAACCTTAGCCCCAGCAAAGTTGCGTTCCTTCCAGTCGGTCTTAATCTACTACTTTTTTTCCTAACATTCTGGCCGAAAGACCTAAGCCAAGAGCCATAGTTGAACAGTAATGTCAAAAATGTCGCTGTTGTAATAGACCAAGGTATAACTTTGGAGCCACACATTTTAACAATTTTAAACACACTTTATTACAATGTATGTTCCTTTTGCATACTTTTCTCACCCAGCAGTGTTGAGTTTGTGTCACTCGGTCTATGTCAAAATGGCTTTTCCTGGCCTGCCTCTGTGCCCTGTTAACCACCTTTGAAACACTGCTGGTCGAAAGCTCATCTGTCTACACCTTCATGATCATCTTACAACTTTGCATTACAGCACTAACATTCCAGGGTAAATCATATTAAGTCCACGCTGCTTTTAGCAGGACTTTTATGGAAGAATTGCGATTCTCCTATTAACATGACCAGAGAATCTGGATTTCATTAAAGACACGGAGGCTAACATTATGCATTAATCCTTTTAATGCAGCTCACACAGCCGCCTACATCACAAAGGTTTAGAATAATAACAAGGTGACATCACAGTAACTATAAGAGGCGTGTGCCAGGAGAGATCAGCCTCTTTTAAATGCCTTGAACGACAGAAGGAACGAAGAAAGTATCTCGGAACTTGAAGGAGGTAATGAAGAAACTTGGAAGATCCCTGGAGAGACCTGGAGAATCCCTGGAGATTCATCAGTTAGAATTG
The DNA here is from genome assembly GCF_964261635.1 of Lissotriton helveticus. Lineage (NCBI taxonomy): Eukaryota > Metazoa > Chordata > Amphibia > Caudata > Salamandridae > Lissotriton > Lissotriton helveticus. Next base: position 1,701,304,374 of record NC_136063.1, on the reverse strand, counting down.
TCTGAAAGAAAATAGAGGGAGTCAAAGAGGACACAAGGTAACCTTCAGAAGCAGTAACAAGGAAAGCATGAGGTTAGAAGGCATGAATCAATAAAGGCAAAATAAAAACAAGTCAATTCTCCACATCCCTCAAGGGAGGGACGGGAGGGATAATGTTAGCCTCCGTGTCTTTAATGAAATCCAGATTCTCTGGTCATGTTAATAGGAGAATCGCAATTTCATTACAAGACAGGAGGCTACATTATGCATGTTGGTAGCCCTGAAGAACAGCATCTGAGACGTGTTCTATGGGTTTGCAGTAATGGTGTGCAAAGGTAGAAGCATTAGACCAGTCAGCACAGTTTAGAATTACATTCAACTTACCACCAGACCAAAAGGACTTGCTGGACATAGCACTCCTTAGGGAGTGAGCTTGGAATTTAGAAAGGTCAATACCAGCAAGGCTCATGGCCAATTTAACCCATCTAGCAATGGAGCAAGATGAAATGGGTTTAAAAGGTTTGACGTAGGAGATAAGAAGCTGATTCGCATCAGGTGGGCGAAGGTCCTTCATTCTAGAGTCATATTCTTTCATGCAGTTAACAACACAAAGTTTTTTGCAGAAATCAAAACGAGGGTAGGAAATGAAATCAGACATAGTCTTGGTTCTCCTATGAATCTCGAATTTAACACCAAACATGTCATAACATCTATAAGAAATATCTAAGGCTTTGACATCGGAAACCCTGCGACAAGAAATCAGGCACAAGAGAGTGGCAAGTTTAATGGAAAGACATTTCCTATTAAGAAAGGAGTTATCAGGCCAGGAGGAAAAAAGGTCAAGCAAAAGTTTGACATCCCAAACAGATTGATATTTAGGTCTAGGAGGTCTCTTAAGTCTGATACTTTTAAGAACTCTACAAATAATAACATTTTTACCTACCGTCTTATGATTGACAAGAGAGTGTCCAGCTGAAATTGCAGATCTAAAACAGTTAATAGATCTATAGGAGAGACCACTGTCGAAGAGTTCCACCAGAAAATTGACTATACTGGGGATAGGAGCTTCCACGGGATCCAAGTCCCTTTCCAAGCACCAACTAGACCATTTCTTCCAGATGTTATTATATCTGTAGTGTGTTCCAGGTGCCCAAGATTCTCCAAGGAGGGTGAGAGCCGAAGACGAAAGTCCAGACAATTGGTTAGATTGCCTGACACTTTCCAGGCAAGAAGGTTCAGGTTCCCTGAGAGAACCAGGTGGTGATCTTCTCCGCTTGCGTTTAGGAGGAGTCCCTGAGTAGCCGGAATCAGGAAGGGAACGTCGCAAGAAAGTTCCAGAGCAGTGGGGAACCATGCTTGAGACGGCCAGAAGGGGGTTATCAGGACCAAGGAGCATTGTTCCTGTCTCACCTTCTGCAGAACCCTTTGGATCATCGCAAAGGGGGGAAAGGCGTAAGGGCAGAGGGGAGCCCAGGGCTGGAGGAAGGCGTTCACAGCCAGAGCACCCGGGTCTGGCATCCAGCTGAAGTATTGGGGGAGTTGAAAGGTCAACCGGCTTGCGAAGAGGTCCACGTCGAAGGGACCCCAGAAGTGGAAAAGGAAGTTGAAAACAGAGGTATCGAGTTTCCAATCGCTGAAGTCTAGAAGGAACCTCGAGTTCCAGTCTGCTGAAATATTGGATTTCCCTGGGAGATATTCTGCCCTCAGGGAGATTTTGTGTTCTAGGCAGAACATCCAAAGTTTCTTGGCCAGGTCTGATAGGTCGGCAGACCTCGTGCCACCGAGACGATTGATATAAGAGACTGCAGAGATGTTGTCCATTTTCAGGAGAACGGATCTGCCCTGGAGAGAGTGTCTGAAACTCATCAGAGCGTAGAGTCCAGCTGTCAGCTCTAAGAAATTTATATGGTGAGAAGATTCTGAGGGGGTCCAGACACCACCGGTGTCCTGGTCGAGGAGGCGTGCTCCCCAACCGTGAAGGCTGGCGTCTGACTCTAGAACGAAATCCGGAGTTGAACCGAAGATAGCCCTTCCGTTCCACGCATCCAAATTGTCCAGCCACCAAGAAAGTTCTAGTCTGGCTTGTTCGTCCAGGGAGACATGGTCTCCGTACCAGAGGCCGGATCTGAGAGCATTGGCTTTCACTCTCTGAAGGGCACGGTAGTTCAGCGGGCCTGGGAAGATAGCTTGGATCGAGGAAGAGAGGAGGCCAAGAAGTCTGGCCAGTTCTCGGAGGGAGAGGGATTGTTGTTTCAGGACGAATCTGATTTCCTTGCGGATTTTGGCGATCTTCTTTTTTGGGAGAAGGAGGAGACAGCTGGAGGTGTCCACAGTGAAGCCTAGGAACTCCAGAGAAGTGGAGGGTGAAAGAATGGACTTTTCCCTGTTTATAATGAATCCGAGGTCCTCTATGAGATTCATGGAGGCCTGGAGATCTTTTAGTAACTGCGAATGGGATTGGGACATGATGAGGATGTCGTCTAAGTAAATAATGAGACGGATACCTCTGGTTCTTAGGGTGGAGACGATCGTTCTCATGACCTTGGTGAAACACCAAGGTGCGGATGAAAGGCCGAAGGGGAGGGCCTGAAACTGAAAAAGGCGATTGTCCCAGATGAATTGGAGAAAGGGTTGATGTTCTGCAGCCATGGGTATGGTGAAATAGGCATCCTTTAAGTCCAATTTGACTAACCAGTCTCCTTGAAGGAGGAGATCCCTGAGAAGATGGATGCCCTCCATCTTGAAGTGTCGATAGACGAGGTATTTGTTTACCTCTCGAAGGTTTATTACTGGGCGCCAACCCTTGTCCTTCTTCTCGACAAGGAAGAGGGTGCTTACGAAGTTTTTCTGAGACCAAGGTACCTCTATTATGGCGCCCTTCTTTAACATAGAGGAGACCTCTTCTTTGACGATTTGCAGGTGTTCTGGAGGAAGAACCAGGGGGTTCGGAGTGACGTATTGGTATGGGATCTCTAGGAATTCTATTTTGAACCCTTGAACTGTTTCTAGAACCCAGGGGTCTTGCGTTAGGGATTTCCAAACGTGAAGGAAGTATTTGAGCCTGCCCCCGACCTTGGGAGGGGAAGAAGGAAGAGGAGCACTTACCTTGGGTAGCGTTGTTGGAGGCGCCACGGGGGGGGAAGCCTCTTCCTCGGGAACCTCTTCCTCTAGGCGGGTAGTATTGTCTATTGTTGGAGGGGTAGAAGCCTCTGCCGCTCGAACCCCTTCCTCTTCCAGGCGGGAAGGGCCGAAAATTTCCACGGCCGGAAGAGCGGCCCCTTCTTCCGGCCCGGCCAAAAAGGTTTGTAGGGAAAACCCTTTTCATATTAGATTGTGCTCTGTCCAGAGCGGTAAAGGTCGCTACATATTTACCCAGCGTTTTAATCATATCCTCTCCAAAGAGGAGGCCATTAGGCTTGGAGGAGGGCTCCTTCTCTGCGAGATCGCCGAGTTTGGGGTTTATTCTATTGAGGATGGTCCTCCTTCTTTCGATGTTGAGTGAGGAATTTGCGTTACCCAGAAGTACAATTGCCCTTTGGCTCCATCCCCTGATTAGGCTAGTATCCAGGGGAGTGTTGGAGATGTGGGATTCTTCAGCTAGGTCGAGAATTTTAGTAAGGGGGCCTAAAAGGTCGAGGAGGCGATCCTGGCAGGCTTTAAGAGCTCTTTCAAGGCCCCTCCTGGGGTCCTTCCCTAATTTAAATAGGAACTTTATGAGGTCAGGGTCTAGGTTGGGGGTTTGGCATACCTTGTCCTCAATGTAAGGCCTGGGGCATTCGGACCTCATAGTGTTGCGAGAGTGTAGCTCGAGAGAGTTTCTGAGCCATTTAGTCACGAACTTTGCAACATGGTCATGTGGGTACCATCTAGAGCTGTTGGGGTGAGATATGTTGGTTAGGGAGAACATTTCTCCACCTAGGGGATCAAGGACCGCGTCCTTTGAAGAGGGTGAGGAATCTGCCTCTGAAAATGTGTTGAGATCCAAGTCGCCCAAGTCTCCCTCATCGAGGTCGAGCACGAACTCGTCGTCTGGTTCGTTGAAGAACTCGTCTTCATCAGAACTAGGATCCACACGAGCACTGTCAGTATATGTGCCGCTTAGGACACCTGTCAGAGTTGTGCCGCTAGGGACACCCAACCCAAGTGTGCCGCGAGGGGCAACCTTGCCTTTTGAGGCGCTAGGGCCTCCCAAACCTTGTGAGGTGCTTGGACCTCCCATGATGTGCGAGGTGTCACGACCTCCATCAGTGCTAGGGCAGTGTCTGGATTTCTTTTGGGGCTTAGAGTAATTAGAATCACATGGAGGGTCAAGCAAAAGTGATCTTTTATTGGATATGACCTCCCTGAATGTATCCAGCATACAGGTCCTCATCTCCCTCTGTAGGAAGGTTTTAAAGGCGTCGCTATTGTGGTTAGGGGAGCTAGCCATAGCATCGTCTGATTCCAAATCAGACATGAGTAAATAAGGGTTGGTCAAGTTAGGGTTAAATGTATAAGCCGGTTGGTTCTTAAGATAAAGTGTGTCTAATACTTTTTTTTTTTTTTTTTTTTATGGTATTAGGCTTGTTCAGATTCTGTTTGCTGTATCAGGTCTTTTTTTTTTTTTTTGGGTCAGAACGAGGGTTAAATGACCTATTTTAGGGCCGGAGTTAATGCCAGGCTGAAGTTGCCGGTAATTGGTATTTCCGCTAAGTATGGGAAAGGGTTGCTGCGGGGAACAGCCGGTCGGTCAGTTGAAAGAGGCGCTTTCGGAGAGCAACGGGCGTGCTCGAGCCTCTCTAACTAACAGCGTAGAGGAATGGACCTTAGGGGGCGCCTCGCGGAACGTCGCGGTTGCCGAGGTCCATTCCTCTGCCCAGACGGAGAGCCTGTTTCGGGGGTCATTCGCGAGCCTCAAGGGGTCGGGGGAAACAGTGTGGAGCGGTCGGATAGGACCGGGGAGGGCGGGAAGGACGCTGGAAGTGGGAGCGGCAAGGGAAAGGCGCCACGACGAGAAGGACGAGACTGGAGTGAGCGCCGGGTGAATGCGAGTGAGGCGCGCTGTAATTAAGCGCGAGGAGGTGAGGAGGGGTGAAGGCAAGGGAGCGGTGTAAAGCGCGACGACCATAGATTGGAAGTCGTGGGAGAGAGAAAATAGGAGCATTTCGAAACGGGGAATATTTCAAGTACTAAGTTAAACCATGCTAGTGTAAAGCCATAAGGTTTTCAATTACGAATAAGCATAGCAAAACAGAGAAAGCCTTCAAATACAAATAAGCATATCATAAACAGTGAGATAGTGATAAGGTAAGAGAAAGAGAACTTATCTGTTGTGAGCCGCATTTAAAAGAGGCTGATCTCTCCTGGCACACGCCTCTTATAGTTACTGTGATGTCACCTTGTTATTATTCTAAACCTTTGTGATGTAGGCGGCTGTGTGAGCTGCATTAAAAGGATTAATGCATAATGTTAGCCTCCTGTCTTGTAATGAAATCTCTCAGTTACTCAGTTACAAATTGATTTAATAAATACCCTTGGATTACTGTAGGCATCAAATGCCTTGGTATACAAGTTTACAAGAACGACAAATGCCTCAAAATTGAGCAGCTCTATCTCACCCATAGCCATCACCATGGAATTAATTTCCTTCCCTACACACTAGAATTACGGTATCTTCCTCCTGCCACTGTATAGATATAGGGGAGGTGACTGTTTTGCATCAGATCACCATTGATAAGTGTGAAAGGAGAGAATGTACACTCTACACCTATTCAAATGAAGAATGTTCTCTCTCAAGCTATGAGAAGAACTTTATGCAAGGCCTGGAACCAGCAATGAGTTGGAGAAGGAAGGTTTGTAAGTATAAAAACAAATGGATTAACAGAAAAACAAAACCCGGATGAACAAAGAGAGGCGGGTTGTTTGGGTGGAGCTCATAATCAGTCACTAAGGTATGAGAGGTGTTTAATGTGACCAGAGTCTGACATTTAATGATTTATTATGTCACCATTAGCAGAAATAAACGATAATAGGTTGTAAGCATCCTGTTTCTTTGATCCGTTATGTTTGTGATTATCTGTAACAGTGTTTGCATGAACCATAATGCCATCGGGCATTTTGGCACTTTGTCAGTTGTAAAAGTAAGGATCTCTAAGACATGGCTCTGTTAAAACTGAAGGTTGTGGTATATTCATGCCTCCCCTACCTACCATTTCAGCGAGTTGTGCTTTAAGCAAGGTTATAGAGAACCTATATCATTTTGTCGTGGGATGTTAGATGGACAGTTAGAAGTGGCATGAAAGGGGGTGGACACGAAAGCACCCTCACTTCTGCATGTCCTAATAAAGCTGATGCATCTCACCTTAGAGGCTGTCCTCACTCTTAACAAGAATCCGTTGAGGAGCAATTTAAAGAAGACATTCAGAAAAGAAAACAACACCATTCTTTTTACATTGTTCTATATCACTAACATTGTGGAAGTATATGTGCTCTAAAAAATGTATTTGTTTTATAACTTCTTCTGGGGTGTTGAGACTTTCCGACATCATGCACCGAAAGGCTCCTTTAAATCAAGTGTTTATTCCTAAAGTATTTTTAGTTGCTGTGCCTAGCACCAAGAGCCTCAGGCTTTGGGAAAGGTTTTACATATCAGAAGTACTGAAATTATAGCAATTTCTCACTCAATCAATCACGCAATTAAAACTTGAATTGGTTTTTATTGATCTAAAATCATAAAAGTACAGCATAAGCATTCTTTAAAACAAAATGTACAATTAAACACACAGCCAAATATACAACCATGACACATTCAGAAACGGATCAATCAAAATGAATACATTTTAGAATGACCAATAAGACAGTCCATCCTTATGAGTTCCTACTTGTGGTGCGCAAGCCTTTCCTCAGGCATAGAACACAGCGAATTTAAGTAAAAACAGCAAAAAGTACTTCAAGAGAGTCCATGTGAGGGAGGAAAAGCGATACAGGGGCACAATCACTGAGCTGATATTTTCTCAAAAAGAGTTTAATAAAAATGGCTCTAGACACATTATATATACATTGGGGCTTATTTATAAGAACCCTGTTTCAACTTTGCACCACATAAAGTAATATACACATGACACAGGGCTCTCATAAAGAATTATTAAGCCACACAAAGCCACTCTACATGGCTATGAGTGACCTCATAAATAATCAGTAAGCCGCAGCGGTGCAAGTTGCTGTGCCCGCTTACTCTGCGCCCGGGGAACGTTCAATGGACATCACTTGGGTTTTCCCTCCCAACTCTCATGGAATTTGATGCTGCCCAAGTTTTAGAAAGAGAAGTAAACCTGGGGAAGCGTGAAATCTGTATGCCTCCCGAGGTGAGGCGTAACGAGAAGAAATAGACTTATTTCTCCTCATTGTCCCTCTTTCCATGTGCACACTTAGAAGAGGATAATGCCTTGTAGGATTTTTTTTGTGCCGGAAGGTTCCAATTTCTTAACAAAACAATCCTGGTGCATCAAACCATGGTGCAGGGGTGCCTAAGTTGGCACTAGGTGGCCAAAAGGGTGTACAGTCATAATATCGAGTCAATTATTTCGACTGGACAGAATATCGAGTAAAAAATATAGAATGGACATAATATCGACTAGACATAATATAGACAACAAAAATATCGACTAGAGAAAATTAATATCGAATAGAATGGACATAATATCGAATCAAAAATATAGAATGGACATAATATCGACTAGACATAATATAGACAACAAAAATATCGAATTTAAGGTAAGTTAATAATAATTTTTATTTTTTGTGTAATATAAGTCTGTAGCGGGTTGTGGGTTTATAGGGGAATAGGGTGGGAAGTAATTTAATTCTAATTAATTAAATATGTTAATTTATTTATTGATATATATTTAGAATTAATTGTTAATTAATTATTAATTGGTAATTAATTAAAATATAATTGGTAATTAATTATAATTGATTAATTGATAAATATTTTAATTTTAGTAATTTATTTTCTGTAGCGGGTTGTGGGTTTATAGGGGAATAGGGTGGGAAGTAATTTAATTATAATTAATTAAATATGTTAATTTATTTATTGATAATAATTTAGAATTAATTGTTAATTAATTATTAATTGGTAATTAATTAAAATATAATTGGTAATTAATTATAATTGATTAATTGATAAATATTTTAATTTTAGTAATTTATTTTCTGTAGCGGGTTGTGGGTTTATAGGGGAATAGGGTGGGAAGTAATTTAATTATAATTAATTAAATATGTTAATTTATTTATTGATATTTTTTAATAATTAATTGTTAATTAATTATTAATTGGTAATTAATTAAAATATAATTGGTAATTAATTATAATTGATTAATTGATAAATATTTTAATTTTAGGGTTCAGGGTCAGTTTTCAGTTTTTGGGTAAAGGGGTATTTTTAGGGTTCAGGGTCAGTTTTCAGTTTTTGGGTAAAGGGGTATTTTTAGGGTTCAGGGTCAGTTTTCAGTTTTTGGGGTAAAGGGGTATTTTTAGGGTTCAGGGTCAGTTTTCAGTTTGTAGGTAAAGGGGTATTTTTAGGGTTCAGGGTCAGTTTTCAGTTTTTGGGTAAAGGGGTATTTTTAGGGTTCAGGGTCAGTTTTCAGTTTTTGGGTAAAGGGGTATTTTTAGGGTTCAGGGTCAGTTTTCAGTTTTTGGGGTAAAGGGGTATTTTTAGGGTTCAGGGTCAGTTTTCAGTTTGTAGGTAAAGGGGTATTTTTAGGGTTCAGGGTCAGTTTTCAGTTTTTGGGTAAAGGGGTATTTTTAGGGTTCAGGGTCAGTTTTCAGTTTTTGGGGTAAAGGGGTATTTTTAGGGTTCAGGGTCAGTTTTCAGTTTGTAGGTAAAGGGGTATTTTTAGGGTTCAGGGTCAGTTTTCAGTTTTTGGGTAAAGGGGTATTTTTAGGGTTCAGGGTCAGTTTTCAGTTTTCGGGTAAAGGGGTATTTTTAGGGTTCAGGGTCAGTTTTCAGTTTATGGGTAAAGGGGTATTTTTAGGGTTCAGGGTCAGTTTTGGGTTTTTGGGGTACAGGGGTACTTTGTAAAAATAAAGTAAAATTACATTTAAATTACATTTATTTAATAAAATTAAATTATATTAAATTATATTATAATATTTTTTATTAATTTATATTCAAAAAATTATTATATACTTACCAATACTTATGTTGTAATGGTATGCGTTGTAAAGGTATATGCGTTGTAAAATCTTGCGTTGTAAATGTATGCGTTGTAAAAGTTTTTGCGTTGTAAAAGTTTTGTTGTAATGGTAGGCGTTGTAAAAGTATGCGTTGTAACGTCATACATCCCTGGAGTGGGAATAGTAATTTTAACCTCTACGCTATCCAGCGCTTTCCCTACTGTTGCACCCACTGGAGTGGGAGTAGTAAATTTTACCTCTACGCTATCCAACACTTTTGCTAATGTTGAACTCACTATAGTTGTAACAATACATTTTAAACATTTTCTAAAATGTTATATATGTTTATTTAATAATATGTTTAAATATATATATATATATATATATATATATATATATATATATATATATATATATATATATATATATATATATGTGTGTGTGTGTAATTTTTGGTGATATAATTTTTTTAATTAGATAAATTATTTATTAAAATTATATTTTTTTAATAATTATTTCTAAGTTTATATTAAATATATTTATTACTATATTAGTTTTAACTTACTTTTAAGACATTTTAAAAAATCGATATTTTGACAGTCTATATTTTTGTAAGTCGATATTTTGGAGTCGATATTTTGGTACTTACCTGTTTGAAGATAGGGAGTCGATATTTTGTCAATCGATATTTTTGACTCGATATTTGTGTATCTCGATATTTGTGTCGTCGATATTATGTCAGTGATCCGGCCAAAAGGTACTAGCACAGACAGAAAGGACAGGAATGCATCATATTGCCTTCATACCGTGCATTCCTGCCCTTTCACTTTGGTGTAGGGTAGTGCAGCAAAGTGCCTTACTGCACAGCCCTACGCCAAAATGCCATAAATGAGGCCCATGATGTACAATGTGTTTTGGGGAGAAAGAATATCACAAAGGCATTTACCTAGTTGATTTGACTAATCATTCTGGAGTGGGAAGTGATCAAAAGCTGCGCACTGTTGTATCTGAATCTTATAAGTATTTCTGTTGAGGTTCCTGGATGCAGAGGGAGATAGATTAAGATAGAAACTGAACGTACTCTTGAATTAGGCTATATCAGATCTTTTCTCTGCAAACATCTGTACTCACATGTTTTTAAGCTCAAAAAATCACGGAACACAGCACAGCAGCCAAAAATGCTGTGTTGCGTGAAAGGGGAGAAGCAAGAGAGCACCATATATATTCAGAGGTATGGTGGTGGAATGTCGCTCACTGCTTTTCAGCAGAGCAAAGAAGAAGCATAAAATGATAATAACTTTAAGTTAATATCATTTAATGCTTTATGCTGCTTTGTAGGAGGGTGTGTGGGCGGGGTTGCTCTGCTCTTGGAGCTGGGAAGAAGTGGTTTGCCCAATCCTAAGTGCGTAATGACTGTTTGGTCGCCCTCTCGGCTGCCCAAACCAGTCATGCGCACTTTCCAGGTTCTCCATGCAGGCTGCTTTACAGCCTGCTTGGAAAACAAGCCCAGGCCCCTATTCCCTGGCTGATCGTCGAACCAGGCTGATCAAAACCAATCACAACGCTGCATTGCGTGGGGCCTGCTTGTTCTTCCGTCTGAGATGGAGGCGAGTAGGAATGGACACGTGGGACCTGTCGCAAAGGTAAGTTCCTTTACTTCTTGTGTTAATATGTGCAACCCCTCTCGTGACCTGCTCACCACCCACAAGCCATGCCGGCCGCCACTGGAAATATGGCTCTATCCTACCAGCTTACTAGCGCCGTCTCTGATTTTAGCTGCTGTGAACCAAGCACACATCTTAGGACCATACAGCTAGGGTGCGTGCATGAGTCTGTCATAAGTTTTAAACAGGAAGGGTATCCTTCCTGTATAAAATACTATGGCTAGGCAATGTTAACACCTTTTCCTATTTTGTTTGTGTGCTGTATAGTGCAGCACGAATGCAAAGTCAGAAAAGCAAGGAGAAATGAAAAAATGTCTACTTTTTTACACCTGCTTTTCAACAGCATGATTTTTTTGCGCTAAACCCTGTCCACTAATGTCAGTAGGTTTAGTGTATAAAAGCATCGGTGTTTGCATGGGAACGCACATGTAACACCCGTATAACGCCAAGAAAAACTAAAGGTGGTGATGGACGGAGCGTTGACAATACAAACACTCACCCCCAGTCAACTGAGCTGGGTTTAATCCATCACCGTTCTTTAGCTCACTCCGCCACCCCAGTTCAGACATGGCCATATGCAAATCAGTCTGACGCTGTGCCTCATGGGAACAGTCCAGCCCGAACTGCCAAGCCATGTCTTCCCTGGACCGGAATCAAGCTTCCCAGGACCGGTTTCTGGCATTACAGCCGTCTTCAGACGGGCTTGCTTGACTCCAGTGGCAAAGTGAGCAAGGGACTCACATCTGAGCATACCCTGCAAACTTAGGGCGAACCAAGAAAAACCAAAGGTGGGGATGGACGGAGCGTTGACAATACAAACACTCACCCCCAGTCAACTGATCTGGGTTTAATCCATCACCGTTCTTTAGCTCACTCCGCCACCCCAGTTCAGACATGGCCATATGCAAATCAGTCTGACCCTGTGCCTCATAGGAACAGTCCAGCCCGAACTGCCAAGCCATGTCTTCCCTGGACCGGAGTCAAGCTTCCCAGGACCGGTTTCTGGCATTACAGCCATCTTCAGCCGGGCTTGCTTGACTCCAGTGGCAAAGTGAGCAAGGGACTCACATCTGAGCACACCCTGCCAACTTAGGGCGAACCAAGAAAAACCAAAGGTGGTGATGGACGGAGCGTTGACAATACAAACACTCACCCCCAGTCAACTGATCTGGGTTTAATCCATCACCGTTCTTTAGCTCACACCACCACCCCAGTTCAGACATGGCCATATGCAAATCAGTCTGACCCTGTGCCTCATGGGAACAGTCCAGCCCGAACTGCCAAGCCATGTCTTCCCTGGACCGGAATCATGCATTGCGTGGGGCCTGCTTGTTCTTCCGTCTGAGATGGAGGCGAGTAGGAATGGACACGTGGGACCTGTCGCAAAGGTAAGTTCCTTCACTTCTTGTGTTAATATGTGCAACCCCTCTCGTGACCTGCCCACCACCCAAAAGCCATGCCGGCCGCCACTGGAGATATGGCTCTATCCTCCCAGCTTACTAGCGCCGGCACTGATTTTAGCTGCTGTGCACCAAGCAAACATCTTAGGACCATACAGCTAGGGTGCGTGCATGAGTCTGTCATAAGTTTTAAACAGGAAGGGTATCCTTCCTGTATAAAATACTATGGCAAGGCAAGGTTAACACCTTTTCCTATTTTGTTTGTGTGCTGTATAGTGCAGCACGAATTCAAAGTCAGAAAAGCAAGGAGAAATGAATAAATGTCTACTTTTAACACCTGCTTTTCAACAGCATGATTTTTTTGCGCCAAACCCTGTCCACTAATGTCAGTAGGTAGGGTTTAGTGTATAAAAGCATCGGTGTTTGCAGGGTAACGCACATGTAACACCCGTATAAAGCCCCCTTAAGGTAAAGTAATGCAAAGCAGCATTTTGTGCTGCTGTGCATTACTTTCCATACAACCCAATGCAAATGCCAATTTGTGTTGGTTTGTTAATCACCAGAAAGCTTTAGCGTTGGTTTACCATTAAAAAAAGTAATGTTAATCAGATGCTAAACCTTTGTGAATCCATGGTTTGCAGAATTATAAACCATATCGGGTCTCCAAAGGTTATTGGTTAAAATGTTGAAGTTCTTAAGCCAAGTAATAGCAAGAACCTTATCTAAGGCTAAACAGTCATTTATAACTAGCCTATTTAATGTGGCTTTCTCAGAGTTCCACATTCTGTGCCAAGGCATTAACGATTGAAGCCTTGTAAGGTCTTCTATAAAACATAGACGGCACAGGAAGACGGAGTACTTTGTGAAAGTGACAACATTCTTCTGAGACGTGCATTTTCTGGTAAGTGTATACTCCAACTTTATGAGATTTGGAGATGCACTCCCTCTTCCAAGTACCTAATCTCTTTTGACTGAATTTTCTCTGGATTAATCCGCTTTATCTAGCGTGCTGCAGGGGTGACACGTTTGTCCAAGACCGTGTCTCTAACTGAACCTCCCTACCTCGAGACCATAGGTCCCGACCCCTACGCACAATCTCAATGGGAATTTACCACCAAAATATATTCAACTGTATATACATTAAAGAACAATATTTGAATTAAATGTGAACATTTATTTCCGACACCATAAATGTTTTTTCAAATGAATTCTTATAGCAAATCATAAAGCATAATTATGAAACATATGCAATCTTAAATTTCATTTACACATGTAAAGTTTTCAAATGTAAAGTTTTCTAATTAACAATTCATCTGTAATTTCTTGAAGATGCTCTATGCATTTCGGGTCACACCGGACCCTTCATCAGGAGCAAGTGCCATCTAAAAAACAATGTTACACAGCAATAAGCAATATGTACCAACTGGAGTGTGCAATGTATCAAAAATTATTCGAAAAAGCAATACAAATTGCAGTGAAATCAATGTAACCATGTGGTGCATTATAGTGCCCTTCACCTCAGTGTTCGAAAAATAACCATACTCTGGACTTACTTGATCCATCCTACTAAATACTCGTTAATCTGAAAAAAAGAACCAACATAGGATCTAACCTGCAACTTAAATAATGACAAACTTAAGTAATACTACAAAGCTAATATAGTAGTATAATATACATGCTACCCAAAATTCATAAGGATCTACAGAATTTTCCAATGAGACCCATCGTCACGGGATGTGGAACTATCTTTGAACCATTAGGCCAATACATAGACACTTTTCTTCAACCATTCGTACAACACTGGCGTTCTTACGTCAAAGACACCACCGACTTCTTAAATAAGATTGAAGAAGTATCTTGCACAGAGAACATGTTGTTATGCACAGTGGACGTTAAGTCACTTTACACCTCAATTCCCCATCTTCAGGGAATTGAGGCGGTAGAGTGGGCATTACTCCAAGAAAGAGACATTAAGGCAGATAAAATCTTCATATTGGAAATGTTGCAGTTTTGTTTGTTCCACAGTTATTTTTCCTGGAACAATCAATATTTTCTGCAACAGAAAGGTACGTCTATGGGTTTTGCCGGGGCTCCGGCGTACGCCAATACCTACATGGCTAAATTTGAATCAGATAACATCTTCAATGATCAGGAATGGAGTACCAGCACTAGACTGTTTTGCAGGTTCATAGATGACATATTCATCATCTGGACAGGCGACAGACAAAGTTTAGAGAGAAAACTCTCACAGTTGAACACGTATGATGACAATATTGAATTCACTCATGACATCAGTGATTCTCAAATATCGTTTTTAGATGTTTTAGTAAAAATTGAAAATCAACAAATCAGCAAGTCCCTCTACAGAAAAGATACTGATGTAAACAATGCGCTCAAATACCAAAGCTTTCACCCACCGAGCTTGAAGAAAAATCTCCCTTTTTCTCAATTCATGAGATTAAAACGTATATGTTCTGATAAAACAGATCTGGAAGCTCAATTAAGAATTCAGGTGCAAAAGTATGAGGAGAGGGGATATCCTACCAATGTAATTGAGCAGGCAAACAAAAGAATTCACGCCATGGAACGGAAAAATTTGTTGATCCAGAAACCGAAGGTCAAACAAGAAAGACATGTATTTGTTTCCAAATTCAACACAAGCACCCAAAAAATCAAGAATATAATTAATCGCCATTGGGTTCTTCTGGAAAACGAATTGGATTTTCAAGGTTTATTTTGTGTTAAACCCTTGTTTGCTTACACCAGGTCGAAGAACATCAAAGAAATTTTAAAATTTCCCACGTATAGGAAAGAAACTACAGTGAATAGAGGAATGAAAAAATGTGCTAAGTGTGTCCATTGAAGCAACGTGATTATTGGAAACAAACTGCATCATCCCCAGTCAGGCAAAGAAATCGCATTACATCATAATTCAGATTGTAACTCCATGAACCTGATCTACTATATAAAATGCCCCTGCGGGAAAATTTACGTAGGCAAAACAGAAAGGAAACTAAAAGTGCGCATTTCAGAACATAAGAGCACTATAAGGAATAAAAATCTAAAGAGTAATTTGGCGTCCCACTGGATTTAAGAAAGGCACAGTATCTCTCAACTACAGTTCTCAGTGTTAGAACAGGTAGTTCTCCCTGAAGGTGTGGATCACACGAGATCCCTCCTCCAGAGAGAAGCATTTTGGATAAAAAAATTGGGTACCCAAGAACCAAAAGGTTTAAATGATAAGTTTGATCTATCATGTTTTTTGTAAATTCGCTCACTGCGCTGTATATTGTTGACTTAGTACCTATGTAAATATTGTAAATATTGTGCATTGTGTTATAGAAATTGTAACATCATTAAGCAATCATTTGCTCTTTTCCATTCATGTCTCATACATTTACACTCTTCCAGCACTTTTTATATGGTGTCAGCACAGCAGTTCTGATGGCAGTGTTCAATTCAAGGAGTAATAACGTTTTTTCTATTGTTTTTACGATCCTCTTTTGGTTGAGGGGCGAGTCTAGTTTCCGCAGGAGTGATATTAGTTTTGACCCCGAGTGTGGCTTGGGATTCAGTTTTTATGTGCACCAGTCCGTATGGGTAACGTTATTAGTTCCAGTGTATTGGAGAATGTCCGGAGTATTTTCACTTTTCACCATTTGAAGATGGCGGCTACAGATATGTTATGGAATAGTAGTCCGTTCTTAGTGTTTATCGATCGAGACTGGGTATTAGCACCGATCTTCAGTTAGGAACCATAGAGTCGTATCCAAAGGAGGTCCGTGGAAGCGGAGTTGTTTGGTAGCACGAGGAAGTCCCGGTAAGCTCTACATAGAGCAAGTATTTTTTGGATGTGCGCTTTTTTCGAGCGTTTTCTCGAGTGGAGGTTTGATGAACGTTTGTTTGGTATTTGACATTTACAGGGTTCCCTGACATAAGCTCCGTTTTGAGAGTTGAAAGTACGAGAGTATTCCTAAAGGTGGCTGCGGCATTCAGTAGATTTTGTGGAAGTCCTTCGGTAAGTCCTGAAGGCCAAGTTTTCATTAGCTTTGTAGTATTACTTAAGTTTGTCATTATTTAAGTTGCAGGTTAGATCCTATGTTGGTTCTTTTTTTCAGATTCACGAGTATTTAGTAGGATGGATCAAGTAAGTCCAGAGTATGGTTATTTTTCGAACACTGAGGTGAAGGGCACTATAATGCACCACATGGTTACATTGATTTCACTGCAATTTGTATTGCTTTTTCGAATAATTTTTGATACATTGCACACTCCAGTTGGTACATATTGCTTATTGCTGTGTAACATTGTTTTTTAGATGGCACTTGCTCCTGATGAAGGGTCCGGTGTGACCCGAAATGCATAGAGCATCTTCAAGAAATTACAGATGAATTGTTAATTAGAAAACTTTACATTTGAAAACTTTACATGTGTAAATGAAATTTAAGATTGCATATGTTTCATAATTATGCTTTATGATTTGCTATAAGAATTCATTTGAAAAAACATTTATGGTGTTGGAAATAAATGTTGAAATTTAATTCATATATTGTTCTTTAATGTATATACAGTTGAATATATTTTGGTGGTAAATTCCCATTGAGATTGTGCGTAGGGGTCGGGACCTATGGTCTCGAGGTAGGGAAGTGTATACTCCAAGCCTTGACATGACTCCAAATGCACACTCCTATATTGATACCGATATACACTCCTTCTCGCTTACTAGTGTTTTAAAGATATCTTTTGAGGTGTCTATTCAGACTTCATCCTGCACTCTCTCAACAACGACCGCAACACCACCACCCTGCTGGACAACCTCGCAAACCTGGGACTCAAGCAGCTGGTGACCACTCCCACCCACTACACCGGACACACACTCGACCCGATCTTCTCTTCCAGCAAGGACATCGCCTTCAGCCACGCCACGGGACTCCCATGGACGGACCACAGCTGCGTCCACTTCAGCTTCAGAAGGACCACGCTCCACCATCACCAGCAACAGGCTCCCCGTAGAAGCTGGAACAAGATCACGGCAGACCAGCTCACTACGTCCTTGAGCAAGAACCCTCCCACCAGCACAACGAACCCCAGTCAAGCAGCCACCAACCTCACGAAATGGATCAGCGACTGCGCAGACGAACTCGCCCCGCTGAAGACCCCGCCGAGCAGACCCGGCAGCAAGAAAGCCCCATGGTTTAACGACGAACTTAAGAGCTCCAAGAAGAACTGCAGAACACTCGAGAAAACCTGGCGCACAGACCCAACACCGGACAACATGACTGCCCTCAAGCTCGCCACCCGAAAACACCACCAGCTGATCCGCGCCACCAAGAAAACTGCATTCAAGGAACGACTGGACAACAACGCACACAACAGCAAGGAACTCTTCAACATCATGAAAGAGCTCTCCAACCCCAACGCCGGAAACAACGACATCACCCCTTCGCAAGACCTCTGCAACTCCCTCGCCTCCTACTTCCACAACAAGATCGCGGACATACACAACAGCTTCAGCACTCGACCAACGCACGCCACGACCAAACCACCGCCCCCCACCACCACCCTCCGCACCTGGACCCCGATCAGCACCGAAGACACCATCCGCACGATGAACTCCATCCACTCCGGATCTCCGACAGACCCCTGCCCTCACCACGTCTTCAACAAGGCCGACGCTGTCATCGCACCCCACCTGCGGGACATCATCAACACCTCCTTCGACATCGCCACCTTCCCGGAGAGCTGGAAGCACGCCGAACTCAGCGCTCTACTCAAGAAACCATCAGCAGACCCTACCGACCTCAAGAATTACCGCCCCATCTCGCTGCTCCCGTTTCCGGCCAAAGTCATCGAGAAGACCGTCAACAAGCAACTGGCCGCCTTCCTCGAGACGAACGGCTCCCTCGACCTCTCGCAGTCTGGCTTCCGGGCCAACCACAGCACCGAGACCGCCCTGATCGCAGCCACAGACGACATCCGAGCCCTGCTCGACAACGGAGAAACAGCGGCCCTCATCCTCCTGGACCTCTCCGCGGCCTTCGACACTGTCTGCCACCGCACCCTAGTACAGCGCCTCAGCAACGTCGGAATCCAGGAGAAGGCACTGGAGTGGATCACCTCCTTCCTCACCGGAAGGACACAGAGAGTCCGCCTCCCCCCGTTCAGATCGGAGGCCACCGAAGTCATCTGCGGCGTTCCTCAAGGCTCCTCGCTCAGCCCAACTCTCTTCAACGTCTACATGAGCCCCCTCACAGCCATCGCACGCCAGCACAACCTGAACATCATCTCCTACGCCGACGACACCCAGCTGATCCTCTCCCTCACTAACGACCCCGCAACCGCCAGAGCCAACCTGCACGAAGGGATGACAGAAGTAGCCAAATGGATGTCGAACAGCCGCCTGAAACTGAACTCAGACAAGACGGAAGTCCTCATCCTGGGATCCTCACCCTCCGCCTGGGACGACTCCTGGTGGCCCCCCGCCCTGGGCAGCACACCCAAACCAACTGACCACGCACGCAACCTGGGCTTCATCCTGGACTCCTCCCTCTCCATGACCAGACAAGTCAACGCCGTCTCCTCGTCGTGCTTCCACATCCTGCGAATGCTACGCAAGATCTTCCGATGGATCCCCACCGAGACCAGGAAGACGGTCACCCAGGACCTCGTCACCAGCCGTCTGGACTACGGCAACTCCCTCTACGCCGGAACCATCGCCAAACTCCAGAAGAGACTCCAGCGGATCCAGAACACCTCAGCACGACTCATCCTGGACATCCCCCGCCGCAGCCACATCTCCGGACACCTGAGAGACCTGCACTGGCTCCCGGTCAACAAGAGAATCACCTTCCGGCTCCTCAGCCACGCACACAAAGCCTTACACAACCAAGGACCAGGATACCTCAACAGCCGCCTCAACTTCTACGCTCCCACGCGCCAGCTTCGATCGACCAGCCACGCCCTCGCCGCCGTCCCCCGCATCCGAAGAGCCACCACAGGAGGAAGGTCCTTCTCCTACCTGGCCGCCAAGACTTGGAACTCCCTTCCGATCCACCTCCGCCTGACCCAGGACCACCTCGCCTTCAGGAAGCAGCTCAAGACCTGGCTATTCGAGCAGTAGCGGACCCCCCCCCCCCCCAGCGCCTTGAGACCCTCCGGGTGAGTAGTGCGCTATACAAATGCTCTGATTGATTGATTGATTGATTGATCTCAATAACATATCAAAGTTAGGGGCATATTATCAAGAACGGCGTTACAATTATCGCCGGTTTAGCGGCAGAAAACTGCAGCTAAAGTGGCAATAATGGGCTTGATAATTTGCTCTGGAGAAATCCAATGGAAGCCCATGTTCACACCAGAACATGGACTTCTGTTGGAATTCTCAAGGGCACATTTTCAAGCCCATTATCGTTGCTAAACCAGCAATAATTTTTAACGTCGTACTTGATAATATGCCCCTTAGTTTTAAACGACTGTTCAACTAATACATGATTCAGTTGTTATTCTAATTCGAAGGAGAACTCCTTATTTAATTGCATGTTGTAAAAAATCTTTCTCCTTCACAAGGCTTGGACCCATTTTTGTGATTTCAAGATAAATCTCCCAAAGCGATAAACACTTTCTGAAATTCAAAATTAACTGGTCTGCCTATTTATTTTGCAATTTTTCTGTGCATGAACAGACAGGATACCGCAACCATATAGTATTATTGTAACCTTTTTTGTTTCATACATTCTAAACAAACCATACACAATATGGAATGTTTTCAGACCCATCACTATTCTTCTGGTTTCTCTTGATTTTTAGTGCAATTAATTATGAGGGGCAGCTTTGATGCTAAAACATACAATGACGTACTTCCCACTTTTAGTTTCTTTGAAAGATAAATCCCTTTTGCTGCCCTACCATCAAGTTGGTTTTAATATATTCATTTTCAAGAATTGGCTTGCACTGTGATTGTCTTCAGCATTGCTGCAAACCAGTGCGAGGAAGCACTCTGTCATCTGACTACATCAGATTGCTTGTACAAAAACTGTGTAATAAGAGAGCAGGAATTACATTATTATCAATTGTTGAATATGCTGAACTGAGTAAAAACGAGGGGACAAGGACACACGCTTTTTGTTGTAGTCTTTTTTCTGTTATTAATGTTGTACTTATTTGGTCAACAGACTATAGTAACCTATCCCTGTGTGTATGTGTCTATATTGATCAATTAAAGGAAAGCCGCCTTATTTCCTCAGTCGTGCATTAGTGCAACTTCCTCCAAAAGTGCTTTTGATCTGTTTTATCAAACGATTCCATGAAATAACTGTAGTGTGGTTTATGGGCCTCTTTCTGCATGCATGTTAAGTTAGCATGGCTCATTAGGAGTTTAAATGCCATTTTACCTTTTGCAGATTTTTTGCACACTACACTGCTTAGCTGTTTTTGCAGAGTTAGCTTTCACGAAGGTCTATACATGAGAAAAGGTTTGTTTTTCGACATCTCCAGACATACATCGTGTCCCCAGTCTGTACAGTGAGTGCTGAGCTGCCAAGGATATCATAACGTGCGAGCCTGTTTATCGGCGTGTCCGAGTTACACATTCTAGAAAAAACTATTTGGCAGCTGCAAGCCAAGTAGGATTCCGGCGACTTTATCATAGCACACTTGCCAGAATTGAACATACTTGGAAGATTCCATTCATTCAGAGAGACTAACCAATCCTGATGTAATTTACACTTACTGAGCGGACAGGTAAATGGAGTCCCCCTAAGAAAGCTCAAGAGACCTTCTTTAGTTTTATAATACATAGTTCCTAGATAGGGAGTGTGCTTCAAATGGGCGCTTTTATCAACTGTTTGCACTATCATTGTATTATGATTCCTCCTTTTGTATTTTATGGAATTGTAACCATGCTGACCGTATTATTCTTAATCATATGTATGCTTATGTTGATTAAAATACTGCGCTTGAGATCACGTAGTTAAAATAAACATTTTAACCTTACTGTGTCTCTATTTTACTCCTATTGTGGACTGGTATGAATGTATAAGTCACATGTTCTAGGTTGTCTAATTGTTGGTTTCTTTGCTATAGGATGAAGAGCTAATGTGACTGCTAGTCTGGTAGGGGATTTTGGGTACTAAGGTGAGTTTTGGCACACCCTAATTCACTGAGGTCCTAAGTCTCTATGCACAGTTCTGTGTCTGAGCAGAATCCTTGTAACATGGCTCCACCAACGAGTGTGGTCTTATTGTGAGACACTTGAGTAGTGCTTATATCAGTCTACGACCCCCTCACTATCGTTTCCGGTTGACGGTAGTGATGGATAAAAAACCTACCTATATTTACATAGGTTGTTTCAAGCTTGATACTTCTGGAAGGTTTCCTCTTTGAATTACTACCCAGTTGTGCGTTATAGTATTGTATTGTACTTCTCTATTACTGTGTTGATATGGCTGCGGTTGATATCCCGGCACACAGTTGTGTAGCTGTGCGTAATAATTTGCAGGAATACTTAATTTCTCCGGAGGGACAGGCAGTGGTTTTTGTAGTCTCTGCTGACGTGGTGTACCCGTTTGAGTTGTATTACTCATGGGTCACATTTCCCGTGGTGGATGCTAATGCTGGTGTCTTTCACACTTACACCTCCGCTGATGCTCCTGCAGTGTACGCTTCATATCGGATGGTAGAAATTCCGATTTCTGTTTGGCAGCATGCTGTTTGGTTTAATGGCGCCCTCCCACATGTTTTTACAGCAGTCAGACAAGGACCATTGTCCATTCCAGCTGCTACTTGGCCTGTATTGGCTGCTTACATCCCGCATCCTCAGGTGGGTGCTATGACAGCCCTACAACTGCGAACCCTATATGCCTCTTCAGGCGCATCCCGTTGGCGGTGGCGGACTCAAACTTAGTCCCGTCAAGGTTAATGCGGTCATGGGCAAACGTCCCCAGGATAAGGAAGAAATGCCTTTTTGGCTTGCCGAGAAATTTGACCAACTGGAAGCCGTGTTCCCAAATACTAGTCCTGTTGAGAAACACAGGATTCTCACAGTGAGTTTGCTGAAACACTTAGTGCCCGACGTAACTGAGTGTACAACTTGGGGGGTGATTTTTGCGGCATTCTATACCAGGTGCTTTGGCACTCCGTCAATGACTGTTTTGCCCACGGTGATCAAGCGTGTTCAGGATGAGCACGGACCAGAGGCGGCAGTGGAGTTGGGAATGCAACTCGTGGAAGCGTTTGATATGGTACGTGATCTCATCCTTGCAAATGTCAAGGGGGATGCGGTAAGTTTCCAAGTCTCTAATGCTCTGCGCGAGGTACCCGATGCAGACAAACCCCGTCAGTTGCCGAAAATTATTACGGAGGCTTATAAGACCAGGGACCCTAATAGTTTAGGTGTTAAGTCTTTCGCGAAAAAAAGAAAAGCAACAGCAAACTCAGCAAGGGTCGTCTTATACGGATGACCACCGGAAGGTTCAGAAACAAAATTGGAGTAAGAACAAAAAACAGGGAAAGCAGCAGCAGCAGTGTTAGAAATGGGATCTCTGGTTGGCTAAGACTTGTGCCAAAGCCAGGCAGAGACCACCACTCTAGTCAGGGCAAGGGAGTTACACGCCAAAGATAACCCCTGCTCACTCCCTTGGTAGCTTGGCACGAGCAGTCAGGCTTATCCCGGAGGCAATGTGTAAAGCGTATGCACAACACACACACACAGCAGCAGCACACTAGGCACACCACAAAAAGGAACTCCACACAAGGTTATATATAAAAATAGCCTTGGTCTTACCAGAAACACACTAGATCATAATCACACAGTTAACCTGTGCCAACTGGCACTGGGCAGTATTTACAGGGGATTGTATACACATGACAGGGCCACGTGGGCCACTGTCAGAATCAGCACTTAGTAGAAATAGCACAAAATAATAATTGTAGAACACAACCAGTAACCACTGGTAAAATGTAGGTACACACTACACAATATTAATCACCATAGGCATAGGTCACGCAGTGAAACATAAACTGACTAGCATAAAATATACTAGGTAAAACAACCTCCTGATCATAAAAACACAGCTAGAGGTAGCACAGGCATAAAGGCATTACACACAAATCACATTTAGGCATTAGGTAATCAATAGGCATTAGGTAATCAGTATCACAAACACAGTATACCATCACATTGTGCAAGAATCACAGAAGTTACTCACTCCAGACCCACTCGCCTTCCATGGGGCTCAAATGTCCTTTGTCCAAAATAGTCAGGGCACGCTGCCTAGGCAGCCAAAGCAAAGATGCACCAGAGGATCAGCCTAAACATGGCTGCTGCCCACTAAGTGCTGGGCAGCTGTGGCAGGGAACGTGGACACCAGCGTGCCCCCTGAGCCCCTCACTGGAACTCTAGCAGAAAATCAATGGGCCCTGTTAGAACTGGTACCGCCAGTTCTCCGGGGAGTAGCATGGCTCGAGCAGGAAGGCAGCCAGGGGCTTACGTGTAAAGCAGCCACTTAACACACACATCCAATGAAACACACAGTGGCGCAATAATGGAGACTACACCAGTAATTGTATTTGCAAAATCAAGATCTTTTATATAGGCTTTCAATTAGAGCAATGCATTGGTAATTTCATTAGCTTTTCAGGTGAGCATTTCATTAAACAGTTGCAGTAGACTTTTCATTAAAATAATAACCAGCTCATCTAAGCAGTGAAACATTAAATAACCCCGCCTGTCGCATCAAACTCCTCGGCAGGCAAAGGGGGTACTTTCATAACCTGGAGGATCCTACAAGAAGCGACTATAGCATTGCATTAAAGTAACACATTAAACCTCTCATAGACGCTTTCTAACTTGCGCTTCATAGAAAGTAATAAAACATTTCAGCAAGTACTTTTCAGTATAACAGAGAACTTCAAAGAACACAGCCTGTAGTAACCTTCCACAAGCTTCTCTTCTTGTGAATACAGATCGGTTTGCGACCCAGATCAGATCATCAGAATACTATGGAAGTCCACCTCTGCAAGAAAATTCAGTACAGTGAAGTGACTCTCCCTCTCATTAACAGGCTTGTAAATATGGTGCGCTATGAATAATTCAGGCTTGTAAATATGGTGCACCATGAACATTTCAGGCTTGTGAATATGGTGCGCTATGAATAATTCAGGCTTGTAAATATGGTGCGCTATGAATAATTCAGGCTTGTAAATATGCAGGTAAAACGATATAATGGGGAAAGTGTCTGACCCTCCAGCCTCCAAATATTCAAGGCACATTCAGAAGGGGGCCAACAGGGCCCAGTCACAGTTAACCCCGGGGGAGGGGCGACCTCGGGCCTCACTCGGCCTAACGCCCTCCTCCCCAGGGGGTTACCTCTCTTCTTCGGCCCTCCGGGGCCCTTGCGGAGATGCTGCTGCAGGCGAGAGGGGCTTCGTCCCTCCCAGAGCCTCACTTGCCCCAGCGCGGTACAGGTACTGCGTTAAGGCACCAGCGCCGGGGGCGAGGCAGGTCGAGCACTCGGAGCTCGAGGCTCACTGTGGTGTTCAGGCGCGGCTCGCGGGGCACAGCGGAGGGGGCTCCTCAGGTCCTCCGCCCTCTCTACGGCGAGCTGGTGCTTCTCCGGGTGCCGGGCCTCGGGAGAAGGGGCTGGTTCCGGGCAGCCAATGGCTGTGCGGCTTGGGCAGAGGCGCGGCCGATGACGCGGCGGCGCTCCCGCTCACGTGACAGGGGACAGGCAGGCCTCGGGCCCAGTGCGGCCTGAGGAACTGGATGCGGCGGCCCTCTCCTGGCACCAGGGGCCGCCGAGGTGGACAATGACGGCGCTGAACACAGCGCGGGGGCAGGCGGCCAGGTACAGGCCGAAAACGCCTCAGACGCGTCGCGTGGGCGGCATTTATGCCGCAAGGACAAGGGGGGAGTCTCCTCAGGCGGCCAGGTACAGCGCTTGGTGGCGCTTCTCAGCGCTAGGCGCCGGCAGGGCAGGGAGGCAATTTCGACGATCCCTGACAGGGCAGGCAGCCTCAAGTACAGCGCTGACCAGGGGGAGCAGGATAGGCGCCTCCCACACAGTTTAGCAGGGACTGCAGGCAGGATGGGGGGCCAAAATAGTTCAGTCAAGAGGAGACAAGGGGGCAAGGTGGGCCCACGGCAGGCAGGGGGTACGCAGGGCAGCCCAGTCCAGCACCTGGTCGATCACCCAGCAGTCTCTTCTCACAGGAAAGCGGTCTTCTTGGCGCTTGGATGGTTCTGCGCCCTTAGTTGTTTGCTTCTTGAAGTGGAAGAGGGGGGGGGTGAGTTGAAGGCTTGAAGAGTTTCTCCTCAGTCACTGCAGATAGGCCCCGGGGTTCCCTACAACTGGGCCAGATCAGGGGGCTAGCTTTGGACACCTCACCCAGCTTAAGAGGCAGCACCTAGATCCTGTCACTCCCAGTAGCATAGGTTCCTCACTAGGCCCTCCCGCCTAAAACTCCTGCGTGGGTTCCCCAGGTCAGTGATGCCCGAACTGACTAGAAAAAGTTCCCTCCCTTGCTTATATATGCCCAGGTCAGGTGACCACTCTCTAAGGTGGGAAAAGTCAGATCCGCCTTCCTTCTGGAAGGTTCCAGGAGCTTCCCCACTCTAACTATGGACAGGGGCTGGATGGCTGGCATTGCAACATTGTATGGGGCTCCAGCCTGCTCCTGGCAACTAGGGTGCTACACTAAAAAGACCACGCTGCAGTAGCAGGGGCCAGTGGCAGCCATGTTGGAAGTAGAGAGCACCTGCACCCTAACATGGATTAGCCATGAAAAAGGTGCCCGAAGACCTAAGGGCCAACAAAAAGTAGGTGGAAAAATGAGGCAAGGGCAAAAAATCACAGGGAAAGACCACCCTAGGGCTGACAGGTCTAACAGGCCCCCAATGTCACAGCTGCCTGTGCTCTCCCAGGGCAGCTGGCAAAAATGGCCAAAGGACCTGGGGCACTCCTGGTGCCTCTTGGGCCACCACTGGAGCCTCGTAACCAAAATCTGCCCCCACGTTGCAGCTGCCTGCACTCTCGCAGGACAGCTGTGGAAGTCACGATACCGGCACCACTGTGGGAGCCCCACTCTGGGGACTCCTGAAGATACTTGCCCCAAACGTTGGAGTTGCCTGCGCTCTTGCAGTGCAACTATGAAAATGGCCACCTGGGAAGGAAGGCACAGGCCCCTCTGGGCCCTTTAAAAATGATTAGGCCCTTCGTTGGAGCAGCCCACAGTTCATGCGGGGCCGCTCGGGTATGCAGGCACAGGTCATGTGCCTCGCTCTTGCTCCCCAGGTCAGCCCCACTCACCGGCGGTCTTGTGCCTCCTCCGGTCATCGTCTGGGGCCTCCTTGCAGCCGGCTCAGGACGCGGGGACTCTCCTTGCAGCCCGATCCCTTTCCTGGGACCAGGACTTCAATGGGGAGCCGGCAAGACTCCGGGCAGCGTTTTGCAGAGGCGGGGCGGGCTCCCGTCCTCCTCCACGCCCGCAGTCACAACAGCAGTAGGTGGGGCTCTTTCTGAGCCTGGGAGCCCCGCTGGACGTCCGCTCACTTCCTGCCTCACTTCTCTTTACAGGAGGTCGAGGTAGGCTCCCGTCCGCTTCCTCTCTGCTCCCAGTCACTTACGGGTCGCCTCGGGCAGACTGGCGGCCCTCAGGACTTAAAGGCTTGCTGCAGGCGGTAATACGGGGTAGGCTCCCATTTTTCAGAACACAGTCCCTGGTGGGGTAGGCACCCACTAGGGGTTTTAACAACTCGGCAAAGTCCGTGGCGGGGTGGGCACCGGCTAGGGATATACTAGGGATATACAAATGGCTGATATGCGGGGTGGCACCCGCTAACGAGCAGAGCCTGGGGAAAGCCTCCACGTCGGGTCTCCCTCGCAGCCTCACACTGTTAACACCGGCTTCTCTTCTCTGTTAGCACCTCCAACAAGTAGTGCCCACAAGGCGCTCCTCCCAGCGAATAAAGACCACTTCTAATCAAGGCAAAGTACTCCCACGGCGCTAGAAAGCCCAAAGTCTCAAGTCCAGGGAAAGTCTTTTTAGAATGCAGGGGGGCAAAGGTTGCGCCCAGGGGCCAGCTCACAGGGTCCTCCGGCAGGGAGGCAGTCACCAGTGTCACAGTCCCTTCCTATACACAAATTCCCTTTGTTCAAAGCTGTAGGGCAGGGGGAGAACCAGTCACAACTGGTTCTGGAGCACTTTGTTTTGCTCAGCCCCTCTCCCCATTCACAGGACAGGCTAGGGACATCAGACGCACCACACGGGGTGGAGCCAGCATTGTGGAGGGAAGGCACAGCCCTATTCAGGTCCCAGGTGCACTCCTCCCTCCCATCTACATGCAGATCTCCCCATTCACCCCCAGGCAGACCCATCCTGACTCCTGGAGCTAGGCACACCAGCCAGCTCCTGTCAATCACAAGCCAGACAGTCAATTCACATTCACTGCACACAAACATGCCAACTTCTAGAAGTGGCACTTCTCCACTATACACAATAAATATGTGCACACCATTGCTTAGCATTTATTCTCGCGAGATCGCACATACCAAACTCGCCCCTGAACTTCTCTCACACCAGGAGCTACCATGGACACACATCTCATCTCCCCAATGCATTCCTATGGGAGGGCAGGCCAATCTCACCACTCGCACTCAGACTGCGCCCGCACTTTACACTAGGACACCGTGTTAAAATGCACAGAAGCCTACAATCACTACCTTCAAGTCACATTAAAAAGCAAAAAGTTTAGGGGTGAACCTGCCAAAAGGGCCAAGTCCAACAAGCAGAAACAGAGTTCCTGTCCCTCTTCACCTACACCTGCCCCTGTTGAGTGTAAATATGATTTGCGCAACCGCAGTAGTATTAAGTCCCCTGATAGTTTTCAGGTTCCTGAACAATGTTCTCCTCGCTCTATGCAGGAAACATAGGTAACGGCCACAGGTCGAGGAGGCGGCAGCAGAGGTCAAGGTGCCCAACAGAGCCGTGAACAGCCTCGTAAGGCTGATGGAAAAGGCAAGCAGGACGCAAAGACCCCAGTTTCAGAAGAAGAAAGTTACTGCTGTAACAGCGAGATATGCCACAGATAGTGAGAACGCAGCTTCGGAATCTGACATGGGCTCTGACCCTGCTGGACAGCGCAGCGTAGATTACCATCGTTCGAGAGGCGCTGCGTCCACTACTGAAGGTGACAGCGACTGACACCTTCGTTGTAGTGGAAACAGCTAACACTATAGTGGCTCCCCCTGAAAGACTTCATAAAATTGTCCTTGTAAATGAAGGTGACATAGAACGTACCATAAAAGGTTTTTTGGGGGAAAATCTAACGACTACTTATGATATTTTGTTGGTGGAAATCGACTGGACCCCACCTTTTGCCTTGGCCGCTCTACAAGGGGAGGAGGTTATCCTCCCCGCTTTCACGCACACTGTGCCGAAGGAGCAGGCACTGCAATTTGCAGAAGATTGGGCTAATGCGCTAGCACCGGCATTGTACCATACTCACTGTGGATGGGGCAAATTTTGCCCTTGATATGAGATTCCTTTGCGGTCCATGCCACAGCCCCAACCCCAACACCCCATGCAGCGTGAGGCGAAAGACTCTCCGATGAATCAACCACTTTTTACTGTGACCAAGCCAGATGGTCTGTACCGTGCTATTGGATTACGGCCACTTAAACTCACATTGTCGTACGTGTGGGGTGCAGAATACTCACAGCTCTGCTCTTGTGGATAGTCTTCTGCGTAAAAGGTTCAAAACCACTCTTGACATTTCCAATAACTTGTACCCCCTTAGTAGTCAGTGGACGAGTTTTACCTGTGGTGACAAACAACGATTATGTCTTCGTTTGGCCATGGGCTACAAGAACAGTCCAGGCATTTTTGCTGCCCGAGTAGTGCCTCTGCTTGAGAGGCTCCACGCAGATGCATGTTCGTATGTGGATGACATTTATCTTGCAGACGACGAATTATGGCCGCATCTGTGCCGTGTTGACCGCATCATTTTGCCATTTTGCGGACTTTGGCTATAAATTCACTTTGTGAAATCGCATATTGCCGAGTACACAGTGTTGTTCCTGGGCTGCGAGCTCAACAATGAAGGTAGAGTCTTGGCTCCTCACTTCTTCTGCGTGCTCCCACAACGCTGAAAAAGCTATAATCCTTACTGGGCTTTTTGAATTTCGGACGAACATATATTCCGGAATATGCCCAGCGTATCAAGTCGCTCTATGCATTGATACAACCTACTTTTTCCAAATCATGCTGGCTGCCAGAACCTTTCAGCCATCTTGAAATTTTTGCAGGCTGACCTACTTGAATCTAAGTTCTTGACGACTCGTGGTAACCATACCAACCTGGTAATAAGAATCGTACCAGGGGCGGTGGGTTTCACGTACCTCACTTTTAATGAGGGAAACACAGTCCCTATTTGCTTACAAGTCACACCTGTACACTTCGGCTGAGTTGCGGTTTTCCACTGTGGAAAAAGTTTTGACAGCAGTGCAAATGGCGATTCTTAAGGAACGTGCACTGTCGCAGGGAAAATGCATTGTGGATGTTACTCCGTATGCTGCCTTGGAGGTAGTGACGAAGGCCAGTGTACCAAATTCCAAGGCTTTGCACCCTCGGTGGATACAATGGGCTACATCCTTGACATACCCAGATGTAAAGTTCATTTTCAATTACTCTTTGCAGACTCAAGAGTTTTTGCAGTATGAGTTTGTTCATCCTGCTCCTCTGACTATGCGCCCACTTGAAGATTTTCGTTGTATCATTTACACTGATGGAAGTGTGCAAGCGGCTACGGGTTCTAGACACGCGTATTCTGCGGCCTGTGCAATTGTGGTTGGTATGATGGTGGATGGTGAATTCAAGTCCGATGTCGTGCATACACATACATTAGGGGACCGTACCGCCCAGTTGGCAGAACTACATGCTCTGATGCTTGCATTGGAGTACGCGGACCCCAGTGTGACTACTCTTATTGTGAGTGATTCTTACTACTGTGTACAGTCTTTCAATGACAATCTACCCTTTTGGACTCAAAATGATTATCGTGACTCCAGAGGACGACAATAAAACATAAAATGATCTGGGTTCGAGTGGCGGAGCCAAAAGAACGACTCCCACTCATTTTTGTAATTCATACTCTGGGTCATCAGCGCGTTCGAGTTCACGCTGTTGGCAACTGTCTCGCGGACGAGGCTGCGAAGACAGCAGTCGCAACATTTGCAGTGCCATGCTTACACATTCCAAAAGTAAGATTGATGATGACATCTTGGCAACTATTGCCGCAACTGAGAAGGGAGGTAATTATCCTAAGGGTTTCCCTTCGAAGTACTCTTTTCACTTAAGACCCAATAATGTTCCTTAAGTGAGAATTAATGACGTTGGTGACAGACTGATTCCCAATGCCGACCGCAGACAGGCTTTGATTACAGCAGTCCACGCAGGGATGGCTTCGGCGCATGCCGACGTGTCAGCTAATGTATATCTCCTCCAGCAACAATATTGGTGGCAGGGTTTGTACAAACAGACACATGATTTTGTCCTTCAATATGGCATTTGTCAGCAAATTAAACCTTCTTCTGCTGTACGTCCGCCCCAAACTCAGTTGTACAAATCTAATAAGCCACTTGCATGTGTTCATTTGGATCGCTGCGGTCCTTTCTCCTCTGATACTGCGTATAAGTATATCTTAGTAGCAGTTGACTCTTGCACGCACTTTGTCTGGGTGTGGCCTCAAAGGAGGGCTGATGCCAGAACTGTCATAAGAGATTTGCGTGTCTTTGTGGGAATTTTTGCATGTGGCACCTTCCATTCGGACCAGCGTTCGCCTCTAACGCGTCAAAAATTTGTCTCCATACCGGCCTGAGGGCAATAGTGTTGTGGAGCAGATGAACCGTGATTTAAAGCAATCATTGACAGCAAAGGTTTTAGGTGCTGGTAGAGAATGGCCTACCCACCTGAATAGCGTACAACGTGCACTTAATAATCTCCCTAGAAGGTCTCTGGGTGGGTGGACCCCATACAAAAAGCTCTTTGGCATAAAGATGTTTTTTTCCGGACCTTGACGGTCTAGACATGGCGGCGGGATCCGCATCCTTTGACGCAGACGAGCATTCTAATGTTTTACAGAACCTACAAAAGACCAGAGACAGTCTTGCAAAGGAACACTTGCCCTCCACATCTGAAGCTGCATTGCAGATTCCGGTAGTTGGCTGGCTACCCCAGGTTGGAGAACTAGTCCGAGAGAAGATCGATAACAAAAAGGAATGTGGTCCTTCCTATCGAGCTCCAGTTGCCGTGCTTGGTGTGCAGGGTACAAGAACAGTCATTTTACCTCCTCTTCCTGGGCGAAAGGGGAACAGGTACATTTCAATTGACCATGTCAAACCACACAGGGTGACCGATAATGTATAGTATGACGCCTGCAGTTTCGTGTCCAGCAATGGTGCAACACTCTGTTTTGGCCCCGGATCTTGCCATCGGGCCTGATGTTGCCATTGAAATGAGTCCACTTACTAATCCTACATTGAATCTACTTGCTATTGATCTTCTTAATGACACTGAATATACGTACTCAACTGACTTGTCTATGCCTGATTTGGGAACCTGTGTAGCTAATCAATCTCGTTTTTCATTTGACACTGGCTCTTCCGCATCAAAGACCCCTTCAAAGGTTTAGATTTTTGCAATCTGGTTTAAAAAACATTTTTTGATCCCACCTTGGATTTACATTTGGCTGGTTCTGGTTGCAATTTTTTTGTTTATGTCGATAGGATTTGTGGTATATTTTTTTTGTTTTATCAATCGACACTATGTTGGAGAAAGAACGTCAATATGAGTGATTGATGGAATTTTGGCTCCCCACTCCTCTTCGCACATCATGAAGAGGGACCAGACATCTGTGAATATAACTGCTTGGCCCGTTTTAGATGGGATTGTATGGGATGCTGTAAAGTTCCAGATTCATGGTCCCACAGAGGTTATTAATGTTCCCAATGTACTCCGTGTTTCCATGGGGGATGTGGTTAAACAAAATATTCGTTCTGATGATTGGGATGTTAAAGCTGTGAAAGCTTTATTTACTGATTTGAAATACTATGCTGCCTTCGATGCTGAAGATTTATATTTAGAGTCTGCGAATTATGGTGATTATTACTGCTACCAACATTTTGGCAATCACTTTCTGCAAAAGACTAGCTCATTTAGAAATATGGTTAATTTCACATAGTGGGTACATTGTTCCGCGCCACTGGAAGGCAGCTCGAAAACATTTTTTAAAAGGTTTTCCTATTTTACTGATTTTCATCAATCTAACCCTAATGCATTTTATTTTAAAATGACTGGAGAGTCATTTTCCAAGGTTAGACTTACCCACACCAAATTACTTTATTTGAAGTCCTTTATTGACCAGTTGGTTGTTGGGGGCTATGAACTGTGGAGAAATACTATTGATCTTAAATCTGTTTGGGGTTCTAAAAGTTGGCAAGTTCAAGGCACTGAGGCTTTGCATCGTGCATGTCTTATCCCAAACCATGTGTTGTTTCTGAATGAAACTATTTCACAAACCACATGCTTTGGATTGGCTACTTCTAAAAAATGGAATGCTCCTTCATTTCCTGATTTGGTTGAATTTTCCCATTGGAAAAATTTTACCAGTACTCCCCTGAGTGAAATACAGGCACTGTTTAGCAATTCCTTGTTCAATATTTCCAGCATTAATCCCGAAGGTTGGTTGCTACGGCAAAAAAGTGCAGATTCCTGCCAGCAACGTTTTCTGGGTCTGGCCCCTGGCTATACAGAGGTTAGAGTTGCTCCCCGTTTTCAAACTCACCACTCAGTCACCACATATTCTGCAGCCAAATTGTGCCAGAGTTGGCTCAAACCTTCATCCTTAGCGTCTGTTAAATCACATTTGTCCAAACTCACTGACACAGTTGATTTAAATGATTTTGCGAAAGGCCCTGCGGGTGGCATATCGAAAAGATGGATATATGCTGCTTACAATTAAGCATGAGCGCTAAATCCGCTCCGATCGCGAATTTTGCGAATTTTCGGTAAATTCGCGATCCGCGAACTCTCGCGAATTTGCCGAAAATACGCAATCCGCGAGCAGCGGATTCCGGGGGCAAAAGTTCAACCATTCCTGCTCTGTTGTAACTAATTTACGATGGCGCCGGCAAGCTGCCAGCGCCATCCTAAGATAGTTACTAAATTAGCTTCAACAGGAAGCTCTAATAGATAAGATAAAGCAGGTCATCGAGCGCCTGCTTTATTTAATCTATTAGAGCTTCCTGTTGAAGCTAATTTTGTAACTATTTTATGATGGCGCTGGCAGCTTGCCGGCGCCATCGTAAATTAGTTACAACAGACCAGGAATGGAATAATACCGTTTTGGAGGCTTGGCAGGTGTGCCTTCTTCCCAAATATACCGTCGAAAATCAGCTGTGACGCTGGACAAAGGCCTTTGCATCTTTGACCTTCACGAGCGCAATCCCCGTGCTGTTATGTGACCAGGAGCTTCTGTCTCTACATCTGCTGCTCTGATCAGTCTCTGACCTTTTATACACACAAGAGCCATGTGCACTCGCTTGGAAGCGCCGTCCGTTTGGCCCCGCCCACACACTCGCGGTGTGCACCGTCTTCCCGCCATTTACCCACTATGATGGGCAGATCACTCAAGGGACCCCTGCGCCCTTCGGCGCGATTGCATAGTAACACACACCTGGTCGCTGTAGACAACTCTCTGGCACTTTAAGCAGCTGTACTGTAGTAAAAGCACTATACATTTACCCAACGAGGTAGCACTTACTGATTATCCAGTAGAAAGTACTCCAGTTGAGTAGAGGTATGGCACAAAACGGTGGCGTCTTCTTGAATAAATACGAAGGGCAGGGTTCAATCTGGCACGATGGTCCTGGCATGGAAGCCCCGCCCCCAAATCCGCCGATCCGCTAAATCCGCGGATTTTGCGGATCCACGATCCGTGAATACGCAAATTCGTGAATCGTGGATCCGCAAAATCCGCCCATGCTTACTTACAATGAGGTTTGGAAACTGTCTGAAATTGAAGCTGCTTATAGGATTAGAGCTATTGATCAGGCCAATTTAGAAAAAGTGCTTGCCGTTGTAGATAATAGCCTTAACACCCTTTCTGCCCGAATTTACACTCTAGACAATATTGTGTCATCTATGGTTGATATTGTGCAAGACGATGTTGCAGTGTTGTATCATGGGCAAAATCAATTGCGTTCTGTTATGGAGTTTGCATGGACTTTACAAACGTTAGAGAATGGTCGCGTTCAATGGGATTACATGAAAACAAGCTTGTTATTTCTGCCTTTCAATATGACTGTTATACAGCAATTTCTGTCAATGAAATATGCCACGTTTTCCCTGTTGCTTATTGAAAAGTTAGAACCTTTGCCTTTTTCTGTAGCGGAAGCCAATTCGGCAGTTTGGCTTATCCCCGGGTTGATAACCTTACCCTTTTCTCATTTCAAATTCGAGGCTTGCATGAAACACTATGCTATAGGCAGATTTGAGCCCCTGGGTGGAGCATATCTTCATGAAGTTTGGAATCTCCCATTCACATAGAGATGTTTGAGGGATGGTAAATAAGTGTTTTTGAATGGCGAAGACTGCATCACTACACCAGACCATTAATTAACATGCAGAAATCTTCAATTGCACGGCTCGTGTAATGTGCTTGCACCAAATTTAGCATGTATTTTAAAAGGCACACCAGTCCCGGCCATTACACCTACATTCACACTGCTTTCTAATGGTAGTTATTTATTATTAAATAATGAAGAATGTTGTGAGATGCACGCCGGTATTGCTTACATTTTTACAGTTTCCCAGCGTGTAACTTGTTGCAATAATGTGTTGTTCCCTCCTCCGCATGGCAGGCTTGATGCTTCCATCTGGCCCTCGATTCCGACCTTGAAAGCAGAGTTCAACAAGATGAGCAGAATAAGAGCTCTTTTGTCCCGGAAGGAAGTTCCCCTTTCATCTGCGCGTGAGACGTTCGTCCTTCACGTTGCAAATACTCGTACTGAAGTAAATGCCTTATTAAACACGGACCTGCCCTTGCACTTCGGTGGTTTGATCCACACAATCTTAAATGCCTTGTCGACTACTGGTTTGGCAAATTTTTTTTAAGTAGTATGCTCTGGCCTTGTTACCTCATTTCAAACTATATTTGGTGTGATCCCTGCATTTTTTCATTCAATTTTTTCAAGTGTCTTTGGAGGTTTCCCCTTGCTCCTGGCTTTGGGCGCCGGCAATCTGCTATTATTTTGTTTATTACAAAATGGATGCACAGTTTGTGCCTCACGACGTACAGTCCCGGCTGCTCCACCTGCGTGACTGGATGCTAATGTGGCGTATGGTTTATCCTTCTGGTTCTCTTTCTACACTTGCGTGCAGCCTGTTTTCAATTGCCTGGGTTGTGAATTCGAATGGGCCCTGGATTTGTGTCTCTGCAACACGGTGTCTCCTGATCTGGATTTTAATCTACTAATGAGTTCCTTATTTGCTCATGAAATAGACTGTTCTAGTACCGGGATTATGGCCTGCGCAGTGGCACTTGGGGCTCTAGGCAATTATATCTCAAAATAAGCCTGAGTTGTCCTCTGATGATGCTAGAGCCTCCGGCAATCGAGGAACATGTATGTTCTTTCCCTTTGCTTAATTGAATGGCTGAAATGTTCATGGATGAAACAACAACTTTTTGTTGGAAGCAGTTGCAACATTAGGTGCTTACATGTTGTTGGACTGAAGTATGGATATTTTTGCTTCATAGACACGTGCTGAACTCGTGAATATTTTTTTTTTTTTGTCTTGATTTTTCCTTACATATTTGAGTTCTTTTCACACACCATGGCCACGTGTGGTTGTATTTGCTGATTTGGATTTTTGAATTTGTATTCCTAAATTAGAAGTTTGGCAACATTTCTGAACTTCGTTCTGTCTCCCTCAAACTTGAACTCTGCGTTCTATGATGTTTGCCCTGAGTGCTGTGTGTTCCTCGAACATGGGGGGTGTAGTGTGGTTTATGGGCCTCTTTCTGCGTGCAGGTAAAGTTAGCATGGCTCATTAGGACTTTAAACACCATTTTACCTTTTGCTGCTTTTTTGCACACAACACTGCTTAGCTGTTTTTGCAGAGTTAGCTTTCACGAAGGTCCATACATTAAAAAATGTTTGTTTTTCCACATCTCTAGACATACATCCTGTCCCCAGTCTGTACAGTGAGTGCTGAGCCTCCAAAGTTATCATAACGTGCGAGCCTGTTTATCGGCGTGTCTGTGTAACACATTCTAGACACAACAATTTGGCAGCTGCACGCCAAGTAGGATTCTGGCGCCTTTATCATAGAACACTTGCCAGAAGATTCCAGGCACGCAGAGAGACTAATCGATCCTGATGTAATTTACACTTACTGAGCAGACAGGTAAATGGGGTCCCCCTAAGAAAGCTCAAGAAACCTTCTATAGTTTTATAATACATAGTTCCTAGATAGGGAGGGTGCTTCAAATAGTCGCCTTTATCACCTGTTTGCACTATCATTGTAATATAATTCCTCCTTTTGTATTTTATGGAATTGTAACCATGCTGACCTTATTCATCTTAATCATCTGTATGCTTATGTTGATTAAAATACTGCGCTTGAGATCATGTAGTTAAAATAAACATTTTAACCTTACTGTGTCTCTATTTTACTCCTGTTGTGAACTGGTATGAACGTACAACAAAAGAGTGTTCTCACTTCCCACCATTCTTGAGATGGTCCTGAGTCGCATGTTTTAGGTTGGCTAATCATTGGTTTCTTTGCTATAGGACAAAGAGCTAATGTGACACTGATTGCTAGTCTGGTAGGGGATTTTGGGTACAAAGGTGAGTTTTGGCACGCCCTAATTCACTGAAGTCCTAAGTCTCTATGCACAGTTCTGTGTCTGAGCAGAATCCCTGTAACATAATCTCAGAAGTCAGCTTGATATTTACATATCATTCTCCTTGCAAATTTGTCATGATGTCATCACATGTCATCACATGTTGACTCCCTTTCCTAAAACCCGATTGTGCAACTTCGTATCTGAAGATGATCGGCAAAGGGCATATTTACTTACATTTAATGCAAAGCAACCAAAGTTGAATATTACATTTAGTGGTTCACCTGTCTTTTTAAGACTATTTTATGCCAATTTTAGTATTCAATAGTGTTCTTCTTGGGAAGGCTAGTGCATGAAGACTACTGATATGTGAGTGGTACTTAGTAAATACTAACATAATACTAAGCGCATACTTATTTGTAATCGCAAAGTCTTTATTTACAATGCAAAATATTTTGTGAATACAAACAATTTGAATGCTACTGGACTTTACCCAGACTACTATTAACATTCTATTCAAACTGCATGCTGAATAGTAGATCGGTGCCTGTTCTTTATACTATTTGTATGCCTTATTTATTATATCATAGTGGTGTTTGTGTAGTCCCAGGTCAAACAGGATGACTTTAGAAGCCATCCTGGAGTCTTTGGAAGATCATCCAACTACATTAGAAGTCATTTTCACGTCATCAGACATCATCAAGCGTTTAAAGTCATCAGCAGAGTTTAGAAACTTGAGCCCAATGATATTAGGATGACTTGAAAATGATTATCTGATGACTTCACACAGTATGACTGTTGCTGATGGAATATGGCTCGTTATTTTGCATGCAATTAGTTTGCATGCATGTGCGCTTGTTGTGGAGGGAGGAGGCACTTCCGGCTGCAGGGGCGGTTCGTGTTTGAGCGGCCCAACATTTTCCCATAAAAACAGGATAACAACTAGGACGCGCAGCGGACGCGCCGGAGGCGTGCCAAAGGCAAGCCTGTCTGCGCCCGTCCGCGGCCGGTCGAGGCCAGGGGCCAGAACCCCTGCCGATTTTACCTCAAGAATGAGATACAGCTCCCTACAGCTCCACGCACTGCACCCTACCTTGGGGGAGAAATGCAAGCATAGTATCACTCTGGAGAATCACGGCAAAAAATGCACTCACTGCTCCTTTGCCGTAAGTCGCCAGCTGAAGCTCAGATACAGGGGTCGGACGCTTAATCTCTCCCTAATTAACTGTAGATCGCTACGGAAGCACAGGGTGGAAATACACGACCACCTGGTTTACGAGCAGGTGGACGTTGTCTTCCTCACTGAGACATGGCTTGATAATAGCTCGGCACCAGAAATCCTAGAAGCTCTCCCTCACGGCTTTGAAATCAGTAGAATCGACAGGCCAACAGGGAGGGGTGGAGGGAGTGCCATAATCAGTAAGCATGAGATCCAGTGCACCCTGGAGATCGCTGATATTATGGACAGTGAATCTGGGTTCTTCTCGATCTCAGAATCTAAAAATCACATTCTCAAGGGATTCTGGTATATAGAACACCTGGACCAGGGGCCCGGTTCGCTGCAAGCTTGATTGAGAGCCTAACTCAGCCAGCCCTTAGGTATGAGAGGCTCCTTCTCCTGGGAGATTTGAACCTCCATTACGGAGGCACAAGAAATCCGGCAGGAACTAGCTGCACTCCAACTAACTCTGAAATCTGAGCTGCCCACCCACTGCCATGGCCATCTTCTGGACCCGATTTTTGCAAATTGGGGCATGCTGCACATTGCTCCCCTCTCACTCGTGGTCTGGTCCGATCACTTTCTGATCTCATTTAAGGCAGTGGTACCCGCAATTCCAACACAGGACAAGGTCTGAACCAAGGACAGACGCAGGAAATGGGAAAACTTCTCCACAGAGTCATTCAACAAGGCCCTAAGCCAGGGCGGGCCCCCAGGGGGTCTGGGGATTGAGTCAGCTTGTAAGGCGCTGGACAAGCGCATAACAGAGGCACTGGACAGCACAGTGTCCTGGTCGAGGAATGCACCAAGGAGACAGTCTAAATCTGCCCCATGGTTCGGGGTCGAACTCCGTGGTAAGAAAGCGGCATGCAAATGCCTGGAGGGACAATGGAGGAGAGGCTTTTCTGAGAAAGATAGGAATGTTTATAAAATCGTTCTTAAGGAATCCCATACCTTAATTAGGAAAACTCGGAAAGCCTACTACAGCAGTAGGAAAGAGGGAGCAGATAATTCAGTGAAGGAACTGTTCTCTGTCTATAAAGAGATCTCCAACCTCTCTAGCTCTGCGGCTCCAATGACAGGGTCAGAGGAATCCTGCAATCTGGTGGCAAAGTTCGTTTCGCACAAGGTAGAGAGGATCTACTCTTCATTCCCGGAAGCGGCTAGAGATGGCTGCAAGGGAGGGCATACCTCTACCAATGTTAAAAGCATGGAATGCCTCAAAACCTTTAGTGTCCTATCCCGGGAGACCCTTTGCACTGTAGCTGGCAACATTAAATCAGGCTCCCCAAAAGATCCTGTGTCACCCAAAATACTGAGCGGTTGTGTGGAGTCTCTAGAGCCCTATATTAGACACTTCATAGAGCTCTCCTTTGAGTCAGGAAAAGTACCAAAAACTTGGAAGGAGGCTGTGGTGCTCCCCCTAATATTAGTATGGAGCAACTAGAGAACGTGCGCACCTTCTCACTCCTGCCGTACTTCACCGAGATCGCGGAGCCCATATTGAGGCTAATAGATTGCTCCATCCCGCTCAATCTGGCTTCCTTGCACTCCATTCGACCGAGTCAGCGCTGCTGCTAGCTACAGAAGCCTTACGGAAACATGCGGATGAAGGCCAAACGGCGGCACTGATACTGCTGGATCTTAGTGCCACATTCGACACTGTGGCCCATCACAAGCTGCTACAGTGTCTAAAAAGGGGAGGAGTGGTGGACAAAGCATGGAAATGTTTGGAGTCCTTTCTTTCAGATCGCAGTTTCCAAGTGGCACAGAGACCCTTCCGGTCCAAAGACATCAGACTTAAACAGGGGGTGCCTCAAGGGTCCAGTCTTAGCCCAACCCTTTTTAATTTATATGTGGCACCAGTAGCAGAGAGCACGGAAAAATTCAGGGTGGAAGTCATGTCCTATGCAGACGACACGCAACTGGTGGTGGCTTTGACACAGTCAAAGAAGCAGGTCACCACTAATCTCAGTTCACGTCTGAAGGAACTGGCGGCTTGGTTGGCAAATAACTTCCTCAAACTGAATGGAAGCAAGATGGAGGTCTTGATTGTGGGGAAGGCTCCTTCAGTGTGGACCTCGGCATGGTGGCCTCCAGTCCTGGGCCATTTACCCACTCCCAGCGAACAAGTGAGGAACCTATGGGTGTGGCTTGATAACAAGATCTCGTTCGAGCACCACACCAAACTGGTGACAGGACATGCTTTGGCATTCTGAGGGTCCTCAGGAAGACATTGGAATTACTGTCATTGACAGCCAGGAAGACCATGGTCCATGCATTAGTAACATCGAGGCTGGACTATGGGAATGTTATATATTTGGGAGCCAGTGCTAAATGCGCTCAGAGGTTGCAGCGCATACAAAATGCGGCGGCCCGTCTGGTCTTGATGCTGCCTAAAAGAGCCTCTTCAAAGAGAGCACTGAAAGCATTGCACTGGCTTCCAATCAAGGAACGTGTGACATTCAAAGCCCTCTACGTCGGCCACCGTATCTTACAGGGGAAAGGACCCACTTACCTTCACAACCTGCTTACCCCATACCACCCGACCCGTCAATTGAGATCTAGTGGGACGGGGCGGGTTCAGGTTCCTAAATTTAGTGTCCTTTCATGTCCTGGCAGCTCAACAATGGAACAGACTCCCTCTGAGGCTCCGGCTAGAGAAGTCAGAGCTGAAAACTCACTTGTTTCCGAAAGATTGGGGCTGCGTTTGATATGGGCGGGTGGGCAGAAATTACAGCTGAGTGGCTATGACTTGGCCGTCCTACAGTGCGGGGACATACTAGTACGGTGTAACCAGGCGCTTTTACAAACTCAATTATTATTATTATTACTACGCTTTTTTCTTAGCAAAAACCGTTACTACACAAGTTTTTAGTTCGCATACAATTATATTGAAAGTGTTAATGTATGCGAACTAAAAACTTGCCTAGTAATAATAAAACCAAACGCTACGTACAAATACACTACACTACACATCCCAAAGTTAAAACCACTACCAAACCATTCACAAATACACTACCCTACACTACTAAAACACCATTACACTATCCTAAACACTAAGGGCCAGATGTAGGTAATTTCTATTTACCGATTCCTAAATACCGAATTATACCGATTCGGTATTTATGAATCGGTAAATAGAATGTAGGTAAAAAATCTGTAAATTTTACTGATTCAGTAATTTTCGTTATTACTGATTCTGTATTTACCGAATCGGTAATAAGAAATACCTTCCTATTCATTCCTATGGGCCTGGAGGCCCATATGAATGACTGGGAAACCATTCATTATT
This sequence comes from Lissotriton helveticus, assembly GCF_964261635.1. Taxonomy (NCBI): domain Eukaryota; kingdom Metazoa; phylum Chordata; class Amphibia; order Caudata; family Salamandridae; genus Lissotriton; species Lissotriton helveticus. Next base: position 1,701,262,766 of record NC_136063.1, on the reverse strand, counting down.
ACCGATTTGGTAAATACCAAATCGGTAATAGGGGGAGCATATTTAAGGGTGGCAGGGTGTCACATTTACACCCTGTTGCACCCCTGAATCGTGCATGTGTGCACATGAGACCCACATACATGTCTGTCACATGGCACTTTTAAAAAAGCACAAAATTGCTTTTTTAAAGGTATTTGGTATTTACCACCAACTTGTAGTTGATGGTAAATAACGAATCCTTAAACTGAAAAAAATGCACTTACTTGAGTGCTCCCTACAAAGGATTTAAGAATTCGGTAATTTAACGATTCCTTAAATTAAGGAATCAGTATTTTACTGATTCCTTAAAATAACGAATCAGTAAATTACCGAATCCTTAAATCCAGCCTCCTACATCACAAAGGGCTACATACTGGTCGGTAACAGGACATTTACAGATTTTCAGCCTTTACTGACCGGTATTAGCCCACCTACATGTGGCCCTAAATCCCTACCCCCTGCACGACACTGCCCCTACCCCAGTTCTGTCCCTACTCCCTACCACTACCCTGCATGACCCTCCAACACTACCCTAAACCCTACAACAGTCCCCCACACCACAAAAAGACTACAACACTACCCTAAACCCTAAAACACTACCCCAGCACGACCCTACCCCTACTCCCAGTCCGTCCCCTTCACTTAAACACTACCCTGCATGACCCCCTGACACTACCATAAAACTTAAAACACTACCCTACACTACACAAAGACTACTACACTACCCTAAACCCTAAAACACTACCCCAGCACAACCCTACCCCTACTCTTAGTCTGTCCCCTAAACCTTAAAATACTACCCTACACTACACAAACACTACTACACTACCCTAAACCTTAAACCACTAACCCAACACGACCCTACCCCTACTGCCAGTCCGTCCCCTACACTGAAACACTACCCTGCATAACCCCCGACACTACCCTAAACCCTAAAACACTTCCCTACACTACACAAACACTACAACACTACTCTAAACACGACCCTGCCCCTACTCCCAGTACTGCCCCTACACGCAAACACTTCCCCACACGACCCGCTGACACTACCCTAAACCCTAAAACACTACCCTACACTAAGCAAACACTACTACAGTACCGTTAACCCTAAAACAAAATTCAAAGGACGACCCTGCCCCTACCCCCAATCCGCTCCCTACACTTAAACACTACCGTGCATGACCCCCCAGACACTACACAAACACCACAACACTACACTAATACCTAAAACACTAACCCCTGCACGACCCTCCCCATCCTCCACTACTGTAACGACACACAAACACTACCCTACATGACCCACAACACTACCCTTAAACTAAAAACCCTACTCAAACACAAACCCTACAAAATTAAACAGTGCCTCTTACCTGTATTTCCTCGGTGGGTGCCTTGAGCCGTCTTTGCTGCCTCCTCGACTCCCATATTACTCTGCTTGCGTTGTAACAACGCATGCGAAGTAATACCATGCATACTAAAGGCTACACGTTATTACAGCGCATGCGTTGTAATGTATGCGTAGTGTACGTGTGTAATGACCGCGTACAAAAGGATGTTTCCCTCTTTGATGATTTGAGGATGACTTCAAACTAAGTACCTGATTACTTCACATGATGCATTGCTGCTGATGGTTTTAGGATTATTTGGAAATTACTGTTGGATTACTTGACTAGCACCATAGTTTTCCCCATGCAATTTTGCATAGGGACCTTTAGCCAGGGCTACAGCCCGAACGGCTGAACGGAATTGCACCAAATTTGGCAGAGAGGTAGAGTTTGGTTCGTAGATTGTGCTTTCTGTTAAATGGTGTAAATCTGTTCAGTAGTTTTTGAGAAAATTACAAGTAAAATCATAGCGATATCTGGAGACAGAGTTCTACACGCGGACGGAGATCCGTTCAATTACGAGCGCGAACTGCATGCTGATTGGCTGTGAACTGTCTGTCAACACTCGAAACCAGAACATGTTGGGAGCCATCTTGTTTGTCGCTAGAACCGACTCACAAGAAAACAGTAAAACAAAGTTGAGAAATAAGGGTAGGGGGCAGGCTAGAAACATTCTGACCCTCTAGGCTTGCTCAGGGGTCGTACATGGATGTTTAGGCTCTATTTTATTTTTATTTTTTTTAAAGAAAAAAACGGCATATGTGTACGGAAATACGTATAAATACGAGCAGGAGCTGCATGCTGATTGGCTGTCAATACTCCAAACCAGGAAGTGTTGGCAGCCATCTTGTTTGTCGGGAGAGCCGAGTCACAAGAAAACAGTAAAACAGTAAAACAAAGTTGTGGAATAAGGAAAGGGGGCAGGGTAGAAACATTTTGACCCTATAGTGTTGGTCAGGGGGTGGTACATGGATCTTTAGGCTCAATTTGTATTTGTTTTAAATAAAAAATGGCGGGGTACTTGTGCAGTACTTGTCGTGGTGGAAAAGGTGAAAAAAACGAGAAGTCTGTTTTATTCATTAGGTCCCGGGGGGCAAATTATGGGTTGTAATATTTTTTATAATGGGGGCTTGTAAGGTGCCCCGAGCACTGGGGAACGCACTCCTCTGGTTTAATTTTGAAGTATGCTGGGGGGAGGGTTATGGTCCCCGTACACGTCGCGGGGAACGCCACCTTTCTGGGGTAGTAATATGTAAAATGACCTTCCAGCTCCGGGTACCTGCATTGTCTGGGTTTTTTTATTAATGTTGGGTGGGTGGGCTTGATAATACGTCCTTGTTAATTCCCATAGAAGCCTATGTTCTGGTGTTAACATGGGCTTCTATGGGAAATAACAAGGCTGTATTATCAAGCTCATTATCGCCATTTTATCTGCAGTTTTCTGCCAATAAAACAGCGATAATTGTAACACCGGTCCTTGATAATATGCACCGAAGTTTACTCGTCAAAAAAGAGCTATAGGCCATATTATCAACAAAAGGCGATGCATTATCGCCGCATTCATCGGCAGGAAACTGCCGATAAAGCGGCGATAATGGGCTTGTTAATATTGCCCTTGTGAATACCCATAGCAGCCCAGGTTAACATCAGAACCTGGGCTGCTATGGGAATTTACAAAAGCCTATGGTTTTTTAATAATGTTGGGAGGGTGGGCTTGATAATACTTCCTTGTTAATTCCCATAGAAACCTATGTGCTGTGTTAACATGGGCTCCTATGGGAAATAACAAGGCCGTATTATCAAGCTCATTATTATCGCCATTTTATCGGCAGTTTCCGGCCAATGAAACGCCGATAATGTTAACACCGGTCCTTGATAATACGCACCTAAGTTTACAGGTAAAAAAAAAAGCAATGGGCCATATTATGAACAAAAGGCGATACATTATCGCCGCCTTTTAAAGCGGCGATAATGGGCTTGGTAATATGCCCTTGTGAATTTCCATAGCAGCCCAGGTTAACATCAGAACCTGGGCTGCTATGGAAATGTACAAGGGCCTATTATCAAGCCCATTATCGCCGCTTTATTGGCAGTTTCCTGCCGATAAAAGCGGCGATATTGTATCCCTTTTGTTGATAATGTGCCCCTTCATTTCTATGATAGTGTGTAAAACTTTACTTTTTTTGTGTAGCAGTTGTACTCTCTACGCATGCGCAGCCTCGTTTCGAAGCCCATGCTTTTTTTCTTTTTCTTCAAGTTCAAAAAGCAAACCTTTCTTTATTTCAGGTAGTACATTTGTCGCTTTCTTTTCCCGGGTTGTGTGTGTCATCCGCTGCTGTACTTTTGTAATATATTAATAATCATATTTTTTCTATATTTATTTGAAAGGTAGTGCCGAGGCGCCAAACGTTGATTACGTACTCCGTCCACCACCATTTTAGTAGTTTTTCACCATTATTTTGATTATATCTGTTAGTTAGAACAGAGTAGTTTTCAATCCTAGTCTTGAATATCTTACTATAGTATTTCAACATTATTTTTATTGTGGACCGTCATACCCCTCCCCCACAAAATAAAAGAAGTATGTAGTTTTTTTTTTATTAACTTTCATCAAAACAATAAATGTAAACAAAACTCAATTATAACTATATTAGAAGCAACTAGAAAAATAACTTTAACAACAAACACTATTATAAACAAATTGTTAAATGGACTACAAAAGATGTCCGATTGGTAATCTGCAAAGCAAAAAAGAAAATTAGAGTTTAGAATTATGTAAATGTGAGTAAATGAGCTGAAGCATTACAAGTTTTGCTAACTCCAAGGTTTTACGTGTGCAGTGTACTTCATACATTTCAGTTCTGTTATAGTGCCGCGTTCAAGTGATGTCTATATGGAAGTGCCTACTGCGTTACTGACGCCCGTTATGCCGATTTATTTCTAATGCATTGCTATGAAGGCTTTGTAGATCTAGGCCTCTGTGCTTACCGTTGTATAAACCTTGCGGCCAAACACTTCAGCCAGTTGAATTCAAAACTTATTTTCAACAATTATTCTACACGTCCAAGCAGACAGCAGTGTCTATAAGTTTAAGAGAGAAAGAGAAATGATGTCACAGAGAGTGAGAGAGAGAAAGAGAGAGAAAACAACATTAAAACTGTGTCGCAGAGTCTGGAGTTGAGATTTTTTCTTGAAAAGTCAGACGTAGATTTACAAGCTCCTTGCATCACTTTACCCATGTTAAAAGTGACTCAAAAGTGGCATAATAAGGTTGTGGATCTGTTTTTCAGACTGTTGTAACCTATCTGTTGTCACTACTCGGAGGTAATTATAGATTTTACAGAGAAGCTGCTGTACACTACGCACTCTGGGCCATATTATCAAGCCTGGGCAATAAAATGATCACCACTTTATCAGCAGGAAACTGCTGCTAAAGTGGCGATAATGGGCTTGATAATATGCTCTATGGAATTCCAATCGAAGCTCATGTTAGATGTCCTTCACATCTAACATGAGCTTCGATTGGAATACCATAGAACATATTATCAAGCCCATTATCGCCACTTTAGCGGCAGTTTCCTGCCGATAAAGTGGCGATAATTTTATCGCCCAGCCTTGATAATATGGCCCTGTCTGCTTTCACAAATAAAGGTAACACTACAGTTTTACGAGTGCAGTGTACCTGGTACATTTCACTTGTTATAGTGCCTCGTACAAGTGGTGTCTATATGGAAGTGCCTACTGCGTTACTGACGCCCGTTATGCCGACTTATTTCTAATGCATTGCTATGAAGGCTTTTTAGCTCTAGGCCTCTGTGCTTACCGTTGTATAAACCTTGCGGCCAAACGCTTCAGGCAGTTGAATTCGCAAATTATTTTCAACAATTCTTCTACATGTCCAAGCAGACAGCAGAGTCTATAAGTTTAAGAGAGAAAGAGAAATGATATCACAGAGAGTGAGAGAGAGAAAGAGAGAGAAAACAACATTAAAACTGTGTCGCAGAGTCTGGAGTTGAGATGTTTTCTTGAAAAGTCAGATGTAGATTTACACGCTCCTGCGTCACTTTACCCATGTTAAAAGTACCTCAAAAGTGGCGTAATAAGGTTGTGGATCTGTTTGTCAGACTGTTGTAACCTATCTGTTGTCACTGCTCGGAGGTAATTGTAGATTTTACAGAGAAGCTGCTGTACACTACGCACTCTGGGCCATATTATCAAGCCTGGGCAATAACATTAGGCTGAATAAAGGGTCTGCATTTTGAATTTGAATTAATTTTATAATAATTCATAACTCTAGCCAAGAAAGGCAGCAAGTGTACAAATTTTCCACTGCCTATGGACGGGGTAGTTTTTACAACAAAAAAATTTGATAAATGTCTAATAACTAATGTTAAGGACAGTGGCACTTCTGTTTGTTGTTTTAGATGAGGTTGATAGACTGTTTTGTGTAACACAAAAGTTATTCACAATAAAGCATAGAAATTTAAGTTTACCAAATTGAAGATCAATATGTGAGTATGGGCTGTTTGCTGAAGATGCTGTTGCAGTAGTTGATGTGCTTGATGCAACAGCAAGTGGGTTGTTCTGCAATCTCTGTGTTGCAGTGAAGCAAAGTTGTTGGGGTGCAAGTTGTTTAAGTATTGCACTATATTTTCTGTGCCAAAGGAGGATTTCTTGGGTTGATCACACCTTGAAAGAGTTGTTTGGTAAATTTAACAGGTTACTAATGGTTGGTGTGTTTTAGTTAGTATGTGTCTGGGCTTTGCTGGAATCGTTAAGGAACACATTAGAGCTTTCATAATACAGAAACACTTTGTACTTAGTGACATCCAATTCTATTTTGTGAAGAACGGTTTAATTCTACATCCGCCTTTAGAACTAGTGGGAGGGTAGCATTTTAAAGTGTTTGACAGGTTACGTTACATATGTGCATGCAGCTAAAGAAAACTTAGCATTGATATGCATGGGCATCCTTTCACAGAAAGCAAAGTATTCAGGATTGTAAAAGCTTGACATAGGAGTGACTGATGAGTTTATATATGTCAGTGACAAATGGAAAAACAAGTACGATTGTTTTACATTACAGATATACAGACCTGAAAGACTATGCATGTAAATCCATGAAATCGTTTTTAAAGGTATGGAGGAAAGCAGTGAAAGGGTGTTTAGAAGCAACACTGTCCAGCATTAAAAGTGCAAAAGTATGTTTTTAAGTAACATCTGATCACATGCAAGATATCTAATTAGATATTTGCACACTCCTGCAGTCTAGTCTTGTGTGCAAAATATCTTAAAAAGTAATGTTGAGACACACTTTTTTTCACCTGTTACGATTTGCACAATCCTTTTAGAGTTGGACCAGAATTCCTCTAACATTCCTACTTAATTTTCTTTTTGAAATTGAGCAATTATTTTGTTTACCTGTTGAAATATACATTTAAATCTTTCTCTTTGAAGGTCAAGAAGCAACACCGCTCCTCTACACAATATTGTTCAGTGGTAATCTAAAAAGTAGTGGTAATTTCACTGTCACCAAGGTAGATATCAAACAATAGAATGAATGATATTTTTACACCAGTATTTCATAGTCCAATGCAGCCTTATAGCCCGCCGGAGAGGGCTATACCGGCTATTAAAGGCCCTCTCCAGCGTTAAAGGCCCAGAGCCGAAGGCGTGGGCCTTTAACAAGGGAGAGGGACTTTAATAGCCGGTATAGCCCAGCTACAAAGGGCTATAAGGCGATTAGAACATTCTTCCACTAGAGGGTAGAATGCTCCAACAAAAAAGAACAAAGCCCTATGGAAGCGTGAGGGGATTGGAATCCCCTCAGGTAACTTGAAGCCTTTGTTCACAGCCAGAGCTGTGAACAAAGAAACATTGGAATGTTGGAGCTCCAGGCTTATACCAGCCATTATAAGCCCGGAGCACTCCATTGTTTTCAATGGTGCTCCCAGCATTCCAATGTTCTAATAGCCGGTATAGCCCTCTACAGCGGGCTATTCGGCTATAATAAAGAGATAAGGAACATTTTTGGTAGGGAAAAGTTATCTTCTATTTAATAAAACTCTTGATAGGTCTGAATTTTGTTACTCCGTGAATTATGACCGATTGTCTTTGTTAAAGGTTTGGAAGTGTATAGAAAATATTATAGAAATATGATTTTTAGTATGGAGAGTTTACATTTTACGGTACAGATGTCTGCATTAGATACATTACAAAATTAATTGAAAAGATTACCCTTTAAATAATTTGATATAAAAATTAAGATAGTTTAAACTATTACAACCAGTTATATTTTCCAAGAATAACTTTGAAAACGGACTAATAAATGTTGAAAAGCTACAAGAAGTATCAAATGACAGGCAGTATTTGTTGGACTAAGAAGAATGTCCATTTTCTCAAAAGGTATCTGTAGAGTTAAAATGCAATCATTAATAGCTTTACATTACAACCCAATTACATTTGTTTAGACTTACAAGTATTCGAAAAAGTGAATATTAATGAATATATTTTCAAAATAAACAATCTTGCCTTAAATTTTTTTTTAAAACATCTTACATTTGTCATAGTCTTCTAAACGTTCCTCGATTCTACTCTTAAACATTAATTCAAATAGAGGTCTGAGAGGGCCATATGACGCAGCAATAACTATTACAGCCATGTACGCATCATTTAAAAGAATATAGGCTTGGGAGTGTCACGTGATGCAGTAATAAATATTAAAACTAATGGGAGAATTAGGAGGGAGCAAATACGATGAACTAGAAAGCATATATTCCACAAAAATAAAGCAAAACAGAGCTGGGAGGGCTACGTGACGGATTAAAAAAAATAATACTATTATGAACGCACAATTTATATGAATACAGGCTAAAGCACGTGACAGTTCAAAAATAGTAAAAAAAGCTAAATTTATGCACGGAGAATTTTTAAAAATAGAGGTCTGGAGGACCTCGTTGTCGGAAATTGACAACGATTAGGTTAGCATTCGCTGAAGGTAATGCACCTTTCAATGTTATGTTGCCTGTTTTCAGAGGCCATTTTGTATTAATATCCACCATTTTGTATGCCTTTCATTGCCTCGTGCTCGCCATGTGCTTTGTCCTACGTATTCTGCTTAGCAACAAGTTTTTTTTGCTTTCTATCAAATATGCGCATGCTCTATCGAGCCACATCTGTTTCTGATAAACCATTGTTGAAATGTGTTTACTCCAAACTGATTAAATCGTCAGCTCCTTCCACTTTATGAATGTGCTTCGAAAATACCCTTATATGTACATGAATTTGTCTTCTGTTTGTGCCGCCTGTGTGGGTATAAAAGGACCATGTGCCTTCCTACCTGGGGGTGACTCTGGACTCTAAACTCAGCCGGAGAAACCACATAGAGAAGACCTGCCAGAAAGCAGCAGCCAAACTGGCTGCATTATACCCACTCCTGAAGACCAAGTTGATGCCCATGCAGAGCAAGGTGCGAGCAATCACCACAATATTTCAACCAACTATGACATACGCTTCACCAGTTTGGAGTAGTGCCGCTCGCAGCTTCAGAAAGACCTACAGAGACTACAGAGCAAGGCCCTACGGATTGCAGCAGGTGCTCCTATGATCTCACGAACAGTAGACCTCCACAGAGACCTAGGCATTGAGATGTTGGACGACCATTTCCTTAAACTCAACAGGGCATTCTACAAAGGATTGGATCAAAAAGAAAACCCACTGACCAGGACACTCGCAGACATCTCTACAAACCCATTTGACCGCTACCTGCGGCCCATCGAAGCGTTAACCTTGTGAAAACTGAAACAGCAGCGCAGCATTCAAAAACTCATCAGGCAAACGCCCGGCAGGTACGCAAAACTCATCACTGCCTGACGGTATAATCGCCTCGGCAGGCAACCAAAACCCTTTCACTGTCTGACGGCGTAATCCCCTCGGCAGGCACCCAAAACTGAACACTATCAGAAGGTACTGGATAGACAAAGACGAGACTCTTTGAGGAAACATGCTGACAACTCTGCAAACTCAATTGACCGCTACCCGTGGCCTATCACTGAGCTGACCCTTTGATACAACCTCAACTGTAACAAAGCGTCACACATCAATAAGACAGCCTAAACAGCAACTACAAAATTCAAAATGAATGTGGAGTAATGAGGCTACTGCCTCGGTATCCAAAAACTCACCACTGTGAGAAGGAATCTGACAGACGAAAACAAGTCAGTAGACGTTCAGTGTGCTACTTCATGCATTGCCGAAGGGTATTGTCTGAATGTAGTACCACCCCATGGGGTCTTAATAAACTTTGTCTTTTCTATTCCAGTTTCCGTGCCAACTTCTATTTTAAGATTCACAGGTTTTAGCGGAATGACTAGGCCTTGCTGAAAGTGGATACAATATTGTGACGCAGAAAGAAACATTTATACTATGTGCATACAATTTAAAACCATTGAGGGGTAGGAAAGCCATATGATGGAGAAATAAAATAGCATCATGCATATACAATTTACAACGGAGGCTGATGTTTAGACGGCTTCTCTTACCTTTGCTTCTGTGGTGTCTTGAAAGGCTGCGGTTTTGCTGAGTCTAGGGTGTTTTGGGTGCGGGTGCCGTCGCCTCCGCACCTATGGTATTGTGGCTGGGCAGCAGCAGCAGTGACACCACGTCGAGTGTCAGGAGTCCTCCTCCGCTTGAGCAATCAGTTCGTAGTAAAATCGATGACGACATTCTGTTTGTGACCGCAACACAGGCAGGCAAAAGAGAGCATGCTCACATAAGTGCCCGCATTATATGGGAACCCCGGGGGCTGACCAAACCAAGCCCAGGGCTTCATTGGTAGAGTTTTCACGGTGTATAAGAAGGATGGTCTTCGGAGACATCTCATTGGCTAATGTATTAGTTTCCAGGCTTAGTGATAGCAAGCATGCTAGGTGGTGGCATGTGGGGAGTGTGGGCGGGCGTGCACCGCGCATGTGCAAGTGTGAGTGTGTGCACCAACAATTAACAACAGAGAGAGACGGGTGGGGTTATCATGTGCGCAGTGGCAGGCCCAGAATCGGATCTCCAATGAGTGACCACTTCTAATCATTCTCGTTAGCGCGCCTCGTGCTCTGATTTGTCACTGAGAGGGTGATCGCACCATACTTTGTACTGCTAATCATAATCAGTGTGTACCAGCGCATACGGTACGAATATGCTTTGACGTTACGCGTCACATTAAAGCTTCTGTGTGACATCATGTACAGCGTTCTGTACGAGAAAGGCAGCAATGTTTCTACTTGGTTTAAAACATTTATTTATGTATTTAATGTAGATACTAAGGGCAGACATTTGGGATGACTATGATTTTTTTTATACTTTTAACAATCATAGATTACTTTTAAAAACAATTACACAAATCGCGGTAGAACATCATGCGTACTTGTATCGAAAGAGCTGCGCAAGCGCATCACAAGCGTACGCAAAGCCATGTGACTTTAAAAGTAGAGATTTGATTGGTTCGTAACTTTTCCTATTGCGTCTGATGAAAGTTCCGTCCCATTATAATTATTCGACTTTGACATTCTAAGAAAAAGTATTTCTTCTGAGAATCTTCTCAAATAGAAAGAAGATCACCATAATAAGAGCAATGGACTCATCTTCCAGCAGTTCTTCAGAGGGAGATTTAATTCCTGAAGAACCTCCAAAGAAGAGGAAAGAAGCTCTAATTTGGTAGTTTTTTACTTTTCCAGAAGGGCAAAAAAAGGTTAATGCTCCAAAAGTAACCTGTAAAATTTGCCAAACAACTCTTTCAAGGGGTGATCCATGTAAAAAATACTCCTTTGGCACAGCAAATATGGTGCGACACGTGAAGAACTTGCACCCCAACAACTTTGCTCGAGCTGCAAGGCGCAAGTTGCACGAGAACCCACCTGCTGCTACACCAAGCACATCAACTGCTGCAGCAGCATTTTCAGCAAGCAGTCCACACCCACAAATTGATTTCTGACTTTGCTAAAGTTAAAAATTGAATGCATTTATTGCGATAAACTTTTGTGTTATGTGGAACAGTCTATGGACCTGATAAAACGCAGGATGCAGGATCATTGGTATCCTCGACATTAGTTGATTTTTTTTCCCTTTTTTTGTTCCGCTTGGAATTTGTTGAGAAAACAAAAAAAAATACAAAACAAAAAAAACGGCTCATTTTAGAACTACCTTCACTGGTCAATGAAAGAACTATATTTCTATGTTAGTGGGTAAAAGTTTGTCAGAATGAATGTGTAGTTCATAAATAAATGAATGAATATATTACTAGTGTATGGAGAATGTGAAAGTGCAGAACTATAAGGAAGTGCTACAGCATACATCTATAAGGTGTTTACCTATAGTATACTGTAGTATGTCCGAAGCACTTGAATGTAACATATGTACATAAATATGTTACAAGTCTATGCTTCAATTTGCGCTGCTGGTAAAACTGCCTGGGTGAATTTGTATCTGTTAGGGGCGGATTTACAATCCCCTTGTGCCTCTTTTACACAGCCGTTGCGTCACTTTTGCGACACAGCGGTGTTGCAAAAGATGTGCCATGGTGTGTGCTTTTAACAATGTGACGCATCTGGAGGGTGCATTACATTGTAAAGCCCTGCGCCAGAAGAGGCTTTCCTGTGCAGAAGGGGGTGCAGCAATGCCTCCTAAAAGTGATTGAGTGAAATGTATAACATTTCATTCAGTCACTTTTGAGCTTATGCTGCGTCAAAACCTTGCACATGCTTGAAGCAGGTGTAAGGATTGATACAGCATTGTGAGCATAGGGCCCCAAGAGCATTGCTGGAGCTGTGTTATACTTGCAACAGAAGTCAATCAATAATTAATCCAAAAATTACTTTGCAATTTAGTTTTGTTATTATTTTATAATAAGAATATGAAATATATTCTAAAAAATAAAATAAATATAAATATTTATATTAAAAATATAAGAAATTAGTATGAAAAGAAAGACATAATAATTAATACATTTGTAAATTATCATTTTCAAAACCTTTGAAATTCACTGAAAAAACCATAGGTTTCACACACGTTGTAGTTAGGAATTAGCATTTAAAAAACTTGCAAATTCATTGAAAAAACCATAGGTTTCACACATGTTATAGTTAGTTGAATATTTCTCTCATACAAAACCTTTGAAATTCCTCCGTTATAGTTAGCTCAGCTAACTATAACTTGCGCGCCCGCAATGCACTGCTGATGATGTCACATATTACATCACTCATGACATGGTCAGTGACATCACTCATTACATCACTGATGACATCTCAACTGACATCACTGATGACATCACTGATGGCATCATCCTTGTGAAAGAGTGGCAGACCTCCTCTCAGCGTCATATAACCCTTGATACACACATTCAAAAATAGAAACTAAAATTTTCAAAACAATGGAGATACCAATACCAGTTAGAACAACCTATTCAGTAATTCCAAAATCTACGTACACATCCAGTCATTCACCAACAGTTCTATATAGGCACTCATACCTGTACTCACTCATCATATGTACTCATACACCTATACATCTTATTACATACCGACACTCATCTATAGAGTTACTCACACACATACTCACACATGTAAATAAACTATCAAACATCCATTTACTTGCATATACAGCTATACACCCACCACTACACTTACTTCTACAGAATCGTACACATACCTACTCTCTTAAACAATCATTTATAGAAACACATACTTATTTACACAGGAACTCTTACAATCTCTCGCTCTCACATGTACTCACTTATATACATCAATACTAACAGGTACTAGTTTAAAACATATGTAGTTAGTCATAAAGATACTATTGAGATAGTGATACACTCACTAACACACCCATACACAAACTCATCCACCCATACAGTCCTGCACACATGCTGTCCTCAAAACACATACAAACAGTGAGTCACCCATTCATGCATCTATGCGGTAAGTAATACCCCCCACCAAACCATACAGACACTCATACTGATACTCTAAAAAACCAACTAATAATCCATATCGACACTCATGTAGCTAGTCACCAGCCCATGCATCCACTTATACACAAAGTGAGACACTGATACAGATATTTACATATTTAAACATTACTCGCTAATACATGTATTCACTAAGATACACTTAATAAGTCAGTTATACAATCAATTTTACAAAACAAATCATCCATTTGGACACTTATTTACCCATTTATTCTTTCATCGACCTTTAGATATACTTATATAAAAGATATTTATTTTTCAGAAAGACACACATTCACTGGATGATGTCATCAGTGATGTTATTTGAGATGTCATCAGTGATGTCATGAGTGATGTCACTGACCATGTCATGAGTGATGTAATATGTGACGTCATGAGCACTGCATTGCGGGCGCGCAAGTTATAGTTAGCTGAGCTAACTATAACGGAGGAATTTCAAAGGTTTTGTATGAGAGAAATGTTCAGCTAACTATAACATGTGTGAAACCTATGGTTTTTTCAATGGATTTGCATGTTTTTTTAAATGCTAATTCCTAACTATAACGTGTGTGAAACCTATGGTTTTTTCAATGAATATGCAAGGTTTTTTAAATGCTAATTCCTAACTGTAACGTGTGTGAACCCTATGGTTTTTTCAGTGAATATATAATATATGAATATATAGTGAATATATCAAACTCCGAACATGTGTCGGATCTGCTTTCTCTTGGGGAAGTAGGACTGGTGTTGGTGTCTATACGGTGCAAGCAGGAACCGCTTTTCTGACACGCCCTCTCGGTTTGGAGCTCCGTGCACCCTGCTAAAAACTGTGGTATGGTATGAAAATACAGAACGGCGCCCCCCCGTTTGGAAAAGGAAACTCACTTAAGTGGCTGAAACCACAAGGGGAGAGAGGATGCAGTCGTGTGCTGCATAAGGAGTGAGCCAGAAAAGACTTTGTGGTCCGAATACATTCTGTTTTGCACGGGGGAAAAAGTGCATTTCTTGACCAGTGTGACTGGGAAGCCACTGGGCTTTTTGTTTTGAAGCATCACTGTATCCTTCATTCGTCAAGGTGAGCACGAAAACCCCGGCATGGAGGAGCGCCCTAGTGACGGAGGAGGCTGGATTAACAGCGACGGCCAATCAAAGCGCAACATGGCATTTTTGAAACCAGCCCCCAGGTGTAACATCGATCACTCTGTGGAACGAGGCACTGAAGAAAGCCGACAGGCTGAAACGCGTCTGCCAAGTGTTTCCATCGACCTGTAATTCAAGTGCCTGAATTTGGAAATAAAGCCTTCTGGCAAACTCCGTGCATGTGTCTGATCTGCTTTCTCTTGGGGAAGTAGGACTGGTGTTGATATATATATATATTTATATATATATATATATATATTTCAAAAAAGATTTGCACCTTGTGGAAAGAGCCACACTGCTGGGTTGCATTCCTCCATTCAAGTGTGATAGGCAGCAGGGAGGGCAGCGCACACAACCCCAGTTCTCAGCCATTCTTGTTTCAGGATATTCCTCTCTTGATCACTGGCAACAGGAATCCTTTCACAGATCGGTTGCAAGAAACCACCCTTTTATTTACAAATAAGCCCTGCCCACTGGCCTCCGGGCATTATGGTACTTGTGGTATTGCATATCTTTCCCCAGTCAGCTCCGTGAGTGTTTCCCATCAAACATTAAAAACCCCAGTGGGTGGGTATTGAGCATCGCTTCACTCCATGATGCCTGTACAGTCACGCTGAGGGGACCCCACTAGTTGCGAGTCTAAGTAGTCCTGCACTCATCCTCAGCTGCTGAGGCGGGCAATTTCTGTGACCGGGCAGGCCGCTATAAATTTCAAAAAAGATTTGCACCTTGTGGAAAGAGCCCCACAGCTGGGTTGCAGTCCTCCATTCAAGCTCATTGCCCTTTGGTGTTCTTTGCAAGCTTTGTTTGAAAGGCGGGAGTCCGCTAATTAAATTGCAGCCCTCGAACCTTGCTCTGATTTGAAGAGATGGATGCAGGTTGTCTCTTGTTGTAAACAAATGGAAGTCCGGACCTCTGGCGTAGATTAAGTAGATTCCTTTTTTTAAGTTATTACAAGATGTTAAGAGGAAAACCCTACCAGGAGCAGCTGCCCTGCTACTCAGCCCCTACCGAACTGACACTCACAGACATCCAACATTCCATCCATCCAACATTCTACCCCACAAACATTCTAGCTGAGCAGCAGGTAAACTTAAGTCACAACATATCTCCCTTCTTTAGGGGGAACAAACGCATTGTGAAATAGATTAGATGAATCAATTAAAATAATGACAGTATGGCAAATAACATATAGTCAAGAAATTGAATACAATGCACTAATAATAAAAAATGCAATACAATAATACACCTCACATCACAACCAGTCACATCATACCACATCTCATCAAACTAACATAAAAGATACATCCTGTCACACCAAACTACATCTCACAACTCGCACAAAACTGTACTAGAGATTTCACACCACATTATATTCTGCACAAAGCATCACATCGCTTCCTGAATCAAACCACCATCCTACATCATACACCAAAACCCATATGCCACAGATCACACCAGTTGGCCAGACCGGTACAACAAGCAGCACACAGGGAACACACCTTAAAACAATATACATATATGTATATCAGGAAACAACATGTGCACCACAGACCAATAACACTCACCCAAAACTCAAACACAAAGACAATGGGTGTCTTATTCCCGCACCATTATACAAAACTAAACCTAGTAATGAGTGACTAAACAGAACACAGCCATCTCATACACGACTCAAGCCGATGAGTGGCTTAACAGTTAACAACCACCTCATACACCACATTAAAAGTGTTTCAAAATTCTGGGACCTGTGTCCCTTCCCAATTCCAATTATGCGACATGGCTCTCAGTCGTGGTTCAAATTCAAGCCCTACGTCAATGAGTGACTTATTCACATGCTATCAATCAACAACAAATAATGAGTGACTTAACCATAACACAACCATCGCATACACAACTCGAACCAATGAGTGGCCTAACAACTCAACACCAACTCATACACAACAATGTTTTTGCTTCTGGGATCGTTGTCCCTGTTGTGGATCAAGTTCTGGGAACTTTGTCCCCAACATGGGCTCTTTGTCCCCGTTTTATTGGGCTCTACATTGTGTTTCAAGTTCCTGGACATTGTCCCCAACATGGTCTCTCAGACCTGCTTCCAATACTGGGACCTTTGTCCTATTTCGGCTTCTTCTGGGCCATACTGGTTTCTCGGGCTCTCAACCTACTGCTGATTTTCACGCAATGCTATCCACAGTTCTTAATCAGCACTGTTGCCATATAAATAATGTGATTCGTAGGCATCAGTAATGCATTGAAAATATCTACAAGATAGTTCCAGAAAAGTACCACGGAGATCTGGACTCACCGTGTCTAAAACAAGTCAGCTTTCCTTTCCTTGTCCTGGTGCTGTGGTGCTATATACCCACGAGGTGACATTGTTGTATTACTTTAAAGAGTGAGCACAAATACGATCCCTCACACTGGAAAGCAGTAAACCGTGAGAATGGGGAACACGCATCCTGAAAAAGAAACTGTCACACGGAGGAGGAAGACCAGTGTACATTGGAAATGAAACAGAGACATGTGCCTCATACGCATAATACAAACTCGATGCGTGTGGCTAGATCCAACCACAAGATGGTGCAATGTTCCTGACGCTAATCCGGGTGGCTGTCGGCGGATGTACGATGTTACAACGCGATCAAAATGAGCGCGGTACATCACAACGCATCTTTTACAACGCAAGTCGTTACCACGACTTGCGCTGTAGGGTGCTGGACTTAGGAATAGTAAGATTTACCATTCCAACTCCAGCCTACGTACAGTAGGGAAGGTGTTGGAATAGTAAATCTACTATTCCTTAGTCTGGAGCGCCCTCCAGCGCAAGTCGTGGTAATGACTTGCGTTGTAAAAGACGCGCCGTAATAGCACCGCGGTGTTTTGACCGCGGTGTAAAGTTTGTAGACCATGTGACCCAGGCCCGGGGATTCTGCCAGATCTACCCCCCGGCTGACTGAAGTATTCAGCAGACACGCTGCGGGACCTCCGACCGGTAATAAACCCAAGATGTCGCTACATTCATGATGTAGGTAAACCCTTCACTAGTTGCACGCACTGCGACACAGCCACCCTTACCCTAGCCAATTCCTACCTGCAACTTGGTTTACTCAACTGTCGCTCTCTACCCAAGCACTCACTGGAAATTAATGGACTGATCCAGGACCAAGGTCTAGACGTTTTGTTCCTGACAGAAACCTGGCTCTCTGACAATACCGACGCTGACATAGTCATTGCCCTCCCCCCAGGTTACCTCATCCAAACACGCCATAGACCCAGGGGAAGAGGAGGTGGGCAGGCTATAATCTACCGCGATCATCTCGGCTGCAGAATCACTGAAGCCAAGATTGAAGACGCAGAAAGCTGCCACTTCTCCCTCTTAACCTCCCCAACGCATTCCATCTCGGGCCTGCTCATCTATCGCCCCCCTGGCACTCCTGGGAAATTCCTTAATGCAATGACCGAGACGACCGCTCAATTGGCCGCCTCTGTATCCAACTTCCTTGTCGTGGGTGACCTTAACCTTCATTTTACAGACCCGTCTGACCGGGCCGCTTCTGACCTTCTAGCGGATCTTCTGTCGCTTAACATTCGACTGGTGAATAAGGAGCCCACCCACGACAAGGGACACCTCTTAGACCCCGTCCTCACGAACGACACCAATATTACCACCAGGCCCCCTCTATCATTGCCATGGACTGATCACTTTTTAGTCCCCATTTTATGGAATTCTCCGTCTTGTACCACCCAGTCCACAAAAATCAAAGTCACTGACAGACGCTGGCATAAACTTACACCATCAGAATGGTCTGCCATTCTTGCCAACTCTATCCCAACACTCTCTTCTGATGTCGTCACTGCCGATAAACAGTTCAGATTATGGATCACATCCTCCCTGGATATACTCCTTCCCAAAACCACTACCCTCAAACATACCAAACGTATACCACCGGCCCCATGGTACACCCCAGAACTCAAGTCGCTTCGGCAGAACTGTAAAAGAGCTGAACGCTCCTGGCGAATGGAGAAATCTAAGACCAACAAGGATGTCTACCTTACCTCCTTATCAGTATACAAATCCTCCATCAACACAACAAAAAGCCTATTCTTTCAGGAAAGAATTAAAAAAGCTGCCTGCTCCAGCAAAGAAACTTATACCATCCTGAAGGACCTTCTTAACGTCCCCGTTCCCATCCCCAGAAACCCCCCAGACCCCAAAGCTGATCAGGAAAAATGCCAGCAGCTAGCCAACTTCTTCCAAGAAAAAATCCAAAATATCTTGAGCTCTATTCCTCCATCTAACATGAGCGATTTGGATGATTCTCTCAACACTCTGATTTCCCCCACTCTTACTTCTTGGGGGCAAATATCTATCGAAGAAGTGGAGAACACTCTAAAAACTATCAAAAGTGGATCCCCCAGGGACCCTGCTCCATTGCGGCTCCTCAAGGAAGTAGCTCCCATTATCACTCCCCCCCTCACCCATCTGATTAATGCGTCATTCCAACAGGGATCCGTCCCCCCGAGCTGGAAAGCAGCAACGGTAAAAGCGCTCCTTAAGAAGCCCTCCCTGGACCCAGGGGATTTGGCCAATTACAGACCAATATCCCTCCTCCCTGGAACCAGCAAGATCGCCGAGAAACTGGTGAACAAGAAACTTTCCCAGTTCCTGGAATCAAATAACCTGCTAAAAAATTCGCAGACTGGTTTCCGCCCAGGACAGGGCACTGACATCGCTCTCCTGGCGGCGGTGGAGGAGGCCAGGGCACTACTGGACGAAGGGGGATCAGTGGCAGTGATCCTCCTTGACCTAAGTGCGGCCTTCGACACCGTCAACCACCAACTCCTGATCAAACGGCTCAAAAAGGTAGGAGTAGGAGGTACTGCTCTTTCCTGGCTCTCCTCCTTTCTGGCCCAGCGATCCTTTCAGATATGGGAAAATAACACCTGCTCCTCCGAAACACTCCTCCAGTGTGGGGTTCCTCAGGGCTCCTCCCTGAGCCCCACACTGTTTAATATATACATGGCCCCATTGGAGGAGATCGTCACCCCGTTCGGAGTGAGCATCATTAGTTACGCGGACGACACACAACTTGTCGTCTCCCTTTCCCACCCCAGTAAACAACCGGCGGACCTATTCAACTGCTTAACGCATGTACAAGGGTGGATGAATAATTCAGATTTAAAACTGAATGGATCAAAGGCGGAAATCCTCCTTCTGGGTCAGAAAGGATCCATCTTCCCCATGGACGTCTGGCCACCCTGTCTAGGTCCCCCCCCTGACCCTAAACAAGAAGCAAAAAGCCTGGGAGTATGGATCGAAACTGATCTCTCATTCACCACGCAGGCAAAAAAAGTAGCCGGTACCTGCTTCGGACTACTGAAAGCTATGAGAAAGATCCTGCCCCTACTTCCACCCATATCCCAAAGACTTCTTGTTCAAGGCCTCATACTCTCCAGGCTCGACTACAGTAATGCAGTCTACCTGGGTGCACCCGAGGCAACCTTAAGCAAACTTCAGAAAATCCAGAATGCGGCAGCCCGGATCCTCACCAACACCCCCGCCAGAGCTTCAGCCAAACCGGCTCTTAAGCACCTGCACTGGCTTCCAGTGAGGGAACGCGTAACTTTCAAAGCCCTTTGCTTAGCACGTAAGCTACTGCAGAACCAAGGCCCTCCTATACTGAGGAAATTCATAAAGCCCTACAAAGCCCTTAGACCCCTGCGATCAGACACGGAAGCCCTTATCACTCTGCCCAGATTCAAGAAAGCCCGCTCGGGCGGAAGGCGCTTCTCGGTTCATACCGCGCACCTCTGGAATGCTCTTCCCCGGGACCTGAGAAAAGAACCCAACTACCTACGATTCAGGAAACGGCTCAAAGCCCATCTGTTTCCGTAATTCTTATCCCCTCCCTGCTGAATTCTGTCCTTCCCTCCCCTCCGACGCCGAATCCACAGAAGTAAGGGTCTTCAGCGCTGGGATACCTAAGGGTGACTACGCGCTTTATAAAAAATTTTAATAATAATAATAATAATGTTGGCACGTCCATGCGGTACAGCATGAAAGCTGCAGGACAGTGCATGTAAAGAATACTGGGCTCGCGCTAATTCAAGGGTCAGTAAGCGCGAGCTGAATTCCTTGCGGTGAGTTTCCAACTGTCATCATTTGTAAAAGATGAAAGTAAGAATGTGTGAATTACCACAATGGTTAATTAAATCGTCCAAAACAGCTATCGCCTTATATTAAAGATGTAAAAAGTCTCAGACATCAGCCAACTCCGGAGCCCATCTCTGCCCCCAAACATACTCCTCATGGTCACCTCATGGGACTTGATCCTTGCCCCAGATTCCAGGTGATAATTATCACATTGCTCAACCACCTCACACTGCATCATTGACACTCACACCGGAGCCCGATCTTTGCCTCCAGATCATCATGTTCGACAGTAAGAGTTCTCTCGATGCCAAACACTATCGCTTCGTCAGCATTTCCCACCAGAGCTCGATCTTTGCCTCGAATCACCATACTCCTAGGTGTGAATACCGACAGTGCTCAACTCCCTTACTTGATAAGCACTTCACACCGGGGTCCGTTTCTTTTGCCCACGAACAGCAGGTAACAACAGTAGACACAGGGCTCGATCACTGCACCCAAACACACTTCTCAAGGTGTGAATCACTACAGTGTCTAACACTGATACTTGGTGAGTACTCCATACCGGGGCCTGATCAATGCCCCCGATTAGCATAATACAATTAACGCTGTAACTTGCACTTTGCCAAAGATTAACGGAGCAAGATCTGGCACGCTTGGGTTTTACGGCGACCGATGGCAGGGTCACTGGTGGGGTTTGGGTGCCAGACAGCGTTATACATATACTTTTATTTCCGTAAAAAGTGATTTCCTTGGCTTCTATTTTCTGTACCTATCAAGTTCCAGTTTTTCAACATCCTTGGGCTTCTCTTTTCTGTTTCTGTTAGGTGGTTTTCAGTTTCCTTAAAGTTGCACATGTGGATTCTTCTTCAAAACCATCGCCAAATGTTGTAACCAAATGGAAGTCCGGACTTCTGGCATAGATTAAGTAGATTCCTTTATTTAAGTTATTACAAGATGTTAAGAGGAAAACCCCACCAGGAGCAGCTGCCCTGCTACTCAGCCCTTACCCAACTGACATTCACAGACATCCAACATTCCATCCATCCAACATTCCACACCACACACATTCTAGCTGAGCAGCAGGTAAACTTAAGTTACAACATCTCTCCATTGTGATATTTACCAATTTTGGCTTTCTGTTTTTAAAATGTGGGACTATGGGACACAAAAAACCTTTGCTTTGCATGATTGTGGGATTTTGAGACCCTGCATGGACATTTGAATGCAGCACTTGAATGGTGGAGGTAGAGGTGGAGGAGCCAACAAGTTGAAAGGGGTAGCCGAGCTGGAGCTGCTAACAGTTTGAGGGTGGGTGTTTATAACGCTGTGTGTAATTTGTACATTTTACAGATATTATAGCGCATTGAATCAAAGTCGATCTTATCTCAAGATTTTAGTCCTACCACCGACGGATATACTTTTTTATAAACCGCTACAGTATTCTGTGAGCGGTTACACGATTTTTGCAAATGTGACCAAAAAAGTTAGTTTTCTGTGAAAGGTTACGCAACTGTGAATTTCACCAAAGACCAGTGGTGGGGTTTCCTGCTATAAATGTGTGCTCAGCCGAAGTGACGTCATTGATGTTTGTTTCTGGTCATGTTTGAGAAGCCAGAGCTGAGGCTGCAGACGGGGAGTTTCTCACAGTGCATGTTACTGAGCAGACATGCCAACCTTCTCAATTCAGGCGGGAGACTACCGATTTAGAAGGCTAGTCTCCCGCCTCAAGCATCCAGAAACCCGATTCCACAAGGTCATACAGTTTTCTCATAAAACGGGCGGTGCATAATGTTGATCTTCCGGTTCTAGGGGTGTCCACTGGTAAACATAGCATCCAATTAATGGGCTTCCAAATTTGTTTATTTCGTCATCAACTGCAGGAAATTGTTTAGTTTTCGCAGTGGCAGACAACCTTTCTTTAGATTATTTTTGCACCATCCCACGTCCACCTTCAGACTCTTGCTAGTGCATGTGTCAGGAGTCTATCTTCAAGATAGTCGACAAATACTGAAAGCCCTCTTGGGGGTGACCTTCAAATGGCTTTATATACCCCACACTCATGCAGGAAATAGGTAAACTTGAGTTTGATGTGGTAGGCGACACTCAATGGCAGGGCCATTGGAAATATGGTATTATGTGCCATTGAATTTTCCCCATAAATATGTATTTGCCACATTTTACCACATAATCCACCATCTAGTGAATAATTTGTACATTTTATTTAAAAATTGTTTATAGCTCATGCAGATCAAAAGTTACTAGAAATGTGGCTAAATACCTGTATTGCAGTGCAATAGAAAGTAGAAGGTGCTTCTCAAAGGTTGACTAGTCACCTTTCAGGTGCTTATTGCTGTATCTGTGTTAAACCTGTACCAATGTGGTGAATTATTTGCCAAAAAAGTGATTACATTTCAAAATACGACAAAATATAGAAATAACGCTATCACAAAATGTGTTGCCTTACTCTTCATAATTTACCTTTTGTGCTGCATAATTTGCTAAACCGAGTCATACAATTTGGTCTTCCCCGTCGCATAATTCCAATGGCCCGGTTTAAAGGATGCCCAGTTGCACAACACCAACTGAAGTCTATAGAAAAATTCCCTTATCCACATATTAGAAATGACAGAGTCAATATCTGACTAAGTGGGGCCTCTCGAATTAGAAACTATTGATACACTTTTAATCACTGAGGCGGCTGTCATTACCATATGTGATCCTTTTGAGATACATCTGATTTTAGCCTGATGAATTTGCATGGGTTTTTACATAGTAATTAGTCAGCATATACATTTATTTATTTTCATTTAAACAATTTATAGAGCGCACAACTACCCGTGGGTGTCTCGGCGCTGAGGATGTGTGTATGCAATAAGCAGATTGCTATTATTGAGTGAATACATCTGCAGTAGTTTAGCAAAAGCACAGTTGG
Source organism: Lissotriton helveticus (assembly GCF_964261635.1). Classification (NCBI taxonomy): domain Eukaryota; kingdom Metazoa; phylum Chordata; class Amphibia; order Caudata; family Salamandridae; genus Lissotriton; species Lissotriton helveticus. The sequence continues at coordinate 1,701,239,139 of NC_136063.1, read as the reverse complement.
ATCTAATGAATACAAAGAAATTGGGACCCATGTCTTAGTCTGTTAGGAAAAACACCTACTTATTGGGGCTAAGTGAATTCATCACACTCCTATGCCACAGCAGCACTGCTCCTGCTGCACTATTGATAGCTATGCTTCTGTACATGTGTTTCTTTTTTCAAACAGTGATTAAAGGTTGCTAGTGTAGGCAGTCACATTTTTTTTATTTCCAGATCTAAGTGGCGTCTGTAATCTTAGATTGTTAAATTCTTTTAAAATGGTGCCTGCCTTTTTCCTAATTAATCAATCAATCAATCAGGGGATTGTAAAGCGCGCTACTCACCCATTAGGGTCTCAAGGCACTGGGGGGGAGGGTGGCTGCTCCGTTGGGGTATTCTGAATAGTCAGGTCTTGAGGTCCTTCCTGAACTGGAGCAGTGTAGGGCTTTGCCGGAGGTGGAGGGGGATGTCGTTTTAGGTCTTGCCTGCGAAGAGAATAGGCTTCCACCCTCTCTGTTCCTGTAGCAGTGTGGCACTGTGGCTAGGGAGAGGTTGGCTGATCAGAGGTTTCTCTTGGGGGCGTGAAAGGAGACACGGTTGAGGTATTCTGGTCCGATGTTGTGGAGGGCCTTGTATGCGTGAGTGAGCAGCTTTCGACGGGGAGCCAGTGGAGATCAAGGAGGTGTTGGGTGATGTGGTTGTGCATGCGCATATGTGGTGATGCTTGAGTGCCTATAGAATGACACGCAGCCTGCAGTAGTGACGACATCATTGCACTTTTTTGTCTCCTTTTTTTTCTTGCACAGCTTCAACAAAAAGCATGACAAATCCACCTGGTCAACAAGGAAAGAACTATTGGTTTTGCTAGTGCTTATTCTTCCAGTGGAGCTGTTGGACCAAATGCCGGCCCTAATAAACTGGATGGTGTGCAAAATTAGATGCAAAATAAAGGCCAGTCTTATGGATTATGGGTCACTGCTAACCAGTTGCAGTCATCAACATTTTTGGCAGTTTTACATATTATTAGGGCACCTAAAAACAGAGTCTAAAACTTTTTGTTAGCGCCAAAAATTAAATACTGATTTTCTCTATACTCATGATGTGGTGTTAGGGCCAGAGTTGCATACTTAGAACTGGGAAACCAGTTTCAAGTCCTGGAGTTGGCTCATCATCCTGTGATTATGGGCAAATAACTTAATTTCCCTATAAATAATGAGTGGTGACATTGTGTAATGTAATTTGTGCTCATGTAAAGCATTCCAGTACCTTCAGGTCTGTTCTGCTTTATGAAAAATGAACAACAAGGTAAAAACTAAACATTAATATAAGTAAAGACTGTTTAGTGCCTGATGTGTAAATGGCTTGTCTGTTTAAATTGTGATCTTGGACAAATATACTTTATTTCAACCAAACTTCTTGGTAGAGGCTGGCCTGGTATATGATGTCCACTTATGTAAGTGGGTACCTTCCACGAGTCCAGACAGCTCTCTAAGTGGTAGTTGTGGAGAGCAGCCTTTAGGCTTAGTACAGAAAGAGTGTAAAGCAGCTTGTTTGACCAGTATGTAATCTTATGTATGTATGTATTGCGACTTATATAGCGCACGTATCACCCGAAGGCATCAAGGCGCTTGCCTTGGGAACCCGTCCTGGCTTTTTCCCTGTGAGATAACCCCTACTGGGTATCCCCAGGGTGAAAGCCAGGCATCCCGCAGCGGGGTGGGCTGCCGTAGTGGAGATTAAGCAACTATTGCCCAGAGTTGCAGCGTGGGACCCCATGATTAGAATAGGCACCGAGGCGAGAATTATCGAGTCCGTGGACATTTTGGGCTCAGGACCCTGCCGCGTCCGGAATTGAACCCTGGTCCCGGGCCAGACATCTGCATCAGAGTCTGCCGCTCTAATCAGTGAGCCACACTCCTCCGCATACTTATGGGTATAGATCGGATAAAAAGAACCACACAATGTACTTATAAAAATATGTATTTATTATACAGTACTCTCTAATACACACAATATCTCCTACCCTTAGATAAATATGATGCACACAACGCATAGCGAAGAAATTATGTAGGTAGCACACTGCTACTTCGTGCCGCTCAGTGGGTAGCACTGCTTTTGGGGGCGGCAGAGGTAATCAAGTTATGTCTTCCGACTACCACCACCCCACTGCCCACTGAGAACAAGTCATGCTGGGTAATAGCATGAGAGCAGCTTTGGGATTGGGTGTGCAGTCTGGGAGCTGGACTGCACTCGTGGAAGAAGCTGCACAGCAGCAGGTAAGTCCTTTTTTCTTTTTTTAAATATCCGCTGCCCTTCCACTTTCTATTGAAATAAGCCACTACTGGAGTAGAGGATTCTACATAGAAAGTTCTAACACCAAATACTATTGAGTTTAAATAGATGAACCAATAAAAGATGTGTGTATGCTAATTCATACTGTCCTTCAGCTGCTAGCATTCTCATTTTCTTCATTTCTTCCTGATGGTCCTATCAGAAAGATTGTAAATGTTTACACAGGTGTGGAGTCACTCATGCTTTCATTCAGACCTACAGTTTTCACATAACAAGGTCTCTCAGCACTGCAGTGTCCAGTTATCCATGCACTCCACTCCTGCTTGCTGCACTCATGCTCTCCTGTTTCAAACCCTTCCCTAGGCCGTGTCATTATCTCCCAGTTGTCACCTGCAGTCTATCCAAAGGTCTCACGTCCACTTCTCCCAGCAGTACTAATTGGGGAACTGCTACTGTTTACGTGAGGGGAAAAGCAAGGCAGCCTGGAGCACCATTTGGCGTCATGAAAGCAGTGAAAGGTAATCTAGAAAAACAATTAAGGCCCTGTGAGTGCCTGAGGGAGTAGTGTTGTTCCCATTGCCAACACTGGTGATATGCTGACCCTTACATAATGGTTTTCCTTGGCAACTAGGCAATCATTGCATAATACCCAACCTTTGGAAAACTTTGGCCTAGTCAAAAAAAGGGTAATTCTTGGCAATATGTGAGCAAGCATGATATGTTGGTTACTTCTGGTAAAATGCAGGGTTAGGTATAATGGTAGGAATTCCTGTCCTGTTGTTGGCTTCCATGATATGATGGTACCTGTTTTTCGCATGTGCAAAGTGGTGATTGGCCGTACGGGTTTGTATTTTACTTTTTTAATGTTTTATTGGTACCACAGTGGCTACTGCCCTGGGTACCCTAGTACCAGGCACTGATACCGGGTACCTGTGACCCAATCTTCTTATTTTCAGTTTTTGCCTGTTGAATTAAAGTGGGGTGTCCCAAAGGCATGCCTATCCTGACCCCCATGTGGCCTTTCATGTTTTTTGTTTCCCTTCAGGACAAGAGGATTGAGGTGGATGACTCAACATTCTCATTTTTGTGAAAAGCCAATCAGGGTACACCCTTCCACTTCGAATGGGCCAATCACAGATTATCTGGCACCAATGGTTGTTATTTTTAAATTTTAACTGGTGTTTACCCTAACATAACATGTACATTTGTAATGCACACGTTCAGCGAAAAGGTATCTTATTGCTGATTAATAGACGTTTATTGGTACCCAACTCAATGGCACTCATTTTATCAACCTCATGATAAAAGGCTGAGTGGATTGGGATTTGAACCTGTTGCAGTGAGGTCATGTATAGACTCCTACAGTGGATGCATTACTCCACGAAGAGAAGAGACCAGCTCATCATGATCTCCATGTTGATGATAATTTCTCAAAAATGGCAGGTTTTCTCTATAAAGTTCTAACATTTTGCGGATCAATTTTGAAATAATTTCTGCATACATTTCCATGATGAAGCCAAAATGATTGTTTTTTTTAAATGCTTTTAATGAAACTGTACCAAGGCTATTAAAGGAAGGAAAAAATGCCTTTCCAATGGAAACTATGGCCAAAAATAGTCACTGTGGTGACTGCAAACAATGTATGATATTCACCCTTCAATATGCCATAATATGGTGTATGGTTAGTGAAACTCAACAACACATTCTGTCTCAGTCTATGCTTAAGTAATTGAATTCACAATGGTATGTGCCTATTTCCAAAATATTTTTTTACATTATTAAATCACTTATATCTCCATGTGAATTATTACAGCTATTCGTCATATTGCCCTGCTACTGGTCCAAAAAATAAGAAAATTTCAAGGTAAGAATGGTTGCTAAAAAAGTAAGTGAAACTCATATTCTAAAACCAAGTGAGTAGCAGAAACTTTGATCATATAACCCAAAACTCTTAATTATCTGCCACTTCCCCTTTGTACTCCTTACCTGCATATCTCGGAAATAAATTTATGTTTACCAAATGCAGACCCGTAAAAAAAAAAAAAAAGAAACTCCTACTGCATTGTAGGCCAGTTGAAGTACTAATCTGAAGTAATTAACAACACCAATCAATATCCCTCTCAGTTTTGCCAGACCCTACTCAAAGCCACTGGGCTTCTTGCTCACTATACAATCACCCACTCACAACACATCCTAGTGACACTACTCACCACTAAACATTTTTCTTCTTATTCACTGCTGCTGGAAAATATTTGAGAATCAACAGGCAACTGTATTTCTATTATCTCAAGAAATTGTCAATCTATGTAGGGGCCATTGGAATTATGCAGCTGAAGGGGACCAAATCATGGGGTATAGTTGACCAAATTATGTGATAAGAAAAGGCAAATTTTGTAGATGAATGCAGCACATTTTGTGACATACATTTGCATTGATTATTTTGGCATTTTTATTGTTGTTGACACTGGCTCAGTGAAGGTTTTTCTCCATTAGTAATACTTTAAAACTCAAATACAGTAATAGGCTACAGAAAAGTGACCCATCAACCGTCACAAAAGGACTTCCACTATGCAGCAACAGATTAGTAACTCTGCTCTATGCCACTCCACTCTACGCGACTCCACTCTGTCCCTCCAATACATGACACTATCTGCCACTCCATTCTACAACACTCTAGTCCACTCTTCTCAATTCTACACTGCAACACTCCACACCACTAGCTAGTGCACAACATGGCTAAAACACATTGGCAAAGCCAATAGCTCTTCGATAGGCAAATATCATTGAAATGTCATATCACACACTTTTGTGTCCAAATGCATTTCCTTTAAAAAAATGTATAAGTGAATGCCATAAACACCTTGTACAAACGTGTTTAGTGAAGTGTTTTTAGAAGTTCTAACATTAATGGAGTCTGGTGGACAATCGACACAGGAGGAATTAGAACAATTACTTTTTTATCTGACAACTAATTGAATTTTTCACAATTTCTCATTTGTGTAATCTGAAAACAAACAGTGGTGATCCTGTCTTGTCCTGGACCAAGTGGGAATTCAGTCAGTTCTCGGCAATTCAATCAGCTCTCTACTTGCAGGAGGAGGGGTCTCATGGTACATCTGGGTTGGATCCATTGCTTTGTGCTCCTCCTACGATCTCTTGCTCCGATCTTCTCACATACCACAATTATAAAATGCTTACTAAATGCTTGCCTAATGAGTTTGTAACAGGCGTATTAGAATCATTGACTCCCAAGATATGCAACACATAACATTTTGTCTAAAAGCCATCACTAAAAGAAGCCTTGTGCAAGCAACCAAATGAATAAAATTGCTATAAATTAATCAGAATTAATGTGACTTGTGTTCAATTAACATTCAATTTAAATTCTGCTAGTCTTACTTAACTCTTGACAGTCATTGCCATTAGTCTTCAGATGTTGCTCACAAAGATACCACTAATATTCAATAAGCGGTCACAACAAATGAGACTAGCCTTAATTTTGCTCTTGAAATAGCACAATAGTGTTCAATTATTATTCACTTTAAATTCTGCTAGTCTTACTTGAGTCTTCACAATCAATGACGTTAGTATTCAGATATTGCTCACACAGAATACCACTTGTCTTCAAACAGTGGTCACAATCAATGAGACTAGCATTCATTTTGCTCTGGAAATAGCACAAGAGCTGCAAATAAACCTTAAAAGAATACTACTACGCTTCAAATACTTTTATTTTAGAAGACTACTATTTTTCTTTTAGCAATCCATTGTAGTGTTCATCATGTATTTGAAGGGTAGTTGAGTAGAAGTAGTATTCCCTTATTTGCATATTATGGCTTGTGAGCATACTACATAATCTTCAGGCATACTAAATAAATAATATATTTTAATAGTAAATGAATCGTAAATGAATACCGCTGTAACCACTGGAATCACACTAAGTGAAGATCTTCCATTTTGGTGAGGGTATAGCGCAGCATGAAGTCGATGCACCACATTGGGTGAATGGGGGAGAACAGAACAGCACCTTATTTACAAAAACATGCTCCAATTTAGCTCTCTCTCTCCTTGCGCTGATGAACTTTATTCTGCTTATTGCCAACTCAGGCACCCTTATGCAATGGTTCAAGGGAGCCTTTTGTTGGGTTTAGGATAGCTTTTCAGCAGACAGGAATACCTTACTGCACAACAACTATCCTTTAAGGCTTTTTCCCCTTTGTATGTGTGCTGTAGAATGCAGCATACATGCGAAGAGAAATTAATGAGAGAAATAAAGTTATTTCTTCTTGTTATGCCAGCCTCAGGTAGGTGCAGCATTTTGGCACAAACCTATGTTTATAAGACTTTGTTAATAAGCGTTTTTAATTAAACGCAGGAGAGGATTAGGGGTGGGCGTAGTTCGCGAAGTAGCGCTACGCGAAGCTACGCGAAGTGCACTTTGCACTATGCGAACTACACGTAGCACTACGCGAGCTGTGTTGTAGCATGTTCGCACTGTGCAAGATGCGTTTTCAATGATTGCACAGTGCGGACAAGCATCCGGCACTGTGCAAGCATTGAAAACGGCATCTTGCACAGTGCGAGCTGTAGTTTTCTGCTGCTCGAGTAGATTATTACTCGAGCGGCAGCTTTCTCAACGCGAACAGGTAGTTTCTCATTGAGAGCGGTTGCGAGCATGCGCAACCACTCACAATGAGAAACCTGACCTCCTCGCGTTGAGAATCTCTCGCGGGGATGTCATTTTGCTTGCTCGCGGTCGTGAACATGACGTTCAGGGCTGCAAACAAGCAAAATGACCGCTGTACTATGCTACGCTGCACTACGCATGTTCGCACTGTGCTACGTGCAGCTCGCAAACTCCGCGAGCGTAGCGTAGTGCTTCGCCCAGGGTTAGAGAGGATGCACAGGAGCTTCCATGCACCACACATGTAACGCATCTCTGATGCAAGTTATTCCATTTTTTTTAAACCTTGAAAGCCACGTAAATCAGGATTTGCATGGCTTGTAAATCCCAAACCTTCTAATCTTTATATCATTCAGAACCACTCTCAGATTTGGTATCATTGCTCCAAATACATCTCCAACAACCTCTCCTGCACTCACGCCTTGCTTCTCTCTATGGTGTAGTCCATCTTAAAACTGTCGTAAATCCTAAACATGATAAATCTTAGGAAGCATAACAGCCGCATAACATGTGCCATACCAATTCAGTGGCACTCAAACATACTTATTTTTCCCACACACAAAAAACACATTCGATACTACTTGCACTGGTTATTGCAAATACTTCTTTGCAGTGGCTTCAATTGTGAAAATGTGATCACACACACTCTGTCCAACAAAGATTTTATCATAATAAGTCTATACCTGTTTAATGTAAAGTTTTCCTTGCTGTTAAAAATCTTAAGCAATTAGACCATAGCTCCCTTTCGCCTTGTGTGCCAACTCCTCCGTGGTCCACTCAAACTTCCCTCCTCTACTATTAAGCTTAGCTGCTAATTGCCTATGTCTATCTTCTACTTGATCTATGAACATCTTCCCTATGTAGTCAACATACATATCAAATTATGAGGATGAGCATAAGCTGTATCTAATGTAACAATAGGCATTTAATACTTCCCTATTCTCTCTTCCTGCTTGTAATAATCATACTTATTCAGGTGCTTATAAGCTGGAACTCCTGAAAGCACCACATCATAGTTGAAAAAGTAATATTCATAGTGACACTAACTGTAAAACATACTAAGCAATAGACTACACGTAATACCATACGTCAGAGGCAGGTGATAACTGAACCCCTCCTCCACCAATGTGGCAGCTTCTCACTGAGAACCAAGCACCCTGCCCTCAGGATTGTGAAGGCTTGTTAGAGGGGCAACCCTTAGATATAGTAAACCTACATCTTTTGTAAGTGGTGCATGCACCAACTTACACAGGTTTCAATGGCAGGCCTTTAGTTCCATTTTGAATTGTCTCTCATGGGAGGCGTAATACATGCTGCAGCCCATGAGAGACCTCTGGGGTACTTATGCCCTGGGTACATGGTTACCATATACTAGGGACTGACAAGGGTACCCCAGTATCCAATCGGGGGTGTACCTAAGTAAATACCACCAGCTATGTTACCATCTCCCTCATAGTCAATACCTGGGCCTTGTGTAGCGTGACCCCCTCAGCTTGGTCTGTTGGACAACCAGCCTCTTCAGTAACCCAGACAGCTTGATTCGTCCTTTCAAGTGGCCTCGTAGCTACAGATGGATTTCCTTCCAGGAGAAGAGCTGTTTCTTCCGAGGGTCCTGACAGTCTGCGGGTTTGTGATGCTTGAATCCAATTCGGCAAACCTCCACACTTTACAGCTATATTTGTCACCAGAATCACTTGGTACGGACCCTCCATCGAGCATCAAGAATGGTATTCCTCACATGCTTTCGAACTAGTATCCAATTGCCTCAACACAGATCATGGCAGAGATCCTTCGAGGTTGGGGCAGTCGCAGCTTCAAACGGGTAAGACACAGAACGGACCACATCAGCCAGCCCCTTGCAATAATCAACGATCAAGTAATTGGTGATGTTTATCAACGCTGTAGACAGCGCTGCTGGCAAGTGCATCGCCCTCCCTATTAGGATCTTGTGGGGCGAGAGTCCTTCCCTCTTATTGGAGATAATACGCACACTCTTCAACACCAGATGTAATGCATTGGGCCTTTTCAGGGACGTGGACAAACAAAACTTTGCCATTAGTATCTTGAGAGTTCCATTAATCTACTCCACAAGGCCTGATGCCTCTGGTCTGTAGCTACAATGCAATCTCTGATCAACTTGTAAGGCAGTACAAAGCAGCTTCATAATCACACTGTGGAAGTTTGTTCCTCTATCTGACTCCAACAAAGTTAGAAATCCGAAATGCGATCTCAACTCTCTAATTAGCAACTTCACTAAAGTGAGACTATCACACCTTCTCGTTGGGTTTGCTTCCACCCACCATGAGAAAACACAGCACACTACTAGAATGTACCTCAATCCCTTGCACCCAGGCATCTCAATAAAATCTAGTTGGATCCTATTGAAGGGACCCCCAGATCTTCCATTGTGACTCAATGCAACCACAGTTTTCTTTCCAGCATTCATTTGTTGACATGTAACACACCTATGAAACGCTGCTTCAGCAAATGCTTTGAATCGTGGGTTAAACAACATCTGTCTGAACACTCGCACCATGGCATCTCTTCCAATGTGAACTGCTCCATCAATCTGCCTCACTATGGGGCTGAGTAAACCATCTTGCAACACTGATCGACCATCAGCTGAAACCCAAATGCCATCATCTCTCTTCTCACAACCTGCTTTAATCCCTCCGGCTTCTTCCTGGTCTGACACTTCTTCACTTGACCTCATCCCAAGTGTCGGCTATGGCTAACATCATGTTGACCTCGGTTCTTTCTGTGCGCTCTCCAGTATATTCCCCACGGAAAATACACCCTTGTTCAGCGCAGAAATGTGAAGCTTCATCGGCATACCTATTTCCCAATGTCACAAAGTCTTCCTCTTTCCCATGGGCAATGAATTTAATCACTGCTATCTCCTTTGGTGGTTTTAAGACTTCCAACAATTGTCTCACATATTCCCCATTTCTGATAGTAGATCCTGATGATGTTAGGAACCACCTCTGTGACCATAGCTCTCCGAAATCATGAATCACACCAAACCCATATTGACCATCGGTGTAGCTATTGACTGAGATCTGATCAGAGACCAGGAATGCTTGTGTCATGGCAATGATTTCAGCTACCTGTGCAGAGTGTACTTGTGGACTCAGACCCCCTCTGTGTGTAGACCTAGGCCTCGTCACAGTATTTACGACCTCAGGTACCTGCACTATCTCCTCATCTTGGGCCTAATTTGCTGGGTTAAGTCGACACTCGTGCTACCAATGCCCAACTTTGTGTAAAAAATGACATGCAGTGGTTCTCGTTAGGGTACCAACGTCCATCCCCATCTTGGGATCTATGGGTTTCCCGCTTCCCTAAACTGCATGATTGACACATTCTGGGCTGCCCCATGGTTGTTTCCCTGCTTCGACCCAATGGTTCTCCATTCGACTGCACTTGGTCTACCCTATCTGCATTCCCCATCTGAAATATCATTAGCAGTTTCCTATGTTTTGAATCTACCTCATCTCTACAATATCTGGTGCACCGTAGAATTTCATCCACAGCTTTATTTTGCCAACAGATAAGGTGCTGCGGGTTCATAAAGCAAATTTCTGGCCTCAAACCTAAGACACATTTGGAAATGAACTGTCCCATATGCTTTGAATCTATCGTGTCCAATCTGCTATAGTGCTTGAAGATTCAAAAGAGCCTCTCATAGTAAGAATGTACTGATTCCTTGGGCTCTTGGGATTTAACCCAATCAATATCTTGTGGTGAAATCTTAGACTATAACCATGTGATTACGTGCTCAAAATGTTTCATAACCACAGGTGAAGGACCATGCGTTATGGGATCTTGGTCATGTTCAGCAGATGGCCATAAACTGCAATTTTACAAGTGGTAACAAATCACTCGGCACTACAATGTCAAACAAAGTATTCAAATGAATCCACTGTACTTTTGAGATCTTGACAAAGTGATCAACTTGCTTGTACCATTCAACAGGCTTTTCCCTCAGCCGAGGAAAATTGTTTATAAACGCTGCCAAGTCACCCTTTCTCCAAGGCACATGCACATACCATCCGCTTGGTACCTCTTGCAATGGGTAAACCTCTGCTCCTGCTGTCCCCCCTCCCAGAGGCAGCGTATTTCCTATTTTCTTCTTGACATTCTTTTTCTTGGACCACCTTTCCTTCCACTTATCAAGAATGCTCCATGTGCATATCCCTATAAACAATTTCAAATGTGTTTTTTTAATCCTATGACTCTTTTCTCTTCCAATTCTTGATCACTGTAATTTAACCTATGACCTCCCTGTAACAGTTTGGTTTTGGACAAATCCACATCATACTTTAGAGCCAGGTCTGTCAGCTTCTCATGTGCACTCCTTGCCTTATGGGTAACATCCATCGCCCCAAATAACAGCTCATCGTGGTCATAAAGTTCTATCCTTTCCAGTGACAAATTTACACTTATTATCTCATTCACTTCCACCTTTAATCTTACTACCTCCAGCACCTTCGCCTTCACTGAAGCCTTGATGTTCCCTGACATGTTGCACTGCTCCATTCTTCACTTTCCCTGCTCTAATTCCCACAGGGACTTCCTTCCGCTATGTTCCGTGGAACATACTGACTACTAGAAGTTCCCTGATCAACTCCTCCTCCTGTTATCCTCCCCATGTGTCCTCTATTATGAGCTTCCCACATCCTCAAGTCAGAACGCAAATCTGCCAATGACACTGATCCTACTGCACTAGAACCAAGACGCTCTGTTGAAGAGCCTGCAGTAGCTGGCAATGGAGTACTAGCTTTTATAGGCATCAAAAATGGGCCATATCGCAGTATCATTTCCACTAGAAATAATCCTTTTTCCTACTCCTGACTCTGTCTGGCCACTGTTTTCCCCCTCCCTTTGGTCGTATACTGACAATATAGGTCCATTAGTGACCGGTACCATAAGGGCTTCTGGCAACCGGGTGGCAGCATTACCTCCATTCACTCTGTACTTCTTAATGCTGGTATTCCCATTCCTCCCATTCTTGTTGAAATCTTTCCCACTACTCTTGCACTTATCTGTGGTTCTCCTGTTTTCTCCATGAGTGCGCGCCCTCCCTTATCTGAGTCTGGATTGTAAGGAGGAGGGCGCTCTGCCAGCAACCTATCTAACAAGCTGTTGTCAGTGTCACTATCATCCTTCCTCTTCGGAGCGTCTTCTTTTTTCGCTCACAATTGAAATAGGCTTTCTCCTTCAGTGGTGTATACCCTCCTCTGCTTCAACTGTCCATCCCACATCCTGATACACCCTCATCGCCCCTTTTCATCTTTCTTTGGCTTTGCTTTCTACTATTTGCCTGTGCTGCTCTCATCAATGCATCTAAAGCCTCAAACTGTGCTGGTCTACGTGGAGGTCGCAATGAAGCGATCACTCTCCACAACTGATACAGCACCTCTCATCTAAAGGAAGCATAACATGGAAAAACCAAATCTCCCTCTTTTTCGGTAATCTTATGCCATTTGAAGCCAAACTATGGTATGAAGTTTTACATTTGTGGGCATGTAATGTGCACGGCTATCCTAGGTTGGTGCTTCCTCACCCGCTCAAGGCACTGCTCCTCTATTTCCCCTACAAAGATCCCATAACACCCTAAAGCATGTCATTGTGCAACATTCCGTCCATCATCTTGTGTGTTTTGCTGTTCACCCAATGTGGTAAATGTATGCCCAGACGTGGGTCCTGTGCTCACTACGCCACTGGAGTCAAGCTATCCTGAGGGAAGACGGCCGAGCGCCAGAAACCGGTCCAAGGATGCTTGATTCCGGCCCAGGGAATACCTGGCTTGGCAGTTCGGGCTGGACTGTTCCCATGAGGCACAGGGTCAAGACTGATTTGCATATGGCCATGTCTGAACTGGAGAAGCTTGGTGAGCAAAATAACGATGGATTAAACCCAAATCTGTGACTGGGGGTGAATGTTTTGCCATTGTGCAACATTCCGTACTTCATCTTGTGCGTTTTGCATCTCAAATGACATTGTCATGTCAAGAATTTTACTAATCTAACTCCAAATTTTATTAAACTTTGGAAAAGTGCTTGATATTAAACCATAATAATGTACTATTCTATCTCCAAATCCATTTAAACTCTGGGAACGTGCTGGATATTAAACCATATTAATTTACTATTCAAACGCAAAATCCAATAAAATGCATACTCACTCACCTATACAGTTACTTACACAACACAAACACCCATACACCACTCTTGCAATCACTAAGTCACACATACGGATATTTTAGTAATCTAACTCCAAATTCAATTAAACTTTGGGAAAGTTCTGGATATTTAACCATAATAATTTACTAATCTAACTCCAAATCCAATTAAACTCTAGGAAAGTACTGGATATTAAACTACAATAATTTACTATTCTAACTCCAAATCTGAAAAAAATCAGGGAAAATGCTGGATATTAAACCATAATAATTTACTATTCTAACTCCAAATCCAATAAAACTCTGGGAAGTGCTGGATATTGAACTATAATAATGTACTATTCTAACTCCAAATCTAATTAAACTCTGGCAAAGTGCTGGATATTAAACTATATTAATTTACTAAACTAACTCAAAATCCAATAAAATCCATACTCACTCACCTATACAGTTACTTACACAATGCACACACCCATACACCACTCTTGCAATAACTCAATCACACATACGAATATTTTAGTAATATAACTACAAAATCAATTAAACTTTGGGAAAGTGCTGGATATTAAACCATAATAATTTACTATTCTAACTCCAAATCCAATTATACTCTAGGAAAGTACTGGATATTAAACTACAATAATTTACTAGTCTAACTCCTAATCCAATTAAATCCTGGGAAGTGCTGGATATTAAACCATAATAATTTACTGTTCTAACTCCAAATCTAATTAAACTCTGGGAAAGTGCTGGATATTAAACCATAATAATTTACTATTTTAACTCCAAATCCAATTAAACTCCGGGAAAGTGCTGGATATTAAATCATAATAATGTACCATTCTAACTCCAAATCCATTTAAACTCTAGGAAAGTACTGGACATTAAACTATAATAATTTACTATTCTAACTCCAAATCTGAAAAAATCAGGGAAAATGCTGGATATTAAACCATAACAACTAACTCCGGATCCAATTAAACTCGGGGAAAGTGCTGGATATTAAACCATAATAATTTACTATTCTAACTCCAAATCCAATTAAACTCTGGGAAAGTGCTGGATATTAAACCATAATAATTTACTATTCTAACTCCAAATCCAAATAAACTCTGGTAAAGTGCTGGATATTAAAACATAATAATTTAATATTCTAACTCCATATCTAATTAAACACTGGGAAAGTGCTGGATATTAAACCCTAATAATTTACTATTCTAATTCCAAATCCAATTAAACTCTGGGAAAGTGTTGGATATTAAACCATAAAACTCCAAATCCAATAAAACTCTGAGAAGTGCTGGATATTAAACCATAATAATTTACTATTCTAACTCCAAATCTAATTAAACTCTGGCAAAGTGCTGGATATTAAACTATATTAATTAACTATTCTAACTCAAAATCCAATAAAATAAATACTCACTCACCTATACAGTTACTTACACAATACACACACCCATACACCACTCTTGCAATAACTCAGTCACACATACGAATATTTTAGTAATATAACTACAAATTCAATTAAGAATTGGGAAAGTGCTGGATATTAAACCGTAATAATTTACAATTTTTACTCCAAATCCAATTAAACTCTGGGAAATTGCTGGATATTAAACCATAATAATTTACTAGTCTAACTCCTAATCCAATTAAATCCTGAGAAGTGCTGCATATTAAACCATAATAATTTACTGTTCTAACTCCAAATCTAATTAAACTCTGGGAAAGTGCTGGATATTAAACCATAATAATTTACTATTTTAACTCCAAATCCAATTAAACTCTGGGAATGTGCTGGATATTAAACCATAATAATGTACTATTCTAACTCCAAATCCAATTAAACTCTAGGAAAGTACTGGACATTAAACTATAATAATTTACTATTCTAACTACAAATCGGAAAAAAATCAGGGAAAGTGCTGGATATTAAACCATAACAATTTACTATTCTAACTCCGAATCCAATTAAACTCTGGGAAAGTGCTGGATATTAAACCATAATAATTTACTATTCTAACTCCAAATGCAAGTAAACTCTGGGAAAGTGCTGGATATAAAACCATAATAATTTACCATTCTAACTCCAAATCCAAATAAACTCTGGTAAAGTGCTGGATATTAAAACATAATAATTTAATATTCTAACTCCAAATCTAATTAAACACTGGGAAAGTGCTGGATATTAAACCATAATAATTTACTATTCTTACTCAAAATCCAATTAAACTCTGGTAAAGTGCTGGATATTAAACCATAATAATTTACTATTCTAACTCCAAATCCAATAAAACTCTGGCAACTGCTGGATATTAAACCATAATAATTTGCTATTCTAACTCCAAATCCAATTAAACTTTGGGAAAGTGCTAGAAATTAAACCATAATAATTTACTATACTAACTCCAAATCCAATTAAACACTGGGAAAGTGCTGGATATTAAACCATATTAATTTACAATTCTAACTCCATATCCTATAACATCCATACTCACTCACCTATACAGTTACTTACACAAGCACACATACCCATACACCACTCTTGCAATCACTCAGTCACACATACAGTCACTCATATACTCCCAACACTCACCTATACTGCCTTTTCCATATGCAGTTACTCACCCATATTCCACTGACACATCCATTTACTCACCGACACAGCCATGCACCTTTGACCTCCTGAGGCGGAAGCCGGGAGAGACGCATTGCTAATTTTTTTAAAACTTTGAGTGTAATTTGTTGTGATTTTAAAACAAGATTTACCTTCACTCTCCCCTGGGCACCCCCGCGCAGTGGTTTCGAACGCTGCCGCGGGATACTTTCTCGTGTTGCCGCCATTCCACGGGACACACAGGCCACGCCCACTACCATCAGGCCACGCCCCTCTCCCTACCTCCTATTTAACATGTGCATTTACCGGACGCGCAGCGGGCGCGCCGTCTGCGCGCTGAAGGCGCGCATAAGGCAAGCCCGTCTGCGCCCGTCCGCGACCAGTCTGCGGCCGGGGCCAGGTATGCTATCGGTGAGGGCTCGTATAAGGGTAGGATTGTGTGGTCACGGGAAGACCTGTGGGCTCTTAACACTGCGGCTGACTGCTGCGCTCATAGGACAGACCTCTGGACTTCCGCCCTCCCTCAGGCATGTGGGGCTTGCGGGATTTCATTAGGGGCGTTGGATGATGTGAGGGTTGAGGGGCATTCTAAACCCAAGACACTGATTAACAGAGGTCTCAGAGCTGGCCTTCTGAACTGTAGATCGCTAGCCAAGCATTCAGATGACATCTGGCTGCTACTGGAAGGTCATGAGTGGGATGCTCTGTTTCTAACAGAACCTTGACTCAATGAGGACAATATGACCGCCATCGCGCTGGCAGTACCCTCAGGGTATAAAATATGTTTTTCTAACCGGACAGGCGTTAGAAGAGGTGGAGGTGTGGCAATTATATTTAAAGAGCAGCTTACACTAACATCCTCCGCCCCTACCCTGATTCAAGGACTGGAGGGGCTTCACTTCTGCTTTCAGGTGGGACCTCAGCTATCCCTAGCGGGATTAGTTATATACCGCCCTCCTGGTGGGGAGAATCCCAACCTGACAACTCTGATGGATACTATCGTTCAGAGCTCCCTCCTTTATCCTTAATTCCTCGTCGTCGGGGATTTTAACATCCATATGGATAAGGAGGACTGCGTCCCTGCAGAGATATTGAGGTCCACATTAAATGCAGCCAATCTGAGACTTATCAACGATGGCCCCACGCACAGAGCGGGCCATATGCTTGATTTAATTTTCTCCAGTATTAACAATGTGGTGGCAGAGGCGCCATTACCGCTAGTCTGGTCAGACCATTCACTTATTTCATTTAAATTAAATTTAGCGGTGGACAGACCTGCAACAAGCAAGTGCTCCTTTGTGAAGAGACATTGGAAGAAACTAGTCCCTGCTACCATGGGCCCAGCTCTGGCTCAGAATATACCTACTCTTACTTCGAATGTCAACACAGATGCACAGCTGTTTAATGACTGGATCGGGAACATGGTGTCACCCATTGCACCGGCAACACACGCAATATCCAAGCGGGATTCCCCTTCCGCTCCCTGGTTCTCACAGGACCTCAGAGTAGAGAAGGCAGCGTGTAAAAGGTTGGAGAGGCTTTGGAGGGCAAACTACGGGCCCCTAGAAAAGGCCCGATATAAGGAAGCATCCAAAAAACTGCAGAGGGCCGTTAGAAAGGCAAAATAACTGTTCTATGCAGAATCAATTCAGCAGACAGACCTGGCTGTCAAAGTGGTGGATGGTGAAACTTTGGCACAATTCCAGCCGATAGCTCTGAGCGTGGTTATGCAGGAATTAAGCCGCTGTAAGTCAGGGTCACCTGACGACCCTTGTCCACCTAAACTCTGGAGCACTATAGCTGACTTTGTGGCTCCCACAATACAGCAGATTTGGAATATGTCCATCTCCTCTGGGGTGTTTCCAAAGTTATGGAAACATGCCACTCTCCTGCCGCTAAAGAAAAAACCAAATGGGGATCCTAAGGACCTTAGTAATCTTCGTCCGATTTCTCTGTTGGCAGCGCCGGGTAAAATGTTGGAGAACGTAATCCAGCGCCAGTTAAGTAAATTCATTGAAGAAAACAGGATATTGCATGAGACGCAATCAGGCTTTAGGCCCGGCTTCAGCACTGAGACAGCACTAATTGAGGTGGCAGAGTCAGTAAGGTGGACGATGGATTCAGGAGACTCAGCGATGCTGGTGCTCCTGGATCTGTCCGCCGCTTTTGATACGGTCGACCACGCTAGGCTGCTGATGCGACTGGCGGGGATAGGCATCCAGGACCAGGCACTGGGGTGGATACAGTCGTATCTGACTCAGAGAACACAGAAGGTGGCGCTGGGGACCGTTTCTTCAACACCCAAGGTCCTCAGCTGTGGCGTCCCTCAGGGGTCGGCACTCAGCCCACTATTATTTAATATATACCTGGCTCCACTTTTTACGCTGATTGCCAATTGAGGGGTCAAGGCAATCGCATATGCCGACGACACTCAACTGGTGTTTCCGTATTCGGAGGTGTCGGAGGCGTCCTTTTCGAGTTTTAAGGGCTGTCTCCAAGATGTTGCATGCTGGATGAATACAAACAAATTAAAACTTAATGCAAACAAGACGGAAGTGATCTTTTTTGGCAAAGGCCCCCCTCCACCCTGAGAACTTTGGTGGCCGGCAGAGATGGGACAGGCCCCTTCGCCTAGCCATACGGCAAAAAATCTGGGGGTGCGGTGGGATGACAGTTTGTCCTTTGCCTCGCTCATCCAGCAAGTAGTTGGCTGCTGTCTGAGTAAGCTGAGGAATCTTCGCAAGATTCTGCGACTCCTACCAGAGGGCTGCTGAAAAACAGTAATCCATGCCACAGTGACATCTAGGCTGGATTACGCAAACGGCCTCTATCTGGGCTTACCTAAGTACCTAATTCAGCGGTTGCAACTGGTCCAAAATGCGGCTGCGAGGCTGTTAATACGGATCCCTTTCAAGCATTCGGTCTCTCCGCACCTTCTTTCACTTCACTGGCTACCAGTAGCCAGTAGAATCAAATTTAAGGCACTTACGCTGGCCTTTAGAGCTCTGTATGGCACCTGCCCAAATTATCTGAAAACACGACTGCCGAGATATAGCCAGGCCCGCTTTCTTCGCTCCAACTGCCGCGTTCAGCTTGTAGTTCCACGAGCAAAAAGGGCTCGGTTGGGAGGATGAACTTTTTCTGCCAATGTGGCGCCACTCTGGAACATCTTGCCCCCAGCGCTTCAGCAGGCCCCCTCCGAGCTCTGCTTTAAGCGGATGATGAAGACTTTGCTTTTCACCCAATCACGCTAGGCGCTAATACTCTAGTCCTCATGGTCAAACCTGTTCTTTTTAGTGCCGGGACACCTCCTTGTGAGGTAGCTGTTTGCGCTTTATAAAATGCCGTATTATTATTATTGTTATTATGCATGCACTCAGTCACCCATGCAGGCCCTCACACACACTCACTAACCTACACAATGACTGACTCACCTACTCACTCATCCGTGCAGGCAGTCACACACCCTCTCATCTACCCACAGATACACTCATACAGGTACTCAGACAACCAATCAATACAGCCACATGTACCTACTCAACAACCCATACAGACACTTTGACACCAACTGACAGACTGATACAGACAGTAACACAAACTAGTCATTCACCCATACATTCACTGGGATACTTAATCACTCACTTATACAGTAAGGCATGCACCCACTGAATCATCCATACAGGCACTCATACATCCACTGATTCACCAATACACCTTGGTGTATATATATTTAACACTAATAAATGTTTTAAAAACACTCACAGTCACTGGATGATGTCACCAGTGAAGTCATTTGAGATGTCATCATTGATGTCACTGGCCATGTCATGAGTGATGTAATATGTGAGGTCATAAGCAATGCATTGTGGGGCACAAGTTAAAGTTATCCCAGCTAACTAAAACTGCTGAATTTCTCTGATTTTGTATGAGTGAAATGTCAGTCTAACTATAACGTCTCAGTAACCTCTGTTTTTTCAGTGAATATATATATATATATATATATATATATATATATATATATCAATATAAAAATATATAAAAATATATATAGAGAGAGAATTAAACAGTTAATCAGAATGAGAAGAAACACCTAACTTGTCTTTCTTAAAAATAAAAACATAACTCCTGAATTGGCAGCTTTATTCTTAAATTAGCGTAAGTTGACAGTTGTAGATGAGTCGAACAGACATGGAGTAATGTTTTCACATTATACACATTTCCCCTTGTATAACTGATCTACATGGGAGTATCATACCTTCTGGATGTTAGTGTGGCTGAGTGGTCTAAGGTGGTAGTTTTAGTGCCTAGTCTTTTAGATGGAATTAGTTCAACTCCCACGGCTTCCAAGTTGCTTTCACTTTTGTTGTTTAAAAATATCTCCAAATTATAAACAATGCTTAAATGCTACAAAACAAAGTATGATTTTGATGACACTGCTGCAAATCACTCAATTCCTTGGTGTTTTGAGTACTGTGATCTTGCACTCATTGCCTTTATTCCAGCAGTTAGTTATTTTTTTATCTTGCATTGGACAACATATATAATAATAATGTGCCTTAAAAGGAAACTGTATCTTCCATAGCATTAGGTCTGTCTATGACACAATATTACTAATATAGAATACCCGTTCATTTCCTGCTCAACTCTTCAATAAAAATATGTGTAGCCGATTTTTTATTGGGAGCATACTTATGGCATATAGCCAGCAGAGGGTACTGCAATGTTTTTTTCTCAGTCTCCTCCTCTGGTATAACACACTTGGTGCTCATTTAAAAACACTCAGATGTCTCATGAATGTTAAATATGAAGGCTTTACTAATGGATAAGTGCCCGCTGTCTGTATCACAGCGCAGTCACTGCCTGTCTCTGGAACAGTAATGATGCTAGACCTTTTTTCTAAGGAACAAGGGTTGCATGCATGCTGATTAGTATGGGTGAAATATGGAAGTACTCAAACAAGAAGCTGTAGAGCAGATGTCCGCTGCATGGAAATGGCTGTGTTTGGAATACCCAAGAGGAAGATATTGAAAAAGAAAGGGAGATGTTATTTGTAGTTGCTTTCCACTGGAGTGAGCGGTTGTCATATACAACAATTAATAAGCGTTGCAAGTAATGCAATGTATTGTAAAAAAGTATAGCTGAGCCTGAGTCTCAAAACAGCTACTAACTCTTCCTGGTTGAAGTATTTGCAGCCAATCAGATCTCACCAAGAGACATCTGTGGTGGCTCCACCCAGATATCTACATTTCTTTATTCTTTAAAAACTTCAAAGTATTGAATGGATTACTGAAAGGCTCTGTTGTGTGTCGATTTAGATACCGTATATAGGTTTCCTGACTTATGATCTTATATAGGCCCAATTCCCATTGCCCTTATTTAGGCATAGCAATCCAACCCTTATTTAGGCATTATCCATGTGAACCAAATACAGGCATGGTCACATACATCTGTCCAACTACTTCACAACGAGTTCTTGGAAAACCAGACTCTTAAGCCTTTAGGACTTCCCCTTGCATGGATTATTGATTTCTTCAAGGACTCATTTATTATGCACGAACATCTATTTCTTAGGCGTTCATTCATGACGTTCGTATGCCCGACTTTTACGTCAATACTGGCATTCCTAAAACATCTTCAAGGTATACATATACCTTCACTTGCCCTGTCAAACTACGGTGCACGGTATGATCAAGCTGCATACTTGCACGACGCGGTTCGCCACGGCAAGTTCGGAAGGTGGTCGAGTCCCCGCCTGATGCACTGACCAGACGCTGTCATCCTCCTCGCAGTGAATCCAGCTCCAGTGTTTCTGACTCCCCTTGTGGGGTGTTAGAGATCAAGACCCGAAAAGAGATTCCAACCTCTCTCATTCCAAGGTATGGAGTGGACTTGAACCTAGAGGGACTTTTGGCAAATCTTGTCAACTCCAATCTACATAATAGCTAAACTAGACTATAGAAAAAGAGCACCTACTTCTCACCTCGTACTATACTTAGGTTAGGTATAGTGGTGTAGAACTAGCTAGAAGCACCAGTTGAGTATTTATATTTTAGCCTGTGTTATTTATGTATGTATTTTTATGTAAATATGTCATAGCTACAAGCCATGCTATCTCAGTATTATTTTATCATACTGCTAAAGCTGTACGTATTATACTTCACAGTTTGTCTTATGATTGTAGCAGTTCATATCTCTTGCACGAGAAATAAGGGTGTTCAATAAACTCTTTAATTGAAACGCCCGTCTATCTATTTCTGGGTAAATCTCTGTAGAAAGGAAGCATGCAGGATTGACTGAGTGAAACTGTTATCTATTGTTTCCGCGATTCTGAGACTGTTTCAGTTCTAAAGGGAAGCAAAGTCCTCATGGTTATGCGGTTGTCAGAGCCTAATCCCTTCTTGTTCATTCAAGAAGTTTCTAGTGACTTTTGAGTTAGCTGGCACACACAAGTAATTAAGTTTGATGTACTTGATAGAGACATACTGACCTCAGTCCTATGTCAAAATTATAGTGTATATTATTCCAATGTGCAGAGCCTATCAGGGATACAGGAACTAAACTACAGCTCTTTCTGGACCAAGGGCTAGCTTTCTGTCAAATTTTGAGTAAATCCATTTGGCAGTTCAGGCTGTAGTCAAGTCTAAATTACCTAAGGGGAAATTCCATGGGGGAAAAGTGTTTCAAGACCCCCTGTTTTTCCTGGCCCCCATTTCACAAATCAACCCAAAACTTTCAAGACAGAAGCCAAAGTGATTATTTTTGAACATTTTGTGAAGATTCGTCAAATGGCACCAAAGTTATTAGCAACACAAAAAATGCTTCGTTTATGGATAGCATTGTGCTAATACTATGCTTAAGACATTGCTTTAGGCAAAAGACTTCATTTTCTATCTCAACATGGATGGCAGTGTGCTAATCCTATGCTTCAAAACATTGGTACAAAAGCAGACATTTAAGGTGCACAAATTCAGAGTGTCACTGGGGTTGAAGGGTGGTCTATACACAAGCTGCTCTCCACCTAAACTTCAGAACTACCCTGAATGTTCTGCTTCTTTCTTGCATAATTATGCAGCTCTATGCCAGAAATAGCATTTTTTAAACTTATACTGGGTGCTTCCTTGTGTCTGGATAAAGCTAAACCTGTCTCAAGAGCTATATTGATAGCAACACATGTGTCATTGGGTGCTGTTATTCAGTTCAGGTTGACTTGGATGGTATTTTACAAGTCAAATGATGTAATAATGGGCCTGGAGTGATAAAAGGCTTTTGTCATTTTACAGCTCAGCATGGATAGCATTGTGCTACGCCTATGCTCAAAGATTTTGTTGTGGAAATGGTAAAAGCATTTGGGGCTGATTACGAGTTTGGCAGTACGAATGGTGCAGAACTGCCTGTGCTACTGCTGCGCCACTGCTGTGCCAGTGAACGGCCATCCACCGTATTATGATTTGCCCATGCAGTACAGCCACCACCGGCACATCGGTCCAGGCAGTGGATGGATGTGCACCTGTCAATCTGTGGTGAAAAAAGTGTATGGTTTGCTGCCGGACATTCAGTGCTGCAGCCCAACTGTCAAGCACATTATGAGTAGACAGAGGACTCAACAGTCCCACAGAGGCACAGAGGTAAAAGGCGGTCCTGTGCCAGCGGTCCATGGGTGAGCTACAAAATACAAATAACAGCACAATTCAGGTTGAAACAAGCAGCCTACCATTGGCTGGTTCCAATACCGCATCCACATCTTGAGATATATGCCCTTTCCCATGTGTCAATGCAGCCAGGAAGTCGAGTTGCATACCAAAAATGTACACAAGGTCCCTTAAAAGATTGAAAATATAAGATGCATGCTCACTCGCAAATGCATGTCATCACCAGCAGTGGTACCCAAATGTTCAGCAAGTGTCACAGAATGGAATATTCAATAGACTACAAATAGAAGTAGGCCATCTTACTCCAAATCCAATCCAAGGGTTTTGCATAGTTACTGCCCAGGGAACCACAGACTTTCAGCCTGTAGTGTTCCTACATGCTGATGCTCTGTGGTCCCATACATTACTCTGTTCACGAGCAGTACCCCTGAAAAAGCCCTTGTTTGGAGTTAGAGTGTCATGACATATTGGTAGTTGTAGACCATTGACAAATAACTGCCTTAGAATGTATGTGCCCGAGCTCAACTATCTATAGTGTCTCACTCGTCTCAACATCACCAGAGGAGCCAGGTATTTGGTAACCCAGAATACAACACTCACAATAGACCCAGGGACAGCATTAACAATCCACACCCTAACACCTATTCATACATATTTGTCTACAAAAAAGATCAAAGACAGACACCAAATGTGTTTTGAATATATCACCAAAAACTTTTGATTTAATTGTATATGCAACAACTACAAAAAATAATCCATATTAGTACATACATCTACATTGCAAAGGATACACAATTCAGAAATAAAGCCTGTCATTATATGAGCCACATTACCTCCAACCCCCATAGAAAATGAGGATGCAGAGAAAGGCAGGGCTCCAAATATCTGGAATCACTAGTTGATCCCGTACCTTAGCCTACACAGATAGATGTCCTGCATCTCAGTTGGTGTAGAATGTTTGCTTTCAGGTTCCACGCACAGAAAACTTGGTGTTCCAAATGATGACCCATATGTACACCATAAAACCTGTGTGTTCTCATCATGTCCCATTCTAAAGGGTTGAGGGCACAGCATTCTATGCGGAACAGCTGGAGAAACTTGTCAAAGAGGTCCTCCCCGTGTTTGGATAACTCTATGGCTCAACAGAGGAGCAGGTTGGTACATGAACTCGGAATTTTAGATTTTTTGGGATGCATGCTTTCCCGTGTAACAGTGTGAGTTGATATACATGTGTGCTGTCTGTCATGTAATTATGTAATGTTGTGCATACATGTGATACAGATATGTGATTCAGAGCTAGAAGGTCTACACTCATTCTGCGCAAGTAAGAGCCAGTTTTCTATGAATTGATGAGTCCTGCTTAGCATGCAAAATGATTTTCTTGGGAATGTGAGCCGATTCATATAGCTCAATCTACAGCATTTCTGACCAACCGTTTTTGTTATTGGATTCCAATGGCCTTTCTGACGGGGTTGGTCTGTCTGACACGAACAGGCTGCCGGAAACAGACTTTAGGGGTCCCTAGTAGGCCTCCCTTCAGCATGAGTCCTCCGATGTGGGGTTCCAAAGGACCCCTCTGTAAAACTATGCACAGTGTGGCAGGCACCATGGGTTGCCCACGACAGGGTACAAGGTTTGCGCAGACACCCATTTTCCCCATATGAGCCAGTGTTCGGAAGCATCATAATCGGTCAGGTGGAACTGCCAACCACTAGTCGGTCGTAACCGAATCTGACAAGGAGTCGGGCAGTTTAGTTTCTGACCAACATTGTAATCAGGCTCATGGTGTAAATCCATTCAATACTTTTTGAGATATTAAAAGAAAAACAAAGTTGTGTAAACAAAACAAAAAAACAAAGTTGAGGCGCAAACCATTTACTAATCCTCCTGATCTTGTGCTGAGATCTGAATTACTGTCATCACGTCAACCAAGATGTGTTGGTAGCTAATTTAGGTTTCGGTCTCAGCTGAGTCCCAAACAAAAGCATTTATTTAACAATTTTTCCCTAATTTTATTATGGATTCGCACATTTGGGCAAAATTGGAAAAATAAAACAAGTGTGGTCTCCTGTGCTTGTTTTTAGTTGAGCCCCCGGGTGGGCCAGCTCCCGGGGGCTTATTATTATGACTAATATGGGGAGGGGGCACACACCTCCCCCTTCCAATGGCCAATCTTGTCCCCGGCGACCACCTCAGAGAGGCTGATTCTTATTTAACTTTTTTTTTTCAATTTCACATACATATACATTATAGATTGTTTTTGAAAATGTACGTTGATTATATTAATAGCAACTTAAAATATACAATTTAACAACAGATGTTAAAAATAACATATATCACAATTAATTAACAATATAATTACTATTTAAAAGGAAAATTTAAATGCAAATCCAACCACAATCAATAAAACAGCACTCGCGAAGGTGCAGGGCTTTAAAGTGGTCAAATTACCTACTCCAGTTTAAGAAAAAGTAGAATACATTGTTGGACATTGGAAAGTTTGATTTACTATTTCCACTCTATCATAAATAAAAGTAGGTAAAGTGTTCGCCTTTAGAGGGATTAACTTTACTATTCCCACTCCAACATAGGCAAACCAGAGAATGTGTTTATACTTTGGAGGGGTTAGATTTACTATTCCCACTCCAACATTACTAAAAGCAGGGAAAAGCTATGGACTTTGGAGGGGTTTGTTAGATTTTCTATTCCCACTCCCATCTAAACAACAGTAGGGAAAGTGTTGGACTTAAGTGCTTACATTTTCCAATCCCATTCCAACATAAGCAAAAACCTGGAACATCTTTGACTTAAAAAGGGTTACATATACCATTACAAATCCTAATAATCTATAACAAACATTTAAATACCTAACAACGTAAAATGATTGAAACATATTCACAATAAAAGATATTCTTTATAAATAAATGAATTTAAATGTAGAAAGAAAACAATAGTTAGAAAATAATTTAACAAATAAAATAAATAACATATAAATAAAACAATATTAACATTACTTTACAATATTAAGTAGAGTAAACAAATAACATTAGGACCAATAATACATGTAAATATTAAATGCATTTACTAATCAATTTGCAAATATTTAAAAACAACTAATAATTTATGTAACAAAGAATCACTAAAAATAACATTGATTTACTATTTTTTTTAAATTATAATTTCAGTAACTTTCTACCCTAGTCTTCCACAAACCCAATAATCTGCAATGGAAATATAAATAACTAATTTAACAAACAAAATATAAAAATATAGAATGAACATCACAATTTAAAATTACAATTAATCAATTTATATAATTAATAAACAATTACATATGTAATTAACTGAAACATAATTAAACATTTAAAATAATAGTTTGTAATTTAAATAATTATATTAAAATACATTTTACACTATTCCCCTACAAAGCCAACAACCTGCTACTAAATCGTTAATTACTAATTCAATGAAAAAAACATGAATTACACATTAAAAATTACAAACTATTCTACGACCTCACCACAAGGGGGTAATTAAGTTTTAAAGTTAAGGCAGCAGGAGAGCCACAGTAATATCAAACTCACAGTAGTTGATTATGAGCTCGGTGGAGAGCATTAACATCATGGATTATTTAGCTGAACAACGTTATCAAAGTAGAAATATCTAATCTCATTTTAAAGTAATATGTTGTGTTGTTGAATGAAAGGTTGTTAGGACAGATATTGATAAGGCAAAGGTTGGTACACTGCAAAAAGTGAACACTTTTTATAATGTGTTTTCTATAATGAGAACAGCACTCTCCCTGTGTCTGTTTCCTTTTCTTTCATAACAGTGCAGACAATTTTCATCAGATTTCCTGTCTGTTGAAACGAAACAAGATAGCACTACTCACAAGGACTAAAGTGCCTTATCATTTTTGGGAAGTAATTAATTACATGATGACTTAATTACTAATAGTTACAATTACAGTTCAGTGACTGTAAAAAAAATTGCAGTGATAAGACAAGATTAAAGCCTTGAGTTAAAGAGTGGAAAATGGCATGCTCTGTCACAAATTCAACAGAATCCGTGTCCCGCATATTACAATGGCATTATATCCTGGGACGGTTGTAATAAAGGGGATGGGATATCTGTCATGTTTTTGGAGAAATTATCAAATTACCCAAACTCTATATCTACTATATAAGCATTATTAAATTTGAGTGTTGGCATGTTTTGCCATGTAAACACTGCACACTGTTAGGAATAGGAGTATATTTAACTGTTAATGCCTTGGAAAATCATCTGGAATGAGACAGGAAACGTTGTCATGTATTTCATCAGCAGAAATGACTCCAAAATATATTTAATGTAAATGTAGTATACTTGTAAAGCGCACAGCTGCTCCAGCAACGGGGCGTCCCGGCGCTGTATAACTCTGGGGAACCCGTCTTGGCTTTCCCTGTGGGATGTTCCCTTGCTGGGAGTCCCCAAGGTGGAGCCAGGCATCCCCGGAATTGGTGGGGCCGTTGTGGAGATTGGGCAAGCTAATGCCCAGAGTTGCCGAGTGGAACCCCTGATTAGAGTAAGCACCGAAGCGAGAATTATCGAGTCCGCTGACCAAGGTCCACCACCCTGCCGCATCGGGAATTGAACCCTGGTCCCAGGCTGACTTCTGCTCTCAGGCCTGCCGCCTCTAACCAGTGAGCCACACTACTCCACTACTAATAGGTTTTGTCTGAGTGGAACGAACAATAGGTAGTCTAATTAAGTCATTGCAAATGGGATCCAAACAGCTGACGTTCTTCATAATGACTCATGTATGAGTGGCATGACTTAGGGCCTAATTTAGAGCTTGGCAGATGGCTTACCCCATCCCAAACGTGGATGATAGCCCATTAGCCTTTTTACAAGTGCAATATTTCCTATAGCACATGTGATGAGATAGGCGGGATATGTTCTATATTTGTGATGAAGTAACCTTTACACCAAACGCCAAATCAGACCCTTATACTTTTGGAACTTCTATTTTATTTATGAATTTAGGGATTAAGCCAGGGGCATCCCCCTGGCTTACTTCTGGAATTCAGGACTCAGAGTACTGCAAGAGAAAATGTCATTCACCAGAGAAGTTCAGAACCTAGTCAACAAAAAGTTTTGGGCCATGTTTGCAGATTGTGTACAGTCACAGGTTATGGTGAATTGGCTTGAAAATAGGAAAGTGTAAGAAGGCCAAATCGGTAGCCCTGCAAAAACCTGGATAAGGAACGGATTTAAAGTCTATTTGTAATTGTGCACAGCCATTCCCATTATATAAATCTTTGTGAATCTATACATTAAATGGCAAGTGAAAGTACAATATCATGGTGGCAAATGGTGCAATTATACCACAGTTTAAAGGCTGCTGAAAAGTAATTGTACATATTTTCAAGGCAAAAAAAAAGGTTATGGTGACTTTGCAGCCACTGAATTTTCCACCACCAGACCCTCCGCTGGCCTAATGTTAAATGAACACATGAGTATTTATTAGTCAAACCGAATGAGTGGAAACCTGGTATGTAGATGATTTGGACTTTGATTTGGAGAAGAGGAGGGATATTTGCATCACAAATTACTTAACACCAATCAGTCTGGTTGTCAGACCCAACTAAAGCATGGAAACTGCCCTTATCACTGCCACCGATAAACATCCGAATGACTCTGTACAGAGGAGATACGATGTCCTTCATCATCCTGGACCTCTCTACAACATTTAACACAGTCTCCCACCCCATACTCATTCAAAGCCTACACAACATCAGAATCCAGGGACAGACACTCGGATGGATCTGCTCCTTCCTGACTGGAAGAACCAGGTCAGCCAGCCTGGTGCCTTAAACCACAGATGCCTGTGACCTCATCTGCAGAGTTCCGCAAGGGACCTCACTGAGACCTACTCTCTTCAATGCGTACATGATCCCTCTAGCCAGCATCATATGCTCTCATGACATCAACATCCTCTCCTATGCCAATGACAGGCAGCTCATTCTCTCCCACCCTAACAAGGCACCCAGTACCCGGATCAAATGCCTGCATGACTGAAATAACCCACTGGATGAAAAACAAATATCTAAAGCTGAACACAAACAATACCACTATTGTGATCTTTGAAAAGAGCAGATCACTGTGGGACTCCACCTGGTGGCAACAGGACTAGGAGCGACACCCACCACCAATGCCAAGAACTTTGCACGGTTTGCAGGCAACAGTACCTCCGTTGATCATCTGTTATTTCATGCCCTAATTCCAAGCTCCACTTCGCAAGGGAAGAGCTGGGAGGTGCCAGCTGTTGAGTGTGGATTGTATGATAAAGTGTAGATACCAAGTGCCCCGGCGATGCATTGCATAGCATCGTATGTAAGGGAGCTAGCGTAGGGGGTTCTTGAGGGAAATCTGGCGTAATTCATCGTATGCTCTGGCGAAGCCGAACGTAAAGTAATATATCCAATGAGGAGGGCTGCATTTCATGAAAAAGGAGCTCCGAAGATCGAAATTTCCCATTTTGATAAAGATATCCCCTTGTGGTAATGTTGGTGCACTCGCAGAGTCTAAGGAACCCTGGCCTAGATGTATCAACCTATTTTTTTGTCGCAAATCGTGCGAATAGCATAAATTCCCCGTTTGCGACAAGAAAATAGAAATCCAAGATGTATGTTTTTTTTCGCTTCGCAAATTTAGAAATCGCTATTTTTTGCGTTTTCTTATTTGCGAATTTTATATTTTAGCGATTTTGTAATGCGATTCTCAGTTTTGCATTTTTCGGTATCTGCGAATGTCGCAAATGTGTGTTTGCAAGTTTAGAATTCGTAATAAGATGTATGAATGTATCGCAGTTTGCGAATTACAAAAAATCGCAAATTAAGAAATCGCTATTAACACTAACTCCTATCAGGTGTTAATTTTTTTGAAAGCTCTTGCACAGATGAGACAGAGGCAGGAAAGGATTTTCAGACTGAGGATTACCTTATTCCAACAGACTGAAGAAGACATTTTTGAGAAGTATAGACTGCATCCACATACCATTTTGGATCTAATTGCGGAATTGAAGCCTTTTCTAGAGCATGAGACACACAGAACACATTCAATACCAACTCATGGGCAGGTTCTGTGATCACTGCATCTTCTGGCATCAGGATCTTTTCAAAGGGTGATTGCAGAGGTTGGAGGAGTTTCTCAGAGTGCTTTTTCAAGATTTTTTAGGGTATTTTTGGATGCAATGATGAGCAGGTTACACCATCATATTTACCTCTCCAGCACACCACAAGATATCCAAATTATTAAATTTGATTTTTATCAAATTAATCATTTTCCACATGTAATTGGATGCATAGATGGAACACATAATGCCATCACTCCTCCTGCTGCAACTGAATATGTGTATAGGAATAGGAAAAGTTACCACTCTTTAAACATTCAAATGGTGTGCAATGCAAAGTATATCATTACTGACATTGTTGCAAAGTTTCCAGGAAGCACTCATGACTCATACATGTTTAGACACAGTGGATTACATGGACGTTTGAGCGCTGGTGAATTTGGAGATGGATTTCTGCTAGGTAAGTGATTTTTCAAAATACATACTACATATTCTACTTTGCAATCTGTTGTATTTGGAAATGCAAACTAAAAATTACCTTATTACCATGGAGGAGACAGTGCTTATGCTGTACTTGACTACATTTTGACCCCATACCTGAACCCTATGAATGATCATGAAAGGAGATACAATAAGGCACACCGCTCTACACGTGGCGTTATTGAAAGAACTTTTGGAATTTTGAAAAGCAGATTCAGGAGAATCCATAAAAGTGGAGGATCTTTGCAATACAAACCATCTTTGTGCTGCAAAATAATCACAAGTTGTGCAATGTTACATAACATGGCCATTAGGAACGGAACTGAATGTGAAGTAAGTGACCCTGAATCTTCAGACAATGATGATGTACCTCCCCCAAGAAGATGTAATACTGGGTTAGGAGCTGTGGCTGGTCGTCAAAGGCGTGCAGAAATCACAAATAATTATTTTTAGGTAAGAATGAAAAGCATGACAACTGTCTTTTGATTTGAAAAGTTTTACTTTCTGAAATGCATAAAATACAATTTAAATTTGGAACCTGTTACTTCACAGGACATATATCACTAGCTGTGTGATCAAAGTAATTTGCATGCTATGGAACTGTTACATTTTTACAAAAAAGTCTATTTTTAGCCCTGTCTGCTACTTCTGCGTTGACCGGGGCCACTTCTCCTCACAGATGTTGATTGTGTCACATGGCTCCCACTCCTGTGCTCAGTGGCATCAGATGTTGGAGTAGGGTTACTGCTACTCCTACTTCCCGTGTCCTCTGTTTCAATGGGCTCAAAAAATGCACTAGCACCTGTGTTACATGTCTTGAGTAATTCAAATGCATTTGATACTTTGTCCAGCCCTTTTGCAACATTTCTTGAAAATTCACTTACCATGCGTTGCATGGCAATACTGCGTCTATTGCTCTGTGCTGTCACCGTACATAGTCTATTTATTGCAGAGTAGTATTTCTCTAATCTGAAAGCATGTCGGCGTGAAGCTCTCTCTCTGTTAGTCTCAGATTTCTCAAAAGCCACACAAAGTCTATCCAAAGAATCAGCCATGTGCCTCATTCCATCACCCATGTTGTTATTGCTCTTATTTAACTTGCATAGTTGTCCATTAATGGACCTTAAGGCTTTGTGCTGCTTCTCTTGGACTTTGAGCATGTTCTGCTCCAAACCTTGAAAGACATTTGAAATGCCTGTGACTTCACACCTGTTTTGTCTGGTTGCATTTACAGAGTAAGCTCTTTTTCTAGCAGAATCATTAACATTTTCCAAAGTTCCTACTTCATGTAATGACTCATGTGCACTATGGCTTGACCCCTCGGGTTCTTCATCTGTATCCTGGAAGGGTTGTAATGGAGCAACAGCTCTTCTTTTAGACCTTACAAAAGAAATTGATTCTTCTTCCTCATTACTATTGAGATCATCCGGAGATATAATATGTTCATGAGAAGATTGGCCTTCAACAACATCATTCGAATGATCAACAAGGTCTGAGAATGAAAAAAGAGGCACATGAGATGGTTGCCTGTCTGTCTATTTGATTTTTTACCATTAAAAACTGCAAACAACCAATGCAATCCTTTCTTGTGTATATTTCCTATCAATTATTTCTACAATTAATGCATAACTGAATTTCAGTCAATTGTTTCTTGGAAATGAACACTTAAGGGGATGAAGTCTGTCATTTGAAAAGTCAAAATGCTCAAACAAATTGCACTCATTCTGATTACATGTTCCTAAACAAACCTACACAGATGACACATACAACTTCTGTAAAACTTGCATCCTTCTTACCTTCTGCAGCAATTCTTGGCTCAGAACTATCAATGGCTGAGACTCCACTGACACTTTCATGCAGTATTGTTGCTTCAATGAGCTCCTCATGTGGGGTAGGCTGGTCTATCTGCGAAGTTCCTCCTCCAGTTTTGCTAGCTTCCCTCAATCTCTCAGCAAGTTTCTCCTTTGACCTCAAACGCATATCATACCAACGCTTTTTTATCTCGTCAATAGATCTTGGGATGACTCCCACAGCATTCACCTTCTCTTGTATTTCAAGCCATATCTTCCTTTTCCTTACTTCTGGCACATGTTTGGCTTGCTTTCCAAATAAAAGTTTGTGATTACAGGCCATTTCCTCCACAAGTGTCTCCACCTCCCGCTCAGAAAACTTCTGCTTTCTCTTCCTTTTCTCAGCTGAGGCACCTCCTTCTGAATTTTCAGGCTCCATATTGCAGTCAAACAGGTTTTCACTCCAGCAAAACAGGATTCCAACTGCCACTGGGTGTGGCTCAGGCAAGCAGGTGTTGGTAATAAAGAGCAGTTCCTGACTATGACTCAGTTATTTTTTTGTTCGCAGCAGCAGATTCACGCTTTTTTGCAATTCCTTATTTTGCGAAAATCGCAAAATAAGGAATCGCAGACAAATCTCAAAAAATTTTGCGAGATTTAAGGAATCGCAAAAAATTCTGAGAAAAGTACATACATCGCATTTAGCGATTTCATAATAGCGATTCGCAATAAATCGCTATTAAGAAATCGCAAACGCAAATGTTGATACATCTACCCCCCTGTTTCTTGTAGCAATGGCATGCGAGGGTGATAGGAGAGTGGTAGTAGTGGTGAGTATAGCATTGGGCATTGAAGAAGCGTAAGGATATCGTGCAAAGCGTCTACCGTGCATGTGATCGTAGTAGGTGCAATGTCACGTGTTCGGGGGAATGTGTTCAACATACCATTCAGAGGGATGGGATCTGCTATCTAATGCTCCGCTGCAATCTGTGCCATATACCTAGGGAGGATGGATCCAGTAAAGAGCATAGTGGACCTGGACGCACGTATAATACAGTTCGAAATCTGGTACCTCAAAGCCCCCTGTATATACGGTTGTGTGAGTATTTTCCATTGTAAGTGTGGTTGTTTGCCCCCCAATATTAACCTTATCATTTCAGACCTGAGTGTTTGAAAAAAGTGCCGACCAGGATAATATGGGATATTTAAAAATAGGTTAAGTGTTTGTGGAAGAACCACCATCTTAATCAACGCAGCTCGTCCTGCCAGAGAAAGCGGCAGGGAGCTCCATCTTGTGGCACGTCTGTAATGCGATCTATGACTGTAACATAATTAAGGCGCCTTAGCTCCTCCCTGTCCTTGGTTACCTCTATCCCAAGATATTAGATTTGCACCATTGCAGGGGAAAAACTAGGGGAAATCAGGAAGTTGCTTGTGTCAGGAGAAAAATTTGCTACTTTGCTTAATTGATTTGAATCCCAGATAGTTTCCAGAATACTATAAATTCTCGCAAGAGTGGATTCAAATTATCCTGCGGGTCTCTCACATAAAGGGTAATATCATCCGCATATAATGATATGAGGATCTACCGTAAGTAGAATCTCAGTGCCTTATCTTGGTGATACTGTCTCAGTTTAGACGCCAATGGCTCATTCATGAGTGCAAAGAGCAGGGGTGAGAGTGGGCATGCCTGCTGCGTACCTCTAGATATGGTGAAAGCATCAGATAAATATCCATTAATTAAGACTTTGGGCGTAGACAACTGATATAGCAATATTATCCAGGTCAGAAATACAGGAGGAAATCCCATACGCTGTAGTACCCCCAGCAGATAATCCCATTCAACAGAATTGAACGCCTTAGTGGCATCCAAAAACACTGTCACCAGCGGCAGTTCGGAAGCGACATTCTGTAGAATGGAGAACAGGGTACGAAGATTGTGTGCAGTTGCTCTTCCTGAAAAAAACCCTGCCCGCTCAGGGAACACTAGCTCCTCCATTAGGAGAGCCAGGCGATTCGCAAGTATCTTTGTCAGAATTTTTATATCATAATTAATGAGGGAAAGTGGCATATAGGAATCACAATGAAGGAGTGATTTTCCAGGTTTAGGAGGTGATAAGCGCCTCTCTCATGGAAGGTGGAAGTACGCCAGTCTCGAGTGGCTCTTCATATATCTCCTTTAAGATCAGGGTCATCATATCTATATAGGTTTTATAAAATTCAGAAGGCAACCCATCCATGCCAGGGGCCTTCCCAGAATGCATCTGCATGATCTCTTCTTGAATTTCATCGAGGTTAAAGGGGGTGCTGAGAAATTCCCTCTGTATGTCGCCTAGCCATCCAAGTGCCACATCCCCAAGGAAGCTGTCTAATTTGAAGGAGTCTCTTCTCTGCGAGGTGTACAGTGTCAAGTAGGGCGGAGAATGTAGTAAGTATGTCAGTGGTGTTGTGCTGTAATGTCTCCCCTGGACCCAAAATCTCCAATACAAAGTTGGAGAAGTGTGGGCGTCTTCTTGTGTCAGGGTAGGCCTTTCCAGGTCCTCCCCTTCGCCATACCATCGGGCTACCCAATATTTCCCTTTAAATTTTGTTTCTCGATCAGCATTTGAGGTATGGAATACTGTGTCCAGGAGAGTTAGGGGTTGTAACCTCCAATTACTGCATGGTGTGTCATATCCCGGCGGAGTGAGTGTGAGTTTAACCGAGGATGATAGAATATGGTCTGGCCAAATGTGTGACATTTTTTATTGAGGAACCTAGTCCATGGGACAGTAGGTAATAATCTAAGCGCCCCCAGGAAGCAGAATGTATGGTATAGCGTGTACCCTCTCGTGCAAAAGGATGAAGATGACACCCTACATTAAGTAGACCATAGTCTGATTTAATTCTCTGTGTAGCTTGATATGATCTGTTATATTGGTGTATAGCAGGATTAGATCTGTCCTCTGCAGGATCAAACGCAACATTAAAATCCCCATCCCAAAATATATGAGTAGAGCCTATTTCCACAATCTTTCCCCATAGCATTGTAAAAAATTCAGGCCATAACAACTCAGCAGTTAACTGAGTCTGTGCCCAGTCGACCCAAGGCAATGGTACATGTCCCATTTTGATCAAGTAATGTACCAGCTAAAGCGAAAGGAGTACTTTTTTAATAAGTATGGCCGTGCCCCTGGCGTAGGAGGAGTATCATGAGAATAGCCGATGGTCTGCCCACTTAGTAGCAAAGGCGGTGAGTTGCAGTGGATTAGTATGTGTTTCTTGAAGGAGTGCTATGTGTATCTGTTGCCGATCTAAGTATGCCCGTAACTGATGGCACTTCCGTGGGTCACCCAGCCCTCTCACATTCCAGGTGATGATGTGTAAGCTCTGGTGTGTAGTCAGATCAGCCATCTGTGCTCGTGGCATGCAAGAAATAGTACTGCACCCTTTGTAGCTTTCGTGCCCTGTGTGTAGTATGTATTGAAGCTATATCAGAACAAAAGGAGAGGCAGGGTAGTAGGATACTCTTACACCCCAGTATCAATGTAGTAAACAAAACAAGAGTATTCTATGGTGATGATAGAGACCATCAAAAAGGAGCAGGGAAACGACTTCACTTAAGGCGTTTTTTTGAAAAGAAAGCCCTCACTCACCACCTAGTGATGACATGCTTCATCATCGGGCCCCACAGAGAGGACCTAGCATCCCCTCTGTGTGCTGCGACGCCAGATCTACTGCGGAGCGGGTTGGTGGGTAAGGACAGTGCTGTGCAAAGAATATTAAGTGAGTGTTGTGAAGTTTAAAAAGGTCTGTAGTGTATCAAAATTAATTTATTAGGATCACTAAGGACTTAGAGATAAAATGATGTGTAGGAAATACGTCCACAGTTAATTCAGTGGTAGTTTCCTAAGTCAGTCGACATGTTTCAGCCACGAAACGGTGTAAATTTACCTGGAATTCTTCAGGACTTGGTGTAACTAAACCCTGGCGGTATGGACTCGCTAAGGTCCACCCTAACCTAGGGACGTGAAAGTGAAAATTAAATGTGAAAAAGTGCAAAAAATTAGAAAGAAAAACTGTCTTTCTAATAACTCCTGGTTTAGGAGGCTTCCAATTTTCGGTTTCTGCACTTTAATAGTGTGTAAGTTTCACACCATGGGTCACAGGAGGGGGGTGGAGGCGTAATTGGCACACCGCCCTCGACGCTCGGCACCCGTGGTATACCTATAGCGACCCTCTGCTGGACCCCGAGGGCTTTCTTTTCAAAAAAACGCCTTAAGTGAAGTCGTTTCCCTGCTCCTTTTTGATGGTCTCTATCATCACCATAGAATACTCTTGTTTTGTTTACTGTATGTATTGAAGCACCATATATTTGTCTGTCGCGCTGCAACATATAGATACCAGTGAAACTTGAAACGTCGCCTTGCCTGTCCCCTCCCGCTGAAGCATCCCAATCATGCCAGACATACACAATCCCACCCCCCTCCCTTGCAAGTAAGAATGCAATAAACAAGTCTCACATATCAGTGCAATTTAGATTGGTAGGGAAATTCCCTTGTGGGGGAACCTCCTAGGGGCAAGCACGACCAACTCTCACTCTCACAGAGCCAGCAAGATGATATCAGTTGTCTCCAAAGGGGCGAGGGTGTTCGGCGTACCTAGTCATTTTTACCCAACATACCAGCACTTCAGTCCATAGGAGATGTAGTTCTGCCTCTGGGAATGCACAAAGTAGTCCCCTGAGGCATCGTGTCATCTCAGCAGCCTGAGTCTTTTAGGAAGAGTGTTCTTTTTCCCCCTGCACCCAGTGGGTCATTCAGCAGTCGGCGAGAATGATCTGGAGGAGGTGTCTAGCGCATTGGAATCAAAGTTCTGTCGTTTCAGGAATTCTTCCAATTTGGTGTAGAACATCTGCTTTTCTTGATGCGTGATTCTCAATCGCGCCGGGTATAAAAGCGCCTAGTCAATTTGAGCTTTTCTCAACTTTTGCTTGAACGGTAGAAATCTACGCCTCTCTTCCTGCACAGTTGACGTGATGTCAGGATATATTATTCCCTCATAGCTGAGCTGTAGTTTATCCCGGGCTACTTTCAGGGCAACGTCCCAATCCCTGTAGTTAAGAGTCATGCGATGAGGAGTCGGGTGCTGCTCCTGGTGGAGGTTTGGGGCCTAATGATCGGTGTGCCTGTTCGACTATGAAATGTGAAGAGAGAGCTCCAGCTCCGATTGACGCTAACAACATTTTCTCCACATATTCCTCCATTTTGCCAGTGTTCATACTTTTCCGAATTCCAAGAATGCGTACATTATTGCTTCTACTCCTCGCTTCAATATCTTCATTTTTGGGAGCAATAATTTTCAATAATTTATCCATTCGTGCCACGTTATCTTGCATGAGAGGTCGCATCTTCCGCATCTGAAATCCTTCATTCTGTTTCCTTGATGCGTTCGTCATGGGTGTCTAACTTGTGAACTATGGCATCCATGCGTGTGGTCATGTCATCCATTTTGCCAGCGATGGTGGTAAGTCCTAGCCTGACCTCTTGCAGTAGTGCCTTCATATCATCATTCGGAGACGAGGATTCTTAGATGGCAGATTGCTCCATGCTTCTCTCTTCTTCTTCATGTTGCAAATGTGTATTTTTACTGGCATTAAATGTCAACCGTGTCTGTTTCGTTTCAGTCTTCCCCATATTTATAATGTATCACCACTTGGTACACCAGTTGCTGCAGCAGATCGGCAAATGCACACAGTTCAAAATGTGGAATCCGGTTAGTCCAGCTGAGCTGGGCAGCTGCAGGGCTTTTGCTAGTTGAAGTTACTAGCAGCCGCACCCCTTTGCATATTATCTCCGGCCTGGGTATTCACTCCATCTCCTGAGCTTCGCTCTTGCAGAGAACAGTGCAGTGAGATTGGAGGCAGTTCAATGAGTCATAGCTTTTTAATCTTTAAATCGTAGCTGCAAGATAGAAGTTTGTAAAGG
Source organism: Lissotriton helveticus (assembly GCF_964261635.1). Taxonomy (NCBI): domain Eukaryota; kingdom Metazoa; phylum Chordata; class Amphibia; order Caudata; family Salamandridae; genus Lissotriton; species Lissotriton helveticus. Next base: position 1,701,200,382 of record NC_136063.1, on the reverse strand, counting down.
ATTTCATGTGTGGATCTGACAGTATATCAAACAGTGCCGTAGGTTCACCATCTGAATATCCTGCAGTATTGCGAGTCTCTACAGCCACAAGCGGCTGCGTTTTTCTGTGCCTTGGGAAGGATTGGGTGCAGTAAGCACTGTGTGTACGACGTAAAATGAATAAAGGGTTTGTGATTACCTTAAAGGAGTAATGTGGCGGCGATTATCATGTATTGTTGCCCAAGGTGTCGCTATGTGACTGCTGCAGCCACAATCCACTGTATTTGCGAGTGAACCTTGGCAGCAATAAACTCCTATTTTAGCTAGTATATTCACCTGGCCCGTTGTATTGCACCTGTCCAGGTGTAAGGCTCGCACTTCCATCTCAGAGCTCCTGCTGTAGCGCAATCAGTGGCACTCTATTTACGCTCCATTACGCCTGCTGCCAATATGCCACCAGAGCGTTCAAAGATCAACATGGCGGCCCAGTGCAGCTATGCGTCCACAATGCAGGCGGCTTTCCCAAATGTCTCGCAGGGCTCACCTCCACCACCCTAGCAGCGGGCAACAGCGACTGCAAATATCCGTTACGGCCAGTGTATCAAGGGCTTAGCGTATATCCCATATATTAGCATAGTCATCAATCCACTGTCAGCGCGCCAAAACGCCTGTGGCCGGTCTGCCACCCGGGCGATCAAGAAACAGCACAGCGTCTTCAAGCTACTTCCAGGCAGCGCCTCTAAAATGCTCCGCTTCTTCTTCTATTATAGGGGTGATCCCTGTAGTGGACCAGCAGGAGCTCGCTCTCACCTCCCCGTTAGCAGGCACCAGCGGTAGTGATCCTCCAGCGGCGGCCTATGCACCTCGTTTTCAGCACCGCAGTCCAGTGACTCGCTCAGCCCAGGGGCTGCTCGACACACCACCGGACCGCTCCTCGTGCAGACAGGATCCCTTGGCAGCAGCTCCATGCAGTTCAGCAGAGACGCCATTTGCACACCTCCATTTCACAAGTCATTTATCTTCAAATCACCACGTCTCTTGTGCCTGGGCATGTAGCTGGGCAGGATAATTGATCGGATTAAGACGCAGATTGGCATGAGCCTCACACCAGGGCGGCCATCTTGCCAGTGTGCCATCTAGCACCCCCCTAGAACTGTGAATTTAATGGGACAAGGACTAGCACCCAAAATACGGCCCATCTGCTTCTTGTTAAGAAACCAGTGCTTAATTTGTACTAGTATTTGCTAGTGCTCAGCACCAAGACTGATTTACAAGCACTGGCAGTTTATTATGACATTTCACTACATGTGGGAGCTCTTTTGACTCTTTTTTTTAAGATGACCAAAGTGTTTACGAGTTCAATATGCTTAAAAAAAGATAATGAACTAGTACATCTAGTTTATTCTTGCAACAACTAAAAGAGTCTTGTAATAGTGCAAAATGTGACACTGGTATCATTGTGATGGTTAGTAGTAAGTGTTGCAATTGGCATTTATTTGGCAGTGGATATTGTAAGCCCGCTGGCGTCTTACTGGGAAATATTTTTCGCCCTGGCGCTTACTTTTTTTTTTAATACAAATTAACCACTGTAAGAAACTGATTGACAGCAGTTTAAATAAAAGACACGACAAGCCCCATTTCAGCCCTTTAATAAACTTTTAAATCAGTTAAAGTCCACCCCCTTTCAGTATATATTTTAGTAGAGTGAATTGCTCTTCAGGCTCACTGATACCGCCTGATACAACTACGAATCATAGTATTTTAATGACAAAAAGAAGGCATTAGAGAACTAAAAGGGCAATGGTGTGAAGTAAATAAAAAAATTGGGATGGATATTCATGTTAATGATGTTGCAGCAAACAACAAATGTAATAGATAATCGATGCCAGTAATTATTGAGTACTGCATTGATTTTGAAGAGCTTAATAAAACAAGACTGATAATCTGTCTGACATCACAGCACATTTTAATTCCTAGATAAGTCTCCTCAAAAACTATCTAATTATCTGGCACTTCAGATGTGCAACTCATATTGTATAGGTTCTGGTATTTGGGGCATAAACAAAAAAAAGCCACTACTGGAATGGTAACTTGGCCCGTTAAGGATAGCCACAGCCAACAAATTTAACTATCTGGGTGTACAATTCTTAGATACCGGCAGACCAACCCTGCAGGCAAAGAAACTGTAAGTCAAGGCAATTAAGGTCACATAAGCACTATGCAAACTACACCACAAGCTCCAAAGCCATTCTGCAGAGGGCATTCGACAAGTCCTCCATGCAAAATTAATACCAACCTTAAGCTATGGGCATCTTGCCTTTCTGGGGCTCTTAGCGGCATTCAGAAAGTTATTCAATCTTCAAATACAACACAGTGCACACTGATCCAGTTGGAATTCAATATCTTAATGATGGACATTGAATGTAAAGACATAGTCAAATTCCACAACTGTGTGACCAATGCAGGTCCTGGCACAATCAGGGAAGCACTAAAAGCAATATTCCAGGACAATAAAAGCAATTGGTCCAGGTACCTGACAAGGGTCAATGAGAAACTTGGCCAGCCCTTAGAAATTATAACTGAACCCGCTTTAACACTGGCCAGCCTAAAATGACTGCTAAATACAGTAAGTGCATTTCAAGGGAATAGGACCTCAAACAGATCTGAAAGATCCTTGGTGCAAATACCTTGCCCACTCACACGAAGTTACAGCTTGACAACCATATTCGAAGACAGGTCTGGGAAGGCAAGCCTTACTGAACCTTCTGAGAACCAGGCTCCTAATACTACCAATATGTAAATATAGAGGCCACTGGAAAAATACATCGCCAGTAAAAAAAAGAATGTTGCTAGAGCCAATATCACGCAGAATCAGCTGAGCACATTGCCTGTTGCTGTCCACCCTTGCCACGCCAGTGGCAATTAGACCTCAGAACAAAGTATTTGCAAAATGGCACTTGCAAACAGGCCCTAACATTTATCTACACAACTGCGGTACCAGTGGACCTTGCACAATTGGCAAGTTTTACATGGAAGCAGAAAGGATTCTACGAACATCTCATGAAAAATAAAAAAATCCCCAAATCGCATCAATGAACTGGAGACCCAGTCAAAGGGCTTCCCTGCACCAAGAAGGATCACACTAGCTCATCTATGCGGTTTCTTAGAATGGAATAAAGCTACACTTTCATGGACAGACCAATTGTTCTTTAACTCGGAACTGGAGCAAGGCAATCATTTTCTAGTATTTTTTACCATGAGCATCAATTAAAAAACAATTCTGCCATGATCACCAATAATTTCCCCCAATCTCTTTATGGACCTTTTTTTAAATATTATAATGAAGACGGAATATTGTGACACTAGCAATCTGTACTAAGTTAGGTGCAAATTATTGGATAATGTCCTATAAAATTCCAAAGGAGAGGACTAGCATCCTTATTTGTAGTTATCCAGGAGGTAACATTTGGATGCCAGAAAGTGTGATTTCATCCTCCAAAATATTTCTTGTGCAGAACCCACCTGATGATCATTAGCTTGGCTAAAGTAAAGGGTATATTCTCAAGCCCCTATCGCCACAGGAACGTCACTTTTTTTTACGCTCCCGTGGCGATATGGCCAGCACCCTATACTCAAGGCAGCGTTAACCCACTTAACGTGGCTTAAAGCCAAAGTAATTGGCTTAACACTGCCTTAAGACTAGGGCCCCTTTCACACTAAACTTAGCATGAAAGGGGCGTGCAGTGGGTTTTTGCGGTGGTCGTACAACCACAACACCCATTAAATTCGAGGCTGTTACCTATTTTCGCCTATTATCAACGGCGGCAATAATAGGTGGCAGCACCGAACTTAAGACCAGACAAATCCTAGTCTTAACGTGGCAAAACAAGGAGAAATGCTTAAATTCTCCTCGTTTTTGCTATTTTCATTTGTGCTGCCTTGTGCAGCACATACAGAAACAGCAAAATGTCATGGTTTGTTTTTGTACAGAAAGGTGTCCCTTCCTGTACATAAACATACCTTTAAAAAAAATGCAGTTTTGTAACTTACATGTGTGCTGCATTTTAGGTTTGTTTATGTGCAGGAAGGGACACCTTCCTGTACATAAACAAACCTCCCTGCTTGCAGACACTCTTGCACTCTGGTGCAAGGGTTGCTGCGTTGGCCTTAAGTTGTGAGACTTAGCGCAGTCACAGGGGGAAATGCAACGCTGCACCACACTTGTGAATATGGTGCAGCCTGGAGTTTCCGAAGGTGGGGTGAGAGGCATTAAGCCGAAGAGGCTAACGCCTCATGCCCCCACTTCCTCATGAATATGCCCCTAAATTTCCTAATTCTTTGGCAGAAGAATATCTATCCTCTGTATTTATTAATGGATAAAAGATCTGAAATTGCTATAATACCACCAGGCTGAGTGACAAAACCTCCATGATCATCCTTAATGCTTTGGATCGTAGCAGCATTATATCTTTCTCTAATTTTGTAGGATAGTATTTGGCCAACAGATTCCCCATAGTCTAAATCCTGTCCTTTTTTACAACATGTAGACCATCAAAGCTTTGTCTCTAAAATTCTGACCTATGTGAGCTTGAAATGCAATCATTTGGAGGTAGATTTCTCTCTCATTGCGAATGGAAAGACGAACTGCATTTGCATAATGTATTTGAAAGGACCACAATGATGTGTATTTCCTGTTCTCAGTAGTTGTTCTTTTCATATTTTTTCCATAACATATCATTTTAATACCTTGAGAGCATCTCATACCATAGTATCTAATGCAATATATTTTATTGCTCATATCATATGTGATGGACTCCTTAAAAAATTATTTAATATATTTGCGATATTCTCAACCAACAAGTGAGCAAAACGTGGTTAAAAGCCGCTAATGTGACCACTGGGTAACTGGGGATTGTGGTCAGAGGTAATACTTGGACTAGCATCAATATTTTTACTAGGTAAACCTTTATCTGCATTTTTCATTTAGCTATGTTAATGTGAGAATAATGCCTATGGGTGAAGGATAAATAAGTACACCCAGGTGCCTGTCTCTTCAGTGAATGCACTGTGCCCCTAAGTCCAAGAAAGTGAATTAGATGAAGTATGGCATGATTGTAGATAATTGACAATAAACGTAATCACTTGTATAGTGATTGACGAAGGTAGCTACTAATGTGACAGATACTTGTTTAAGGGTACTTACTCTCAAGTCATATCCAAGCTGTCGTGTTACATCATAATCTTTGTAAACAATATGGGTTTCAAGGATGTAAATATTTGTAGGTTTTCTATACTTGCCAATGCTTATGAGAAGTATTTCGGAGACAAACATCCCAACTATAGATAGTTAAAGTGAGCATTCGAGCTATAATTATCAGCAATCAGTGTGGTGAATCAAACCCAAGATTTTGAGCTGAAAGTTAACTATTTTTCCTGGTTGACATTATGCTAACAAGTCCTCAATTTTATAGCTACCCCCCTTCAGTGGAACACATCAACACCGAAGACCCAACTACTATTTTGAACCATCAACACCCAGGGAAAAATCATTGCAGTTTACTGGAAAGAGAGCAAAACAGTACCAGCACCATCCCATGTATGGAGGAGAGACAACCTACCTTCATCATTGAACACTGCAAGTTAATTTATAGACAGCAGTAGCAATGCCCAAAATAGTGATAATCATCATAATAATATTAATAATAATAAACAATAATGCCCGATAACACATAAAAGCAGAGCATCCAATCATTCTAATTCGCATTACTACATTCTAATTTGCATTAACTACGCGTATGTTTGTCTGATTTGAAATACTGTTCTCTTTCCACAGTCCTAGCAACTCTTTGTCCTAGACTTCTGAGTTTTATAATAATGGATTCACCTGTGTCTCTTTGCCTGCCATCTACCAGGGTCCTGGAGAAAAAGCTGTGCCCCAACTTCTGGCACAGTTTGAATAGTTCAGTGCAGATGCCATCTCTATTTAACAGTAGAGTTGCAAAGAACAAATAATGAAGGCAGTTGGCTAACCGAGAGAATGGTTGAGGTGTGGGCCTGAATATATATTTCTTGTTGGAGAAGGTTTGAAACAAAAATGAAAACTGATCACGGTTGTGTCTCAGATTTAACACTTTTCTAAAATGGGAATCGGCGGACACACTGAATCTGAGAAACAAATTCCCAGACAAATAGGGCATGGAAGGATGTTTGAAATAGATCAACAGTAAATTGGCAGGATCTTTACCTTCGAATTCTTCATTAATTTGTGCATTTTCTTCCTCAATTGTCTATTCTCTACAGCCACTATTTTCCATTTTAAATCTTGTTTTACTTTGCATCAAGAGGACGTTCCATACATGGTGCATGGGCATTCTAATGCGACCATCCATGGATCTTGATGCAAATCTCAAAGAATTGTTGACAGAGATTGCACCAAAATTCTGCATCTCCCTGAGGCAGGTGCAATGAGAAGAAATTCTTGCTTTTATCACCTTTTTTCACCTTCAGGTGTATGTTCTCTACACAGTAAGAGCAAAATGCCTTAAAGTGTAGTTTCTGAACACAAAGGAACACTTACCTGTAAAATAACGATACTTATCATGATGTGGGCACCCTTGCACTATGGCCCAAGGGTGATTGCATTGGGGCATGGCAGCCAAAAGTGTGCCAGCACAGGGAGAGAGCACGATCTTAGAAGAAATGACACTCAATTCAGCACAGCAGCTTCACTTGTTTAATGATTTTCTGTAAATTTGGCCAATTTTACCTAAGAAAATGTATATGTATATTGTATTTTTAAAGCACAAACCTAACCAAAAGGCAGCAGACTGCTGTTCAGGTTCAAAGACAAGCATAAATCTAACAAGCAATTGGAGAGGTAGCTGAGTTTTGGATGTGTAATCAATCGTATTTCTAATACTGACCCTCTATCACTGGTAGACTGGCACTGTCATTGGACACTGACAGTTATAAAAAAGAGATTCCGGAAATAAAATCTGGATGACTTTCTTTTTCAGTGTTGGAGGAGAAGGTCATCGATGGTGAAGAACCCTATGTACCTAAGTCACTCCTTAGTGGTAACAACAAAATCATAATTGAGGATTGTATTTCACTTGGGGCTCATCACAAGAATTCTATGGGCACAGCCACTGGCCAACGATTTACTAAAATCCTGAGCTAGTAAAAAGGAAATTTGTCAGAGCATTCAAATTTTTTGTTTTGATAAGGAGGGTACCAAAAGTGACCATTTTAGCCCTGATAAGTCCCATACAGTTGCAGGTTATTCTGAATCTGAACACTCCAAAGCTCTGACTAAAAGCCCTGTGGTCAAGAAACAGACTTCTTAGTTTTCAAAAATATAATATGGATGATAGAGATTGTCAAGTACTAGATTCAGTGAATGGGACTCTTAAGGTGCAGAAAGATGGTGATGGTTCTCCTTTACTTGATGCTAACAACACTTAGGGGTCGATTACGATGTTGGGCGGAAACTTTCCTCCTGACACCGCCTCGGAAAAGGGACTGAACGACTCAGTGTTGGTGGTTCTACGAGTGTTCGGTCAGAGTCCCTATGGGAGCTTGTGTTCTGCCCAACAACATGCCATAAAAAAGGCTCCCATGGGGTAATGGGAGGTGTTTCGAAAAACCTGCACCCTCTCGTGGGCACCCTATTGTGCCTGCCACACAGTGCAGGGTTTTTACAGGGGCGTCCCTTAGGTACCCCCTTGACCACCAACTGTAGACCGCTGAGGCTACCTCTTCCAAGAGCCTTTCTGTTGGTAATCATCATCATAATCACAAGGTGGGAAACACTGTCCATAGAGGTGCCCAATGCCGTTTCAACTGGCGTGAATGTTCTGAGAGCCAGTCGGAACCTATTCAGAATGACTGCTGGGTTTACGTTCAGACCACGAACATTGTAATCAGTCAGAATGTAAACCGACCGAGTCAGTCATAAGCGTTCCGACACAGTCGAGGAGATTCCAAATGTTGAGAGGACGTTTTCCCCCGACATCGTAATCAGCTCATTAATCTCTATTCATCTGCCTCTAATAAATCAACAACATAAAGACCCAAACCTTCCCTAGAGACTGTTGTTCACCTAATTATGATCATATGGCTGTGGCAAAATTTTGTTACGAAGAAATCCTTATAGGTTAATTGGCATTTATTAATAAAACTTACTTCTATGCCTGAATCGTAATTTACAACTTGAAATTTAAGCTCATTACATCTACTAAAGCTTCTGCTATCTCTTTTCCTTGAATGTTTTAGTATGAAATGGTCTATACTCTTTTTGGAATGTTCCAGATTTTTTTGTATGCTTGTATTTAACAGCACGTCTATTTTCTCTCTTTTACATCTATATGACCCATATCTTTCTCAAAATAATTATTAATTTAAAAGCAGACTATGTTGCCATTTTTAACACATATTTCAGTGCATTCTATAATATTTTCATAATTGACGGTGTGAACTCTCATAATCCAGCTTTAAACAAGTCATTGTTAGGTTTATTGTAGAAAATAGAATGCAATACAGCAGAGCCACACAATTATAAAAAATCATTTATTGTGATCGAATGTTACCATTGAAGAAGACATGAGCACCGTTTTAAATTCACAACAAAGATAGATTTACTTTGCATAAGGATGTGCCGAAAAGTTGTTTTTACTGACGATAACATTTTGTTGTTAGCCATGTCTGGGTGTCTGACGCAAATTAGAGCATTGCCATTGATCAATTGCCACATGAATTGCAACCTTCCGTTTTGTAAAAGCCCAGTCTGATTTTGAATGTTTATTTCTTTTCACTCCACCTGCTCAATATAGGCAGTCGCTCAAAACTGTCAGACTGATCTTGCGGAGAAAGGCTGTTTTCCTAAGTGCACAATTTATAAGAGGTAAACATGACAAGAGGTGAAAAACGTTTTATAAATGTTCTTCAGATGACTGGAAGGTTAAATATTGCCCTGGTAAAACAAGGTCAAATATCGTCAGTCATAACATAAATTGGTTCTTACTGGAGCTGATTTAAGACCAGATGGAGAATAAAAGCAAGTGCTCAATAAAGATATCCTCGATTTAAGAGCAAACAACATACTCCTTTGTCATTTAATTCGGGTCATACTTTCTTAAAAGATTATCGATAGTGGATCAATCCAACATCAAAATTAGTAGTCCTAACTCCATAACAACAATCACCACACAATAGTTCATATATTTCCGCTTGTAATACTGATTACTGCCTGAATTGTTGAACTTGTTTGACATTCTTTACAAAGCTCTGTAAAAAGACCCTGGACCACATAAAGAGGCATATTATTAAAATTACACAGCGTATGAGGAAAGAGCAGGTTAGTGCTGTACTTAACATTGTACAGCACATTGCTGTCTTCTGCGTGTGCTTGTGACCAATGTGCTGCCTAGCACCAACGCAGGCACCCTTGCACTGTGGTGTAAGGGTGCCTGCATTGTAAGCAGGGTTATTTTTGTGTAGGAAGGAAAATCTGTAATAATGCAAGGCAAAGCAAGCTGCTGCCTTCCCAGGGGAGGTGCAACAATGAGAAATTTCTATATTTCTCCCCATTCTTTCCTCTTTCTAAGTGAGCTACGTCTTGCAACACACTTTGGAATGTTGAAAAATCCTCTAAGGATTGTTTTTGTGCAGGGAAGGTATCCCTCACTGCACGAAAAACAATGCTGCCTGCAACACAGGTACCCTTGCACCATGGTGAAAGGGTACTTGCATCGGTGCTTGGTAGTGCCAGTGCAAGGGGAGAGCAGGAATGCTGAAGAAATGCCCTTTCAATTTGATGCAGATGCAGAGCAGCACGTTGTTTCGCTGTGTTGCGTTGAGTCAAAGTATGATAAATCTAATGCACAGTCTCTGTCTGAGTTGTGGGCTGATTTATTTATTTATTTATGTGCAAAGTTTTATATAGTGCTGGCTAGACCCGGAGGTATCAGAGCGCTTTACATGAGGATCAGTGAGTTACAGGTTGCGTAGACAAGTATAGACATCGGAAAAAGAAAAAAAAACATGAGATTATACAATAATGTGAGATAATTAGTGCGTACGCATGTCTTATGGGGAGTCAAGAGGTAGAGGGGCAATGGTAAATGGGGGTAGGGTATGCAGGTGGAGAGGTGTGGCTCACTGGTTAGAGGCGGCAGACCTGTAAGCAGAGAACGGCCCGGGACCAGGGTTCAATTCCCGACGCGGCAGGGTCTTGGACCAGGGTCAAGGGACTCGATAATTCTCACCTCAGTGCCTACTCTAACCAGGGAACACACTCGGTAACTCTGGGCATTAAGCTTGCCTCATCTCTACAACGGCCCCCCACAGACGCCGGGGATGCCTGGTTTCACCCTGGAGATACCCAGAAAGGGACCATCTCACAGGGAAAACCAAGACGGGTTCCCCAGCGGTCTACAGCGCCAGGACACTCGGGTAGAGTAACAGTGCGCTTTACAAGTATCCAACATTCCAACATTAGGTAGGAAAACACAACGGCGAGGCAAGGAAAACGATGTCCGATGTCCGGCTGGGTAGGTGCCGGCCGAGGGGTGAACCAGAGCCAAACTCCTCTATAGCTGCATATGACAGCTCCACCGGGCATCAGCCAAAGTTAGACAATGGTAAATAGTTGCTTTTCAAGATGTATGCTTTTTGGGTGGAAATGTAGAAGCATTTGTTCACATAGCTGAAGTAAACAACAGAACGTAACAAAATAGCAGACACAAAGTATGATAACAACACAGTTAAAACATTTCGGAGCACATCAGCACAAACTACTCAAAACAAAAAACAACAAATCATCCCCATCACAACAAAACACCACACAGCATATGTGCACAAACTTGCCTCTCTCGCAATGGAACCAAAAATAGATGCTTTCTTTTATAAGAAAGAAACATAATGCCACATCATGCCATAAAGACTCGACCATCTTAGATTGGGACGAAAATATAGACAATACTAAATTCACCACTCTGGCAGAGAGAGGCATAAGCCTTCTTTGATTAACCCCTCTCTCTGCCACTTCAGTGAGACTGCACCATATTCACAAGGATAGGGTGCAGCCTTGCGTTTCCCCCTTTGATGGCGCTAAGTTTCACAACTTAGCGCCAATGCAGGAACCCTTGCACCAGAGTACAAGGGTGTCTGCAAGCAGGAAGGTTTATTTATGTACAGGAAGGTGTCCTTTCCTGCACATAATCAAACCAAAAAATGCCAGTTTTTAACTTACAAGTGTGCTGCTTCATGCAGCACACATACAAGTTACAAAACGGCAATTGAAAAAAAGGTTTGTTTATGTACAGGAAGGGACACCTTCCTGTACATACACAAACCATGGCATGTTGCTTTTTCCATGTGTGCTGCACATGGCAGCACACATGTAAAAAGTAAAAACACGGAGAAATAAAGCATTTCTCCTTGTTTCGCCAACTAAAGACTAGGGTTTTTCCTGGCCTTAATTTTGGCGCTGCCTCCTATTTACGCTGCCCTTGTGAATAGGGGGCAAGGTCTAAATCAATGGGTGTTGTAGTGGAATGCCCACCACAACACCCACTGCACTCCCCTTTCACGCTAAACACAGCGTGACAAGGGGCCTTATTCACAAGGCAGCATTAAGCCATGTTAAATGGCTTAACTCTGCCTTGTGAATAAGGCGAGACCCCTATCGCCACCACAACGTCACTGAAAGTGATATTGTGGTGGTGATGGGTGCTTGTGAATATGCCCCTAAGGGCCAAAGTTTAATCATGAAACTTGCAGGGCGCATTCTTACCTTTCAAGAGGTGCATGCTTAAAAATCATCATGCAGATGTGCTTAGTGAGGTGGATTTTTTCAAGTAGTCTAGTTAAAGAAACAGATGGTGTGCCAGTGAGATGCTTGAGTGGAAAACAATGAGTTTCCTTTGCAAAAATTAGCATTATCCCTTTTTGTGAGGCTCTTACCAATTCAATAGTGATTTACTGATCATAGAATTGTGAAATCTTTTATTTTCTTCATTTATTTATGATACTTGAACGCATTAAACCCCTAAAAAAAAGCATCAACATTAGCTGAAAGTACTTCAAATATCTAGCAAAATATGCAACACACTGAGAAAGATATTTCAAAATTAACAAGAAAATAATGCTAGTCATAATTACACGTGCAGAGGGAACATGCAAACTTTGATGAAAATAATGTGTTTAAGATGCCTATTACTCATAGTAGGCCTCAAAATGACTAAAGCAATGCTGCTTGAAAAACAAGCTTGAATAGAAAAAATACTGAATACATATAACATGTTTGATTCTTGAACACTCCATGATCATATTCTTTTCATAATCAATAAGTTACTTATATAGTTTCAAGTATTTACGCAGATTGTTTCTACTTACATAAAGACCACTGTTTACACATGGCTGTTTTTTGTTGTTTAATGGGGTAGTGAGGAGTTCATACTTTGAAATGCAGAGTTTAAAATATAAACTTGACATTATAATCCACTTGTCTTGCCCATCAATGGTGATTCTGCAAAATGTTTTGTTTTTCATTAGTACAGATGCGTCGCCTTCTACTTGGACTATTGTTTGGAAACTAGATGTTATAAGGTTAAAGATGTAGTATATATATGGGAAAGTAAGCCAGAATGAGGCAAACTATACATGATCAAGACAAAGAGAAGGGACTAGAGGCGTTTTCCCACTTCACTTAGAGTGTGGTGGTCCAACATAGAGGATGCCTCAATAAGAGCAATACAACAAGGGATTACTATGTAGTTCCTCTCTAAAAGCTGTGCCAGTTTGGAGAAGCCAATTGGTTGGATCTCACTATTCCCTAGAGAGGGTAGTAGTGGGGATCCATTTGTTGGATCATAATGCCCTCACACACCCTTTCAGGTGTCATGCTTCATCATCTTGGCTGCTCCTCGTTGGGGCGGCGGTGCAATCCCCAACGGGCTCCCTAAAAAGGAGCTCTTTGTCGGAGATCTTCTAGCCAACTGCTGTATGGTGAAGTGAGGGTGTGGGGTCTGATGGTGTAGATGCTGTGATGTGAGATAAAATAGGGCTGGGAGTACCTAGAACGGGCAAACTTTATTCAGGGGGTCTCCTGTCCTACTTAAAAGCAGTATAACAAGGCGCTATCACGTCCAGTATGCGTGCCTATGTGCTCTTGTTAAAGTGTGTTGGTCAACATGTTTCTCGCTAATGGTGTATTAACCGCATGCGTGCGGGCGGAATTCCGCCCGTACGCTGGGTTTTTAAAAATCGCATGTTACGTGACGAGCTGGGCTCGTCATGAGCGTGCGAGGAGGCTACGCCATGACGAGCCCAGCTCGTCATGAGCGTCGAAGGGGTTAACTCTGCCATTCTTCAGGACCTAGAAATATGAGCTATCTACAAAAATTAATATAAGGTAAACAAAATTTCAGTAAGTCAGAGATAGTACTTTTACCCTAAGTCTTCTGAACCTGCCTGGACCTACCTGTGGGGGAGAAAAAGGCATTTAAGGATCAAGGTATCAGATATTTACAGTTTGTTCACCAACACCAACACTGTTCCATGGTGACTCCAAAACATGCTACTTATATTCTAGTGAGGCCGCTTGCTGGCCGACAAAAATACAAACAAGGTTAAAACGTTTAAAAACAGGTGATTTTCCACAGTGAACTAGGGTGAATGATGTCCCTGTGGAAAGAACAGGACAGAAAAAACATACTTCGTTTAATTGAGGACTCGCCCACTCTTTGTGGTCCCCAGGCTTCAACAGTGCCCGGTGGAGCCTATCACACTGCTCTGCTCCTGTGTAAGCAAGATGGTAGTGTGGGGAAGAAAAAAGCTATAAAGCTGTGCAAACAATGTTAGCAACAAAAATGAAGGGACAGCTGTCTTCAGTTACACTCTACTTGAAAGTTTGATACAAAATCCAAAAGGTATCTATTAGTCATACAGGTGTATCTAATAGTAGGAAGTAGGTAAACATGTGTATGAAGAGTGGATGTAAGTGTTGCTATGGTGTGTCCAGTTGTAGTGATTGTAGGACAACATTCTCACGTCAATGTCAAAGTGCTATTTGGAGACCTATTTATTGAAGTATATTTAAGGGGTGATGTAACCCGCTTGGTTAAGCACATATAGAGGATTCATCTAATACTATTCATATCTCTAAGGAGTGGAGTAGCGTAGTTCCTAAGTCACACACTCTCAGTTTGCTGCTCTTGTGTCTCCTCAGTCTCTATCTGCTTCGAAATAGGCTGCTAACAACATGTGCGCAGTGTAAAGGTCACGCAAACTCAGTTAAATGCTCCTGTGTAATCTCTCTCTCAATATATTATAGAATTGGCTGGAAACAACATTTGCAATGCGCATTCTGTGCCCCCATTTGTCTGTTCATCATATACGATGCATCGCTGGATTTATGTGCAATGCGTATGTGGAATAAGTGGGGTAGTGGTTGGTTCCCCTCGGCTAACCCATCGTGGTTAAGCTGTGTGCACTAACCTGGGATGCCTTTTCCCTGGCTTGTTGTATCGTAAATTGTTTAAATACAGTGGTTGCAACCAAAACCCTGCATGTGGTCACATGGTGCTTTTCTCTGGCTCTTTACATCGTAAAATGTTTAAATACAGTGGTTACACCAAAAACCTTAGCGTGTGGTACCGGGTCTACCTAAAATATGTGTGTTGCCCGCGCTCTAATCGTTTAAATACAGTGGTTACAACTAAAGCCTTGCGTTTGTTCACGGGGCGGCCTAACAGGTGCATGTTACCCGTCCTCTAACGGGTCTGAGCAAACATCGCTTAAGTATTAACAAGTTAAATTTGGGATGTCATTAACCATGGTCAAGCTAGGGAGTATGGCGGCCCGACGGGTGGTCAGTACTCACGTATGATGCTTAATGTAGGCGTCCTTCGATCTACCCTCCTCCACCGGGTCCGGGAGATAACCTGCCGGCCCGTGGAGTGTTCTTTTTTGAAGGCGGAGTGCTAATCATGTGATAAATTACATGACTCGTTGTGGGTGTGGCTCCGGTAGTTTATATGCTTAATGGGGCTCAAGGCAGAGTATCCCTGGCGGCCATTACTAAAAGGCGGTTTATAATATGTTAGTGTGTCACAGCTATTGGAAAGTCGACCTAGGATGTTTACGGTGTTGAACTCCATCAGTTCGCATTCATAGTTCGTATTTAGAGACAAGATAGCGGCAGTTGCCGCGGCCGGCAATGTACTGTCGTGAACGGTCTGTAATGTGTTGCGGGTCCACTCCCTTCACTAGTGGCCATTATTAAGCGGTGTTTCTTATTTGGGTGTGTAAGAGTGCGCCCGCCCTTACTAATCGATCGATGTATAAGTTATTACACTGGATGATTATGGCGGCCATTACTAAATGGTGTCTTTCCATCAGTATTGTGTCGACTGTCACTGCCAACAGTGAGGAGGGGCAACAGTTGCTTTGGGGAGCCATAATGCTTTGGGTGGGGCAAGCTCTATTCGCCCTGTCCGGAGCTGTCACTGCCAACTGTAAGGAGGGGCAAAGATTGCATTCAGACTCTTTAATCCTGTAAGTGGAGAATGGTAATAACATTTAGTGATGTGTTGAGTGCCACCATCATGAGGGAGAGGAAACAACTCCCTGGAGTGTTAGTGGTCTCTCTGATCACTTCTGGTGTAAGATATATCGTATGTTATTAGAGGGCACGCCAAGGTATATCCTCATTTAAACCACTGATGTGTGTTGACAGACGGTGTATCCATCTTTGCTCTTTAGAGAACAGGTTACATTTAGAGACGTTGGGGGATGCTTCTAGAATCACCCATTTAAGTGAATCTGGAGAATGCTTCAAATCCAAATAGTGAGTGCACATCTTTGTGTTACTCTTATGGCAACGGAAGTTGCTGCAGTGTTCAGAAATCCGTTGTTTAACAGGCTTTGTTGTCATGCCTATATAATATAGGTTGCACGGGCAGGTCAGTAGGTATACACAGTTGGCTGTGTTGCAGCTAGTATGTGAGCGCATTTCCCACGTAAAGTTGTTGTTTAATGTGATGCTCTTGTGCACTGAAGTGAATGCGCATGCAGTGCACGGTCCACATGGATAGTGGCCCATCACTGCTGGTAATGCCCACAGTGTTCCTTGTCTGTTGGGCACCTTCGTTTTGGGTCTCGTGCTAATCAGCATGTCTTTAAGATTTCTTGAGCGTTTGAACACAAAACGATGTTCGTCAAATTGTACTGAGCCTGTATTCAGTATCCCCCAGTGTTTCCTCAATACTTTCGTGAGTTGGTTAGACATTGGTGTGTATGTTGTCACACATGTCAAGGTTTCTGTTTTATCTTTTATTCTTGCTTCTAGTAGGCTCTCTCTGTTGTTATTGCGTTCTCTTTTTTGTACAAGAGTGATGCTATTGCGTGGATAATTTCTGTCTGCAAGATTCTCTGCCAGAGATGCCGATTCACTTTTGTAATCAGCCAGTGAGCTGCAGTTTCTCCGTATGTGGAGAAATTGTCCGAAGGGCAAGTTCTCTTTCAATGCCCTTGGTTGGTGGCTGTTGAAGAGCAAAAGACTATTGCGGTCTGTGCTCTTTTTGTACATTGTTGTTGTTAGGGCACCTTCTTCCAGTTTGACAGTTAAGTCCAAGAATGGTATCTCAGACGGTGAGGCATGTATTGTGAATCTCAGGTAGGGATCAAGGTTATGGACCCAGTTGAAGAAGTTGCCATATGTCTCGACATCTCCATGCCAAAAGATGAGAACATCATCTATAAATCTTTTCCATAACCGGATGTTATCACGGTATGGATTTGTATCATCATGGATGTGGAGTGCCTCAAAAGGGGCCATATAGAGGCAGGGGCCACACTGGGGGCAAAGGTACTCCACATGGGTGTACCCTGGGTCTGATGGTACAGATGACCTTTGAACTCGAAAAAGTTCTCTGTTAGAGCCAGAGAGGCACAATCAATTATGAAGCTAGGTGGTGTTGGTGAAGCCCAAGTAGTTTTCCTAAGATCCTCTTCAATCACCTCTAGGGTGGCCCTTTGTGGAATATTAGTGTAAAGGGCTTCCACATCTAGAGTGATGAGGAAGTCTATCTCATCAGCTCTTGGAAACTGCGCTAGTAGACGTAAGACATTGGTGGTGTCCTTGAGGTAAGATGGTATTGTTTTGACCAAGGGTTGGAGAAAATGGTCACAGAATTGTGAGAGTGGTTCCAACACGGAGTTGATATCTGAAACGATTGGTACCGGGCTTACTCCTTTGTGGATTTTGGGTATGTTGTAAAAATAGGGATTTTTGGGCCCATTGATCAGGAAGGATGCTTCCTTTTTGCTCAACCACCCTTGCCCTTCTGCAGAGTCTTCCAAGCCTGTGATAGATTTCAATAATCTCTCTGTTGGATTTTTGTTGATTGGCGTGTAATATCTGCGGTCACCTAGTGTCTAAGGCACTCTGGGGCATATTACCGAGCAATAGCGATAATTATCGCTATTGCTTGGTTAGAGACAAAAATTTACCGCTGAGCTGCGTCGATTTTTATCGCAAATAAACCTTGGTATTACCAAGGTTTATCGCAAATGCGATAAAAATCGGCCGCAATGCATGAATATCGCTGAAAAGTCAGCGATATTCATGCATTACCGAGCTAATGCTCTTAGCCATGTTATCCACCTCCCATTGGATAACATGGCTAAGAACTGCTCAGGGCAGGTGTTAGCTTTTGGAGGTATTCGCGCTAAGCGCGAATATCTCCAAAAGTTGGTAATAGGAGATAGCGATGTTAGCGACTGTTTCCAGTCGCTAACATCTTGGCACGCCCACTTTGCATGTCATTAGTGATAAATATCACTGACATGCAAAGTGGGGCCCAAGATGGTCGCTATCTCCTACTAGCTGTTGCTAACTGGTGTTAGCGACAGCTAGGTAATAGGGAGATGATTTTATCTCCGCTTTCTTGGCTTTTAAAGACAAAAAAGCGGAGATAAACCCCTCTGTTTTGTAGTCTGACGTTGCCATGACTACTGTGGCACCACCTTTGTCGGTTTGCTTGATGGTGATTGTTGGGTCATTGGCTAGTGATCCCACTACCAGTGTCTCTTCTTTAGAGAGATTGGAAAAGGTTCTGGGGTTATTCATTAATTGAATATCCTTGAGTACCGCTTGTTCGCATGTAAGAACTTCATTGCGGATTATACCATTGTGTGGCATGAAAGAAGCCGGATTGTGTAGTCCGGAGTCATAACTTTCTTCGTGTTCCTTACCATCATAGAAAGCTTTCAACCGCACTTTGAGGAAGAATTGATGAATTTCACAGGCCTGTCTGAAGTGGTCTACCTTAGGACTGGGTACAAAGCCCAACCCCTTCTGGAGGACTGTCTCTTCCAGACTGGTCAGAACTCTAGGTGAAAGGTTGACCACTAGGTTTTTTTCTTTGTGTTGGTTGTGTGACTCCTTGTCTCGTAAACCCTCCGTTGTGGTTCCTCCCATTGCACTCGTTTGTCTGGCTGATTCCTTCTTCATTGCCCTCGCCCTCTGCCCCAACCTCTGCCTAAAAAAGGCTGACTCATGCCTGGGGGTCTACATCGTGGGGGGCTGTTGGGAACATTGGATATTGCCAAATTTGTGTTCCTGGATATTGGGGAGGTGGGTAGTTGTTGAAGTTCTGTCTGTGCCCCAGTCCCCTCTGCTGGCGGGGATTCCAGTTTTCAGTGCTTGAATCACTGTTGCTTGCAGTTCCTCTCCTAGTAGAGTTTGAGCTGTTGTCTGATTGATAGCCTGTACTTGACGGTACAAAGTCAGCTTTGAGATAGGGGTATGCTTTCTCCTTGTCAAAGCGCTTGATGTCTTTTTGTAGCTTGGTAATTTTTTGTTTCATCAAGTATTCTTGATGTTCTGCAAGTTCGTTATTGATTTCCGTGAGCTTGGTTTTAAAGCCTGGGCCTGGGTAGGCATTCTTTAGTGCGCTTTCAGCTATTTGTATCCGGACCAGCAACTCGTCCGCTAGTCTCTTGGCTGTGTTGATAATTAATATCAACAGATCTCTGGTACATTTCCATGAGATCTGTGACCACTCGATTTTAAAGTGACCGTCTACCCAGAATATTCTGGGGAAGTTTTTTACTATGAGCCTGTTGGGTGCAATTTTGGCTCGAAAGTATTCTGTCATAAGCTCACCGTGTAGGGTGACTTTGACCCATTCTCTCTTTAGGGCCGTTAATGACTGCCAATCCTCAGATTGGCTGCCAGTGGCATTATCGATCTCTGTCGAGTGAATTGAGGGGGTCCTCAGTATTTCTTCTGCCTGTTCATCACGTAACTCAAACCTAGTCCCTCCATGATGGTAGAGGTCTAGTATAAGAATGCTGTTTAAAATGGAGCCTCAAGTAAAGGTTAGCCACGCCGAAGTCGTGGATGGGGTTTATAGTTGGGGGACAGACGCAGTCTTTACCCACCAAAAGCAAGAAAGTCCCACGGCCAGGAACCGTGCTGGAGATCAAGACAAAGAGAAGGGACTAGAGGCGTTTTCCCACTTCACGTGGAGTGGGGAGGTCCAACATAGAGGATGCCTCAATAAGAGCAATACAACAAGGGATTTCTATGTAGTTCCTCTATAAAAGCTGTAGCAGTTTGGAGAAGCCAAATGGTTGGATCTTACTATTCCCAAGAGAGGGTAGTAGTGGGGATCCATTTGTTGGATCATAATGCCCTCACACACCCTTTCAGGTGTCATGCTCCTTGTTGGGGCGGCGGTGCAATCCCCAACGGGCTCCCTCTTCTATTCAACTGCCGTATGGTGAAGTGCGGGTGTGGGGTCTGATGGTGTAGATGCTGTGATGTGAGATAAAATAGGGCTGGGAGTACCTAGAACGGACAAACTTTATTCAGGTGGTCTCCTGTCCTAATTAAAAGCAGTATAACAAGGCGCTATCACGTTGTCAGACTCTATAATCTTGTCTAATGACTCTATAATTCCTTACCACTTAGCCGCACAGGAACAGAGATGCTAGGTCCCTAATCCCACCAAGGCAATAACCCAGAGCTCCGTAGTACGAGTCTCTAGTTCATTTTCATTGGGGGAAGGGGGAAAGTGGATAAAATAACAAAAGAGAAGAGACTGGTCTTGGCTGGTTCTTCTCGTCCTAGTCCGTCCTGCAGACTCCTATTGAATTTTGAACCTGAGGAAAAGGAATACAATTAGCAACCAAATCCTCTCTACTCTTCTCTCTCTTAATCTTTTCTACAATGCTCACCCACCATTTATCTCCAAGAGCTAAGCCCCTCTTCTGGTCTTGCTGTTTTACTTTCTTGCTAGTTTGCTACTTGCGTCCAATTTAGTTTCACCTGAAATTATAAAGCCAACCTTTAATTGTGTTATTGCCTTTTATTAGCCCCTTCCTTTCATTATCTATTCTTAAGATTACTCACTTCACTATTTAGACGCTTTCTTAATCTTCCTGTTCTTCTTTTTCTAAGTGTTCTCCTTTTAGTCTTTTGAATGGCAAATGGCATGATTGATTGATTCATTGAATAATTCCTGGTTCAAAAATATACCTTGTTAGTCAATTCCTTACTCATCTTACCTATTCACTTATTATTTATTCTATGTACTTCACTTACTTCTCACTCGACTACTGGAGACTTGACTTGTTTATCCAATCTTGTTTCCTATTTATAACGTGTCTAATATATTCGTTTTATATTCACAGGGTTCCTCGTTAAGATACATTGGAGTATCTTGTCTTCACGAAGAAAGGGAATTACATCTTTCCTGACGGTAAGTATAGCTGGATTAACCTTTTAGCATGACATGTATTTTCATTATTTAGTTAGTAAATTATCTGTTCACTTAGCTTTCGTTTTATTCTCGTATCTCTTTTCTCCTCAGGACGTTTTCTCTCTGCGCTTTCAGATCGCCAACTCCGTCGGCAAGGCGATTTCCGAGAACGAAGTATTCCGGGAGAAAGGGTTCCGTTTTTCCGTTGCTCAAGACTCGCATCACGGTAAGTATTTCTCGAAGCCGAACTATCCTCATCAATCGTTGAACTTAAATTACTAGAAATTAGCTTTTAAAATATGACTCCCTGTAACGCTACCTCTCACGGCAAAATCCTCGGTGAAGTGCACAGTTCCAAACACGAGCGTGTGCCTATTCTGGATAGAGCCTGTCCATTTTGTGCTCCTGGCCGATAAGTAATCACAAAATCGTAGTCGGCAAAGTACAACGACCACCGCAATTGTCTTGGCGTAAGCGTTCTGGCTGTCTTCAAGAACTTTAAATTGTGATGGTCCGTGAACACGGTTACTTGATGTTGTGCTCCCATGAGATGGTGTCGCCATTCTTTAAAAGCATCTTTTATTGCCAATAATTCTTTTTCCGTGATGGTGTAATTTATGTCCGCAGAAGTCAGCTTGCTTGACCTGTAAGCGACTGGATGCAACTGACCAGTTACCTTATTTTGTTGGGATAGAACTGCTCCGACCGCTTGATCTGAAGCATCAGTCTCGACATAGATGGGTTCCGTTGCATCCGCATGTTGAAGAATGGGAGCTGAGGTGAAATCTCGCTTCAAGGAGTTGAAAGCCTCCTCGGCCTCGCTTGACCACTCAAATTGAATTCCTTTCTTGAGCAGTCGTGCGAGTGGCAAGATTTTCTGTGAGAATTCTCTAATGAATCTTCGATAAAAATTTGCGAATCCAATGAAGCTTTGGACCTCTTTGACACTCGAAGGGGATTTCCAATCAATTACTGCTTCAATTTTCCTCTTATCCTTGAGGATTCCAGTTGGGGAAAGGACAAACCCCAAAAACTCCACTTGAGAAACATTGAACGCACATTTTTCCAGTTTTACAAATAGCATTGTGGGGGATCCATCACCGCGACCCAACCCAAGATGGCTGCCGGACTGGACCAAACCGGAAATGAGGTTGGCGTTGCAGGCTTCCAGGAAACGCTGGTCGCAAATCCATCCGGCCCACGGATACAAATGGCCGGCTATGCTGGGAAGGGTGTCTGTGAGCAGGAACCGGAAACCCATTCATGCGGGAGGAACGACGAGGACACTGAGGAGGAGAACGATCGAAGAGAGAAGAGGACATTGCAACCTCTGCGAGCTTCCAAGAAGAAGAAGATGCCGAAAAGACACCCGACAACGCGAGCGAGACCGGACCCCTGAGGCAACCAGAGGAGGCAGGATCTCACCAAACCACGGTCACGGAGGACCGTGGCAACAGGCGAGTGACGGGGGCGACTGGGTTCTCTTTTAAGAGGTGGTAGGCGGGCCACCTGAGCACTTCACTGCACCAATAGCACTTTATCCCTCACTTAGGCACCTCACTGCTAGGGACATGTGTGGGATGTGCACGCTTCCCCTACCCTACTGTATATATTTACCAGAGACCCTGACGCTTGTTTTGTGTGTTTTCTTTTCCCTTCTCCCCCCCCTCTGGAGGCCGTTTCAAGTCTTCACCAATGCGAAGCAACCTGGGTCTAGAACAAGCCCGAAGGAAGAAGGGAACCGGAGCCATGATTGGTACAACTTACTCTGAACATTCCTTATGAAACGTGACTCTCAAATCACCCTTGGACTATTCATTCACCCTTTTTTTTTTGTATTATAACCAGGTGACCCTATAACTGGACAATTCCGGTCTATACCTGGATATGCTGCGCATTTCATGCACAAACCTGAGCATTTAAATCAGAGAAGAGCTAATAAAGCCTTTAAACCCTACCCAGCGAGTCGCTCTTACCTTCATCCAGCTAGTGACCGGGACAAACCCCCCTACAGTGGTGTCCGAAGTGGGATTTCGACCGCAATCTTGCAGTCTGACCCCATCAACATGGAAAATATTTTAACCCAATTGGCGGAGGGACAACGCCCCCTACAGTTGATGGTAGAGGAACAAGGAAAACAAGCCCAAAAGGACAGAGAAGAGTTACACACGGCTCTCAGGGATCAGGCTGCTCTTCTGGTCAACAACCAACAAGTGCAAGACACGGCCATATTGCAATTATCTGATGTTGTAGCCAATACTAGGATTCATCCCAACGTACCCAGTGCCATATTACAAAAATATCAAGCAGGCGATCACCCGGATTTTTTCTTCGTAAATTTTGAAAGGGTGGCCACCACTGCCTCATGGCCTCCTGAGCGCTGGGGTCAGTATATCGCCCCCTTATTGTCGGGGGAACTGAAGGCGGCCTACCAGGCCGCTAATCGTGATGAAAACACGCCCTATTTGGACATAAAAAGAACCATCCTAGAAAGACTAGGATACGACACCGAATACTACAGAACACGCTTCCGGAAAGACAGGTGGTCGGCGGGCGACAACCCTAGAACTCTGTAATATCGCGTTTGTGATCTTGGGTGTCGTTGGCTCCAGCCCACCACCACATCGGTAGAGGACATGACAGAGAAAATAGTCCTCGAACAATATCTTGAGGCTCTGCCAGGAAACACTCGGGCCTGGATACGACAACATCCTAATGTGTCAGCGCCTTTAGCTGTTGATCTAGCCTGTGCCTTCCATCGTTCCCCAGATTTCCGTCCCTTGGCACCAACCCCACCCCGATCCGTCCTCCTTTACGTCCAACACCCCCTCCATTAGATCCCAAAAGCAGCCCTTCCTCGGTTAAACCACCCCAAAAGTTTCAGCCTACCATATCACCAAATCAGGGTCCCCAGTGCTTTCACTGCGCAGAGTGGGCACATTGCACGTTATTGCCCAGCTAGATCCCCTGCCCCCGAACCTATGGATGTGGGGTATGCCAAGGGGAAGATCTATAGTACAGGAAACGCCACTAATCCATATAACCTGAAAATACATGTGAATGGGAAACCTGTAGTAGCAGTACTTGACACAGGCTGCCAACAAACTGTGGTGGCTGCTGACTTAGTGCCCAAGTCCCTTATGATTCCAGACACCCAGGTACAGGTTACCTGCGTACATGGGGAACAAAAACTCTACCCTCTTGCTGAAGTAGCACTAGAAATCCTAAAAGAAGTCAAGCTACAGAAAGTAGGGGTAGTTCCAGGACTACCCGAGCGGGTCCTCCTAGGGACAGACCAGCCGCGTTTCCCCGATTACTTACAGTCTTTGACAGGGTCCCCCTCATCAACCGAGTGGTTAACTGATGCCCCCTTTGCAAAAACCTCCATAGATCAACCACCAGAGCGAAAGATAAAAAGCAGAAGGGAAAAAAGAGAGGAAAGGGTTCTCTTTTCCCAACAGAGGAATCCCCCCCGCAGTGACGGTTCTTTCCTCCTCAGAGCAGACTCTAGGTACCATTCGCTGCTTCAGGGCAGACCAACGGGAAGATAGCTCCCTACAGAACGCATGGACCCATGCCGAGGAAGAACAAGAGGGGAAGGTAGGTCCCTATTTTGTGGTAAAAAGGGGTTTGTTATATCGCCTTACTCATACAGGTAGAGGGAAAAGGGAACAACTCCTAGTGCCCGACCCGTTCTGCCCCCAGGTCTTTCTGTTGGCCCATAGTCAAGCCGGGGGTGGTCATTGTGGAAAAGAAAACACCCTTGATAATTTGTTGGAACGGTTCTATTGGCCGGGGGTTTATCACGAGGTTGCCAGGTTTTGTGCTGCTTGTGTACGTTGTCAGCTCATCAATAACCCCGCCCTACCTAGGGACCCCCTTCAGCCCTTGCCCATTATAGACGTCCCCTTTAGTCGGGTGGGTATGTACCTGGTGGGACCCCTAATCCCCTCTGCCCGTGGACACCGCTTTATCTTGGTTATCGTGGATTATGCCACTCGCTATCCCGAAGCCTTTCCCCTAGCCACCGCACACTCTAAAGCAGTAGCTCAGGCCATGGTGACCCTGTTTTCGAGGGTGGGCTTCCCCAAGGAAATCCTCAGCAACCAGGGTACTCCCTTTATGTCACGCCTCATGAAGCAAGTCTGCGACATACTTCAGATCACACAGATAAGGACGTCTACATATAATCCCCAGACCGATGGTCTGGTGGAACGATACAATAAGACCATAAAAACCCTGTCGAGGAAACACATCGGTCACACCGGAAGGGATTTGGACCGGCAACTGCCCCTGGTCCTTTACGCAATTCGCACCCATGAACAGAGGTCTATGGGGTTCTCTCCCTCCGAACTTGTGTTTGGGCAGAGACCCCGTACTCTTCTGGACATAGCAGCAGAACAGTGGGTGGAAGCTGAAGAGGAAGGAAAACCCCTACTCCAGTACAGTGAAAACCTCAGAGACACCCTAGCATCTGTTTGGGAAGAAGCACACACACAGTTAGAGCACGCCCAAACACAGCAAAAACGTTTATATGATCGACAAACCCGGCTAAGAGAGTTGGCTGTAGGGGACAAGGTCCTAATCCTTTTGCCTTCCTCTGAAAAAAAACTACTGGCTACTTGGCAAGGACCTTTTCCCGTATTGGCCAAAGTTACACCCGTCACTTATCGGGTGGCAGTACCCCACAACAGTAAGACGTCCCAGATATACCATATAAATCTCCTAAAAACCTGGGAAGAACCTATACCAGTCCCTTCGTGTTCCAGACAAAACACAATGTTGGTTGTTACAACCAAACCCCTAGAGGTATCCCATTACACCCAAGAGGACACAGAAAACCCCTCCTGAGGATCCCAAACCACTGAGCAACAAAAGAGCCAGTTAGAAGCCCTCTGTGCTTCATTCCCCACGGTTGTATCAGGAAAACCTGGAAAACAATCACTAGTAGAACACTCTATCATCACAAATCATTCCCAACCCATTAAACAAGCACCCTACCGCATCCCAGCAGCCAGGCGCACAGCAATAGAAGAGGAGGTCAAAACGATGTTGGAGGCAGGGATTATTGAACCCTCAAAAAGCCCCTGGTCCTCTCCGATAGTGTTGGTGCCGAAACCGGATGGAAGCATCCGCTTCTGCATCGACTCCCGTAAACTGAACGCAGTGTCTCACTTTGACGCCTACCCTATGCCTAGGGTAGACAAACTAGTTGAAACACTAGGTCAAGCAAAAGTCATGTCCTGTATAGATTTAACTAAAGGATATTGGCAGATCCTGTTACACCCCGGGAGTAGAGACAACACAGCCTTCACAACACCCTTGGGTCTCTTCCAGTTCAAAGTGATGCCCTTCGGTCACCATGGAGCCCCAGCGTCGTTTCAGCGTCTCATGGATATAGTCTTGGGGCCCCATAGAGAGTATGCAAGGGCATATCTGGACGACATAGTGGTGTATAGCCCAGATTGGGGAACCCACATGCTACATCTACGTCAGGTGTTTAGAGCCCTTCAGGAAGCAGGATTAACCATCAATCCCCGGAAAACCACCTTAGGGGCTGACCTCATAGAATACCTGGGGTATGATATCCAGGATGGACAAATCCGTCCCCAGGTGAACAAAGTAGCGGCCATCTCCCACATTCCGCGCCCCACAACCCGAAAGGAGGTACGGTCCTTTTTAGGCTTACTGGGCTATTATCTGCGGTTTGTTCCCCATTTTTCTTCTTTGGCCAGTCCTTTAATGGACCTACTCACCAAGCCGCTTGCACAAGACAAGATGCCCTGGACGTCCTCCTAGGAACGAAGTTTTACTGCCCTGAAAACAGCCCTTTGTACAGACCCCGTCCTGACCTGCCCCGATTTCCACAAAACCTTTGTACTGCAGACCGACGCCTCAGACAGGGGTTTAGGAGCCATACTATCACAGCCTGATAGGAAAGGGATGCTCCACCCGGTCTTGTACATAAGTCGCAAACTCTTCCCTAGAGAGGCAGCCTATGCGACAATAGAAAAAGAATGCATGGCAATTAGGTGGGCAGTAGAAGCACTGCAGTATTACCTTTTGGGCCGTCATTTCATACTATTAACTGATCATGCACCATTGACCTGGCTGGCCCTGCATAAAGATACTAACCCCAAAGTTCTACGGTGGTTTCTTGCTCTACAGCCCTTTTCGTACAGCACGTTCCACTTGCCAGGGAGCTTACAGAACAATGTGGATTTCCTGTCCAGATGTCCTTCGTCCGAAAGGCCCAACCGTCCATTCGCAGGGGAAAGGCAGTGTGAGGGATCCATCACCGTGACCCAACCCAAGATGGCCGCCGGACTGGACCAAACCGGAAATGAGGTTGGCGTTGCAGGCTTCCAGGAAACGCCGGTCGCAACTCCATCCGTTCTCGGATACAAATGGCCGGCTATGCAGGGAAGGGTGTCTGTGGACAGGAACCGGAACCCCGTTCATGCAAGAGGAACAACGAGGACACCGAGGAGGAGAACGATCGAGGAGAAGAGGACGTTGCAACCTCTGCAAGCTTCCAAGGAGAAGAAGACGCCGAAAAGACACCCGACAACGCGAGGGAGACCGGCCCCCTGAGGGAACCAGAGGAGGCAGGATCTCACCAAACCACGGTCACGGAGGACCGTGGCAACAGGCGAGTGATGGAGGCAACTAGGTTCTCTTTTAAGAGGTGGTGGGCGGGCCACCTGAGCACTTTACTGCACCAATAGCACTTTATCCCTCACTTAGGCACCTCACTGCTAGGAACCGGTGTGGGATGTGCCCGCTTCCTCTACCCTACTGTATATATTTACCACAGAGACCCTGACGTTTGTCTTGTGTGTTTTCTTTTCCCTCCCCCCCCCTCTGGAGGCCATTTCAAGTCTTCACCAACGCGAAGCAACCTGGGTCTAGAACAAGCCCGAAGGAAGAAGGGAACCGGAGCCACGTTTGTTACAACTTACTCTGAACATTCCTTAAGAAACATGACTCTCCAATCTCCCTTGGACTATTCTTTCACCCTTTTTTTTTGTATTATAACCAGTGACTCTGTAACTGGACAATTCCGGTCTATACCTGGATATGCTGCGCAGTTCATGCACAAACCCGAGCATTTAAATCAGAGAAGAGCTAATAAAGCCTTTAAACCCTACCCAGTGACTCGCTCTTACCTTCATCCGGCTAGTGACCGGGACGAACCCTCCTACAAGCCTGTTGTCTCTTAGTTTCTGTAAAACTCCCTTAACTTGTTCTTGATGTTTATTCTTATCGGAGAAGAAAATAAGAATATCATCAATGTACACTATTGCTCATTGGTCAATGGATTCCTTCAAGACGTCATTGATGAAATGCTGGAAGGCAGCGTGGGCGTTGCACACACCATAAGGCATGACTTGGTATTCGAACAACCCAAATCTCGTTCTAAAGGCTGTCTTCCATTCATCCCCTTCCCGCATTCTAACCAAGTGATATGCCCCTCTCAGATCTAATTTGGTGTATATTTGTGCTCCTTTCACTTGATCCAAAAGGACCGAGAAAAGGGGTAGCGGATACCGGTTCTTCTTTGGGATTTTACTTATTGCTCAGTAGTCGATACAGAGCTGCAAATCCCCTTCCTTTTTTGCCACAAAAAACAAGGGTGAGGATACGGGGGATTGCGAGGGCCGAATGAATCCATTGGCTAAGTATTTATCTAAATACTCCTTCAAATGATGATGTTCTTTTTCCGTTAGGGCATAAACTCGACTGCATGGTAAATTTGAGCCAAGTTCTATCTCAAAAACTCAGTGAGGAGGAAGTTGTTCAGCTTCCACTTCATTAAACACATATTCAAAATCTCTGTATTCTTTAGGTATCTCTTGGGCATTGATGACACATATTGAAACCCCAGCTAAACACAAAGAATGAGCTGGGTTTAACTCTTGAGTTTTTTCTTTGCCTCCAAAGCAATTTTCTAGACAGTAATTGAAATTCATTTCAATAGTGCTGGTACTCCAGTTGATCGTTGGATTGTGTTCAGTGAGCCAGGGAAGACCCAGTATCAACTGAAATTGGGGGGCATCAATTAAATTGAACTGAATCTTTTCTTCATGACCATCGTTAGAAATTAAATGTATTAATTCCGTATGACTCACGATAGGACCAGAAGATAGATTTGTTCCATCTACAGCCCTTACGGGTTCACTTTTGAATTGCTTTATCACTTGTATTCCCACTTTATCCGCGAACTTCAGATCGCAAAAGTTTCCTGTGGCCCCTGAATCTATCATTACCGAAACTTCTGTCAGCGTAACGTGTCTAAACTTGACCACCATTAATAAGATTAAATGTGGCGCTGCTGACTGTAAAGTGTTGGCCACTCTATGTTCTTCTAGAGTCGTGTCTTGATTCGCACCCACCTGTTCAACTCCTTCCACAGGTGGTGTAATTAGTTTTCCTTCGGCTTGAAGGCTGTCTTTGGTTTCATTGGACAATTCCTGACAAAATGTCCTCATGAACCACTGTACATGCACAAATTGCTAGTTCTTTTTTTCTCTTTCTCTTCCTTCGACAAGGGACCTCTTATTGTTCCTATCTGCATGGGTTCTGCACCCTGTTGTCCATCACTACTTCTACTACTATCAGATCGAACTCTGTCAAATCTGGGAACCACTGACCTAAATTTTTTCTTTTTTCACCTTTTCTTTCTCCTTGTCAGAAATCTATCTCCAGTAATAAATCCACCAATGCCGATATTTCTGTGGGTCTATTGGGTATTCGGGCCAGCACATCTTTCAGTTCGTCCCTCAACCCGCGATAGAAAATTGCTGCTCTCTTATTCTCGGGCCAGTCCGTTTCCACCACCAGTTTATTAAACTGGGCCAAGTAGGACACCAAATCTCTATTTCCTTGCCTCAAATCAAGTAATTCATTGTCTACTGCTTGGGATATTCTTCGCCGGTCAAAAATCCGAAGAAATTCCTGTTTGAACTCTTTATAATTTCGCAACAGAGGATCATCCCTGGTAACCAGGGGCATGGACCATGACGCTGCGTCCCCACTCAAATATGACAACACGAAGGCCACTCTAGATTGCGCGTCAGGGAAAATTGAAGCGCGGCACATGAAATGTAAGGAGCAGTGTGTGATAAATATTTGCGCCTTTTACGGGTCCCCACTATATCGTTCTGGGGCAGCTAACGGGATAACTGGGGACAAGGAATGGATTAACTGAGTGGTCATTCTATTGGTACCTTCCAATGTGGGGTCTATTGCATTTTGTCCTGAACTAAATGGTTGTCTTAACCTCTGTGTCACTTCTGCGGTCTCTTTTCTTGAATTAACTATTTCTTGTCTAAGACTCTGATTATCCTCTCTGATTGCGACTAACTCCTTTTGAATGGTATCTTATACTGTTCCTAAGGTCTGTAAATGTATCCCCTCCACCATCTCTGTTCGGGTGCAAAATGCAACTTGGGCACTTAACTCTGTCAGACTCTATAATCTTGTCTAATGACTCTATAATTCCTTACCACTTAGCCGCACAGGAACAGAGATGCTAGGTCCCTAATCCCACCAAGGCAATAACCCAGAGCTTCGTAGTATGAGTCTCTAGTTCATTTCCATTGGGGGAAGGGGGAAAGTGGATAATATAACAAAAGAGAAGAGACTGGTCTTGGCTGGTTCCTCTCGTCCTAGTCCGTCCTGCAGACTCCTATTGAATTTTGAACCTGAGGAAAAGGAATACAATTAGCAACCAAATCCTCCCTACTCTTCTCTCTCTTAATCTTTTCTACAATGCTCACCCACCATTTATCTCCAAGAGCTAAGCCCCTCTTCTGGTCTTGCTGTTTTACTTTATTGCTAGTTTGCTACTTGCATCCAATTTAGTTTCACCTGAAATTATAAAGCCAACCTTTATTTGTGTTACTGCCTTTTATTAGCCCCTTCCTTTCATTTTCTATTCTTAAGATTACTCACTTCACTATTTAGACGCTTTCTTATTCTTCCTGTTCTTCTTTTTCCAAGTGTTCTCCTTTTAGTCTTATAAATAATTCCTGGTTCAAAAATATACCTTGTTAGTCAATTCCTTACTTATCTTACCTATTCACTTATTATCTATCCTATGTACTTCACTTACTTCTCACTCGACTACTGGAGACTTGACTTGTTTATTCTATCTTGTTTCCTATTTATAACGTGTCTAATATATTCATTTTGTATGCACAGGGTTCCTCGTTAAGATACATTGGAGTATCTTGTCTTCACGAAGAAAGGGAATTACATCTTTCCTGACGGTAAGTATAGCTTAATAAACCTTTTAGCATGACATGTATTTTCATTATTTAGTTAGTAAATTATCTGTTCACTTAGCTTTCGTTTTATTTCTGTATCTCTTTTCTCCTCAGGATGTTTTCTCTCTGCGCCTTCAGATCGCCAACTCTGTTGGCAAGGCGCCTTCCGAGAACGAAGTATTCCGGGAGAAAGGGTTCCGTTTTTCAGTTGCTCAAGACTCGGGTCGCGGTTAGTATTTCTCGAAGCCGAACTATCTTCATCACTCGTTGAACTTAAATTACTAGAAATTAGCTTTTATACTATGACTCCCTGTAACGCTACCTCTCACGGCAAAATCCTCTGTTAAGTGCACAGTTCCAATCACACGCGCGCTTCACCTGGATTCCTGACTGCTGCATAACCTGAAACTAGACCGCTGACTTGAACTCGGAAACGGCGGATAACTTACTGTGCCGAATTCGAGTCAAATCAGACCAGGAAGCGTCTGATGACAGGAGTTTACCTGTCGACCTTTTCTTTAGACCAATCACAGCCACTAGGGATCTTGGGGTCCTGACACACGTCCAGTATGCGTGCCTATCTGCTCTTGTTAAAGTGTGTTGGTCAACATGTTTCTCGCTAATGGTGTATTAACCCTGCGATTCTTCAGGACCTAGAAATGTGAGCTATCTACAAAAATTAATATAAGGTAACCAAAATTTCAGTAAGTCAGGGATAGTCCTTTTACCCTAAGTCTTCTGAACCTGCCTGAATCTACCTGTAACATCGTTTGCACAGTTTTATAGCTTTCTTCTTCCCCACACTACCATCTTGCTTACACAGGAGCAGAGCTGTGTGATAGGCTCCACCGTGCACTGTTGAAGCCTGGGGACCACAAATAGTGTGTGAGTCCTCATTTAAACAAAGTATGTTTTTTCTGTCCTGTTCTTTCCACAGGGACATCATTCACCCTAGTTCACTGTGGAAAATCACCTGTTTTTAAATGTTTTAACCTTGTTTGTAGTTTCGTCCGCCAGCAAGCGGCCTCACTAGAATATAAGTAGCATGTTTTGGAGTCACCATGGAACTGTGTTGGTGTCGGTGAACAAACTGTAAATATCTGATTCCTTGTTCCTTAAATACCTTTTTCTCCCCCACAGGAAGATCCAGGCAAGTTCAGAAGACTTAGGGTAAAAGTACTATCCCTGACTTACTGAAATTTTGTTTATCTTATAATAATTTTTGTAGCTAGCTCACATTTCTAGGTCCTGAAGAATCGCAGGGTTAATACACCATTAGCGAGAAACATGTTGACCAACACACTTTAACAAGAGCACATAGGCATGCATACTGGATGTGATAGCGCCTTGTTATACTGCTTTTAATTAGGACAGGAGACCCCCTGAATAAAGTTTGTCCGTTCTAGATACTCTGAGCCCTATTTTATCTCACATCACAGCATCTACACCATAAGACCCCACACCTGCACTTCACCATACGGCAGTTGGATAGAAGATCCCCGACAAAGAGCCCCTTTTCAGGGAGCCCGTTGGGGATTGTACCGCCGCCTCAACGAGGAGCAGCCCAGATGATGAAGCATGACACCTGAAGGGGTGTGGGAGGGCATTATGATCCAACAAATAGATCCCCACTACTATCCTCTCTAGGGAATAGTGAGATCCAACCACTTGGCTTCTCCAAACTGCTCCAGCTTTTAGAGAGGAACTACATAGAAATCCCTTGTTGTATTGCAAACTATACGTGAGCACACAGGTGTTAAAATTTTGTTGCAAATGCAACATTGCTGCCTGAGGACTCTTGTATTTGTGTGAGAAGATACGGAACGATCCTGTTCCCAGGAGAGTATTGTACCATGATAGACTGATGGGACATGAGTAAAGTAACATGTTGCAAAGCTTCTTGAAATGTGATGCCTATAATAGTGCATGCTCCTAGAGTAGGTCACCACATTCTGACCCACATTCTTTTTGGGAACCTTTTGGTGTCACACTTTTCCAGACCCACATATCCAGACCCTAAGCCACATTGCTTTAAGACTATACATTGGAGCTTATTACGATGTCAGTCGGATTTTCCTCCGACCGACACTTCTCAGTTTGGACAGTTTGGAGATTCTGCACACCAAATTTGGATCGGACTGCTTATGGTGAGGTTACAGACTCCCATTTCTCTATGGGAGCTTGCGTAGTGGGCGGGTACTGCCTAAAGCAAAAGCCCCCATTGAGAAATGGGAGTATATGAAAATGCCTGCACTGTACGGCTGGCACCTCACGGTGCCTCCCGCATGGTTCAGAGATTTTCAGGGGTCACCATAGGTTCCCCCCAGGGCCACAACCGGAAGGTCAGGAGGGGCCAGCAAAGTCACTTTCCGACAGTCTTTCCATGTCGAAAAGACTGACATGGAAAGGCTGTCGGAAACTGACATCATAATCCCAATGGCAGAAACACCATACGGTAGGGATAATGAGCCCATTCCGACTAACCGGCGGGCCTCTTATGCCCATTGGAACTCAATCGTTTTCCACAGCTGCTTTACACTCTAACCGCCATCATTTAAATACGGTGGTGAAAGTGTAAACCTACAATATCGGCCAGTAAGCCTCTGTCCAGCGGTCTGAGGCTTATTGACCGACATTGTAATTAGTCTCTGGATTTCTTGAACCTCTTGTTATGAGAGGTTCTGCTTTGATATTTGTTAGTTCATTTAAACTCTGAACCTGTATGCTTTTCTCCCACTCTCTCGGACTTGAACTCTTGTTTTAACTAACTGCAATTTTACCTGATTCTTAAAAATTGGATTCTTTCCTTTTTGAAAGACGCTTTAATGCATTTAGTTTATGATTTAATTAACCAATCTTGATTTTATATTTCTGTCATTTATTGACTATTGAGATTGATATGAATATAACTTGTGATTTACAAAAAAGATCATCTACTAAATGATTTTATAAATAAAACCCTTTAAACATATACTAACTCTCTTTATTGACTAAACCCAGGCTAATGCTTGTGGTGATAATTTATATGGTGAATAATTTTCTTTTGCTCTAATTAAATGGCAAAGATTCATCAGAACAGAAGCCAATTATTAAACAGAACGAGAATTAGCCCGTTTGATTGTAAAATGTGATGTTTTAGATTTGTGAATTGATTCCTACTCCAGCACACACACACACTACTAAGAACAGTTGAATCTTTGTTCATCAAAGTCTATTCACATCTCAGCAGAAAATGAAACTTTATCCCCGGCCAATTTTCATTACTGTATTTCTATTTCATATATTATACAAAAGCAATACAGTACACTGTTTAAATATTTAATGCCCATCTAAATATATTACTTTTTGTGATTAGTTATTCATGAAGTGAATTTGAAACCTTTTATTGCTTACCGCTAATATGATAACTATTGTTGGATATCTGTTCATCAATTATGTAATGCTCAGAAAGTCTGAAGTCCACAGGCATGCCACAGGATACAGAGTTCTTTATATTAAAGAAGCAGCTTCTGATTTTTTTTTCCTTATTCGGAATGTAAAGCTGTAGAAGCATTTACATAAGGTACAGATTCACCAAAAAACACAGCTACCGTTTAAAGAGAATTTAGACCTATCTGATCCAGATACTTTCCTTTTTGGATATTAGTTATGCAGTGAAGGGTCAAATTATGTTGTTACACTTGCCAACTCGCACATTAAGTATTATTAGATGTATTATTACATTGAGGGAGCAATGCAGTGCGTAATGATGTTCGACTTTCCTCTAGACATTAGTGGCAATGCTACAGAGTCTGTGAATTGGAAACAGTCCTAAGTTTAAGTTTTTTTTGTTTTTCACTGGGAATTGGTATTGGTCTGTATTGGAGACAGAGAGCGTCCCTCAACAACCACAGACACAAACAAAACTTTTTTGTTTTAAGTTAATAAAAACCTTAACAATATTCCTATAAAATTCAAAGTAAAACAATATTTACATGATAAAACAATATAGCTGACATTGTCTAAAATTCTTAATAGCATGCTATGGAAACAAGATTGCCACCAGTCGCCCTAAAAGTGCTGCAGTGCCATTAACATCAATATAACCAACCAATTAGTCAAGAAATGTAGAATTTGCATACTAAGAGATCCTTACTGAGATCACCATCATGTCTTTATAAAAAGGGCATTAATTAGGTTTAAAATAGGTATTGCATCAAAGTTATGTAAGTGCTGCAGTGCCATTAAAATACAGCCAAGTCAACAAGTAGTCAGGTAGTGCAACATATAGACCTAAGACCTCCTGGCAAAGTTTGCCTTAACGGCGCGGCCATAAAATACGTTATTTGAGTAGTAATCATCACAGGCATTGTCTCAAAGCTGCAGTGCCATTACAATCCGGTCAATACTACAAACAATTAATCAGGTAGGGCTAGTTTTGGATACTAAAACCTCTTGGCTAAGTTCACCATAACTAAGTGGCCACAAAGGAGGTTATTCGAGTAGTAGTAGTCACAAGGAGCTGTTCTATTCCGGAGTGTGACTGTTCTTCTGAGGTAGAAAATCGACTTGAGTAGGCATTAAATGATGTAAACTACAGTTTTTGACCGACAGCTACTCCCATGAGACAATGGGGGGTTCAGGCCTAATTAATTTATCATATAAAATCAAGATTTTCATCATTTTGCAGTTGAGGTGAGGAACGGTTGTGTCAAGTCCTTTTATTATTGCTGTGCTGCAATAACGAATGTCCCTGACTTTAAATGTTTTTTCAGTAATAGAACCAGAACCTTACTTTCAAAAGGGACATCTACAGATCAAATGAATGAAATCTTGCTCTGCTGCACCACATAGACAACATGTCCAGTGATAACATATTTCCAGGATGCTTGATTTGCCATGAATTTTCTTTTGAAATGTACAGAGAATGTTGTGCTCAAATATGCTGCAGGTTTCAACATGTAATATGTTTAAGGATTATCCAGGCATGCCCACGTTTGGTAAATCTGCATTTATTCTCTAAAAGGAATTTAAGTTTGGCGGATTTATTTATTAACTTGCAAAATACCGGAAAAGGAGGAGTCTGATTCCAAAGATCTTTGTATTTGTTGCCTTCAAGAAATACCTTAGGTCTTTGTTTTTGGGGGAATGAGGATCCTCCCCCTTGGCCAGCTGAAGGCCATTATTTAATTAGGTTTGATTTGTTCATATTTTGTACCGTTTTGTAATTGTAGAGTATTTTCTCCCTATAGCATTTTGTGTAAGACCAAATTCCAGATAGAATTGAGCAGGAGAGGCACTCTGCGAGAGGCTGAATACTCTTTTATATACTTTTAATTGAAGACTGTCCTGAAGTATGGTGTCACTACTGTGCAGGGCACTTGAGTATGCCACTGTTAGAAGCAATTTTGCAGCTATGACCGCCAATAACTGTTTAGAGGAAGAACCACCCAATTTGTTTGCGTGCGGGCAGAATGCATAAATATGGCTGTTCCCCTTCTTACTGACATGCTGTTTGTGTGCTTGGAATTTCAATCAGTTGTCTATGTACAAGCACAGGTACTTGTAATTACTGACCACCTCCAGGGTTGTGTCACTGAGCTTGATTGGGTGTTGTGGTACAGGTCGGTTCATGATTGTCATTGTTTGTTTTTTTTGTGTGGATTTCCAGAGCGTTAATCTGAACGTAATCTACTAGCTCCTTGTTTCCTCTTTGAAGGCCCACTCTTGCTAGGCTAAGTAGGACAATGTCATCCGCGTATGAAATATGTGTCACACAGAGTGCCCAGACGTAGTGGATGGAAATTTACCAGATCCAATCTTGGCGAGAGATCATCCATAAACAAATTAAACAAAGGAAGTGCTGGACACAACCTTGTTTGAGGCCTACATCTTTATATGTTTGCTTGATAGTATTGTGCCATCAAGTAATTTGACTTGAATACACGTATGCATGTAAATCTGCATTACGGCTCGTAGGAGTCTGTTTGTGAGGCCCCACCTCCTTTGTTTTTTTCCACAGTAAGTCCCGGTCTACACAGTCAATGGTCGCTTTGAAATCTATGAACCATAGATTTAAGCTTTTCCACAAGCGCTTATAGTTGTCTGCTATTAGTGTGAGTGCTAAGATGTTTATGGTTGTGCCAAAGCCTCTCTGGAATCCTGTCTGATTGAGAGGAATTAAGGCTTGTTGTTTTACTAATCAACCAGTTCATCAAGGAT
This sequence comes from Lissotriton helveticus, assembly GCF_964261635.1. Taxonomy (NCBI): domain Eukaryota; kingdom Metazoa; phylum Chordata; class Amphibia; order Caudata; family Salamandridae; genus Lissotriton; species Lissotriton helveticus. Next base: position 1,701,163,160 of record NC_136063.1, on the reverse strand, counting down.
TATAGATGCATAATATTTGGCTTCGGAATATATAATTGCTGTTAGCCTGTTGTTGACCAGGTCTGACAGGCCACCACCCTATACTGGATTTATTATTGACCCTCCCCAGTTCTCATGAAGTGTATCCATTATTCCCACTTCATTATATAACGTCGATAACGGAACTGCCCAGTAATCAGGATCAAGTTTGCAGAATGCCTTTTGGACATGGCCCCCCATCCTTTTGCCCTGACATTAATTGTGCAGCCTCCTCTACTGGATATTGTTGAGTGGGCTGCCCAATAAGACAATCCAGAATTTTACGTGAGTTAGTTGTGTCTGTTCATCCAAATGTTGGATCCACTATTATCTTATGATCCAGTACATTGTTGCATTTCATCCACTCTACATGATCCAGGGTTGAACCACTCGTAAATGTCTTGATCTGTTACACTATATTTTTTTAATTCTTACCTCAAGCCAGGTCCCACGTCTTTTGTGCTCCTGCTCTCCTGAGTCTGCTTCTGGGAACAGGAAGCAGGCAGCCAGGCTCACTCCCCTAAGCAAATCAAAATGCTGCAATGCAGAATTGTGATTGTTCTTGAGCACCATACCAAGATGTTCAGTCAGGGGCTGGGGGGTGGGCATGTTCTCCAGGCTGTAATGCAGCATTCATTGAGTGCAGGGATTTGTGCATAACTGCTTTGGGCGGCCTGAGAGGGCAACCAGTCATTGCCCACTTGAGTGGGTATACCACTCTGCCCCTGTCCTCTCCGTGGGTAGTACAGCCCCACCCACTCACCTGCCTGCAAAGGAAACATAGCATGAGTACATCGGTAAGTTATCTTCATGTTATGCTTCCTCTTCTGCAAAAACAACAGTTGATGGACAGAATGCATGCATTTACCCCAGTTCAGAGAGCTGGGCCTAAATTTATCGTTTTTTGCTCACCATGTCAATTCAGTTTGAACCTAGACATATGCAAATCCGTCTTGACCCTGTGCCCCAAGCTAGCCTGGCTGATGACAGCTGATTAGCCAGAACCTGATCAAATGATGCTTGTTCCTGGTCCAGTGAAGACATTACTTGGCAGTTCGGGCTGGACTGTGAGGCACAGGGTCAGACTGTTTTGCATATGGCCATGTCTGAACTGGGGTGGTGGAGTGAGCTACAGAATGATGGTGGATAAAACCCAGATCAGTTGACTGGGGGTGAGTGTTTGATTTGCTCCAGTACTCCAGCCATCATCCACTTTACTATTGCTATGCTTCCTCTTCTTGCACTGCTTGAAAGCAGTGGGGCGACACTCTTCTGCCACAGCTGATGAGCCGCCACTGGGGGCACGTTACCCACAGGTGCTAGGCCTAGGTCCGATCCCCGGGCCTCCTCTCTGCTATGCTTCCCACATTCTCCTCACTTGGGAATTGACACTGTGGCGCAATCTGCTGCAGTATCTTGAAATCTTTGACTCTGCCAGCAGGAGCCTCAGCCAGTCAGGATTTCCCAAGCCAGAGTACAGCAGTCGATGCCAAGTCCGCTGGCGAACCTCCGGATCCAGGTGATGCAACAGGGCCCCATTAGGCCTGAAGTTGCAGGGCGCCAGGCACACAAGTTTGGCACAGCTCATGGGCCACACCCTTCGCAGCATCTGGCCAGCGCAACATCCTCCGGCCTGTGATGCAGAGAGGCGTGGCTCACCATTGGTTATCTCCTCTGTGCACCCCAATGTAGTAGTGGCACTTGGTATGAGATGCCGACCTCCCAACGTTGGTGCGCAGGAGCACCTCTATTGTTCACAGCTCCAAGGGGCACCAGGCGGTCTTCTCATACAGGTCAGCAACGTGTCTCCATGCGACCTGGCAGACTTCACCACCAGGTATGGGTGATCGCATACACCTCAATGTCTACCACCACGTGCCAACAACTCCACCGCACCCCCACATCCCACAATGGGGCCCAGACGCAGTCCCAGCGAGGCCCTTAGGCCACGGGGACTGCCTGCACTTTCAAGGTTTTGGATGCCATGGTGTTGCAAGGAATACACAATGATAAGTGATGCATCACTGGTTTTGTCCAGTGATGTGCCTCTTTTCTTGATTCTAGCTCTGGATTTCCCCTGGGACTCTGACTGGTCATCCTGGCTGTTGGAGGGCTTGGTGGGGTTGTTTATCTGTGCTGCACTTGGCCCTGGCTGCTCCAATCTGCATTCCATTGGTTTTGCTTTCTATTTCTTATTGGGGGTGGACTTATAGGCTATTTTTGACCCTAGAGTAAAAAAAACTCACGCTGGGCTGACTAACTTGAGTTTTATTGCCCGCAAATTGGCCTTTTGTCAGTTTTCGCTCTCCAGAAATGTAATCGTCTTCACGCTAGTGTTAACGGCAATTTTCACCCAAGCTTTCTGGAACTATCACCACGTAGAGAGGTACTGTAAATACATCGCTTACAGGGCGATAGTTTTGGGTGATACGCTGCGTTAAGAAAGGTAGCGGCAGTTCTACATATCCCCCTAGGAGTTTTGTCTTAAGTGTGTGTGCTTCAACAAAGTGTGGTACTCACTTTGAGAAATCCAGCATTCTGTTGGAGACAAAGGCAACTCAAGATAGACACAAACTTAAAAGTTCATTGCGCAAGAGCCTAGCTTTAAATGTACTTAAATAATAAGCAATGGATGATTGCAGACTGCCAGTCAGGTAAATATTTGGGTGTTATTTTATAAGCATAACAGTCGCGCAAAGAGGCATGAAGATGACCACCCAGTATCCTCATTAACGCCAAGGATGCTAAAAAAAGTGTTCATTCGGACGGCAGTTTATTTTATGAAAATAGGCAAGTTGGAGGCAGAAATGAGAATGCAGGCTGCTACGGTCCCAGTAGACGAGCTGTCACTGTCACAGTAAACAGAATGAAGTAGCAAATATTTTTGTTACACCAGTACCCTTCTGATGCACTGCTTAATCCCCAAGAATTTAATATTTTGAAAATAAAATGTGAGAAATAGTATGTTTTGTTTGACCATAAAGTCCTGCTACCACACAAAATATTAGTGGATTGATTTAATAAGCAGTAGTTTAGTTTTAAAGGTATTTGCATGCTCAAGAGCTCCACATGGTGGGATACTTCAAGTACATTTTATAATAGTCGTTAAGCATTTCTGACTTTGTATGTTACGGGATTCTTCAAAATAATCTGTATTTCCGATGCTGGGGAGCGAGGCTAGTGAGCAATCATAGATCAACTATTTATATCCATTGCATTGTTATGCATGGCTTCTATAGCAAGACACAAAAAACAATGCCAGAGTGTACACCTTCCTTCCATGTTTCATAAAGCGTTGCGGGCCCCCTGGGTGTTGGGGGGTGCCTAAGGGGGTACCTATGGTACCCCCTTGCATTTGCATGTACAAGGTGGCAGGGACCACGTGGTGCCTGTCACGTTGTGCATGCAAATGCACAACAAGCATTTTTTACATTACGGCGGGTGTTGCTTACAGCACAGCCCACCGCAATGTAAAAAATGTGGGATGCGCCCATCAGTGTGGCGGGTGCATCCTAATTTGAATGGTGGGACTTCCGCAACAAGGGTGGTCGGTCCCGTGCTATGATGCTGTGGCAGGTGGACATAGTCCGCCCGCATCGTAATAGGCCCCAACATTTTAATTATTTGACAGCACCTATAATAGATTATTACACTATATAATGTAATACATTTCATTATTTTTATAATTTATAAAACAAATAATATATCTTTTTTCTTTTTAAATTGTTTTTTAAATATATTAAAAATATGATATATACATGATATATTATCTGCATAAAATGCATGAATATGAATAATTCAATATTATATTTTAAAGATGTATTTAAATATATGTCCTGCATTAATTTTATTTTAAATTTACATATATTATTTAAAGCCTAAAGGTTTCATTTTTAACAAATGAAATGAAAAAATTCCCTTTTATTACATTACATTTTCTAACTATTTATATTTCATTTATTTATAATGCCCAATTCAATAAAAATATTAATAGATCAATCATTTACACTGTATACACAATTTTGTTTTATAATTTTAGTAAATATTTTTTGTCTTTTTAAATTTCTAAATATTTCAACAAAATTTATACAACTGTAAACATTATATCCTATAAACACTACTCAAAACTAATAAAACAATACATTCATTATATAAATAAAATATGACCAAATACAATATAGAAAATTCAAATGTTTTTGACATTTCATTTAATATTTTTTAGACACTCCCCACTATAACCCACTCGAAACTCAACATCCCACTCCTAAAAAAAAAAAAAAATTCGAAATTACAAAAACTATTTTCTAAATAATCAAATAAAATGTTTAAGTTATTATAAATTAAAATTCATTATTTAAAAACAGTCCCCACCCTTATCCCCTATAAACCCAACATCCTGCTCCTAAAACACATTTTGCTAAGTTAAAAAAATCGAAATTCTATTTTAAAATTTCAAATTTATTATAAATTAAAAACAATTATTTTAAAACACTCCCTACCCTTATCCCCTATAAACCAAACATCCTGCTCCTAAAAAATATTTCTAAATTCAAAATATGTTCTAAATGTAACATTTTATTTAAAAAAATGTATACATTAAAATCAATTATTTTAAAACACTCCCCAACCTTATCCCCTATAAACCCAACATCCTGCTCCTAAAAAATATGTTTCTAAAATTCGAATATTATATTTGATAAATTATACATTTATATTTCGAATTTATAATAAATTAAAATCAATTATTTAAAAACACTCCCCACCGTTATCCCATATAAGCCCAACATCCCGCTACTAAAAAACATTATACAAATGTATATTTTTATAACATTAAATAACTAATATTATACTACAAATAAACTCTAAATACAATAAAATATAGCACAATAACAATATTTTAACACAACGATATTTAACATATAATATTACAAACTTTAATATTTTTTAAAATACTTGAAATCGATTTTTTTAACATCGATTGACATAACATCAATATTCAATAATATTGATATACTAAACTTGATATTTATATTTATCGATATTAAAATTTCCATATTATGTCTACTTACCCAGAACTGCAAGGTCTTTCATGAATGAAATGATAGTAGATGATAATCCAGTCCTGTGTATCAAGATGAAGACAGAAATGCTAACCACTAGGAAGAGTTATTACATCCCTCTCAATTCCGTAGTGCCGTGCATTTTTGAGATTTTCATCACGGGTAACGCTGTTCCAGACAAAGGACGTAATCGCTGTTCCACATGTTGCCAGTAGTTTCTTAGGGATGTTGGTAGGCCCCAACAGCACTGGGATGCCTGGCTTCACCTTGGGGGTGCCCAGGAGTGGGCATTTCACAGGGAAAAGCCAGGAAGGGTTCCACAGCGGTTTGCATACAGTGCCAAGATACCTCAGGGTATAAGTGCGCTATACAAGTACGAATTCATTTCATTTCATTCATAGGTAACATGATAAAGACATAATTAAATAGGGGGGCAACACCCATTCTGATTGTTTGAACTTTCCCCATAACTACAATTGCAACCATTTAGCCACATTATTCGCAAAACGTTGCAACGTTGCAAAAGTAATGTCACAGAATGTTGGCCTCAGTAGGAATTCCAGGTATTTTATCTCAATGGCGAGCCATCTGAAACTTGTGCTCTATAAAGAGCACTGTCCAGTGGAGAATGCAAAAGGCGTTGCTTTGCTTTCAGTCCAATTAATCTTGGAAACTGAGAATCCTGTAAAGTCTGACACAAGGTGGCGCAGAGCAGGCGTGGAGGTCTTAGGACCATGCAGGGTGAACATTGTACAAAGTGATCTTGTATCCATAGAGCAGCAGTTTATTTTCTCTTGCTACAGACAGTTTGTCCTTCACTTTCGGTAAATACCTAATGCACTCTCCCAGTGTATCCAATATCAAGAGCACTAGGAGATTTGAAAGTGAGCATCCTTGATGGGTATTCCTTGATGGGTTTGCTTAGGGTTCTTCTGACGGGCATATCTGCAAAGCAATAACTCTCAGAGAGATTTAAAGACTTCCATATAGCAGGCCTATGATCTAAAAATATGGGACACTACATAGTGGAGTTAGCGTGGTCTCAGAGCAAAATAAAACACAATCACTATTTCACTATGTAGATCTTGCTAGACTTATCCCTGAACAGAAATAGATGGGATTGAGATATTTTATTTCCTATCTTCATTTGGGAAATACTAGAAAAATGCTTCAAAGGTGTTTCCTAAAAAATGTTTTACATTGGATTTAATGAAGCCTTGCAGTTGTGTGTAGCGATACTTATAGTGCAAAGAGATGAACTTGCAGTTAGTCTGCGTTGAGCCTTTGTTTAATTGGTGTGGTTCCAGAGTGAATGGCCTACTTGTGAAGAGGCCAAAAGTTTGATTCAAGGAGCCAAAATTCATTCCAGGGGCCCAGAACTAAAGAGGCACCTCTAAGGGGTCAGGATCTCGTTAAGATGGGTCCAGGACCTGTGGAGAGCCGATTATGTCACTGAGGCTCAGATTAGGAGGGTAGCAGACTCTGAGATCTTGCGTTCAAGGTCTAGTTCTTCATGCAGAATATGACCACAGCAAGGCAACGGCTCCTCCAGAATAGCAGCCTAGCAGAGTGCCAGTTCTTCAGTAGCAAAGCACTCCTTCTTCTTGGCTGAGTCTACACAGATCTAGAAGTGTACTGAAGTAGATGTTGTCAGATGTTGAGTACCCAGTTGTGCCTTTGAAGTGGGGGACACTTCAAAGAATGGTCTTTGAAGTACACAGAGTCCCTGCTCTTCCTGTCCTGGCTCCAGACTCACTACAGGGGGTTATGCAATCATTTGTGTAGGGGCGGGACACCGCCTATCCAGGTATGAGACAGGGTCCAGCTCCTCCCTCCCTTCTTCCCAGGATCACATATCAAGTCACACATAAGCTTACATTGTGTGTGGCTGTCGAAGGGAAAACACAAAGCTGAGCTGTCACCCAACCCAGACATGTGACCAGAGACATACAGCAGACACCAAGGGCCTCATTTGAATATCGGTCGGAAAGCCTCCAACCGCATGTCGGAGGCTTTCCGACTGACATCCACTGTTTAAACTCCGATTGCCATTATTACAAAGAAGGTGGTCGTAATTTAAAACGGCTGATCAAAACAACTGGCTTCCAACGGGCCCAAGGAGCCTGTTGGCCAGTTAGAAACCAATCACAATCCCTAACAGATGGCATTTTCGCTGTCAGGTTTATGATGTTAGTTCCCGACAGACTTTCCATGTAGGGCCTTACAACATTGTAAGGCTGCTGGAAAGCAACTTTGGCGGCTACTAGCTGGGCCCTTTCCATCTGCTGCCTTTGGTTGTTGTCCTGGGGGCACCTATTATGCACCACTGTAAATCTCTGCACCATGTGGCAGGCACTGTGAGGTGCCTGCTACATAGTGCAGGGATTTACAGTAGCTCCCATTTCTCTGCTGCCGGTTTCCGACCGCTGCACAAGCTTCTATAGGGAAATGGGAGTTCGTGGCCAAACCATGTGCAATCACATCATAATTGCTGTTTCGGACAGCTGACCCGAGGTCGGTTGGTTTCAAAACCGCTAAGATGTCGGTCAGAGGCAACTCCAATAAACATCAAAATCAGGCCACAAATGACTAAAGCAAGAAAATGCCAGCATTCTAAAAGTAACATTTTCAGAATTGCAATTTAAAATCCAACTTCACCATAAGTTGTGCTTTTAAACTGCGAATCCAGAGACACCAAACTTTGGGGTCAAATTCTCATCCCAATTTGAAATGACACTTATCAAATGTAATAAGGTAATTCCAATATTATTCTATGGGAGAGATAGGCCTTGCAATAGTTAAAAAAGAGTTAGGATTTTTTCACTACTAGAACATGTCAAACCTAAAAGTATATATCCTACTATTTATATACACTGCACTCTGGACTCCAGCTGTCAAGGGCCTACCTTAGGGGTGGCTTATATGTATTAAAAAGGAAGATTTGGGCCGGGAAAGAGGGCTAACTTGCCAGGTCAAAATGGCAGTTCAAAACTACACACACAGGCTCTGCAATCGCAGGCCTGAGATGTGGTTAAAAGAAGGAGTTGGGCAAAAAAGTTAGGGGACAACCCTGCAGAAAGAGCCATTTCCAACAACTTGCAAGTGCACAGGATAAACCTGTCATTTCTCACAACTTTATTAGACCTTAGAAGACTCCATCTGAAGAAGAAAGCCCAGCTGGAAGAAGACCCCTGACTCCTGATGCAAGAAGGGAATTCACACAGGAACTCAAGGATTCCTGGCACCTGCTACCACACAGAAGCCAGAAGTATTAAGTAGGGATTCGGTGATTAGCCTTTAGCTTACTTCAGTGACACAAAAAGGAGAAGGACTCCTGTCTCAGTGTGGCCCAGCTGATGGCAAAAGACTACAGGGCTCCTTCATGGAGAGAGATATGGCTCTCAGGAGCGATGGACTATATGAATGTACAGATTGAATTTTCCCAGTAGTAGGAGTTTAGAGGCTTGATTTAGAGTTTGGCAGATAGGTTACACTCTCACAATTGTGACACATACATCCCAAGTGTCATGTTACAAAAGCATTATGTCTTATGGCACTAGTAATATTCAGACAGGATTTTCGTCATGTTTGTGAGGGAAAAACCTATTCAGAAAACTCTAAATCACGACTTAATTCTAAAGGTACAATCTTTGTTCCAGATTAACCATTTGCCACCTGCCTGAGATTGCCCCTATGTCCTGATTAATAGCAAACTGTTGTTTTTACTTGATGCTTAAGGTTTCTAGGCACTTTTGGCTTAAAACTTCAACATTTATTTTACGTAGTTTCAGTTAAGCTATTTTAATTAATGTTATTTAAGGGGCAAATTCACAAGCCCCTATCGCCACCACGTCACTTTCAGTGACGTTGTGGTGGCTATAGGGGCCTCGCCTTATTCACAAGGCATCGTAAAGCCACTTAACTCTGCCTTGTGAATAGGCTTCCTTTCACGCTGTGTTTAGCATAGAAGGGGTGTGCAGTGGGTTTTGTGGTGAGCGATCCACCCCAACACCCATTGATATTTACGCTGCCCTCTATTTACAAGTTCAGCGTAAATAGGAGCTAATGCCAAACTTAAGACCAGGAAAGCCCTGGTCTTAAGTTGGCGATACGAGGAGAAATGCTTTATTTGTCCTTGTGTTTGCATTTTCCATGTGTGCTGCCTTGAGCAACACACATGGAAAATGCAAAATGCCATAGTTTGTTTATGTACAGGAAGGTGTTCTTTCCTTTTTAATGTGGCGGCCCTCAATGTCAATGATTGTAATTTGAGATTCACAGAGTGTATCAGCAACAAACAGGTAGCATATTTAGATCTGACTATATACATTGAGGAGGGAAAACTGCAGACCACTTTTTACCACAACGTTTTCCACTTCTATTAATGTAGCATTTTCAAAGGTTACATTAATAGAAGTGGAAAACTTGTTCAAGAACTCATTGAAATATAAATCGAACCTCACAAGAGAACAACAACTGGCCCTACAGAATTTACAAAATCTACCACATGCCTTACTGAAGCCTGCTGATAAAGGCGGCGGTATAGTTCTGTGGGAAAGGTCAAAATACAATGAGGAAATGCTTAGACAACTTTCAGTCCCTTTGCACTACAAAAAACTTACTTGCAATCCAACCAAAAGACTTTCTAGTGAAATTGCAATCCTGAGTAACCTTGGTTTAGAAGGAGGATGGCTCAATGACAAAGAGGCAACCTTTTTCCTGAATAAAACACCAACAGTGCCAGCGATATACATGCTCCCTAAGGTGCACAAAGACCTTAATAATCCACCTGGTCGCCCTATCGTTTCCTTTGGCTCAATATTCCGATCACTTCATTAAACCTTTTGCTACTGACCGTCCATCATAGATTAGAGATACGATGTCGGTCATTAATGAAGTAGAAAACTTTGACTTTGATCCAGTCTCTGACATCTTGGTTTCTATGGATATAGATAGCCTATACACTAATATTCCTCAGGCTGAAGTTTTAGATATTCTTAGTAAGCTTTTGGAACAACGACCCAGGCCACATGCAGTTCCTACATTTTGTATCATGGAATGCATCAGAATACCTTTATGTGAGAACTTTTTCCTGTTCCAAAATACTTTTTGTCAGCAACAAAAAGGAGTTGCAATGAGTGCAATTTTTGCACCGGACATAGCAAACATCTATGTCTCATGCTTTGAAGATGAGCACATATGGCATTTAACGAATCCATTTTCAAACAACATCCGAAAGTGGCTTCGTTATATAGATGATGTGTTCATGGTCTGGCATGGTACTGTACAACAACTCAATGATTTTCATCTATGGCTAAATTCAAGGAACAATTTACAATTCACGTTGGAACATAATACGAAAGAGATGCCGTTTTTAGATATTACCATCAAAATAGATCTCCAAAACAAATTGTATACCATCCTTTTCACTAAAAAAAACTGCCAGAAACACTCAACTAAGTTTCAATAGCCATCATCCTCAGACATTGAAAAACGGATTACCTTTTGGTCAATTCCTTCGACTTCGAAGGAATTGTACTTTTAAAGATGATTATTTCTGTGAGGCAAAGAAACTTAAAGAAAAGCTACAAATTTGTGGCTACCCTGCAAAATTATTGAGGAAATCCATGAAAAGGGCGTGGTATAATGACCGAGAGGCCCTCTTGACGGTTAAAGAACGTCAAAGTAAACCAAGCATTGTCTGCATATCCACTTTTGGGACACACTCTAATGTAATCAACAAAATTATCTCCAAACAGTGGAATTTGTTGAAATCATTCCCAGAGTTTATGGAGAAACCACTTTTTCTTTCAAAATCTACAGGATAGATTGATACATGCCTATGAAGAAGTGCCACCTATAAATACTATTGAAAATATGATACAAGCAACACCGCTGATAGGTCATCATAAATGCAACAACTGTGTAGCATGTACAACGACTAAAACGATCAAAGCCTGTAGGATTATTAACATCAATTTCACATCAAGATCTTTTTCCAGTTGTAATACCACGAATGTGGTTTATTGCATTCAGTGCCCGTGTAATTTACATTACCTCGGTAAAACAATTCAACCAATTAAAAAAAGAATCCTCCAACATCAGTCGCGCATTAGGTGCAGGAATGATAATGCGCCGTTGGTAGATCACTATCTCCGACTGGGTCATAAGGAGACTGATATGCTATGGTGGGTTCTTGAGGTAATAAAACTGGGTAAGAGACAAAACAATGTAGACAAAATATTGTCTATAAGGAAAGGCAAATTGATCTGCCTCACAGATACTGTGAAAAGAGGTCTGAACTCATCAACAGAATGGCACGCATTGGCGTGTTTGAATTAAGATGTATGTTAACCAACGTCTTCCAGTATGCCAACTCATCGAGTAATTATAATATCTATTTGTATGGCTAGCATGAATGAATACCCTCTATTCATCTTAAGAAATCTATTGCTAAAATGGTTAGCCTAACATTCCAAATAGCTATGTAGGTTGACATTGTCAGGAAATTAAGACAATTGTATATTCATTCAGAACCATATTTCATGTAATATGCACAATCTTTATTGTTAAGTATCACTGTTCATAAATGTTATTGCTATTGGACATTATTACCAGATTAAGATCTAGCTTGACTAAAATTAAAATGAATATAGGCGGACACTGTGATACATTTCCTTCAGGTGCACCCACAACATTATGGACACTGTTTGTAAATTAATAATGTTATCGATTCAAAAATGACTATCTTACCCCTTTCTTCGCCTAAATGGGTAAATGATAATTTCCAACAGATATCTTTGTTTTATCAACATTGAATATCTCATTTTGTATTTAAAAATGTAAATATGTCATTTAGTCAACCTATAAATGGCATGATACAATTAAAACTGTATCCTGTAGCTATATAGTTGTATTGAACGGGATTTACTACGTAATATCAATAGAGTAAGCATATTGAAGTTTACACACTCTAATGCAATTTGACATAGACAGAAGCCTTGACCATTCCAAGATGGCGTTCCGATAATTGTCTCGATTCCGATTTTTATGGCTCTTAAATAGACCTTCTGCTTTGATTTGCAATTTATTAACAGTTTGATAATATAGAATGATTCTAATACAAGTATCCAACTCGAGTGGTTATAACTTTTCGCTACTCGTTTGGTATTTAAACTTCAATCACTCTAAGATGGCGCCCGTAAAGTGTTTCAGTCCTATTTCGCACTCCAAACCAGCCCTTAAAAAGAGGTGAACCTCACTTCTCCCGGCTGCTAATCATTTGCTGGAGTCAACTGTGTCGCGACGGTTTTGATAACTGCTACAAAATTTAAGGTACTTACAGCCGTGCTGTCCGTAATTCAATCTGGCCATTAAACTTCCACCCGGTAAATAAGCGTTAATACTGTTTAAATCTCGCTTTCACTTCTAGAGTGCAATCCGTCCATATAGCTGTTTTCAAGCCGCCGCACCACATAAAGTTTGCAAAACAAGGTAAACTCTGTAGGTGTCTTTTGGTACTATGCCACTATTTCATTTCCATCAATACGAGGGGTGTGTAATTGACAAAAAATGTTGTCTCTTTAGATGACTGATCCTCGTGCCATATAGCCAAGACCCGTGTCGGTACCCCCGATTTAGGATCTGCCGCTTAAAACCACGTTTACGGTATGCCTCACTCATTCCCATGTACAATGTTAATAATATCGATGTACCCAACATCGCTCTCTAAAATAGTCTCTTTTTTTAACGTTTACAGACTGGTATATTCCTTTAAAATTCCTTGTAGACGTAACCATCACAGACTGCGCTTGAGGTAATGAAAGTGCTTCTCGATTAGATATAAAGGTCTTATATATATAATCGCAGCCACCTAATACGACTTGCTGTATCCATTTCAGGCTACGTTATACCAATTGATACATCATTTTTTGCAACATCTGACCATCAAAATAATGGCTTCTGCCAGAGAGAGGTACTTATATATATTAGTACCACAATAATGATTAATACCTTTGTGTAATTGATTAGAGCATAATGATATACCTACTGACGTGTCTAGAAAAATAGGTGTCTGCTTAATTATCTCAATCTCTTCTTTAGTTATTTGATTAGATTCTATTGTCACACCCATTGACTTGTCTAGATAAATGAGTTTTTGTAAGCATAGATTGTTTAATGAGTTCATGTTTTCTCAGATAATGGATAATCCATTTTTTCCATGTTTTGAGACACTGTTGCTTAGATACAGGATTATAATATGACTTTGAAATAGAACTTCCTGTTCAATATGTTATACACTTATTTGGCTTGGAAGAATTAAGTATACTTCTTCAGTAAGTATTAACTGCAATTCGGGGACAATGTGTACTTATATTGCAGCACATGAATACATTTACTCTTTACTCATTGCATAAATGTAAGGAATCTATTGGGTCCATCTGCAAAACTGCCAGTAAGCATCGAATGTGATTTAGGTCAGATGCTTAATAGGAAATTTAACTACTTTCTCTCCACATGACACGAAATTTTGACAACATAAAGCCAAGAGATGATGCTATTTAATATGTTTGTTTGATTTGTAGTATTGTTTTGAGTTTATGTGTGTTTATGTTTGATTTTTCACGGGTGTTATAGATTAAGATAGGTTCTGAATCATGAACTTCTTTGTAACTGTAAATATTTTTATTTCAGATTACATTAGGGCAAATACAAATACAAATACCAACTGTCCTGAAGATGGTCTCACAGATTAGTACTTAAGAGACTGAAACGTCGACCAGCGCCTTGTCCTTCTCCATCTATTGATTATATTGTGTTCTAGGACAGGCTCAACCAGGATCTACAGAGTTATATGTTTATGTGAATTCTTTGTACCTGGAGGCCTGCTCTTTCATCAATATTTGATTGCCTTTTTATTGACTGATAAATTCAATCTTTTTCTATACACCTGTGTTTATGTATATTTGTTCATGTTTGCTTTATGTTTTTGTAATAATGTGCATTGTCTTAGGTTACTAGTGAATAAGACTGGGGATTCATTCCTTTAGAGGTTCATTCAATTATCCTCGCAATCTCTACTAAATAATACAATTTTGTTAAAACAAATTCCATTGAAAGCACTCTTACCCTTCCACATACCCAGTGGCATGCCATTTTTAAGAGCACCACAAATCCAACCCCAATCTCTTGAAATTCTTTTGTATAGATCATGTCCCAAAGGATGAAAGGGGTGGAGACCGGATTCGAAAACTGGAATCAAAATGTATAATAGAAATGCAGTCCAAAAGTCCCACAGGTTTAAACAACGAGGAAGAACTCTGGATACACATTGCTTGATTAAAATGAGAAAACAACTGAGAAGCATATAGGGGGGACATCTGTAAGTACATAGAAGATATCATATCGATAGAAAGGGCAAAAGGGAGAAAAAACACAAAACATAAGTGCTAAGAAAGGGAACCATCCTGAGAGTAAGTCACCCTCGGATAAGAATTGTAGGAAAATGTAATACAGTCATGAGGTTTATGTGCCCATCTAGGGCTAGATTGCTGACAAATACCTATGTGACAAATGTGTTGGGAACATCTCATAATACAGAGTAAATATGAACAGAGTAAAAAGGAGAAATCAAATCTGTAAATATAGTAACCTGTATAAACTTATAAGAACTACACAATGAGTGTTAAGGTTATCTCAGTGTAGATAGTGTATATATTTGAACATAAAGTGTAAATAAGGGTACGAATGGATTGTAATGAAGGAGAAACACATACATTACAAAATGGCCCCCACAGCAGTAGTGATATGCATGAGAGCTGCTGTTCCCTCATTGCTGTACATGACTATTATGAATTGCGTGCCTAAACACCTCCCTTTTTTTCACGTTGATGAATTTTATTGTTTTGTATAAATTTACATTGATTGTTGACTTCCCCGACATTGACAAAGGCGCGAAGCCGAAACGCATCTGTCGGGTGTGCTTTTTTGTTTGTGGAAATAAACTTAAAAAAAGAAGAATACCCCTGGTGTGCGCCTAATTTTTGGATCTGAAAGAAGGATTATCGTAAGGGAATATATATATATATCAATATATATTACCTACTGGTGGTCGCCAGTAGGAAGTTATAGTTAGGACCTAGTTTCCATAGGAAATCCGCAACATTCTATTGGGAATAACTTTGACGCCGGTGGATGAATCTTCGTTAATTTCTCAAAGAAGATGGCCCGCTCCGCTCCGCTCCTTCTCTGAAAGTTTTGTGGTGATTCGTCAAGTGGGGGCTGAGAAAAAAGGGGGGTCCCAAAACGTGTTTTCCCCATGTTATTTTCCATAGGATGATTAGACACGGCTACAGCCCGAACGGCTGAACGAAATTACAAGAAATTTGGCAAAATGTTAGAGTCTGATTTGCAGATCGCATTTTTGTTTAAATGGTGTAAATCCCTCCAGTAGTTGTTGCTGTTAGACGTCTGTTAACATTCGAATTGGTGGAAATCAGGAAGTGTTGGCCGCCATTTAGTCAGTGCGAGGCAGCAAAGAGGGCAAAATAAAGGTAAAGAACATGAAAAGGGGGCAGGGTAGAGAGTCCCTAACCCCCTAGGGGGTCCCTGTAGGACCCCGAAGCCCCCCCAAATTATTATTATTATTTTTTTAAATCGCGAGGTGCGCGCACAGTGCACGCACCTCCCGAGGCAAAACGGAGTGAAAATTAAAAGTGGAGAACGTGAAAAGGGTGTAGGGTAGAGTCTCCCTGACCATCTAGGCCTTCTCAGGGGGTCCCTGAAGAAGCCCAAAGGGCAAATAAAAAAAAAATTCAAAAAAATCGTGAGGTGCACGCACCGTGCACGCACCCTCGAGGCAGAAGTCACTCAAAAACAATAGTGGAGAACGTGAAAATGATGCAGGTTAGAGACTCCCTGACCCGCTAGGCCTTGTCACCCCGAAGGGCAAAAAAACCCTTTTTAAAAAAAAAAAATGTTGTGAGGTGCGCGCACGTTGCGCGTACCCTTTAGCCGCCATTTTGTGTAGTTTCAGAAGAGAGTGAAAAACAAAAGTGGAAAACATGAAAGGGGGCAGAGTAGAGTCTCCCTGACCCCCTAGGCCTTCTCAGGGGGTCCCTGAAGGACCCCAAAGGGCAAAAATACCTTTTTCTTTTTTTTTTTTTTTAAATCGCGTGGTGCGCACACGGTGTGCGCACGGTGGAAAATAAAACAACAAAAAGACAGTTAAATAATTAGTTTGATTGTTTAGATGTTGGTTGGCTCTAAAAAGAGCCATTGTGTTCATTGAGTGTTTTTTGTACCTACAAGTAAGTAGCGATGCAGAGTCTAAAGTTTAAAAGAAAGACTCTGTTCCCCTCATCTGTGAAATGTACACCATCTCTCCTATAGATGCCTTGCATGTTGTAGCGCAAGTTGTTGTGGTATATAGAACCCATACCATAGTCTCTGAGGAAAGCAGAAATAGACTTATTCACATGTTTCCTTGCTTTCTCAATCTGCGGACAATATTGGTTGGACCAGTTTCCTTTTTGCCTTTGGCATATATTAGAATATACCAAGGCAGTTTGTGGAAAAAGTGACATCAATTACCCAAAGGTGTCCTTTAAAAGCATTTCCAGACCTACCCCAGTCAAAGGGCCTAGGTCATTGCCACCACAGTGCACAATTATGAGGTCAGGGTGTGGGAGATGCATAAAGGATTTTACCAATGGCATCAATTGGAGACATCTCAATCCTCTCTGGCCAATCCACATAATATCCACATTTGGTAAATCAAGTTTGAGAAAGCATCTATTTGCTGCATGCCTTTCACACCAGAAAATATATCTATGTCCTACAATCCATACTCTAAGCATCTTGAAGTCCGATCTGGTTGTACTCAGATGGGCACTTGAGATGAAATGGCAGTTTGAAAAATAGGAGTTTAGAAAAAAATGTGGTTGAGATTCAGTGCACTTGAAAAACAAGAAATGATTGGTGGTTTTTGATAATTTAACATTGAAAACTAGGGTGCATACTACTGTTTTTTAAAAGGAATAATACTATTGGTTTAGAAAAAGTCATTGAAAAGAACATTGTACTGGATAAGCTGGAATATTGAGAAGTCAAACACACTTGCTGCTTTGGTTTGCAACATTGAGAGATGAACTTTTCACCTTTTGAATTCAGTTAGGTGTTCTATGGAGAGTTACCATGGTAACAGGCAGAGAGAGCAGTGGGGGAAGGTTGATAGTGTTGAAATGTACAACCAATTAAAATGTTAGTATGGTTTTGAATTTGTGTGGGAAGAAATTTAATTGGTTATGTACAGGGATATGTGTGAAAAATGAGAGGGAATCAGGGCCATATTGTGGTTGCAGTGTCTGAGGTACATTTCAGAGATTCTGCTTAAGAAAATCTGGTGTGTGATTGACACTGTTCTAAATCTTCAAAAGCATTTTTAAAGGTGAGTTATTAATTTGTAAGGGGATATATGTTGTGCACTATAAGTTAATAATACAATTGTGTTGTAATGTGGAAGTTACTCACTTTCCCTCTCTTTCATTCTCTCTCACTGTCTTCCTTTCTGTCCACCACTGTTCTTTTTCCTTCCTCTCTTTTTTTATGAATCCTTCTGTTTCACTTACTATGCTTTTTTTCTATCACTCTCCTTTCCTTACCCTCATATCTTTTTCCTCACTGTTATTATCTCTTTCCTTTATTCCTGTTTTCTAACTCCTTCTCTCCAACTGATTTGCTTCCTTTTGTTTATTTCTTGCCTCTCATTGTCTCCATCTTTCTTTCTCCCTCACCCTTGCTCTCTTTATACAATACTACTAGCAAGACCCCCCCTCCCCCCCCTTCACTGTAGTAATCATTTGAATGAATTGCAAGGATTTTTGATTTGTGTCCAAGGTCACAGTGTGAGTCTCATGTTTGGATGTAATGCTGGCAAAAAAGTAATGCTGCAAATTTGAAATGTATTTTGAAAATGACTCAGGTTTCTGCACTGTAATGTAGTCTCTTAAACGTTTTTGTGTCGTAAATGTGTTTTGGTATAATGTATGGTTATAACATTTTTGTCCAGGATCACACTGAGTGTCTGTGTAAATTAAAGAATTATATTTGCACCTTTTTCTATAATCTCACCTGTGTCTCCACACAGTCTACTTCTCTCTACTTATACTGTCTTCTTTCTTCTGATATTGTGTCTCATGTTCGGATGTAATGCTGGCAAAAAAGTAATGCTGCAAATTGGAAATGTATTTTTAAAATGACTTAGGTTTCTGCACTGTATTGTAGTGCTCAAATAGATAGGCTGTGTTCTGTCTCTTAAACTTTTTCGTGTGGTAAATGTGTTTTGGTAAAATGTATGGTTTTATACTTTTTGTTCAGGATCACACTGAGTGTCTGTGTAAATTAAAGAATTATATTTGCACCTTTTTTCTATAACCTCCCCTGTCTCTCCTCACAGTCTACTTCTCTCTGCTTATACTGTCCTTTGTTTTCTGAAATTTCCACTCTTTCCTTATTTTTTCTTGTCTTTCTTGAGAGTGCTATTTTGTTTTAACTGTTTCTTGTGTTCCCTCTGTTGTGGTTGTCTTTACTGTCCCCTAATGTTCCAGTTTCATTTTATACTCTCTCCTCTGCTTTCTTAATATTACTCTCTGTCCTCTTAGTAATGACCCACTTAATATAGATAGAGTGCTGTATACACTCTTGGGCAGATTTACAAGCATATTGGGCCCTTTTCTTCTTGCATTGTGTCTCATGTTTGGATGTAATGCTGGCATAAAACTAATGGTGCATATTGGAAATGTATTTTGGAAATGAGTCAGGTTTCTGCACTGTAATGTAGTGTTCATTTACATGGCTGTGTTCTGTCTCTTAAACGATTTACTGTGGTATATGTGTTTTGGTAAAATGTATGGTTTTAACATTTTTGACTAGGATCACACTGAGTGTCTGTGTAAATTAAAGAATTATATTTGCACCTTTTTAGGTTTCGACCTGGCGAGGGGCACAGCCCCTCCCAGATCGAAAACTTTTGTTTTCAGTAGGGATGTTTGGACCGCCTCTGTTTCCAATTGGCTAGCTCCATAAATGGAGGCTAGCCATTGGGCCAATTGGCTAGCTCCATAAATGGAGGCTAGCCATTGGGAGACAGAGGCTGTCAATCGCGCTTTCTCCAGAAAACGCGATTCGGGGGCGTTTCGCGGTGTTTTTTAAGCCCCGCCCCTTTGTCCCGGGCCGCGCTGTGATTGGCTGCCGCCCCGGGACACCCCCGTGATGTCATTCCCCGGGCCGCGCTGTGATTGGCTGCCGGCCCGGGACCTGTTCTTGTTTTGCCGACTGTAAGCTATAAACGAAGGCAGGGAAAATGAAGCCTGTAAACGGTGTTATACTGACTCAAACTGTCAGTTTAAGTTAAACTAAATAGACTAGTGTCCAGTGATTGGCTAGAAATACGACCTACCCCCGGAAAGATCTATTCTCCCCGGAAGTAAACACATACACTCCGGAACGAATGTCCCACCTTTTACGGAAGGTGCGGTCCAGCTACAGATGGGCTGGTGTCCTCCAAACTGTGCAGGCTACAAATTCTGCCGGTTCATGCAGCCCTTAGTGGCCAGGGCACACTCGGGTACTGTAGCCGGGGAGGTACGGTCTCTGGCACTGCAGGGGGAGCTTCACCTGTAGGTGGCACCCGCAGCACAGCCCGTGGGCAAGGTCAGTGTTAGTGTCTTAATATTTAAGCGGAGGATGTGTGCACGAGCAGTGTGTTTTTCCTGATACTTTTGCGCAAAGGAAATGGCGTTAGATGCACTGGCGTAGCTAGGGGGTTTGAGGGTGGCGGACCGCCCCAGGCGGCACAATTTTGGGGGCGGATGCATTTTCAAGGTGTGCTTGCTCTTAACACGGGCACCGCGCAGCACTGGTGGCGGCATTTATAATCTATTTGGAGACACTCAAATTCTATAGTAAAATGAACTATAAGCTGCCGCCAGGGCCGCGCAGCCCCCGAGTGAAGAGCAAGAACACCTTGAAAATGCTGCCTGCAGTGCAGTGTTTGTCAGTGGATCGGGTCCCGTCCCTGTCTCTGTTTGGATGAAAGCGCCTAGAGACAAGTGACTCTGGAGCTATGTTAAATAAGTCACTGCTAAGCAGACGTGCCTGACAGCGCTATGCCGTGATGGGCAGATTTTTGTAAGGGTGTGGTGACGAGGCAGGGGTGAGGCCTCTGCACCAGGTCTCTTTTCTCCATCCCTGTTGGCTTCTTTGCTGTAGAGCGATATCTCTGCCTGGTGCCTGTTTTTAAGGTAGGTAAATCTCCCCAGACCCACCTTCAAACCATCCCCATAGGCACCCACGCACGCAACTTCTAGTGGCGACCGGAAACAGAAGGCCCCACTGGACCTCGGCAGGTCGGAAGTATTAGAAACGTGAAGTGCTGCCCTTTTAAATGAGCACTGAGGCCAACGATGTGCAGCACTGCCCTAGACTATGAGACCAGTATTAATAAATGGTGCTGCACAGCTCCTCGAAGGAGGGACCAGAGGGCAGCGCTTTACATTGATCGGGGGCGAGCGTTTATTAGCAGTGCAACTCTGCACCCGGAAGTAGGGTTCGGAGATTTTGAAAAATGCGGCATTGCATCAGGGTCAGAGGGCTCAGGGATTATAATCACGTGGTACTGCTGGGTTTGTGAGGGCTGCGATAACAAAGGGATTTAAAGCCGTTTTAGCCTGTCTTTCGAGAGCTTGAACCTGCATATTAACTGTGATCTCTCATCTTTCTCCTCAAGGTCTTCTTTATATTATTATTTTTTATCATAACATTTGTATCCTAACTCTCTCTCATCTCTTTATTATCCGTCTCTCTCACTCTCTCTCTAATGAGATGCTGACACCTTTTTTTTCCTAACCTTTTTATGAGATACCGTTCACTTCCTCTTTTCACAGAAGTGCCACCTTTCCCTGTAGTCAGATATTGTAGTTCCGGGATCTGTGCCTACACCTTAAGTGTAGCACTGCTTTCCTTGTGTTTTTCCCTTAAGTGAGGTCCCTGTTTCCAGTTTAGTATAGCGCTGTTACCTATGCCTTTTAAATGAGGCACTCTCCCGTCAATCTTGTAGCGCGCAATAGCGCTACCAATGACGGCCCTGGGCATAATGTGTGGCCAGTCACGCGCTCCAGCACCATGCACGCCTTGCCTATTACTGGAGGCGGGCCGGACCCGGGCGGCAAACTCAAATTGCTGAGGCCGGGGCCCGCTCTAACTCACTGCCTGAACCTGCCTGCCCTGCAGCCTGCCTTGCTTGCACCTCTGCAGAGCGCAGACCGGATCGTCGATGGATGTCTTGAATGCTGCTGAATTTAAATGCAAGGCCAAAATCGGTTGAGGGTTAACCTGCTGCCTCTGAATTTGAGTGGCTCTCCGAATGGCACACCCTGCCCTCACTCTGCACAGGATGACGTCTCAGAGTGGTATCCTGTGGGCACGCGCTGTCCTTACCCGGCAATTCAAAGAAGAAAGTTGGTAGGTACCCCTCCCTGATTGCGCGGGCTGCTCCTAGTCACTCTTTATTGGACAGTTTTAAACTGGTGTCTATACATACGATGTCCTCACTCTCTGCATACGATGTCCTCACTCTCCACATGATAACCCCGTACCCCGTGTAGGCACTGAGTTATAAATGGATGTAGTGCTCTGCACTCAGTGAAGTGTTTGAAGTTGCGCCTCTGGTACTCACATGCCTGCCACCTTCTTGTGCTGGAGGGCGCTGGAGCAGGCTGCAAGGCAAATATGATGCCTGCTGCATGCCGCTCGCACCAGTCCCGCCGGGTCCTATCACTAGCTCTGCGTTTTCCTTAAACTCCCTCCTCAATTTTAATGATGCCAGACCCGAGGGGGAGTCTAAGAGAAATAAAGTGAAAGGCCCGGGTTGCAGCGGCCGCCAGGACATAGTCTGCTGTCACTAGACGGCCCCGCCCACCCAGGGACTCACTGGCCTGCCAGCCTGGAGGATGACTGTTAAATGAAAGGGCTGGAAAACCCAAATTACCACAGCGTGCAGTAGCGCCCTAATTGAGCCTGCAGCCACTGCCTTCAGAGACGGTGATACATGTGAGAAATATTTGTGCCCGAAATTTGACAGTGAGGTGAGATTCAAAATTCGAGTCCGAGACTTAAGCTCACAGAATCACAGGGCTGCGGATGCCATGGGCGGCAACCTGAGGGATAGCCCCGGGTGCCACAAGCTCTAGCTACGCCCCTGGTTAGACGGAGGCACTTAGGCTCCCGGATTTTAAGTTTGAGTAGGAGTTTTGTGAGTTGTTACCGGATTTTTATCATGCTTTTATACATTTTGTTTGACCCCTTTTGATGTGCGTTGTTGTGTATTAGTTGTGCTGTCATGCATGCTTACATTTTAAATATTGTAAACGTATTTAGATGAACTATTATTGATCCCTGTTGACATTACTCAATGTGCTCTCGCATGTTAAATCTTTGATCTAACATAATAATGATATTTATGTTTCCAGTTGGCCATGTGGAATTGGAATGCAGGCTGAAGATTTACTGTTATTATTCAGCAGCCCCCCCCCACGCACACAGCTTGTGTATATATGTACGTCACCGCCTCTGTGCAGCGCCTAGTGCGCTTAGAATCCCCGGTGCATGAGTGAGACGGACGAGGGCGGGCTTCAGTGTGTGTTCAGCGGGTGGGTGTGTGCGCTCTGGGCTATGCCTGGGAGGGAGCTGTCATGGAGCGACACGTTGAGCCTATCTGTCTCCTCCTCCCCGCTGCCTGTATTTATCTCAGGATCTAGGGTCACTGCGTGCCTCCGACTCTGCACACTTTACTGCTAAAGCATGGCTCGCTGCCAGCGAGCCATGCTTTAGCTGCACGTGGCGGGCCCGGCCCCTGGAAGGGGTGGGCTAATATGTATATTTAACATAGAGGGAGGAGGGGTGGCAGGTCCAGCTGGCGATACAGGGGTGTGTCAGGCTAATCTATTTATATTGTTTTCTTTAGCGCAAACCCAATCTACACCACCCGTTTTATTTATATGTATGTTTTCTATAGCACAGACTTCACCACCAGATGGAGTGTGGCTGTGAAATAACAAGGGCATCAAAGCGTGCGGTGATAGTTACAGAGCATGTGGACACCACTGTAATAACAGAAGGAAAAGTCATTGACCTGAGTCGGTGAGAGGGATAACATTAGCATAATCGGAAATAATAGTTGTTTGAGTCTGACACAGTGGAGGTCTAATAGCAAGAGCAGCGCACACGTCATTAAGCAGTTTCAGAGTGCTGTACAAAGCATCTCCAGATGTGCGGTCGCAAACCACTGCGTGGAACAATTTTAGAGTGCCGTGAACGGGCTTTTGTAACAACTGGAGTAAACAAAATACAGCAGTGGGACATTATCTTGAGGAGTGGAGTGCAGAGCGATTGTAGTTTCTGCACCACAGACACGGGTCAAGCCACAGTTGTCACATAAGAAGTACACAGATGTGTGACATTGTTTGCCACGCACCCTTTAAAGCTCTAGTGCTATTGTTAACCTCCAGCCCAACTGATCGCCTCCTCCCCCCCCCCTCGGTGCTCCTCTCTGCTTCCTGTATGACTGGTTATACCGTTTCTCGCCTGACTTCGCTTCCCAGATGACCACAGGCTGCAATGCCCGAGTTCTGGGCTCTCCGTTTACTGACCACTGTGATTTTGTAGCTTAGTCAAATTTACAATTGCAGCCTCTCTCGTGTAGTCAGGACATAATGTTTCTACTTCTGAGGTTTCATTTAGCTATTTAAGGTATTCTGGGAGTTGTTTTCGTTTGAGTGGCAGGCCGGATACCAATGGTTTGTTCAGAATAGCCAAGCACTGGAAACATGGCTGTGCTTGCTTCCCTTCCCCCTGGCTGTGCTTGCTTCCCTTCCCCCTGGCTGTGCTTGCTTCCCTTCCCCCTGGCTGTTCTTGCTTCCCTGCCCCCTGGCTGTTCTTGCTTCCCTGCCCCCTGGCTGTGCTAGCTTCCCTGCCCCCTGACTGTGCTTGCTTCCCTGCCCCCTGACTGTGCTTGCTTCCCTGCCCCCTGACTGTGCTTGCTTCCCTGCCCCCTGGCTGTGCTTGCTTCCCTGCCCCCTGGCTGTGCTTGCTTCCCTGCCCCCTGGCTGTGCTTGCTTCCCTGCCCCCTGGCTGTGCTTGCTTCCCTGCCCCCTGGCTGTGCTTGCTTCCCTGCCCCCTGGCTGTGCTTGATTCCCTGCCCCCTGGCTGTGCTTGCTTCCCTGCCCCCTGGCTGTGCTTGCTTTCCTGCCCCCTGGCTGTGCTTGCTTCCCTGTCCCCGGCTGTGCGTGCTTCCCCATCCCCTGGTTCCCCTTCCCCTGGCTGTGCTTGCTTCCCTGCCACCTGGCTGTGCTTGCTTCCTGCCCCCTCGCTGTGCTTGCTTCCCGGCCCCCTCGCTGTGCTTGCTTCCCTGCCCCCTGGCTGTGCTTGCTTCCCTGCCCCCTGGCTGTGCTTGCTTCCCTGCCCCCTGGCTGTGCTTGCTTCCCTGCCCCCTGGCTGTGCTTGCTTCCCTGCCCCCTGGTTCCCCTTCCCCTGGC
The DNA here is from genome assembly GCF_964261635.1 of Lissotriton helveticus. Taxonomy (NCBI): domain Eukaryota; kingdom Metazoa; phylum Chordata; class Amphibia; order Caudata; family Salamandridae; genus Lissotriton; species Lissotriton helveticus. The sequence continues at coordinate 1,701,138,490 of NC_136063.1, read as the reverse complement.
TGTGCTTGCTTCCCTGCCCCCTGGCTGTGCTTGCTTCCCTGCCCCCTGGCTGTGCTTGCTTCCCTGCCCCCTGGCTGTGCTTGCTTCCCTGCCCCCTGGCTGTGCTTGCTTCCCTGCCCCCTGGCTGTGCTTGCTTCCCTGCCCCCTGGCTGTGCTTGCTTCCCTGCCCCCGGCTGTGCGTGCTTCCCCATCCCCTGGTTCCCCTTCCCCTGGCTGTGCTTGCTTCCCTGCCACCTGGCTGTGCTTGCTTCCCTGCCCCCTGGCTGCGCTTGCTTCCCTGCCCCCTCGCTGTGCTTGCTTCCCTGCCCCCTCGCTGTGCTTGCTTCCCTGCCCCCTCGCTGTGCTTGCTTCCCTGCCCCCTCGCTGTGCTTGCTTCCCTGCCCGCTCACTGTGCTTGCTCTCCTGAGTGTGTGGGTGGCTCTGGGTGGGTGTGTGTGGCTCTGGGTGGGTGGGTGTGTGTGTTTGTGTGTGCCTCTGTGTGTGTGTGTGTGGCTCTGTGTGTGTGTGTGTGTGGCTCTGTGTGTATGTGTGTGGCTCTGGGTGTGTATGTGTGTGGCTCTGGGTGTGTGTGTGTGTGTGTGGCTCTGGGTGTGTGTGTGTGGCTCTGGGTGTGTGTGTGTGGCTCTGGGTGTGTGTGTGTGGCTCTGGGTGTGTGTGTGTGACTCTGGGTGTGTGTGTGTGTGGCTCTGGGTGTGTGTGTGTGGCTCTGGGTGTGTGTGTGTGTGGCTCTGTGTGTGTGTGTGGCTCTGGGTGTGTGTGTGTGTGTGTGGCTCTGGGTGTGTGTGTGTGTGGCTCTGGGTGTGTGTGTGTGTGTGGCTCTGGGTGTGTGTGGCTCTGGGGGTGTGTGTGTGGCTCTGGGTGTGTGTGTGTGTGTGTGGCTCTGGGTGTGTGTGTGTGGCTCTGGGTGTGTGTGTGTGTGGCTCTGGGTGTGTGTGTGTGTGGCTCTGTGTGTGTGTGTGTGTGTGGCTCTGTGTGTGTGTGGCTCTGTGTGTGTGTGTGTGTGGCTCTGGGTGTGTGTGTGTGTGGCTCTGGGTGTGTGTGTGTGGCTCTGGGTGTGTGTGTGGCTCTGGGTGTGTGTGTGGGGCTCTGGGTGTGTGTTTGTGTGGGGCTCTGGGTGTGTGTTTGTGTGGGGCTCTGGGTGTGTGTGTGGGGGGGGGAGCTCTGGGGGTGTGTGTGTGTGTGTGGCTCTGGGTGTGTGTGGCTCTGGATGTGTGTGTGTGGCTCTGGGTGTGTGTGTGTGTGTGTGGTAGTAATTGCTATCTGCTGAGCTCGTCCGTAGGGTACAATAGGTCTCACATTTGCGAGAGATTAAGCTATTGGCAATGTAAATGACAATGCCATTTATTTATCTGTTTTCAAAACCAACACATAAATACACATTTTGTCATTTACAATGCCAATAGCTCTAACTTTCCAAAGGCGAAACCGTTGCATTGTAAATGCTTGTTCTATAATGTCATCTGTGTCTCCTTACAGTTTGCATCTCTCTGCTTATAGGGTACTCTTTATTTTGATATTGTGTCTCATGTTTTGATTAAATGCTGATAGTGCTGTAAATTGGAAATGTATTTTCTGTCTGCACCATCCCTCTTCCTCTGCCTGCAACCTTTGCCTGCACCCTCTCATGTGCATCTGCAGAGGCCTATTATGATATGGCTGCTGGTGTGTATTAGACAGCCCCTACCATGTTAAATCTTTACCTTCTGTGCCTGTAGTCTCGCACCCTCTGTGTGTACCATTTTACCTCTGTCTTCACTATCTCCCCCTCTGTGTGCTCCAATTAGCCTCTGCATGTAACATTTCTCTCACTGTTTCTAGCATTTCTTCTCTGGTGTACTATTTTATCCTCTGTGTGTACCATGTCTGTGTCTGCTTGCACTATCTGTGTCTCTGCTTGAACCATCTCACCCTCTCTGTGCACCATCATTTCTCTGACTGCACCGTCTGTCCCTCTGCCTGCAGCCCTGCACCATCTATCCTCTGATTGTACCAGTTTAGTCTCTGCCTGCATTATCTCATTTTCTGTCTGCACCAACCCTTTCCCACTGCCTGCACCCTCTCATGTGCATCTGCAGAGGCCTATTATGATATGGCTGCTGGTGTGTATTAGACAGCGCTACCATGTTAAATCTTTTCCTTCTGTGCCTGTAGTCTCGCACCCTCTACGTGTACCATGTTATCTCTGTCTTCACTATCTCCCCCTCTGTGTGCTCCAATTAGCCTCTGCATGTAACATTTTTCTCACTGTTTCTAGCATTTCTTCTCTGTTATACCATTTTATCCTCTGTGTGTTCCATGTCTGTGTCTGCTTACACTATCTGTGTCTCTGCTTGAACCATCTCACCCTCTCTCTGCACCATCTTTTCTCTGACTGCACCATCTGTCCCTCTGCCTGCAGCCCTGCACCGTAATATATATATAAATGAGTGCCTCCTGCCACTCATTTATTATTCTTTTTTATTTTGCTATTTGTAGTAAGCTTTTCTGGGTGCCCAGGAGCCCACCTGTGACAAACACACTTTTCTTATTGTTTGGGCGATGGTGGTGGAGCTCCAAAGCCCCAGCAGCCCGTACAGGCCAGACATACTTCTGGTTGGAGTTGGAGTTGGCAATTGTTTTATTGTGGGTGCCCCCTGTGCCTGCCCAGGTTACGCAAAACAAGTACATTTTTGGTGCTGCAAGGGAAGTCACAAGGCCTGCATGGCCCCCATGGCGGGCGTTGCTGTAAGCAGCACCCTCCACAATGTTGAAAATGCATGTTGTGCATTGCCATGCACAGCGTGACTGGCACAGTGCTGTGCCTGCCACCTTGTGAATGCCGATGTAGGGGGGAATCATGGGTGCCCTCCAACTGCAGCCCCCACTCCACCATGGAAAGGCACTCCACCGCCCACATCGTAATATGGATGGGCCCACATTATGGGCTTTTTCCGCCCGACAGGCAATCGTAACGATTGTCTTCCAGTGGAAAAGAGGCAGACAGTCTTACAATCTGCCGCGGTACCCCCCCTATGCTAATGTGGCAGGGGGTAAATGGCTGTCCGGCGGGGTGTTTTGGCAGGCAGATCACCCCACCCGCCATGATAATAAGGTCCCATAGCTATGTTTTTCATATTTGTAGTTAAAATGATATATATTCAATTTTTTTATTTTATTAGTAGGTATAATGTGAATTATCATATGTTTATGTTAAACATATGCTACATTTTTAAATAATATTTAAAATGATTTAATTTTATGTTTAGGCTTTAAAAACTTATTTATTACTTAGTTTCATGGTTTTGTTTACATTTTATGCTTTGGAAATGTAGTGTATTTCAATTAATATTTTTTTTATAAGAAGTAACATTAATTAGGTTGGCAATAACTTAGGGGCTCATTACGATGGCGTAACGATCCACACCGCCAGGGCCTGCGGTGGCGATCGTTTCACCATCGTAATGAGGTATTGTGGCGGACACAAAGTCTGCCCGCCACTTTTCTGCTGGTGGCAATCGATACAATTGCCTGCCAGGCGGAAATGGGCCACTAATATGGTGGCGGTGCCTAGCAGGCACCATCAGCCATATTGAGATGTGGGTAGCGGGCCCCCTCTGGTGGGTACCGCAGTTCCCTGCACCAAGTGGGAGGCACCGTGTGGTGCCTGCCACGTGGTACAAGGAAATGCTGTGCATGCTTTTTTACCATTGTGGACAGTGCAGCAGCCAGCAGCACCGTCCGCAATGGCAAAAGGCCAGGATGCGCCCACCAGTGGGGCGGGCACATCCTAATTGAGCTGGTGCGACCACCGCACATCTGGCGGGCGGTCCCATCACCGTTATAATGGCGGGCGGACTGATGTCCACCCGCGATCATAATGAGCCTCAAAGTTTTAGACATTTGTGTAAGTTTATGTGTGTTTAACAAGGGAAAGATATTTTGTGTATCTTTAGTTTCGTTATCAATTGCTTTTTCGATATTGGTGTATTTCGATATTTTTTTCGCGATATTCTGTTATAGAAGTACCAGAACTAAGCATATAGGCTTTTCAGGCTCCTGCAACTGGTGATCAGTGCTAAAATAGAAGGGTTCTTTGGAGTTCTCCCAATTAATCCCCCCAAATACAAATAATGGTGACTGTTACAGTTCCATGATAGAACTGTCCAATGAGTCAACCATCTTTGAATGAATCAGGATGTGTGCATTCTTCTGATTTGTTGTATATTCTAATCAACATACTTGGTGGGTCTCGTAGACAGTACTTGATGTCCCAGTATTTTAACCTGGGTTGCAGAGCCATAAACCTCTTCCTCTTTGGGTTAGTGTAAAAAAAGCCAGCTAAGAGACATAGCTTGTGATCTTCCTACCAGAAGGGAATGTTCTTTCTGGCAGCCATTATCAGATGTATGGTGCGATGATGCCACAAAAAACAGGTGATCCTTAGTCGTGGTGAGACAGATTTTTTGCAACCAAAAAGTATATCCTATGGCTACTGTGTTTTTCAAGGAGCTTAGAAAAGACTATGGCCAATATTTTATGTGAAACAAGCCAAGGGCTCTGTCATACTCTTTGACTCAGCTATCTCTGGCATGCCATATAAGTTTAAATGTTCCCTTCTAGAATGATCCTATAATACCTCTCCTTAGCATGTAGGAACAATAAGTCATGACCCCATAAGACATGCTGTAATATCTTCCCTCTTGATGGTGTATCCCTTTTTTGGAGACTTCCAGACATTTATGATATTAACCAAAATCCAGTGATATGACTTCTTTCAACATCTCAGTTGTCTTCTCAACCATGCGGGACACAGAGTAATGTACCACTGAAATTTCTCCCATAACAGCTTGGCAGCACTACGCTGATCCACATCATCAACACCTCCATCATCCCCTCTACATTTCCAGATGAATCAAAACTTGCTGAAATCAATGCCCCCCTCAGGAATCCCACAGCTGTCCTGAAACAATTGAGCAACTTCAGACCAATCTCCTTGCTCCCCTAGCCAACCTAAATGATTGGGAAGGATATCAATAAGCAACTCACAAACCCCCTCAAACTTCTAAGCAGCACTCAATCAGGATTTAGAAAGAATCAAAGCAACAAAACACAACACATCACAGTCACTGATGACATTCAAATCATCCTGGATCAAGGAATCATAGCGCTCCTCATCCTTCTTGGCCTCACCATGGCTTGCCAATCAATCAATCAATCAAGAAATGTATATGCCGCGCTACTCACCCGGAGGGTCTCAAGGCGCTTGGGGGAGGGGGGGTCTGCTACTGCTCAAACAGCCAGGTCTTGAGTTGCTTCCTGAAGGAGAGGTGGTCTTGGCTCTGACGGAGGTGAATGGGGAGGGAGTTCCATGTCTTGGCTGCCAGGTAAGAGAAGGATCTTCCTCCCATGGTGGCTCTTCGGATGCGTGGAACGGCAGCGAGGGCGTGGCTGGTCGAACGAAGCTGGCGGGTGGGAGTGTAGAAGGTCAGGCGGTTGTTGAGGTACCCGGGGCCCTGGTCGTGAAGGGCCTTGTGTGCGTGGGTGAGGAGTCGGAATGTTATTCTCTTGTTGACGGGGAGCCAGTGCAGGTCTCTCAGGTGTCCGGAGATGTGGCTGTGATGGGGGATGTCCAGGATGAGTCATGTGGAGATGTTCTGGATGCGTTGGAGTCTCTTCTGTAGTTTGGCTGTGGTTCCGGTGTAGAGGGTGTTTCCGTAGTCCAGTCGGCTGGTGACGAGTGCCTGGGTGACCGTCTTCCTGGTTTCGGTGGGGATCCATCGAAAGATCTTTCGGAGCATGCGTAGGATGTTGAAGCACGAGGACGAGACGGCGTTGACTTGCCTGGTCATCGAGAGGGAGGAGTCCAGGATGAAGCCCAGGTTGCGTGCGTGGTCCCTTGGTTTGGGTGCGTGGCCCAGGGCAGCGGGCCACCAGGAGTCATCCCAGGCGGAGGAAGATGGTCCCAGGATGAGGACTTCCGTCTTGTCTGAGTTGAGTTTCAGGCGGCTGTTCTTTATCCACTCGGCTACTTCTTTCATCGCTTCGTGTAGGTTGGTTCTGGCGGTGGCTGGGTCGTTGGTGAGGGAAAGGATCAGCTGAGTGTCGTCGGCGTAGGAGATGATGTTGAGGTTGTGTTGGCGTGCGATGGCCGCGAGGGGTCTCATGTAGATGTTGAAGAGGGTGGGGCTGAGTGATGATCCTTGTGGTATGCCGCAGATGACTTTGGGTGCCTCGGATCTGAACGGGGGAGGCGGACTCTCTGGGTTCTTCCAGCGAGGAACGAGATGATCCACTCCAGAGCCTTCTCTTGGATTCCGATGTTGCTGAGGCGTTGTACTAGGGTGAGGTGGCAGACAGTGTCGAACGCTGCGGAGAGGTCCAGGAGGATGAGGGCTGCTGTTTCCCCGTTGTTGAGCAGGGTTCGGATGTCGTCAATGGCTGCGATGAGGGCGGTCTCGGTGCTGTGGTTGGTTCGGAAGCCGGACTGCGAGGGGTCCAGGGATCCGTTCATCTCAAGGAAGGCGGCAAGCTGTCGGTTGACGGTCTTCTCGATGACTTTAGCAGGAAACGGGAGGAGCGAGATGGGGCGGTAGTTCTTGAGGTCGGTGGGGTCTGCTGATGGTTTCTTTAGGAGGGCGCTGAGTTCGGCCTGCTTCCAGCTCTCCGGGAAGGTGGCGGTGTTGAAGGAGCAGTTGATGACTTCTCGGAGTTGGGGTGCTATGACGGAGGCGGCCTTGTTGAAGACGTGGTGGGGGCATGGGTCGGTTGGTGATCCGGAGTGGATGGTGTTCATTGTGCGGATGGTGTCTTCGGTGCTGACCGGGGTCAAGGCGCGGAGGGTGGTGGTGGTGGGCGTCGGTTCAGTGGTCCGGTGTGTGGCTGTGTGCCAAAGCTGTTGTGTATGTCGGCGATCTTGCTGTGGAAGAACGAGGCAAGTGAGTCGCAGAGTTCTTGCGAGGGGGTGATGTCGTTGGTTCCGGCGCTTGGGTTCGAGAGCTCTTTGACGATGTTGAAGAGTTCTTTGCTGTTGTGCGCGTTGTTGTCTACTCGTTCCTTGAATGCTGTCTTCTTGCTGTCGTGGATCAGCTGGTGGTGTTTGCGGGTGGCGTGCTTAAGGGCAGTCATGTTGTCTGTAGTCGGGTCTTTGCGCCAGGCTTTCTCGAGGGTGCGGCAGTTCTTCTTGGAGTTCATGAGATCGTTGTCAGACTATCTCCCATACTCCACAGGATTGGCATGCAAGGATCTGCTCTCAAATGGGTCTGTGTGCTCTTCATGGGAAGAACCCGAAGGGTTTGGCTGCCAACCTTCACATCAGCGACCAAGAAATTGATATAAGGAGTCCCCCAGGGATCGTCATTCAATCCCACCTTTTTCAAAACATACATGACACTGCTTTCCAACATCATTCGATCACAAGACTTCACAGTCATATCCTAAACAAATGACACCCAACTCATCCTCTCCCTGATGGGCACGACAGCCACCATGTGTTGTGCCTGCTGCACTCCAAGTTTTGGGTGCGGCAGGGGGAGAGCACTGGAAGATTAAAAGCCATGTTCCGTCGCCAGAAGACTGCTTAGCATGCCAATCTTTTGCATCTGCTATTTTCCCAAAGGTTCACTTACCTTCCAGGTCCGGGTCACCTTCCCATCGAAACCCTATGTGTTCGACGGTGCTGATGCTTGTCAGCTTTCATGTCAATCCCAGAGACTACCCTTGATTTCTGCAATCCTACTTTAATTGTTGGTCTTTCCTTTAACCCTATCCTCTTCCTCTCTCCTACACAGATTGTATTCTACAATAATGAAGGGTATACAGTCATGTACACATTTATAGAAGATGTGATTCTCTCAGGTATATATTATATATATATTAGTTGGGTTTAGACAGGCGTATATCTACATACACACTGATGCACTGATTCTCCTATTCTTTTATCTATATTCATTTTTATTTCTGCAGCCACGAGCTTCTAGTGGAGTGCTGCATTCCCTCTTCTCAATATAGTTATGAATGAATCATTTAAAAATAAAACATATAACAAATTAGCTATAAAAATCCTATTTACAAGCAATATTTTATCATTGAATTGATAGTTCAGCTAAAACTTCAAGCAAACGAGGGCAAAGAAATTGTAAGACGCCGATACATGTTAAACTGACACCTGGGCTTTTGCTCCTAAACATTTAGTCCGCCACATCCAAATAGACTAAAGGAATTTTGCAAGAGCAAACACTATCACTTGTGTGAGTCTGTGCTCTTTTTTTTTTTTGCGTTTATTGTTTATTGCAAGCAAGTCAGAATACACTAATATTTCAAGACATTCAGATTAGGACATAACTAAAATATACAATTCACTCAGAGAAGTAAACAAAAGTTTTAAAAAAACATACTTAAGACAGTCTGGTACGTCAAAACGAGCAATAACAAACTTTTCCAAATAAGATCTCATCATCAAGAAGAACACAAAGAGGAGAGAAAGAAAGAGAAAAAAAAGTAAGAAGAAAAGACAATTTCTTAAAGTATCTGAAGAATTTATCAAAACAGCCAGTGTGAGTCTGTGCTCAGTATCCTAAAGGCCTCCAGATACCTTCTGGTTCCCAGGTCTCCAAGATTGGCAATATGCATGTATTGCTTTGGGTAACAGGCTGGGCAAATGAATAAGATATGGATTACTGTTGTTGTGCTTCCATACAGGCTTGGCATAGATTGTCTTTGTTTGCTACTATTGACCACTTACAACTGAAAGCCATAGTTGGTAATGACTTGTTTCTAAACTGTATATACAGTCTGCATGCTCTCATCAGTACTATTTCATATATAGTGGCTCATACCATGGTAGGGGTTTATAATCCATCAAATCCCCATATAGAAACCGGTATTCTGGTGGCTCTGAGGACTGCCATAGTTTCCTAATAAATACTTTTTAACCTGGCTTTGGAGCTAGCAACAGATCATCTGTGTTTGACCAAATACTTTCCAAGCCCAATCTGCCCAACAACCCTTTCACAAATTGAAGCCATGGTATTTTCATAGCCTTTCCTGACAACAATAACTCTCTTAGGACCACCCGATAGGGTTCAAAAGGTGGGAAAGACCAAAGCCTATGCCTGTATATCTAAATGTTACACTCAATTTGTTCCCTTATTTTCTTCTTTGCCAAATAGAAGAAAACTGGAACCAGAGGGGTACTCGTTGGTATGGCCAGTATAGATCTTAGGAGCTGATTTTCAGGTGTTTCCAGTAGTTTAATATTTGCACAGCCCCAACTTTCTGAGCCACATATAACCTCTCCTAATGCCTTCACATTATAGATCTCAAGGGCTGCCGTCACCATCTTTGAAAAAGTCTTTTTTTGCAGTTTCACAATTTGGCAGTTTGTAAGGTTGAAGATACGTGTGCGTTTTAGATTTGTAAATCCCAATTAAGGTTCCACCATAATTTAATACCCAGGTAATCAAAGCTGGTCACTTGCTCAATTTGGTTTAAACCAACATGCATCTGCAGTCTATCTAATTTATTTTGATAAGATGGGCAAAGACCATTGTTTTACTAATGCAGGAGACATAGAGAAACTATCTGAGCAGCACGCATCATCCTGCTCTGACTCCATGTGACATACTGTAATTTCTCTTCCAATCCCATCTACCCCCATTCCACCTCAATTGGCTTTGGCACATGTTGGGCAGTCTAGGTGGTGGGTGAAAGTTTGGAGGCTGCTGCATGTCCTTCTTATCACTTATGTGGAAAGTCATTTGAGATTTGACATCAGAACCAACTTCACCAACTGCATGACCATGCTAGAAGACTGGATGCAAACAAACAATCTGCAGCTCAACTCAAACATGAGAGATGAAGGTCTTTTACAACAAGATCTCGCCATGAGACTCAACCCGGTGGCCATCTGAGCTAGAACCAACACCCACACACCACGCAAGAATTCTATAGATCATCCTAGATGACAAGTTTAACATGACAGCTCAAGTGAATACACTGTGGACCTTCTGCTACCACATCCTATGCATGCTATGAAAGATCTTCCAATAATTTCATCAGAACACCAGACAGACCATCACACTAAGTACTCATCACCAGAAAGCTGGACTATGGCAACACTCTCTGTGCTGGAATCTCTAAACAACTCCTACACACATATCCAGACCATCCAGAACACCGTTTCAAGACTCATAATCAACCTCTCACACCGCACCCACATCACACCGCAACTCAAGAAGCTTCACTGGCCCCCTATTTAAAAACACAGCCAATCAAACTTCTCACACATACATACAAAGCCCTGCTCAACACTGGGACAGAGGACCTGAATGGTCACTTACACTTTCACCAACACACCAGACACCTATGCTCCTCCTTACTCCAACTTGCACACATTCCCCACATCTGCAGAAGCAACATTGGAGGCCACTCATTCTCTTACATCGCACCCAAAACATGGAGCAACCTTCCTCAACACACTAGAGCCTCTTCCTCACTTCTTGAGTTATGCAAGTAGCTGATGACCTGGCTCTATATATAAGCACCTTGGTTACCACACACCTACATACCTGCTAAACTGTCTGGACCCTCTTAGGTGATTAGGGCACCATACAAATCAATATAACATAACAGAAAATATGTTTGCACCAAGATCTGCCCTACGCTCCCACAAGGATATGCAATATTAAATAATGATGAATCCCATATACTATTAGAAACATTTCCAAAGCAGAAATGCACCAATGCAAGACAGCACAGTTCAGATGGCAGTGCTTCCACTTTATGTTCCTACGAGGCATGCGTCTTTGTTTATGTGGTAGAGCATGCCATATACAGCTTACAAGCGTGCACTTATGGTGCAAGGTTTGTGTAGCAGGCACCAGAATCTAAAAACCTGCTCGGTGTGTATTCTTTGTACAGAAGTGGTATGTGCGTTTATCCTCCATCTGTAACGTCTGCCAGTTACATAACATCCATGTGCTCTACTTGAAAAATCCTACAAATAATATGAGCGAGTAACAGAGGAAGAAGCGGCTCAGCGCCCAGACAGCAACCTAGCGTAGCAGAGAGCAAACACACTAGAGTTGTAAAGGCCCGGAAAGCAAAAGGAAATTGACGTGAATGGGCACACGCAGCACAATGGTGGAAAGGGGAATAGGACTTTCAGCATATTAATAAGAAGGGTTAATAATAATAGGATAGGTTCGCTCCTAAAGCAATGCTTGCACAAGCAGTGTTTTGTTTTTTCGTTTTGAATGCGATTATCAGACACATGAATATACTTTGTACATGGAGATATACAATACGAATGCCATTTATTATATTAAACGACACTATAATTACTTCGCAGATTTATTACCTAGGTTTATTCAAACCCCCCTAGGGAAGTCACTATTGCTACTTATGCAGCTACTGATGAAGTATGTAGTTATTTTATGGATCTCCTTTGTGCTTTGTTTAGTAATGGTAATTAGACTGCGGATACAAAGGGCACGCGCAATCAATATCCTGGTCCTCAGAGACTGCCACGCAGTCTTTCTGCTAATTAATTGGGTCCCATGCTAAAGGGATACTCTATGTATACAAATAAAGTAAAATCAATAGCAGACAGGCTTGGATAATATTCGCTAATAGACAAACTTGTAAGCAAAATAACGAGGTATGGCTTTTGTCGATAGACTGACCTGAACAATATGCCATGCATTTTAATGGATAGGAAGATCAAAGTGCCCTATTGCTTGCCTGCCAACAGAATGCAGTGACCTATGTACTGTAACCACAAGCTCTAAAATCAAGAGCAACTGAGTGCCAAGTCACAACTTTAATATGAGTTTTCAGATCATATTATATTATCTTAAGGGAATTTCTATATAAACGGATAAATACACAGAACCATGTTATCTTGTTGAACCAAATAAGGCACTTGGCAACACATTTCCAGTGTGGTAATGCACTGTAGCACATCCATTACAGCTGGTCTGGTTACTTATTTATTATTCATGCTCTAAACGTCAATGTGCTTTAATGATGGCCAATGTCATAATATCGGGACCAATTTGGATCAGGGAGCTTTTCATTTCTGATTTCTTCCATTCTCCATTACATTCACATGCCTTATGCTAAGCCGAGACATAGCAAGTATTTCTAAAGCCAATCGTGTTTTGCTTTTTATAGTGAAAATGTCTTCACATGCCTTAGCACCAACACAGGTAAAAAAAAGCACAAACAGAAGTTGCAGGTGATTACATCACATATAGAGCAGACATAATGATGAAAATGCAGCCAGTATCAGTGCAAACTTTCAAAGTACAGTACAGTACAACCAGCAGCAGCTGCAGAATTCCCTCACACACAAAACGTCAGGTACTGCAGTGCAGAGGAGACGAATTTGAGCAAATACAGTGAGATGTATGGACTGAAGCAGAAACAGCGGGTAGCCAGAAGCTGTGTCACGTTCAGAACACAAAAAGAAGGGGTACAATGAACGGGGCCAAGTATTGGGACTGAGAGAAGAGTGGGCATCAGGATGTGTGGTAGGTGGAAAGGAAGCACTGGCTGAAGGGGGTGTGCAAAGATAGCGAAAGGGTAGTTGTTTGAAATAGGGGTCTCTATTTTGCAGAGGTAGATACCTTTGTCCAAATAGAGATCCTTGCTTCTAGCCAGAGTATGGGGGATTCACACTTTAGATAACCCCTGCTTACACCCTTGGTAGCTTGGCACAAGCAGACAGGTTAATCTCAAAGGGAATGTGCCTTTGTGATAACACCACAAATGGACACCACACCAGCTAAGGAAAAATGCTCGATCTTTAGCTAAACTCAACAAGACCAAAACAACAAAAATCCAACAATCATGTAATAAGAATATGACTTCAAAGGTTTCAAACAACTGGGTCCATAGAAAAATATGGATGCGTGATTCTACACAAAGCACCTGTAAATGCATCAAAATTCACAAGGCCAAACAGTCGCAGAGAAGGAAAGCATCGGGAATCATAGAGATGTGTCAGTTCCTGAGTCCTTGGGAAGGCGATGCAACAGTTCTGCTGCAAGTAATGCATCAAATCCGGACTGTAGGGGAAGTGATGCATCCACTCCAAGATTGTTTGCAGGTGATGCATCAGGAAAACTTGCTGCACAGGTGCAACGCAAGGAAATCTCTGATGTAGTGGTAATGGAAGCGGCGTGGCAAGTGGTGATGTGTCGGTATCTTCAGCCGCGATCCCACCATGTGTCAGTTCTTGTAGCAGTGACAGGCACTGGGTTGTCTCTGCAGTGGCATGGTGGTGAGTGAAGATTATTCTCGTGTGGCATTGCTGCATTGGGAAAACAGCCACAAGCAGGGCGATGCATTACTTTCTCAGCTCTTCAGGTTTCATCCAGCTTCCAACAGCTTGGTCAACCTCCAGAGGCCCCAAACTGGAATAGGCACATCCTGGCGGACCACAAATCCCAGTAGCAGAGTTCAGGGGATCTGGATTTGACATTTTTGTATCCCTGAGACTTCAGAACAGAAGGCCAGCACACACAGTCTCTTGGAGATTCTTCTACAAGCAGGTTTACAGCAAAGTTCCAGTCTTTGTCCTTTCCTTGGCAGAAACAGCAACTGCAGGCCAACCCCACACAGCGCACAGCAAAGGGGCAGCACTCCTCCTCACATCTCTTCAGCTCTTCTCCTTGGCAAAGGTTCCTCTTGAGTCCAGAAGTGAGTTAAAGTTCTGAGGTATAAGGTCTATTTTTACCCCATTTTGTCTTTGGTCTCCTTGTGCAAATGGCCCCGAGCCCAGTCCAAATCAGTTCTGTCCTCACTGTCGCAGGGGTAGAGACAGCATTGTGCAAGGGAGACAGGCCCTTTTCAGGTGGAAGTAACCCTCCTCCCAATACTCTAAAAAGCCCCCTTCAGCTCAGCTCTGAGTCATCCATGAAGGGCCGTGCACACCTCAGCCCCTCCCCCGTGCCTGCCTACAGTGAATGTAAATCCCCAGCCTCTGTCATTCCAAAACCAGACAGTCAGTTCACAAACAGACAGAGGCACACAGAATGTTTAAACAAGAAATTGCCTACTTTTTAAAAGTGGCATTTTCAAAGACACAAGTTAAAAAACACATTTAATAAAAGATGTGTTATTAAATTCTGAGTTCAGAGAGTCTAAACTTTATTTCTCCATCTTGTACCAATGGGAAGTTATTCTTGTAAGATGTTACAAGGTATTTCCAATGGTATCCTATAGTCTTTCATTAGTGAAAAATGGATTTGGCAATATTTCACTTTCAGGACATATCATACACACACCAGTAAAGGTTGTACCTTTCAAATGCACTGCACCCTGCCTAGGAGGGGGAGGGTACCTTGGCCCTACCGTAGGGCTGCTTTACATGTAAGAAAAGGGAAGGTTAGGGCCTGGCAAGTGGGTGCGCTTGACAGGTTGACAGGGCACTTTAAAACTCTGCATATATACTGCAGTGGCAGGTCTGAGATACATTTTAAGGGCTATTCATGTGGGAGGCACAATCAGTCATGGAGGCCCACTAGCAGCATTTGATTTACAGGCCCTGGCACAATCAATGCACTTTACTAGGGACTTATCAGTAAATCAAATATGGCAATCAGGGAGCACCAATTGTAATAGCAATTTACACAGGGAGCACTTGCACTTTGACACTGATCGTCAGTGGCAAAATTCCAAAAGCATCAAGGCCAGCAAAAACGAAATCCAGTACAGCATAAAAAATACAGGCGGTAGAGGCAAAAAGTCTGGGGAAACCACCCCAAAGATGCTAAGTCCAACAGCAATGGATCAAGGACCCCAGAGAAAACTGAGAAGCAAGAGATAAATGTGCATGGCAGTTTGGAGCAGTTGACCAAGCAAAATGAGAAACTGAACACACATGACCAAGAAACAGGTTGTCTCTTTGAATACGTCACCTATTTTACAATCACTTATATCACTTATGTTTCAGTACACCATCAAAACTGAGATGAAATTCACGATTTGGACAGAAGTGGATTTGGTAGCTGCATGGTAGTTAAAATAAATGCAATCCCAGCATTCCCAGTATTTCTCCACCCATATTTAGCAATTTAAATGTTGGTGTTGAAAGCGAGCTAAAAATTCAGAATTCTGAAAAATGTGTTTGTTTTGTCACAACCTCTGCTTGCACAAAGGTAAATTAAATGGGTGTAGTACATTTTCTGTCATAGGAAATACATTGGCGTAACGCAAAACAAACTACAGGGTCACAGGGAAGGTGATGCGTTTGTTCCTTGCTTCGAGTGAGGTGATGTGTTGGTTCCTTACTGCAGCGCAGGGGAGGTGATGCATCTGTTCCTTACCGGAGAGGTGGTGATGCATCGGTTTCTGACTGCATACCAGTTATTATGCGACAAGATGGTGCCTCAATGTGATGCGATGATCCGGTGCGACGAGACAAAAAGACGTCTTGGATGCGATGCGACAATGCTTGATGCGATACGTGCACACTCGATGTCCGTGCAGCGAAATCAATGAAATTTGGTGCCACGACAGCACGTGCGACATGCTTCTACGGTGAGGTGGCGGCGACCTCTGCGGCAGCAGCATGCTTCTCCGGTGATGCGATACGCTTTGTCTGCGATGCGACAGCTAACAGCTGGGTTGGCGACAGGGGGATGCCAATGCACGTGCTGCGGTTGTGTCACGCTTCTCCTCGTTGTGTTGGGCTTCCAGCTCCCAGCAACACACAGTCTTTCAGAAAGCCCAAACAGCAGCAGGCACCTAACTGCAGGAATAAATCCCAGCAAGGGAATTCAGAGGGAGCTGGTGGTGAAGGCTTTGTGGCCCTGAGACTTCAGAACAAGAGGGAAGCTCAACTTCAGGCCCTTGTAGATCTTCCTCAAGATAGTAAAAGTACACACATAGTTCCTTTCTCTTCTCCTTTCATTGGCAATAAGTAACCACTGCAGACCAACCCCAAACAGCAACCAGCACATGGACAGTCTTCTCCTTCTGCTTCCTTGGCTTCTCTCCTTGGCAAAGGGTTTGTCTTGATTCCCAGAAGTGATCTAAAGTTCTGGGGTCTGGGCCCCAATATTTATACTGCAAAATCCTTTGTTCTCTGAAGGCAGAGAGTGCCTGCGTCTATTCAAAACCAGTTCTGTCCTCTGGGTGCAGCTTCCTGTAGGAGGTGGAGACAGCATTGTTTGAGAGCAGACCTGTCCCAGGATGCTGAAAGGAAAACTCCTCCCCCTTCTCTCTATTCAATGCTGGTCCTATTCAGCTCAGCCCTGACTCATCAGACTGCTGGAGCCAAGGCCCTCTCCAGCCCCCTGTCACTCACAAACCAGACATGAAATACCCAAACCCAGCAGAGACATACTGGATGGTTAGGCAAGAAAATACCTACTTTCTAAAAGTGGTATTTTAAAACACAGAAGGTAAAAATTACTCTCACTAAAAGATGTATTTTAACATTCTGAGTTCGGGCAGACCAAACTTGAATTTCTACCTTGTTCCCTGGGTCAGTTAGGATTAAAAGATGTTATAATCAAACTGCCCATTCTGGCATATGAGAACAGGTAGCCTTGCAACAGTGAAAAACAAAATTGGCTGTAATTCACTCCCAGGACATGCCACACACATCAGGGCAAGTCCTACCTTTTACATACAATGCAACCTGCCCACGGGGGTACCTTGGGCTTACCTTAGGGGTGAATAACATGTGGAAAAGGGCAGGTTTAGGGAATGGCAAGTGTGTGCACTTACCAAGTCGACATGGCAGTCCCAGACTGCACACAGGCTCTGCAATGGCAGGCCTGAGCCATATTTTACAAGCTACTTCTGTGGGTGGCACAGCCAGTGCTGCAAGCCCACCAGCATCATTTGATTTACAGGCCCTGGGCACACATGATGTACTGTACTAGGGTCTGACAAGTACATCAAATAGCCAATCATCGAGTCACTAATCCATTACAACAATTTACAATAGAGAACACTTGCACTTTGGAACTGAATAGCAGTGGCAAAGTACCCAAAGCATCTAGACCAGCTAAAACACACGCGGCAACAGCAAAAAAATGGAAGGGAGACCCACGTCAATGGTGCCAGGTCTAACATGTATACAGAGATGTGTAAAACCTAACTAATATGTCTATCCGAAATGCCCGTCTACGATAACATGAATTAGAGAGGACTGAATGAGCAATGAGAGAAAACCCGAAAGGAAGACAAACTAGTTGAATGGAAAATAAAGAAGAAAGAAAAATGGGGAGAGGAGGAGAGACAGTAGAGGAAAAGGAGCAAACAGTTAAGGAAACAGGAAAGAAGAAAGAGAAAAAAGAGAGACAAGTCAATTCAGGAGGACCTGACTTTAATGTCACAATAGAAACGTATAGGTCAGAGAGCTTGTCCTGACGGGACAACAAACATAATGCCTTTTGTGTGTATAAAGGCATCTAGTGTTTCTCATACCCACTCTGAAGTGATGGGGCTGCCAAGTCACTTCAACTGGACAGAGTGCGTTCTCCTTAAATAGGTGACTCACGCCCATCAATGTGGTATGATACATTGTTAGTGAACTTCCAGTCTCATTCAACTACTTTCAGTGTGATGGTGATTAGTAAATCAAGAAGGGCCAGATCCAAAGTCCAAGGAGATGGTAGCTATATTTTGTTTCTACCTAGTTGTGCGGTGATGTCGCTCAAATAAGAGGACAAAGAGGCACATGAAAAAGAATAACTTCCAGTCCACTGTGTGCTGCATTACATAACCAGCAGTTAACAGAATACATTAGTTTGAGCCTAAAGAGTGTGACCCGGTCCAGTCTAGTATAGTAATTTACTAACCGAGCTGCAAAGGACATTGTTTAGGTAAGTGAAGGAATTAGTTTATTTTGGAGTAGTTGGAGGCAGATTTTGGGCAAAACCTCTTGTGGTATGTCAGGTTTGCCTTTACTAGTCAGATAAGATGACCATTTGGTCTTCAAAACCATAGATTATTAGGAGGCGATGTTGCCCAATCATTTATAAATCTTCAAAGCCATGTAGCCTCCAGATTGTATGCTTTTAGGATACCAATAAGGAGCTGTTTTTTTAAGAGACTCTAGATTGTAAATATTTGCTTTGTTCCTCACAAAGCCGTAAATGTTTCGCTTGGAGTGTAGCAAAGGGTGAAAGATACAGAATTTTTATAGAAATCTTCTACAATGGAACTACCTTAGTTTTCCCAATATGGACCAATCGTTGTCAATTCTGAAATCTGAATTTTTTGTTATTCAATAAGGAAATGGAGTAGGACTTATTAATGTTAGAAGAAATGGCTGTCTAGTGACGATAGAGCTGCAATTGTATCTTTAAAAATCTTATTCAAGTGCACAAAAAAATGTTAGGACACAGTCAAGTTTGCTACTAGTGGGAAGGGAAGGCTAAATTGACATTCTATGCCAAGCCAAGCCAGAGCTTTGAGAGGATCCAGATCAAGCCATCAGGTGCCCTGAGGAGCAAAAAGGGCTGTTTGGTTGTTAAACCATTTCTGCTTGTTACAACCCCCTGTTTGAAGATAATCCATAGTTTTTTAATGACGTATTTTGACATTCTTCCTGGACCAAAGGAACTCAAAGCTAATTCTATCCATGAACATGAAGAATTCCCACGAAATTCAGAGAGGAAGCATTCTAGCAAAGAAGTTGACTAATGGGCTCACCATCATCTTAATTGTTTCTAGTGTACCCCATATGTTTGGGTGACCATGCTGACAGCAGGTCCTTCATTTTTTCAATTGCCTTTCCTTTTGGGTTGTAGATTCAGATAGTTAATTTCAAATCCAAATGCCCAAACACTTGATGTACATGGTTTGCCACAAAAGTCCGATTTTCCTACGCAGAAGGGGTGACAGTGTATTTTTAAGGGTACAGCTTCAGTTTTTTCCCTGTTCAGGGAGTAGCCTGAAAATTTGGAGAGCTTGTAGATGATATTTATAATGGCGGGAAATGCAACATCTGGGGCCTCTGAGAATATTAGAATATCATCAGCACACTCAGCTGAAAGTTGAATCACCAACTTCTATTCCATCAATTTATGTAGACTCGTCTAGCAATATTAGGAGTGTGTTAATGGCTGGAAGAAAAAGTAAGGGTAGAACAGACAGCCTTGTTGTGTACCTTGATGCAGGCTCAATGGGGCAGATACCACTCCATTGATTTTAATCCTAGTTGAGGATGTGGTGTGTAAGGGCATGGCAATTTTAATGTAGGAGTTATCAAGATTGTATCAATATAGGATGACCTCTAAGTATGACCAGGAGACCTTGTCAAAGGCTTTACCTGTGTCTAGTGCACTGGCTGCTGCTGCAGGAGAATGCAATACAGATGATTTCTCAATGATATGGCAAAACATATGTATTTTTTCACATGGTAATCCTCCTTTAATGAAGCCCGTCTAAGTAATGTAGCCTAATCTGTTGATCAGGGGGGAAAGAGAGTGCCAAGTATTTTATAATATATTTTGGTCTTCATGCTTATAAGTGAGATTAGTCAGAAATTCTTAGAGTCAGAGTGTGCCCATCCCTTCTTTAGTTATAACCACATTAGTGGCTTCCGAGGCAGTGGCAAACACTTTCCCCAGTGAGGCAAAGTGGGTCAACACCAATTCTAATGGGTCGATGAGCATGGGTGAGCATGGGTGCAAAGGTTTTATTAAAGTTGATAGGGAGACCGTCTGGACCGGCGGCATTGCCAGAAGGAATTTAATTGCCTTCTGAATATCATGCCTTTCGATTGGTTTATTGACTTTGAAGGTTTCGCCTGCAGAGATGGATTTCATTGGAAGGCTTTGGAGAAATATGAGACATATATCTTTGGGAGTGGATACAGAAGGGGTGTATAGTTTGGCGTAGAATTTCTGTAAGACATTAGGAATAGTTGAGTTCTGCCTTGTTGATCTTTAATGTTTGAGATTAAAGTTCTTTTTACATTTCAAAAAGTCTGCCAGGGATTTTCCTACCTTGTTCAGATAGAACCGTTTTTTAATGTTTTGGGCATGAACACATAATATTGATTGCATTGTACCCAACCCTAAGCTATTTTAATGTATTCAAGGTGGATGGATCTTTTCAGTGCCTGTATGATATTTCTTTGGAATTAATCTCTGTCGTTAACTAGACTGGCAAGTGTTTGATGTCTTTATTTTTCCTCACCAAGCAACCTATGCCTTGACCCCTAAATAACTATTTAAGGTGTAGTATCCCAGGATGTGGCAGGTGATGAAACCAAAATGTTGTTTTCATTTAAGAACAATGTTAACAACTGGTTCTTCATTCAAAATCTCTGTGTTCATACAGCATGTGTGGGCTTAATCTGCATATGACATATATGTAATGAGATCGACATAGCTGCAGGTCAGAGATCAAGAAATGGTTCTATATCAGAGGCGAATGTGTCCTGTAAAATGGGAACTGTTTACTAGAATGTAATCAATACTCCAAAAAGTGTTATGAGGAGGGGAATAGAATGTAATGCCATTACTCTTTGGATTGTGGAGTCGTCATTCATCCTCCAGTCCACGTGTGGAGTCATCCACCATTATCATCTTTTTCTGAAGTAATTTTCATCAGTCCAAAGTTCTTTGAGATTAACGTAATTCCTAAATGTTTCTTAGAGATTACCAGAGAGCAGGCTAAGTCAGATACCAAACCGTTTTTCATGGCAAGTGCCTCTTTGAAGCTAATTCTAGTCTCTTAACTGGTTAGTTAGGGCCTTTGGTATTCAGGGAAATGATTTTCATCACTGTCAAAAGTTGGTAAGCCATTAAAGTAGGGGAACCCTATATGGTGAAAGGTACTGCGAAAAGGAATCCCTCTATGCGGGGTATGAGAGGCGTTGGTAGTTTCTCAAGGATCATGATACGCAAGAGAAGTAGGACAGCACATATTGAGGAGTGCAAGAACAGAGAGGACAGAAAGGGCACTAGAAAAATAATAAATATTCAACCTTAAACATACCGTTAAGGGAGTAAGCCTCAATGAACTGGAGTACAGTGTGGGGAGAATGGAAGTCTAACAACAAGATGGGCAAGAGCCTCCTACACATGGTAAAAGGTAAGGGAGGGAGATCCAGGATCATCTGGGATCATTGAATTCCAATACAGTGTCAGGGCCTTAGGAACTAACAATTATAGTACTGCATTATGATGAACTTCAGGCGAAGACTGTTGTAAGACTGCCTTTCGGTAAGTCTTGATACTGGAGCAGCAACGTTGGCAGAGTAATACTCCGTGAGAGTCCATATTTGCACCCAACTCTGCAGCTTTTTCTCTCGATGGGAATCAACCAGAAGTGAAAGGGTGCACCATCATATTCCAGTGACCTTCAACTGTGAACATCTAGAAAAATTAGTAGATTGAGGAAAGTTAACAGCCCTGAGCATAGTCACACCAGGCGCCAATTCACTTACAAGCCTTGCCCATTTAGCCTCATGCCTTCCATGTCAGTAGTAAGCACTGATGCTGGCTCCTGGTAGGTTGGCTACAGGGCCCGACCACAGGCCCGATCTTTTGCCAACACCCTGCTGTGCACAGCCAAAGGCTGTGCACATTGTGGGGTTGGCTGACAGTAGGGGTTTATGCAGTGACTGGTTGCAGACCAGGCCCTGCGGACAACCCCCACCACACACAGCTGAATAATAAAATATTACTATACAGTGAAAATAAGCTAGATATTCACTGAAAAAAGCAAATGTTAAAGTAACGTGATAGTTAGGTGAGAAAGAAAGATTTGTTTTATGTTCAGAAGAAAACTTTGATTCACACTGTAATTCAGTGATGTCATCGATGATGTCATTTGAGATGTAATGAATGATGTCATAGACTTAACATAAACATAACACAAAGGTTGCAGTGTCATACCATACAATTATATTTCCACATAAAAAATCCCTTTTTAGCAACCTTAAAGTAACAACATTTTAAGGTTCTAAAGTGTAAAACTCATATATAGACATATTTAATATAAGGTTTCAACGTAGCTATTTAGTGAGAAACTAATTTAACTTTTCCATTTGTATTCATTTGTCAATATAACTAAATTAAAAATGCATTTTCCTTCTTCACGGCAACACCAGAGATCGCAATTACATCAGTAGTCGCGAATATAAATAGAATGAAAAACAGATATATAAACATATTTTACACAAAGATTGAGTCTAGATGGTTAGTAACATAATTGTTTAACTTTATTTTAACAACACATTTAACAAAAGCAACAATTTCAAAAAATAACTCAACATCTAAAAACTAGCAAATACATCATAACTACCAAATACCCATCAAAGTACCCATTGTTATCCAAACTCAAATTCAAGTGAATCAGTGAAATGATGATTGCCTGAGTAGTGGCTCGGTGATTCCATGAGTTCCTGAATACTGCCTGACAGAGTGAGAAAGTACCTTCATTGCTGTTAGATAAATAACAGTTGTCACTATATCTCTGAATCATTGGTTATCTTCTTCTGTCAATATCAAATTACCTGTTTTACTGTGTACATACTTTTCTTTTGAGCAATATGTAAGTGAAATCTAGGTATCACACTTGATATATAATTGCATAAATGGCCCTCTAGAAACATACATTGCTTTGGTACTGAGCGTGCACATGCATGAGTAAGCTTCTAAAATGGAAAACAACATTTTGAAATTTTTCAAAGCAGAAAAACTTTTGCGAATGGCCATGTTTAAAGAAAAACACTACCCTCATTATATATATGAAATTTTCATCAGCCTTACTGTACATAGATCACCATATCAACATATATGCGATTTCCTAACAGATGTACACCTTCAAGCTTTCTTTCTCAAAATATATACCTGTCAGCATCTTTCAGCAAACTGCAAATACTCCCCATATATATAGCTATGTGGAAGCACAAAAACTATATCTCACCATCTAAGCATATGCAAAGAGGTCATATAAGTTAACACCACATTGACAAACACTTCCCAATACATACCTAACAATTATAACTTCTTTCTAATTCATATATTGGCAGACAACATGTTCTCATCTTTTATTTCTCACTACACTATTTCGGTTTAATACATTTACTAAAAGTACCACAACTCCCAGAATGCAAATGACAGATGTATCTATTCTGCACATGATATTTAAAACATTCTGAGTTCCTCATTTCAACTTTCCACAAAACTATACTGTTATTTTTTAATAAAATATACAATGTAATAAACAGGCACTAATTCATTTTTCTCTTTCTTCTCAAAACATTTACCACTAACCTCTTAAACACTCTAATAGATGCAGTTCATGTCATATTTTTTTCCTCATCACTGTGATAATCCTTTTAATCAAACTCTAATCATTTCTAATGTGCATTTAAAAATATTTACAATATTATATACATATCACTGAATTCAGTTTGTAGATTATATTGTTGTTTTAGCTGTTTTTGCTTAGTTTTGACACCATTAAGATTTGTAGAAACTAGGCACAAAAATGGCACACCACTCTCCTACAAAGCAAATCTAAATTGGCAACCTCTTCAACATTCCACTCTATCATCATGAGAAAGACAGCAAATGAAATCATGTCTTTTGTTTTAGACTACTGCATCTACACTTGTAAATGGTTAGCAGTTGTTAACCCTTTCCCTCTCTTTCGAAACAAGGTTCCTGTCACCACTGAGACTTTATTTTGAAAAACAAGAGTTCAAACTGATATCTAGCTTAAATTTTCTGAAATGTAAATACTACACAACAGTTTATTACATACTCCTGAGTAGAAATTAAAATGTGTCATTACTTCCATTGTGTCATCACTCCTCAACTTTTCAAAAAAGTTCAGTCTCTTTAGTCCCCTTCTCCCAGTACAGTTTTAGCTCAGTGTAGCTGGCAACCCAGTGGAGCCAGTAGGTCAAAAGTTTGCAGAACAGTCTTTAAGGAACATGTTGCTTTGAAATATGATACAGCGGGTGTGGTTTCCTCTACTAATTCAAAACCATTCCATTTCTGTGTTACATTTCTTTTTTTAACCTCTTCCATGTGTCAGATGGCCCCTGGATGTCTGAGGTCACATTGGGCATGTGCGGAGGATGGCCGGGGTGGCGACCGTTCCGCGCACATGTGGGATTCACCCGCACTGTGGGGGATTCCAGCTGCGTCGAAGCGGTTAAAAAACAGCCAATAATAAGACTTCTTTCTGACCCATTCAACACACTATCTAATTTTGTTTCATGCTGACAGCATCCAATTATATATATATATATATATATATATATATATATATATATATTACCTACTGGCGGTCGCCAGTAGGTATATATAGTTAGGATTTTTTCTCTATGGGTTTTTTGAAAATTCTATGTCTAATAACTTTGCCGTTTGTGGACGGAATTGGCTGAAATTTTCAGGAAAATGGCACATTTTGTTTCTGAGCAGCCTTTGAAAATTTGGGGGGGTTCGTCAAGGGGGGGCCGAGAAAAAAGGGGGGTCCCAAAACGCGTTTTTCCCATGTTAATTTCCATAGGGCGGTTGGCCTCACTTTTAGCCCGAACGGCTGAATGGATTTGCACGAAACTTGGCAAAATTGTAGGGACTGGTAGCCCGATGTGCCTTTTGTAGGTCTCAATATATGTGCTCCAGTGGATTTTGAGAAATTAACGTTTAAAAAAAGATATATATCTGTAAGCGCGGACCAGGCAGCGGTCTGGTTCGCGGACTTTTCGCGCAACGGAGCTTTGTGAAGCGAAGCTGATTGGTTCTCCGGCGTCTGTCAACATTCCAAACAGTCCGTAGCGGCCGCCATCTTGTCTCTCGGTAGGATCGAGAGACAAGAGGAGGCGAAAGCGAAGGGGCAAATGACCATAAGGGGGAATAGTAGATCCTCGCTGACCCCCTAGGTTTGATGTGGAGGTTTTAAAAGGGCCCCGCGGGGCAAAAAAAAAAATAATAATAATAATCGAACGGCTGAATGGATTTGCACGAAACTTGGCAAAATTGTAGGGACTGGTAGCCCGATGTGCCTTTGCTAGGTCTCAATATATGTGCTCCAGTGGATTTTGAGAAATTAACGTTCAAAAAAAGATATATATCTGTAACAGCGCTCCGCTTCGCGTACTTTTCGCGTTACGGAGGTTTGCGAAGCTGATTGGTTTTTCGGCGTCTGTAAACATTCCAAACAGTCCGTAGCGGCCGCCATCTTGTCTCTCGGTAGGATCGAGAGACAAGAGGAGGCCAAAGCGAAGGGGCAAATGACCATAAGGGGGCATAGTAGATCGTCCCTGACCCCCTAGGTTTGATGTGGAGGCTTTGAAAGGTTCTCGCAGGGCAAAAAAATATATACAGTTTTTTTAGTTTTTTTGCGTGGAGTGCGCTCGGTTCGCGAACCGGGAAGCGTTCTGGGGAGCGTACTTTCTTGAAAATTAGTGAAAAAAGTTAGAGTACAATAATAATTGTGAGTGATCAGATGTAGGGTAGCTCTGAGAAGAGCTTTTGGGTTTATGGTACATTTAGGTACTTATAAGTAGGTACCAATGCACATTCTTAAATTCAGAGTGAAAACTCTGTTGCCCTCATCTGAGAAGTGAACTCCATCTCCTCTGTAGATATCTTGCATGTAGTAACGCAAGTTATTGTTGTACAGGGAGCCCATTCCATGGTCTCTCATGTAAGCTGAAACAGATTTGTTTACATGCTTCCTCGATTTCTCAATTTGTGGACAAAATTGGTTCGACCACCTCCATTTCTGTCTTTGGCATATATTTGAATATACCAAGGCAGTCTGAGGAAAAAGTGCCATCAATTGCTCAAAGGTGTCCTTTAAAAGCATTTCCAGACCTACCCCAGTCAAAGTGCCCAAATCATTACCTCCACAGTGCACAATTAACAGGTCAGGTTTTGGCAAATGCATAAAGGTTTTCACCAATGGTATCAATTGGTGACATTTTAATCCTCTGTGGCCAAACCACTTAATTTCCACATCTTGTAAATTGAGGTTAGGTAAATTCCTGTTTTCAGCGTACCTTTGAGCCCAATAGATGTAGCTATGTCCAACAATCCAGACAGAAAACATGGCGAGAGAAGGTTCTCCTGCAGTCAGATGAAGTGTGGCAATGAAATGGCAGTTGAAAAAATGAGAGTGTAAAATGAAAAAAACTGAGGAGTTTCTGTGT
This sequence comes from Lissotriton helveticus, assembly GCF_964261635.1. Classification (NCBI taxonomy): domain Eukaryota; kingdom Metazoa; phylum Chordata; class Amphibia; order Caudata; family Salamandridae; genus Lissotriton; species Lissotriton helveticus. The sequence goes on along the minus strand of NC_136063.1, from coordinate 1,701,112,368 downwards.
TAATGAAGCAGTAAGAGTGATTGGTGGATTTTGATTGCTGAAAACAGAAAGTTAGTGTGCATGGATGAGTTCGTTGAAAGATGTATTTTGAGTGGCGAAGAAAAAATCATTAAATGAAAGAATGCTTTGGATATGCAGGTGCACTGAGAGTTCAGAGTTCAATTGCAACATTGTTGTGTGAGAGGTCTTGCAAGAGGTGGTTGCTATGCAGAAAAAGCAGAGAGGGGGCAGAGGGGGGAAGGGTTTTGCTTTGAAAAAAAGTGAGGGAAGAGTTTTGATTGGGTGACATGAGAGATCTGTGTGAGGAATTACAGCATTTCTGTGCTTTTGATAGCTGCAGACTCTGGAGTGCATACCTTTTGCTCTGCTGAAGACAAATTGGTGTGTTTCTGAGACTGTTTTGAAACTCAAAGTATTTGCTAAGGTGAGAAAAAATTTCTTTAATTTAGATAGAAAATAGTGTGCTTTAAGGAGAAAATTATGAAGAAAGTTGTGTTTTTCAAATGTTGCTTTGTCTCAAGTGTTTCACAAATAGATTTTGTTTCTTTGAGAAATTGTAATTGGAGAAAATGTGAAGTATTAGTACTGACAGGGTTTTTATGTGCATAGGAGCTGTGGAGTGTTTTCAAATTATGACTTGTAAATCGTTTTTGAGAAAAAGCAATGGTTTTAATATTGATGAGAAGGACATAATGGTGTCTGCTTCTTTATAAGGTAATTGAGAGTCTCTGATGTTATTTTTCCCATTTCAATGTAAGAAGTTTGTCTGTGGAGCAAATTGCTTGTAAATATGCTCCCACCTGTGCATGGCAAATTTAGATTTTGAATGTTTCCGTTACATAGGCATGTTAAAGGTGACTGAAACATGCTGCAAAGGCAATCAAAAAATGCTTTTATGTGTCTTAAGGACATTTTAAGTCATTTCCCCATGTGCAGTGTTTTCAAATTATGAGTTGAAAATCGTTTTTGAGGTAAAGGAATGTTTTCAAAATTTATGTGCGCCATATGACCCCAAATTTTTTTTTCAGGGGTGCAGCAGGGTGTTCTTGAGATACCCCTGCACCGTCGGAAAAATTCGTAATTTGCGATGAGGTAATTGCTAATCGCAAATTGCACCTTCATTCCTATGGGCCTCCTGCTGCATGGAAATGAATGGGTAATCTTGCTGAAATGCAAAGTCGAATCTGTATTTAAAAGGGTCTGCACCTCTGTACGGGTGTTCGCTATGTGAAGCACGAAAGTTTCACGGGCCGAACTCAAGGCCACCTCTCTCTGAGACAAAAGAGCTCTTATTCTTGCCATGCTGTTGAAATGTGCTCCCAAGTTTGGTATTTGTGGCCAGATTGAAAACTCCCTATGTTCATGTGTGGGAGGAAATAGAACATTTCTGCAGCAAATAACCCGTTCATTTACTGTTACGATAAAATGAATACTTTTAATTAACCCAGAACAATCTTCATTATTGAGCATCAAATAACTACCATTTTCCAAGAACTTGAACGTGGGGATGATAGCAGGAACTGGCGTGCCTTGCAACACGCAAGCCATATTTGGTCGGTGTTTGTTGCATGAACCGTGTAACTGTCTGTGCCTACACATTAGTGAATGATCTGGCGTCTCAGTGCATTCCTCTCCATTCAGATAAAGTTCTTGATCATCTTTGAAAATCTGTATGTGTATGGAAGCGATCAGACTTGATGAAGAAAACCACTACCTAAAGGTTAATAACGACCTATTGGTATATATTTCATACAATTTGAAAACTTATATAAAGCAAAAGGCAGCGTTATTAAACCGTGGATAAGGCACGTTGCCAAAGCAGTCAACCTTTTGGATTTATACTGGAAATGTTAAAGGAAGAATTACGGAGTAGGGCCTGTAAATCTTTAATAGACAACGAGTAAAATTACTCCAACCATCGTATTCCTCTAACTCCGGGATAGTAGGGGTGTTTAATTTTTTAGAAGTAGCCAATCCAAAGCATTTGGTCTGGGAAATTGTTTCATTCACAAACAACATATGTTTTGGGATGAGACATGCACGGTGGAAAGCCTCAGTGCCTTGTACCTGCCAGGTTCGTGAACCCCAAACTGATGTAGATCCTGGATATTTTTACTCTGTATTACGTTAGCATGGTCTCATTACTGGTTTAAACGCCATTTTTCCTTTTTTGTAACTTCTGCACACGACACTTAGTTGTTGCTTTAGCTTTCAGCCTACCTGCGTCAAGATCTATGCCTGCTTCAAGCAGGCGCAGGGTTTTGATGTAGCTTTGTCCTATCTGATTGTAAATGCGGCACACCGTGGGTGGCAGAGCAGCGGTGCACGTTAACTGGTGCATCCCTGGGGATGTGCTAGTTAATATAAATCTGCCCCTTTACATTTAATTATGTGCAGGGGACACAGAGTAGGTGAGGTTTATCCAAGGTTAAGAAGAGATGAGTCCTGTTCAGTGAAAAATTGGAGATAGGCTTCAGTATATTATATACTTAAGTAGTGTGTTAAGTTTTTGATGACTGTTATTAATTTACTGTTGGGTAATAGTGGTTAATAACATTTTTTATTATATTTTACCACAGATTCAACTGCAGATTATTTCAAGATTTTAGGATGCCTAGCAAAGAAAGAGTAAGAAAGGCTGGAAAACGTCAAAGACAGCAGGAGCATGGAATATTGCAGCAGTCCTCTAACAAAAAGATTTGTCAAGTCACCAAGAAAGCACCGGGTAAGAGTCGAAAAACAGTCATAAGAAATATGTGTAGTAAAAAAAATATTACTACAGAAAATGTTTCACTCCAGAAAAGGAGAATGAATTCAAATGGTAAGGAAAGGCCAATGAGAAATGTTACTGCTAGAGTAAGAGATAACTCTATGCATGAAAGTAGAAGGAAACAACAGTTTAGGGATATTCGTAAACGAATGTTCCGCAACAGGATAATTGGGAATTTGTTAAAAAATATTAAGAAAGGTCAGCAGAAAGTGGTTTTTTATAAGAGAAAAAAAATAGTTGAGAAAGTTATTGATCAGGCATTTGAAATTAAACGTAAGTTATTTATTTTGACAATCAATAGAATTAGGAAGCTAAACAAGGTAATTTATGATTTCAAAAGAAATAGTAGATGGAAGAGAATAGTTAATCGTAGTAATTTTTGTGAAGTTTTTTCTGGAGAATGGATGCATAGTTCAAGCTCTGAGGCATTTTTTAATGAGGAGAGTTATTTCCAGGATAATGATTTGGTGCATGCAGTTGACACCAGTGGTCGAGCTTATGAAGTGAAAGATGGTTGTCCAGTTGAAAAAGAAAAACTTGTGAGAACAGAGATAGAAGAGGTGTTAGGTAATGAGGTTTTAGGGAGACGTCCTAAGGGTCCTGTGTACACCTGGAAGTGTAGTAGTATTTGCAGTGTACGACAGGATTCCATCAATTTGCTTTGTGATTTTATACGGTCATTTAGTAAGAAAAGTTTGAAGCAGAAAATGAAGTTGTTGCAAGAATTAGATCCTTGCAGAGTGAGAGAAGTGATAGGTTTGCATGGTCATTCACTGGCTTGTCTTTCCAGGAGAGTATGCCAGAGTGTTTTTCATCATTTCAGGATGCTAGCAGTGCATCATAATAAAGTGAGGAAATTAGTTAGAATGTTGTATTATGCTAAGAGTCCAGCAATTATGCTAAAACAATTATGCGCTGCTCTTTTGCATGGTTCTGAAATAGATGTGAAGAATATATGTGAAGAAATTGAGTTTTGTTACTTTGGAAGTAAAGAGGAGAATGTTGAAATTGACCAAGAAGAAGAGAGTAATGTGGAAGATAGTGTACAGGTTTCCAGTACAGATAATTTCCAGAGGGAAATTGCGACGTTTGAGGTGAAATCAAGTGAGAGGCCAAATTTCACTTGTGTGTGTTGTCGACGCACTTATTATAAGAATCAGACTAAGTTAGTGGATTTATATGGAAAAAGTGAAAGGGAAAATAATAGTGAATGGAAGGATTTTACAACATACTTGATGGTAGAAAATTGTTTTGATTTGGGATTGGATCAACGTGTGTGTACTTATTGTTGTAACAAATTAAATCAAAACCAGATGCCTGCTAGAGCAGTTCATAATAATCTGGAATTGGTTGAAATTCCTTCTGAATTGAAGGATTTAAATACTTATGAATCTATTTTGATTCAAAGTATCCATCCCTTTCAGGCTATTGTAAGAATGGAGCCAAAGACAGGGAAATTGCCTCCATCAGATTTACAGAGAGGATTAAAGGGAAGAGTTGTTTATTTGCCTCTAGATTTGAAGAAAAACATTAACACAATTGGAGTAGAAAAAGTGGAAGAGGAACCTCTGGTTATCTTAGTTAATGGGGTTCCGACAAAGAATAAGAAAATATGGCAAGATTTAGTAGATGTTAGGAAAGTCAAAAGGGCAACATTGTATTTGAAAAAATATAATAAATACTATAAAAATGTATATGTTGCAGAAGAGGAAGTAAGTGAGGAAGAGGATAGCGATTTGTGTGCTGGTCAAATTGAGAAAGTAGAACCCTGTACTAGTGAAGAAATATATGAACATTATAGTGTTCATCCTTTGCATTCCAAGGAAGTCATGGGGAATGCTATTGAGTTGTTTCAAATGAAACAAGCGAAAGGGAGTCCCATTAGTGTTTGGGAGGAAAGTTTGGAAGCTCGGTGTTTCCCACAGCTTTTTCCAACAGGTCAGGGAGGAAGATATGATGAGCGACCTCATCAAATTCCTGCTTCTGAATACCGGACTTTGCGATTGTATGCAGGAGATCCTAGGTTTCGACAATGCATTCCTTATTTGTTTCATCTCCTGTTTGAAAGCGATCTGTCTGGACTGTCATATGCAGTGAACCACATCTTGAAATGTGGTATACACATGCAAAACATCTCGGCAAGTGACTTTATGGATAAAGTCAATGTCCAAGACAGTATTTTGGATTCTCACCTGATTAATCTCATGGCGTGTCAGCGTGGTACTAATGAGTACTGGTACCGTCGTCATGGTGATTTAAAATGTATGCTGAGGAACTTAGGAACTCCCACATGGTTCCTCACTTTGAGCTGTGCTGAGTATGGCTGGGAAGACTTACTTGAATTTCTACGAGAGGCAAATGCTAACGTAGAAAACATCGAATTCAAGACACCCGGAGAACTGTGCTCTTTGGATCCAGTCAATGTATGTAGGTACTTCAATCATAGATTTGAAGGTATGATGTCTTTCATCATGAATAAGAAGAATCCACCTCTTGGAGAGGTGTTGGATTTCTTATGGAGGAAGGAGTACCAAGCAAGAGGTGCTCCTCATATACATATGTTGCTGTGGATCAAGGATGCACCTAAATTTGGAACGGATGCAGACGACTCAGTGATGAGTTTCATAGAACAGTATTCTACGTGTGCTGTTCCAAACGCAAAGGAGAAAAAAAGCCTAAGAGAAAAAGTTCTACGTTTCCAAAGCCATCGATGTGGAAAGTACTGTCGTCGTAAATTCCGGAACAAAGACAAGTTCTACACCAAATGTCGTTTCGGCTTTCCACGATCGGTGATTTCTAAAGGAAGAGTGAACAGTTTGATGTCTTCGCTGCGACATAATGTGATGAAGAAATCACCTAAAAACACATACAATTTGAAGAGGAACGAAGAGTCTAAGTACATCAACGACTACAACCCGGTGATTTTGTCCATGTGGAATGCTAACATGGATATACAGTTTGTGGCTGATAACTGTATGGCTGTGGCTAGGTATGTGACATCTTACATCACCAAAAAAGAGAAGACAGAATTGAAGGATATGTGGGAGGACATTTCCCATGAAAAGAGCCTCAGCAAGAAGTTGTACAGTTTCAGTCTGAAGATGTTGTCGCATCGAGAAATCGGAGCTTACGAATGTTCTGACCGGTTGTCTTCAGCAAGTCTCTATGCCAAGTCCAGGAGTATCGTTTTGGCGAGTGTTGGTCTTGCTGCAAAGCGTAATCGAGTTCTGAAACCTGTGCGGGAAATTGAGTATTTGGCGGAAAAGGAGCCAAACAGTACCGACATTTTGAAGAGCAACATGTTGGATACATATTATCCAAATCGAAGCAGTCACCTCGAGAATGTTTGTCTGTATGAGGTTCTGCAAAATTACATATTCAAGAGGAACATCAAAGAAGATACTGAGAAAGGAGTGTATGCTGTAATAGGAAGTGAGGGATGTCTGGTCAAGCAAAGAAAATGCCACTTGATAAACCATCGAAAATTGAGTGGCGAATCTCCTGAAAAAAAGGAGTTTTTCTATTTAGCACTTTTGCAACTTTTTAAGCCTTGGCGTGCAGAAGAGGAACTGCTTGGAGATTTCCTCTGTTACGAAGACTCTTTCAATGCTGCCAAGGAGACCATAGAATGTCCTGCTTTTTCCAAATATGTAGAAATGTTGAATGTGGAAATTGAGCAGGAAGCAACGATTGCAGCCGAGATTGCCAGAGACAGTTCTCAGGACAGTCAGAGTTCTGCTTCATTGAGTCAGGATCCACTAGGAGGACCTCTTATCGAAAATGAAGCTGCCACTGCTATGAATGAAGTGGAAAGAGCCATGGCACATGCTCAGGAGGATGCGGTTAACTTAGAAGAGTTGGAAAGACAACTCAACGTTGAGCAGAGGAAAATATATGACGAACTTACCATGCAAATTGATCATGGATTAAGTCATGATAAGAAAGAGTGCTCATGTACGTCGTTGAAGCCTGTCCGATTGTACGTGAGTGGAGAAGCGGGAACTGGAAAAAGTTTCCTTATTAAAGCAATTTCATGTTATTTGCAGGAAAGGACAGAGTCATCGCTGTCTTGTGTTGTCACCGCTCCAACTGGACTGGCAGCACATAACATTAAAGGGATTACTTTACATCGTTTACTGATGCTGCCAGTGGAGCATGACAACAAATTAGAATATCACAAGCTATCTGGAGATGCTTGTTTTGAAGTTTCAAGAGTCTTGAGGAAAATGAAACTTCTTATCATTGACGAAGTAAGCATGGTTTCCAATGTCATGCTTGCCTTTGTGCATTTGAGAATGCAAGAAGTTCTCAAAACAGAGTATGATGTGTTATTTGGTGGCAAACACATCATTGTTTTTGGAGATCTTCTGCAGCTGACACCAGTGAAAGGGCAACCTGTGTTCAAAATGCTCACGCATGAAGATACCAGGAAGTGCTTAGGGAGTATTGGCAACGTCAATATATGGTTAAACTTCAATTATGCTGAACTGCATGAAAATATGCGTCAGGCAAAGGATGAAGTTTACAAGACTATTCTACAAGATGTTAGAATTGGAAAAGTGACCGAGCATGGGAAAGAAGTTTTACATGCACGATTACTGACAAATTTATATCCAGACGAAGATGTTGTGCCTGAGAATATTTTTCAGAAAGTTACTGAGAAAAAATATGGAATATGTTTGATGCCAACTCTTGCAGAATGTGCCAAATTCAACAACAAAATGTTGTATTTAGAAAAGCAAGAGATTGTGAAATTGGAAGCTATTGACAGAGTAGAGCATATGGGATCAACAATTATTTTGTCTGAGAATCTGAAAACAAAATTGGATTCATTAGAGAAGAGTATATCTAAAACTGCGGGTTTTGAAAAGACTCTGAATGTGTGCTTGAACTGCCGTATAATTTTAAGAAGGAATTTACATGTTGAAAGAGGTCTGGTAAATGGATCAATGGGTAATGTTGTTGATTTTGTGAAATACAGAAATAGAGATGGAATTGAATTTTTAAAAATTAAATTTGATGGCATTGAGGAAGTACAGCTAATTGCTCGTTGTTCTGCTAGATTTTTGCTTGTAAAAGACTTATATGTTCGTCGTAAGCAGTTTCCTGTTTGCTTGGCATATGCGGTGACAATCCATAAATCGCAAGGTTTAAGTGTAGACTGTGCATTGGTGAATATTGGCAGTTCTGTGTTCAAGGAGGGTATGGCATATGTGGCATTGTCACGAGTTAGGACTTTATCGGGATTGTACTTGATTGAGTGTGATGTCACAAACATTTGTGCGGATCTAGATTGTGTTAAGGAATACAATAGGTTGAGAAGAGAGTATGCGCCACATTTGCCTCAGTATCCTTTGTTTGAGAAACGTGTGGTAGGCCGGAAACGAAGAAATGTGACCAATACTGGGGAGGTTGTAGCAAAAAGACGAAAAGTTGATGAACCTGAAATTATAAGCAGAAACAAAAAGGATTCTGTTGAAGATGTTGTTGGTTTTCAATTTGAAAACAGTTCTGGTGTCAACTGCTATGCTAATGTAGTGGTTAATGTTGTCTTTTCTCTAGAAACTTTAAAAGAACAGATTGTGGTCAATTCGGATCAAAGATTTTGCAGTTTGTTAAATTCTGTGTTAGAGAAATGTAGCACTGATAGAACAAACATAGAAAGTGTGTCTGAAATTCGAAATCTGTTAGACAGATGTTCAGGCCAAACACAATTCTCTCAAAATAGTCAGCAAGATTGTCAGGAGTTTTTAATGTATATGCTTGATGTATTGCATGATGAAGGTGTAGATGTAGATCACCTGTTTGGGCTTTCTTATCAATGGCAGCATGACTGCGAGAACTGTAGGGTATCAGCTACTACTAGTGTAGACTCAGAAAGATTTATATATTTAACTTTGCCAGACAGTAAATCAGTCTCTTTTAATAAGCTAGTAAAAGCAGCTGATCACAACATGGAGTGTAGCCAATGTAAATCTGAAATGATGTCCACTTTATTTATACGAACATATGGCCAGTATGTCATTTTAATGTTCCAACGATGTAGGCCTGATGGAACAAAATTGACAACTTTAATTAAAAATTTTGTGGCTTCACAGTTGTCAATATCAGGAAGGACTTTTGTAACTGTAGCAATTATATATCATGATGGTCCTTCAATAACATCAGGACATTATACAGCTTATTTAAAGTGTAGAAATGGCTGGTCATTCTGCAATGATTCTGTTTTAATTTTCAAAAAAAAATTGCCATATGACCTTAAAAACTCTTACCTGGTGTTTTTAAAACCAAAATTTTAGGGAAAGATTCTCGGGATGTGCTCTGAGGAATTTCAAGAAGTTCTCATGGCTCCTACACTATTTGGCCTTGAGGATAAGTGTAGTACAGAGACATAACTTTTTACCATAACACTGGACGTTATTGAGAAATACGTGCACTTTGAATGAGTTCAGAAAAACTATTTCTTTTTATAAGCTAATTGAAGCAGCGAATCAAAACATGGAGTAGAGGGAATGTAAGTCTGCAATGCTGTCTACTGTTTTACATTGCTTTGTGATTAAAAGTGATGTAGAGAATTAAATAATTGTACTAGTCATAAAGGTAGTGTAAGTCTGCTTCATAGTAAGCAGTATCAGTGTGATAGGAAATGTAGAACATGATTGAGCAAGAAGGGGAAGATATTACTAGTCCAGGATTGTGTAAATGATCTTCAACATTTTAATTCTGAAAGTTGCGGAAATGCGAAAAGACGGGATTGGCTTACAAGAAATCCAAGAGTTATACATGGCTCTGACACGATTTGGCCCTGTGGAATCGTGTGGTAGAGAGCGAGAAGTCATTTATTGTATGTAACATGTTTTTGAAAACGATGGAGGTTTTCTTTCAGAAAGTGGCGGGTTGAAAGTAATAACAGCACAACAGAGTGTAAGCTGTTCATAGGACATCCTTGGCCGTCATGGAAAGTAAGTTAACTTTAAGGAGTTCTGAATTCTGATTTGTAATGTATGGGTTTTTTAAACACAATCATTTTGATTGTGTTTTTTTTTCCCCGCTGTTATATGATGAATACCTTCAAGTCACTGTTTTAGTGAAATTTGATACATTCTGAGAACAGCAAAAATAAACCATTTAACATGTATAATTAATTCTGTTCTGTTTGCATTTATGATGTACATGTAGAACTGTGTAGGAGGCATGGAGAAGGTGAGGCTTCTGTCAGTGTCAAAGTTGTTGCATACAGTGCTCATATTCTACGTAGTCTTTTATATTTCATTACTTTCACTGTTTCTGACAGATCTAAAAAATTTTTTTTTAAAAGAACAGTAAGTATAAGGGAAGGAAACAGACAGTTATGTTAAAAGAAACACAGCTATAGGGAATAAACTAGGGATACTGTTACCCGCAATCCTCTGCTGATGATGTCACTGAGCATGTCATGAATGATGTAATATGTGACATCATCAGCAGTGGATTACGGGTAATAGTATCTCTAGTTTACTCCCCTATAGCTGTCTTTCTTTTAACATAACTGTCTGTTTCCTTCCCTTATACTTACTGTTCTTTTTTATAAAAAAAATTTTTGGGTTCGCTTCCGGTTCGCGTACCGGGGAGCGAACTGGGAAGCGAACTAAGAGAAATAGAGGTTGGCACAGTTGCAAATATTGTACCAATTTTTTTATAACGGGGAGGTAGTTCTGAAAAGAACTTTTTTTTAAATTGTTTTTGTTGTTTTATATTTTTTTTATTATTTTTCTGAACATTTTTTTACTTTTTTTGAATTTTTCTGAACAGTTTTATATTTTTTTTGTTTTTTTTTCGGAGGTGGCAACGAAAACGATTCATTGTAAAGGGCTCAACAGGAGGAAGAAAACAAAAAAAAGAATTTATTGTTTGGGGAGTTTCGGACAAACATGAGCATGATTGTTAATAGCTCTGTTGATCAGAGTGATGCTACTTTCTGCGTAGCAAATGATTCCACTGCAATGTACGCAGACTTGTTTTACTTCACGAAATCTCGTTTGTATATTTGGCACCATCTCCCTGCCCTCTGGTCCCGTTACTTCCGGTACAACAGATCTTCTGGCCATAATAGGGAGATTATCTAGGTCGTCCTGTTCCTCTTCTTCCTCTTCTTGCTGAATTATAACTTTAGCAGGTGGTCCACTCTTCCTTGGATGTGGTGGAGGTGGTGGGGAAGCACCAGCTGAAGCTAGTAAAGAAGCCATTGCTCACTGGTAACAAAGGGTCTTTCTCTCACAATGATGAAAGTCAGAGTGAGGAAAGAAGGAGGGATTTTCACCATTTGGGAAAAAAAATAGTTCTCAACCAATGAAAAGTGTTCATTTTAGATCATATGACCTAGTCTTACATCATTAGGAAACCGAAAGTGAAATGAACCAATGAAAAGTGTTATTACCAAGTCACATGACCTGCTGTGTTTACGTTACGCGCTTTGCAGGGCCTCCCGGTTTGCTTCCAGAAACCTGTGCTTTGCGACTCGGTAAGCGTACGAGTTCGCTAACGTAGCACGTCATATGACGTATCACGCGACAACGCGAAACGTCATGCGGACGGGAGGCGTCACGATGTTGTTTTCTAACGCGGCAGTTGCGGTAAAGAAACGTTTACCGGCTCGCGGTCTATTTCGCGGCATCAAGGTCAGCTAACGGGAAGCTTCCCGATTCGCGAAGCGGGAACGAAGAAAAAAAAATATTTAAAAAAAAAAATTATTCATAAACATATAAAATATATTTTTGGATTTAAAGAAGAATACATTTTACAGCTACAGATATTAGCTGTTAAAAAACCAATGAAATTCACAGAAAAAACCATAGGTTATAGACCATATATAGTTAGGAATTAGCATTTACAAAACCTTGAAAATTCACTGAAAAAACCATAGGTTATAGACCATATATAGTTAGGAATTAGCATTTAAAAAACCTTATTTTACTCACACAAAACCATTGAAATTCCATATATAGTTAGTTGCACTAACTATATATCGCGCACCCGTAATCCACTGCTGATGATGTCACATATTACATCATTCATGACATGGTCAGTGACATCACTGATGACATCACTGATGACATCTCAAATGACATCACTGATGATATCTCATTTGACATCAATGGTCACATCAATGATGATATCATTAATGTGACAATACAATGCATCTCCTCACACTTTAATATAACCTCTGTTACACCCAGTGTTAAATACAGAGTATAATTTTTGAAACCATTGACACACCAATACTAGTTACTACATACCCACTCACTGATTCCTACGTCTACACACACATTCACTCATTCACCCATACAATCATTCATACATACAATCACTCATCTTTACAACACTATCATATGCACTCATACACCTATACAGACACTCACACTCTGCCACTCATCCATGGAGTTACTCACACACCTAGTCAGTCCTGTAAAGAATCAATCACAGTTGCATTTTCTAATCTACACAGTTAAACATAGAGTACCTTACATTTTAAAACATATACTAACACATACTTACTCTCTTATAGAATCACTGATACAAGTACACATTGATCTGCACAGAGTCACACACCTCCCAGCCAGTCATACACACACTCAGTCTCCCATACAAATACTTGTGCAACCAATCAATAACCCATATAGCTACTTATATAGCTACTGATCAACACATGCAGCAGCTTGCACAACAACAGACATGCTGATGCACACTTTCAGACAGTTTAGTCACTAACCCGTGCATTTAGTAAGACGCATTTAATCACTCACTCATACAGTCAATCACGCACCTACTAAAACCTTCATTCAGACACTTATACATCCACTCATTCTTCAATATGTAAAACATATTTAAACTTTACAGAAACACATAATCACTGGATGTTGTCATCAGTGATGTCATTTGAGATGTCATCAGTGATGTCATCAGTGATGTCACTGACCATGTCATGAATGATGTAATATGTGACATCATCAGCAGTGGATTACGGGTGCGCGATATATAGTTAGTGCAACTAACTATATATGGAATTTCAATGGTTTTGTGTGAGTAAAATAAGGTTTTTTAAATGCTAATTCCTAACTATATATGGTCTATAACCTATGGTTTTTTCAGTGAATTTTCAAGGTTTTGTAAATGCTAATTCCTAACTATATATGGTCTATAACCTATGGTTTTTTCTGTGAATATATATATATATATATATATATATATCTTTTGTAAAAAAAAATCTCCACTTTAACTCCTTTTCCTTTGGAAAACTCCCTCATTCATCTCCAGACTTCTCCTGACTACTATTGCTCCTTTACTTTACAATGCTCATAGTATGGATTGTTGGCCAGAGCAACATCTTTTGGGCTAAAGAGGCTGGACAGGACCTGGGTTTGCCAAATGTGCAGATTTCGTGGTTTGCCCAGAGAGGGTTAAAGTTGTATCAATTACTGGCTTTGGTTAAGTCCATTGCGGATTCCCAAGCTCATCACCTCATGATTGTGCACTGTGGTGGCACTGACCGAGGCACATTGGGGCCGATTCACCGAACTAATTTACGACAAAATCCTAAACTTACTACTTTTGGTATTCACAGAAGGCATTTAGTAGTCTTAAGTTAGGATTTGGTCTTAAGTTAGGATTTTGTCTTAAGTTAGGATTTTGTCTTAAATTAAGATTTTGTCCTAAATTAGCATTGTGTCTTAAATTAGGATTTTGTCCTAAATTAGGATTTTGTCCTAATTTAGGATTTTATCTTAAATTAGGTTTTTGTCATAAGTTAGGATTTTGTCCTAAGTTAGGATTTTGTCTTAAGTTAAATTTAAGACAAACTTAAGCTACATTTATTTATGTATTTATAATTTCTTCAGGCTGAGGCAGTCTGAGTTTGTCAGAAAATTGAAGGCAAATGGCCCGGGTATATACCTCTAAAGTGATGATGGGTGAAATAAATGAAAGAATGGGTTTTAGGCAAAGTAATCTCTCAAGCAGTTTGTCAAAAAGTTTAGCTTATTTATTTAAGTTTCTATCCTAACATATTCAAGTATGCACCATTTAGTTCTGTTTTATACTGTGGATGTTTAATATTGAGATATTGATTTTAATTAATTAATTGATTGTGCTGTTTTTATCCTTATACCTTCTTACATATTACATAAACTGTTTCTTGTTGTGATTACTGTTTTTAATATATCACATAAATGCTTTTTTTATGTGTGCTTTTATACTTTGTTTTAAACCATATGAAGCTTACTTGACCTGACCAGTAAAAAACCCAAAGGTTACCAGCGCGTTATAGTTAGGTTCAGATTTTACACACATAAAACCATAGAAATTAAGCAGTTATACTTATAGTGTTGTCAAGAAACTATAACTCGTGCCCTAAGGTAACTATAAGTCACACCCTGCTATCTAGTTTCTTCAAAATTATTTTATTTAGAAGATGTCATGACTGATGTAATATGTGGTCTAAGCACTGCATGGTGATGTTGCGAGTTATATTTGTTTCTTGAGATAACTATTACTATAACCACTGAACTTTTATAGTTTTATATGTGAAACCTATCTATTACATCCCTTTAATCTTTGCTTTTCATCAAATTTCTAAGTATGATGTCAATGACCATGTCATGAGTGATGTAATATGTGAGGTCATAAGCAGTGCATTGCAGGGGCGTAAGTTATAGTTAGCTTAGGTAGATATAACTGCTGAATTTTAATGGTTTTGTATGAGTGAAATCTGAGCCTAACTATAACATCCTTGTAACCTTTGAATTTTTCAATGAATGACCAAGGTTTTTATAATTCTATTTCCCAACTATAACATCACTGTAACCTTTGATTTCTTCATTGAATTTCTAAGGTTTTTCAAATTGTATTTCCTAACTAGAACATTCCTGTAACCTTTGTTTTTTAAGTGAATTTCCATGATTTTTTTTAACTAGTAGCAGCATTTGTAGAGTGGTGGACAAAGGGGATAGGGCTTCCAACCAGCTGTCAGGAATCCCACTATGTGGGACTTAATGAAAGTAATAAGAGGGCTTCTTGGCACCCAGGACCCTCAGCATCCAAGAGGACTTTATCCCCCAATCAGAAGTGCAACAGGAGGTGCATGTGAAGATTGGTGGAGAAAGGAGGTGGGACCTCCAAACAGCTCTGAGCAATCGCACTATGTGGGATTCACCGGATGTAACAGCAGGGGCTCTTGGCCCTTAATGACCCTCAGCATACAAGTGGACTTCATCCCCCAACCAGTAATGCACCAGAAGGCACGCTTGAAGAATGGTGCAGAAAGGCGGTGGAGCTTTGGACCAGCTCTAAGCAATCCCACAGCATGGGACCTACTGGGGCAATAGGAATGGTTATTGGCCCCCAAGGAACCTCCGAAGTTAAGGGTACTTCATCCCTCAACCAGTAGTGCACCAGGAGCTGCATTTACATAGTGGTGGAGAAAGGGCCTTGCCTTTGATGACCTCTCTGCAATCCTGCTGTGTGGGACTTACTGTAGGAAGCAGAAGGACATGTCCGCCCCAATGACCATCAGAAGCCAATGGGACTTCATCCCCCAACCAGTAGAGAACCAGGAAGTACGCTTTAGAGTGTATGAGAAGTTTTATTCTAAATTTTTAACTTTATTAGAGGAGTGGGTTTCCCCTCCCCAGGACGCTTTCAGCCCTGGGGGTCCCACCACCCAGAGTAGCACCAATTTCTAACAGTGGCTGCATGGCTGCCCTTCATGGGTCGATTTTGAACCCAGGGACCCCATCCCCCAGGGCCTAACCTTTTTGAAATGATCAATGAGGGCCATGTGTCCTTCTCCATGGGTCGATTTTGACCCCGGGAAACCCATCCCTGAGGCCAGGCCATGTCTGCTGGGTGCTCCCAGGGCACCTAGTCGCCTCAGGGACTGGGTGAGCCTGAATGCCCCTGATAGAGCACGCAGGGACCAACTAGTTCAATATTACCATACTCACTTGGGCCCATATAACATTCACACTTTGAACTAGCCATTCTGCCTAACTAATTACGAATTTAATTCTCCCTATCAGTACTTTGAGTCCTTTTAGGACTTATACCTGTAAATCATGACTTACCAATCCTTGTCACCTTTGCTAAAAGTCCTAGGGTTCGAAAAGGGAGTTGAGTTTAAATAGGCAGTATTTAAAACATTTACCTTTCCTGTAATAACAACAGAGAAGTTTTAAAAGATTTATCTATGTAAGATTTTCTGAGTCAAAATGAGAAAAGCCACAATCTCATGACTATGACTTTTACAAGCAAGAATATAACCAGCAGGACATAAAGTTTGTAAGAAATCACAGTAACACCTTTAAAGATTGGTACCTGGGAAGGGTGCGAAAGGGAGATAGGACAAGGACATACCACATGGATTATATTTACCTAGAATGGTGCAGTGACCAAATACTGGTCAGGGCTGGGGAAAAAGACCATGGCTAGGCTCCCGACTAATCAGCTGCCCATGGGACAAGACAGGTGCAGATCAGGACAGGTGACCACCTCTAATTGCAACACCAGCGTCACACCCCTCTCTCTAGGATAAGCCAATTAGTACCCCGATTGGGTAATCGATTCTTCTGACAAAGTGCTCCGCCAGCACCTTTGTTCTTGATTGCCTATTGAGTGCGTTGGGTCAGTGACAGGTCAGCTATTTGGACAATTTCTAAACCTACCTTAGTTATACTATTTCGAGGGCAATGTACCACCCCTAAATGTTGCAAATCTATGTGGCCCCCTTTAGTGATTGGTTGGAAAGACGAGGAGAGGTCATCACACCATACTAAGATGAGATCATCTAAATTGACTTGAATTGATCAAGTTCCCACCCATAATTTATTTTCTCACGTCTTTATTCCACCCACCAATATTGGCATACAAATTATATACATTGTATTTATTTAAGTCTTCTTGCTTCCTCTTTAGAGGTCAGTAGAGCAGGTTCCCAGGAACATCATGGGTTAGAAGGGTGTTGGCAGCAATTTCGGAGCTTGAGTGCACTTACGCAGCATCGCCTGAGATGGAGGATGTGACAGTATTCAGGCCCAAAGTACGAGCTATCAGCAAAGTCAAAGAGAAACATATTAGACATATTAGAAAACAAAAATAAATTAATGCATTGTATACCACGTATCTCTACTCTAACCCCATTACTTTATTTTAACTTTTGCATTAATGGTTAAGAAAGACGAACAAGCTTAGTACAAGCTGCAGCATAAGCGTGAGCATGTGAGGTTTAAAGCGGCCATTTCTGTCACTAGTACGTAGAAGCGAGCAAATGCCTCTATAGCAGAGATACGTCATACCACGTAGATGTGGCGGACGCATGTGTAGTACAGTTCCCGCGTTTTCAACTGCCATTTTAGGACATTCGAGTTAATGTCAGTAAAAGTACGTAAGCAAACTTCCCCTAGATACTAGAAATGTCGTGAAATGCAAATTTTAATAGACTAAACATGTTGGTTAATATGTTATAAGTTATTTCGAGAGGGCTGAGTACAAGCAAGTCTCATTATATGTGAAACCTTGCTCCATCAATCCCCTCTTTGAGGATATTTTATATCATCACAAATTAGGGAACCAGATACCAACTTCAACATTCTTCCAGTTCAATTTCTTCAATTACTTTGGGAGTTCTTTTTCCACTCTCATTCTGGAAGACTTTCATTCTTTTTTATATATCCCGCTTTAATTTTCCATTTGAATCTCATCTAATTTTCTTTTCTACTGTTTCTCATTTACTGTATATCTTTTTCTATTTCTGCAGCATTTGCACCAAAGCATTATCACCAATATTATTAGTGATATTCCCATTATTGGCATCAGTACTTTATCTACAATACTTCTACCTGCATTAGAAATCCAATTCCCATTAGAAGAGAGACCATCAGTTAGTCTCTTCCATGCACTGTCAACTTCCAGTGATTTCAGTTCTTCTTCCAAATTAGTAATGTTCCTTACATACCTTTGAATTTCCACACTTTTATCTGGTATGTAAGTGCAACAATGTTGCACTTTCAACATTCAACAGACTCCACCCTTTTCTGCCAATAATATGTCAAGAGCAAGTCGATTTTGTAAAACCATGAATCTGATCACAACCAATTCGGTATTGATCAATAAGAATTCTCCAGCAGTGTCAGTCGATAAGCGAACCACCACTGTTGACAATTTACAGATTCTTTGAGTATTCAGAATTACTCCCACTGAAGGTATCAATGAACTAAATATATCACCTACAATTTATGAAAAACGAGCTCTTTTATATCGGGTTAATTCATTTTCGTGTTCATTGCTTCCAGTGATTCTTTTTACATGATATACTTTTGGGAATACGTTACAAAAATAGCAAATCCCATACCAATGATCAGGCAGCTTAAAGTAAGCTTTGTTTCCACAAATGTAATAGACTCCAGGAAATACTGGATCAGTTCCCCCTTTCAGTCCCCCACCCCCAAGTATGAGGAAATTGTGTTCACATTCACTGGAACTGATGAATAGATTGTTATAATCTGTTTTCTTTATATGGAGACAGATTGTCCCTTTCTTTTCAAAGTCCAAAGACTTAGCAGCATGAGGTTTGCCAGTTGCCATAAATTCCTCCCTTTTTAGCCTATTTGGGTATCTGGGGTTTCGGTTCTGTGGCTTTCTTTTGGAAATCCTGTCTCCTTTTCTCAACTAAATTTAAAAATATATTTTCCTCTTCGTGTAGTTTACATGTTAAATTGTCTTTGTGTGCATCAGCTATATCTATTGTTTCCATTGTTAGAAAATATTCACCTATAAATTGTGAATCTTTGCTACTAAGGACAGGATTCATTCTTCTACGGATAGGAATTCCAGAGAAAATGACACCTACGTTAGAATAATAATACCGTTGTCTTCCAGATGTATAAAACAGGCTAGTTAATATGCTACAGGAAATACCATAGGTTAGGGGTAGATGGTGGTATGTAACACCTTCAGCTATTGAAGGGGGTCATTTCATACAGATATAACAATCACTAATCTGTATAGTCTCTACATAATGTACTAATTGACTGGCAAATACATTAATATTAGTTTCGTTTCTGTTTCTAAAGTGATGTAATTCTATCTCATCTGGTGCTTCTAAGTCTAATCTATCTTGTTTGTGGTGTGCTATCTCTCCCTGTATACTAGTGTAATTTTGCTTAGCATCCATCAAACACGGTATTGCTATTGTCAGTCCTAGCCATACTGCAAGTACTATCAATATACCACATATGCATATTCTACAACATGTATTTCGGCAACATATTTTCGAATTTCCAGTAACTCTTTTATCAGCCATTTTTTACTAAGGAGGCTT
Organism: Lissotriton helveticus; assembly: GCF_964261635.1. Lineage (NCBI taxonomy): Eukaryota > Metazoa > Chordata > Amphibia > Caudata > Salamandridae > Lissotriton > Lissotriton helveticus. The sequence goes on along the minus strand of NC_136063.1, from coordinate 1,701,093,250 downwards.
AACCCCTCTTTGAGAATTTTAAACAGAATACACCTTTGGTTTATCTCAAGTTGGCCTCACTTCTTCAATATCTTGATCAGCAATCAATTCTTCATCACTGTCATCTCTGATTTCCAGATTTTTGAAATCCTCAAGGATGATGTATGCCCATTCAGGGCCTTTGATCTTATTTTTCAGGCGTGGACTTCTTCTTTGATTGCTTGTAGACGGTTCAGTGTGACTTGTCACTTCAACTACTTGTTCAGGCTCTTCATCTATTGTGACTAGGCGATATTTCAGTCTTTTAAGAAAACCAGGCCATTTATCACCTTTTCTGAGACTTTTAGCTGGCACTGTGCTTTCTGATTCTTCAAATGTTCTTTTGTTTACTTTAAGTTGTGGTGCAATTTGATTTTTGTCAACTTCAGGTTTCCTTTCTAACTCACCTTGTCCAGAGCTTATTTCTGTTGACTTGTTTCGCCTGGATGGATTCTTCTAAACTAATCTGACCTGATTCAGGATATGACTTTGTTGGGCCTGGAGTTTTTTCGTCGTCCTGAACCCGTTTTGCTAATCCTGTCTGGTCCTGTACAGGTCTTTCAGATTCTTGATTGTCTTCCGCCTGTGCTTTTGACTAATACCTATCTGTCCCTCCTCAGACAATGGAGTTCTGGTAGTGGTTTTGTTGGTCTGAGTATATTGCTCTTTCCTTCACTGATCCTCCTCACAAGTACCACTAGCTTGTATTTCTGTAATCTGAGTGTGTTCAGCTATGCCTATCTCATCCTCACTATCCGTCTAACTATCTAAATATGTCTGGCATCTTTTTTTTTTATCCTCATCTGCCCGACACACGTCCCTTAGATGCGGGGAAGACCACCCAACCACCTCACTGCCATTGGGAGCAACGCCCTGGAAATTGAGCCGCTACACACTTAGGCAGAGATTTTTATGAGTTGGTGGGAACAACCATACATCTTGTAACGATGTCTCAAGGCAACTTCATGCCAGTAAAGCCAGTATGTAAATGTCGAAATCTGGGCAGCCCACAATACTGAACTGTTGAGTAGGTGGGCTTAATCATCGGATATTTGGGGGGGAAAAAAAAACCCCAAAAGGACTTCACTTCCACTCTGTCAAAAATTTCCAAAATGTGAGGTTCTGGACTCTACATGATCTTTTCAAGTCTACCTTTGAGGTTTCATATAATGAGGTTAGCCATGCTGAGTGAGTGGGAGGGGCGGTGTCCACCCAATGTATGCATATCTGCCGTCTTGCCAACAGGATAGCATAAAACAAAAAGGACCGTGCTGCCCCTGTGATGTTCTGGTCGAAACCAAGAATGACAAATGGTAAGGATAAAGAAATGCTGGTTTTAATAATTGAATCCAAAGTTACTTTGATCTCCATCCAGTAAGTAGTTATGTGGGGGCAGTCCCAGAACATGTGTATGTCAGAAGCTGCTAACAGTTGGCATTTATTACAGCATTTCCCCTCTTGATATTTGGATAGACGTAAAGGGGTGAGATATGCCCGATGTAAAGTAAACAGGTGGTTTCGTCTAAGCCAAGCGGGTTTAATCAATTTATACAGAAGGGTAAAGGATTCTATCCACCTGTCCTCATCCAATGCCGCAATTTCTCTACCCCATAGCTCCATTGGGAGATGAAGGTCCTCATCTATCTCTTCCAGTATGGACCAATACCAAAGGGCCACCTCCTTACCTCCTATCTGTTTTTCGACTAGCTGTTGTTCTAGAGGGCTAATTCTACCGATATTAGGGTCTTTCCTGATTAATTCTCTGGCCCAGCTGCTAATTTGTGTGTATTTAAATCTTGACAGTGTCGGCCCTACTTTCTCCCTAAGGACTTCCCACGGTATCAAGATACCTCCATATAACAATTCACCCCATCTAGTAAGCCCAGCTGTAATTAGGGGGGTTGCCAGAGAATCTTGCAGGCACAGTGGAAGCCCAGGGGAGTCCCAAATTTGAGCGTGATTAGAGTAGTATGCCAACCCCACTCTACGTTTATTTTGTACCCATGACTTCAGTTGTGTTAGTAGAGTCTTCAGCCTCACCTTCTTGAAAAACTTTCGATCTCCGAACTTGAATAAAAACCCGTCTAGTGGGAGTTTTGCCCCTACCAGCATAGCTTTAAATAGTTTCCCATTTGAAGTAAGATCTGGTGACTTCAAGAGCATTCTTGAGTGGGAAAGCTGAAATGCCCAAGAATAGTACTGCAAATCTGGGAGGGCCAATCCACCTTTTTCCCTCCTCCTCCTCAGTTTTTTCCAAGCCAACCTCGTGGCTTTGTAGCCCCAAATGAAAGAATGTATTTCTTGTTGGCACTTAAGAAGTTGCTTAGAGTCAAATGCAATGGGAATTGTGTTAAAAATAAAAGTCAGTTTCGGAAGGATAGACATCTTTACGATGTTAACCTTCCCAAAAATTGATAATCTAAGACCTACCCAGGATCTCAAAAGGGCCCTGCACTCTTTGGCGATCAGGTCTAGGTTTGCTTTTGATAAGACTTCAATATCTTGTGTTATTTTAACTCCGAGGTAACGTATTGAGCGAATTGAGGGCGTCACCCCAACACCCGGATTAGCAATGTTCCATGTCATTAGCTCAGTCTTATCGGCATTAATGTCGTAGCCTGAAATACTTCCGAATTCCTTGGCTTTTTCGACCACTATGGGAAAAGCATTTGCTGGATCACTGGTATAGATTACAATATCATCAGCGTATAGCCCTACTTTCTTTTCCCAGCCGCCAAATTTAAATGAAGAAATTCTTGAATCGTCCCTAAAAAATTGTGCAAGTGGCTCAATGTATATGTTAAAAAGTAAAGGGGATAGGGGACACCACTGTCTTGTCCCCCTAGTAATCTGAAAGGGCTGGGTACATACACCATTAACCATAATACTTGCACTAGGATTTGCATAAAGGAGTCCAATTGATCTCCGAAAATTTGGGCCAAATGCAAATTTCTTCATGGTTTCAGCTAGGTATGTCCAATTTACTCGATCGAACGCTTTGGTAGCGTCGAGAGTCATAATGGCCAAAGGAAGAGAGAACTTAGAGGCTATATCCACTGCCCCAATTAAGTCATATGTAAGGTCCGAGAGTTGTCTACCCTTAATGAAGCCCTTTTGGTCAGTATGGATTATTGAGCCAACCTCACGTCCCAACCGGTTTGCCAACACGGCTGAGAAAAGCTTATAATCGCTGTTTAGCAGCGAGATTGGCCTATATGAGCCACACTTAGCTGGGTCTTTCCCGGGTTTCAGGATCAGGACAATAATCGCCTCGCCCCATGATTTAGGAGGGGTCACACCGTTTATTAAGATGTCATTAAAAAGCCTGGTCAGTACCGAAACTATTTCAGGTGCTAGGACGCGTAATAGTTCACCAGGGAGACCATCCGGGCCAGTTGCCTTACCCCTCTTCACCTTTTTGATACTTTCCCTCACTTCTTCCTCTGAAATAGGCCTATCAAGACGATCTCTTTGTTCAGAGCTAAGAATGGGAAGAGTAATCTTCTCCAACCATCTGGATTTTGAAATTGGGTCCTCCAAGGTCTCTTCCTTATATATTTGCTGGAAAAACTCCAAAAATGCTTCTCCGATATCTTTGACAGACGATCTTTCAAATGTCTCGCCCTCTACAATAATATGTTTTATATGTTTTTTTGCCTGCTCCGATTTAATTTTCCAGGCGAGGACCTTTCCTGCGGACTCACCGTATTCAAAGTTGGAGAGCTTACTTACTTCCCATCTCAGTGCAACCCTTTCCTGGAGAATATTTTCTAGCTTCTCTTTTAGATCTTTACGCTGTTCTTGTTCCATGTTAGTCCCATTTCAGGAACCAATATGTTGGTCCAATGATGCAATATCCCTTTCGATATTGGCGATCTTTGCCCTATATATTTTCCCTCGATAAGATGCCCTGTTAGTTATATAGCCTCTCAAATAGGCTTTATAGGCCTCCCATACTATATTTAGCTGAGTAGAGTTTATATTAGTATCCATGAAAAATGTTGTTTCTTGAATGAGGAGGTCAGTTTCTTCTTCTTCTAAGAGAATTGTGCGATCAAATGACCATAAAGTCTGAGAGGATTGCTGAGCCGATTGTAGAGAGAAAAATATAGCGGCGTGATCCGATAAATGTGCGGGCAAATATGTTAGGTCCTTTAAGGGGTCTCTTAATGAGTAACTGAAAAGAGCGTAGTCTATTCTCGACTTATGGTTATATTTATAATTATGGTATGATACACCGAGTGCCTCGCCAGCTCTCTCCCTCCATGGATCTGCCAATCCGAGTACCGACATAACATCCCCCAATACCTGCCTGGATTTCTTAAAGGTTAGTGCCCTTGAGTTGGGGGATTTATCCAATTTTGGGTTAAGTACCAAATTAAAATCTCCCATCCAAATTATTGGACCTTGAGTTGTTAGTAGCTGACTCTGAATTGTATTCAAATATGAGGGGTCATCCTGATTGGGGCTATAATAACCAACCAAATTATATATACTGTTCTCTAAACTAACTTTAGCGTATAGCCATCTCCCACTAAAGTCCTCCTCATATGCAAGAATCTGAGCTTTTATTTGTTTTTTGAAAATAATTAATATACCACGAATATTCGCATTGTGGTTAGTGCAAATAAAACAATCTACCCATCTGATTTTACTCAACATTTCCCTTACTTCATGTTGAAGAAGATGTCTTTCCTGAATAACAATGACCTGCGCTGGAGAGTCCCTCAGATATTGCAGTATTCTATACCTCCTACTCTTAACACGCAGGCCATTGACATTCCAGGACAAGAATTTTATTCCCATCAGCTAATGTCCAAACCCCTACTCCAACTCAATAGAAAATTGCATCTCCCAATGCGACTTGAACAGAATAAAAATAAGAATATATTTGATAAGAATTGCGAGTTTGGAACGGTGACTGAACGGTGAGGACATTTTATAATTTTACCCCTTCCCCCCCCCCACCCCTCCCTGGAAACCCCCCCCTTAGTTAATCTGGCCGTTGGTGCCAGATTTGTCTCTCTAAGGAGTTCCCTTGCCCAGGTCTGTTACATGGTTGAAATATAGCCCGGCATACCTAGATATATTCTTTTTAGGGGAAACCATCATAATTATAGAGAGTATTAATACTAAAGTTGGGTATTTGTCGCATAGATTTCCAATCGGAGTTAGTGCTCTAATAACTTTCCCTTTTTATTTGTTATATATATATTTTAAGTATATATATATATAATTTTCCCTTTTTTTTTCTCCCTTCCCTCCGTCTCCTTTCTCCATTTTTTTTCCCCTAGATATAAACACCCTCTGTGAAAAAAAAAACCACAAAAAAAAACACCCTCTTCACCACCCTCCCTATTTTTTTTTTCTTTTTCTTTTTTTTTTCTTTCCATCTATTTATTAACTTTTTTTTTCTTTTTTTCCTTCCTTTGTATATACATATATGTCTTTCATATATTTATTCTATTTTTCCACCCTTTTTTTTCTTTTTTTTCCCCCCATATTGTTTATCTCTATTTTCTCAGTATCTCCTTACTGTTTTTTACCTGAAAGCTACCACTAGATGTTGCCCTGTTGATGGTCATTAATAGATGTCAGAAGTTCATCCGCCTCCAATGGGGAGTGAATATTATGCATTTTATTGTTATACATAACCCTCAAGAAGGCAGGGAACCTCATCTGGACAGTGGCTCCCAGGGCCCTAAACTTCTCCATTTTCTGGCCTAACTCCCATTGTCTATCAAGAGTAGTTTTAGATAGGTCAGATCTAACAACATAAGAGAAGTCTGGAGATTTTAAAGCTGTGGATTTTAGAGCTAAATTCAATATCTTCTCTTTAACAGAGTAGGTCAAAAAGTTAACCAGGATCTTCCTTGGTTTAGTTCTCCCCTGTTTTAAACGGAAAGGATCTCTGTGAGCTCGTTGAATATCTTTTTCCAGATCTTCCACAGATTCCTCCAGGTTCAGGGACTCCTTAAGCAGGGAAGCAACAATTTTTTTCATTTCACTCCCCTCTTTTCCTTCTGGAACTTTTAAGATTCTGATGTTATTCCTCCGTGAATAATTCTCCAAAGATTCCACTCTCTCTTTTGTTGCATATCCATCGCGCTTTAAGTAGTATATCTTCTCATTTGCAGAATCTAATTTAGTTTTTAATTCACTTACTGTGCTTTCAAGAGTATCTGTCCTCTCAGAGAGAAGATCAACTTTCTTATCAAGGGCATCGAACGCCGCTTTTATCTCCTGCTGGTTGCGCTTGGATTCAGCGAACCCACTTTTGATTTTGTGTAGTAGATCTTCCAATGAAATCTTCTCCTGTATCTCTGGGGTCTCACCCACCTTGACCTGAGGAACTGAAAGCCCAACTTCCTCCGAGATATTATGAACAGGAACCCCTGAATCTACTTCCACTTCCACCACTTCCACGGGGGCGGATCCTTGGGTATCTTCTATACCACTCATCTTTTTAGTCTCCTCTTGAGGTCTGCTGGGAATTTCTAAGACTTGAGGCAACACCTTAAAGTATGTTCTAAGTGAAGGGGTGAGCCTCACTGCACTATTTTTAATATTTTTGGCTTTTGGTTTAGCGCCTAATTTTAAGTCTTTTAGGCCTTTTAGAACAGACAGTCGAGGAGTTATAGCCGCAGTGGCTGTAGTGGCAGAACTAGCGGAATGGACACCGGAAAAAACAAAAATAGAAGAGCCTTGGATTATCTCACTAGAACCACAAACTGAATCTTTAGCTCCCTGCTTTGCGCTATCAGGATCAGGACCCACTTTAGTGAAAGTATCAATGGGAATGTTATCATTAGCAATGTCTTTATCTAGAGTCTGTATCTCATCATCTCTTTTGCCACCTTTAGCACCTTTAGCACCCTCACACCCCTGCCCAAACACCTTACTTGTAGGTAGCGCTTGAACGAGTGTTTTTCCTGCAGTATCTTCCTCTGGTGCAGCCCTATTCCTGGCTTTAGGTTTAGGACGATGGATCCTCTGGTTTTTATTTTTTTCCACGTTGGGAGCACCACCTGATTGAGCTCCTTTAGTTGTAGTAGGGCACTTTGACGAGGAGTGGAGGCTGCTAGGTTCCCCAAAAACACCACGAGCAGCCGCTCTGCGGCTCCTTCGCAGCTCCACGGCTGCCTCTGTCCACCGGGAAAGTGAAGCAGAGGGCGGGATCTTGGAACCGCACATCCATACACCCATACACTCGCCAGATAGGTGTTTTCACTCGGGGCTGGCCTGGAGACTGAGAGATCTGAGAAATCTGTGCGGACCTACCCAGACCCCCACGGCAATCCAATGACCCCCCAGAGATAACTAACAAAACAGCCAACAAGCCTGTAGGCCGACAAGCAGCTCAGCGGCGAGGCAGACGCGAGCGGGTGGAGCCAGGAACCGCCTGTGCCTTTCACAGAACGCCCGCTCGCTCAGCGCTGCTCCCACCACGGGAAGGGCACCGGACACCAAACGCCGGGAAACAAGCAAGGTAAAACACCGAATAGGTTTTCGTGAGGTTAGAGCTTCTCAGGGCGTATTTCGTCAAGGAGAGAACTACTGATCGTGCCGATTTAGTTATAAATCACTGGGCTTGCAGGAGCTCCGTAGGAGAGACGCGACCTGCCCTAGCCGGCGGCCGCCATGTTTTCCTTCCAATATGTCTGGCATCTTATTCTCACTCGTATTTCAGGTATGTCAACCACTGGGATCCATTCATCCTGACTGGTGCTCGGTTGTTCTTCATCAACTACTTTAGGATCTACTTCTTGAGACCCTTCAGCTGCACAACCTTCAGCCTCAACTTTGTCAGGTTCTGGTATTCATTTAGTGTCGCTGGCGCGGATCTAGTTGGGGATTCCCTTGCATTTTACAGCTGTAGTGGTGACCAATATCACTTGTTCTGGTTTTCCCAAACTTGGTACTAGGCAAAATGCCCGGGTCTGATTCTTTATCACTACCCAATCTCCTGGGTTCAATTCATGTGCTGGAGTTGAATGTCTGGCTTTAGCGTCTTCCCCCAACCTGGTGAGAGATAGAACGCACTTGGTCAGCCAACTCTTTGCAGTACTCCAACACTAAATCATCAGATATAGTTAACAGCTGATGTCCTGGCACACATGTTTGCTTCATTGCCCTTCCCATGAGTATCTCATGGGGACTCAAGCCTGTTTTCTTGTCTGGATTGCTTCTGAGTCCCATCAGAACCAGAGGTAAAGCATCAGGCCATTCTAGTTGGGTAGATTCAGATATCTTTCCCAATCTTGCTTTAATCGTGCCATTCAATTGTTCTACTACTCCAGAAGCCTCCGGGTGGTATGCACAGTGCAGTTTTTGCTCAATTTTGAATGCTTCAGAGATCAGACTAATTATTTCATTATTTAAATGTCTTCCTTTGTCTTACTCAATCATTACTGGAAAACCAAACCTAGGAATGAGTTTTCTTAAAAAGAATTTGGCTACAGTTAAGCTATCATTCCTGCGGATAGGGTATGCTTCCACCCATTTTGAAAATAGGCAGGCAATGACCAAAATATACTTCAATCCTCAACGAGCAGGTTACTGAATGAAATCAATTTGTAATCTAATAAAAAGGGCCTTCTGCTTTCCCAATTTTCCCAGAGCACACTACAGTTTTCTTAACATGGTTTAATCGCTGACATGTTAGGCATCTCTGGCAAAGACTCTCTGCTACGTTCCTGAACTTTGCATTGAACAAGTCCCTTCTAAACAACTTTACCATTGCATCTCTCCCTATGTGAGTGTCCCCATGGTACACTCTGGCCATTGGTGCAAGCATACAATCAGGTAACACTGGTCTCCCATCTAGGTATACTATTATGCCATCTTCAGGTCTTGCCTGATACCCTATTTTCTGCCAGTCTTCCTTTTCTTTGGGCTCTGCCTCACCTTGTAAATCTCTCACTTCCTCCCATGTATTCACACTACTCAATAGTATACGTTTGCAGCTGTTTCCAAATGTTTCCATTTTCTTTTTTATTGCCATTTTATACTTGGCACAATGTTGAGCCACTTGGTCAGCATATTGGTTACCGGCTGTCACTCTGTCAGTTCCAGATTGGTGAGCAGCACACTTGACCATGGCCAATTCTTTGGGCAATTTATTTGCTTCAAGTAATTCCTTTACATATTGTCAATTTCTAATAGGAGTTCCTGAAGAAGTCATGAATTCCCTTTGCATCCATAGCTGGCCAAAGTCATGCACAACCCCCTAACTATCCCGGCTATCAGTGTAAATGGTTACTCTCCAATTGTTTCCAATTTTGCACGCTTTTATTTAAGCAATCAATTTGGCTACTTGTGCAGACTTGACTCCTGGTAAATAGGATGCTTTGACTATATTTGATAGTGTGCATACAACAAAAGCAGCGCTTAGTCCTCCTTCCTCATGGCACATACACGAGCCATCTACAAATAACTCATGCTCTGGGTCTTTTAAAAGTTCTTCCTGTATGTCTGCGCGAGGTTTAATACTGAATTCAGTTAAGTCGACACAATCATGTTCGACTTCCTCTCTTACTTCCTCAAAGTAAGAATCTGGCAATAAGGTCGCTGGATTTAGAATAGTGCATCTCACTCATGTCACATTTTCTGAACCAAGAATAATTCTTTCATATCTAGTCATCCGACAAGGTGTTGAGTGCTGAGTACTTGTTCTGGTTAGCAGAATCCCAACTGAATGTGGAACATACACTGTTACAGGATGTCCCATGACAATGGATTCACTTTGCTCAAGACTCATGCATGTTGCAGCTACTGCTTTTAGACAACCTGGCAGTGCAGAGGTCACTGGGTCCAATATTGCAGAAAAATATGCCACTGGTCATCGCATTAACCCATGGGTCTGGGTTAGGACTGAAAGAGCACAATTGTCTCTTGTGTCACAAAATAGTGCGAACTCTTTTGAATAATCAGGCATCCCTAATGCTGGAGCTTCACATAAACTGTTACGCAGTTTCAAGAAAGCAGTCATGCTTTAATCACCCCACTCGACTGGGTCCTTTGCTCGTTTCTTTGTCATTTGTATTAATGGCTTTGCAAGCACTGCAAATCCCACAATCCACTGCTTGCAGTATCCTCCAACTCCGAGAAACATTCTGATTTGTTTCTGAGTTTGGGGTAAATTCATGTTTTGAAGTATTCTGATTCTTTTGGATGTCACTCTCCTGACCCCTCTTTCTATCTGGTGTCCCAGACAGTTTACTGAGGTTGTATAGTATTGCAATTTCTCTGGGGACACTTTATGTCCACCTTTTTCTAAATGGTTCAGCAATGGAATGGAATCGATCACACAGTCATTTCTTGTTCTCAATGCCAACAATAGGTCATCGATATACTGCACCAGGACAGAATTTCCAGGCAGCACCAGTGATTCAAGGCACTTTTTCAGAATCTGATTAAAAATGAATGGACTTTCTGTGTACCCCTAAAGAACACGATTCCAAAAGTAAACATTGTCGTCAAATTTGAGCGAAAATAAAAATTTGCTCTCTGGATGCAGCTGGATGGAAAAGAAGGCATGGCATAAAATTACAGTGAACCATCCGGCTCCCCAGGGTATTTGATACAGAATTACAGCTGGATTTGGTACTACTGGGCAACATGGAACGACATTTTTATTAATTTTACGGAGGTCTTGAACCACCCTGTACTTTCCATTGGTTTCTTTATACCAATTATAGGTGAATTACAAGGACTGCTCATTATTTCTTCCAGAATACCTTGTTCAACCAAACACCCTATTTCTTGTGCAACTCCTGCTTTTATCTCGGGACTCATTTTGTACTGTTGAATATTTGGGCAAACCGCACCTTCTTTTACCGTTCACTTTTATGGGATCGACATCTGCCGTTAAGCCTACTTCTTTACCTGTAAAATCCATACATCAGGATTCACAAAAGTTTTTATGTCTCCTGGTAAGTCTTCTAGGCACATCTTTTTAACGTCTGTTTCTTGTCTGGCTAACATAATTTTATACACTCCATCTTCATCTGGAGTCTAAATTTCAACAGCATTTGCTGTACAAAAGATTGTCCAGTTCATTTTACACAATAGATCCCTTTCTATCAAGTTTACAGCGCTAGAATCGCACACTACAAATTTGTGCATTTCTCAGAAGTTGCTAATACAGACTTCCATAGGTTCTGTGACAGGGGTCTTAATTTGTTTATTTGAAATGTCCACTACTTGGATTGCTTCTCCCGATAGGAGTAGGTTTAGGATGTCTGCTGTTCTCACAATAGAATGGGTAGCACCAGTGTCCAATAGAAATGTGACGTCATTTCCTTCCACTTTCCCTTTAATGTAAGGACCTGACTGATCTACCGGTAAGGATGCACCAAGTACGCAATCCTTTCCCCCCCTCTCAGTTAGTACTCTTCTGATTAAAAAAATGTGTCCTGCAAAAGAAATTGTGATGTTACCGTGTTTTTATTACCACTTCCCTCCCATAATCCAGTGTCAACACTGTATTTGGGTTGACTCACAAAATTGGTAACTGATTCTGTATTACGTGTTGCGGCTGTCTCATTGACACCTCATTCTGCATCTGTGGATTTAAATTTTGATTTTGGACATTATTATTCTGTATTAATTTACACTTGTTTCTCCAATATCGCACTTTTTTGCACCCATGACAAGGAAACTTTTTCTTTGCCTCTTCTTTACTAATTTTTCCTCTGGGTTTGCCCCCACTTTCTTAACCTTGGCCTTCCCCTTTTTTCTGATTATTTGCTTGCTGACTTAATTGTAGTTCCTGCTGTTCTGCCATTTTTACTTGAGCCCACATTACCTTTTCTTCTAACATTTACTAGCAGCCCGTCCCGACCTTGTCCGGGAGCAATCAGGCTTCCCCAACCCCCGCCTGCCCCGTCATGACCCCCGCCTGCTCCGACATTGCCCAGCAGCCCAGGCCCCCGGCCGCTCCATCCCCCGCCTGCCCCGACCCCCGCCTGCCCCGACATTGTCCCCCGGATGTCAGAAAGGCCCAGTGTTGAGGCGCTATGCATAAATCTCCACGGCAGATGCAGTAAGTCCCCGTCCCCTGCCTGCCCCGACCCCCGCCTGCCCCGACATTGTCCCCTGGAGCCTTTCCTCAGCCGATGTAAATTGTACCCTTCTGTTTTGTTGTAACTCCCCGTCCCCCGCCTGCCCCGACCCCCGCCTGGCCCGACATTGTCCTCCGGAGCCTTACCTCAGCCGATCTAAATTCTATCCTTCTGTTTTGGTGTAAGTCCCCGTCCCCCGCCAGCCCCGAACCCCGTCTTCCCGACATTATCCCCCGGAGCCTTACCTCAGCCGCCGCTCCTCAGTTCACTGCTCCTCCTCCTGCTTTGGTGTAAGTCCCTGTCCCCCGCCTGCCCCGACCCCCGCCTGCCTGACATTGTCCCCCGGAGCCTTACCTTAGCCGCCGCTCCTCATTTCACCGCTCCTCGCCGCTGGTCACCGCTCTTCCCGCGGTCCGCTGCTCCTCACCTCCTCCCCCGCACCATGTCCGCCGCTCCTCCTCACGCTCCTGAGCGCCGCATCTCCCCGCGCTCCTGACGTCAGCAAGCAGGTCGCGGCCAGTGCTTCTTCGAGGGGACTACTTTTTTTATAATGTTAATTTTTTAAATATAACCTATTTTTTAACTTTATATAGCCTATGTCCATCTGCACACCCTGAGGATTACAATGATGTATCGGGTGTGTGGATTGGTGCTGTGGTTCCCGAGTTTACCCGCCTCAAAGCCTCAAAGTTCTTCCTTTATAATAGTAGTATAGATTATCAATTTCATCCTCACAGTATTTTGCATACTTGAGAATTTCGTCGACAGGCTTTGCTTGCCAACACAGTTTATGTTCTCTAATAGTTTGGGAAATTTCAGGTTTTAGGCCGGACACAAAACGATAAATAAAATGTGTCATGTCTTTATTATCAATGTTTTCTAAACCACTGTACTGTTTAAATATCTGCAAGAGGCTTTCATAATATGCATGTACAGATTCATCTCTATTTTGGGTGGTTCTGTCTGTTTTAGTCAATCAGTTTCTTTTAGAGGAATCTTTCCCTTTAAGTAAGTTATTACCTGATTATATTTTTTCATCACATTCTTGATGGTGCTCCTGTTTTTGGGTCTCTAGGGTATTCATCATTTGGGCAATCTACTGTAATTTTACACTCAGTCTACAAATCAACAACTATGTCAAATAACCCATCTAAATCTTTTAACAGCACTTTCGACTCCTTCACATACCTTTCAACTTGTCGGTACCATTCTTACAGGTTTTTCTCTAAGCTTTGGGAAATCATTAGTAAATGGTAAAATATCCTGCCGGGACATAAGCTCCTCCTGGCACTTCTCTAATCAGACACAACCTTTCGACATTTTCTGCTTCTTTTAGTAAATACTCAGAAGACGTTTTATTTGCCTGTGCCTCTTCCTTTTTCTTTGTCCATCTAACTTTCCATTTGTCTAGATCTGCCCATTTTTGCAACAACAACAACAACAATTCCTTTATCTGCAATTTACGACCAGACACATTCATGTTTTCCAAATCTTTGTCAGAAAATTCAGCTCTATACAGTTTCTGCAATACCTTTGCTTTGACTATGTCAATTCCCATTTCCAAAGCCAAATTTATTAACTTTTATGATATATCTTAGTATTTTGAGTGATACTTCTGCATATAAACAATAATTTATCTTCATCAAATTAGTTTAGTCTGTTCAATCCCACATTTCCTGCTACCATTTCTTCTAATTCCACCCTCAATTTGAATATGTCAAATACCTTTGACTGTGATTTAGGCTTCTCTATGTTTCGAGTCCATCTATCTAATTCTCTGGACTTACTACAGTTGCATGCCTTGTTCCTGAGGATGTCTCAATCTGTACCTCCTTTGAACATGGGGGTGTCATTTTCTTCATCGAGTCACTTACTGATTCTCGCATAGGTAAATCCATTATTGAAATTACCAACTCACATTCACTTGCTTGATTATCAACTATTAGGGTTTCTTTTCTCGGCTGAACTATGGGTGTAGTCAGAACGGGAGCTTTAGGATTAGCTTGCTTATCTCCATATAAAGGAACTACAGGACCTTTTGTTACACGTATTGTCAAGGCTTCAGGACTTGTAATAAATTGGGATATTTTCTGAATTAATTCACTACGCTGTTTATTTAAAGCTTCCTTTTCTCTCTCTTGAAGTACCTTTTCTAATGAGGTTTCATGTATAACCTGCGCAACTAAAGGTGGTCGCAAAAACGGAGCATGAGGAGTAACTCTCTGAGTTTCTTCTTGATAAGGAGGCGGATTTTTCATGATCAAGTCATGTAAATAATCATCATCCGAAACACCACTAGCCATTACATTTTTCGTTTTCCCTGTACTTTTACTTCCTGCTGGTTCTTCTGTGGTAAATACAGGATATAATCCTTCCACTAGCATGGGCTGTCTCTATTTTTTCATTTGCTTATCTCTGGTCTCTTTTGGAAATCGGGGATAAAACTTACTCCAGTTTCTGTCACTTCTGGACCTGTCTCGTTCAAAAGCCTCTGTCTCCCACTCTTCTAGAGCTTCATATTGCGGTAATCTTGGTCTGTGATCTAACTTATTCATACGACTTCTCAAGTTGTACAAAATTCTACCATTGAAAGTACCAAGTTCTGGGAAAGCTAAAATACCGTCTTCTTTAGTGTACTCTATCCAGTTTTCTAACCACACACGTGTTATAGCCCCTTTCTACCATCATGTATGATGCGGGCATATTGGGTGGTGGAATAATAATTGCTTCTCTGGTTTGAATAACTTTATCTTTTTTGAAATAATTCTTTAATCTGTTGAAAAGCAACATCTTTCTCTTTTTTCCATACATGATATAAGGTCTTCCTCTATTTTGTTGTTCTCTCGCAAATCCTAAATATTTTCTATCAGGACAATTTCCTATAAATGCTAGAACTAAATGCCACATATACCGCTATTTAATTCTCAGTAAATTCACTTCAGTTTGTTTTTTTACTTTGTAGATATATTTCTCCAATACCAGCACGTTTCTTATTTTAAATGACCAATGCAGTTTAAACTTACTAGCAGCCCTAACCAATGATTGCGCAGCTTTTCTGTGATGTGAATCTCACTCTCTGCACTCACCCCTCCGCTACAATTTTCTCACGGCTACACACCCACTGTTTCTACCAATCCCAGCGCTGCTCTCTATGACGTCAGTGCAGCACCCGTGACTGACTCCCTTCTTTGCAAGGTAATATGACAATTCAAATTTTTTCAAAATTCAATTTTATATTGCATTAATTGACAACATGAAAACATTTGCTACTGTGCCTGATTGACTACATTCAAAAGAAAATATCATTTCTTTTACAATGAGTAAACCTAATTCTGCCTACTCTTCAAACACTGCGAATAAAACAACCTTCCGTTTGCTCTTTACTTAAGCAAAAAGAACCTGTTACTTCCTCAGAATTACCCTTTCTAGGTGATATAAGACCAAAGTTTCACCAGCGAACTCCTTTTCTGCCAATCACTCTCACTTTTATACTAGAAAAAATAAACCCTGAATAGTGCTTCAAGTTTTACCTAACTTTGCACACCTATTCCTCAAAGCAAGTAACCTCTCAGCAGCGTGGCTTCTATTTACCTCCAGCTTTTTTTATCCCGGGATATTCCAGACAACATTTAACAACAGAAGCAGGTTTTGAGTTAGTACATAAAATCAATGATTCAATAATCAATAATCAACAATCAATATTCGATAGACAACTAACTACCTAATTTTAACTAATCCCTAGCCATCATACTGCAACCAGAAACGTATACTGATAGAGTGCGCAGGGACCAACCAGCTCAATATTACCATACTCACCTGGGCCCATGTAGCATTCACACTTTGAACTAGCCATCCTGCCTAACTAATTACTAATTGTAATCACTTAGTACTTTGAGTCCTTTTAGGACTTATACCTGTAAATCATAACTTACCAATCCTTGTCACCTTTGCTATAAGTCCTAGGGATCGAAAAGGGAGTTGAGTTTAAATAGGCAGAATTTAAAACATTTACCTTTCCTGTAATAAACCACAGACTCGGGGAGAAGTTTTAAAAGAATGATCTATGAAAGATTTTCTGAGTCAAAATGAGAAAAGCCACAATCTTGTGACTATGAATTTTACAAGCAAGAATATAACCAGCAGGACATAATGTTTGTAAGAAATCACATTAACACCTTTAAACATTGGTACCTGTGAAGGGTGAGAAAGGGAGATAGCACAAGGACATACCACATGAGGTATATTTACCTAGAATGGTGCAATGACCAAATCCTGGTCACGGGCTGGGGCAAAAGGCCAGGGATAGGCTCCCGACTAATCAGGTGCCCACAGGACAAGACAGGTGCAGATCAGGACAGGTGACCTCCTCTAAGTGCAACGCCAGCGTCACACCCCTCTCTCTAGGATAAGCCAATTAGTACCCCGATTGGGTAATCGATTCTTCTGACAGAGTGCTCTGCCAGCACCTCTGTTCTCGATCGCCTATTGAGTGCGTTGGGTCAGTGACAGGTCAGCTATTCGGACAAGTCGGACAATTTCTCTATCTAAACCTACCTTAGTTATACTACCTCAAGGGTAATGCACCACCCCTAAATGTTGCAAATCTATGTGTTCCCATTTACTGATTGGTTGGAAAGACTAGGAGTGGTCATCACACCATGATGAAATCATCTAAATTGACTTGAATTGATCATGTTCCCACCCATAATTTATTTTCTCACATCTTTTGTCCGCCCACCAATATTGGCATACAAATTATATACATTGGTCCAGATTCACAGAATTAACTTAAGACAAATTCCTAAACTTACTACTTTTGGTATTCACAGAATGCACTTCACAATCACAACAGGGACCTGTTGAGAAACACGGAAGGATTGGTTCCGTTTATTCAGTATTGTTATTGGGGCAGACGATCAAACGCCAAAGTGATTAGCTGATACAGGTTTCAGTGTACATCAAGGGCCTTTTGATTAATGCTGAAGGATTGGTTCAGATTGAAGAAGTTAAAAAGATCACTATTAGTCCAATAACCGGCGGTTCATTGTGAGCACGGTTTGATGTTACGAGAAACTTTGAAGGGGAATTCACGCCCTAATGAAGCCAGCTTAAAATACTCAGTTGCAAGTGAGAGAAAAGACATGTGAAACATATATACAAAGCCCTGAGGATGTTGTGGGTTCACACCCGCATACGACGAAACGCGTTGGCATAAGGGAGTGGAATATTGTGAAAAAGTGAACACAATAAAAGAGCTAGACACGCCCAGAAACTTGGAAATTTATTTTCTTCTTATATCATTGTATTATCATTTATTGAATAATTTGGCTTGTGCTTCAGAAATTGTTAACAAGCTGCAGCATAAGCGTGAGCATGTGAGGTTTAAAGCAGCCATTTCTGGCACTAGTGCGCAGAAGCGAGAAAATCCCTCCATCATACCATGAAGATGTGGCGGACGCAAGCGTGGTACAGTTCCTGCATTTTCGGCGGCCATTTTAGGACATTCAAGTTAATTTTAGTTATATTCACAGGTTTCTCCGTAGAACAGGGACCTGTTGAGAAACACGGAAGGGTTGGTTCCGTTTATTCATTATTGCTATTGGGGCAGACGGTCAAACGCCAAGGTGATTAGCTGATAAAGGTTTCCGTGTACATCAGGGGCCTTTTGATTAGTGCTGAAGGATTGGCTCAGATTGAAGAAGTTAAAAAGAACACTATTAGTACAATAACTGGCGGTTCATTGTGATCACAGTTTGATGTTACAAGAAACTTTGAAGAGGAATTCACCCCCTAATGAAGCCTGCTTAAAATACTCAGTTGCAAGTGAGAGAAAAGACGTGTGAAAGTTATAAAAAGCCATGAGGAAGTCGTGGGTTCAGACCCGCATACAACGAAACTCCAGGGCCTGGTACACCCTGAGGCCTCCCATTTCAATTTTGAAAGTTCGAAGAGGAGGTGGTTCCCAGGGCACATGGAGGTCCATGAGGTTCCCCCTATTTATTTATTAAATTAGGTCCTAGGAAGGTGGTGGTCCCTGGGGCCCGGGGGTCCAAGAGGCCCCATTTAATTCTACGTAAGCCCTCGGGAGGTAGAGGTCCTGGGTCATTTATAAGCCCCAGGATGGGGGCCTCCTTTATTTTGGACAAGCCTTTTGGACCTGGCCTACCCAGGGGCCAATTACTAAAGTAGCCTGTGATTCTTTTTTTCAACAATATTTCAGTGGGAACTGCAGATCGAACACAGCTCCTCACAAAAAAAACAATGCTTTTTTTGGCTCCTGGGTGTTCATGTGGGACCCCTCAAGAGGCCTTGGTGGTCAAGTTATTCCTATCTTGCCCCCTTTTCTTTTTTATGTAAGTTTTTTCTGGAAATTGCTTCAAGCTAAGTCCCAAGCTGGCTACCAACACTTCCTAGTTTGAAGTGTTGGCAGCCAATCAGATATCAGCACTGGAACGGGAGGGATGTATATATACAATTTAGAATTTCTTTTAATAACTCCAAATCTACTGAATAGATTTACACCAAATCACAAAAAGCACTTCCCTGGACCAACAACTACTTTTAAACCAAATTTGGTGTAAATCTGTTTGAGCAGTTTGGGCTGTAGCCATGTCCAAATATTCTATGGAAATTAACATAGGGTAAATGTGTTTTGGGACCCCCCTTTTTCTCAAACTTTGTTTGATGGATCACCCCAAAACTTTCAAGACAGCAGCTGAAGTGAGTGGCAAATTAGTTTAAATTTTTTTGCGAGGAGTCATAAAACGATGCTAAAGTTATTGCCAAAAATAAAAAGCTTTTCTTATGGAAACTATGTCCTAACTGTAACTGCATACTGGTGGGGGGGGAGGAGCTTGCCCCACCTGGAAATGGCCGCAATGTGAGCGAGCTCCTCTGGTCGTGTACCTATCCTTCATACATCCTTACAACATAACGCATGAATTGCCACAGAAACACTGGATT
Source organism: Lissotriton helveticus (assembly GCF_964261635.1). Classification (NCBI taxonomy): domain Eukaryota; kingdom Metazoa; phylum Chordata; class Amphibia; order Caudata; family Salamandridae; genus Lissotriton; species Lissotriton helveticus. The sequence continues at coordinate 1,701,074,204 of NC_136063.1, read as the reverse complement.
TAGCCTTGGACCTCGGTAGGAACAATCGTGCCCACAATCGCCGCTAAACACAGAGCCGGGAGGTCTTAAATCTTCTGGGGGCTTTGGACTGGAGTGCAGCCTGCGCTGAGTGGGTGTGCGCGCTCAGCGTGCACACTACAAGAGGCCCGGTGGTGAGGAGGCTTGGCGGCCGCATGCTAGGCCTTATCCTGCACGAATTCTCCGGACCGGCGAGCCTGGGTGGGCTATCTCCCCGGTGAATCCGTTGCTGCCTGGTGTCTCGATGCCCCCCCCCCGGTTACCCGTCAGAGGCAGGGAGAAGACAGCCTCTCACCGGACCCACATACCTCAACAACCGTCTCAGCTTCCACATCCCCACCCGAAGCCTCCGCTTAGCCAACCTCGCCCTCGCCACAGTTCCTCGTATCCGAAAAACCACCGCCGGTGGCAGATACTTCTCCTACCTCACCGCCAAGACCTGGAATGCTCTCCCTACCAGCATATGACAGACTCAGGACCTGCTGGCCTTCAGAAGACTTCTCAAGACCTGGCTCTTCGATCAGTAGCGCCCCCCCCCCCAGCGCCTTGAGACCCTGACGGGTATGTAGCGCACTTTAGAAATGCAATGATTGATTGATTGATTGATTGATTGAATATATTTTGTGGCACATGCTAGGGCTGCCCATTATCCCTACTTCAATTCACACTGGCATTAGAGCCCCTTGCGTGTAAGATTCTCCAAAAACATGCTGATACAGCCTGCAATTTCACCTGCGACCAATAACAATATCACTGTATGAAGAGGACATGGTCCTCTACACGAGACACCTGGACATGAATCTAAATAACTTATCCGAGAATATTGCAGACTTGAATACTTTTCTGGCCTCAGCATGAATTGCTATAAATCAGTGATAATTCCACTCACACCTGTGACAACTAAACCCACAATTGATTATCCGTTACAATGGCAATCAGACCCAATAAAATATCTAGAGCTAAGGATACACCGTGGCCCTTTGATCTGAGTTGGTGCAGGCTCAGCGGCAGGACAGCTGCTAGATATCACGCTTGGTGGGGTTTGTCCAACATTCAAGCCTCACTCGGAGACAGTTGTGCTTTCCCCAAAAAAGCTACCCCCTTCCAATTCTGAGGGTCCCTGGGGGCACAATAGCCCCACACAGTGGGATTGCTGATAGGTGGTCCGAGGCCATGCCCCTTTTTATACCACTCAGCAAATGCGCCTCTAATCATATTGCTGGTGGGGCGAAGAGGTCCTCTTGTGTCATGAGGACCTCAGGACTAAAGTGGACTTCATCCCCTGAGTGGCAGTGCACCAGGAGGTGAGTTTGCAGAGTGGTGTTAAAAGGGGGCGTGGCCTCCGACCACTCCAGCTGTGTGGGGCATACTAGAGATAACAGGAGGACTAGTTGCCCCCCAGGGACCCTCAAGATACAAGGCGACTTTATCCCCTCACCAAGAGTGCACCAGGAGGCAAATTTGCTCAGTGGTGGAGAAAAGGGGCTAGGCCTGTGTCCATCTTTCAGCAATCCACCTGTGTGGGGCCTACTGGAGGTAAGAGGTAGGCTAGTTGGCCCCTAAGGACTCAGCAGTGAAGGGGACTTCAATCCCCATTCAAGAGCATGCCAGGGAGCGCGATTGTAGAGCGGTGGGCAAAGAGGGCATGGTCTGCGATGAGGACTTAGCAACCCTGCTGTGTAGGACTTACTGGAGGTAATAGGAGGGGTAGTTGGACCCCAAGGATGTCCTTGGGGGCCAACTGTCCCTCTTGTTACCTCCAGTAAGTCACACACAGTGGGATTGCTAAGACGTCTTTGGAGGCCACGCCCCCCTTTCTCCACCACTCTGCAAACGCGCCTCCTGGCAGACTATGGGTTGGGGGTGAAGTCCACTTTACTCCTAAGGGAATTTGTGGACCAAGAAGCCCTCCTGGTACCTCCTGTAAGTCCTATGCAGAGGAATTCCTGTGCGGTGGTCGTAGGCCCAGCATTATTTCTCCACCACTCTGCAAATGCAATTACTAGTTAAAGAAGCATTTGCAATGTAATAAGTTTCGCATTCGCGAGAGTTAGAGCTATTGGCGTTGTAAATGTAAACGTTTTTTAATAATGTTTTTTGAATGGAATTGATGTACGTTGTGTGTAGTGGAATTATGTGGTATGTTGTGCAGTGATAATGTGTGATAATATGTGGGTAGGAAGTATGTGGTATTTAGTGTATAGGAATTATGTAGAGTGGGATTATGTGTTATGGTGAGTAATTATGTGGTATGGTAGTCTGTGTTGTGAAGTGGTAACCTCAGGTTTAGTCTTAGCTCAACTATGAACTCAGTGAGACAAAAAAGAAGTAATCACTGAGAAACACTTGTGGACCTAGTCAGAGGTATGAGCAGGGCCGCTGCAATTATGCAAACTTTTGGCTGCACCGAGTTTCGCACAATTATACATTTTCCGCATTAGCCACATAATCCCTCATCTGCAAATTCGAACAAAAAAGCCTTGTTTCTAGCTCAAACGGCTCAAACGTTACCAAAAATGCAGTGACAAGTGTTACAGCATGGTGGAAGACCCTTTGGAAACCTAGAATGGTCACCTGTTACTTATTGCTAAATGTGGATGTTAAATAGCTACTAATGGTGTGCAAGTAACTCTTGCTTCTTTCTGTACCTCTCTTGCTTCTTTCTGAATTTCTGTTGCTTCTTTCTTCCCATTTCTATTTATCTCCTCTACTTTCTGCACCCCTCATGCCTCTTTCTGCACATCTGTTGCCTCTTTCTGCACCTCACTTGCTTCTTTCTGTGCCACTCTTGCCTCTTGCTGCACCCTTCTTCCCTCTTTCTGCACCTCTCTTGCCTCTTTCTGCACCCCTCTTACCTCATTCTATACCCCTTTTGCTTCTTTCTGCACCTCCGTTCCTTCTTTCTGCACTTCTTTTGTTTCTTTCTACACCTCTCTTGCTTTTTTCTGCACCCTTCGTGCCTCTTTCTCCACCCCATCTTCCTCCTTTCTGCATGTCTTTTGCCTCTTTCTGCAGTTATCTTGCCTCCTTCTGCACCTCTGTTGCTTCTTTCTGTACTTCTATTGCTTCTTTCTGCATCCCTGCTCCTTCATGCTTCATTTTTGCACTGCCCATGCTTCTTTCTGCACATGTCTTGCTTCTTTCTGCACCCCTGGTGTCTCTTCCTGCACTCCTCTTCCGTCTTTATGCATCTGTCTTACCTCTTTCTGCATCTCATTTGCCTCTTTCTGTACTTCTCTTGACCCCTGTTCCCTCGTTCTGTACCTTCTATGTGTTCCCATTTACTGATTGGTTGGAAAGACTAGGAGTGGTCATCACACCATGATGAAATCATCTAAATTGACTTGAATTGATCATGTTCCCACCCATAATTTATTTTCTCACATCTTTTGTCCGCCCACCAATATTGGCATACAAATTATATACATTGGTCCCGATTCACAGAATTAACTTAAGACAAATTCCTAAACTTACTACTTTTGGTATTCACAGAATGCACTTCACAATCACAACAGGGACCTGTTGAGAAACACGGAAGGATTGGTTCCGTTTATTCATTATTGTTATTGGGGCAGACGATCAAACGCCAAAGTGATTAGCTGATACAGGTTTCAGTGTACATCAAGGGCCTTTTGATTAATGCTGAAGGATTGGTTCAGATTGAAGAAGTTAAAAAGATCACTATTAGTCCAATAACCGGCGGTTCATTGTGAGCACGGTTTGATGTTACGAGAAACTTTGAAGGGGAATTCACGCCCTAATGAAGCCAGCTTAAAATACTCAGTTGCAAGTGAGAGAAAAGACATGTGAAACATATATACAAAGCCCTGAGGATGTTGTGGGTTCACACCCGCATACGACGAAACGCGTTGGCATAAGGGAGTGGAATATTGTGAAAAAGTGAACACAATAAAAGAGCTAGACACGCCCAGAAACTTGGAAATTTATTTTCTTCTTATATCATTGTATTATCATTTATTGAATAATTTGGCTTGTGCTTCAGAAATTGTTAACAAGCTGCAGCATAAGCGTGAGCATGTGAGGTTTAAAGCAGCCATTTCTGGCACTAGTGCGCAGAAGCGAGAAAATCCCTCCATCATACCATGAAGATGTGGCGGACGCAAGCGTGGTACAGTTCCTGCATTTTCGGCGGCCATTTTAGGACATTCAAGTTAATTTTAGTTATATTCACAGGTTTCTCCGTAGAACAGGGACCTGTTGAGAAACACGGAAGGGTTGGTTCCGTTTATTCATTATTGCTATTGGGGCAGACGGTCAAACGCCAAGGTGATTAGCTGATAAAGGTTTCCGTGTACATCAGGGGCCTTTTGATTAGTGCTGAAGGATTGGCTCAGATTGAAGAAGTTAAAAAGAACACTATTAGTACAATAACTGGCGGTTCATTGTGATCACAGTTTGATGTTACAAGAAACTTTGAAGAGGAATTGACCCCCTAATGAAGCCTGCTTAAAATACTCAGTTGCAAGTGAGAGAAAAGACGTGTGAAAGTTATAAAAAGCCCTGAGGAAGTCGTGGGTTCAGACCCGCAGACAACGAAACTCCAGGGCCTGGTACACCCTGAGGCCTCCCATTTCAATTTTGAAAGTTCGAAGAGGAGGTGGTTCCCAGGGCACATGGAGGTCCATGAGGTTCCCCCTATTTATTTATTAAATTAGGTCCTAGGAAGGTGGTGGTCCCTGGGGCCCGGGGGTCCAAGAGGCCCCATTTAATTCTACGTAAGCCCTCGGGAGGTAGAGGTCCTGGGTCATTTATAAGCCCCAGGATGGGGGCCTCCTTTATTTTGGACAAGCCTTTTGGACCTGGCCTACCCAGGGGCCAATTACTAAAGTAGCCTGTGATTCTTTTTTTCAACAACATTTCAGTGGGAACTGCAGATCGAACACAGCTCCTCACAAAAAAAAACAATGCTTTTTTTGGCTCCTGGGTGTTCATGTGGGACCCCTCAAGAGGCCTTGGTGGTCAAGTTATTCCTATCTTGCCCCCTTTTCTTTTTTATGTAAGTTTTTTCTGGAAATTGCTTCAAGCTAAGTCCCAAGCTGGCTACCAACACTTCCTAGTTTGAAGTGTTGGCAGCCAATCAGATATCAGCACTGGAACGGGAGGGATGTATATATACAATTTAGAATTTCTTTTAATAACTCCAAATCTACTGAATAGATTTACACCAAATCACAAAAAGCACTTCCCTGGACCAACAACTACTTTTAAACCAAATTTGGTGTAAATCTGTTTGAGCAGTTTGGGCTGTAGCCATGTCCAAATATTCTATGGAAATTAACATAGGGTAAATGTGTTTTGGGACCCCCCTTTTTCTCAAACTTTGTTTGATGGATCACCCCAAAACTTTCAAGACAGCAGCTGAAGTGAGTGGCAAATTAGTTTAAATTTTTTTGCGAGGAGTCATAAAACGATGCTAAAGTTATTGCCAAAAATAAAAAGCTTTTCTTATGGAAACTATGTCCTAACTGTAACTGCATACTGGTGGGGGGGGAGGAGCTTGCCCCACCTGGAAATGGCCGCAATGTGAGCGAGCTCCTCTGGTCGTGTACCTATCCTTCATACATCCTTACAACATAACGCATGAATTGCCACAGAAACACTGGATTTAGCCTTGGACCTCGGTAGGAACAATCGTGCCCACAATCGCCGCTAAACACAGAGCCGGGAGGTCTTAAATCTTCTGGGGGCTTTGGACTGGAGTGCAGCCTGCGCTGAGTGGGTGTGCGCGCTCAGCGTGCACACTACAAGAGGCCCGGTGGTGAGGAGGCTTGGCGGCCGCATGCTAGGCCTTATCCTGCACGAATTCTCCGGACCGGCGAGCCTGGGTGGGCTATCTCCCCGGTGAATCCGTTGCTGCCTGGTGTCTCGATGCCCCCCCCCGGTTACCCGTCAGAGGCAGGGAGAAGACAGCCTCTCACCGGACCCACATACCTCAACAACCGTCTCAGCTTCCACATCCCCACCCGAAGCCTCCGCTTAGCCAACCTCGCCCTCGCCACAGTTCCTCGTATCCGAAAAACCACCGCCGGCGGCAGATACTTCTCCTACCTCACCGCCAAGACCTGGAATGCTCTCCCTACCAGCATATGACAGACTCAGGACCTGCTGGCCTTCAGAAGACTTCTCAAGACCTGGCTCTTCGATCAGTAGCGCCCCCCCCCCAGCGCCTTGAGACCCTGACGGGTATGTAGCGCACTTTAGAAATGCAATGATTGATTGATTGATTGATTGATTGAATATATTTTGTGGCACATGCTAGGCCTGCCCATTATCCCTACTTCAATTCACACTGGCATTAGAGCCCCTTGCGTGTAAGATTCTCCAAAAACATGCTGATACAGCCTGCAATTTCACCTTCGACCAATAACAATATCACTGTATGAAGAGGACATGGTCCTCTACACGAGACACCTGGACATGAATCTAAATAACTTATCCGAGAATATTGCAGACTTGAATACTTTTCTGGCCTCAGCATGAATTGCTATAAATCAGTGATAATTCCACTCACACCTGTGACAACTAAACCCACAATTGATTATCCGTTACAATGGCAATCAGACCCAATAAAATATCTAGAGCTAAGGATACACCGTGGCCCTTTGATCTGAGTTGGTGCAGGCTCAGCGGCAGGACAGCTGCTAGATATCACGCTTGGTGGGGTTTGTCCAACATTCAAGCCTCACTCGGAGACAGTTGTGCTTTCCCCAAAAAAGCTACCCCCTTCCAATTCTGAGGGTCCCTGGGGGCACAATAGCCCCACACAGTGGGATTGCTGATAGGTGGTCCGAGGCCATGCCCCTTTTTATACCACTCAGCAAATGCGCCTCTAATCATATTGCTGGTGGGGCGAAGAGGTCCTCTTGTGTCATGAGGACCTCAGGACTAAAGTGGACTTCATCCCCTGAGTGGCAGTGCACCAGGAGGTGAGTTTGCAGAGTGGTGTTAAAAGGGGGCGTGGCCTCCGACCACTCCAGCTGTGTGGGGCATACTAGAGATAACAGGAGGACTAGTTGCCCCCCAGGGACCCTCAAGATACAAGGCGACTTTATCCCCTCACCAAGAGTGCACCAGGAGGCAAATTTGCTCAGTGGTGGAGAAAAGGGGCTAGGCCTGTGTCCATCTTTCAGCAATCCACCTGTGTGGGGCCTACTGGAGGTAAGAGGTAGGCTAGTTGGACCCTAAGGACTCAGCAGTGAAGGGGACTTCAATCCCCATTCAAGAGCATGCCAGGGAGCGCGATTGTAGAGCGGTGGGCAAAGAGGGCATGGTCTGCGATGAGGACTTAGCAACCCTGCTGTGTAGGACTTACTGGAGGTAATAGGAGGGGTAGTTGGACCCCAAGGATGTCCTTGGGGGCCAACTGTCCCTCTTGTTACCTCCAGTAAGTCACACACAGTGGGATTGCTAAGACGTCTTTGGAGGCCACGCCCCCCTTTCTCCACCACTCTGCAAACGCGCCTCCTGGCAGACTATGGGTTGGGGATGAAGTCCACTTTACTCCTAAGGGAATTTGTGGACCAAGAAGCCCTCCTGGTACCTCCTGTAAGTCCTATGCAGAGGAATTCCTGTGCGGTGGTCGTAGGCCCAGCATTATTTCTCCACCACTCTGCAAATGCAATTACTAGTTAAAGAAGCATTTGCAATGTAATAAGTTTCGCATTCGCGAGAGTTAGAGCTATTGGCGTTGTAAATGTAAACGTTTTTTAATAATGTTTTTTGAATGGAATTGATGTACGTTGTGTGTAGTGGAATTATGTGGTATGTTGTGCAGTGATAATGTGTGATAATATGTGGGTAGGAAGTATGTGGTATTTAGTGTATAGGAATTATGTAGAGTGGGATTATGTGTTATGGTGAGTAATTATGTGGTATGGTAGTCTGTGTTGTGAAGTGGTAACCTCAGGTTTAGTCTTAGCTCAACTATGAACTCAGTGAGACAAAAAAGAAGTAATCACTGAGAAACACTTGTGGACCTAGTCAGAGGTATGAGCAGGGCCGCTGCAATTATGCAAACTTTTGGCTGCACCGAGTTTCGCACAATTATACATTTTCCGCATTAGCCACATAATCCCTCATCTGCAAATTCGAACAAAAAAGCCTTGTTTCTAGCTCAAACGGCTCAAACGTTACCAAAAATGCAGTGACAAGTGTTACAGCATGGTGGAAGACCCTTTGGAAACCTAGAATGGTCACCTGTTACTTATTGCTAAATGTGGATGTTAAATAGCTACTAATGGTGTGCAAGTAACTCTTGCTTCTTTCTGTACCTCTCTTGCTTCTTTCTGAATTTCTGTTGCTTCTTTCTTCCCATTTCTATTTATCTCCTCTACTTTCTGCACCCCTCATGCCTCTTTCTGCACATCTGTTGCCTCTTTCTGCACCTCACTTGCTTCTTTCTGTGCCACTCTTGCCTCTTGCTGCACCCTTCTTCCCTCTTTCTGCACCTCTCTTGCCTCTTTCTGCACCCCTCTTACCTCTTTCTATACCCCTTTTGCTTCTTTCTGCACCTCCGTTCCTTCTTTCTGCACTTCTTTTGTTTCTTTCTACACCTCTCTTGCTTTTTTCTGCACCCTTCGTGCCTCTTTCTCCACCCCATCTTCCTCCTTTCTGCATGTCATTTGCCTCTTTCTGCAGTTATCTTGCCTCCTTCTGCACCTCTGTTGCTTCTTTCTGTACTTCTATTGCTTCTTTCTGCATCCCTGCTCCTTCATGCTTCATTTTTGCACTGCCCATGCTTCTTTCTGCACATGTCTTGCTTCTTTCTGCACCCCTGGTGTCTCTTCCTGCACTCCTCTTCCGTCTTTATGCACCTGTCTTACCTCTTTCTGCATCTCATTTGCCTCTTTCTGTACTTCTCTTGACCCCTGTTCCCTCGTTCTGTACCTTCCTGCTTGTTTCTCTTGCTACTTTCTGCACCTCTCTTGCCTTCCCATGCTTCTTTTTACACATGTCTTGCTTATTTCCACACTCAATTGCTTCTTTATGCACCCCTCTTTGCTCTTTCTGTACCCCTTTTCCCTCTTTTTGCAGCTCTCTTGCCTCTTTCTATACCTCTCTTCCATCTTTCTGCACCAGTATTGACTCTTTCCGTACCTCTGTTGTAAATTTCTGTATCCCCATTACCTCTTTCTAGACCATGTTTCCCTCTTTCTGTACCTTCTTGCCTGTTTCTGCACCTCTTTTGCCTGTTTCGGCACCTCTCTTGCCACTTTCTGCACCTCTATTGCCTCTTTCTGCACCTCAATTGCTTCTTTAAGTACCTCTGCTGCTTCTTTCCGGACTTCTCTTGCTTCTTTCTGCACCCCTCTTGCCTCTTTCTGTACCCCTCTTTTCTCTTTCTGCACCTCTCTTGCCTCTTTCTGACCCCCCTGTTCCCTCATTCTGCACTTCTCTTCCTTCTTTCGGCACCCGTCCTGCAACTTTCTGTACCTCTTTTGTTTCTTTGTGCACCTCTCCTACCTTTTTCTGCACCCCTTTTTGGAACTCTGATGGTTCTTTCTGCACTGTTCTTGCTTCTTTCTATACCTCACTTGCCTCTTTCTGTACTTCTCTTGCTTCTTTCTACACCTCTGTAGCTTCTTTCAGCAATTCTCTTGCCTCTTTCTGTACTTCTCTACCTTCTTTCTGCATCCCCCCTGCTTCTTTCTGTACCTCTCTTGCCTCTTTGTGCACCTCTCTTGCCTCACTTGCTTCTTTCTGCACTTTCTGCACCTCTCTTGCCTCTTTCGGCAGTTTTAACCCCACCTGCCCTATTATGTACTTACAGGGGAGGTCATGCCAATCGCAGGGGTACCAAAATCCATAGTGTACCCTACTATATGTAATTGATTTAACTGTATACTAAGTGTCTTTCAGCATAGCATGGGCTCCGGGCCTGGTTAGTCAGAGTCAGTTACCACCAGTACCAGTCAGCAAAACGTTGGGGGCACAGGATGGATTACCATCAAGGCCTCTTTCTGCACCTCTGTTGGTTCTCTTTGCATAACTCTTGCTTCTTTCTGCACCTTTCTTCGTCTTTCTGGACTTCTTCTGGCTTTTTTCTGCATTTCTCTTGCTTCTTTCTGCAACTCTCTTTCCTCTTTCTACAGTTCTCTTGCCTCCTTTTGCATCTCTGTTGCTTCTTTCTGCACTTCTATTGCTTGTTTCTGCATCCCTGTTGCTTCATGCTTCATTCTTCACTTCCCATGCTTATTTCTGCACATGTCTTGCTTCTTTTTGCACCCATGTTGTCTCTTCCTGCACTCGCTTTCCCTCTTTATGCACCTTTATTTCCTCTTTCTGCATCTCATATGCATCTTTCTGTACTTCTCTTGCTTCTTTCTACACCTCTGTTGCTTCTTTCAGCAATTCTCTTGTTTCTTTTTGCATTTCTCTTGCCTCTTTCAGCACCTCTCTTGCCGCTTTCTGCACCTCTCTTGCCTCTTTCTGCACCTCAATTGCTTCTTTATGCACCCCTATTGGCTCTTTCTGCACCCCTCTTTGTGCAACTCTTTTGCCTCTTTCTACACCTCTCTTCCCTCTTTCTGCACCACTCTTGCCTCTTTCCTTACCTATGTTGCTTCTTTCTGTACTTCTCTTGCCTATTTCAGTACCATTCGTGCCTCTTTCAGCACCTCTGTTGCTTCTTTTTGCATTTCTCATCCTTCTTTCTCTACCCTTTGTTCCTATTTCTGCACCCTTCTTCCCTTTTCCTGCATGTCTCTTGGTTCTTTCGGCACTGCTCTTGCCTCTTTCTGTACCCCTCTTGCCTCCTTCTATACCTCTGTTGTTTGTAACTGCATTGTTTTGCTTCTTTCTGCACCTTTCTTGTAAATGTCTGCACCTTACTTGCCTCTTTCTGCACCTCACTCTCTTCCTTCTGCAACCCTCTTGCCTCCTTCTGTGTTTCTCTTGCCTCTTTATACACTTTTCAACCCTCTTTCTGTACCTCTCTTCGCTCTTCCTGCACCTCAATTGCCTCTTCCTCCACCTCAAGTGCCTCTTGCTGTACCTCAAGTGCCTCTTTCTGCACTAATCTTGCTTTCTATACCTCTCTTGCCTCTTTCTGTTCCCCACTTGCCACATTCTGCTCTTCTCTTGCCTCTTTCTGAACCTCACTCTCTTCTTTCTGCACCCCTCTTGCCTCTTTCGGCTCCTCACTTGCTTCTTTTTGCATCTCTCTTGCCTCTTTCTGTTTCTCACTTGCCACATTCTGCTCTTCTCTTGCCTCTTTCTGAACCTCACTCTCTTCTTTCTGCACCCCTCTTGCCTATTTCTGCTCCTCACTTGCTTCTTTTTGCATCTCTCTTGCCTCTTTCTGTACCTCTGTTGCTTATTTCTGCATTTCTCATCCTTCTTTCTCAACCCTTTGTGCCTATTTCTGCACCCTTCTTCCCTTTTCCTGCATGTCTCTTGGTTCTCTCGGCACTGCTCTTGCATCTTTCTGCACCCCTCTTGCCACCTTTTGTACCTCTGTTGTTTGTAACTGCATTGTTTTTGCTTCTTTCTGCACCTTTCTTGTAAATATCTGCACCTAACTTACCTATTTCTGCTCCTCACTTGCTTCTTTTTGCATCTCTCTTGCCTCTTTCTGTACCCCTACTGTCTCTTTCTGCACTTATCTGGCCTTTTTCCGCACCGTCTTCTCTATTTCAGCACCTCTGTTGCATTTTTCTGTACCCCTTTTACCTCTTTCTGTACCCTTCTTGCCTCTTTGTGCACCTCTTTGTGCACCCCTCTTGCCTCTTTGTGCACCTCTGTTGGTTGTTTCTGCACTGTTCATGCTTCTATCTCCATCTCTTTCGCAAATTTCTGTATCCCTCTTACCTTTTTCAGCACCTCTGTTCCCTCATTCTGCACCTTGCATGCAAATTTCTGCACCACTCTTGCCTCTTTCAGCAACTATGTTGCTTCTTTCTGTATTTCTCTTGCTTCTTTCTGCACCCTTCTCACCTCTTTCTGCAACTCTCTTGCCTCTTTGTGCACCTCTTCTTCCTCTTTCTGCAGTGCTCTTGCGTTTTTCTGCTGTCTTTTGCCACTTTCTGCACCTATTTTGCTGCTTTCTGCATCCCTCTTGCCTCTCACTGTACCCCTCTTCCTTGTTTCTGTACCTCTCTTGTCTCTGTCTGCACACCTGTTCCCGCTCTCTGTACCTCTTTTGCCTGTTTCTGCAACTCTCTTGCCTCTCTCTGTAGTTATTTTGCTCCTCCTGCATCTCTGTTGCTTCTTTCAGCACTTGTATTGCCTCTTTCTACGCCCCTGCTGCTTCTTTATGTATGTCTCTTGCTTCTTTCTGTACCAATCTTGCCTCTTTTTGCACCCCTCTTCCCTCTTTCTACACCTCTCTTGCATCTTTATGTACCTCTCTTGCTTCTTTCTTTACCCTTGTTGTCTCTTTCTCCACTCGTCCCTCCTGTTTCAGGCAAAGTTTCCATTGACACATCTCCAGCCTCTGTGTTCTCAATTTGTAATTGCTGGAGGTCCTTTAGTAAGTCAATGTCAGCTGCCGTAAGAATACCTGGACTTTTAGGTGTAGTGGATCCACTTGCAGGCTGGTTCTTTTTGTTGGTATTTCCGTAACTTTAATTTGCGCATGAATTTGTATATATCAATGCGGGTTTGTGTGTGACAGAAGTTACTCTCTGAGCAATGAGATAACCCCAAAGATAAAAGTTGCTTCTCCGCTTCATTCAGTGTTACATTTGATAGATTTATGACTGTATTAGAGTCATTTGGTACTGTATTTGCTTGCGTTTCCACTTGTTCATTGTTCTTCTGTTTGTCGGCTTGTCATTTCCGACATTGCTGGCATCTTTCCCAACGTGTTTGGTTGTGTCTTTGTTTGGATTGACACTTGGAACACGTGGTCGCAATGTTTGTCATCAGTCTTGCCTTAGGAAGTCCACTTCCTGAAAAAATACAAAGGTTAGGTATTTTTGTCAGTATCAACATTAACGTTTTGAACTAAATCAAACACAGAAATTTGTCAGAGCTAACTATAACTTGTGCCCCTGCCATGTACTGCTTATGTCTTCACATATTACATCAGGCATGACATGCATGTGTAAGTATGGACACTTTTAAAAAAAAGTTAATGTGTTTGTATTTCAATATTATATGTATTAATATTAGGCGTTTTTTATATATCATATGCAAAAAATGGTATCAATATTTCTAAACTAATGTTTGCAACTACATTTAAAAATAGCACACTACAGTTTTAATAGCTGGATGCAAAGGATAGATGGGAAATGGGCAGAAAATTGTATTAATACTCCAGTATCAACTGTGGTACTTGTGTATTAAGGGGCCTATTATGATTGCGGTTTTTCCGCATCCTCCGGGCCGGCGGAAGCCACCGCCGGCCCAGAGGATGCGGAAAAACCGCAGCGGACCCACCAAAGACACACCGCCACATTAGGATGGCTGGTGGGTCCTGGTTACCGTCCGCAGCTTCTCCGCCGCAGTTGGCTTACAACCGCGGCGGAAAAGCTCTAATATGGTGGCGGTGTCTCTTAGACACCGTCCACCATATTAGGAAGTGCTTGAAAAGATGCTTTTCCGCGGCGGATTTTCCGCCGTGGAAAAGCATGTGGAACTTCACTGCGGGGGCCGTTGCGGGCCCCCTAGGTGAAGGGGTGGTGGGGGGTGCACATGGGGGGTACCTATGGTACCCCCCTGCATTTGTATGCAGAAATCGGCAGGCACCGCGCGGTGCCTGCCGCTATCTGCATACAAATGCAATGTATGCATTTTTAACATTGCGGCGGGTGCAGCTTGAAGCTGCACCCGCCGCAATGTTAAAGATTGAGGATGTGACCGCCACCCTGGCGGTCTCATCCTAATCTTCACGGGGGGAACGCTGCTGCCCATGCGGACGTTCCCCCCTACTCTATGGTGGCGGACGGACTCAGGTCCGTCCGCCATCATAATCGGCCCCTATATGTGGAATCTATATAAATGATAAGTAAATATTTGTTATAATAGTTATTGCAAATTAATTTGAAAATATCCAAATACAGTTTTAGGAGTGGGATGGCAAGGATATAGGGGTAATGGGGAGATGTGTATAAATACTCAGGTCTCATCTGAGATACCTGAGTATTTAATGTGTAATATATTTAATAATAATTCAACAACATAACGTTTTAGGAGTGGGATGCAAGGGTTATGCGGTAACGAGTGGGGACATGTATTAATACTCAGGTATCAAGTGTGATGCTTGAACATTACATTTTTAATCCATTTAATAGGAAAATAAATATGTTTAAAATAATTAATGCACATTTAATTACAAATATCAAAATAACATATTAGGAGAAGAATGCAAGGGATACAGAGTAATGGGTAGGGAAGCTTATTATTACTCAGGTATCAACTGTGAAACAGTACATTTATACTCGATTTAATTAGAAAATACATTTTTGGAAAACAAAGATTTCTTATCAATTTGAATATATTAAATTAATGTTTTAGAATCAGGATGCAAAAGGTAACGGGTGAGGAAGTGTCTTAATACTCAGGTATAAAATGTGAAACCTGAGTGTTTATTTTTTAAATTAATATAATATATTTTGAGTTATACATTTTTAACTTACAATTAAAAGTCACATCATGGTCGATCAGAAGTTACTTCTAGAACCCCTCCACAACAGGATTGTAGTTGATGACTCAGTCATGAAATGGTTCACCTCCTATTTCCATAACTGCTTTTAACTAATAAAAATCAATATCTCGACCTCAGACTATCCCACCGTCAGTCCTCTCACCTACACCCTTTAATATATACATAGAGCCCCTCACCATCCTACTCAAGCAAACAAATATCCTTTATCACCTATATGCTGATGGCACCCAAACCTACCTGAAAAAAATCCTCACCAGAAGACAAACAATGATTTAATTCCACTCTGATAAAAATTCAAAACTGACTGTCATGCAACCCCCTAAAACTCAACCAAGACCAGACAAAACACTTACTACTATCCAACAATGGACAGACCGTCCATACCCAAGAATGGATTAACGTCATTAACGCTTTGACCTGCAAACTAACACTTTCCGACTCCGTCACCTCTTTAGGGATTTCCCTTGACACAAGTCTGAGCATTAACTAACACATTATAACATTCAGTTTGCAGTGCATTTTACAACTTTAAGCTCCTACACAAAATCAAACATTTCCTGTGCCCAAATGATATACAAACCACCACACAAGCGCTGGTACTGTCCAGATTGGACTATGGGAATGCCACCCTCACTGGCTCTGCAAGATCACACCTAGCCCCCCCCTTAGAGCTACGCTAAGCACAGCGGCAAGTTTGCCAACGGAGCTAAGAGACATGGGAATGTGTCCCCCTCCCTCAAAAACCTCAATTGGCACCCAATTGGTCCAACCGCCCTATTACGATGCATGCGGTTACATAGACAAAAGACCGCCATGGGCTAGCCACCAGGAAATCTCGACCACAGCAGGATAGGCTGATGCGTCTTTCAGATGGCGGACCCTCAGTGTTACAGCTGGTCAAATCATGATATGCCTTCCAACTGATGTGACTGTGGTGGTCCAACCACCACATCTGAGCTGGTGGAAAGGGACGGATATAAGGCTGACACTCACCAGTACCCACAGAGATAGACATAATTCTTCCCAGTTAACAACCCACCTTTTTAAGACAGAGGCTGGAGCAGAGGAAGAGGGCGAAGAAGAGGGGTCTAAAAACAGGTGCAATGGCAGGACCAACCACCACACTCAGTAGAGCCATGGAGCAGGACCAGAGGGAAAAACAACTGTTAGTAAATCTCTCAGGACACTGACGAACTCTGAGAGAATGGTACTACAGAAGGGCCTAGGATACATTCCCACCCCTAAAATTGATAAGTTCTGTGACCACTGCAAGATTTAAAACTTTTTCCGCAAAGTACGCCTCAAAGCGTTCTTCCAAAATAGACCTGGGTACTCCATTGTTGATACAGGGTTGCATACCCAATCACCTTCACACCCAACAGCAGTATGGTACCAAACGAAGTACTTACTTTTGAGCAGGCTGTGCTCAAAGAACTAACAAGAGGTACCCGTTCTACCCCCTTCCACAATTTATCATCAGCAAAATTGGCAGCAGTCAGATCTGCTGAAGACTGTATCATAACCATAAAATAAGCTGATAAGGGAGGGGCCACAGTGAATATGTCCACTATTCATTACGACACTGAGTGCCTACTACAATTGAGCAATGACAGGTACTACACTCCCATTGCTCAAAATCCCACGACAAGTCTTGCAACCAAAATTTTGATGATGGTTTTCTCTGCAGAAACTGAAGGATGGATCAGTAAAAAAGAGGCAGACTTCCTTATCACCAAAGAACCAAGGGTACTATATTTCTTGCCCAAAATCCATAAAGGCACTACCCCATTCCCAGTGAGACAAATAGTTTCAGGTATTGGTTCAATTCTTGAGCCCCTCTCTAGGTTCTGAGACCACTCCAGCAACCTTTAGTGAGAGAGACTCCCTCCTTTTTACGTGACACCTCTGATGTCTTGCACTTAATAGAGGAGGTTGAATGTACGGAGGAGATCAGCTTCCTGGTCACTCTGGATGTTGAGGCTCTGTACACTAACATTCCTAAATGAGCCACCTTGACTTTTATTGAAGATGACCTCAACAACAAAGACTGGGACTCCAGTACTCCTGTTTCATTTATTATGGAATGTGCGAAGATGGCCCACATAGATAACTTCTTTGAGTTAAAAAAGAACCCTGTACCACCAGACCCAGGGCACATCTATGGGCAGTACATTTGCACTGAGTGCGGCTTGCCTCTACGTGGCCGCCTTTGAAGAGAATGTCATCTTTCACCCCTCCAATCCATACACTGACAATCTCAAGCTCTGGAGGAGGTTTATTGATGACATCCTAGTTTTTTTGGAAAGGAGATAGGTCAGCGACCAATTTTGCCAGTGGATTATTAACCTCAATCCATACCTTAAATTTACCAATACCATCTCTGCGACCAATGTTCCATTTCTCGACCTGGACATCAGACTCACAGAAGGCACCACTTTGTACAAAAAGCCAACCAACAGCAAAAATCTCCTGTTGTTTAGTAGCCACCTCCCCAGAACGCTGAAAGAAAACTTGCCTTTTGGCCAGTTCCTGCGTATTAGAAGGAACTGCAGCTCCTTGGAATACACAAAACCTAGGCGGCTAATCTAGCAGATAATTTCAGAAAATGCAAATATCCACCACGTCACATTGCAGATTCTATGAAAAGCACGAGGAACAACAGTCACGAAGCCCTACTAGAATACAACCAAAAAGATCCCACTGAGGTCCTAACCTGTGTGACCACATATACACCTGAATCTAACTGAATCAGGAACATTATCAAAAAACACTGGGGGATCCTCACCACAGGTACCCTATACCTGCTCACACCAAGATTTGCTTTCAAGCACACCAACAACTTGAAAGACATGTTCCTAAACACAAGACCTAAGGTCCAGAGAACCAATCAACAGAGACCATTATGGGATCTCCCTCCTGTAATGAGCCATTATCCATGTGCCTTTTGTGCTATCGGTCCCCAAACTGCAGCAACTAAGGAAGTAGCACTTTCTGACACATTTACCCAGACGGCTGATAGCCAGAAACTGGTCCTAGGATGCTTGATTCCGGTCCAGGAAAGACATGGCTTGGCAGTTCGGGCTGAACTGTTCCCATGAGGCAGATGGTCAAGGCTGATTTGCATATGGCCATGTCTGAACTGGGGTGGTGTGGAGTGCAAAAAAAACAATGGATTTAGGCCCAGATCTCTGTACTGGGGTGAATGTATGACATTGTTCTGCATTATGTCCATCAACTGTTGTTTTTTGCATCCGAATATAACTTAGCCATGGATAGAAAGGTCCTTATTGAGTGCAAAGCAATCGAGTATGATATCTCTACATAGTTTTGGCGCTCGGATAGTCCAGGCACTGACCCACAGTAGGAGTGGCACCACACGTGCATTATCCCAGTGAACAATAAAGCTGGAAGTTATAGGTGGTACTCTCAGCAACCTTCAAAGAAAACAATTGTCCTCGGAGCGAAGGCCAACGTGTTTGTTAAAACCCCATATACTATCTGATAAGTCTAATTTGATCAATTTAAGAAGAATAAGGAAAGAGGGACCTGGATTGAGAAGAGAGTGTACTTGAAAGTTGGAGACTTGGTTTGTGTCAAGGCTTTTGTTATGATTGGGAAAGAATTATCAAAATGTAAAGATCCTGTTCAAGTGTTGAAAAAGAATATAGTGCAGTTATCTGCTTGAAATTTGTGGAGTATTTCCCATGTAGCATTGTTTCCTGCTACTTCTGTTACACGTGGAACAGTGGTGGAGCATACAAAGGATGGTGAAGCAATCACTCCAACTACAAAAAAGCATACGTATTAAAAGTGCGCAAAAGAAATGGCAGGATTTCATTGTATACTGAAAATGCTATATTTTCAGTAATTATTCACAACAAATGATATTATTTTGCTGGATTTTATTTCTTTAAGGTACGAGCTTTGTTTGAGTTTCACGGAGTAAATCTATGTTGTATCTATCCCACTATAAAAAGGTATATGTGTGGTGAGGGAAATTTTATTGATCTGGAAAAAAAAGAAAAGATTTATGTTATGTTAAGTTTTATGTTATTTTCACTTTTGGTTTGATAAAAAAGGGAGATGTGTGGTGATGTGTAGGTTAGAAGGTTGAAGATGGAATGGGATGAGGTAATTGGAGTGTGATCTGATTCCACGTGTCAGTTATTCCTTTGCCCCCTTGAAGCTGTATGTATACTAATAAATACACCACTGCTTCCTCTACTTCTTTGTCTGATCTGCTCACTACACCAAGCCAAGCTGAAATACTTACCATATGAAATACCACCCAATTCAATGTCAGTCCCAAATGGCTTTCAACCCACATATGCATCCAGCAAAAATGTCTTCTTGTCCTGTGTCACCCCAGCACTGGTTCTAAGGTCGGACCATATTAACCACTTCAAATGGATCAGCAATCAGGGATGAAACAAACACAACTTTAGTAACATGTCACTAAGGATCAAACAGTTAGAAAAGTAATAGCAGGACTAATATGGTGTAAGCAAAGCAAAAGTTAATTTTGCAAAACCAATTAGATGTAGTTAACCAAAGGTCAATGGCTAGTCCATTTTCACATTGTGTGGTCCAGCACACTCCTGTTGCAAAACCTTGCCCTTCATGACACTGCCAGAAAACCACCTCACAAAGGAACATGCATTGGGCACAGCAGGTACATTGAAGATCTTCCTTGGGATGGGGATGTTTGGGTTTGAGAGGGGTAACCTTGGTTGTGGTAGGTATGGGTTTGGAATAGAAAGGGGTGGACTGATGTTTAGGGGGTGTTGAAAGTCAGAAAGGGTGGTTCATTGTTTTGAAGTGGAACCCTTGGAAGGGGTGGATGGGTCTGGACTAGGGGTGGATTTGGAGATGGAATTGGTATTTGTTTTGGGTGTGGTAGGGTTTGGAACCTTTGTGGAAAGGGTGGTTGGTGGTTTGGGTGGACAGAGGGCCAGGTGAAAGGTTAAATCCTCAGTAGGGAGATTAGGAAGGCTTTGGGAGTGAGTGGGGTCTTGGAGGGAGAGGGAGTGTCTGATGTATTTGGGACTGTGGTGAGTGCAGGTGCATGTATGTCAGGTGGATATGCTGCAAGTATGGGTGTGTCTTGTTTCTCAGGTGTCTGTTCAGTGCATGAATGTTTTTGTCTGAGTTTCTTAGGTATGTATAGTGTGAGTAATGTGTTGGTAGATGCTGCTATGTGAAAGTGCAAGGTGTGTATTTTGTGGCTGCTAATGTTGAGGTGACTATGGGTGTGGATGTCTGTGTTGTCTGTATGGATGTAATGGTGGTTGTGGAGGTTCATGTGGATTTGAAAGTATCTGTTCTGGGTGGGGTGTGGTATATGCATGATTGTGTGTCGTCTCCTGTGCTGTGCGGAGATGGGATTGGGGAGCGGTGTGAGCATGTGGCTTTGGTGTTGTCAGTGGTAGGTCTGGTGTCTGTGCATTTGAATGTGGGTAATTTCTTTCTGTGGGGATGTGCTTGTGTGTGCTACTTGGGTCTGTATGGATGTTTGCGTGGCAATGTGTGCATGTGCTTTGGGTAAGTTGGGTAATAGGCTATGTGCATGGGTTTGGGCCAGGGGGAGGAACACAAGGTTGGGGTTAACCAGAGGCTGCAGTAAGTGAGGAGGCCAGAGCCTGAAAATATCTCTGTTAGACAGACATGGCACTGTGAATGCCGTCCAGGTAGGACCATCTGCTGCAGATGGGTGCCTTGACCATGGATGGAATTTAGGAGTGCAGTCTGACCCAAAGATGTGCCTCAGGAGGTCAATAGTCTCCTCACTCCTGGAGTGAAGGAGACAGCTACCCTCTTAGGGGGGTGGACCAAGCCAACTGTTTGGGGAACAACAGGGAGGTTGGCAATGGGACTGGGGGTAGTGGACAAGGATGAAGGTGGAACTAACCTTATAGGGTCCGCATCTTCCATGTGATGGCTTTCCAAATTAATTGCTTTTGATACAAAAGATGAATACACAGATTATAAATGCAAGTTTTTCGATATCTATTTGGATGACATCTATTGTAATTACATCTAGCACAAGCCTAAATCAATAGCTTGTGCTGCTCACAACACAGACTTGAATACACACTTTTGGAATCATCTGCTAACTCTCCTCAACCCTGGTCATGTCCTACACTGACTAAGCTAGCCCACTAACATCATGTAGCCCAGGGCCATCCGACATGTACAGTGATGTGAGCTACTATGAAACACAAAATACCATTGTGACCTTCTGAAGTGTTTTGTACTTTTGCATGATTGTACAGACACATTTATATGTGACAAAAAAGGGAGTGACTCCACTTTCCAAAAGACAGGGTACCAAGGGTAATCAATATAAAGAAGGTTCTCTTTGACAAACAATTATTATTGACCTTCACCAAGTATCAATCAACCATACATCAACCATCAAACCACTCAGGTACCTATTTCTAATCAGGAGTATGGACCCAAAGAACAATTATATACACACCGATAGAAACCAATCCTGGTATCAAAAAATAGTTTTAATAAAATATCAAATTAATCCTAAAACAAATCAAGAACCCAAAAACAATTTTTTGAGATGTATTGACAAATCATCAAATAAAAAACGAATCACTGAGATTACATGTTAGAGAAAAAACATGTGAAACATTAAAAGCATCATAATTTGGTTATTTCGAATGAATCAGCTTAGTTGGAGTCTATCAATATTTATTTGATTGTACTCAAGACAGTTCCTCGAATATAACCCTATAACAAAAGGGCGTCGCTGCGCTTCGGTGGCTGTAAATTATTTGGGAACCACCTTCATCAAGAGAAGAGTGATACTTGTGTGTTCTATTTATGATATATATTCACGTGTGCCTAATTAAAAACAGAAATTAAAAAATCACAAGAAACACATAGCATCATAATACAATTAAAACTAAAGCTAGTTCGGGAAATGACATAAAATACATTGATCCTATAACTTCTTGTATAAAAGTTACATAATAATGGAGTGGTTTTACCATTGTTATGAGGGTCCAAAACCACCACTTCATTCATACCACACTCAAACTTCTTATTAAAGAAAGAGAATAAAACCACCAATCATACTGCAATCCCAAACCAGATTTAATTGATTGAGCTATATATTTAGCGATTGCTCCATATCTCAAACGGGTAGTGCTAATTAGGGCTGGTCGTAGTTTGCGAAGTAGCGTTACACGAAGCTACACAAAGTGCACTTCGCACTACAAAAGCTACGCATAGCACTACACAAACTGCGTAGTACCCTGTTTGCACTGTGCAAGATGCCGTTTTCAATGATTGCACAGTGAGGACTAGCATCCAGAACTGTGCAATCATTGAAAACGGCATATTGCACAGTGCGAGCTGTAGTTTTCTGCCACTCAAGTAGATTTTTACTCGAGCAGCAGCTTTCTCAACGCGTACTGGTAGTTTCTCATCGTGAGCGATCGCAAGCATAATCGACCACTCGCAATGAGAAACCTGACCTCCCCGCGTTGAGAATCTCACCAGGAGGTTTATTTTCCATGCTCGCGGTCGGCAACTTGATGTTGCTGATCGCGAACGAGGAAAAAGTCACTGAGAGCGTCCTCTCTGGGAATGTGTGGACATGTGGATTACTTAATGGGATCTGATACTATGTCTGATTGAGTTTCTCTGGTATGTACTGCCATCACAGGGCACACTTTTGTCATATGTGGCACTGTTACAGGGATAACATCAACATGCCATTGAATGTATTGTTTGTTTGGTTTAATATAACAAAGCTGCTGATACACATCTCAAATTCTCTTGAGACGTAACCAACTATCTGCACTGTTATTGTGTCACATGTTCAATAGACCTGAAAAGTGCAAGCATGACTTATTGAAAAGTGACAACAGACCTGTTGGAGTAAGGGGCCTGTCATAAGCAAATGACACCCATTGACAACGTGCAATGCAAAGAAGTATCAGGTCAGGGTTACGATTCCAAATGTAGTCCATGTAAAAGTAAGCAGGGCCACTATTGGTTCAGAAAGCTAATTTGGGATGCATCCAAGGTTATGCAGGTCTACAGGGAGATTACCCTGAACATCAGTTGTATTGCCATAGCAACTGTGACTCAGCCTTGGCCATGGCCCATATTAGCCACAACTCATTGTCAGACCTTGCTGTCTGCAGGCTGAGCCAAATTATCTCACATGAACTCCACATTCCCACCACATAAACAAACATCTTATGGTCATCAAATACCCCACCTCATGGTTGTGTGGCACTCTGAAGGCATTTGTGATGTATAGCTATTTACCAGACAACAATCTGGTGCACACTTATCAGGGCTGATAGATATGTGAGACTGTTTGCATAGCTAACCTCATACTTAACTGCTTTTTACAGTGTACCTGGACAGCGCAGGCTGTAAAGACTATACAATTCTTTGCATATTGACCATGATCTGATTAGAAGACATATCATAGGTACCATGAAATGTATACAGGCATAGATACGTGAATACAAAATAAGTAGAATTTAGGGCTTACAACACATTACACATCACAATGGTGATGTTAGGTATAGAATGTACAGTGCTCCACAGTCAATTACAGGCTTGCCCTATGTAGGGACCACAAAAAGTTGCAAGAGTAATCAGGTTTAACTCGGGAACTTAGAGGCACATTTTAGCAGACGGGCATGAATAGAATGGAGTTAAACTGAGTAATACATCTATGTAAGACTGGCACCTGTTCCTCTGGTGAGCCATATAGGGGAAGCACTTCTTCTGTCAGTTTCTCCAGCTCCTCTGGAGAGAAGACAGGGGCCCTCTAGCCTGCTTGGGCTGGCATGATTGATCCCAGAGGTAGCAAAATGCAGCTAAAGTGGAGGAGATGTTGAGTGGCAGGAGGCAAGTGAATTATTTTTCAAACCACAGCATACATGTATGCCATGTACATGGTCATCAGTGTAGATGGAAACAGGCATTGGGATGCAACCATCACTAACACCAACATTAGCCTATGGCTGTGTCCACCTTGAAAGAAACAGTCAACCATGCATTTGACTTCCGCCAGCGGCATTAGGTTCCAAATGTCATATATGCAAGGTCAGGCATCCGCATTTTATCGATTGAAACTACAGTATTGGTGGATGTTAAAGGGCGTCACCACCACTACAAATATGTTGTAACATGTTTACAGATTAACTACTCCATTGCTCTGTAATTTCCTTTACACAAACATCAGTGTAGTGCATCACTTTGCATAAACGCTATATTACTGTGGTGCATTGTACACCTCCATTGACTGTATTTTCTGAGAACAATTCAAACTTGACAACATTAAGGTGCTCATGATACATTTTTAGATATATTATGTGTACATTTCAGTTACGGACACATGTGAAAACCGTAATGGAGATTATAGGTGGATGTTGGGCAGTAGAAGAATATTAAGTGAATTATGTGTAATGCTTTCTGAAACACTTATGTTTTGTCACATGACTTTTGGATTACTCTATGTATATGTTACTCTGGACACAGTGATCAATGTTAATAATTGTTTTCACTCCACATATAGCTACCTTGGGAGAGGGAGGTGACGACAGCCTCCAGTTTACTGCCCATTTCCAGACCTTAAGACCATGGAAGAAAGGCATGTCAACAAGAAATTTAATTTGAATCGGCAAACAATACTGGATTTATGTCATCAGTTGGAGTTTTATCTCCATCCTCGATAAATGAATCCCACCTATTGTCAGACTTTTGGCAGTATTGTATTTTCTGGCTATTTCTAGTGGTAAGTCACAACCAATGTTCAGTGACGTCCTACAAGACATGCCTTCTTCAATGATGAGACACATAGACAGCAACATCCAGTTCCCCTGATGTGAGGACTTAGCCACTGTGAAGGGTCTTTTTATAGACTTGGTCACACCCCACTTGTGGTTGGAGCCATTGATAGCACCCATATTGCCTTATTACCACTGTAAGCCAGGGAACAATTTTACCGTAATAGGAAGCACTTCCATTCTATCAATGTGCAAGTTGTCTGCTTGCTGGATTTGTACTTCTCAAGTGTCTTTGCCCGGTCCCAGGATCAGCCCATGATTCCTTCATACTGCAGAACTGCACCATACCCCAGCTGATGTCACAACTACTTCCGGAGAGGGCCTAGCTTGTTGGTAAGTTTGATCTGTCCTACCTTTGTGTGGGTGATGTAGTCTGATTAGAAAGTGTGTAACTGGTTGTTTCACCCATGTCTGTCTTCAAAGTTTTCAATTTTGGCCGCCATAAGTGTGGCAGGGTATGCTCAGACGTGAGTCCCTTGCTCACTTTGCCACTGGATTCAAGCAAGCTGGGCTGAAGACGGCTGGAATGCCAGAAACCGGTCCTCGGAAGCTTGTTTCCGGTCCAGGGAAGACATGGCTTGGCAGTTCGGGCTGGACTGTTCCCATGAGGCACAGGGTCAGACTGATTTGCATATAGCCATGTCTGAACTGTGGTGGCAGAGTGGGCTAAAGAACGGTGATGGATTATACCCAGATCTTTTGACTGGGTGTGAGTGTTTGATTGATTCAGATGCTCCGTCCATCACCACCCCCTTTTGTACCGCTTTTGGCCGCCATAAGTGTGGCAGGGTATGCTCAGACGTGAGTCCCTTGCTCACTTTGCCACTGGATTCAAGCAAGCCGGGCTGAAGACGGCTGGAATGCCAGAAACCGGTCCTCGGAAGCTTGTTTCCGGTCCAGGGAAGACATGGCTTGGCAGTTCGGGCTGGACTGTTCCCATGAGGCACAGGGTCAGACTGATTTGCATATAGCCATGTCTGAACTGGGGTGGCAGAGTGGGCTAAAGAACGGTGATGGATTATACCCAGATCTTTTGACTGGGTGTGAGTGTTTGATTGATTCAGATGCTCCGTCCATCACCACCCCCTTTTGTACCGCTTCAATCTAGGAGCGTCAGCATTTCCAAACTGTCCATGGTTGTTTGCACCTCTGAGGAATCCTACTACGCCTTGGAAAGTGAGCTTCAATGAGGCCCATGGAGAAGCACAGCGGCCAGTGGAGCGGGATTTTTGGATCCTGAATGCCAGATTCAGATGTCTGGACAAGATAGGGTAGTCCTCCTCTACTCACCCAGGATGGTGTGTCAAATCACTGAGGTCTGCTGCATGCTCCACAGCATCGCCCTGTGATGAAACATCCCTTATATTGCGGTGGTTAGAGACCATGAAGTGCCACTGGGTAAGGACCCTGAAATGCCAAAAATTATGATAGTAGTAAAAAGAAAGGAGCTGACTGGCGTCAAGACCTCATTGACAACTTCTTGTGAGTGCAAGTATGTTGTGAGATATATTGACTTTGACTACTAAACCAACTCTTGTTGTGATGATGTGAAGAATATGTTTAGAGAAAATATTCGGAAGCTAAAGCTCTCACAAGTTCTGGTGAAAGGTTTTTGTGGAGGAAGGTCACTTTGTTAGTGTTGCTTTGTTTTGTCATGGACTGTGTTCTCTAGAAGTTGACTATGTGAATTGTGACATATGCATGGTTTCATAGCTAATCTTTAGGAAACTTCACATTGGCATTTTCATTTGGATAATTCGGAGCTGTGACTTTAGCAGGTATATGATGCTGTTTGGATGCATGAAGGGGACATGGATTGTTACTGTGAATGTCTGTCACAGACTTCTGTTGTACAAAACCTGTACCAAGACAGTTTGCACAGTGATAGGATGGAAGTTATGAGGAATCCATTTGACTTGTTCCTTGTCATATGGTAGTCCTAATGCAATACGTTTGCCATCATGTGATCCAACATAATGTTGTTATGGGCCCAAATCATGCTAGTCTCTCTCCATATAGGATAAATCCTCATTGTAAATAAACTGTATGGAACTGTTGATGTGTCTCCTCATTGTAGGCCAAAGTGCTTGTGGCACATCATTGACATTTGTTTGTGGCATTCCACCAGATGCAGCAACACTGTATTGGAATGGCCCTGTGATCAAAGACTGTTGTACTCCCATGTGTCTGCTTGTTGGCTTAAATGATGTGGGATTTCTTTGGTGAGGTAGGTGACATGGCTCCTGCTGATGAAATAGACCAAGTCTATTTTGCCTATTCAATAGGAAATTGTCTGATGTATCCCCACCTTCCAAGCTGTTAAGGTTTGCACCTAAAAATGTGATCAATGAATATTAGAGTCATGGATGATTTGCTATGTTTTTGAAATCATGCCAACCTATTATTGGAACAATGGAATGAAGATGTTATAAGACAAGTCACTTGTATGTATTTGTTGGTATGGCTTGGCTGTTATCCTGAGCTAAACATTGTGCACATGCAACATATCCATGCTTACACAAGTAGCTTATTATGGCATTGTAAATGTCATATGGAAGTACATATATATATTAATATATGTGAGATTTACTATAGCAAACAATGCATTTGTGACTTGTGTATTTAATAAAGGGGCAAAGGTGAAGAAATACATTGTGCAAAAACAAACATAAAAAGTGAAGTAGTCAGTCATGGTGTATGAAACCATAGTTGAAAATGCCAAATTATCTGAAGTCCAAAGTCCATAATACTACTAATTAAGGTTGAGGTTTCTTGCTGGCTGGCGGTGGTGGGTATCTTGCCATCCGTACCTTCTGGACTGTGTTATGGACATCCCCACTTGCGACCGTGGGGGGGGGAGGCAGTGCTGCAGAGACAGGGGTGCCTGCAGGTGTGTCTTCTTCTGACACGGCCTCCCTTCCTGTGGCTGTCACAGATGTTGATGGCCCAGAAGTAGTTGGACTACAGGAAGTGGTTGATGGTATTGGAAATGCCCTATAATGTGTTTATGTCCTGCAGCACCCAAATGACCTGACCCATGATAGTGTTGTGGGTGGCCAGCTCCAGATGTGTGTCCCTCTGCAGCTGCTTCATTTCCTGGATTTTTGTCAATACCCAGCCCATCACATCTTTGGAGTTCTGATAGGCTCCCAAAACTTGATCAATGGTAGCCTGAGTGTGAGTGGCCCTAGTGGCCTCACTCAGTGGGCCCACAGTACCTCTCCCATGACCTCTACCACCACTGGCCTGTACCTCTGGCCCAGGGTGCAGTCTCCTACTGGTTCCTGGTTCCTCTGTGACTGGGTTGGTGATTCTCACCTACTAATACAGGACAGGGGGCACACGATGGTAGTGACAGGGCCAGGTACACAGGTTGGGGGGACTGGGGTTGGCTGGGGTGTTGCAGCTGGGATGAGAGGTGTTGTGTGAGCCAGTGAGACTCACTGTTGCTGTCATGTGGCCTGTCATCCACATCCATATGTCCGGGAGTGTTGTCATCACTGAAAACTTCATACGGGGCTGGAGTGGTGGCCAAGCTCAGCCCAAGTGCTATACCAGAACAACCTGTTGTGAAATAGAGAACATTGTTATTGGTGAAAGTGTGGTATCTACATCCAAGTATTTGGTGTTGCAGTTAGTGGAGACCTAGAAAAAACAAAATAGAGATTACTACTGTGATATATTTCAGTGGTATTAAACTTGTTAGCAAGACATTTGGAGACATTCAATACATGAGATAAAATTGAGCAGGTCATTAGATGTGTTGATATTTTGGATTTTGGACTAAGGAATGAACATGACATCTCCCCAACATTTAAGGCAACCCAGTGTAGAATTAACTTGTATTTGACCAATCCAAGTTCTAGTTGTGTACAATATAGGCGAACACACAACTTGGTTGTATATTTAGCATTAGACTTCATGTGAGTAGTGTAGAGTCAATGGGTCTCTTGTCACTTCTAAATAGCTGAGTTACCCTCATGCCTTACAAATATTTGAGATGCTGACTTGGAATGGTGTCACTCATGCCATCAATAGTTTCAGTTGAGGAGACCAGGACAACATAAAGCTAAGTAGGCAGAAATGTCTCTGAGTAGAGAATTGTATGTAGATTGCTCAGTCCATGAGAAGTGAATATCAGTTGTAACATGTCAGACAACTGAATGGTCAAAATCACTATTGCATCTTGTTTTGAAATACAGAAACCGAGCCTCATGGTAGATGTAGTAATTTCAATCTATACTTCCCAACACTTGCGAAATGGTTAGTGTAACATACCTGTTGTCAAAAATGCAGTTGGACTGGACCATAAATTTACATATTGTCACATATCATGGGTCCTGGGATAATGATTTTTATAGTAATACCCTTACAGACAGCATTCCAAAATATGCATGTAATGGAGATTGATACATGTGATCTTAGATGCAACAAAACACATTGACACTGACAATCAAACATCTCTGATACTTTGAGGATTGTATGCTAGGAAAATAGACAGGCAACACAATAGCACAAGCTCAATTGAGGGCAGACAGGACATTCAAGTGTTACAGTAGGTGAAATGTAACTTGTCAGACTCCTCTCATTTGGCTACTCCTGTCAACGCTCAGAATGAAGGATGGCCAAGACCTTCTCCCATCAGGAAAACAGTGGTAATGGGCTGCTGGAAAACCCACCGCCAGTCTACTTGCCCTCCGGGTGTTGTTTGGAGGCCAGGAAATACATTATACGCCTCAGATTGTTCTAGCTCTTCCTTATTTCCTCTTTTTTGTACAGGGCGGTACCTACAGCATTCACTCTGTTGACTATCCTGTCCCACATCTCCCTATTTTCCTACTGAGAGGAGTAAGTTGGCCTTTGGCTCCAAACTATTGTGGCTTTACTTTAATGGTTTCATCCACCGTGACTGACAACTCAACCTCTGAAAAAAATAGATTTTTTTGATGTAACATAACTAAATTAAAGTGAGTGACAATGACAAAATAAACACCAAGGGATATTGGGAAAAAATGCAACACACGTGTATAGAGAGTGTTAAATGGGATTGGGAAAATAGGGCTGCCTTATCTAAACAGAAAAGGGTGGTCTCTGTCTTGCTGTGCTACATTGGGGAGGCAAAGGATCATGGTCTGGGATGGGTGTGTTTTGTAGTGTTGTTTGCAGGTGTGTTGAATTGGCCAATGGATATCAGCTGTGTTGTTTTTGAGAGTGTATCGCGATGGCTTAGCGCCATCGAGGAACCGATACAAGGGGGCTTTCAGTACAGTTGTGTTCTCGTAATTGTCTTGTGGGAAGGCGTGACCCTGACGGCGACGGAGTATGCATAGCCAACATTGCAGTCTGTTGCGCCACTTGAGGGAACCACTCTATCAACAGCGGTTGGTTGCATGTATAATAATTTTGCTGCGGAAGACCGCCGGTTTAGCTGTCTTCTTGAGGCTGCTGCTGTGGCTATATGACATTGAGACCACCAAACTCATAATCAGGCCCTATATTTCCCATATCTTCAAAAAAGCACAAACAAAAAGCCCTCATGCGCTCATTCTCAGGCAATGCACCTAAAATCTGGAAGTTCCATTCTGTGTCTAGCAGAGCGAAACCTCCTTTGTGTACTTCAGAATACAATTTAAGTATCTCCTCCTCAACCGAACATCAAGCCCTTGAACTTCAATCATTACCCCTCCACCAGTCCCCATATTTTCCCCTCCACTGGCTCCCACCATTTCTCCCCTCCAAAAACTGCTTTAACCTGACTGGCAACAGTATCTGTATCTTACTATCAATGCACTCCTACTTTGTCCTCTCAATCACCTTGTATTTATCTCTGTTCTGTAAAGAGTTCTGATATCCCTGGGTAACCCACTCTATATCAAACTATTTAAATAAATACATTAATAAAAAGTCGAAGGAGATAAATATTTTTTTAAATAGTAGAATAAGAATATTTTGTATTAAAAAAAGAACAGTTTAACATTTTTTATTTCAAATTGATAAAAACACATCAAGTTAATTTGTAATAGATTTATTATATTTTTTATAACAAAGTTTTAAAAAAATTGTTAGAAATGGGATCTCTGGTTGGCTAAGGCTTGCGCCAAAGCCAGGCAGAGAGCACCACTCTAGTCAGGGCTGGGGAGTTACAGATAACCCCTGCTCACCCCCTTGGAAGCTTGGCACGAGCAGTCAGTCTTATCCCGGGAGCAATGTGTAAAGCGTTTGTGCAACACACACACACAGCAGCAACACACTAGGCACACTACAAAAGGAACTCCACATAAGGTTACATATAAATATAGCCTTTGTATTACCATAAACACATTAGATCATTATCACACAATGTACACTGTGCTAACTGGCACTGAGCAGTATCTACAGGGGATTATATACACCTGACAGGGCTAATTGGGCCACTCTCAGAACGATCCCAAATCACCAATTGTAAATGTAGCACAAATAATAACTGTAGAGCAAAATCAGTAACTACTGGTAAAAGTTAGGAACACACTACGCAATAATAATCACATTAGGCATAAAACATATTAGGCCTAAAAACCCTTAGCATAAACTGTAGTATGCAAAACAACCTCCTAATCATAAAACACATTTAGAGGTCTAAAACAGGGTGCATAAATACATTACGCATAAATCATATTAGGCATCAGGTAATTACCATCAGAAACACAGTATGCTCCAAGCGGGGCACAACACCTGTAAACTGGCCCCAGGCATGCGGGCATATCCCGGGGCTCCAACGCCCTACATCCACCAATAGTCAGAGTGCGCTGCCGAGGCAGCAAAAGCAAAGGTGCGCAAGAGTTTAGGCCTAAACAGCTGTTCAGCTGCTCACTAATTGCTGGGCAGCTGTAAAATGAACCCTGGCACCACTGTGCCCTCTGAGCCCCTCTCTGGGACTCTAGACGCAATGTAGCAGCTGCCGTCTGCCAAGTGTGGCAGCTGGTGAAAAATGGAACTGGCCCAATGAATACTGGTACTCCTCGTGCCTGGTGAGCCCCCCTCTGGGACTCTGTCAAGCAAATGGCCCCCAAAGCAATTCAAACTCGGGCACCACTGTGCCCCGGACCCCTCACGGGGGCCCTACGAATAAAATAGGGGCACCATTGCAGCTGCCCGCTATGGCGGTGCAGCTGTGAGGTGGAACAGAGCTCTGAGGCCCTACCAAGGGGTCTTGTCATCAAGGTGCCTCCCCCCCTGATGTTGGAGTGGGCCACTCTCCCACGTGTCCGCTCAGAAACCAAGGCACACTAAAACAGAGAGAAGCCCTCACTCACCTGGCTCTCTGCTGGAGGGGAGAAGACTCTGCTTTTCCTCACCGGACACTCCTCTTATCTCCAGGCCTGTGCTTGTTATGCAGGACTCCTCTTGGACGCTAGGCGGGGCTCTTTCAACTCATGAGAGACCCGGGCAGACCCGACGACTTCTTTCCTTGGCTGGCCTCTCCACACTTTGGGATTCTCTCAGCAGAGTCCCCGCTGGCCATGCAGCACTTCTCCTTGCACGCGGGACTTCCTGGTTGCTTGCGGCAATGCCCTGCTCACTTCCCTTGATGTCCCCTCTGACTGGGCAGCCGCGTCGCGCTGCCTCTCTCTCTCCTCACTGGCGGCTTTTGGGGGCATCTGCCAGAGCGGGGTAGGCTCCTGCCTGGCTTCTCTGTGGCTGCGGCCTCCCGCAGGCGCCAGAACCGGCGGGGTGGGCTCCCGCTCCGGTCCAAAACGGGTCAACACCTGGGGTAGGCTCCCTCTCAAAATCAAAAATATAGAGCGGGGTGGGCACGCGTGCCTGAGTAAAAGTAAAGTGGGGTGGGCACCTCTCCTCAAGGTGCCAATGCGGGGTGGGCTCCCGCTCAGTTCTGTAGCATAAATTAGCAGGGTGGGCACCCGCTTTCCTTCACGCACAAAGCGGGTGGGATCCCATGATTGAGGCATTAATGCAGGGGAATCCCCCATTTAAAATGCGTGCAGCTCCGTGCTGCAATAAAAAATAGTCCAGGTCTGCACAAAAGCGCTCCCAGGCAGATGCAAAAAGGAAGAGTCCTTGGTGCTGGGGAGAACTCAGCAAAGCGCAGCCAGGCATGCCAGCATGCAGGGACCCTCAGGAAGCAGCAGCAGGGTCCTGCCGCGGTTCCTCCTGGCAGCGTGTCCCCTCAAGAACACAGGTATAACACCTTTCATGGGGTCACAGCCCCTTCATTTATACACCTTTTCCCTTTGTCACAACACAGGGCTGGGGGAAACCAGATGCAACTGGTTTGGGGAAGCCTCAGAGCACTTTGTTGTGCTCAGCTCCTCTCCCCTTTTGTCAGGTGGGGGCTAGGTGCTCCGACGCAACACAGGGGGCTGAGCCAGCATTGTGGAGGGAAGGCACAGCCCTGTCCAGGTCCCAGGTGCAACTCCTCCCTCCCATCTACATGCAGATCTCCCTATTTACCTCTGGGCAGACCCATCCTGGCTCCTGGAGCAAAGGCACACCATCCAGTCCCTGTCAATCACAAGCCAGACATGCACTCCACATCAGGCAGGCAGACATATAGCACACAGAAGTGCCAACTTCTAAAAGTAGCACTTCTCCACCAGTCACAATGAATCTGCGCACACAATTGCGCAGCATTTAATCTCACTAGTTTGCACTTACCAAACTCGCCCCTGCACTCCTCTCACACCAGGAATTACCATGAACACATATATCCCCCACGCATTCCTATGGGAGGTCATGCCAATCTCACCACATGCACTCCGAGTGCGCATGCACTTTACACTGTGACACAATGTTAAAGTGCACTGAGGCCAAAAGCAACTAATATCAGGTCAAATTAAAAGGCAAAAAGTTTAGAGGTGAACCTGCCAAAAGGGCCAAGTCCAACAAAAATGTAATACAATATTTCGTTTTTTTAAATATATACAATATTTTATCTTTAGGATTATCACACACAAGGCTCCTACATTTTCCCATTGACTTCAATTGAAGAAATTGTCATTTTTTTGTTTTTCCACCTTTACGTAAATGGTTCAGCACCTGTTTCTGCAGATGGTGGAGCATCGTGGTCAAGAAAGGAAGCAAAGAGGAACTGCAGTCATGTAAGAACAATGTAATTTACTTTTTTAAACATATTTGTGTCTACGTTTATTTTAAGAAGAAAAGTGAAAAAAAATCCTTGAATTTTTGTGTTAGGATATATTTAAGTAATTTTAATGATCATCTGTAATTCACAGTCAATTATTGTTTACCTGTGACTTTTATTCAATGTTTTAGATTTTAATACTTATAAAAATGTTGTGGAATTTGAAAATGTTTGTGTAAGTTGAGTTGTGTTTGTCAGGAAGTAACTGTAAACTAATGGGAAGGTAATGTTGTTAATGTTTGCATGAATAGTATACATTTGGGTGAATAGATGGGGAGTTGATTTAAAAGCTTCACCCATCATCCAAATTTTACTATTCTCCAGGGTTACAGTGTCATGTGCTGTACTAAAGATTAGCATTCATTTTAGAAGGCTCTCATGATTGTAGGGTTGAAAAGGTTCATTAGTAAAATAAACAATATGTTCACAGGGAATGTTAAAGTCAGAATAGGTTTGGGGCGTAACTCTTTAGGGATTGCTAACCTGTATTTGTTATTGTACCATTCTTCATAAATTCGGGATTGTGGGCATACTACATGCAATGTACATGGTGATTGTCTGGTCTACCTCCCTCTAAATTGAGTAGCATGGTTCATTGGAGGTGGCTGCTGGTGTATTTATTTGTTGTATGCTTTTCCTATTTTTAATCTCCATTACAGAGGCGGAGTGGTTATGCTCTGTGGTTCTTTTCACTGTGTCACCAAGAATAACTGCACTGTCTTGGCAATGGGATGAAAAGTATTCAATTCACCTCCCTTGACACATTGGCGAAGTTAAACTCTCCTTAGAATAAATATAGTCACCATATTTTAAAAGACTGTTTCCTCTATACAATGTATCTTGCATCACCTGAATTTTCCATTCTTATAAAAATCAGGAAACATACCTAAAAAATGTATTATAAGTGTGTTGAAATGAGATTGTTTGTGTTTTCAATTGATTTGGGCCCATTCCTATTGAGAGAAGAAAAATTTCAAAGTTATTGGTTGGAATCATGGAGAAATAAAATTCTTAATTAATGCTGTTTGAACTGAGCAAAAGAAATTGTGTTAGCATCCTGCTTTGAAAAAAGAATGTAATTATTTAATTGATTTTCTGTTTATTATGAGTTATTTATTGTATTAGTCATAGTGGTGTTTGCTTCTGGAATTTGGAGATGTAATTTTGATTTTCTTGAGGTGGTTTTGATGGTTTGATTCTTTGCTGTGTTTTTTTGTCAGAAAGATATGTATTTGCCATTATTAAGTTTGTCCTGAATCTCTGCATGCAATGTTCATTATTTACCAGTTTACATTGTGCTTTTTTATTTATTTATTTATTTAAGAGGTTTTATCTAGCCAGACCCGAAGGTATCGGAGCACTTTACAGCGAGTAGGGGAGAAAAACACATAAAAGAGGAACAAGAAAGCGTAAGTGATCAAAAGTTCCAGTGTGCTGTGCGTCCGAGGAGCACATTGAGGTAGAGTGGTTCCGAGTTAGTTTTGATCCGTGGGTAAAGTCATGAGCTCTGTCTCCCTCCGGGAGTGGAGGAGAGTAGGGGGTTAAGGGGCATGGATGAGGATGGGAATGTTGAAGCAATTGTCTGTTGGCAGCAAGGTGTCAGCTTGTGCACTTCAGATTTCAGTTTGGGAAGGTACGGTTAAGGTATAAGTCTTTATAGGAGTCTTTTGAATTTTATGAAGGAGGGAGTAGTCCTGATGTCAACCGGGATGGAGTTCCATATTTTGGGTGTGTTTCCTGCGAAAGAACGAGCTGCAGTTTTTTGCTTGCGTGCTTTCAGAGAGAGTAGTAGGAGGGTGTTGGAACTCCTAAGGTCTCTTGACTGGCCGGCTTTCTTGAGCTTGGAGGCCAGGTATTCTGGTTTCCCTGTGTGTAGGGTTTTGTGAGTAAGGCAGGCAGTTCTGAAGCTGGCACGCAATTCCACTGGGAGCCATTTTAGTTCTCTGAGTGCGGGAGATAGGTGGTCGTACTTTTTGACTCCGGTGACCATTCTGGCAGCCGCGTTGAGAGTTGTTTTGAGTGGGGCTAGGCGGGAGAGAGCTGTACCGGAGAGAACTGCGTTCCCATAGTACAGTCTAGATAACACCAATGATTGGGTGGCTTATTTGAGGTCCGTGGGCGGGATGAAAGGTTTGATTTTGTTGAGGAGCTTCAAATTAAGGAAGGCACTCTTGGCAGAGGTCTTAATGTGATTCGTCATGGTTAGTTTTTGGTCGAGGGTGATTCCTAGCGATTTTACTGAGTTAGCCAGGGTGAGATTGCCGTTGAGAGCATCGATAGCTTTCAGCCACTCTATGATTTGCGGGTTTTCATCTTTGTTGGAGATAAGGAGGATTTTTTTTTTCTTGATTGAGTTTAAGGTGGTTTGTGGCAAGCCATTGTTGAATTTCTTCGAGAGTGTTGTTGAGTCTTAGAATGTCATTAATGGAGGAGGTTTCCAGGTAGATCTGGGTGTCGTCAGCATATAGGTGGAAGGGTATGTTGGCTTTTTTTAGGATGGTTGTGAGGGGTTCCATGTATATGTTAAACAGCTGAGGAGAGGGTACTGAGCCTTGGGGGACACCTCTGTTGACGGGGAGTGGGTCTGGCGTAAAAGATTTGATTTTTATTCTTTGGGGGCGACCGTGAAAGAAGGAAGAGAACCATTGAAGGACCACCTCATCTGCACTTACTCGGTCTTTGAGAGCCTTGATGAGAAGATTGTGATCCACAGTGTCAAAGGCTGCCGAGAGGTCTAGGAGAATGAGTAGGCAACATTGGTCAGTGTCAAGGGATTTGAGGATGTCATCAACGATGTTAAGGATCGCAGTTTCAGTGCTACAGCCTTTTCTGAAGCCTGATTGGTGTTGGTCCAGCAGGTTGATATTGTCCAAGTGCCGATTCAGTTGCTGTAGAACGCATTTTTCGAGGAGTTTGGCTAGGAAGGGGAGATTGGAAACCGGCCTGAAGTTGTTCAGGTCGTTGGGGTCTAGGCCAGGCTTTTTGAGTAAAGGTGTGACTTGGCTGACTTTAAGACAATCTGGTATGATGACAGTTTTTAAGGAACTGTTTATGATTTCGCACCATCGTGGTGCGAGGGAGAGTTTCAGCTTTCTGGTCAGTTGAGAGGGTACAGGGTCGAAGATGTGTGAAGAGGGTTTGGAGGAGGAGATTAGATTGAGAAACTCAGCTACAGGTACGAGGTCGAATGTTCTCCAGGTTTTAGTGGGACGCAAGCTAGAGGTGGTTTTGATTTCTAGGGCTGAGTTTTTAGAGGCGTGATTGAGGATGGTGCCGAGTGATTGCTCGATCTTGTTGATTTTTTCATTGAAGAAGGTTGCGAGTTGTCACATAGAACTTTGGAGGCCTGGACTGGGGTTGAAGAGGGTTTGGAGGTTTGCTGCTTGATGATGTTGAAGAGTTCTTTTGGCCTGTTTTTCGCATTGTCGAGGGCGGTGCAGAAGAAACTGTTTTTTTCTTTAATAATATGTTTTTTGTACACTCTTCTTGCAGTTTTGAGTTTTTCGCAGAGGTTAGCATAGGGATCCTTTCTCCATAGACGTTCTGTGGCTCTAAGCTGCCTCCTTTTGTTGTTAATGTTCTTTTTGAACCAGGATCTGGAGGGGATGTTCATGGATTTTTTCAGTTTCAAGGGGGCAAGTTGGTCTAGGATAGAGGACATGGTTGTGTTGTAGTGGGATGTGAGGTCTGTTGTGGAGAGACCAACCCGGGGGATGGGGAGGAGAGTGGTTATTTTTTCTTCCAGGTCATCCATGAGGATCTGTGTTAGGTTTCTTGTCCATGTGGGGGGGTCTTGGATGGGAGGTTGGCACATGATCAGTTGGGAGATGCGGAATAAGATTAAGTGGTGGTCTGACCAGTCAACAGGTAGGATGCGATCTAATGTGATTACGTTATGTTGGGCGATGATGGCATCCAGAATTGCAACTTTGTTGTGGGTTTCTTTTGAGCAGTACTGGGTGAGGTTGTTGCTCTGTAATAGTTCGTTCAGGTTGTGTATTGATGCGCTGTTTAAATCATTCCAGTGCATGTTGAGGTCTACAAGAATTAGGTTGTTGCTGTCTGAGAAGTGTTCCATGAACGAGGGGGTGTTGCCAGGAGGGTGGTACAGGAGATGACAGAGTAGTGAATTATTGTTACTGGTGATAATGTCGGTGGCTAGGCATTCGAAGGAGTTGTAATTGAATGTGTCAATTTCCGTCACAGATAGGTTGTTGTTGTGAATGATTGCTAGTCCCCCACCTTTCCGGTTTGTCCTATCTTTGTTGATGATAGAGAAGCCCGGGGGTATCCATGATTGGAGGAGAGGTGTCGTTCAGCCAAGTCTCTGTGATGAAGGCTATATCAATGTCATGGTTGAGAATGGATTCCGCTAGCTCCGTGGCATGTTTAGTAGCTGCCCTGCAGTTAATGAGCATGCAGTTGGTCAGGGGTGACTATTCTTTTGGTTCCTTCGTGAGGGGGGTAGTAGGGATGTTGATGAGGGAGGGTGGGGGTCTAGGGGGTTTCCGGATGGGGTCATCACTTCTGAGTCCAGTGATTACTTGGATCGAGGACTGGGGGATGTGCGAAGATGGGGTGGTGTACGAGGAGGCCAGCTCGGTCGCTTTGACAGGCGACATGGCTTCCATAGTTCTATTGGGTCTTGTAGTTCGGTTCGAGAGGGGGAGTGAGGACGAGCTAGGCCGCGAAACCATCCGAGTGGCTTGGTGAGAGAGGTTGGGGTTGATAGGGGTGAAGTGGGGGTTTAAGGACGGCATATGGCATGTGCCAAGGTTGCTTAGGATGACTTTCAGGTCCTGTATTATAGTAGCCACTTGGCTTTCAATCAGGGAGAGTCGGCGCCTTGTCTCTTCTTGGGGAGGAGTGGGGAGAAGCGGGCTGCTTTAGTATCAATGCTGGCACTGGTGTTAGATGATTATGCGCCTGGCCGCAGTTAATGGTTGGTCTGTGGCTTGTCTGAGGAGTTTACATGGAGGGGGGGAGGTGTGATGTCTGAGTGGAAAGAAGTATCAGACAGGGGGGGGGCAATTTTTGGAGAAAGTGTAACTCTGGAGCGGCTTGCACTCCGGTATTCTAATAGCTATTTCAAATTGTTGGCCACTAGAAGGGGAATGATTTGTGCCTGGGGCTGTCTGGATACTCAGAGGCTGAGAGGTTACCTTAGGGAGTGTGCCTTTCGAATCCTTGGTTTCCTTGCTCATGAACTCGGAAGCTGTGTCTGTGGGGTGGCCATTTTAAGGGCAAGCAGTGCAGAGCTCTGAGGTGGCTCCCATCCAGCTGGCAGCGGTCACCGTCATGCCAGCTTATGGGTTCTGGCCCAAAGCAGGTGCGCGTAACTCAGCGCTTTACAAATGCCCCTATTATTATTATTTGAGTTAGGTTGCAATCTGTTCGCCGTGGGGGTATCTTCCACTCAGGAACTCGGGTGCTGTGTCGGCGAGGCGGCCATTTTAGGGGCAGGCAGTGAATAACTCAGCAGTGTCTCCTATGCCGCTGCATGCGGACCCCATTATGTCAGCTATTGCATCCTGGTGGGTTGGGGCTCTTTCTGGCCTGCAGCAGGATGCCTTTGCGCTCTCTGGAGAACGTTCATAGGGAGTTATCTCCAGCTCTGTCCTGAGTGCATGGCCATTTCAGGGTCAGGCACTACGTGGCTTCGGTGCAAGCGGGGTGGCCATTTCAAGGCGGCAGTGCTGAGCTCTGCAGTGGCTCCGATGGAGTTGCCTGAGGTGCCCATTATGGGTGAATGAGGATTAGGAGGGGTCGAGGCTTTCTCTGGAGCATTGCAGGGAGATCTTGAGATGTCTGGAGTCCCTTAACAACAGCTTCTCATTAGCGCTGTCTCAAAAGGTCGGCCATTTTGGGGTCAGGCACTACGGATCTTTCGTGAGGGCTCCCGCTCCGTTTTTGGGTGGTAGACTTTGCGATGATCGGGTGCCGGGAGCGGTCCGAGTCTGGGGCTAGGATGCACCTTCGATGGTCCCCTATTGCATCCCTCGGGTTCCTTGAGGGTTTGGTCACTGCCTGTGCCGGTCAGCACATAGTGGAGATGAGTGCAGTCTTTGCCGGTCGTCCGATGCAGGTCGATCGAGAGGGGCCGGTTTCTGGAGTTGAGTGAAGCCTGTGAATAGGCTGCGATCCCTCAGCGTGGTCCAAGATGGGTGACCTGGGGTTGCTTGACGTCTGCAGGCCACTGAACATCCCTGGGGTGTCAGTTTCTGACTGAGGGTGACGCGGCGCCGATCCTCGTATCATCTTCGTTTGGAGGCGGAGAAAGGTCAATCCAGGCTAGTCCCACTCGGGAAATGATCCGGTGAGTGATTGCTCTCCTTTTAGCCGGGTGATGGGGGTACATTGGTTTTTTTTGTTATCTTATTTATGGCGTTCCTTCTTTGGGTTGGAGCAATGATTGTAGTGTTTTTTCTTGCTGTAAGAAGATTTGTTTTTCTAAAAGTTGTTTGCTTTTGTTGGAATCAAAAACAGAAAGATATATGTTACTAAATATTGTCCCCCCAGTCACTGACCAGCAACTTTGCTGAAGAGAAAACTTGGTGCAGTTAAAACATCAATTTTTTCCCCCAGCCATTGTCCAGCACCTTTAATGAGGTAATTACTTGACGGGTTTAGAATAGTAAGTTTGCCCCTCAGCCACTGTCTAGCACCTTCAAGTAGGTAAATGCTTGGCAGAGTTAGAATAGTACTTTTGCAACCCAGTTACTGTCCAGCATCTTCCCTAAGGTGAAAACATTGCTCAGTTAGAATGATAACCTTGCCCCTAACCACTCTCCAGCACCTTCACTAAGCTAAGTACTTAACAGTTAGAATAGTAGTCAGTCAGTCAATCACTTTTATTCGATTAATAAAAGTCAAAAAAAGACACAAAATACGAGTAATCACAGCAAATACGATACAACAGTACATCCAGTTACAAAAGTGAAGAATAAGTATAAATAACATATCAAGGTTAAAATGAACGTATCACATGGGTTCAATAAAACATTTTTAAAAAAGATTAAGAAGGCACCAGCGCTACTAGCGTGAATTAAAATGTGATAGGTCTGTGCTATAAATTAAAACGCTTCTTATTAATACGAACACCCGCAACTAGGAAACTTGCTACATGAAATGTAACACGTGCACTCGATAAAAGTTGTAAAAACAGGAGCGCTGGCCTAACCTGTAAAAAGCCCACCTCCCGCAAAATAGGTAACAAATATTTTTTCCTGATCTGTGCATAGTGTTCACAAAACATGGTGAAATGTAGTGTATCCTGTGTGGAAAAGTGATCACAATCACATGGACTTGCGTTTTCTGGAGTGTCCCAAGTAGGATAGGAGCCAAACATAAAATGTATCAAATTAAAACGGAATCTGGTTAAGAGAAACGAGTGAAACGGTCTAGTCACTAAAACAAGATAGGGTTCAGGACCCGGAACAGTTATAAGTGCGTAATTCCTTCTGACAAACGTTTTTTCATCTCTGTCTCCTCCCGCTCTGCCATGAACAGATTTACCAATGCGGATTTTATCTCCATGACATCCTCTTTTTTAATACGTTCTGGAAAATGAAAGAGCTCAGGTCGCCCCACATTCGTGAGCATCAATTTGACATAATCCAGCCATGGGATTCTGTGAACTCTGTCCATGGCAAGGAAGTCTTTAAGAATCGAATGATTCAAGGAGATTTCCTGGTTAAGCAAATTACAGGTGCGGATTTTAATAAATCTGTTACGAACCCCATGCCCAACTCTGAGTGTATTGTAAAGGTGGGGGTGGACTGGGGAACGGAAAGCAGGGATCTTAGAAATGTGTTCTCCACCTTCTGGATGATATCAGGGTTTGTATATCCCCAAATGGCAGAACCGTAGGTGGCTATGGCCAGTTAGAATAGTAATTTTGCCCTACATCCACTGTCCTGCACCTTTTCTAAGGGAAGGACTTGGCAGATTTGCAATAGTAATTTTTCCACCCAGTCATAGTCCTGCACTTTCCCTGAGGAAAGTACTTGGTGAAGTTAGAATAGCAATCTTTTTTAATACGTCTGGAAAATGAAAGAGCTCAGGTCGCCCCACATTCGTGAGCATCAATTTGACATAATCCAGCCATGGGATTCTGTGAACTCTGTCCATGGCAAGGCAGTCTTTAAGAATCAAATGATTCAAGGAGATTTCCTGGTTAAGCCAGGTTTTTAACCAACAAATTACAGGTGCGGATTTTAATAAATCTGTTACGAACCCCATGCCCAACTCTGAGTGTATTGTAAAGGTGGGGGTGGACTGGGGAACGGAAAGCAGGGATCTTAGAAATGTGTTCTCCACCTTCTGGATGATATCAGGGTTTGTATATCCCCAAATGGCAGAACCGTAGGTGGCTTTGGCCAGTTAGAATAGTAATTTTGCCCTACATCCACTGTCCTGCACCTTTTCTAAGGGAAGGACTTGGCAGATTTGCAATAGTAATTTTTCCACCCAGTCATAGTCCTGCACTTTCCCTGAGGAAAGTACTTGGTGAAGTTAGAATAGCAATGTTGCCCCCCCAGTCACTGTACAACACCTTCCCTGAGGTAAGTATTTTGCGCTGTTAGAATATCAATTTTGCTGCCCAGTCACTCTCCAGTACCAGCCCTGAGGTAAGTACGTGGGGCAGTTCAAATAGTAATTTTACTCCCCAGCCAGTCCAACACATTCCGTGAGATAAATACATGGTGCAGTTAGAATAGTAACTTTGCCACCTGGCCACTGTCCAGTGCCTTACCTGAGGTAAATATGTGGCACAGTTAGAATAGCAATTTGCCCCCCACCAGACACTGTCCAGCACCTTCCCTGAGTAAAGTACTTGGCAGAGTTAGAGTAGTCTTTTACCTCCCCAGCCACAGTCTAACAGCTTTCATGAGTAGTTTGTAGTTTATATATGGTTTTTTGTTTCCTTAAAATTATCATTGTTGGTCATGGGGAAATATTATAATTCATTTGCACATAAAAAATAAATTTGTATTTAGTCTTACATTCATTTTATTTCTGAAAAGCTTCACAAACTGTGTGTCTCCACAAGCTTTTCAATGCCGGAAAAAGTAAGTAATTTTTTCAAAATTAATGATACTGTGGTATATATAGTAATTTCTAAGAATATTAAATATATAAGTTTTACTTACTTGAATAGGTTGATAGCAGTGTTTTGTACTGTGTCTGATCAACTTTCCTGTTCATTTTTATGAATGTGGTCAAGACAGAAGACAGCATACAACTGACTACAAAATGGTGGATGTTTGTTTTTATAAGTTTTTTAAGTGCATACTAAAATTTACAGGAAAATACCTACTGAAAAGTACGTTATTGTGAAGTAAATCATGAATAATGTTATAATTATCTGTGAGGTAGAATGTAATGTATTTTTGACATTCTTCTCAGATGTCAGCCATTTTGGTTGGGGACAGGGATTCTGCTTATGTAGAAATGAAAGAAAGTCTGAATTCACAAATGTGAATACCGTTTAACTACTTCACTAGACGTTTGCACTGTTTTGTGATATATTTCTTCCTTTTATTTTTATTCCTGTAAATATTTGTGAAGGGTTGTGATACTTTGCATTGAGTTGCATTGATTTATGATGATGTTTATGGAATTTACATACTGGTGTGTTGTTTTGCGGGTGTTACACGGTAATTTAAACTTTTAAAAATAAGTGTAGTGTTGAGATATTTTGCATTGATTTACAATGTGTTACATTGTATCGACTTTTGTTACATGGAGATGCAGGTCTTATATTTGTTTTTAAAGGCTAAAAGTATTGTCAAAATCTATATTTATTTCAATTTGCTTAAATCAAAATAATTTGTGTTTTAAAG
Organism: Lissotriton helveticus; assembly: GCF_964261635.1. NCBI lineage: Eukaryota > Metazoa > Chordata > Amphibia > Caudata > Salamandridae > Lissotriton > Lissotriton helveticus. The sequence goes on along the minus strand of NC_136063.1, from coordinate 1,701,030,746 downwards.
GTATGCGTGGTAAAAGCATGCATGGTTAGGGTATGCATGGTAATGGTTCATTTTGAATGTATGCTTTTATGATTTTGCAACTTAAAATCGAATACAGCTTAATTGAATTGAATTGAATTGAATAATAGTTCATTTAATATGTTTCTAGGTATGTTCGTGGTAAAGACATGTGTGGTAGTGGTATATGTGTGCTAAAGTCTGCCTGGCAAAGGCATGCATGGGAAAGGCACGCATTGTAAAGTCACACAACAAACAGATGTATAATTCAGTAAAAATATGCTACGAACCCTAAGCTAAAGATGACATAGCCAAGTAACACACATGTGACACATTTGTTTTCTTCAGGAACATTTCAACCAGCATTGATTTGCAGGTGATGTTTCCCACAACACATGCCTGTGCACATATTCCAACTGCCTCCCAGGATCACTTATGGGTTCAGGGTACTACACATGAGCCAAGTCAACACCCAGAGATATCTGGCTGATTGATGCACCCCGCTATAAAAAGGAGAATCTATACGAATAAAATCCAGGGTGAGACATTTTTATAATACCAAAAGCAAGTAATTTTTGGAAACCCATTACACTCCCTGCAAGTGTTTTAATGCAGCATTAGTGTGAGTCATTTCACAAACAAAATTGGCAACATCACAAACGTGATGCTACTGTGTCATCACCCTCGGAAACAAAGATAAGCCTACAAAGACACAACTCTGCCTATTGGAGGATTGTGTTCCCGTTTAATGCAGATGGATTAGGGCATACCTTAAAAGATATACACTGTCATCTTTCTCATTGGAATCTAGCCCCGTCTCATTTGGCGAAAAAACACGGGCTGAAGCTCTCACCTCCCACTGGGTCCAGATTGCTATCCCTCCCTATTACTCAGCTCAGTCCCTGGTACTCTCATTATAGGTGATTTCTGCCCAGTTCAGATAGCGGCATAAACTTCCAAGGAGTGAAGGCTCCATCACAAGCATCCCCTTTTTAGCCCACTGCTTGAGAGAAGCATCACTGGAAAACTATAAGATTACACCACATGTCACCTCTTTTTAAATGTGGTTCAAGCCACAGCACAGAATCCACTATCTCATGCGCCTGGATGGTGATTTATCAGTTTTGGTCAAATATTCCTGTCTTCTCTTACTGCTAAATCTGACAGCTGTAGTGGACACAATTGAACATGACATCTTTCTTTGTATGCTAAACAAAAGAATGAGCTTTGACGGTATAGTCGTCGAGCGGTTCATGTCAGACTATGAAAGCAGATCCCAATGTGCTATGATTGGAAACACACTATCCACACCACCTTCACTCCCATCCGTATGCCACCAAGGTTTCCTCCTTACCCCTACGTGTCAATTTATATGCTGTTCTAGACTAATAGTGCATGGAGGATTCAATCGCCTCATTATGTAATCTTAAATGCACACTTCCAATTATTGTGAAGTGTAAAAACGTCAACTGTTTGTGTATTTTAAAATCAGCTACTGTATATGACTTTGTCTTTTATGCCTTAGATTTTATTAGCAGTTGAAGCCTAGAATACACCAGTTCATTCTGTCTCGAATGAACATGTAAAATCAACTTACAGGAGCAAGTAGCTCAATTTATGAGTGAATTTACGAGTTCAAAGAAGTATAACTGTAATAATTCCAGGATGCAGGAGGTTTGAAGTAGTAGATTTATTGATAAGCAGCACAGCAACAGGAGGTAACAGCCAAGCAGTGCAGTCAGTCCAGTAAGATAACAGACTTCCAGAGGTTATAGAACACAGCAGTTCTAATGGAATTATAGATGACCAAAACATAACAAGTTGTATTTAAAGATACAGTAATGCAATTCAATGATGTAGATGTAACACATCTTCCCCCATTGGAGAAAACAAAAAATTAAAGAGTGGAAAAGACTGAGGACAGGGAGAGAGAGAGAAGGTGGTAAGTGAGGTGAGAAAGAGAATTAAGAAACAAAGTCAGAAAATCTAGTGGGGGCAGATATAGGACGAGTAAAGGACTTAACTCTAGAAGCAATGGAATCACAGCATTTATGTAGTGTAGGAAGAACAGAATTATCATGAACAGAATCATTGTGGAAATCAGGACATTTGGCAACACGTCTAATGTTCCATAATTTACCATCCTGTGTAATCACACTATTAGTAAAAAGTTTAACCACCTTCATGGGCTTCCCAAACTTAGCTGAACATTTAGCAAGAAAACCTGGTCTCTTAACTCTGATCCAGTCACCTACAGATAGTTTGGAAGCTTTAGCATTCCACTTTCTGTCATACAAAACTTTAGATTTGGCTTGTTTATTAGCAATTTTGTGAGCCACATCATCAATGGCTACTTCAGAATTAGGTTTATTATCACATTTCTCCTTGATCCACCAAGGACAGATATTGGAAGCAGGCTCACGTCCCTTAAGAAGACGAAAAGGACTAACTTCAGTGGTTGAATGTGGTGTTATACGATACAACCAGAGTTTTTCTCTTAACATATTTTTCCAATCTGACCCAGATTTGACCTCAGAAACAAAACCCTTCAAAACCCTGTTGAAACGCTCAACTAAACCATTTTCATGCGGTTCATAGATTGAGACAGTGTGATGAGAAATATCCTGTTGTTTAAGAAACCCCCCCATTTCTATAGATGTCAATTGGACCCCATTGTCTGAAACTAGGGTTGAGGGACAACCTTCTCTAGAAAACACTTCTTTAAAAAACTCTATCACACTTGATGTAGAAGCTGAGGAAACAAATTTGACCTCAGGCCACTTAGAGTGATAATCAATGAGCACCAGGGCATAACGTGAGTCAGATGGTAAACACATAAAAGGGCCAGAAATGTCAAATGCTATTTTTTTCCAAGGAACTGTTGGCCAAGGAGTTGTTTTCAAAGGGGGAACATTAACTTTTAAAAAAATTTCACTCCCCATACAAACAGAACACTCTCTGACTTTTCGATCAACCATGCGATCCAAACCTGGCCACCAAAAGTAATTTCTTATTAACCGCTTCATTGCAGACATCCCTGGATGCATCCTGTGAGCTAAATCCAAAATCACAGCTTGCATAGGAAAAGGGGGAACACATTTTCCAGACTTGAAAACAAAATTGTTCTCTAACTCTAATTCATCATACACCTTAAACATAGGCATAAATTCTTCTGTAACATTTTTCTTGTCAGGCCAACCTTCTAAAATATATTTCCTAATGGTCTGTAAAGACATATCTTGTGCATCAGCAAGTGACCATGATTTTTCCGAAATATCCTCAAAAGTACCCAGCAACACATCTTGCAAAGATGTGACAACGTCAGTATCATCAAGGATATCATTAGAGTACAATTGATAAGGAAGACGAGACATAAAATCAGCAATTACATTTTTTTTTTCAGGAACATATTCTGGTGTAAAACAGTATTCTTGTAACCTAGAAGTTAGTCTGGCAATGCGTGCAGTTGAATTCCACCCCCCACCTGGAGATAGTATATTAACAAGGGGTTTGTGATCTGTTTTTAAAATAAATGTACTGCCCCATATATAGTTTCTGAAATGCTCAATTGCCCAGACACAAGCTAATAGCTCTTTTTCTATGACCGCATATCTGCGTTCACTATCATTCAGAGTCCGTGAGGCAAAACAAACATTCCATTCCTCTTTCCCAGATCTCTGAGATAGAACAGAACCAATACCATACATGCTGGCATCTACAGTAATAATACAAGTTTTGTTTAAACAAAATGGCTTTAGTGTGGGAGCATGTAAAATTTCTAATTTGATATTTTCAAAAGCTGTTTGTTGTTCAGAACCCCACTCAAACGCATTGTTTTGCCTGAGGAGTTTCCTAAGTGGCTCCATTTTTGCTGCAAAATTATTTACAAATGTACTATAATATTCGCACATGCCTGCGAAGGAAAGCAATTGTTCCTTGTTGGATGGAGGGGGAGCATTGGTGATACCCTCAACATTAGATTTTTTTGGTATAACACCATCACCCGACAATGTGTGACCAAGATATTCAACGGAATCTTGAAACAGTTTACACTTATTAGACTTAAGTGTGAGACCACTTTTCCTCAGCTTCTCGCACACACAACGGAGATGTACAACATGTTCTTCAGCATTAGTAGAAAAGATGAGAATATCATCTTGGAAACACCTGACAAACGTATCCGCATCTCTGAAAATATTAAACATAACTCTTTGAAAGACAGAGGCTGCGGATGCCAATCCAAACGGCATCCTAGGTGTCGACTCCGATCCGGTAAAATGCGCTCCGAATGGTCGTACGGAGAGTTTTTTCCCCGTACGAATCGTATCCGTAGACGTCCCGTACGTACGATGAAGTACGATCCGTACTAGGTGCCGAACTCCGTACGAGTCGTACAGGACTCCGTACGACTCAAATCTCCGTACGAATCTCACTCGGAACCCGCAGTACGCGACATCGCGGCATGTTTTTACGACCCAGCAAGTACGATCCGTGTCGGGTACGCGCCGTACGACCCTTTTCCTACGGGAGCCGAAAACAGTCGTAAACGCAGAGTTCGCGCCGAAACAGGTACGGAAGGCCCCCCCCGGGTACGGCACGTACCACCCATGATCGCAGGGGTACGCGCCGTACCCCTGTGGTCATGCGGGGTACGCGCCGTACACCCAGCGTACATGGGGTACGCACCGTACCCCATGTACAGTGGGCGTACGGCACGTACCCCATGTACGCTGGGTGTACGGCACGTACCCCGCATGACCAGAGGGGTACGCCGCGTACCCCTGCGATCATGGGGGGTACGCGCCGTACGGTGTGTAGGTGAGCGCGCGATTTTCCGTACGAATCGACGTGAACCGTACGAATCGCGTACGGGTCGGCCGATCGGGATCGGAATCGTCCGGTCGTACGGCGTCTGTACGAGTCGTACGGAAACGGCTCCGGATACGATTCGTACGCCGGATTATTTTACCGGATCGGAATCGACCCCCTAGTGTATTGATATAGACCCTGAGGAGTAATGAATGCGGTAAGACTCTTGGAATCCTCAGTTAAAGGGATCTGATGATATGCAGACCTTAAATCAAGGGTGGAAAATACTTTCGCTCCTTCCAACATGGATACAACTTCATTTATGTTAGGAAGCGGATGACAATCCACAACAATGGCAGCATTTAAAGCCCTTAGGTCTACACACATCCTCAAACTTTTGTCATGTTTCCTCACTAAAGCGATAGGCGAAACCCATTCTGCTGACTCAATGGGTTCGATGATTCCCTCCAAAACTAAGTTATCTACATTTTTTTTTAATTCTTCTCTGACATTTATTGGTACGCCTCTTAACCTCTGTTTTACTGGTGATGCCTCTTTTTTGAGTTTTATTTGATGGGAAAATGACTGTATCTTGCCCAACTTGTCAGAAAAAACATCTTCAAATTCTGATTGGATCATGCTAGCCTTATCTTGAGATACTATTGAAGAAACATAACTGCCCTCAAATGTGCTATCTAGAGAAATGGGATTCTTAGCACGTGGGTTAAGTATTATTCCAAATTTCCACTGGTCCTTCCAACCTACAACATTAACACCTTTTATTGCCACATATAATTTGACCTTTACACACCTAGATCTAAAAATGAGATCAACCAGGAAAAAACCTAAGACATCAATCTTAGTGCTATTAAAACTCAACGGAGATATATCGGGCGGTATAATGTTATTTAAATTAAGAACTGAACTTAAACGTTCCATAAAATAGTCCTTAGTTACTATTGTCCACGGGGAACCTGAATCCGCCATGAGATCAATTTTTACACCCAACACCAACATTTCACAAATCGGCTTTTTGATCGGAAATTCCTCCAAACCTGCATTTACACAACCAATATTATCATAAAGATAGACAACAAAACCTTTTTTATCGTCAGTGCATGACGAACTAGGTACACAAGAGCAATTGCATGTTTTCATACTCTCTTCAGAAGCATACGCTATTTTGTTCCTAGTGTTTTGCACAAATCTTCTCCCGTCTCTGCAAACATTAGAGAAATGACCGAGTCTGCCACATTTTTTACATTCTTTGTTAATGGCAGGACATCCAGCATATGATGCAAAATGTCCTTTACTTCCACACTTATAGCAAGTAACATTCTTATCAAACCTTTTAAATTGCCCTGAAGTATTCACCTTAGAAAATTTTTGTGTAATTTGCGAATTCTCCCCAGCTTGAAAATATAATTGTTTAACCACACAAACCTCATCAGGAATTGTGTCAGATTTTTGCTCCGAATGTTTTTTTACGGTTAACATCCATTTTTCTGATTGTTCTAAAGACTTAGCTAAAGCAATTGCTTCTGATAACTTAGGATCTCCCAACTCCCACAAACGTTCTTGAGTTTTCTTATTTTTTACATGAACAATGATTTGGTCTCTTATCATTTCATCACATATACTACCAAAGTTACAATGTATAGATAATGATCTCAATGCAGTGATGAAATCATCAAAAGATTCCAAATCATGTTGTGCACGTGTATAAAATTTATACCTATTTAAGGCAATATTTGACACAGGTTTAAACCTTTTCTCAATCCTGAGTAACGCTTCCTTATATACATTTGAACCTTCACTCTCTCCTTGCGCTGGTGCGATGGGTGGTAAAGCTCTGAATACCATTTGTCCTTCTGAACCTAGACAGTGTAGTAATATACTTTTTTTTCTTTCGGAACCCATATGTTCACCATCGATGGCTTTCATATAATTGAAGAACTCTTCTTTCCATTGTGTCCACGGAATGGGAGGATCACCTTTATTCTGCAGAAATTTTTCTGGTGGGTCAAACTGCATATTTGTAAAGTTGTCAGGGAGTTATAATGTGTAAATAGGTAATTTACACCAAAAATGATACCGATGTGAATTGTCAATTAAAATAAAATAAATTTCATGCTATAAACATAGATGTTTCAATTCTTGAAAAGAGATATATATATATTGAAAATTAAAATGAAATTCCACACTGTTTTAAACTCACTGTGTATCCCACTGGAATTCAAGGTATTCTAAAATTTTGGTGAATGAAACAAAGTTGTTCACGAAGGATAGCAGAAACGGGTTTTCCGCTATTTAATTTAAATTATTCTGAAATGTTAGTAAATAAGTGGAAATATTTACGAAGATTATTAGAAAGCGGCACTTCCGCTGTAAGGCACTCGCGTTTCCTGGGTTGCTATGGAAACGGTGATGCGGTGCGCAGTAACTTGATGAAGGCGTCAATAAAATGGCCACCAGATGACGCGGTGCGCGGTGCGCGATGACGTATGAGGAAACTTGTCCTTCCTCCGCTCATGCGCTGTGGATGAGAAACTTGTCCTTCCTCCGCTCATGCGCTGTGGAAGCTCAGTCACAGAAGATTCCACGGTGTTCCTGTTGCGGCGGAATGTTCGGGGTCCGCGAGTCTTCAGGTACAGTGGAATCAAAAATATACAAAGTCTTTGACGCTGTAAATTTCTGAAATCAGTGAAAATTGGCTCACTCACTGTTGGTTAGATCAAATTTTTCCCGATTTGCAGCGTAGTGTGATGGTTGAGACGGGCAGTAATCCTTTACTCCATCCAGGCGTCTCCAGTAGCGAAAATGTTCACACAGCCAGGAAATATTAAAATTGTCCCAAATTTGAATCTACTCCTGTGCTGCTTGATAGTAGAGTTCACCTCGTCGCCAATTTTTGTAATAATTCCAGGATGCAGGAGGTTTGAAGTAGTAGATTTATTGATAAGCAGCACAGCAACAGGAGGTAACAGCCAAGCAGTGCAGTCAGTCCAGTAAGATAACAGACTTCCAGAGGTTATAGAACACAGCAGTTCTAATGGAATTATAGATGACCAAAACATAACAAGTTGTATTTAAAGATACAGTAATGCAATTCAATGATGTAGATGTAACAATAACCTTCACTCATTAAGCTTCTGACTCGTGTATTACTTCCTATAATAGCACAATACTACACCTGAATAAATTCAATACACGGGGATATTTACTAGTTTTTCATGCAGCGCAAGGTAGCAAAGTTGCTGCACTGTGTTGCGTGAAAGGGAGACAGCACAAATCTGCGGTATCTAGTAAGACATGGGTCATGTTTGCTTTTTCCTAGCCCTGGTACACACGGTGCAAGGTTGTCTGCATTAGAGGCAGAATCATTGTTGTGCGTGAAAGGATAATTGCTGCACAAAAACAATCCTTATAGGCATTTTCCCCTTCCTTTGTGTGCTGCAGAATTCACCAGGCATAGAAAGAAGTAGCAATGAGAAATAAAGATATTTCTACTCATTATACCTAGTTCATGGAAGTGTAGTGTTTTGACCCAATCCCAGGTTTACTCAAGTTAGTAAATCTGGGATTGTGACAAAATCTATGGGTGGATGCAGGGGAAAGCCCATACTCCACCCATGGAATGCGTCCCTGCACAAAATAAACCAAGGCAGTGCTGTATGCTGCCTTGCTTTGCATTTTGGGAAAAATCCCTCACAAAATGATACAAATCTGATTTGCATGGCTTTGTAAATTGCATATAACATTTTGCTTTATGGCTATGCCTTAAAAGTACCCCTTCCGTGGCGCAAAATGTTAGGAAATCTGTTCTGTGGATTTGAGTGAACATTTTGAAGAGGTATGCCCTATTAAGTTTACAGAATTCCATGTGAATAGTTACACTCTGGAAATGGCTAAACATGAGTGCCTCTTTATGGTTGCAGTGATTTATTCAAAGATGTTTTTAGGAGTATAGCTTGTAGCCTTTGATTGTCATGATTTTCCAGGGGGATTCCAGAAAGCTCTGTCAATTGCCAAAAGTGGTATATGTGCCCCATGTGTGTGGTGTAACTTTGCAGCTACAGTTCTAAATCATGCTTTGTTAATTCGGCCCTACATGTAAATGCGCACCTTGGGTAAATTAAGCCTACTCAATCCTCCCTAGGATGCTTCCATTTGCAGCAACTCTTAAATCATGCACTCATGGTGGTAACACATTTTTACTATTGGAAATGGTACATTTTCGAAACAGAGAATGTAGCTGAACAAGTATGGAAACAGATGCTGCTAATCATTGTTCTTTTTTATTGATGTACCCATTTATGTAATTGGCTAGCAAGCGAAAATAATGTGTGATTATACATCGAGTAATTGATTAGACCAAGGACTTAAATATTTCTTTCCAGGCAATGTGTTGTTTGAATTAGGTGACTGGGTGCTTGCCAACAAAATAATTACTTGCAACTGCATGTTTATGTCACGTATTTCCAGTGTCTTGAACATTTTCAAACACTGATTTTGAGGCAAGCTTTATTGTTGCCAAAGTAATAACAAAACAAACAAATATTTCTCTAAAATTCAAAGCATATTATTTGTTCTTTCCTGCCTCTAAAACTGTCACATTTGATTTGCAGCCTTTGTTTGATTGGGAACGCTGTAGTGTGGTCCTGTAAGATGGGGAGGGGTGTATTGTTAAATTTAAGTGAACAAATGATTTCTAATTGCCATGAATGAATAGAAATAAATACAGTTTTGGATAGCGGAGGGGTAAAAATTACTATTCCCGCTCCAATAAGTGCAACAGTTGGGAAAGTGTTGGATAGCGGAGGGGTACACATTACTATTCCCACTCCAGTGGGTGAAAAAGTAGGGAAAGTGTTGGATAGCAGAGGGATAACATTTACTATTTCAACTCCAGTCACTGCAACAATAGAGAAAGTGTTGGATAGCGGAGGGATAAAAATTACTATTCCCACACCAGTGAGTGCAACAGTAGAGAAAGTGCTGGATAGTGGGGGGGGGGTAAAAAATACCATTCTCAAGCCAGTGAGTGTCACAGTAGGGACCGTGTTGGATAGGAGAGGGGTAAACATGACTATTCCCACACCTGTCACCAGTGAGTGCAACAGTAGAGAAAGTGCTGGATAGTGGGGGGTAAAAAATACCATTCTCAAGCCAGTGAGTGTCACAGTAGGGAAAGTGTTGGATAGCAGAGGGGTAAAAATTATTATTCCCACTACAGTGACTGCAACAGTAGGGAAAGTGTTGGATAGTGGAGATGTACTAATTACTATTCCCACTCCAATGAGTGCAATAGTAAGGAAAGTGTTGGATAGCAAATGGGTAAACATTACTATTCCCACTCCAGTGAATATAACTGTAGGGAAAGTGTTGGATAGTGGAGGTGTAAAAATTACTTTTCCCGCAGCAATAAGTGCAACAGTAGGGAAATTGTTGGACAATGGAGGGATAACATCTTCTGTTACCACTCTAGTGAGTACAACAGTCGAGAAAGTGTTGGATAGTGGATTGATAAAATTACTGTCCCCACTCCAGTAAGTGGAACAGTAGGAAAAGTGTTGGATATCAGAGGGGTAAAAATGACTATTCCATCTGCTATAAGTGCAACAGTAGGGAAAGTGTTGGATAGTGGAGGGATAACATTTACTATTCCAACTCCAGTGAGTGCACCAGTAAAGAAAGTGTTGGAAAGCAAATCGGTAAAAATGACTATTTCCACTCCATTGAATATAACAGTAGGGAAAGCGTTGAATAGCGGAGGGTTAAAATTCACTATTAACACTCCAGTCAGTTCAAAAATTAAAACAAAACAATATTTAAAAAAATAAAAAAATACTTAAAAACAAAATAAAACAATGGATATATAAATATGTTAGAAATTAAAATACAAAAATATTTCATATTAAAAATAAAAATCTGTGCTTGAGGCAAGATTGCGGTCGCATGAGACTGCTATGCACACGAAATGACCAGAGCTCCTGAGAAAGTATAGCTATAATGCTGAGCTAAGAGACATTGCAGCATAAGGAAATTCTCCCGGGGACCTGCGGCGAAGAGATTAAGCCTATAAGGAATCAACTGTACACTTCAGGAACTATAGTCGGGCTTGCCGTCCTGAGGTACTTGGGGAGAGCATACCTCAAGGCAGAAGTGAACCAGCATTGGCAATCATACCTGCCATCTGAGGCTGACGCTGGGTGCAGGAATCCCTTGGAACTCGTCAGGATGGCTCCGAAAGCGGCGGCGGTGGCAATAAAGCCCCAGCAGGAAGACTGGCGCAGCAAGGAATCTCCGAGTCAGGTGATGCTGGATGCGGGAAGTCTGCAGCAGAGGCACTGGGGTCATCCACTCAAACGCCATCTCAGACGTCAAAGCGCGGAGCCGGTGTAGTACAGAAGGGGCACCCGGACGGCCCAACTGTGGCTGATTTGCTGCGGGGTGCAGCCGCAAGAGTAATTCTGGGTCATCAAGGGAAGAGCAAGGCCAGGCCTAAAGAGGCTGCCAAGGCTGATACCGCTACAGTCATTGAAAGTGATGGCGATAGCCTCGGTTTAACTGGAGCCGCATTAGACTAACTGAACGTCCCAGAAGCACGAAGCAAGGCGGGGATCGAGGAAGCTCACAATCTGGAGCCAGTACTGGAGGAGAGTGCAAGGGACAGATCGATTGTGGTTGGGAACGAAGGTATGCTCAATTTACCCTCCCCTGTTGGTTTCAGTGACGGATGCTGAGGAGGAGGGAGCTTGTTTAACTCTGTGGGAGTAATACGGACAATGATTGCCCCCTGTGATAACAACTTAGGGAGGCCTCTGGATGCAATGGGCAGAGCTACGGGGGTTAATACTACACTTACCCCCTTGCGGATGCCCAAAACACAACAGATATCACAAGCTGGATCTAGTCAGGGAGCAGACCAAGTTATGGGCCAAACCTTTGAAAACAGAGAAAATAGTGAAACCACTCATGATAAATATGAACCTGAAAAAGACCCCAGTGACTTTGTCTCCTTTTCGGATAGGGTGAGTGGTCTGTAGATATCTCATCTACCAAGGACAAGAGTTGCATTGATCAGGTGGATGAACCTGGGTCTATAACAAAAACTATTATAAAGGAAAAAAAAGAAGAGGCATTGAGTAAAGGATTTGGCTTGGGACAAAACCACTACAAATCAACTTACCATTCCCCTGAACACCTCAAATGCTGAACTTCCGGAACACTCAGAGCACTCAGGCTCAACTGCCCCAACTCTAGATACCATTGTTCAGGCTATCTCAATGCACCGCGAAGAGACACTTCAAGATGGAAGAAAGGCTCAAGCCACCATGCGTAAGATGCAAGGGGTTGTTCGTAAATTAACTAAGACATGTAGCGCATTTGGGGACCGATTCACCAATTTAGAGTCTAGGATTGTTTCTAATGAGTAAGAAATGGCTTTGAATTAAGTATGAGTGGACTCTCATGAGGCACCGCTGGCGGATGTTAAATGCAAACTAGAGGAGTTTGAGAACCGCCAGCGGAGGAACAATCTATGAGTGCTTGGGGTCCCCAAACGGGTGTTGGGGGAGGATGTTTGTTCTTATATGGTGGATCTCTTCCGTGACTCTATGCCAGAGCTCACTGGGTGGAACTGGGCTTTAGAAGTTCAACGCGCTCACCGTGTTCTCTTTACTCTAAAACGTTCAGCAAAAGTTGCGGCTTTTCCTCGTGCCATCCTGGTCTATTTTGGTAATTTCCTACTGCACCAGGCGGTCTTTGAGAAGGCTGGACCGGAGTCAAAGAGAGTTAGAAACGAGATCTCCTACTTCGGACGACCAGATTTTTGCCACTCCACCGTTGAGAGGCGGTGAAGGTTGCGACAATTAATCAAGCCATTTCAAGATATGAAAGCCCAGGCCTATCTTAATAACCCTGCTCGGCTTAAAGTGACTTGGGGGGGGCAAACAAAATTTTTGCTGTCGGAAATAAAGGCCAAAGCGTATCTGGATGGGTTATCTGGCTAGGCTTAGATCTACCCCTGCTTGGATACAATGAGATACGGTAGTTTGTGTTAAATATTGGGTCCTCCTCTTCAAGGGTCTGAAGGGAAATATATGTGGTGATGTCAGCTTCTCTTTTTTTATACATGGTTAATGTGAGGTGAAAAAGAAAGGGGCAAAGGGGGGGGGGGAATGTGTGAAAAAGACCCGGTGAATTTAGAGCTCAGCATCTATTATTTAGTAAGGTGAATGTCATAGCGATAGAGCTTTGGTCATGTGTCACACGTTCATCATCAACAGACTCTAGCTGGAGTCTGTATACCTCAGAAGGGGTGATAGGTGAACACTCCAGTCAGTTCAAAAATAAGAACAAAGCAATATTGAAAAAAATAAAAAGTTCTTCAAAACAAAGTAAAACAATAGATATAAAAATATGTTAGAAATTAAAATACAAATATATTTCATATTAAAAATAAATAAACAAATATATTTTAATGTTAATTACTTATGACAAATACATACAAATATTATATAAAATAAAATAAAAAATAAACTTCAAATAAATAAATGATTTTAACAAAAAAATTCACGAACAAAAACATTAATTATTACATATATTTATATATTTTATTTCCTACCCTATAACAGCACACAAATCACAACCCACATGCAATTTTATTTTCTTAAATGTACTTTCATAAATAAAATACTTAATTACCAATTAAAGAAATAGTATTAATTAAATAAAAATACAACTAATAAAAATTAATCAACTTCCCACACTTTAACCCTATAATCCCCATAACTCACAGCTAAAATTAAACTGTAAAAAATTAATGACACAATTAAAACTCATTTGCAAATACAAAACTTTTACTATTGAACAGTTAATTAAAAAGTAAGTAAAATGTATATAATACCCACCCATAACCCTTTAAAAGTAAAAAGCACACAAAAAACAATTGCCCTAAATAAATATGAATTAATATTAATTAACAACTATTTATGAATTAATTAAACACAAATTATAAACCCCACAACAAGCACTTAAAGGTGATTACAAAATGTCCATATAATTAAAATCAATTACTTCCCACCTTTTACCCCTATGAACCCCAAAACATGCACCTAAAATAATTACACAGTTACCATAATTAATTGACATTGAAGTCATTAATACTAACAACCAATTATTAATTAATAAATTAATAAATGTTCTTACCCAATTAACACGAGAAAATCTCAATTAAATAAATATTATTAAACAAAAAATAATCATTAAAGTAAAATAATTAAATTACTTCCCACACTATTCCCCTGTAAACCCACAACCCACTACAGAACTAAAGCACACATCATTCAATTAAAATAAAATTAATAACTACTAAAAATGTAACACATATATTAAAAAATATTAACAATTCTTATACAAAAATAATACATCACATACATTTAAAATACATTTCACTAATTAAACAACCAATATTTTAAACAACTATATTTTTGCAAATGATAATAATCACTTCTATATTTTTAAAATCGATATTTCTTACCTTAAATCGATATTCTTGATCATGATATACTTGCTGTCTATATTTCTCACTCATGAAATTTAGGATATAAAATTTCTGTAAGTCGACATTTAAAACTCAATATTTTATCTGCACACCTTTTTTACTCTTGCATCTAGATGGTGACAATGCCCTTCTCCATGGCCTGCCAGACCACACTGGCACCTATCAGAGGCATGCTACACACTACAACACATCTCATTCCGGGACTGCAAGAATATGAACACATCACACCCATCCTGATGGAAATCCATTGACTTCTCATGGCAGCCCATATCATCTTCAAAACCAGCTACATCCTTTACAAAGTCATCACAACCAACACCCCCAATATCTTGCAGAAAAGCGCACCTTCTCTGGTGGCTCTCAGAACACCCATAACCAGGACACCATTAGACTGCAGACTTAGAACTGTGAAAGAGAAGAAGCAAGAAAATGGTCTGTTCCATCTAGGCACCCAGGATCTGAAACATCATCTAAGCATCCGTCACAATCACCCTTATTGTTGTGTAGGAGCCATAAGTGATATCCATAAAGAAAATATCTATTCTGCATCCTGGATGCTTGCCATGTTATGAGCTGCAGGCTTATCTTCTCCCTCCACAAACTTTGACATTACAACAGTGGATATATGTTCCCTATATAGACAACACTTATGTTTCATACATGACACAGCATTTTAGTATTTTTTTCTGGGTAACTAGTCATAATATCGACTCCAAAATATCGAAAGGACAAAATATAGAGTCAAAAATATCGAGTATAGGAAAATATCGAAAAAAAGAATATCGAAGTAGAAAATATCGTATAATTTAATGTAAAAAAATTATCGAGTACAAAAATATCGAGTCAAAAATATCGAGTAGTATTAATATCGATGTGTAGTAATACTAAAAAATTTCAAAAAAGTATAGATAAAATGTTAATAAAATATTATTAATAAATATAAAAAATAATATATATATTTATATAAATATAGAAATTTATGTTAATGTCTAGGAGCGGGATGTTGGGTTAATAGGGGATAAGGGTGGGGAGTAATTTAAAAATATGTAATAAAAAGTGAAAAAATTTATAAAATATTTGTATATTTAAAAAAAAAATAAAAAAAAATTTAAATTTTCAGAAATTTTTTTTATTTTAATTTTAAAATATAAAAATATAAAAATCTACTCAAAAATTGGAAAAAAATTAAAACAATTATAAAATATATGTTACAAAATTAGATATATATTTATATAAATATAGAAATTAATGTTAATGTTTAGGAGCGGGATGTTGGGTTAATAGGGGATAAGGGTGGGGAGTAATTTAAAAATATGTAATAAAAAGTGTAAAAATCTATAAATGTAGTATAAAATTAAAAAAATACAAATGTTTATAAATATAATTATTTTATATAAAATATTTATTAAAAATAAAACAAATTATATAAAAATATTCCCAAAAATAGGAAAAAAATAGATAAATATGGGATAATATATGTAAAATACCTAATTAAAAATAAAAATAAATATATATTTTTTAAAAACATTATTTAATTTGTAATTTAATATTTATAATTTAATATTAATAATTTAATCAAATATTTTCAAATTATTTAATAATTATAAATAATTATTATTAATGTAATCAAATATTAATAAAATAAAATACTATTTAAAAATAATTATTAATACTTTTATCAAATATTAATAAAATAAATTAATATTTAAAAATTATTATTAATAATTTTATCAAATATTAATACAAATAATTATGCTAATAAGATAAGAAGAAAAAATATATAATAATTACTATCATAAAATATGTAAGAAATAGTTAAATATATTTAATTTTATAACAATATACAGATACATTAAAAAACTGATTATAAAAAAATAAAAAGGATAAAAATACAAATAAAAAATATCAGAAAATAACATAAATATTATTTTATAACACAAATAAAATAAATAAAATTTTCTAAAATAATTACAAAAATAGGTCATACAAGATACAAATTTGTACATAAATTTAAAACATTTAGAATAAAATTTTTAATTAAAAGTAATATTTTTTAAATAAAATAGTACCAAAAATATAAGTTTTTATATAAAATTTACTAAATGGTCTAATATATTATATATAGTGTAAATCACAAATAATATGTAGGAAACATTTATTTAGAATCAGTGTCCAACACCTACCCAGATATATGCCTGACTGGAGTTGGAATAGTAAATTATATTGGGAAACAACCTTTACAACGCAACTTTTACAACGCACTACCATTACAACGAAACTATTACAACGCAAAAACCATTACAACACATGTATTTACAACGCATGTTTTTACAACGTAGGTACCTTTACAACGCATACCATTACAACGTAAGTATTGGTAAGTATAAAATTATATTTAAAATGTAATATGTTTGGGTTTTTTTAAGGGGTATTTTTAGGGTTCAGGGTCAGTTTTGGGTTTTTGGGTAAAGGGGTATTTTTAGGGTTCAGGGTCAGTTTTGGGTTTTTGGGTAAAGGGGTATTTTTAGGGTTCAGGGTCAAATTCAAATTCAAATTCAAATTTGGCTTTATTCGATTTATCTGCGAAAATCATAAAAGCATACAAGTACATTTTATACAACAAATTTTAAAAGGTTTTCCCCATCATGAAATTTATAAAAAACTATAAAACAGTTTTCCACGTGTAAAAAGTCACAGATAAAGATATGGCCAGAAGCCTCATGTTAAAGCGTCTAATAAAATTTAAACATGTAGGGCTTACATCATAGAATTTCTATATTTCATTACTGACATTAAAAACCGAGAAACAACAAAGATGACATACACCTCATCTAGCAAAAGTAACTTCAAATAAGCATTTTTGCATGTTCTTATGCCCCAACGTTTGAGCAGAGGTAAAAGGAACAATTTCCTTGGGGCAGAATACAGGTTGCAGAAAAACATGATATGAATATTACTTTGTAATGAGTGATCATCACATGGGCAAATTAGATTCAACGAAATCCAGTCATTTTGTTTTGGAAGAGTGACCATACGGAAGAAAGTGCCTAAACGCAGCCTGGTAAGAAGCATACGAGGATAAGGTGCCATTTCAGTTTTAAGATACAGTTGTAAGCCTTCAATAGGGGTAATTTCTTGGTAACTCAAGGTGGTATTTTTGAGTTTCTCAGTGTCCCATCTAACGCTTTCCAGGTATGTGATTAAAAGTTTTTTGAGGGCTGGTCTAGACAAGTGTTCTATGGACTCTGGATCATCATAATATTCAGGATGTCCAATTTTAGAGAACATCAGCCGGACGTGTCGTAGCCATTTAATTTTGGATGCAGCATCCAGGTTCATACAATCCGTGATGAGTTCTCTATTAAATTGGCATTCCATAGTAGTCCAGATTTTATGCCAAAGCAAACACGGTGATAGCTTTATAGGGGTCGATTCCGATCCGGTAAAAAAAACCGGCTTACGATTCGTATTCGTAGCCGATTCCGTACGATTGGGAAACTACCGTCCGACCAGCGAATTCCGATCCGTTACCGTTGATTTCCGTACGATTTTCTAAGATCCGTACGATTGACATTCGTATACCCGTACGAATAAGCCTCGGGCAGACCACCGTACGATTCGTAATCAGTCCGTACAAACTCACTATTCCGATTCGGAACGACATGCCTGAGCGAGATACGTACGGGCCTAAGTATTCACGCTTCAACATTCAGTCGTATGGGACATTCGCCTCACTGCAAGCTCCACCAATACATACTACACGCACACCCCTCGGCCAAGCCTACGCGAACACCCCCACCCGCCAACGGCCCGTACTACTCACTCGCACGCACAAGTACGACACGCACACCCCCCCAACAAGCCTAAGCGAACACCCCCACCCGCCAATGGCCCGTACTACTCACTCGCACGCACAAGTACGACACGCACACCCCCCCAACAAGCCTAAGCGAACACCCCCACCCGCCAACGGCCCGTACTACTCACTCGCACGCACAAGTACGACACGCACACCCCTCGGCCAAGCCTACGCGAACACCCCCACCCGCCAACGGCCCGTACTACTCACTCGCACGCACAAGTACGACACGCACACCCCTCGGCCAAGCCTACGCGAACACCCCCACCCGCCAACGGCCCGTACTACTCACTCGCACGCACAAGTACGACACGCACACCCCCCCAACAAGCCTAAGCGAACACCCCCACCCGCCAACGGCCCGTACTACTCACTCGCACGCACAAGTACGACACGCACACCCCCCCAACAAGCCTAAGCGAACACCCCCACCCGCCAACGGCCCGTACTACTCACTCGCACGCACAAGTACGACACGCACACCCCTCGGCCAAGCCTACGCGAACACCCCCACCCGCCAACGGCCCGTACTACTCACTCGCACGCACAAGTACGACACGCACACCCCTCGGCCAAGCCTACGCGAACACCCCCACCCGCCAACGGCCCATACTACTCACTCGCACGCACAAGTACGACACGCACACCCCTCGGCCAAGCCTACGCGAACACCCCCACCCGCCAACGGCCCGTACTACTCACTCGCACGCACAAGTACGACACGCACACCCCCCCAACAAGCCTAAGCGAACACCCCCACCCGCCAACGGCCCGTACTACTCACTCGCACGCACAAGTACGACACGCACACCCCTCGGCCAAGCCTACGCGAACACCCCCACCCGCCAACGGCCCGTACTACTCACTCGCACGCACAAGTACAACACGCACACCCCTCGGCCAAGCCTACGCGAACACCCCCACCCGCCAACGGCCCGTACTACTCACTCGCACGCACAAGTACGACACGCACACCCCCCCAACAAGCCTAAGCGAACACCCCCACCCGCCAACGGCCCGTACTACTCACTCGCACGCACAAGTACGACACGCACCCCCCCCCAACAAGCCTAAGCGAACACCCCCACCCGCCAACGGCCCGTACTACTCACTCGCACGCACAAGTACGACACGCACACCCCTCGGCCAAGCCTACGCGAACACCCCCACCCGCCAACGGCCCGTACTACTCACTCGCACGCACAAGTACGACACGCACACCCCTCGGCCAAGCCTACGCGAACACCCCCACCCGCCAACGGCCCGTACTACTCACTCGCACGCACAAGTACGACACGCACACCCCTCGGCCAAGCCTACGCGAACACCCCCACCCGCCAAGGGCCCGTACTACTCACTCGCACGCACAAGTACGACACGCACACCCCCCCAACAAGCCTACGCGAACACCCCCACCCGCCAAGGGCCCGTACTACACACTCGCACGCACAAGTACGACACGCACACCCCCCCAACAAGCCTAAGCGAACACCCCCACCCGCCAACGGCCCGTACTACTCACTCGCACGCACAAGTACGACACGCACACCCCTCGGCCAAGCCTACGCGAACACCCCCACCCGCCAAGGGCCCGTACTACTCACTCGCACGCACAAGTACTGCAAGCACACATAACGCCAACACCAAAACGACCACAAGGACCTTGCTAACAAGTCGCACTACCACACTGAACATGTCTCCTGTGTACACACCTTTGACAATCAATGTCCTGGTCACAGCCAAGCAGCCAAACAGAGGAAAAAACCAACACCCACCCCATATAACACCCACACCAAAAATTCAAATTAAGCCACACCCACCATTTGACCAATAAAAGGGACCACACATACAACCCATCATCCTTTGCAACATACCCATGCCTGCGAGGAAACACAGAGCACACCAACAATTCCAGCCACATACCTTCACACATACACCCTATCACATCTACACCAACACCACCTCCTTCACTATCACAAACACACACCCTCATCCATACACACCATCACACCCTCAATCACATACACCTCACACCATGAACACACCCAAGAATCCAAAATTCACCAACCCGGAGATGGAGATACTTACTGATGAAGTCATCAGAGTTGACCCACAGCTGTTTGGCGCATTGGTCAGACAGACCAGCATGGCAGAAAGAACACGCCTGTGGGAGAGGATTGTAGACCGGGTCAATGCTGTTGCACCCATCAGGCGCACCAGGGAAGAATGCCAGGCCAGGTGGTACGATCTGCGGAGGATGGTGAAGAAGAAGATGGCACAGGATTACGCCAATGCACACCACACTGGAGGCGGTGGTCCCCGCAGACCTCCTGTATACCAGCCCTGGGAGGAGAAGGTCATGGTCCTACTGCCAGCGGTGGGAGTACATGGAATAGAAGGAGCCATTGAGTCTGGTGAGTGTACAAAAAACACAACTTACATGGGTAGACTAACAACAGTGCCCAGCAGCATGGGGTGGGTGGCCATGACTCCAAGCAGTACACAACCAAATGGTGGGAGTTGCAAGGGGGAGGCACATAGGGTGCAATGTGTAGGGTAAGAGGCTGCTCTCATGCCATATGTCCCAGGGACACACACAAGCATAATGCCCAATGCACAGGGATAGGTAAAGATCACACAAGATACTAGACCACAGCTGCTAAATATTAACATTTTGCTGACACACCTTTCAGAGATGCATCATTTTGTGACAAAGTAAGGCAGTGTAGCAAGAGAGCAAGCACAATCTACCTGTCTCCATCCCTGTCTCGCCCTCTGTCTCTGTTGCCCTCTGTCGCCCTCTCCCTCTCCCTCTGTCTCCCTCTCCCTCTCCCTCTGTCTCCCTCTCCCTCTGTCTCCCTCTGTCTCCCTCTGTGGCCCTCTCCCTCCCTCTCCCTCTGTCGCCCTCTGTCTCCCTCTGTCGCCCTCTGTCTCCCTCTGTCGCCCTCCCTCTCCCTCTGTCGCCCTCTGTCTCCCTCTGTGGCCCTCTCCCTCTGTGGCCCTCTCCCTCTGTGGCCCTCTCCCTCTGTCGCCCTCTGTCGCCCTCTCCCTCTGTCTCCCTCTCCCTCTGTTGCCCTCTGTCGCCCTCTCCCTCCCTCTCCCTCTGTCGCCCTCTGTCTCCCTCTGTCGCCCTCTGTCTCCCTCTGTCGCCCTCTCCCTCTGTCGCCCTCTCCCTCTGTCTCCCTCTGTCTCCCTCTGTGGCCCTCTCCCTCCCTCTCCCTCTGTCGCCCTCTGTCTCCCTCTGTGGCCCTCTCCCTCCCTCTCCCTCTGTCGCCCTCTGTCTCCCTCTGTGGCCCTCTCCCTCCCTCTCCCTCTGTCGCCCTCTGTCTCCCTCTGTCGCCCTCTGTCTCCCTCTGTCGCCCTCCCTCTCCCTCTGTCGCCCTCTGTCTCCCTCTGTGGCCCTCTCCCTCTGTGGCCCTCTCCCTCTGTCGCCCTCTCCCTCTGTCGCCCTCTGTCGCCCTCTCCCTCTGTCTCCCTCTCCCTCCCTCTCCCTCTGTCGCCCTCTGTCTCCCTCTGTCGCCCTCTGTCTCCCTCTCCCTCTGTCGCCCTCTGTCTCCCTCTGTCGCCCTCTGTCTCCCTCTGTCGTCCTCCCTCTCCCTCTGTCGCCCTCTGTCTCCCTCTGTGGCCCTCTCCCTCTGTGGCCCTCTCCCTCTGTCGCCCTCTCCCTCTGTCGCCCTCTGTCGCCCTCTCCCTCTGTCTCCCTCTCCCTCTGTCGCCCTCTGTCGCCCTCTCCCTCCCTCTCCCTCTGTCGCCCTCTGTCTCCCTCTGTCGCCCTCTGTCTCCCTCTGTCGCCCTCTCCCTCTGTCGCCCTCTCCCTCTGTCTCCCTCTGTCTCCCTCTGTGGCCCTCTCCCTCCCTCTCCCTCTGTCGCCCTCTGTCTCCCTCTGTGGCCCTCTCCCTCCCTCTCCCTCTGTCGCCCTCTGTCTCCCTCTGTGGCCCTCTCCCTCCCTCTCCCTCTGTCGCCCTCTGTCTCCCTCTGTCGCCCTCTGTCTCCCTCTGTCGCCCTCCCTCTCCCTCTGTCGCCCTCTGTCTCCCTCTGTCGCCCTCTGTCTCCCTCTGTCGCCCTCCCTCTCCCTCTGTCGCCCTCTGTCTCCCTCTGTCGCCCTCTCCCTCTGTCGCCCTCTCCCTCTGTCTCCCTCTGTCTCCCTCTGTGGCCCTCTCCCTCCCTCTCCCTCTGTCGCCCTCTGTCTCCCTCTGTGGCCCTCTCCCTCCCTCTCCCTCTGTCGCCCTCTGTCTCCCTCTGTCGCCCTCTGTCTCCCTCTGTCGCCCTCCCTCTCCCTCTGTCGCCCTCTGTCTCCCTCTGTGGCCCTCTCCCTCTGTGGCCCTCTCCCTCTGTCGCCCTCTCCCTCTGTCGCCCTCTGTCGCCCTCTCCCTCTGTCTCCCTCTCCCTCTGTCGCCCTCTGTCGCCCTCTCCCTCTGTCTCCATCAGTCAGTGTTTGTCCCTCGGTCACCTCAACGCACATCCCTGAGGCACACACACAGTTGCACACAAGCACTGCACAGGCCTCACAAACTCCATAGAGCTGAATGTTAAGGGATGTCTCACAAGTACCAGCAAGCATCTGCCATGTGCCTGTAAGACAGCCACCATTTCCTGTCAACACTGTACTGTGTCAGGACACACATCTCAGAAAGCTCAATAGTACACAATGGGCACAGGTGTAGGCAGCACAAGTCCCTCCTGTGCTCATTGCCAACACAAACATCAGGACAAGGTCACACATGCTGTGCATAAACACAAACCCAACATAATGGCAGCATGCCACATGAGGGGACAGCCAAAACATGAACAATGGACGCTTGCAATTTGCAAACAAAGTAATAGCATGGCCTGTTGTACACACCCCTTACATAAACTCATCCCCGGGAGACAGGCGTTGTATTGCAACACTGTCCCAATTGACATGTACCACAACAAAACACGTACTCATATGAATATGCATACAACTCTTACATGCACATAACAGAAGCTCCAGTCCATTGTGGCCCTCTAAAAAAGCTAGTGCCCCATCTCATTACCTTTGTGGATGTACATAAGCACCAACATGGACATGGGTATTGACAAGGTGATGCGTCTCAGAGAAGTGGCAAGTTCTAAAGCCATGATCTCCAAGTGGGTGTACAGGTCCAGCGGTGTTGCCATTGTTTGGCCAGTATGGAACAGCAAAAGACATCCAAAGTAGTAGCTGACATGCTAAATAATGATGCTCTGTCTCTTACATCAACATGCTGCATCTAAACTCTGTGCATGCTTGCCGCACACATAAGATTTTTCACCACATCCAGGATGTTGCGTGAAACTTACAAATTCTTTACACGTGTGGTGCCGGCAACACAAGACACAGCAATGGCTGTGTCAGTCATTGTCAAGAGATTGGAAGAATGTATATACCCCATCGTACTATTGTGTTTTTCTACCACTAAATACACAACTGTACAATGTCAACTATGTATAGCTTGTGGAACAGTGATGCTGATAATGGATAACAAAACCACATGTCACTTGATATAGCCCTAACAGTGTCTCTCTCTCTCCCACACACAGGGCAACGTGCGGATCGCCCCCCCAGCCAGGGGGGCCAAGGATCCCAGTCCCAGGCTCAGCAGGACCCAGACCCCACCGCCAGCGCCGTCCCTCAACGCACTGTGGATGACCCCAACCAACCTGGCTCCTCTGGATCCCAAACCCCTGCAGCAACTATACCAGCTACATCTCTGCCAACCACCGGACCTATTCCCACCACATCCCAGCAGACAGGTCAGAGCCCTGCCCATGATTCACAAGAGAGCCAGTCTGAAAATGAGGGACACCCTTTGTCGGGCGCCCCTGAGGTTGGTGACAACCTCCACCCTCCCAGCACTCGGGGGGCCCGTCGATCGGATGTGCCCACAAGCGCAGGCCGTGCTCATGTGGGTCAGGGTGGTGGGAGTGGCGCAAGGCGGAGGCGAGAATCTGGCCAGTCAGCTGCAGGGACCGGTATGGCTGAACTCGATAACATCCTTGAGGCATACCGGCGGGACACCAGTGAGGTAAACCAGCTTGCGGAGACCCTCAACCAGCTCAAAGAACAGCAGGCAGAGCAAATAGCCAGGCAAGACCTGCATTATGGACGGGTGGAGGCACACCAGGCTCAGCTCTTGATGGTGCATAGGGACATTGTCCATGTGCTACGTCAGATGGCTGCCAACATGCAGCCCCCTCCCTGTGTCACAAGGCCAGCAACATCACGGCAAAGTGCAACACCAGCCACAGGGAGGGAGGAGAGGGAGGAGGTTGAACCCTCTGACGTAGCGTCCCATGCACCGTCCATGCCTGCACATGAGGGTCCCCCAAGGAAGGCGGGTCGTCCACGCCGAAGGCGTTGAGGGCCTGTGGCCCATGGACTTCTCCCAGGACACTGGACCTGGCATATAGCCCCTGGGTGCAACAGCATCCCCTACGAGACTCTCCCACAAGGACTTGCTGGTCACAGTCTGCCCAATGATGTCAGGCACTGTGGGCTGGACTCTGTTGACTGAAACAGTAAGCCATCTCATCTCCAGCAGTGAATTTTGGATTCCCCCCCCTTTCTGTACAGCACCTATTCACGTTTCATGCACTAGAGCACCCAATAAATAATTTAAACATCATACGCATTTGGTGAGTAATCTTTGAAACAGCATACATGTATATGTGTCAGCAAATGTCATAAATGCAAGGTATACAACAAACAGCAGTCATCCACACACTTGGATCAGAATCTGAGTGAGGACACACATTGGTCAGAAATTTCCACAAACTACATACATGGATGGTAAGACACACCTGTGTGGGACAGTCAATGCTGGAGGGGGGAATGAATCCCAAACAGCTAGCACAGGCAGGCCCAGGAGAGTCACTTTGAGGAGTACATGTCAGTGTCACAAAAGTAGTAGTCCATGTAGGGAGTACCTACAACTGTGTCCTCAGGAATGTGAGCTACCATCAGCATGATGCATTACTGTGTATGTGATTAATGCCGCACAGGATGACGGTGGCAGGACAGACTGTGGGCAATGGGCTGGAGCACTCTACACAGGCACACCTGATTAGGTGACCTACCCCTATGGAGCTACAAGTACTATACTACTGTAATGGGAACAACGCATACAGAAAAACAACACACACCAGACAAATACCAACCCCGGAACGGCCAAATCACACCACACCCAAGAGACAGGGTCATGGTGTGTGTCCCATGTGCCAACTTGACTGACTGTGACAGCAATGTTGAAGTGGTGTGAGCATGTTGTGTTCTGGCACGTGACTGTAAGCTAACAGTTTTCGGATCTAGTGGTGTTGACAAGCTAACACTCTACAATAGTGTGCCTATGTAAGGTGTGTGTGTGTTGGACACGCCACATGACCTGGTGGTACGTAGACCCAATGTCATGTGAATCTGCATAGTTGTGCCAGTATGTGTTGCACACACACGCATAGCAGCAGCTATGACTGAGTACACAGCATTTTCATAGCACGAGGGTGAATGTCTGGTGTTGTCTGTGTGTAGGGTGGCCGGAGCATGCTCTATTAATGGATGGAAGGAGGGTCATCCTGTAGGTGTCTGTGTTCCTGGATAGTGTGCGCTGCATGTTGGCTGTGTATGCAGCTGCAGCAATGAGTGAATAAATGACGGCAGGAGGGGTGTGACTAATTGCTAAACAAACACATAACACAAGGGCAGCCGCAATGCGCAAAGTGACATGTGGATGTGAAGGCAGGAGTGTCTGCCTCACTCAGGATCACTGACTACTAAATGGCACAGTAAACACCACACATCACAGTCAGTGGATCAGGGCCCTTACGGTCAAGTGGGGCACAAGACACACAGCGTCTGCAGGTGTATACAAGAGCTAGTGTGTTCAAATCCAAACTGCACCAACAAAGACATCTACCTCACACACAACATAGTATTATAGCCTTCACCCACCCCATGTGTGTGGACAATACACAGTTACACACCTAACAAGCATGAGGTAACTAAGTTGAAAATAGTATATGTGCACATTAGACGGACATGTGTGTAGAGACACAAGCAGGCACTAGATTCTGTAGGAGTCAGACGTCATGCACAACATGATAATCTACATTGTGAGCCCATGGAGCTATCACAATCATACATGTGCATTGTCAATAAGTCCAATTTACACTAATCATGATGTCACCTGTAATGCCGCTTTACGAATACCTACAAGGCTGTCAACGACTGGCCGTACCTTTCTTCATCAGACTGGTGTGATGCTCTAAGGGTTCCACCTCCAAATAGCCCATTGGTCTGAGTACAAACAACAGACACAAAAGGGTGATCAGGCGAGGGAAGGAGAGGATGGGAACTGCTGGGAGGGAGACCTGAAACAGAGGCAATTAAGCATTAGGACAACATTCTCATGTCACAGACACTTCAAAAACCTCATTAGCTACACTCTACCAGTCACACCTGTGAAGTGTACTGTCTGGTGACAAATAATGATGATTAATCATGCCATCACATCAGAATCGATGCTGTGACACAGACACATAAAAACTGGCACAGTCTGTCATCCATTAGAGTCATGTGTAACGCTCACAAGTGAGCACCCATGCAAAAAGATCTATGTAGTATAAACACATTCCCAGGCACAGATGAGGTAGACATCAGTAACAAATGGAAACATATGGAAATCAAACTACCGCTAACTCTAAAGTCTGTATGTGATATTGGTAAGCCATAAGGGCCCTGTAAGCTAACTTGAGCAAATCCACTCCAGCTCTTAGTATCACATATGACGAGGAAGTTAATGATCGACATGCAATGAAGGCACTCTGTAGCCAGTCTTTTGGTGTGGCAAGTATGCATCACAATGCTAAACATGATATGCATGTACAACAAATATTAAGTGCAAGTGATGTCCATCCAAGCTACATAATCAGACCCTACCATAGCACAGTCATGGTGCCGGCGACCAGAGATTCATGTGAATGACCGCACTCCACTGGTGCTACACAGAAATTCACATATGCATCTTTCACACTTTTTACTTTGTCATGCTAAACATACATGGCATCATGTGCATCTAAACATCACGGCTACTCACTGTGAAGGCTGGCGTTGCAGTATTCTCAACCTGCACTGAGGTAACGACATGACAGTGACATGATATACTGCTGCAAGGGGCAATGCATCCATGTTAACTGATTCACGGGACAGTTGTCTTAAGATGTGGAACATACACTGGGCAACACCAACACCACATGGTTTCATGGTACTCACACTGGACTGGCCCACAAGCTGGAGGTGAGGATCCAGTCACATTCTAATGCACACAGTGAGGCTGCAATCCCCCACAGAGTCCGTGGTTGTGACCTCTGACACAATGTCATGCCATGGTATGTGCAATGTTGCTGTGGCAATGTCTCCACACATTGATGCATTCACCAGAGTATCAAAGTACAACAGATGACAGAAGGGGTGACTATCCTGTCATGGGAGTGGCCATACATGTCATGAGGTACATAATGGAGTAGCATGTATGCAAGATGACACCACATGCACATGAACATGTACCACACATTTCTACACATACCAATGCTAAACAGCCTCATATGAGTCCTTACCCAAATTGACTCCTCCACATGTTCAAGCATGCTCCGTTGATGTGGCTGACGGTGCAATCATAATGAGCAGTAGCAGGATGACCACGATGTACCCCAACGGACAACAGGCAGGGCGAGCTGTGGATGAGAGTGGCACACAAGGGGTCACGGTCGGTATAATGTCATTTTGACAATGTCTGTTGAATAGCCAGATGTAGTATGAGACCTGTACATTCCGAGTGCACTCATAGCACGTATGTGTGTAGCATTCCAACTGAACATGTGACACAGCACAACACACATCCAATTGATCTTGCTTACAGTCTGTTGCATACATAGCATGCTACCCATGCTACTCTATAGTCCATCTTTTACTGAAAAGATGAAAGGACTCACCATCATGAAAAGAAGTTGCGGATGAGGTGACCGCGGATATCATCTTCACCCTCCTCATCACTGGCATCCTGGCCAAGGCCTTCCTCCTCAACGGGCGGATGTTCCAGCTCATCAGGATCCAGGTAGAGTGGCATAGCCTTCTCCACTGCCATGTTGTGTAGCATGCAGCACACGGTGAAGATGTCACACACCTTGCGTGGGCTGTATTGGAGGGCTCCGCCTGTCTTGTCCAGGCACCTGAAGCGGCTCTTCAGGAGTCCAAAGGTCCGTTCGATCACCTGCCTGGTCTTCACATGTGCATTGTTGTAACGCTGGTCTGCAGCTGTCCTGGGGTTGCGTAGCGGAGTCATTAGCCATGGCATGTTTGGATATCCAGCGTCTCCTGCAATTTGACAACAAGTACAAGAGTCAATCATATGATGCAGATCATGAAGTTGTGACATACTGACATACAGAGCTCACAGTGTATACTCACCAACTAGACATGCCCGGTGGTTGTGCAGCTGCAGCATCATCTGTGGTACCCTGCTACGCCTCATGATGAAAGCATCGTGGCACGATCCTGGATAACGTGCACAAACATGTGAGATAATCATGTTGGCAAGACACACCACCAGGGCATTTATCGAGTGGTAGTGTTTCCTGTTGCGATACGCTTGCTCCTGAGCCTGTGGTGGGACAAGAGTAACATGTGTACCATCAATTGCACCAATTACATGTGGCATACGGCCCAGGCCATAGAATTGCCCCTTGACATCTGTCAACTCTTCTGGAGTAGGGAATGTAATGAAATCATCAAGGTGGAGCAACATTGCTCCCAAAACATCACTCAATACCCGGCTAAACATGGTCTGAGACATCCCTCCCACATCAGCTATGGTAAATTGGAAGGTACCTGTGGCAAAGAAATGGAGGACTGCCATCACCTTCACCTTGGGTGTCAGTGCACTTGGATACCTGTGGCGTGGTTGTAGGTGAGCCTCAAGCCTGCCCGTCAGGTCCTTGATCAACTGTCGGCCGAAGCGATATCGACGGATGCAGTTGCGCTCCCTCATGGCTTCCAAGTCAGGCAACGGCCTTTCCAGAGGGGGTGCCCTGCAAGACACAATTTTAAGGAAATGTCTACAACTGTCTGACTAAGACTATAACAATGTACATGGCACAAGCAACACCTCTTCAAATGATGTAGACAATTTGGAGTGTGGTGTGGGATACACACAGATGCCAGCTCCCACACACTCCTCCGTGGCGAAGGTAAATACCTGTAGTGTGTGGAATGGATGTGACATGCATACAAGCCTTCAGATGTACAGGTCTAAGTGACCATGACAATGTATCATGTCAGTGAGACACGTCATGTCAATGTCAGTAGGAGGTTGTCTGCACACCCAGAGGGCAGACTGCAATACACACACACACCACATGTGCAATCATTTGCACTGTTCAGCCTTAGTCATGTCGCGGTGTGTACTTTCAGTGAGAATTACATGACCATCATCATACAGCATGATAATTACATTTGTCACTGACGGTCTGTAATGCCATCACACATGTGAACGGGTCATTTACACACGTGGCATGGTGTGTGTACATTAGTCACCCTGCCATCACAGCAAGGACACAACATATATGCTCCTACAGCAGATGCACAGTACTTTCAAGGACTAGTTACTTACCTTTTGTGAACCAATATCTGTAAGGAACAGTAGGCAGTAGCAAAGTGTCACATTTCTATACATACATAGCTTAGGACTAATTAGCCTCCCTGGGTGTCATTGATCTGACCAGTGAGTGGTGGCTATCCAGGCCACACCGGAACAAAAGTAGTGTTGTTGATTGGCATCCGACAAGGGCGTGGCCACGTTTTGGCTGTACCTACAACGCATACACTGGCAGCTGTTACACAAACATATCCCACAGAGAGTGTGGGTAGCAGGCAAAGATGCATGTCAAGTAGCTAAACATCACTCCCAGAGTCAGGGAGGATGATGACATCTTTGCGTAGTGCCTGTACCTCTTGGATACCCTCTACAGCGTAGGTAACGTGAATGTGTTCTGTGGTTTTGAGGGCTGCATGCAGATGCTTCCTGGGATGGGGTGGTAGGACAGGGAACATGGTCAGTCCGGGTAGGGCAGTGGGGGTCTGACAACGTGCCTATGTACAGACAAACATGCTGCGTGGCTGTACAAGCTTGCAAAAATACATACAGTACTCTCATCAAGATGAGCCTGCAGAGGCTCAGCGTAGCGTTAGTGTAGTTGAAGGACCTGAGTGACAAGTTGGTCCTCACCGCAACAACAGGGAGATGAAGGGCCATGGTTACAACCGCCCACATAAACACTACACTGAACGTTGCCAAATCATCCAAATACATCTTTTGAGTTGAGACATCACCTGTGTCTGGCTAGGTGTCCACAACACTCGCATCCCCCAGTCCACCTGTCCTGTGGTGTTGGGACTGACACTCACGTGCCAGTGGGTCTTCTTGACCCTCCCAATACTCATTAGCGCCAATTGTAATGAGGTGTGGCCAGCTCATTGATGTTTACATTCCCATGCAGCATTAAGAGCGGTGTTCTGCCACACAGTTACCACGGCGGAGCCGTACAGTGTGTGTTATCGGGGCCAGCACCACCCCAGAATGGCGCCATGGCTGACACCTGGGGGAGATCTGGCAGTGAGGTTGTGAGTTGCACCAGCGGGGACCTGGATGAACATTCCGATCATGTCTGTCACAGCGGTTCTGGGACGTATGCACCGCCTGCGTCCGTCACTCAGCGAATGATGGCGTCAGGGGCATATCAACTGAGGCGCAACTGCCCCCTGACGGGTACGGTGGGCCAGAAGCTGATGCAGAGTCACTGGCCGGGGTGAAGGACATCATGGACATGAGGAAGTGCAGTTACTCCTCCTGTGTCACATGCAGGGCTGGGACCGTAGGTCGTGGTGCTGGCTACGATGGCTGCTGTTCTGATGGAGCCGTGTGGTCGCCGTCACCCTAATCCCATGCAGCATTGCACTTGCATCATGGTTATTTGTCAATGCAATTACACATCTCTGACTTTTGTTGTTTACCTGACGAGTGTCGCCTGGGGAATGATGTACTAATGAGGGGCTCACATGTCTCCACACCCACACACATGCACTGGTCCTACATCCCAACCATGAGCTATTGTGCTGCTGTGCCAACTGCTGGAGTCTAAGTGGCTTGTGGGACATATCACACCTGGATTCATATGTCAGCTCCCCGCAATTGGAGCAGCTCTTGTTGTTGTGCCTGACGTGAAAACCGTGGAGACACAGACGGTGAGGGTCACTCACCAACATGAGGCCTTTTCATTCCTCACAGGCTTTGTAAGTGACATCCCTATTGGCACGGTCTTGAGTATGACAATAAAAGGTAAATGTTCTGAAGTGTTAGTACAATGATTTAGGGTACAAAATGTGTAAGCTTTAACTTAGACCGGACCTGCGTTGGTGTTGAGAAACAAACAGAGGACCTGACGTGTGGACGCAGAGGTGACATATGACTACTCAGATAACGTCATCAGGGCAGACACAACGCCAAGGATACTTGCAGAGCCAGAGGAATTACACACCAACACACAAGTGTACGGTATTACGGAAATTGCCATGTCCAGGATGACATGTGTGGATATTCTGAGGTGAGTAATACTTTACTGACCTCTTCATGGCATATGCTAACAGCATGCACAATGTAGCACAAGGCACACACATGACGTGGTCACACAGGGTCATGCTGTGCGGCTATGACACCTCTGTGACAGTGGGCATGTTCCTGTCATCATGTGGCAGTTCCCTGTACTGAATTGTGGCCCATTCGAGTGTTCATGTGCCACGCTACATGTTGCAGACGTCAATCGTGTTGAAATTGTTGAATGCATGTGATGCACATGTGCATCATGAATGATGACATGTTGTGCAAGCTATTTACACATCAACTGAGGCACACGGTCACAATCCCTGTGCTTCTTCAATGTCTGCCAAACCTGGCACATACTGATGTATGTGTGCCATGCTGATGTATGCATCCACATGGTTGACATGAGTGTAGACTACATCCCTGCTGTGTGATTTCCTAGTGTGACTCTGCCAATGGTGACATGAAGGTGGACAGGGACGCAGCCTACACAATCGTTCACTTGACCATGTCTGACTCAATGTACCCCAATGGTAGGGGCCTGTGTACGCATCGTTTCCCTATCGCCTTTAGGCTCTACGCGAGCTGAGCGTACCCCAATGGTACGGGCCTGTGTACGCAACGTTTCCCTATGCCTTTAGGCTCTACGCGAGCTGAGCGTACCCCAATGGTACGGGCCTGTGTACGCATCGTTTCCCTATCGCCTTTAGGCTCTACGCGAGCTGAGCGTACCCCAATGGTACGGGCCTGTGTACGCATCGTTTCCCTATCGCCTTTAGGCTCTACGCGAGCTGAGCGTACCCCAATGGTACGGGCCTGTGTACGCATCGTTTCCCTATCGCCTTTAGGCTCTACGCGAGCTGAGCGTACCCCAATGGTACGGGCCTGTGTACGCATCGTTTCCCTATCGCCTTTAGGCTCTACGCGAGCTGAGCGTACCCCAATGGTACGGGCCTGTGTACGCATCGTTTCCCTATCGCCTTTAGGCTCTACGCGAGCTGAGCGTACCCCAATGGTACGGGCCTGTGTACGCATCGTTACACCATTCAATGTGTAGCAATGGCAATGTCACCGTACTTGTGTGTGGATTTTTAAAATTTCATAGGGAACAACTAAGGAAACAGTGTACTGTTCCAAATGCAACCAGGTTGTCATGGATACGGAGTTTTTTACACTCCTACAGGTGTCCTGGAAGATTCAGTTAGGAAAAAGTATACAATGTTGCGAAAGTTGTTGTTCAGCTCTGGCTCTATTTTCAAACCATGCATATGTGTGTAATGGGCTTAGGTGTGATGTGATTGGATGGAACATAGGATGCAAATTATGGTGGCCTATCACACACTACTCCTTGGACTCACAGACCCTCTGCAGCACAGATATAAGGCAGCATGTGGCTGTGGGAGGGCACTTGCCTGCACAACATTGGTGTGCTAACCACAGCTGCTGTCTCTGAATCCTCTGGCCCTGATTAGCTGAACATGGAGAGGGCACCTGCATTCACTGATGGTGAGAACAAGGCCCTTCTGGATGCCCTCCTGCCCAACTTCAGCAAGCTGTATGGGAGACCAGGGGATCAGGTGAGTGATGTGTGCAATACCTTGGAGTGTGCACCTGTTGTGTGTGTGACATCATAGCCACTGTGTAGTAATACTGGATAGATGCAATGTTGTTGTGAGTGAGTGCCAGGGTGCACAGTGTTGTTAGAAGAGAGTTATTTGTTGTAGTGTGGTGTGTGACAGCATGTCACGTGCTGCATTGCACCCAGATACAGCATGTCTTGTTCAGTGAGTGTCATGCTCAAAGAGTGTTTTACAGCCCTCATGTAATCTGTAGATTTACAATGTAATGCTAAGCAGTTTTGTTAGCACACAGGCCACATACTCCTGGACAATGATGCTAATGTGTGTGCCATACGTTGCCCTATTGTCATCATGTATTTTGTGGACATATGGGTGTCTTGGGAACATGCACCAGGTATACTGATGTTCTGTAACTTTACATTTGTGACAGGTATCTGCCTATGAGAAGGGTGAAATCTGGGTGGACATCGCCAGGGCTGTCCGGAGCGAGGGGGGGCCTCGCAGGAGGCTTCGAAACATAAAGAAGAGGTGGCAGGACATCCGGTGCTGGAGCCGCCGCATCGCCCGAGTCCAGCTGAAGCTGGAAGCTCCACGCCGGCATGGCGGCAGCCGGCAACTCACCCCCAACATGCTCCGGGTCCTGGAAGTGGTGTTCCCAGACCTCCATAGGCAGTTGCAGGAGGGACAGCAGCACGAAGGGGGTAGGTACATGTCTGTTTGTAGTCATGTGTGTGAGAAATGGTACCTGAAGAGCTCTACGGCATGGTCACACTCCCATAGTTTGAGTGGTGTAGTCAGACAGGCAGTTCATGCATTGGAATTCGATTGTCCCTCTGTCAGCAGCTGCTTCTTTACATGCCTTGCCCTACTCCACAGTAGAGGTTTGCTTTGGCTAATGCTTGTTTTTGACATGTACTCCTATGGTGCAGTGTCTCAAGTTGCATCTTCCTTTGCACATCTTCATGTTGTAGGGGGGTATGTCACACCTGTTCGTACCTTAAATGTAGCACCACATGTGCACTATGTCTGCCCTTCTTCATATTGTGGCACTGTTCTTGAGTCTCAACAAGTGTTTTGTGCACAAGTCAGCCTCAGTGGCCTTTGTCCATGGTACACTTTCTAATTATCTTGTGTTAGCTGCAGGTGCACAATGTACATGTGCTATATTTTGGACTTCTGCATACTCACACTGGGCAGTGCGTGTGTGCATATTCTCTCCATCTGTGGCATGTTCTTTGTACATGGTATTGATGGTTTGCCACACAATGTGACTTTGGATGTACAAAGCGGTGATGGCAGTGTGAGGTGATGGAAGACTTGTTTCAGGTCCCAGGACGGCATCACATGGCAGTTTGCCCAGGACTTTTCTAATGTGGCACAGAGTCAAAGCTAATCAAACATGACCAGGTCTTGATTTGGGTGGCAGGGTTGGGTAATGAACTGTTATGCATCATCAGCTATCCTGTTGTCAGGCAGTGGATCATGATTGTGTCTCTCATACAAGTATTTTCCTTGCCTATACCTTGTCTCCTACCTTACATTGAGCTGTGTGTCTCTGACATTTCTCCACAAGTAGAATTGTCATTATGAAGAGTTATGTGTCATGTGACTCATGATGCATGCCATGTTGACGAAAGAGGCCATATGATTTGCAGCTGATATGTCTGATGTGTACAGGTGACTGATATGTTTTAATTCTTCTCCTTGCTCACAGCATCATCATCTGAATCTGGAGGAGACAGAGGCGCGGACCAGGCGGAGGGACACACCGACAGTGCCACCTGCTGGGAGGTGTCAGAGGGAGGCAGTGGCACAGAGTGGGAGGAGAGTCTACAGGCCGCACGACATGTGACTGACACATCGTACCATGCCGACGAATCCGAGACAGACTCTCAGGAGGGGGGGGAATATGCAGCAATGGTCACTCATACATCTTTGGCTGCCCTCCCCTCCTCCAGTCCCATCTCCAACCTCCCACTCCTTGGTGTGCCTAGAGTCCGTGCTAGCCCCCGTGTCTCCTTTGTTCCCGGCACCGCAGCCCCTGCCCCTGTGTCCCCTGCTGCCCTCAGTGCTGAGACAGTGGACCTACTCCGGCAGATTGCAGTAGGTCAGGCATCCATGCTGTCTGTCCTCCATGGACATACACAACTGATTACACAGGTGGTGTCGTTCATGGAGGGCATGTCATCAGCCATGTCTGATCTGCGTCGGAGTGTGGCTGCCATTGAATCAACGCTGACGGCAGCTATGTACACCCAGCAGCATCTGTCCCCCCCCCATCCTTCCGAGCCATCCACCTCTGCCTCTCACATACCTACACAGCATACACGCACACGCCACAGGTCAGACACACCCAGCGCACACACACAGCATAAGAAGCTCAAAGCTCCACGCACACAGTCTCAAGGGCAAGTAGGCACACCCACAGGGAGAGGGGAGACATCTCACACACACATCCACACACCCAGTAGGACTGACTCACAGCCCTGTACCTCCACCCCCAATGTGTCCCCGGGTTCTGGTGGTAGTTTTTCCGCCCTGGCTGAGGTGTGCAGCCAGGTTTTTGAATCTACTTTCGGCGATGCCCCAACCAGTGTGGATGAATCCACTACACCTGCACCCACTCCACCTGTCCTTCCCTCTCCTGTCCATGCGGTGCCGGAGGATTCCACAGATGGTGCCCCCATAGTCAGCACAGCTGATTAAACGCCATGTGCAGGCATGTTTGGGTGAGATGACACCCATGGAGGCACAAGCTATTGCTGGGACTCTATTGGACTGGCCATTGCCCTTTAATGAGCGAGGACTCTCATTTGCTTTTCTTTTGTGATTCCGCTGAATAAAGCTGATTTTTTTCTTTTCAGATTTGTAGTTTGTGTGATGATGTCTGTGACTGCTGGGTGCCTGGGAGCTGGTGTGATGTTCACATTTAGGTCTACTAAAATGTGTCTATCTCCTGAGGGTAATGAGGTTGACAATGGTATGTTTATGATGTACGAGCTGGGCAGTGGTGGGCACTCTGATGCTGGGCACTCTGATGCTGGGCAGTGGTGGGCACTCTGATGCTGGGCAGTGGTGGGCACTCTGATGCTGGGCACTCTGATGCTGGGCAGTGGTGGGGACTCTGATGCTGGGCAGTGGTGGGCACTCTGATGCTGGGCACTCTGATGCTGGGCAGTGGTGGGGACTCTGATGCTGGGCACTCTGATGCTGGGCAGTGGTGGGCACTCTGATGCTGGGCAGTGGTGGGCACTCTGATGCTGGGCACTCTGATGCTGGGCACTCTGATGCTGGGCAGTGGTGGGCACTCTGATGCTGGGCAGTGGTGGGCACTCTGATGCTGGGCAGTGGTGGGCACTCTGATGCTGGGCACTCTGATGCTGGGCAGTGGTGGGGACTCTGATGCTGGGCACTCTGATGCTGGGCAGTGGTGGGCACTCTGATGCTGGGCAGTGGTGGGCACTCTGATGCTGGGCACTCTGATGCTGGGCAGTGGTGGGGACTCTGATGCTGGGCAGTGGTGGGCACTCTGATGCTGGGCAGTGGTGGGCACTCTGATGCTGGGCAGTGGTGGGCACTCTGATGCTGGGCAGTGGTGGGCACTCTGATGCTGGGCAGTGGTGGGGACTCTGATGCTGGGCACTCTGATGCTGGGCAGTGGTGGGCACTCTGATGCTGGGCAGTGGTGGGCACTCTGATGCTGGGCACTCTGATGCTGGGCAGTGGTGGGGACTCTGATGCTGGGCAGTGGTGGGCACTCTGATGCTGGGCAGTGGTGGGCACTCTGATGCTGGGCAGTGGTGGGCACTCTGATGCTGGGCACTCTGATGCTGGGCACTCTGATGCTGGGCAGTGGTGGGCACTCTGATGCTGGGCAGTGGTGGGCACTCTGATGCTGGGCACTCTGATGCTGGGCAGTGGTGGGGACTCTGATGCTGGGCAGTGGTGGGCACTCTGATGCTGGGCAGTGGTGGGCACTCTGATGCTGGGCAGTGGTGGGCACTCTGATGCTGGGCAGTGGTGGGCACTCTGATGCTGGGCAGTGGTGGGGACTCTGATGCTGGGCACTCTGATGCTGGGCAGTGGTGGGCACTCTGATGCTGGGCAGTGGTGGGCACTCTGATGCTGGGCACTCTGATGCTGGGCAGTGGTGGGGACTCTGATGCTGGGCAGTGGTGGGCACTCTGATGCTGGGCAGTGGTGGGCACTCTGATGCTGGGCAGTGGTGGGCACTCTGATGCTGGGCACTCTGATGCTGGGCACTCTGATGCTGGGCAGTGGTGGGCACTCTGATGCTGGGCAGTGGTGGGCACTCTGATGCTGGGCAGTGGTGGGCACTCTGATGCTGGGCACTCTGATGCTGGGCAGTGGTGGGCACTCTGATGCTGGGCACTCTGATGCTGGGCAGTGGTGGGGACTCTGATGCTGGGCAGTGGTGGGCACTCTGATGCTGGGCAGTGCTGGGCACTCTGATGCTGGGCACTCTGATGCTGGGCAGTGGTGGGCACTCTGATGCTGGGCAGTGGTGGGCACTCTGATGCTGGGCACTCTGATGCTGGGCAGTGGTGGGCACTCTGATGCTGGGCAGTGGTGGGCACTCTGATGCTGGGCACTCTGATGCTGGGCAGTGGTGGGCACTCTGATGCTGGGCACTCTGATGCTGGGCAGTGGTGGGGACTCTGATGCTGGGCAGTGGTGGGCACTCTGATGCTGGGCAGTGGTGGGCACTCTGATGCTGGGCAGTGGTGGGCACTCTGATGCTGGGCAGTGGTGGGGACTCTGATGCTGGGCAGTGGTGGGCACTCTGATGCTGGGCACTCTGATGCTGGGCAGTGGTGGGGACTCTGATGCTGGGCACTCTGATGCTGGTCAGTGGTGGGCACTCTGATGCTGGGCAGTGGTGGGCACTCTGATGCTGGGCACTCTGATGCTGGGCACTCTGATGCTGGGCAGTGGTGGGCACTCTGATGCTGGGCAGTGGTGGGCACTCTGATGCTGGGCAGTGGTGGGCACTCTGATGCTGGGCACTCTGATGCTGGGCAGTGGTGGGCACTCTGATGCTGGGCAGTGGTGGGCACTCTGATGCTGGGCAGTGGTGGGCACTCTGATGCTGGGCACTCTGATGCTGGGCAGTGGTGGGCACTCCGATGCTGGGCACTCTGATGCTGGGCAGTGGTGGGCACTCTGATGCTGGGCAGTGGT
The DNA here is from genome assembly GCF_964261635.1 of Lissotriton helveticus. Lineage (NCBI taxonomy): Eukaryota > Metazoa > Chordata > Amphibia > Caudata > Salamandridae > Lissotriton > Lissotriton helveticus. The sequence goes on along the minus strand of NC_136063.1, from coordinate 1,700,992,082 downwards.
GGGCACTCTGATGCTGGGCAGTGGTGGGCACTCTGATGCTGGGCACTCTGATGCTGGGCAGTGGTGGGCACTCTGATGCTGGGCACTCTGATGCTGGGCAGTGGTGGGGACTCTGATGCTGGGCAGTGGTGGGCACTCTGATGCTGGGCAGTGGTGGGCACTCTGATGCTGGGCAGTGGTGGGGACTCTGATGCTGGGCACTCTGATGCTGGGCAGTGGTGGGCACTCTGATGCTGGGCAGTGGTGGGCACTCTGATGCTGGGCACTCTGATGCTGGGCAGTGGTGGGGACTCTGATGCTGGGCAGTGGTGGGCACTCTGATGCTGGGCAGTGGTGGGCACTCTGATGCTGGGCAGTGGTGGGCACTCTGATGCTGGGCAGTGGTGGGCACTCTGATGCTGGGCAGTGGTGGGGACTCTGATGCTGGGCACTCTGATGCTGGGCAGTGGTGGGCACTCTGATGCTGGGCAGTGGTGGGCACTCTGATGCTGGGCACTCTGATGCTGGGCAGTGGTGGGGACTCTGATGCTGGGCAGTGGTGGGCACTCTGATGCTGGGCAGTGGTGGGCACTCTGATGCTGGGCAGTGGTGGGCACTCTGATGCTGGGCACTCTGATGCTGGGCACTCTGATGCTGGGCAGTGGTGGGCACTCTGATGCTGGGCAGTGGTGGGCACTCTGATGCTGGGCACTCTGATGCTGGGCAGTGGTGGGGACTCTGATGCTGGGCAGTGGTGGGCACTCTGATGCTGGGCAGTGGTGGGCACTCTGATGCTGGGCAGTGGTGGGCACTCTGATGCTGGGCAGTGGTGGGCACTCTGATGCTGGGCAGTGGTGGGGACTCTGATGCTGGGCACTCTGATGCTGGGCAGTGGTGGGCACTCTGATGCTGGGCAGTGGTGGGCACTCTGATGCTGGGCACTCTGATGCTGGGCAGTGGTGGGGACTCTGATGCTGGGCAGTGGTGGGCACTCTGATGCTGGGCAGTGGTGGGCACTCTGATGCTGGGCAGTGGTGGGCACTCTGATGCTGGGCACTCTGATGCTGGGCACTCTGATGCTGGGCAGTGGTGGGCACTCTGATGCTGGGCAGTGGTGGGCACTCTGATGCTGGGCAGTGGTGGGCACTCTGATGCTGGGCACTCTGATGCTGGGCAGTGGTGGGCACTCTGATGCTGGGCACTCTGATGCTGGGCAGTGGTGGGGACTCTGATGCTGGGCAGTGGTGGGCACTCTGATGCTGGGCAGTGCTGGGCACTCTGATGCTGGGCACTCTGATGCTGGGCAGTGGTGGGCACTCTGATGCTGGGCAGTGGTGGGCACTCTGATGCTGGGCACTCTGATGCTGGGCAGTGGTGGGCACTCTGATGCTGGGCAGTGGTGGGCACTCTGATGCTGGGCACTCTGATGCTGGGCAGTGGTGGGCACTCTGATGCTGGGCACTCTGATGCTGGGCAGTGGTGGGGACTCTGATGCTGGGCACTCTGATGCTGGGCAGTGGTGGGCACTCTGATGCTGGGCAGTGGTGGGCACTCTGATGCAGGGCACTCTGATGCTGGGCAGTGGTGGGGACTCTGATGCTGGGCAGTGGTGGGCACTCTGATGCTGGGCACTCTGATGCTGGGCAGTGGTGGGGACTCTGATGCTGGGCACTCTGATGCTGGGCAGTGGTGGGCACTCTGATGCTGGGCAGTGGTGGGCACTCTGATGCTGGGCACTCTGATGCTGGGCACTCTGATGCTGGGCAGTGGTGGGCACTCTGATGCTGGGCAGTGGTGGGCACTCTGATGCTGGGCAGTGGTGGGCACTCTGATGCTGGGCACTCTGATGCTGGGCAGTGGTGGGCACTCTGATGCTGGGCAGTGGTGGGCACTCTGATGCTGGGCAGTGGTGGGCACTCTGATGCTGGGCACTCTGATGCTGGGCAGTGGTGGGCACTCTGATGCTGGGCACTCTGATGCTGGGCAGTGGTGGGCACTCTGATGCTGGGCAGTGGTGGGCACTCTGATGCTGGGCAGTGGTGGGCACTCTGATGCTGGGCACTCTGATGCTGGGCAGTGGTGGGCACTCTGATGCTGGGCACTCTGATGCTTGGCAGTGGTGGGGACTCTGATGCTGGGCAGTGGTGGGCACTCTGATGCTGGGCAGTGGTGGGCACTCTGATGCTGGGCAGTGGTGGGGACTCTGATGCTGGGCACTCTGATGCTGGGCAGTGGTGGGCACTCTGATGCTGGGCAGTGGTGGGCACTCTGATGCTGGGCACTCTGATGCTGGGCACTCTGATGCTGGGCAGTGGTGGGCACTCTGATGCTGGGCAGTGGTGGGCACTCTGATGCTGGGCAGTGGTGGGCACTCTGATGCTGGGCACTCTGATGCTGGGCAGTGGTGGGCACTCTGATGCTGGGCACTCTGATGCTGGGCAGTGGTGGGCACTCTGATGCTGGGCACTCTGATGCTGGGCAGTGGTGGGGACTCTGATGCTGGGCAGTGGTGGGCACTCTGATGCTGGGCAGTGCTGGGCACTCTGATGCTGGGCACTCTGATGCTGGGCAGTGGTGGGCACTCTGATGCTGGGCAGTGGTGGGCACTCTGATGCTGGGCACTCTGATGCTGGGCAGTGGTGGGCACTCTGATGCTGGGCACTCTGATGCTGGGCAGTGGTGGGCACTCTGATGCTGGGCACTCTGATGCTGGGCAGTGGTGGGCACTCTGATGCTGGCCAGTGGTGGGCACTCTGATGCTGGGCACTCTGATGCTGGGCACAGGTGGCCAGGGGGGGGGTGTCTCAGACACACACTCTCATACTTACACATACAATTACTTAGCAGACGTATGTCCCACACGTCTATTGCATTGGTGTTGTGCGTTGAGCTGGATGACGTACATCAAGCTCGATGACGTACATGCAGCACGTATAACACTGGTGGAGTGCGGTGACGTACCGTACCCCGAAGTCGATGACGTAGGTGCGGTACCTCTCCGTATTACACTAGTGATGTGCGGTGACGTTCCGTACCCCGAAGTCGATGACGTAGGTGCGGTACGTCTCCGTATGACACTGGTGTTGTGCGGTGACGTACCGTACCCCGAGCTGGATGACGTACATGCGGCACGTATAACACTGGTGGAGTCCGGTGACGTACCGTACCCCGAAGTCGATGACGTAGGTGCGGTACCTCTCCGTATTACACTAGTGATGTGCGGTGACGTTCCGTACCCCGTGGTCGATGACGTAGGTGCGGGACGTCTCCGTATTACACTGGTGTTGTGCGGTGACGTACCGTACCCCGAGCTGGATGACGTACATGCGGCACGTATAACACTGGTGGAGTCCGGTGACGTACCGTACCCCGAAGTCGATGACGTAGGTGCGGTACCTCTCCGTATTACACTAGTGATGTGCGGTGACGTTCCGTACCCCGTGGTCGATGACGTAGGTGCGGGACGTCTCCGTATTACACTGGTGTTGTGCGGTGACGTACCGTACCCCGAGCTGGATGACGTACATGCGGCACGTATAACACTGGTGGAGTCCGGTGACGTACCGTACCCCGAAGTCGATGACGTAGGTGCGGTACCTCTCCGTATTACACTAGTGATGTGCGGTGACGTTCCGTACCCCGTGGTCGATGACGTAGGTGCGGGACGTCTCCGTATTACACTGGTGTTGTGCGGTGACGTTCCGTACCCGAAGTCGATGACGTAGGTGCGGTACGTCTCCGTATGACACTGGTGTTGTGCGGGATTGTGTGGTGCAACGTACCCAGACATGACAGTCGTGCAATGGAGATGTGCTCGTATGGCAACACGTACAGGTATGTTGGTGTTCGTTGTACTCACCTTCTGCGCCGTCGTCGGTTTCTATATACGAGGTGGTGGGCGTACAGGATAGGGATGACACGGACGATGGCGTTCATGTCTTGCTTGTCGTGTACCGGGTGCCGGGTTTGACGGAGTGTGGGTTTACGGTAGTTTAGAGCTCTCGTAGCAAAAGAGCCGTACGGTGTGTGTTCGACACGGATCGTACTTCCTGGGTCGGAAGGCGCGGTCTATTTACGTACGGACGCTGCGTGGTGCGTCAGCCGACTGCAAATCGTACGGATTTTCGATTTGTACGGTGTTTTGTACGAGTCGTACGGAGCCACGCATTTATTTGTGATCGTACTTGCTGAATCGTACGGGGACGCCTACGGGTGCTATTCGTACGGGGAAAAACGCTCCGAACTGCAATTCGGAGCGCTTTTTACCGGATCGGAATCGACACCATAGTGTCGCTAAGGTATTTGAGGCCAGTCTCAATGTGAGTAAAAAAAGTTGAAGTAGATTTACTCACGCCTAGTAAATAGCGAATAAAAAGATTCTCACAAATTTGGAGTGAGGACACATTTTCGAAGCCCCATAGGCCTGCACCATAAGTGACTGTCGCTACACACTTAGCTTGGTAGATCTGTAGCATCTCGGCAGTTGGTTTGCCCCCAATTTTAGCTGCAAAGGTTCTCAGGGCCCCAATAGCACGAGTAAAGGCAAGCTTCCTAGCAGACACTGCATGTTTCCAAGCTCCTTTCCTCTCAAAAACAACACCCAAATAACAGAAGGTGTCTGTACTCTCAATTCTTTGCTCGTCAAGATATATCGAGCATTGTAACTTTTTACTTTTTTGGGTGCATGGCATAGAGAAAGTTTTAGATATGTTCACTTTCAGATTTCTTTTCCCCATGTAGGATGAAAATTCACTTACGGCTCTCTGCAGCCCTAACTTAGTCCTAGACATAATTGCCGCGTCATCGGCGTATAATAGGATGGGTACAGGCCTACCATTGACGAGTGGGTAGTCAATTGGCAGATTTATTAGGTGGTCTACAATAGAGTTAATATAAAAGCTAAATAGAAGGGGCGCAAGTATACAGCCTTGCCTAACGCCTCTATTTATGGCAAATTTCTGTGTACATTGCCCCTGCGTCCCGAACCTCACTCTGGCACCGGCATCTCTGTACAGTTCTTTTATAAATGCGACGATGGTAGGATCCACCCCAATAAGTTCCAATGTTGACCAGAGCTGCAGATGATCCACACAATCAAATGCTGAGCTAAGGTCAACAAATGTAACAAACAGGTCCCCTTTTTTGGCCTCAGTATATTTGGACATCAATAAGGACAGGTTTAGACATTGTTCCTGGGTACCCAATCCCTTTCGGAAGCCATATTGGAATTCCGAGATGACCTTTTTTTCTGTCTCCCAATGCTGAATTCTCTTGAGGACGATTCTTCCTGCAATTTTCATGAGGCCGTCTAGCAACGATATGGGACGGTAGCAAGCAGGATCGTCCCTATTTCCCTTTTTAAAGATGGGCACTACAATTGCGTCTGACCAGGTGTTAATTAAGCCGCATTTGTTTCCCATATTTAAAACATTAGTTAACATGGGAGCCCAGAATTCTAAATTTGTTTTGTAAAGATCCACTGGTGTATGATCGGGGCCAGGTGCTTTCCCTGAGGGGCTTTCCCTGATAGCGTTTTCAACTTCTAAGGTAGTGAAGACCAGGTCAATTGGATATGGGGATACTGGGGGGTCACTTGACTGATATCCCTGAGTTAATTTATTCAAGGAAGAGATTACCTTTTGTTTGTTCTGGGTGTCCCCCTGACTATTGGTGTAAAGTTTGCCATAATGTTCTACCCAGAGCTCTGCCGTGATTGCTACATCTATACAATTGTCAGTATCTTTTGTATTGTATACTGATCTTATAACTTTCCAGAAGAGGTTAGTGTCCTTATTCCTGGCAGCTTCCCCCAAAGCTTCCCAGGCCTCCCTTTTCATGGTAGCTTTCCGATGATTGATTTCCCTCTTGTACTCTCGTCTGGCCTGGGAAATATGAACCCTATTTTTCGGAATGGTGTTTAAGGCTTTCTTCAAATTCTTTAGGGCAGCTGTACACCTAGAGTCAAACCACCCGCAAGCGTGATTCCCATTCTTTTTGTGGCTCTTGGTTAAGGTATTTTTTATGTGCAGCTGGATGTTAGCGAATGCTGCCATAATCACCTTGGGCTCAATATCTTCTTCCAAACAGACAGATATGTCTGCAAAACAAGATGATATAAGGTTGTGGAAGAAGATTGTAGGGTTCAGTTTCTCCCACTTGATCACGTAACCATTTATCCTTGTTAAGGCGACCTCCAGAGGATAAAGTGAACCGCCAGATTCCTTTGCTTTCTCCTCAAGGAGCCTAACCCCAAAGGTAATAGGGTAATGATCACTCATTGGGTCATCCCCTATCTCCCAAAAAGTTATAAAATCAGGTTTAGTGGGGGATATCAGTGCAAAATCAATCGTAGATTCACAGCCTCTTCCATTATATGTTGGGGCAAAGGGAACTGGGGGGGAGCATGCCTGATTGATAAAGGTAAGATCAAAAGAGAATATAATACTGTTAAGGAGGGACCCAGCTTAGTGTGTGAGAAATGAAAAGGGCCATCCTCCTCGTGATCTGTAAGGCCGCACAAACCTAACTCAGAAAGTGGGCAGATGGCGCAATTAAAGTCTCCCACCCAAAGAACTGTATGGTCACCCCTGTTTTGATCTCTCACTTTATGGATATGATTTGACATTTTATTCAAAATCAATTCCATTTCACTTACTGGCATGTTGTTATAAAAATTCACCAGTATAACCTTTTGTGTAGTGCCCCATTTAAATGAAAGGATTTGAAAATATTGGTCAGAATGGAAGTTATATACCTTTATATCCCCTACATTCGAAGTGTATATACACAAACCCCCTTTATTGCGACCCTGTGTAGAGGGCGCAGCGGGTGAATGGAATGTTCGATACCCCATGATGTGTCTTTCCTCTGCCAGCCAAGTTTCTTGCAGGCAAAATATGCCATGCTTCTTCACGGTCTCCAACCAAGGTGTGTGCATGATCTTATTTATTTATTTATTTTTAGAATTTATTAAGCGCGAACAATTGCCCGCAGGCGTCTCGGCGCTGTATTGTATTACTCACTTGTTTGATACTGAGGATGTTTTTCAGAGGTTAAACAGCCAGGTTTTCAATTTCTTCCTGAAGGACATTAGGTTCGGACAAGTTCTTATGATTTGTGGGAGAGAATTCCACAATCTTGGGGCGGCAACTAGGAAACGTCTGTCTCCCCAGTTGACCAGCCTAGTCCGAGGCACTGCTAGGTCATTCTGTCCTGCTGATCGTAGCATTCGAGTGGGAATGTATGGGACAAGATGGTCGCACAGGAATTGAGGTGCTTGTTGATGTAAAGCCTTGTAGACGATACAAAGTGTTTTAAATTTAATTCGGTTCCTGACCGGGAGCCAATGAAGACTCCTCAGGGATTCTTGTATTGGCTTAAATTTGGGAATGTTCAGGAGAAGTCTGGCTGCCGCATTCTGGATTGTTTGCAATTTCTTTATTATCCTGACTTGTGCGTTTGCGAACAAGCCATTGCAATAGTCCAGTGCTGACAATACCAGAGCGCTGACCAGTGTCTTTCCCACATTAGTAGGGAGAAAAGGAAGAATCTTCCTAACCAGACGTAGTTTGTAAAACGCCGTAGAGGCCGTCTGATTAGCATGCGCCAGAAAATTTAGCTTGTCATCGAAGATGACACCCAAATTTCTTACTTTCGTAACCGGTTTGGGTACGGCTCCAAAAGATGATGGCCACCAGGTTGGGGACCAGCTAGGACTGAGGTGGCCAAAGGTGACCACCTCAGTTTTATCAGAATTTAATTTCAGACAGTTTGCTGACATCCATTTTCCAATGGCCAGCATACCTGTCTTGAAATTTTCCGCCACTGTTTCCCCATTATTCCTAACAGCCAGTATCAGCTGTGTATCATCCGCATATGAGGTAAGGTTCATCCCGTGCGCTTTGATGGTATTAGCGAGGTCCGACACATATATATTGAATAGTGTCGGACTAAGGGATGAACCTTGAGGCACCCCACATGGCAGCGATAACTCAGCAGATTCAAACCGGCCCAGTATAACTGCCTGGGATCTCTCTGCTAGAAAAGACGCTAGCAGATCTTTTGCTAGGCCTTGTACACCCATCTTTTCGACACGGTTGACCAGGATTTTATGGTCAACCGTGTCGAAAGCAGCAGATAAATCTAAGAGTACCAACAGTGCAGTGCCACCTTGGTCTCTGATGAGTCGAATGTCATCTGCAGCTTTGATGAGTGCTGTTTCCGTTCCATGATATTTACGGAATCCAAATTGTGTTTCATCGAGCAGGTGGTATTGCTCGATGAATTCCGTAAGTTGAGTATTCATGGTTTTTTCCACTATTTTAGCAAGGAAAGGTAGATTCGCTATGGGCCGATAATTTTTAAGTTCTGCTTTGTCCAGGCCAGGTTTTTTCAAAAGGGGTTTGAGTAATGTTTTTTTTAACTGGCTTGGAAAGATGCCTGTGCGGAACATGAGGTTAATTATTTGGGTAATGGCTGGGATAACCGTATCCAGTATTGAACGAAGGGTGTTTAAGGGACATGGATCCAGGGCTGATCCAGATTTAATTGTTTTAATAGTGTCCTGAATATAAACTTCCGTAACCTCTGCAAAACAGGAAAAATTTATACTTGGGGATGGGGTATTTATTTTTCCAAGGCATTGGTTATCGGCTAGATTGAAGGCTGAAAATATGTCATTCACTTTGCTAAAAAAGAATGAAGCCAATGAATCACAGAAATCTTGTGAGCACGGGGGGTTAAGGTCTGGGACACTTCCCGCAAGTTGTTTAGTTATTTCAAACAACTTTTTATTTGAGTTTTTTGCGCTTTCAATTTGCTCAGTGTAGAATTTCTTTTTTGTCTCTGTGATCAGTAGTTTGTATTGGGTTAGCAGGCCCTTGTACACTGTCTTATCCTCGTTCTCATACTTTTTCCTCCAAATTCTTTCTTTGTTTCTGCATTGCTGTTTTAGTTTTTTTAGTTCATCCGTGTACCATGGTGCTGAGGGGGATCTTCTGTTCCTGGACATCCTTTTTTCAGGTACCAGTTTGTTGGCCGCCTGGCCGACCCATGTATGATATTGATTAGTAGCAGTTTCTGGATCAGTAGCCCATGTGGGTATAGAGTTCTGTAACGCCTCCTGAAGATTGGGAATATTAACGTCTTTCCAGACTTTAAACATTTCATGTTTGGGGGGGAGCAAAGTGGCTATGGGTTTTTTATTCATTAATATTGTGGCCAGTACCAAGTGATGATCAGTCCACGTCATTGGTAGGACATCAGTCACTAGTATATTCTCCAAGTTGGTGAAAATACCATCTAAGGTATGACCTGCGTTATGAGTAGGTCCTTTCACCAGCTGAGCTAGGCCAAAGATCTCCATTTCAGATAGCAGTGAGGTAGTCTCCTTATCTTCGCTGCATTCCAAATGGAAATTAAAATCACCTAACAGAGTCACAGATTTATCCATAGCTGTAGTTTCTAGGATAGTGAGTATTTCTGTGAGAAAATCCGACCGTGATTCTGGTCTTCTGTATAGTAGTACACCTTTAAAATTATGTGAAGGGGACAAATAAATATCGAATTGAAGCGCCTCACATGTCGTTGAAGGTATTGCCCAGACCTGCTACATTCCAGGATAAGAGTGAGTGCTTTAATTCACTAACTTCCCGATGTGTATGGCCCATGTCCCCCGTTACATCTGGTGGGACTTTGGAAGGTACCCTGTCTGAATGTGGTGTGGCCTGCACTAAGAGTGAGAGTGGGAGCTGGACAGGGCAGGGTTGTTCCACCACCAAATGGGTTGGATTGTTAGCATTGAGTGATGATTTATCACTAATACTGGCATTCGTTGAGTGATTTTGGTCACTCAACCGGAGTGGGAGGTCTACGGTGCCCAGTCAATCCACCTGATCTAGGCATTCAAACCTATTCATAGTGGGTGCTCCTTCCCACCAGTTGTTGATGGGTTGCCATCCCTGCCCATACCCCTTCCCTCTGTGGTTGTGAGCAATCGTCCAGGCCCCAGAATAGTCTACTACCTGTTTTGGAGGGTAAAAAAAGGTAAGGGGTTTAGTGACAATGGCTTGTTTAGTCGCATATGGATCCCATGTGTTGATGAGATGGGCTGTATGTGGGTCCGCAAATGACACCACGATGCAATCTCCTGGTATCGATTTGTGAGTGCGACCCACCCATGGGACTCTCCTGGCCATTAGGACCCTACCCCTGTTGTTGTGAGGGAGCTGCCTGTTGACATTTAGCCAGTAGATCACTTTGTTCTTTAAGGACCACTGGGTTTCTACAGTGTTAGGGTCAAGAGGAGGTACCCCAGCCAAGATAGCAACATAGAGCCCGGCCTCAGGTGGGAGGTCAATATAGCCTCCGCGAAAATTCTGGTGATTTTGATGTGAATTGGGTCTACGCTCTAACAGAGGTGTAATAGGATTACTCGCCTTCTGGTCAGCTCTTGAAAAAGATTTGGGCTGCGCCTGTTTTTTAGGAGGTCCTTTCTCTGCTTTTGGTGGATTGGATAATGGAGAATCAGCGACATTTGCAATTGTCCGGGGTTTAGGAATTGGAATGGGTTTGGATAATGGGGGGGTATAGGGTTGGGCAAAATTAAAGGAGCACAGGGTGCCTCCCTAGAAACTGGAGCCGTTTGGATGGCAGTATTAAAGGCTGGTACAGGTTGGGTGCCATCATTACTAACCTGGGGGTCACCCTTATTAAATTGGGGATATGTTGCTTCTAACTGTTTCAGGCTAAGCGTAGCCAGGGATACTAAGGTTTTATCCATTTCAAGAAGGTGATTCTCAATGCGTGACAGTCTGAGTTCAAAAGGTGTCAAAAGTTGTTTTAAAGTAACCCAGACTGTTTTGAGAAAGTCTTCCTCATCACCCGCTTTATCAATGTCCCTCCCTAGCTCGTTTTGCCCTTCCCTTATTAAGTTTTCACTACGAACGCCAGAATTCTCTACAACAGGGGCAGTAATAGGATTGAGATGAGTAAGGTTGGTATCACCCCCTGTTAGCTGAGTAGCTGGAGGTGATGTTTGTTTAGGCTGTCCTGTTCTAGGCAGAGTTCTTCTGTGATTGAAAAACTGCTGCCTTGCATTTTTTGCCTTCTTGCGAGCATAAGCAAGTTTTGCATAGTTTTTCTTTTTCAGACTTTGGCGATGCAGGTTTTTACTTTTTGTTACAGAAAAGGAAGGGGCAGGAATATCCGGCCAGATGGTAGGGTTTCCCTGTTCAGTAAGCAATTGGCCCTCACTAAGTTTGGAGGTCATGGGTGAGAAGATAAAGGAAGAGTCCAATGGTAATGGAGAAGAGGAAGGAGCGGAATGATGAACATCGGCAAGAATCAACAAGGGGGGGGGACATGACGGATGTTGGGGGGATAGAGCAGACGCAATGTTTCCCAGGGAAGATTTTTTAGAATTAGCAAAAGTTTGGGAGAGTCTGCGCGCAGTGTCTAACTCGATAGAAACCCTCTTCTGCATTTTTGTGATTTCGGCATCTATGGCCAAGTTTGTTTTTACTAGAAAATCGTCCAAGGTACCATTTGGCTTAGTTAAACCCAGTGCAGTCTTACTGCGACTCCCCCGAGTGCACATAATGTTCAACAGTTATAATTTCGGTAAAGAACTCACTAGTCTCACAGTCCAGGCACGATGACAGTGACAAGAACCAAGGGAGGAGGGCCAGGCCAGTCCTCTTAGTCCTCGAACGGCCTCAAACGGTCCCGCCCTTGTCCCGGGCTTCTCCCGGGACGCTCCCGCACGCTCCCGCGTAGCGGGTAGTAACCTTCACTTAAATAGGAAGTCCATAAGATTGCAGGCGGGGCGTGGTGACCAGGGAGAGCGGCTAGATGGTCAGAGGCGCGGTGTGCAGGGGCTTCTGGGATTGGAAGTCCTGCCCCGCACGCTCGCAGCCCTGGTCCTCCCACGCAGCTGTGACAGAAATTACCCTCGGTCTCTGGGGCGCAGCGGGACCCGCGAAGCGGGTTCCGCAAGTCGTGAAGGGCTGAAACGGGTCCGCAAGGTCCGCTGGAAAGCAGCAACAGGCAAACAAACAACGAAGGTCTCCCACGTCGGAAAGTCAATTACCGCCCTTTGTAGGCTGCAGGCGGGGCGTGGTGACCAGGGAGAGCGGCCAGATGGTCAGAGGCGCGGTGTGCAGGGGCTTCTGGGATTGGAAGTCCTGCCCCGCACGCTCGCAGCCCTGGTCCTCCCACGCAGCTGTGACAGAAATTACCCTCGGTCTCTGGGGCGCAGCGGGACCCGCGAAGCGGGTTCCGCAAGTCGTGAAGGGCTGAAACGGGTCCGCAAGGTCCGCTGGAAAGCAGCAACAGGCAAACAAACAACGAGGGTCAGTTTTCAGTTTTTGGGTAAAGGGTTATTTTTAGGGTTCAGGGTCAGTTTTTAGTTTTTGGGTAAAGGGGTATTTTTAGGGTTCAGGGTCAGTTTTCAGTTTTTGGGTAAATGGTTATTTTAAGGGTTCAGGGTCAGTTTTTAGTTTTTGGGTAAAGGGGTATTTTTAGGGTTCTGGGTCAGTTTTTAGTTTTTGGGTAAAGGGGTATTTTTAGGGTTCAGGGTCAGTTTTTAGTTTTTGGGTAAAGGGGTATTTTTAGGGTTCAGGATCAGTTTTTAGTTTGTGGGTAAAGGGGTATTTTTAGGGTTCAGGGTCAGTTTTTAGTTTGTGGGTAAAGGGTTATTTTTAGGGTTCAGGGTCAGTTTTTAGTTTTTGGGTAAAGGGGTATTTTTAGGGTTCAGGGTCAGTTTTTAGTTTTTGGGTAGAGGGGTATTTTTAGGGTTCAGGGTCAGTATTTAGTTTTTGGGTAAAGGGTTATTTTTAGGGTTCAGGGTCAGTTTTTAGTTTTTGGGTAAAGGGGTATTTTTAGGGTTCAGGGTCAGTTTTTAGTTTTTGGGTAAAGGGGCATTTTTAGGGTTCAGGGTCAGTTTTTAGTTTTTGGGTAAAGGGGTATTTTAAGGGTTCAGGGTCAGTTTTGGGTTTTTGGGTAAAGGGGTATTTTTTGGGTTCAGGCCAGGTCAGTTTTGGGTTTTTGGGGTACAGGGGTACAGGGTAAAAGTAAAATAAAATTAAATATACATTAAATAAATTCCTTTAAATGACATTAAATTAAATTATATTAATTTCAATTAATTTACATTAAAAAAATTAATATATACTTTACAATAGATACGTTGTAATGGTATGCGTTGTAAAGGTACCTGCGTTGTAACAACATGCGTTGTAAATAAATGCGTTGTAATGGTTTTTGCTTTTTAAAAATGTTGTTGTAAAAGTATGCGTTGTAAAAGTATGCGTTGTAACGTCATACATCCATTATAATTGGTCAGTGTCCAGCACCTTCCCTGATATTTGTCTGACTGGAGTTGGAATAGTAAATTATAATTGGTCAGTGTTCAGCACCTTCCCTGATATTTGTCTGACTGGACTAGGAATGGTAAAATATAATTGGTCACTGTTTAGCACCCTCCCCGGAAAGTTTACATGACTGTGTTATATTCTTAGGAAAATAAGTACACATGGATGTTTTTAAAAGTTTTATTGTCAAATTGTATTTATAACATGTACAGTACAATAGTCAAAACAATTAATATTCAATATAAGTAGTTAGGAAAATAGGATGTGTTCATTTACATTTATTGTAATTTATAAATGTACATTTTCTAAACATATCTTTTGTACTGTATTTATACAAAATATAATTATCTGTAACATATTTATATTTGGGTGACAAATTGTAATATTTAGTACAAATTATAATCAATTTTTTTAACAGACTGTTCAATATTTATTTAATAATGTTAATATATTTTATATTAATATTATTAAATATACATGTTTGATATATATATTATTATAAACTCATAAGAAAGTAAATATATGTTTTAAAGATATTATACAAAAAATATTGTAAAATACTTTGATAGATATTACATACAATGTTCTTAATAAACAATAAAAAATTAATAATTCTTGTTATATATATACAAATATTTAGGAGAAAAACATTATTCCTAATACTATATGAAATAGTAAAACAATGACTTAGTTGGATATAATGTTTTAAAATAAATGTTTTAAATGTACATACATTGTTGGGATAATTAATAATAATAATTAATATATTATATTAATTATTAAAATTAATTTACAATTTTAAAATAATTATAACATTTGTTAGAATAAAAAAAATGCATTCTGAAAATAGTAAATCAATTTTAGAGTTGTCATAGTATTTATTTCCTATTGATGTATTTAAATTATATTAATAATATAAATAAAGAATTAAATTTATTTATTTATAATATTAATTTACAAATGAAATAAATTTCTATATTTACTTAAATAAAGGAAAAATTATTTATAATACATATTATTTAACATTAAATATTTAAAAGATATGTATTATAAAGTTTATATATTTAAAGTAATATTAATATTAAATAATATTCTATAAATATTATTTAATATTAATTAAGAACGGATATGTTAGCTAAATAAATGGTTATTAGTGTTACACTTTTTTATTTGAAATTATAAGTTTGTGTATGTATTTTATTTCTTATTAGAACATTGTATTTATTATGTTTACCTTTCTAATATAGTTTAAGGGGACTACTTTTTGACCGCGTAAGGTTATTTTGCTTCATTCAGGACTGGAGAAGATCGCGGTTGGAAGCTGCTTCGCGTTGAGAAAGGTAAGGGGAATTTTAACTAATATTTCGTAGAGAGTAGTAGTGTTTGAGACTATATTCGACGTTTTTAGAGTTATTGTATGTATGTAGTCGTCGTTTTGGTATGTTTTAGGTGAAACTTCGTATTTACCGAGGCGTTGTGTATGTTAGAGGCCTAGTATTTTTTTATGCTTAGGATATGTGTTTGAACATGTTTTACATAAATTTTAATGTGTATTTTTGAATCTTTGGGTGTTTGTGTGGGTGGGTTACTTAATGTATGTTTTTTTACAGGTACCGGAACTTCGCAGTATTATTCCATGGAAGGATGCGGTATTTTTTTGAGATAAGCTTGTATTACAAATAAATGTAATATTTTACCATCTATCTCCTTTTTTCGTGATTTCCTGGAGCGATTTTTAATCTTTTTCACGATTTTTCGGGTTTTTATGGTTGTTCATTTGTAATGGATTCCGATAAGATAGTGCTTATTTTTTTTTACTAAGTGTGTGTATGTTAATTTTTTAAATGAATTTAACACAGTTTGTTGACTCCGCGTTTACTGGAGCGATTTTTGTAATCTTTTACTAATTTTCGGGATATTTGTAGGGTGTCGCATTGCATTGGGAGAAGAATATGCGTAATTTATTTTTTACAAGGTGTGTGTACATCACTTTAAATAATAAAGTGTCCACACTTGTATTATCGGGATTTCCTGGAGCGTTTTTAACAAAAATTATATTATTTTCGGGTTTTTGAGGGTTTCCGAAATAGGATTTGGACTGGATTGTAAGGTATTGTATGGATTATACGTGGCTGGATGACCTCTTCTTCTGCTACATAAATTGTAAGTTTTTCACATTTATTTTATTTGGGTGGGAAATGTCGATTTAAATGTCATTGCAATGTTTAATATTATAAATATTGCATATCTGTTAACTAAATGTTGTTTAAAATTTAACAAATATATTAAACAAATATGTATTAATTATGATTAAATGGAAAATGTTATAGATTTCACAATTTCTGTAATTATCAGAAGTTTTTGTTAGTTTTGGTATGATACTTTATAGTAGGCTTTTAGCTATCAGTGATAGGTACTCTAAACCTCTGGTTGAAGGATATAGGGTCACTAGGCTTTGCAGGAGTCTGAACATTTGTTTTGTTTGTTTTGTTAGTTTAGGGCCAATTTGTGTAACAGATTGTTCTATCCTTAGTTCTTGGTAGCTTTGTTCTTTTTTTAAAGATTGTATTAGATTTAGGAAGGTGGGTTTTGCTCTGTTAGTGGTAGCTTGGAATGCATTGTGCCATCCTTCCACACTGTTATTCGTTTTTGCCTCTTGGTTTTATGTACTTAGATATACATTCCACCAAGGTATGTGGAATTTAGGTTGGCGTCGGTGCCCAGATCTATGTAACCTTCCCACCCAAGTATCCTCAAAATAGTCCAGTAGTGGGGCCAGTTTGTCTTCATACTTTTTGTAGTATGTGCTGTCAATTAGTAAGTTATAGTGTTCCGCTACATCAGTAATTGGAACATAGGCTAGTGCTATTAATTTTTTAATTTGATATGCAAAGTTGCTATCAGTTGAGTATTCAATGCTTAAAGTTGATTTTTGGAGATGTCTCCATATACTTTGGTTGAATTGATAGTAGCAACCTTGGATAGCTGTGTGGGGAAATGTTTTCAAAATGCTATTGATCATAGCAATTTCGAAATCAATAATTATTTTTTGGGGAAAATAATTATTGATTTCATTTTTGATAACATTTAATATTTCTATATATGTATTTTGTTGTTAATTAGGTAACAAACAGTAAATAAAAGGGATATTGTAGTGATGATATAATCCATGAATGGTATATAGTTGATAAAATGGTTTGGGACATGGTTTAAAAGTCCCATCCATCATCCATTGGTCGCATTGTTGTATTTTTCTTAAATTTGTTGCAGTTGCAAACATGATAATTCTGTTGGTGGGGCTTTCATTGTCAAAAAGTAAAAAAATTTCATTACTGTGTGTTACGCTCATTTCTGGGGAAATTATTATTTCTTCAAAAGTTGTAGGGTTAGGTTGAGTAGTGGTAGTTAATCTTTTAGTGCGTGCTATTGTGCGTTTAAGGGAGACAATTGAGGGTAGCTGCCCTGAAGCATGGGCAGGAATTTTTAACAGTTCTTCTTTTAGGATTTGTGTGGTAGGTTTGTCACTCCCTGTGCTAGCTGTTTTTATACTTTCCAAAGCATCCCTTATCCCTATCTCTGTGACATTGGGGGGGTGATTATGTTCTGTGGTAGATAATACATTTGTGTTTTCAGTAGTAGCCCTACCATAGCATTTGTTTGAATAGTATTTGGTACATTTCCAGAATACTTTTCTTCCTGTTTGTCTCTCTTGATTATAAATATACCCCATATAACATAACAACAATTTATTTTTCTGTGACATAACAAATTCTGCACCTTCAGTCATTTTGTATTACTTGTTCTAGGAAAGATTAGAAAGAAATGTGTTTAAATTTTAAATATTATTTGTTGTGTTTTACACATTTATACTTCACTGTTTATACTTACAGTTAGTAAATCTGGTGTTGAGAAATGCAGAAACTGTTATTTTCAATTTATTTCTAGTATGTTCTTCTTGTTTTCCTGTTGGTAGGCAAAGTAAAAAATTATAAGCCATTTTAAAAAAATGTTTAGCATTTTTTTGGAGAAAGCAGTATTAAATTTAGCATTTTAGGCAATTTTAGGACATTATTAGATATACTTACTTTTTTAAATTGTTCAGTGTTTGTCTTTGGTGGAGTAGATGAAGGATGTAATGTGATTATCTGTAGAGAAGATATAATACACAAGAAATGATTATTAGTACATAGATTTATAACTTTAGGGACTTTGAGGAAGTTAATAAATATACTTACTTGTTTTAATTCTGTAGTGTTAGCTTTAGGTAGAGGAGATGTAGGATGTTTTCTGAATATCTGTAGAGAAGATAGAAGAAATAAAAAATGGTGTTTAGAAGATAGCTTTAGCGTTTTAGGGCCTTTCAGGAATTTCACAAAAATACTTACTTTATTAAATTGTGTAGTCTTTGCCTTTAGTCTTGTAGATGTAGGATGTGTTTATAATATCTGTAAGGAAGATAGAATAAACAAGAAATGGTGTTTAGAAAATAGTTTTAGTATTTTTGGGCCTTTAAGAACTGTACACATATACTTACTTGTTTAAATTGTGTAGTCTTTACATTTAGTTGAGTAGAATGCGGATGTTATCAGAAATTCTGTTAAGAAGATAGAGTAAATAAAGAAAGGATATTAGAAAATAGTTAATAAGAACAGCAGTTGGTGTATTAGAGAACATTTACATATACTTACAAATAGTATTTAGTGGTAAATAACTAGGAGCACGTATTTTGATGTGTTTAGGAGATGTCTATAAACCAAATGTTAAAAGAGAAAAATAAATGTAATTTAAACAGTTAGGAGAAATACATACAATTTTAGCCTAGTACTTGTGTATTATAATAATACATTTTCACTTACTTGATTAATTTTGTAGCAATCTTGAATAGTAAACTTTATTTATCAGGAACTAGTTGATCAAAGAGTTGCCTTCTGTTTTCTATAGCTTGTGCAGCAACAAATTGTAGTAGGCATGTACTCCTTTTATAGTGTGTATTTTTTGTGTTCTCTAATGTCATTGGATGTTTTATTGGCTAATTTGAATTTTTTCAAAATTAATTGGTTTGTTTGTTGAAGTGGAAATGGTCATTTGTGAAGAGTTTTGCATTAAAGCAGGTTAGTTAATTAAATCTTTTTAAATATATGTACTAATAATGTGATAATATATGTAGAAAAATTTTGAGAAATGTATATATTATTTTCCAAGTATTCATGATATGTAGGAAAAATGTTTACACATTTAAATGTTTTTAAAAAATGTATTTTAATATATTATATATAATTAGGATTGTGTAATGTATTTTACAAGACGATTTATGTATCATTTTACATATATAATGTGTATAATCCGAAGTCGATAAATCACAAAAAACGATATTTTAGTAGTCTATATATTGGTAGTCGATATTTTTGTAGTGTTAGGGTTATTTAGCTGACAAACGATATATTTGTAGTCGATATATTGTTTGTCTATATTATTGAAGTCGATATTTTATAGACTCGATATTATTTACTCGATATTTTTGTAGGTAGTTAAATAAGTATATAAACTCGATATTTTTGTAGTCGATAATTAGTCAACGATATTTTGGCAACTCGATATTTTGGCCGTCGATAATATTTCAGTGATCCTTTTTTCTGATATAGAAGTTTGGATGTGCATTCTTGTGATTCAATATATTTGAAGCCTTGAAAAGGTCATTTCTGATGAAAGACGTGTTAGCTGCCTGCGATTTGTAAAAAGTTCTCAATGAAGCTTTGTGAAAATTGATGAACGATAAGAAGACATAAAATAAACATTTGGAACTTCTGACATTTTTTACTGCTTATAGGACTTGTATTTTGAACTACTCAGAAGTATACTCCTGTATAATTTTAGAATCAAGGACAGTTGTTTTCGGTCCTTTATACACTTGCTACTTACATTGCACACCAATGTTTTAATGTCTCTCACTGAAATGGCACTTACAAAGACATGTTTTGTTTTGAAAATAAACCATGGGTGCTGCTTATGCTTCTGATCTAAATAACCTATTTGTGAAACTATCCATATCTTCAATATAAGCCATCCATTTAAAGAGAACATTACAATGTGGTAAGGTTGCCTTGATGACCTTTCCTTGATTTTGTCAGGTAATGACAGCAAACTCAACAGTTTCTTGTACTTGCTTGATTACTTCTCTGTAGATATTCAATTTAAAATAACCTACAATAACTTATCAGTATGTTTCTTGAAATTATTGTTAAATGTGCAGGTGTAAAACTGTACACAAGATTGTTCAGGAAACCTACATAAACAAATACCTCTATTGCACATTCTAGCTAATACCCACACTGTCTTGGTGATAAAGTACCACTGGGCCGATTTCAGTCAGATTCAATTGCATTCACAAAAATGACTCAGAAATCAGACAGACTGATTAAAAGTAAAAGAAGGAAAATGCTTGTTTCTTTCCATAAGAACCTCTGCTTGTAAATCAATAGAGAAATATTAGCAACAGTAGACATACATTTGTGCAGAATACTATCTGTCTAATAACAAATAAAAATAAATAAATAATTGCATCTCTTGGAAAAAACATGCTTTGACTGCTCAGGTGTGCTCATGAATGGACCTAACGAATCTGATGAGCTACCAAAGCTGTTGGAGCTTTCCTAGAACAACTGCAATTTCATGATCATCTATTATGGATACTAAGGTGGAATACTGTTTTAGTTGCGAGTTGTCACATAACACAATTTTGGTGTTTAGCTTTTTGTGAATTACATGTATTCTGAATTCATTCCTAAGAATATCTTTTTCCTGTCTGTTAGGACTGAAAAGTCCCTTGCATGGTAGTGGACATGTATCCCTTCCCATGTGCCCCAGCTGCTATGATATCTGAATTCTTGGTGCTAAGTTTTTTATCATGGGTGAACACAGATCATTCAAATGTGCCCTGGCCTAGGCCTGTCTCATGGATTGTGGTCTTGTTTAGACTAGAAGTGGTTACTCTCCTGTGATGGCGGGCTACTGCCTTCACTGGGAGTTAAGTAGCACAACTGTAATGATGACAGTATACTGTGTTTTAAGTAATAAGGATCAATAGAGTGAACAAGCCTTTTTACCTGTGTCACAGAAGTGGGGCCTAATGGCCTACTCACGTAATGTTCTGCTGCTGTGTGCTTAACTCATGCATAGCCTAATTTAGGATATATGTAGCTTTGGACAGTGCACCCTTGTTTGTGTATGTCTATGCTGGGATGTATGTGTATATGTGAGTTGTGCAATATGTGGAAGACAATGCGTTTGTGTGAACGCTGGGATGCATGTGTACCTGTATAGGGGTGCAGTGCATGCAAGCCTGCATGCATGTCTTGTGTATGCACACGGAATTGTATGTGGGCTTGTAAAGGGCACAATAAATGAAAGCCACTGGGTTTCATTTTGGGACACCCAGTGCCTGTTGGTGAAGCATGTGATGATGAATTACACCCAGAGTTGGATTTGTCTCAGATAATAATTATTAAATTACATGTGAAATTACTGCTACTAATGCCTTGAGGATGTCCCATTGGGGATGAAACATGTTGGCTAGAAATAAAGGTGTTGAATGGTTTTAAGTTTGATGATGCTTTGAAAAAAGAAGAAAAAATAAAAGATATATGAAAATGGGCTGTAAATCTCGATCTAATCTTCATGTGTGTATGGCGTATTGTTGAAAAACAAATAAACTTGTGATAAAATACACCTTAGTTCATGGGTGCAAACTAATATTCAATAACCCTTTTTGATTATACTGAAGAGCATGGCTCTTCCTTCCTCCAGAGTGTGCATTCTACTTAGCTCTCAGGAATGCAGCAATGCACAAATCTGGCAGGTTATCCATCACCCCATACTTCTCCAACAAGCCCTCTGGTAGCCTACTCAGTCAGGGAATAGACTTTATCCTCAAACTCATGTGGATTGCCCAGAAGTTGGTAAGCTACCATACTTGAATTTGACCAATTCCCATCATCAACCTCCTCATCCTCCTGTGGTGTTTCAGGAAAAGTGTAATTGTGTGGTATGAAGTGTTGATTCAGTATGATCATGGTCATCTCTCCACATTTCGAGCTGAGACATTGGTCTGTCTCGTTGTGAAAACTTTACCACCTGCACTGAACACATGCTCAGAAGAAACACTGGCTACCAGACAAACCAGATACTTTATTGGCAGCCTGCTGAGCTCTGGACGTTGTTGCATCTTTCCATACCGATAGACCAATGGGTTTGTATCCACCTAGACCTTGTTTGGGCTATCACTGGAGTCTTGGAACATCCTTGGTGCTGCCACTTGCTCAACCTCTCTTGCCTTCACCTTTACACTTGACTTAAGCTCTGTCACTTGAAACCAAGCCGTTGCAGAGGTTGGGTCTAAGTCTTCTGTTGCTGTAGATGTTTTTGCCAGTGGTCTTGTTACTTTGGATGGCTGCTGTGAGATAACAGCACTTCCCGAAGGATTAAGCTCTCAACAAACTCATGAACTTCTCCGTTCACACCAGCAAACCTTTGCAACACCTTCTTTAACTGGTTCTGTAGCAGATGTAACAATGGGATAGCTTGCCTCAGTGTACTGTCCTCCTTGCCCATGAGAAACCCTTTAAAGGAAGTATCATCTGTGTCAGGCATGTGACTAGGCCCCATTTGTCCACCTCTATGGTTTTCCCAGTTGCATCTCTTCCTCTTTGATTGGCATAGTCATTGATCGGTTTGCATTGCTGAAACAAACGTTACAACATGTAATAGGTCGAGTACCAATGTGCTGGCACCTCTTGTATGAGGGCTTTAACTGATACTCTAATAGCATGCTAAATAATCCTCTACTACAACTCATCTTTAGAAGAATGAATGAAATGAGTGCACATTCTTCTGCAGGTGGTCAGTATGTTGCTGAGTATGTCTTTTCTTTTGAGAAAGTCGTGCACAATCAGAACCTGAAATAGTCACCATCTGCCATTGGATTAACTATACTACTGCCAGTGCCTGTGGCAACAAAACAAAATCTGAGACCTTGCTGTTAGAGTCTTCTTAGATTTTTGCAGCTGTATGGAATTTCTCCATGTCAAACATTGCTACTGTTGCATACCGCTGAATGCCCTTAACCCCTCCCATGCTGGTGACGAACCCCAGCCATCACGCCCCGCGGTGGGCGTGTGCTGATGACGGCTGGGGTTCGTCATGGCCCCGCCCTGTTCGTTTGTTTACAGCACACGGGGGAAATCGCGGCCGCAGCAAAGGGATTAAAAGTTTCTTCAGTGTTGAGGCATTTATATAAAAAGAGATCCATTATTCAGTGATATACATGTAATCAGTTGCTTGACAACTGGTCCACATGTCTGTCGTCAGGTAAATAATGTGAACAGCACTATGTTGCAAAGTTTGTCCAACCAATTGCATCACATCATGATGGAGCACTGGAACAGAGTATGAGAGGGCCTCATTTGACATGGTTAGCCCCCAATTGTTGCCTATTGCCTGATGTGATTTTCAACTGAAAGTGCACTTGGTCCCTGCTAATGAGTTTCCCAGTGTCAGATCTCTTTTCAGAAACTGTACAACAATTGGCACATCCCTTAAGTCCCTAGTAAATGGTACCCCTAGTACCTAGTGCATGGGTACTAAAGAGGGTTCACTGGGGCTACAGCACAAATTGCGCCACCCCAGGTACTCCTCACCAAGACCATGCACACTGCCATTGCAGGCTGCATGTCTTGGTGCAGAGAAAATCGAAGAGCCAACATAGCACACAGCTCTGTGTGCCATGCCCCCATACACTGCATGAGGTATAGGTAAGTCATCCCTACTGCAGGCCTTACAGCCCAAAGGCAGGGTGTAATGTGTCACATGTGTGAACATATCTCAATGAGCAGATATGAACTTACAATATGAAGTCCACTTTTGGATATTGTAAGTGCACAGGGAAGTTATATTGAGATCATAAGCTAGATACTTGTTATTAATTCCTATCTCCATGATGGCTTCATTGAACCCTAAGATGTTTGGTACCAAACATCTCATCTTAATAAACACTCACTGATGCCAGTATTGGATTTATTAATAACTGCACAGAGGAGACTCTTTAGCTGGTCCCCTGAAAACCTACCAAGCACTGGTGTGGCCTCTGACTAGCCTTAGCTGCCTGCCACCACCAGACATGTTTATGACCTCAAGGGGTGAGGACCATCACTCTCAGAGGCCAGGAACAAAGCTTGCTCTGGGCAGAGGTGTTTCACACCTCCCCCAGGACAAGATGGCCTTTGAGGCGGGAAGCTTCAAAGGTGAAGCAACCCAGGCACCTCCAGATAGTGAGGGATGCCAACCCCCCCTTTCTGCTCAACTTTTGATGGGAGGAAAGGCGAGACAATTTTTAAGATTAGAATATACACATTCAACCTGTGCCACCCCTAAGGTATGTCAGGCAAATTGGCAATGTGGACACTACTTTAGCAAATCCTTCAGATCAAGATGGTAGAAAAACCTATCAGGGCTAGGGTAGTACCTCTTCCCACAGTAAGAGGTCATTTAGAAGATGTACACACCCTAAAGTTGGGAAGCTCATTGGGTACTACCTGTTTCCCCCTTTATTGCCCCTAAATTTAGCACTTAGGTGGCATCCCCGGACCTTTCAACTGAGATTTGATGGACATAAGAAGAGCAATGGACAAAGAAGAGCTGCTGACCCGAGGAAATAAAGACCTGATGCAGCAAATTTGTTCCAAACCCTGCCGACTGCTGCCAGGACTCAACAATTGTGATCTGTTGTCTCGTCCTGCAACTATAAGGCCTCTAAGAATTCAGGAGCATCTCCAGCCTTTGACAAATTTTGCAGATGTCCTTCCTTTGAGTAGAGGAGCTACTCCCCTACCAGAGCCATGCTGTACGATTACCCGGGGATCTGACCCCTTGCATTGAAGACTGAGAAAAAAAGTGTCCAATCTGAATGTACACATTTATTTTGTGTACGTTCAAAGGTTTGTATTTACAAAAAGAAAGTATCAACTGTATACTTTAGAAAAAAAGTTTTGGTGTTAGCTTCAACAAAGTTTTTAGGTAAAACTTGTGCTCATGAACCAAGGGTGTTCTAAAATGCCGCAATAGAAACATGTTAAAGAGAAATAAATCAGCGGGTAGATTGGGAGTTATTTAATGCAGATAGAATGCATGAACACTAGTTTCATGATACAATTTGTGAAACAATTGGAGCATAATTAGCAATCCCAATCGGGCTCATAAGAGTCCATGGTATTTTTTTTTGTATGGCAATTGTTTATTAAACAAAAAATAAGAGTGTACAACACGGTTTATCTTCATTTCTCATTCAAATAGAAGAACGTGGAGACGTCACATGGTAAAAAGAACAATCATAAGAAATCAGAATGAATAGATATGTAGTAATAAGAAGGAGGGGCTACAATAAGAGGATTGTGGGAGATGAGATTTAGTAGTGATGTTTGTATGGAGGCTGTTGGGTAAATGCAGAGAGGTGCACCCACGCAATGCTGGAAACCTGGGGTGGGATTTAATAGTTTGTGAGGGGAGGGTGATAGGCCTGTGTAAGGCCCGAGTCACCTCACGTTGGAATGGTTCCTAGAGGGCTCCTCCAGCAGGACCGGTAACGGTATGGCTTTGCAGGAGGGCTCTCAGGAAGGTAAAGATCATGGATAGGGGGTGTGTCCTGGGTGGAGGAAGAACAGACCATGTGGGGAAATAGGAAATCTAAGGCCAGGTGTTATTGGTAGCAAGTTATGCGGTTATTAGAGGTGTGTTGCTGGTCAGGGAGGGGGGACTATATTCCAATTCTGTTGGATATGGTATATCTGCATAATGACAGGGATTGCGCAGGAAACAGTAAGAGAGAGAAAGAAAAGAAGAATAGGAAAAGAAAAAGAAAGTGAAAAGGGACTGGGTTGTAAAAGCTGATAGCCTTGTCTACTGGTTCCAGTGTGGGGAAAGCGCATCTCAACCACTGGAAGGGCTGAGCGTCTGGCGATGAAGAGGTGGGAGGGAAGGAGTGGTGGGAGGTGGTGGAGAGGGAGGTTGGGTAGAGCAGAGGCACGGCAGAAGGGGGGACAGGGTTGCAGAGCGGGAGGAGTAGGGGGGCTCATTGTAGTGTAATTCCTATATTCCCAATAGGCTCTGCACATTGGAATAACATACACTTTAGAGTTGACATAGGACTAAGGTCAGTATGTCTCTATTGAGTATATTAAACTTAATTGTGTGTTTGCCTGCTAACTCAGAGGTCACTAGAAACTTTTTCGAATAAACAAGAAGGGATTAGTTTCTGACAACCGCATAAACATGACAACTTTATTTCCCCTAGAATCGGAACATATCTTGAGAGTCGTGGAAACCATAGATAACTAGTTCACTCAGTCAATCGTGCATGCTTTGTTTCTACAGAGTTGCATAGAAATAAAGAGAGGGGCGTTTCAATAAAAAGGGGTTTATTGAACAGTTATTTCTCATGCACGAAATATTAACTGCTACAATCGTTAGACAGAATGCGAAGTAAAATGCATACGCAAAAACAATAGTTGATGGACAGAATGCAGAACAATGTCATACATTCAACCCAGTACAGAGATCTGGGCCTAAATCCATCGTTTTTTTGCTCACCATACCACCCCAATTCAGACATGGCCATATGCAAATCAGCCTTGACCCTGTGCCTCATGGGAACAGTCCAGCCCGAACTGCCAAGCCATGTCTTCCTTGGACCGGAATCAAGCATCCTAGGACCGGTTTCTGGTTAACAGCCGTCTTCAGCCAGGATAGCTTGACTCCAGTGGAATGCCAGAAACCGGTCCTCGGAAGCTTGTTTACGGTCCAGGGACGGCATGGCCTGGCAGTTCGGGCTGGACTGTTCCCATGGGGCACAGGGTCAGACTGATTTGCATATAGCCATGTCTGAACTGGGATGGCAGATTGGGCTAAAGAACGGTGACGGATCAAACCCAGATCTTTTGACTGGGTGTGAGTGTTTGATTGGTTCAGATGCTCCATCCATCACCACCCCCTTTTGTAAAATGCATACAGCATAAACAATAATATAAAATAATACTGTAATAGCATTGTCTCTTGCTTCGACATATATAAAAATACATACATAAATAAAACAGGCTAAAATACTCAACTGGTGCTTCTAAATACGCCTACCCCAATGTACCTAACCTAGGTCAGGTACCAGGGAAGAAGTAGGTGTTGCCTTTAGCATAGGTTTAGTTTTGCCAAGAATTGCCACAGTTTTCTCTATGTTCTAATCAGCTTCATACCTTTAGGATGAAAGAGGTTGGTATCTCTTTCACGGGACTCGATTTCCCAACACCCCGCAAGGGGAGTCAGAAACACTGGAGCTGTATTCGCGGCAGGAGGATGACACCGTCTGGTCAGTACGTCAGCTGGAGAGTTGGCTTTCTTCGGCACTTGCTGTAGCGAGCTGCGTTGTGCAAGTAGGTAGTCGAACTGCACCGAGCCAAACCGTGCCTTGCTATAGCAAGTGAAGATATATTTATACATTGTAGGTATTTAGGAATGCCAGTATTGACATAAAAGTCAGGCATATGAATGTCATGGATGAGCCCCTAAGGAATA
Organism: Lissotriton helveticus; assembly: GCF_964261635.1. Taxonomy (NCBI): domain Eukaryota; kingdom Metazoa; phylum Chordata; class Amphibia; order Caudata; family Salamandridae; genus Lissotriton; species Lissotriton helveticus. The sequence continues at coordinate 1,700,965,122 of NC_136063.1, read as the reverse complement.
GATGTTCATGCATAATAATGAGTTTCTTGGAGAAATCAATATCCAGGCTAGGGGACGTCCCTTCTGCTTAAGAGTCTGGTTTTCCAAGAAATCATTGTGACGTAGATGGACGGATGGAAGTAGCCATGCCTGTATTTGGGTAGCATGGACTATGCCTAAATAAGGATTGGTTTTCTATGCCTACATAAGGGCACTGTGAATTGTACCTATATAAAGGCATGAATCTGGAAATGCATACGTAATCTAAATCGACATACAACACCCACTTCACTTTCTTATGTACAACGTTACTAAATTCTAAACATGTTTAACATATCTAAATGCATTAGAACTGGTTGCACACATAAAAGAGGCATTGGTGCTGTACACATTAAGGCAATGCTTCATTCTAAGCATATATGTACATTTGAATGCTAAATGAATGAATCACGTAAATATACATTTATGAAATGGCTCGTGAATACAGAAGAAAATAGGCCGAAACCATTTCATGTCAGATTACATAAAAACTGTTTGCATGTGGACAAGGTCAAATATTGTCCCTGGAAGTTTTCAAAAGAGTTCTTGTTCTCTATGAATAGTGCTACTTTAAGCAGATTACTTGTGCCAAAAAATAAAAAAATACAGATTTGGAAAAAATAAATAATCATAGGAAAAGTTCTTAGTTTTGTAAAAAATTAAGGTCAAATTCAAAGTTTCTCAGAACACTGTGTGCCACATTCAAAAGTCAGTGTTAGGGCTTGGAGAAAACATGAAATCTTCTATGTTTTTAAAAAAGTTGTCTATCATTGTAGGTGATAGTTGGATTACCTTATTTACAAGATTAAACATACATCGATGTGAAGCATTGCCTTCAGCTTTGGTCGCATTAGCAATGTTCAAATTGTATAGTACCTGTGTGCCTGTAATTTCCTCTTGTACCTCAGCATCAGCATTTTGCATCTGTGAGATCTCAATGAATGCCGTCATCAGAATTGGTAGCCCCTGCGGACAACACTGCGCATGGGCCATTACCGGGTCCAGCAAAGTATCAACATCCATTGGCATGACTGATGGGAGTGTTAGACAGATGTCTAGCACGCATTCTTCTCCGCATAACAGGCAGCATAGAACAGGTAAGATGCAATCTTACTAGATTGGTCTGAATGACAGAAACCATGTGGTATTTAATTATGTGCACAAAGTTTGGAAATATTCCTAGGACTGCATGAAAAGGTGCTAACAGTCCAGAAAATACAGTCTTGAATACACTTACAATACAGCTCGTATCAGACAAGCTTAAGATTCAACTTAACATTTCTGAGAAATGTATAGGGCAGTTTGTAGTTAAGAGGGCATTTATCTCGGCAGAAGTCCTTGCGACTTGTAGATCATAGGTCTCTTTGGCCGAGGCCAGTGGCAAAGTTTTTTGCAAAAGAATGGCTTTCATTCTGCTAAGAGCATCAATTCGTATAGAAGAGATGTTCAGTGAAGGACATAAAGGGGACTGTCTGTCTTGGTTTTAAGAAACAATACTTGTATACAGCAAGTGACCCTGGCTGACACAGTTACTAGATATGGTATACCCGGCAAAATGCAACAGCAGCTGTGATCGTTCAACATAAGGTAACTCCCATTTGAAAGTTGTCCATAAATTGGATCAATCACCGCAGCGGGTGAACCTTGCAGGGTGGCAGGATAAATTGTTAGAGGGACCATCACAGGCCCCGTGTAAGTTTATATCGTGACAAAGGAGAAAATCGCTTAGTGCGTTTTCACAGTTTTTCCCCTTAATAAACACTTCACGGCCCCCACTCCAACATATGTGTGTGTATGAATTCCCAGGATGTCTTGATGTATTCTTTACCGAACCTTTCATATGTGCCTGCTGGTATGTGTTTTAGGCAACACTGAAAATGGAAAATCGTAACAGGCAGAGTTATTGTTCCATGTATTATGTAGCTGGTTTCTCTGATACCGTAAATGGCAATCTTTCCGGTTTTTCAATGCTCAGCACCGTATAGTCTGCTCCACTTTGTGCCAATTTGATCTGTTTATCAGTGAGATTGAATTCTGAAAACAGTGACGTAGTATTGGTTAAACGCCAAGGCATATAGCCTGAACAAAGGTTTTGCAATGTCCAGCCTAATAGCATTATAGAACGTAATTTTCACTGACCATGTTGCAACATGACCAAGTCCTGTTCCATGATGTCTATGGCAGAAGACACTATGCTGTCCAATGAATATATCCTGGACGACAGAGTCGTTAAACGTTTTTGACTCTGTCTTCTTAGTCCTAACAAGAATTCCCTAAGATCAGCGCCATCTTTAAGTAAAGATAAGTGTTGCTTTACATCCTTAAGTGTAGATCTTTGTAGCCAATCAAGGTAGAGCTTCCCTTCACTGTATCTTGTTACTATTCCTGGATGCTGTCTCTGAACGTATCTTGAGTCTGTCCTATTGAATGTGAAACCCTGTGTTTGGTTCAGGAATATATCTTGACAGTTGTTTGTGTCTGTGGGCCAGATCAACCATTTATTCCAATCTGGATCTGTTCTGTTGTGAAGCAAAATAGTATGTACGTCGACCTCCCCCTCTGAAGTGTTATTACTATCAGGTGTAGGTGTAGGTTTGGATGGATTGTTCATGTCTTTGATCTTGGCTAACCCAAGGCAAGACGTTTGTTGGACAGTGTCATTTAAAAACATAATTTGCTCAGGGATGATGCAGGCTCTAAATAAAGCTTCTACACCCTGTACTTGCCAATCGTTTGTACTCCAGACAGTTTTTGTCTCAATGTTGTCTTTCCAAAAGGCGAAACCTAGTTTAGACAGTTGGGCATAAAAGGCTGCAGAATAAATCTGTTTAGTATTGGTCAACATACTTTTCATTCCTGTTTTGTTTACATTTTAAAGTAAAATGATTCAGCATTTGATACATTGAACCCTGAAAAGAATGGGAATTTCATAGCAAATGTTTTTGAGCAACCCTTTGGTGGCGTCGGACAATGTTCCCATTCGTTATACGTGAATACATTTCTAGGATTTGCAGATTTGTGCAAGAAATGATGACCCTAATGATTATAACAATACATTTGTTCATAGTCTGATGAACCTTCTAAATATTCATGATATATGAATACTACAGACATTTCTAAGTCTGACTTCATATTATTAACAGTCTTGAAATCCCAATCATCAGAAAAAGTACTAGATGAAACAAAGTCACTTAATGAAATCTTGAATAAGTGTGGAATCTTCAACAGCTTTGACAAAAATGTCATATTCTGTTTTGTCCCAAGCTATACCACCTGATATAGGAACGGCTGTGATGTTCACTGATGACAAGTCTCTTTGTTCACGATCTGATGATTTGTGTGGCTTGAGGAGTGAGTTGATGTTCTTACTTGCTGTGTCCATTTTGACATATCTTCCATTTATGTGCATACCCAAAGTTATTACCAGAGTTAACCAAAGTAGAAGAAAAACTGTTTCCAACACAATCCAAAGTTCAATACATGGTGAAACCAGATAAGTGTTTTCCAGGTGATGAAAAACGTCTGTTGCTTGTTCTTTGAAAGTTCTTTTTACTGGCGTTGTTTCAGGTTCGCTGGGGTCCTCAGAAATGGTATAAAAGTTAATGAAATAGCCAGAGGCAGTTCTGTCAATTGTTGGGATTGCATCAGGATTCGTTGAAATAGCTTGAACCACTTGATCACTTGTTATCTGTAGAGAGGTGCTACTTCGTTGTAGACAGGTGTTTCTTGACGAACTGTTATTTGCGTCTCAAGAGGCAGAAGTTCCATAGCTTTATTGTATAGTCTTTCTTTTTGCACTGCAGATTCCTCAAAGGTGATGAGTCTCTCAGTTTGAACCTCTTGGATTGTAGCTGTCAGGAACTGAGTGTCGACCAACCGTGCGCCTGCCCAAACTACAAGTCCCAGAATTCCTCGTGGCAAGGAGGCGGGAACTATATGCAATTCCTGAACCCGGAGGGCGGGTTGTATTGGATTCTTTGTTGTCCCGTAGGGTGTGCGGTGCGGTTTCCTCGCTGGTGAAGAGCTGTGGTGCTTCGCTTGTTTTCGCGAAGACACGGACGCTACTGAGCGTCAGAGAAGGTGAAGGGAGGAAGGGATCTTTCTCCCTGCAGCTCGTGAGTGCTGTAAGTCGGCTGACTTGCAGATGCGGGTTCTGTGGTGTTTCGCCGGCACCGCGCTGCGAAAACACAGACCCGCTGCGATCCGGACCTTGTTGCTGTTTCTTTCCTGGGGTGCGTGGTGCTTCGCTGTCAACGGTGCAAAGACACAAACCCCCATTGACTGTTTCCAGCCGCTACGAGGAGGGCTCTGCTCATTGGCTCTGTTTCCTCTCGCTCAACGGGAGTGTTCTTCTGGCGTGAGTAGCAGGAGGGGATATTTGCTTCTGTGGGAATATTGAAGCTCTCGCACGTCATTCCTGGAGCGCTATTTGCCGCAGGAGCCCAGAGACACTGTTGACTCCTATCTTTCAGCGGTAAGGTGACGTGGGGGTCTTTTCATTTCTGGACTTCTTGTGTTTTTACCTTATTTCCCCTTATTTCATTTCTGGGATATTGGTGCATATAACTCATGCTTCTGTGAGGTAACAGGAGGATTGAACTGAAACTGCGGGGGCTGGTGCATCTACTCTTTATAGGCACTTGGGGCTCCATGTACCTTAGGGGGACCCTGTGACGTTAACAGGTATGTAGTGTGCCGTGCTCCCAGCATTCAGAGAGGGAGGGGGAAGAAGGAGCAGAGGCAGTATAATCCTGTGTTTGTGTTTACAGGATAGAGTCCCAGAGTCCGAGGGTAGAAGAGAAACCCGTGTCTTTCCTGGTTAACAACAGCCCGGGTTCGAGGTAGGCGGAGGTCCTCGGGAATCTGGGGAGAGGCGGGAACCTGGGAAGGGGACACCGGACTTATATAACCGTTTGTCCTTTTGTGTTTCCAGGTCACCACCCCGAAGAGCACCGACCCGGCTCCCCCTATTTTTTCCCTCACCAGATCACCTCTAGGCTCTGGGTTTTCATTTGAACCAGGCCTGGGGAGATCCAGAGGTGGAACATCACCCAGATCCCGAAGAGCATCGGATATCCTTGACAGAATCCAATACCCACGATAACACTGCTCTTCCTGGTTCTGGTGTTCCTTTAAGATGGCTACCATGGACGATGTGCTTCAGGCACTAGTGCTGGTCTAACAGGAGCTGGCTGATTCCAAAGCAGAAACTGCAGCTCTAAGGGAAAAGGTGGAGGGACAAACACGCAACCCGTTAGATGCTTCTTCATCTAACCCCCATATCCATGTTACAGTGCCTCCCCCGGTTCCGTTGGCTACGCCGGAACGGTATTCAGGGGATCTCCATAAGATCCAGACCTTCCTTACACAGATAGCGTTGCACTTTTCGTGCAGACCAGCATCCTTCCCTAATAACCTGTCCAGAGTCGCTTTTGCGATTTCGTACCTTTCTGGGGATGCGGCCGATTGGGCGGTCCCGTTGGTTCAGAACGATAGTCCTCTGCTTTCGGATTGGGAAGGGTTCAGAAAAGAACTCGAAAGAGTGTTCGACCGTAGGGCTACCACATTTAGCGCTGACAAGGAGTTGCTAATGCTTAGGCAGGGAAGAAAGGATCTGGTGTCGTATATGACGGCATTTAATCGTCTGATAGCCGAACCCGCCTGGCCCGAAGAAAAGAGGATGTCCCTCTACTACCAGGGCTTGTGTGACAACATGAAGGATGTGTTGGCGCAGATAGACCCCCAGCCTACCACATGCATTGATCTTATTAATCTCACCCTGAGGCTGGACCATCGCATGGCTGACAGACATGGGGGTAGTCAAAGGGGAGACAGGGCACCACCGGTGAGCGATCAGGAGACCAGAACCTTGGCTCCCTCTAAAGAGGCCGGGCCCGAGCCCATGGATATTGGGGCAGGTAGGCCGCCGTTGGCCAGAACAGAAGGAGAGACCCGAAGGGCCCAAGGGTTATGCATCTACTGTGGGCGAAAAGGACATTATGTCCGTGAATGCCCATCCAAACCTAAGAAAAGAAACACCTATTTTGCGGGGAAGAAAGTGGCCATTAGCGCAGTAGGAGCCGTTGAAACTGAGCTCTCCTCTTCAGTTAAGTCAGGAGAGGAAGAACCAAAGCCTGGTTGGCGGATTCTATCACTGGACATTCCGGAACAAAAACACTCTGAATCACATATAGTGTTGGATATGTTGTTGACGGTTCATCAGTTGACGCATCCTGTCCGTTCCATGATCGATTCGGGGGCCACGGGCAATTTCATTGACCAAGGACTGGTGCATCATCTGGGGTTAAAGACAGTGCCCAGTGAAAAGCCAGAACCGGTGTTAGCGGTAGATGGCACCCCTCTGAAATCTGGTCCTATAGTCGAACATACGGAAGCCCTAGAACTCACTCTGCAGGGGGAAACACTGGATCACGTGGAGGACATTGTCTTCAATATCATCGAGGCTCCCCAATACAAACTCATTTGGGGATGCCGTGGTTGTGGTTACATAGCCCTTCCATGAACTGGAGACAGAAAACCCTTAGCTTTCAGTCCAGGGACTGTAGAGAGAGGTGCATGAGGGAACATGGTTCGGTAGCCTTGACCCTTGCCATGGTACACATAGTGGCTACTGCGGCTGAGAAGGCCATGGTTCTTCCTGAGGAATACAGCGCATACCACGAAGTGTTTAGCGAGGACAAAGCCGCGACCCTGCCACCACACCGCGAGTATGACTGTCGAATCGACTTGATAGACGGAGCGGTTTTGCCTTCCTGTAGGGTTTATGCTCTGTCTGAGCCAGAGAACCAGCACTTAAGGAACTACTTGGAACATTACTGTGCCATAGGATTCATTCGTCCTTCCCGTTCCCCTGCAGCCTCGCCGCTGTTCTTTACAGCTAAAGCCAATGGTGATCTCAGGGCTTGCATAGACTACCGCGTCCTGAATAAGAACACGGTGAGAAACAGGTATCCACTCCCGCTCATCCCAGTTCTATTAGATCAGGTACGAGGAGCGGCTATCTACACCCGTCTTGACCTAAGGGGGCATACCATTTGGTCTGTATACGCAAGGGAGACTAATGGAAAACTGCCTTCAAGACCAGATATGGTTTGTATGAATATTTGGTTATGCCGTTCGGGCTGTGTAATGCCCCAGCGGCATTCCAATATTTCCTAAACGACGTCCTGAAAGAGTACCTTGATCGCATCGCGATCGTGTATATCAACGATATACTTATATACTCCGAGTCCACAGCACAGCACACTGATCACGTGCGAATGATTCTTCAACGTCTGCAGGAGAACCACTTGTACTGCAAACTGAGCAAGTGCGAATTCAGTGTTTGCCGAGTGGAGTTTCTGGGGGTGATACTGAGTCCTCAGGGATTCAGCATGGCAGAAAGGAAGGTGACAGCGGTGCAGGAGTGGCCTGTCCCAAGAACCGTTCGTGAGGTCCAATGTTTTCTTGGGTTTGCTAACTATTATAGACGTTTTATCGCTCACTTCTCTCAGTTAGCGGCTCCCATTACCAGATTACTGAGAAAAGGGGCGGCCTATGTCTGGACTCCTGAGGCTACCCACGCTTTTGGACAGCTCAAGGAGGCATTCTGCTCGGCACCGATACTGCGAGATCCACAGGTGGATATCCCAATCATAGTGGAAGCTGATGCTTCAGACTTGGCACTTGGGGCGGTTCTCTCACAAAGGGATCGGGAGACCTGTCAGCTACATCCGGTGGCGTTCATGTCTAAGAAATTAACCCAGGCTGAAACAGGATACACGGTGGCGGAAAAAGAACTCCTGGCCATCAAAATAGCCTTTCAGGAATGGCGACATTACCTGTGGGGGGGCTCAACATCCGGTAACAGTATATACAGACCATCGCAATCTGCAGTTCATGAAAACAGCCAGACACCTGACTCCAAGATAGATGCGATGGACTCTGTTCTTTGCAGGATACAATTTCATCCTTACTTTTCGTCCGGGTTCCGATAATAGAAAGGCTGACTCACTCTCGAGGCAGAGCGATGCGGAGTCCTCACGCACCATCGCTCTGGATGCCATCGTGTCTCCTGATAGGGTGCTGTGCGTGGTTTCGGTAAACAAATTCTTAGATCTGGTGAAAGACCACCGTTCCTTGCCTCAATGGCAGGAATGGGCATTGAAGGACCAACATCGTTCCCAGCATCATGGCATACCTTTGTATCGCAATCGTCTGTACCTACCTTATCATGAAGTTCGCCAGAAAGCTTTCAACTGGTGTCATAATGCAGTACTGGCGGGGCACCCGGGGAGTAGGAAAACCCTTTTGTCCGTGCAGTGCTCCTTTTGGTGGGAAAACATGGCGAGTGATGTGAAGACCTGGGTTTCCCAATGTGACACCTGCGCTCGAGCCAAGGGAGAGACTGGTAGGGCAAAAGGGGTTTTCATGCCGTTGCCTACCCCGTCCTGCCCATGGCAGAACATCAGTCATGATTTTGTGGTAGGGCAAAAGGGGTTTTGATGCCGTTGCCTACCCCGTCCTGCCCATGGCAGAACATCAGTCTTGATTTTGTGGTAGGATTGCCCATGGACCAGGGTTGCAATGCTATTCTGGTGGTTGTGGATAGCCTGACAAAAGCAGGTCACTTCCTTCCCTGTAAGAACCTACCTACTGCAGCCCAGACCGCCCAGATGTTGCTTCAGCAAGTAGTTCGGTTGCATGGCCTTCCTAAAGTCATCGTCTCAGACAGGGGCCCTCAGTTTGTAGCCAGATTCTGGAAGGCGTGGTGTAAAGCATTGCAGGTGGAAGTGGCATTGTCCACGAGTTTTCATCCACAAACTGACGGTCAGACCGAAAGACTCAACCAGACTTTAAAGAAATATCTAAGATGCTATACAAAGGAGGCCTCGGAATCCTGGGTCTCAATGTTGTGGTTGGCGGAGCAGTCATACAATAACTCTTGGCACAGTTCCATCAAGGAAACGCCGTTCAGGGCGAATACCGGATACCATGCCAACACGCTGCCATTGACGGTGCCAAGTGAGATAGCAAACCATCCATTGGTACATGCCCAAGTAAGGGATCTAGTGAAGATGCACAAAAAGATACAAGCTGAGTTGAGTAGGGCGAAGACAACCTACAAGAAATGGGCGGATGTCCATCGGCAGGTAGGGCCGCAGTATGCTGTGGGGGACAGGGTGTGGTTGTCCACCAAAAACATTCATTTCAGATACCGCAGTATTTTCCATCCAAGGTACATCGGTCCGTACCCTGTCCTTCGTCAAGTGAACCCAGTGGCATATCGACTGAAGTTACCTGCCTCCCTCCGCATCCATCCGGTATTCCACTGTAGCTTTTTGAAGCTGGCGGTTGGGCGTAGGAGGTTGGCTCCCCCTCCCGTGGTGAGGGATGGCCAGTTGGAATATGAGGTGCAAAGGATCCTGGATTCCTGGCTCCGTAGGGGCCGTCTGTGGTACCTTGTGTCTTGGAAGTGGTATTCCTTGGAGGAGTACTCCTGGGAGCCTTGTTCTGGTATTCACGCACCGAGACCGGTGCGTCTGTTTCATGCTCGCTACCCGAGTAAGCCCGGATCTAGGAGGCGCTGGGGAGGAGGACGTACTGTCAGGAACTGAGTGTCGACCAACCCTGCGCCTGCCTGATAGGTAACAAACTACAAGTCCCAGAATTCCTTGTGGCAAGGAGGCGGGAACTATATGCACTTCCTGAACCCGGAGGGCGGGTTGTATTGGATTCTTTGTTGTCCCGTATGGTGTGCGGTGCGGTTTCCTCGCTGGTGAAGAGCTGTGGTGCTTCGCTTGTTTTCGCGAAGACACGGCCGCTACTGAGCGTCAGAGAAGGTGAGGGGAGGAAGGGCTCTTTCTCCCTGCAGTTCGTGAGTGCTGTAAGTTGGCTGACTTGCAGATGCGGGTTCTGTGGTGTTTCGCCGGCACCGCGTTGCGAAAACACAGACCCGCTGCGATCCGGACCCTGTTGCTGTTTCTTTCCTGGGGTGCGTGGTGCTTCGCTGTCAACGGTGCGAAGACACAAACCCCCATTGACTGTTTCCAGCCGCTACGAGGAGGGCTCTGCTCGTTGGCTCTGTTTCCTCTCGCTCAACGGGAGTGTTCTTCTGGCGTGAGTAGCAGGAGGGGATATTTGCTTCTGTGGGAATATTGAAGCTCTTGCACGTCATTGCTGGAGCGCTATTTGCCGCAGGTGCCCAGAGACACTGTTGACTCCTATCTTTCAGCGGTAAGGTGACGTGGGGGGTCTTTTCATTTCTGGACTTCTTGTGTTTTTACCTTATTTCCCCTTATTTCATTTCTGGGATATTGGTGCATATAACTCTTGCTTCTGTGAGGTAACAGGAGGATTGAACTGAAACTGCGGGGGCTGGTGCATCTACTCTTTATAGGCACTTGGGGCTCCGTGTACCTTAGGGGGACCCTGTGACGTTAACAGGTATGTAGTGTGCCGTGCTCCCAGCATTCAGGGAGGGAGGGGAAAGAAGGAGCAGAGGCAGTATAATCTCTGTGTTTGTGTTTACAGAATAGAGTCCGAGGGTAGAAGAGAAACCCGTGTCTTTCCTGGTTAACAACAGCCCGGGTTCGAGGTAGGCGGAGGTCCTCGGGAATCTGGGGAGAGGCGGGAACCTGGGAAGGGGACACCGGACTTATCTAACGGTTTGTCCTTTTGTGTTTCCAGGTCACCACCCCGCAGAGCATCGACCCGGCTCCCCCTATTTGTTCCCTCACCAGATCACCTCTTGGCTCTGGGTGTTCATTTGAACCAGGCCTGGGGAGATCCGGAGGTGGACCCTCTAGAGCATCACCCAGATCCCGTAGAGCATCGGATATCCTTGACAGTAGCTATAGGTGTGCTTCTTCTACATTGGCAGAGTTCACTTGGCCTTCTGCTTAGTATCGGCCACATAGTGTGATTTTATCAGGGCGATGAACACAAACCTGTTCTCCTTTTTACCAGCAAGGGGCGGCAGTAAAACTGTTCTTGATCCGTGGATTGCTAGGACAGGTACTGGTTGTCTGTAAGAAGGCCCAAATTCCTTATTGTCCGCAATCTTTTCTCTGACTAGATCCCCAAGCTTCGGGATCCAGATAGGCCTTGCTAGGATGGTTGGTTTACATTCAGTGGCGGTTGGCTTCAGGATCACGTTGCTTTGTTTTGTTCTTAGTTCATTTAAGCCCTGTAAAACAGCCAAATGATCTTTGATATCAAACTCTTTTTGGTCCACCACTGATGTCTGACAATCAAGATCCTCGACCAGCATTCTTGTCCCAAAAAGGAACTCATATGGAGTCATACCCCTAGAGAACTTCTTAGCAAGTTGTTAAGACTACGTTGGACACTTATTAGATGTTTGACCCACCCGTCACCCGAACCTAATACCCTAGCTGTTATAGATTGCTTTATGTCCAATTTTTTCTCTCCACAACTGAATTTCCCTCAGGATGGAATGGACTAGAATACCGCAATGCAATGCCCAAATTGGCCATGGCCTCCTTGTAAGCTCGGGAGCTAAATATGGAACCCTTGTCAGAATGTAGCGTGGCGACTCTGTATTTGCGGATAAAGACTCGCAAATCTTTTAGAACAGTTTGAGCGTCAGCCGAGCGCTGAGGTCACATCCAAATGAACCTTGTCTTAACATTTGTGGGACCGTATCTGTCCACAAGGACGTCTGCATGTGGAAAGTCTAATGCTGTCTAGCAATAGTGTCTATACTTGCTGGCTATGCTATTGTCAGGAATATGGCGGCGTTCTGCGCTGCGATCTCTATTGCAGTCTTTGCAGTTAATCACAAATATGTGAATATGTGCATTCATTACTGGCCACCAGTACATCTCTTTTAATTCTAATATCGTTTTAGAGATCCCCTGATGTATCAAACCCTTTCCCAGATGTGCTTTGTAAATTAAAGCTACCCTATGTTTCCTGTTTGGAATTACTCTAGCCCCCACTCCAGGGATTTGAGCAAAAGGAACGCTGTTTGCATCGATTATATATGAGAATTTAAGTGGAAAGTTTTGTGGTAACGCTGCACCGCTGCCTTTGCATGTTGCATTGACAGCTAGCATTATTTCGCTGTCTATTTTCGTTTTTGAACAAGTGATTGCAGCTACGGAAGCTGTTTGCACAGCTGCCTTCGCGGCTTCATCAGCCAATGATTTCCCTTCAACGTGAACGCCATCACATTGATGACTCAGCGTATGTATCACGTGAGTGTTTTGAAGTCCTTCCCGTAACTGAACTAGTTGTTCCCAAAGCTTTTTATGCTTAATTGTGCCACCTTTTGCATCTTTGCAACCATTTTGAAAAAAGTTTTGCAAGTATGCATTGTAAGATTTAACACAAGAAAACAAATCGCACACTATGAGTGTGGGGAATTCGCGATCCGTTTTCTCAAGTGCCATCTTGAATGCTTGTAGTTCAGCTCGCTGAGCTGTACAATCTCCTAGAGATTGTGTTTTTGTGACCATTGATCTAAATTTGCCATTGCGCCAACGACCTTTAACGATTGGCACGTCGCACTATAGGCTTGTTTATCCCCCCTAGCGGGTTGAGCTGATCCGTCAGTATGAATTATACATTCATATTGCTCACGAGGCAGAATTTCAGTAGGACATGCTTGTTCGTATTGTAGAAAGGCTTGTGTTTTCAAATAAGGATCATAAACATATTCAACATCTGATGCAGTAGGAGAATTAACCCATTGTATCCATCTCGGGTGTAAAGCTTTTGCATTTGGGATGCTTGCTTTTGTCACTGCCTCTAAGGCAGGTACAGGAGTTACGACCATAATTTGTTTCTCCTGTGCTAGGACTCTTTCTTTTGCTACACCGATTTGAACTTCTGTCAGAATTTTTTCTGTAGAAGTGAACTTCATTTCTGCTTGTTTGTACAAGTGTGATTTGTAAGCTATTGGTACTTTTTCACCATCATTAAAAGTTAAGTACATGAATCCGCATTGTCCTAGAATGATCCAGATCACTACGTTGCGTACATTTACGCAATGTTTGCAAATGTATAGTTGCTAACATGTCTGTTTGGAGTGAAACCAACATTTCTGTGTATTTTTGTGTCCAATTTACTGTTTTAAAATCAGGTTTGATTAATTCGTAGGGGGTTTAACCCTTTCTGCGTAATTTAGAATGTAAGTTCTTCAGAAATTCAGGAAACCTATAATTGACTGCAAGTTTTTCAGTATTTTTGGAGGTTGGAGTAGCACACATTTTTCTAAAAAGTTGGCTGCCACGCATTTGCCTTCACTTGATATTTTATATCCTAGGAAAAGGACATTGAGATGGGCAATTCTAGATTTTTTAAAATTGAATTCATAACCCTCAGAGGCGAATCCAAGTATAATGGTATTCACCCTATTCACGTGCCAATCCAAGTCATCATCTGTCAGCTAGATGTCATCTACATATGACATTGCTTCATCATCATACGTTTGTAGTAACTCTGTTACCCTTGCTGAAAATAACTCAGGACTATTCTTGAATCCTTGAGGGAGATGACAGAAGTGATACTGTGTCCCCATAATAGAGAAAGTAGTTAAAAACCTACTTTCTGGTGCAATATTTTGACAAAAGAAACTGAAATATCTAATGTGGTTTTATATTTTTTATGCAAAATGTTAATGCTGTACTGTGTGTATTTTGCACTGCAAATGTTTTGAAACAAGAGTTTAGATGTCTGTAATCCAATACTAGACAAGATGTATTGTCTGGTTTGGAGACAGGAAACAAAGGATTGTTCATTGACGCGGTGCATGTTTCAATCACCCCTTGATATTCAAGTTGATCTAAGATCTCTCTGACCTGTGTTTTATTTTCTTGCTTAACTGGATACTGCCTTTGTGCAGTTGGTTGACTTTTTATTTGGATAATATGGTGAGGCGAGTCCTCATCCCATCCTACATGATTTTTGTATAACGCAGGAGCCTGGACTACTGCCCATTTCCTGGCATAAGTATATTGTAAATTAATTGGAATATGATTAGAGAAGGCTGGCATAATGATGTCTACGCCATGTGGGCACTCCCTGACAAATGTTTTTGGCCAGCCTTTTTCAGCTAGAAGAATGTCATAACCCTTAGAAAGTCTCTCACAAAAGAGTGCTTTCACCTTTCTTGGTATGTCTCCCTCCATCCGGAGTGTTATTTCATATATTCTATGAGGAGAACTAACCCTTGTATCTGCAGTTTCAACTTGAATGAATTCATTCAAGTCGACTGTCTCCAGAAGACACTTCAGGTTCTGGCGAGCTATTGTGACTTCTGCTGTGCTGTCCAACATTGTCTGAGCCCATTCTCTGTTCTTGAGCTGTGTCCTCAAGATCCTCTGCATGTCTGAATTTTAGACCTGCTACTTCTTTTTGGTGAATTGAGGTTTCTTGTTTTTCTGAACGTGTTGATCATCTTTAGACTTCACGCATTTTTCCTTGTTTTCTGACCGTCCTCTTCTTTCGGATTTCTGTGACGAAGTCTGAAAGGTACAAAAAGGACGTGTATTAGTATCTTGATATCTATCAGGTTTTCTCAAATTATCCCTATTCCTGAGGTTGTACCTCCTTTCAGAAGACTCTTTTTGAGGAGACCTACCTTCGGATTGAGAACACTTCCCTTTAGAAGTTTGTTTGCTTTTCTCCCACTTCTTTTTAGGAGATGTAGGAGTGCTTTTGGTAAAGGTCTTTTCAGGACTTTCAGACAGTTGTGGTTTTAATGTATAATTCTACTGATCTTTGTATATTACTAAGTAATTCATCGTCTGACATTGATTCAAGGTCAGGGTCAGGTTTGTTGCCGGCTATGGCTGACCATGTTGCTCCTGGTTTACCTAGTGGACTGAGCCTGGTAATGTGATTTAAATGTTTTAGGGCGCCTTTAAACCAGAGCTTATGCTCCTGTTATGTGAGTAGAATTTCTATATCCTCGAAAGGAATATACTCATCTAGTAGTTCATCTTCTTTGTAGAAGTGAAACATATGTGTTACTGGATTTCCTTCTGGGAAGACTATCCGTGAATAGAATACCTCTGCCTGGTGATATTCATGTGCCTCTGTCACAAAAACTGCCCTACCACCTCTTGATGTTAGGCCATGTTTTATAAGTTTAATAGTGATGGTTTTCCTTAAATTTAGAGGAATGGATATAACATCGTCTGCGGTTTCTTAGAAACCTGTATAGTTCAAAGCTGCGTCGGCTGGATCAGCCGTAGCTACACCGGTTTCAATGTTGTTGCCGTTATTCGACAATCAAAACTGCATAGCATGTTTCAAAGGGACAAAAATAAGGTGCACAATATTTTGGAACACTGTATCCTTCAACGTTGAACAAACCAAAAACTAATGCATAGGATTTTTTGTCTCACTCAGCTATGGCGGATATTATCCCTTTTACCCACTTCAGATTTCTTTTGGAGTATTACAGGAAAAGGGGGTCTCTGAGAAAAGCACGACTGAGTTACTTTAGTATGTAGTATGTTAAATTAGTGCCTTACCAAATCGTTAGGCGCCATGTACTGTAGTTCCTATATTCCCAATAGGCTCTGCGCATTGGAATAACATACACTATAGATTAGACATAGGACCTAGGTCAGTATATCTCTATCGAGTATATTGAACTTAATTGTGTGTGTGCCAGCTAACTCAGAGGTCACTAAAAACGTTCTTGAATAAACAAGAAGGGATTCGTTTCTGACAAATGCATAAACGTGACAACTTTGTTTCACTTAGAATCGGAACATAACTTCAGAGTCGTAGAAACAATAGATAACTAGTTCACTGAGTCAATTGTGCATGCTTCGTTTCTACAGAGTTGCGTAGAAATAAAGAGACAGACGTTTCAATAAAAAGGGGTTTATTTAACAGTCTTATATCTCATGCAAGAGATATGAACTGCTACAATCGTTACACAGAATGCGAATTAAAATGTGTACAGAGTAAACAGAAATATAAAATAATACTGTAATATCATTGTGTGTTGCTATGACATATATAAAAATACATATATAAATAACACAGGCTAAAATACTCAACTGGTGCTTCTAAATACGCCTACCCCAATATACCTATCCTAGGTCTAGTACCAGGGAAGAAGTAGGTGTTGTCTTTAGCATAGGTATAGTTTAGCCAAGAATTGCCAAAGGTTTCTCTAGGTTCTAATCAGCTCCATACCTTTAGAATGAGAGAGGTTGGTATCTCTTTCATGGGACTCGATTTCCCAACACCCCGCAAGGGGAGTCAGAAACACTGGAGCTGGATTCTTGGCTGGAGGATGACAGCTTCTGGTCAGCGTGTCAGCTGGAGAGTTGGCTTCCTTCGGTACTTGCTGTAGCGAGCTGCGTCGTGCAAGTAGGTAGTCGAACTGCACTGAACCATGCCGTGCTTTGCTATAGCAAGTGAAGTTATATTTATACCTCGAAGGTGTTTAGGAATGCCAGTATTAACGTAAAAGTCAGGCATATGAACGTCATGGATGAACCCCTAAGGAATAGATGTTCATGTATAATAATGAGTTTCTTGGAGAAATCAATATCCAGGCTAGGGAAAGTCCCTTCGGCTTAAGAGTCTGGGTTTCCAAGAAATCGTTGTGATGTAGATGAACGGATGGAAGTAGCCATGCCTGTATTTGGGTAGCATGGGCTATGCCTAAATAAGGATTGTTTTTCTATGCCTATATAAGGGCAATGCGAATTGTACCTGTATAAGGGCATGAATCGGGAAATGCACACGGAATCTAAATCGCCATACAACATCATGAGGGGACAGGGAGGTAGTTGATAGGGGTGGGGAGTCCATTGGTATTTAGGTGAGGGAAGTGGTGCAAGAGGGGGAAGGGGAACATATAGGAACTAGGCGCAATGGGATTGGGTGTGGTAATAGTTGGGAGGATTGTAGAGGCTGATATACTAGTGAAGATGGAGGAGGTTCAGGGAGTGAGATGTGGTGTAGGAGAACATTGTTATGTGTTGTAATAGTAGTGACAGTCAGCAATGCACATCAGTGCAGCCTTGCATAGGTCAATGAGGTAGGGAGGTTGTGACTCCTGCATGTTGTTCTCAATTCATAATAAGGGTGTCCATGTCTGGAGGAACAAATCAACTGGTCTTGCAAGTTATAGATAATACACTTGTGTGAAGCTGTCTGGATGATAGCTATGAGACAGGCTTCCTGGGACGGAGGGGCTGGTGATCTCCATTGGTGGAGTGTACCTATCCTGGCTGTGACCAGAGCTGTATGGAAGAGGCGGCACTGTGGTCGTGAGAGCTCTGGTGAGGTCCGTGTGTCATGGAGTAGAATAAGTGAGGGGTTGAGTGGCGGCTGCAGAGGCATAGAGGTACTCAAGACTGATCAAACATATGACCAAACGGGTTGAATCAAGGCTAATTCACAGTTTATATGCACCATATTGCAGTGGGTGTTCACACACCTCTAGCAGTGCACATGCGGGAGGAGACCTGCTCTATTCAGTTTAGTTGGAGTCCAATGACAGTTGTGTAGTGTTTCAAAAAGACTGAACTTTAGATGGGCCTCCCTTGTACCCATGTCCAAATCATCTAAGGTGTCCACCCACTCGTCGTCTTCATACATGGATGAAGATCTGGCATTCCACTTGGTGCACAAGGCATGTGAGAGTGGCTGCAAGAAAAGGTGAGATGAATGTGTGCTGTCACCCCTTTATTCCTCCCCCACATATGCAGATAGGACACTATGGGAGAGGGTCGAAGGGACCATGGGTGGGTTCCAAGGCAACTCCGCAAGCATTGTTGTAATTGTAAGTAGCGCCTGATTTGTTTCGAGTAGAGGCCAAATTCTACTCTCGGTTGGGCAAATGGTTTAAGGTTACCATTTAGTAAGAGTTGGTCTATAGTGTAAAGACCTGCCTTCCTCCAGTGAGCCAAGTGTAGGGTCTGTCTGTCGATTCAAATGCTGCCATTTCCTCACAGGGGGGCCTTTTCATGCAATTGCGGATTCATCCAGAGTATGTAGTGTGCATCTTGCCAGGCCTTTTAAATGGCATACAGCACCAGTTAAATAGTATTGTGGCTGCTGGGGCAGGCTTCTTACAGGATAGAAAAGCCTGTGTCGGCGGGTAGTAGTGTCTGTTCAATGTGGACCCATTTGAGAGAGCTGGAGATCAAGGGCGTAGTGTTCTACTGATGGTATGCTCTGGCCCCCACAGGAGCACCATGTCATGAGCTTGGTCACAGCTAATCTGGGTTTCGAAGAGCCCCATACACAGGATCAGATTTGGTAGTCAATGAGATGTAGTTTGGCTAGGGGTACCTGAACTGGGAGCATCCCAAGCATGTATTTGAAGTGTGGTAGCATTACCATCTGTCCTGCACTCTACCCCACAAGGAGAGTCCTAGTGCAGCCCATTTTTCAAAGTCATGTTTCATCTGGGCTAGTAGTGGGTCCATGTTGTCCGGGACCATGCTCTCCGTGCCCCTTTTCACCAGGATCCCCAGGTACGTATGGCAGGAAGGTTACCAGCGTGAAGGATAGCTGTGTTAGGCCCCTTTGTTGGTGCCGGCAGAGAGCGGGAGGGCTTTGCTTTTGTCCCACTTAATTTTATACCCAGAAAGTATCGAGAAAGTATCAAGAAAATATTGATGATGTCTAGCAGGGTCGGAAGGGATCTTTGTAAATCAGTTAGAGTAAGAAGGATATCGTCTGCATATAAATATATCTTGGAGTGTCCGATTGGGAGTTGGGTGCTTGTTATATTGGCAGAGCTGCGAATAGTGAAGGCTAGGGGTTCCATAGCCAGGAGGAAAAGAAGAGGGGAAAGGGGATATCCCTGCCATGTGCGCCTTTCGATTGGGAATGAGTTGCACAGTAACCCCCCCCCCAGTTAACCCAGGCCTTAGGGCAAGTCGTACTTTTTTTTTTTTTTTTTGAAACTTTGTTTATTGAAGGTTTTTAAACAAGACAGTACATACAGAGCGACATTACAGCGGCCGGAGTCTGTGGTTTACAAAGCAACATCAAGATGGGGTCAGGAATCGCAGCATAGCGAGTTACCCTTAAACGACTTGGACGACAACAATGCAATAATAAGCAGGTCATACATCAGAAACAGGAGCAGATCAACGGCAATCAAGCACAGGGAGCAATCGTTGGGGTTATACACAACACATCAGGGGTTAAAAAGAAAATAAAAGCAACAAATAAAGAAAGAGAAATACCATAGGAGAAACATAATAGTAAAAGCAACATTACATCCTGTAGGTGGTAGGAGTGCATCACAGCATACAGATTCAATGGACAATGCAGTAGACACTATAGTGGAGGCAAAGCATAAGATCGAGTGACTGAGGTACCTTACGCTAGGCTACCAGCACCATCACCAGTGGGACCTCCCGGTAGTGTTTCATCACAAGCATTCCGGGCTAGAAGATAGGTCACCAGGGGCTGCCATATGTCTCTCGGTCTACTGGGTACTGGAAGTAGGTCATTAAATGTCGTGTGCTGCTCCTGACTGTATATCATATCAGCAATCCATTCTTTGAACTTGGGAGCCCTGCCACGTCCCCATCTGCATGCTACGCGCCTCTTCGCCAGTAGGAGCGCAGTGTCCACAAATTTTCTGTGTGTTGAGGGAATATGTGGTGTGTGCCCCAACAGCATGAGCAGGGGGTCAGGTTGTATGGATGACCCAATCATGGATTCAAGAGCGGCATGTACTTGCTGCCAGTAGGCCTGTAAGGGGGGGCATTCCCAAGCTAGGTGCAAGAAGTCTGCATGTTCTGCGCGGCAGCGGTCACAGCGATCAGTGTCAGCTAAGTGAAACCTAAATTTTTTTACAGGGGTATAGTACAAGCGCTGTAAGTATTTGTAGTGAATTAATTTGAGCCTACTGCTCGCCGATATACGAGCCGTAAGAGTACAACAGTATACCCATTGGTCCTCAGTAATGTCGATTGCCAGCTCTGAAGCCCATCGCGTTCTCGCAGGTGCCATAGGCTGCGGGCTATCCGCGCGGATATGGCGGTACATTCCCGAGACCAGGTGCGAACCATCGCTCGAGGTTAGCAGGAAATGAAGTGGAGGCGAGACAACAGGCTCCGCAGGATAGTCAGGGAGTATTGCCCGCATGCCCTGGCGGAGTCGCAAATAATAAAACACCTCAAGAGGGGTGCGTGCATGTTCCTTGAAGAATGCATCAGCGGATTTAAATCGGCCCCCAGTAAACATGTCCCCCCAGCACACGACCTTCAGGGTCCCACAGAGGCGCTGAAAGCCTTTCTCCTGCAGGAGTGCGAGTTCGGGATGATATGTGAGTGGCAGCAAGGGAGAGTATAAAAGTTCACAACGCAGTCTCTTAGCCAGTCGTCGCCAAGCATCAACAGTGCATGTGACCGATGTGTGGGGCGTCGTAATGGCGGAGGGCTGACAGTGCAGCAGACCTCGCAATGGCAGGGGAGCGGCAATCCAATCCTCAACCGCCAGCTGAGGTAGAAAGGGAGTAGGGCGAAGCCAGTGGTACGCATAATGTGCCTGTGCACAAAGATAATAGGCCTCGAAGTCTGGGAGGTCAAACCCCCCTTTATCATACGGCAGGATCAACAGGGACCATTTAAGTCGCGGACCCTTGCCACCCCAGAAGAGTCGACACAGCTCTGATCGTAGCGTCTTGAAAAAATAGGCCCCCGGGTAAAAGGGAATATTTAGAAAAAGATAGAGGAAGCGTGGGAGCACCACCATTTTGATCAGGGAAGCTCTGCCTGCCATGGAGATGGGTAGGGTGATCCAGCGGTCAACCAGGGTAGTGAGTTTGGTCATAGCCACCCCATAATTAGAGCGAAGAATCTCATCCCTGTCTCGCGATATCTGTACGCCCAGATATTTAAGATCAGAACTGCATCGCTCCAGGGGGTAATCCAGGGGAAAGTCTGGTACAGCAGCCGTGAGCGGAAAAAATTGGGATTTCGTCCAGTTGATCTGAACCCCCGACAAACGGCCAAAAACCACGAATTCCCTGAGTAGAGGGTTCAGATTATGCACTGGGTCTTTAACAAACAAGGTCATGTCGTCCGCATACAGGGAGACATCAATTTGGCGCTGGAGGCAGCGAAACGCTCCCTCACCATGGAGTTGGCGGATCCGGCAAGCCAGGGGTTCGACAGCGATTGCAAATAATAAGGGGGATAAAGGGCATCCTTGCCGCGTGCCTCTGGAGATATCGAGCGACGTGGAGAGATGGCCATTGATCAGCACCCTGGCAGTAGGCCGGGTATATAACAAACGCACCCAGGAGATAAAGATGGGGGGGAATCCCATGCGGGTCAGAACAGCAAACAAATAAGGCCACTCGACGGAGTCAAACGCTTTTGAAGCGTCCAAAAAAATCGCTGCAACAGGGAGGTCAGGATGAATTGTATGTAGTAGGGAAAAAAGGGTGCGAAGATTATGCGAAGTGGAGCGGCCAGGGACAAAGCCAGACTGGTCGGGTAGTATTATCCGAGTCATAAGGAGAGATAACCTAGTGGCTAGTACTTTTGCCAGGATTTTAACGTCGCAATTCAAGAGCGACAAGGGGCGATACGAGTCACAGGATGTGGGAGCTTTACCAGGTTTCAACAATGAGGTGATGACCACCTCGCGCATGGACCCCGGGAGAACACCGTCCTCGAAGGACTCTGTGAAGACCTCCCTGAGGACCGGAGCCATGATATCCACATAAGTTTTGTAGAATTCCGCGGGAAGACCGTCCAGGCCAGGTGCCTTCCCATTACGCAGTGACATGATGGCATCCCTTATTTCCTCCAATTCGAAAGGGGCAGCAAGGAATCGCCTGTCGACGTCGCTTAACCAGCATAAGGCTATGTCACGGAAAAAATCGTCGTACTGGACTTCAGGGGTGGTGACTGTGGTATATAGGGTGCGATAGTGGGATACAAAGGCATCCAGCAAGTCGTCCGAGTCCCGGACAGTATGCCCTTGGCCATTGACTACCTCAACGATAGTATTGCCCCCTCGCAATGGGCCCGTCAACATGGCTAATGCCTTGCCGGGCCTATCGCCCTCACAATATTTCCTCGCCTGCCAATGTTTATTTCGGAACCGGGTCTCCCTGGTCGCCTCCTCCTCATAGTGTGTGAGCTTGTCCCTGAACTCAGCGTGTGTAGCAGTGTGGTCGCCCTCCACCATTCTCGCCTCCAACGCCCTCAACTCATCTTCAAGCCTCCGAATCGTGCGCTGTATGTCACGCAACACCCCAAAGCTCTTAGACATGCAGTGACCCCTAATCGTGACCTTGAACGCCTCCCAGATAGTCTCGATGGAGGCAACAGAGCCCTTGTTTCGGGGGAAGAAGGCAGCGATCTCATCCCCCAGTTCAATTCGAAAAACTTCATCCAACAGAGCCGTAGGTTGCAGTCGCCAACGCATCCGAGGGTAATCCCATCCCGGCAGTAAAACAGACAGCAGCACAGGGCTGTGATCCGAATAAGTGCGCGGGAGGTGGGTCACCGCGTTCACCCCAGGCATGGTCACACAGGTCAGAAAAAAGTAATCAAGGCGTGCCCAGGTACCAGTCTGTGACGTGAAGTGTGTGCCCTCCCTACGGCCAGGGTGTAGCTGTCGCCAGGCATCTAGTAGACCGCCTTCCGAGAGCACCTCCTCCAATGCCTCACGTGATCTGGGTTTGTAACTTGTCGCACCATCAGCCCTATCTAAGTGTGGCGCCAGCGCTATGTTGAAATCTCCTCCCCATAGGATGTGACGGGATCCAACATCTATGATCTTACCCCACAGTATCGTGAAGAAACTAGGCTCATCAACATTCGGGGCATAGCAGTTAACCAACGTGACTGTGTCGCGGCCCATTCGCCCCCAGAGTATTACATAGCGGCCCTCCTTGTCCGCCAGTTCCCCACACACCTGAAAGGGGACATTACGTTTAACCAGGATGACAACCCCTCTAGCATATGAGGAGTAGGACGAGAATGAACGGGCAGCAGCCCATTTACAACCAAATGTAGAACGCCCCTGTGGGGCTAAGTGCGTTTCCTGCAACATAGCAATCTGTACCTGTTTGCGATCTAAATATGCAATTACATTTATACATTTTTTAGCATCATTGAGCCCCCGGACGATCCAAGACAAACAGTGCAAAGGTATGGTAATCCCAGAGTTAGCCATTATCCAGACAGGGAAGAACTAAAACACTGCGCCATCTCAGACTCCCAAAATGCAACATCCTATATACAAAAGCACAGAGCACCGGTAACTGCCGCCCATATGTCGCCCACAACAAACCAACCATCCCCGAACCAACCCCCACCCCACCACCCACCACTGCATCCCAATCATGCCAGTAGCCAGTCCAATCCATGCCCTCCCACCGCCCACTCCCCAGAAATTCCCACAACTTGGATAGAACAGCGGGGTACTCCCGTAGGGGGAACATCAGCATAGGCACACAGCCGCCCCCATACCCAAACGCCTCACAATCGAAACCGTCCATGGAAGAGGCTGGGACTGTGGGGGCAGTTCCTACAAATCTGTAACCGTCTGGGGTCTCAGTCATTTCCAGCCCACTGGACCCATACCTGCACCAAAGTCTGCAACAGTGTGAAGTCAATGAACGGAGGGCAGGTAGAAGACAGATACTTATGGGGATGGCGGAGTCCGTCAATCTTCATTAACTGCCGGAGGCATGTCCTCTTCGGGTATCTCACGATCCTCTCGCCGCTCCCTCTGCGTTCTGAGTTGATGTTTCAGGAAGTCTTCAGCCTTATGTGGATCCGTGAAGAAGCGTTGTTTACCCTGGTGCGTCACCCTTAGCCTGGCCGGATATAGCAGAGCATAGTCTATCTGAGCCTCTCTCAATTTTTTCTTGACTGCCAAAAATTTCCGTCTTTCCTCCTGCACGATAGGGGTAAAGTCAGGATAGAGGGAGAAAGCGACTCCATTGTAGTGCAGGGTGCGTTTGGATCTGGCAGCCCTCAAGGCAACATCCCGATCACGGTAGTTTAGCAGTCGGGCTATGATAGGCCTGGGCGGGAGTCCAGGCTGCGGCACAGGAGCTAGGGATCTGTGCGCCCTCTCCACAATGAACTGAGAGGAGAAGGCATCTTCCCCTATGGATGCCCGGAGGAGGGACTCGATGTAAAGTTCCATTCTACCAGTAGCCGTGGATTCCGGAATGCCCGTGACGCGGATGTTGTTGCGTCTGCTACGGGCTTCCAAATCCTCATTCTTGGCCGCTATAACCCTAAGCAGGCTATCCATTCGAGCAAGTTGGGAGGTGTGAGCGGCAGTGAGGTCATCGGTGTCCGATATACGTTGCTCTGTTGCAGCTATTCTCTCCTCATGTTTGTCAACCTTGTGAACTAGTGCGTCCAGCCTAGACGAAATACCGTCCACCTTCTCCACCACAGTGGCAAATCCTTGGCGCATTTCCTGGAACAGGCCTCGGAGATCAGACGCGTTCGTGGGAGAAGACGCGGCAGCAGAGCCCGCGCCGCTAGGCCCAGGGTCCCCTCCGGTCGCCTTTGAGTTCTTCTTGGCGCTCTCAAAGCTGAGCTTCGCTTGTCGGTGCTCCTGGCGCACCATCGTGCCCTTGCGCAGCTCGTGAGCCACCGGTGCGGGGTCCGACAAAGCAAGCGGTGAGGGTCGTCCCCGGTGGCCCCCGCAGCAGGCGGTGTGGTATGGTTGGGGGAAGGGGAACCACTAGTCACGCAGCGCTCACACGACCCTCACGGGCTGGAAACTCGCAGGTCAGCATATGCACCTCCAGGGCCCCTCGGTGACCGCACACGCAGCGCAGAGAGTCAGCCGGCCAAACTGAACAGGATGAAGGGGCAGATGAGGCCGCAGCGCCAGCCGGCCTCCGCCGAACCGCGACAGAGGTAGGTTAGGCCGTCCACTGAAGAGGCGTCTACATGCAGCAATCAAGCAAACCAGATATCATCAGCCGCAGCCGAGCACTGCCCAGGATGTCCAAGATGCGGACCGTTACTCACTGCGTGGGTCCGGACACCAACAGTATGCGGGCAGCTCCGCCGGCGAAGGTCTCCTCCGCGCTCCCATGCACGGCCGCGGCCATTAACAAATGGTCTTCCTCCGCCGCCAGTCGCGGCGCCACTGGTATTGCAGCCAGCACCCTCTGCCAGTCCAAAAGCAGAAGGGTGTGAGCAGCTCCGCAAGGATGTCCGCCGCAGTCGGGGGCCGTGCAGCGTAGCCCCGTTCTGTCAACCAGGGCGCATCGGGTTTCAGCCTCGCCTGGGGCCCTGCACCTCGTGGTCAACCCCGGCCTCGCGTGAGCGCCGGAGGCCGATGTCCGCACCCCGGCGTGATCCGGGAGTGCACCGGTGAAAGTTCCGGAGAGGATAAAGCAGCGGGGGTGACTCACAGCGGGCCCAGAGTCGGACCGAGTGTAGATGAGGCTGGTGGGTATCGGTTCCGCTATTGCAGGGCCAGAGAGGCCGCCAGACAGCAAGGATTCCTACAGGATCAGTAGCGTAGGAGACGGGAGCCGCTCACTCAAGCGGCCATTCCGTTTGCGCGCCAAGCCACGCCCCCCTAGGGCAAGTCGTACCTTAGCTATAAATTTGTCCCCCAGGCTGATTTGCTCCGTTGTAGCAAAGAGACAGTCCCAATCAATGTGGTCAAACTCTTTCTCTGAGTCAAGGGAGAGGGCCAGTGCCTCTGCATGTAACTCTTTGGCTGACCATAGCGAGCTGTATGGAAGAGGCGGCACTGTGGTCGTGAGAGCTCTGGTGAGGTCCGTGTGTCATGGGGTAGAATAAGTGAGGGGTTGAGTGGCGGCTGCAGAGGCATAGAGGTACTCAAGACTGATCAAACATATGACCAAACGGGTTGAATCAAGGCTAATTCACAGTTTATATGCACCATATTGCAGTGGGTGTTCACACACCTCTAGCAGTGCACATGCGGGAGGAGACCTGCTCTATTCAGTTTAGTTGGAGTCCAATGACAGTTGTGTAGTGTTTCAAAAAGACTGAACTTTAGATGGGCCTCCCTTGTACCCATGTCCAAATCATCTAAGGTGTCCACCCACTCGTCGTCTTCATACATGTATGAAGATCTGGCATTCCACTTGGTGCACAAGGTATGTGAGAGTGGCTGCAAGAAAAGGTGAGATGAATGTGTGCTGTCACCCCTTTATTCCTCCCCCACATATGCAGATAGGACACTATGGGTGAGGGTCGAAGGGACCATGGGTGGGTTCCAAGGCAACTCCGCAAGCATTGTTGTAATTGTAAGTAGCGCCTGATTTGTTTCGAGTAAAGGCCAAATTCTACTCTCGGTTGGGCAAATGGTTTAAGGTTACCATTTAGTAAGAGTTGGTCTATAGTGTAAAGACCTGCCTTCCTCCAGTGAGCCAAGTGTAGGGTCTGTCTGTCGATTCAAATGCTGCCATTTCCTCACAGGGGGGCCTTTTCATGCAATTGCGGATTCATCCAGAGTATGTAGTGTGCATCTTGCCAGGCCTTTTAAATGGCATACAGCACCAGATAAATAGTATTGTGGCTGCTGGGGCAGGCTTCTTACAGGATAGAAAAGCCTGTGTCGGCGGGTAGTAGTGTCTGTTCAATGTGGACCCATTTGAGAGAGCTGGAGAGCAAGGGCGTAGTGTTCTACTGATGGTATGCTCTGGCCCCCACAGGAGCACCATGTCATGAGCTTGGTCACAGCTAATCTGGGTTTCGAAGAGCCCCATACACAGTATCAGATTTGGTAGTCAATGAGATGTAGTTTGGCTAGGGGTACCTGAACTGGGAGCATCCCAAGCATGTATTTGAAGTGTGGTAGCATTACCATCTGTCCTGCACTCTACCCCACAAGGAGAGCCCTAGTGCAGCCCATTTTTCAAAGTCATGTTTCATCTGGGCTAGTAGTGGGTCCATGTTGTCCGGGACCATGCTCTCCGTGCCCCTTTTCACCAGGATCCCCAGGTACGTATGGCAGGAATGTTGCCAGCGTGAAGGATAGCTGTGTTAGGCCCCTTTGGTGGTGCCGGCAGAGAGCGGGAGGGCTTTGCTTTTGTCCCACTTAATTTTATACCCAGAAAGTATCGAGAAAATATTGATGATGTCTAGCAGGGTCGGAAGGGATCTTTGTAAATCAGTTAGAGTAAGAAGGATATCGTCTGCATATAAATATATCTTGGAGGTTCCGATTGGGAGTTGGGTGCTTGTTATATTGGCAGAGCTGCGAATAGTGAAGGCTAGGGGTTCCATAGCCAGGAGGAAAAGAAGAGGGGAAAGGGGATATCCCTGCCATGTGCGCCTTTCGATTGGGAATGAGTTGCACAGTAACCCCCCCCCCCCCAGTTAACCCAGGCCTTAGGGCAAGTCGTACCTTAGCTATAAATTTGTCCCCCAGGCTGATTTGCTCCGTTGTAGCAAAGATACAGTCCCAATCAATGTGTTCAAACTCTTTCTCTGAGTCAAGGGAGAGGGCCAGTGCCTCTGCATGTAACTCTTTGGCTGACAATAGGGAGTGGGCTAAGGTTTAAAGATGGTATATAGAGGACCGGCCTGGTATGAAGCCCAATTGTGCATGATGTTTTAAGTACAGGAGAACTTTGCACAGATGGACTTTGAAAATGCTGGCCCGGAATTTAATTTCCCAGTTCTGTAGGGAGATAGGCCTATACCTACCACATAGTAGGGAGTCTCTCCCAGGCTTGGGCTGTACGGCGGTCACCATCTTATTCGACAGGGGTCCTAGGGAGAACATCTGCGTTTTCATCCTGGAAGGTGGTATGTTGAGTCTCAACCATCTCCTCCCCTGTCCATCTATAAAATTCGGCAGGAAAGCCATCCTTTCTGTGGTCTTTGTGGTAGGGTAGTTTGGAAATTGCAGATGCTATTTTTTCTTTACTGATCTCCCCTCCAGGGGCTCTCTGTCTGCGTTCCCGAGTCAGGGAAGATCAACCCCTCTAGGGAAGGCAGCCATATGGTCCCTGTCTGCTGGTTCCCTGGTGTGTAAAGGGTCTTATAAAATGAGGCAAACTCATTCACAATCTCCTGAGGGTGGGTGAGGACCTCCCCTTTCCGCAATGTTATTGCAGGGATAGCTATGGTGGCCTCCCATTGACGGTGATGGGCTGCAAGCAACCTACAGGCTTACAGGCTTTTCCCCCTTGTTCATAGTGGCGACCCTTCAATTGCTGTAAAGAATATTCAGCTTTATATGTAAATAGGCTATTGAGGGCCATCTGGGCCTGTTCTACGGACCTGTGTTGTTGCTGGGTGTGGTGCGTGGTATAGAGGATGGTGTAGCATAAGATGTCCTTCTCTAGTTCCTTCTGGCAAGCAGTAGTCTGTCTATTGGCCACTGTGGTATCTCTCATAAGTTGTCCTCGGATAGGGGACTTAGCAGCATAAGTTTTCCTTGGTAGGGGACTTAGCAGCAGCCCAGAGTGTTTTACTGGAGGTCACTGAGGTGTTGGTGTCTAAGAGGTATGTAGAGAGGTGAGCTTTTATTTGGGATTTACCCTGTGGGGTGCTGTAGCGATGTATGTTCATTCGCAATGGTTTGCAGCCTGGGGAGCCTAGCCCCACATTCACGGACAGCATAGTTGGAGAGTGGTCGAAAATGGCTGCTTCTAAAATTTGAGACTCCTGGACAAGAGCGACAGCTTTCTCAGATCTAAGAAAGTAATCCAGCCTAGAAAGTGTATCATGTTTCGATGTAGTAAAAGTGTATCCTTTTGTCAGTTGAGTGGCTGAGGCGTCAGTGGTCCACCACTGTGTTAGCTGATATCACATTGTTTATCGGGGCCCTGTTTGCAACATTTCCTCTATCTAAAGGTCCCATTCTGTCCAGGATTGGGTCTTGTGCTAGGTTCCAGTCCCCACCAATAATTTACTGGGAGGCTCCTATCTCAACTAGTAAGCAGTTGAATTTGAGGGGAAAGAACCGTTTTGCCCACGTTTGAGCATAGACAGCCCCCACACATATTGAGGCCTCCCCCAAATGTAGCTTGGCAAACACGTATATGCCCTTGTGGCCAGACCATATCTTTGTGACGGTGGCAGCAGGGACTTTTGAAGGAGGATCACAACTCCGCATTTGTGAGAGTGGACCTCTATCCGGATCTGAGTCTGTGGTTGTGCTGCTGTGGATCACCCTCCCCATCCAGTTCCACCGTAGTTTTCCAGACTCCAGGGCATTGAGGTGTGTTTCCTGTAATAAGCAAAATCGGGCCTTTTACACTGAAGACAAGAGAACACTATTTTCCATTTGATTTAATTTATGAGGTCCTTAATGATCCACGTCATGATGTGTAGCGGTGTGAAATACACAATTTGGGGACGGGCTCATTCTGTGTGTTCAACTCTCACGCCACTAATGGAAATCTAGGGTAAACATAAGGAGAGAGGTTCTGGAAGCTATGATCAAATACCGGACAGTGGTTATGGGGATGGTTTGCACGTTGAGTGGCGAAAGGTTTCATGTAGTAATAGCAAAGTTGGGTGGCTAATCCTATCTAGGGTGCGAGGAGGAGCTAGAGAAAGATATAAACAGCGGTGATCAGTGGAGAGAAGAAAAAATAGGAGATAGGGTAGTGGGGTTGTGTGGGCATGCTAATAGGAAGGAAGAGAAGGGGGGGGGAGAAGGGAGTGTAAGGAGAAGGGTAAAAGGGAAGAAGGGACAGATGTAACCCTTGTGTGCAGAATAAGGATGTATTGAGGTAGCAGCTTATAGTAGGGGGAGCGGGCACTAGTGGCTATGGTGCAGGTGTTTGGGACAGAGTGGGTGTAGGTCTAATTTAGGGTGGAGGTAGAGAGGGGGGTAAAAAGATATATAGAAAGTGATAGAGCACGGGGTGCTGAAAGAGATGCAGCTCCAGGAACACAAGTTTCTAAAACTGTATGGTATCCCTGGGTGGGGAAGTGGAGGTCCAATCAACTATCAGCCTGTAGTGCGGGGATGGCCAGTTTCCTGCAAGTATCATGGTGAGGGATATGCATGATCTTAACACTCCTCTGCTACAATTTGCCTAGCTGAAGAATAGAAGGAGAGGGGCCAAGGCATCTGACAGTTGAGAGAGGAGGAGGAGCATGGGTGAGTCGGGGTACACAAACTGAACTGTATATTCAATATTCTTTTATTATGAACCAAAATAACATCAAGGGAATTTTTGTATACACTTAAAATCCATTAACGCTCTTGCCAATCGGCCGCTTGATGTGATCTTGGGCTCTAACTGCCTTATCCATTCCCAATAACAGGCTTTCACACAATGTTTAGTTGGGAATGAATGGTAGGATGAATATTCCCAAATCGCAGGCAGACCAATGTCAGCTAAAATTGATTTTATGTAACTCAACCAAGTTAGCTTATTAGACCAATAATTATATAAAAATGGATGTATTGTTTGCGAATTGGTCTCAGATTTATTCTCTAGTGTGTGTCATTTATTGCCTCTGTGAGTACCACAAATGCTTAGCACTGTCCTCTGATAAGCCTAACTGCTCACCCACACTTTCAAAAAGAGAGCAATAGTATTATCTGATTTTACCTCTGTGTACCAATAAGGGTTCCACTGGACAGTGTACTTCTTTTTAGTGCACAATATAGAGAGCCAGAGTCCTACAAACAGCAACTTTGGCAAAATTGTTACAGCTAAGAACCTTCTGTTTCGGGTAGGCCTGGGCATAAAATTACGATCCCCTCATGAAGTTTGTGGAATTCTGCAACTTAGTTTTCTGTGGAGAATTCAGAGTTACAGATAAACTCCACACACCACTACAGAGAGGATTTTTTTGTCCCGTGGGCAAGTATGAAGAAACACAAGCGACCCCGGCTGCAACCTGCAATGTGCCAGGAGTTTTACTTGTCAAACCAACAGGGTTTTTGACCCCCAATGAACTTCAGCAGCCAAGCGGACTTCATCTATCCACCAGTAGTGCTCCAGGAGGTCCCTTTTCAGAATGGTTGAGAAAGGGGGAAGGGGGTCTGGTTATGTCTCAGCCATCCGGCTGTGGGGGACTTACTTGTGGTAAGAATAGTAAGCATGGGCGGATTTTGCGGATTCGCAATCCGCGAATTTGCGGATTTGCGAATTTGCGGATTGCGAAAATCCGCAAAATCCGCGAATTCTCGCGGATTTTGCAGATTTTTTTTTAGGTGTGTGTTCGCATGGGTTTCTGCAAGTTCGCGAGGGTTTTGTACAATTTTGCAAATTGCGAACTTACTTGTCGGGTCGCCAGTTTTGCGAACTTGTTGTTTCTACGTGCCCAGCCTGTTTGCAAGGCTTTCTTCATCACTGCCACCCTCTGTCACCACTGGCACTCTCTTTGTTCACCCATGCCACCCTCTGGCTCACCCATGTCACCCTCTGTGTCATCACAGCACCCTCTGGTTCACCAGTGTACATTATTGGGGCAAAGCAAAGCACTGCCATCCTCTGTCAACACTGCCACTCTGGTTCACCCATGCCACCCTCTGGCTGGCACACCCATGCCACCCGTCATCACAGCACCCTCTGGTTGACCAGTGAGTGTACATTATTGTGGCAAAGCAAAGCACACCTGCTAAGTGCTTTAAGTTTTGCAAACAACAACACCTGCCCTGCCCCAACTGACATTAATGAAGGCTGGCACCTGCTTGTCTGCTCCCTTTCCTTTTTGTTGCAATGTAAAAAAAAATTAACAGGATGCAATGGCATACTTCTAACTATTCTGTGACTGTCAGAGCAGGGTCACACAATAGTTGCAAGTAGGCAACCGGATTCTGGAGGGCCCCTTCAGGAAGCACTACAGGGAAATGGTTACAAATGATGAGCTCGAACTTTTGCACCTGCTCGTTGGTTTTGCTTTTGCAAAACTCGTTTTTCGGTAATTTCGCGCTATTTGCGCCTTGCGAATGCAAGTTCGCACGAGTTCGCGAGAGAAATCGCGTGCGAACTTACTTACGCGCACGTGATCGGGCCGCCATCTTGTTTTTCATTCATTCCTATGTGTCTGGGCATGGTGCTTCTATCCTCTCTATATCTCTGCCATCCTTTGCTTGTTTAAATATTTTTTTGATCTATTTACCTTTTTTTCTATCCCTCTAGTTTTCTAGGTCTATATTTTTGTGTTTAGGCTACTTTTGTTTACTTTTCAACTATTTTTTTAAACTTTTATTTTCTTCTTCTCTAGTCTTATTCTTTTTCATTTTGTCTCCTTGTTGCTAACACCTGCCCAGACCATGGTGAAGCCAGCTGTGAAGCTGCCCAAGACGGGCCCCGCAGCCCGTGCCCGGCTCCCGTGTGGCCGTTTGAGGGCGGAAATGGTGGTGCCCAGGGACATCTTCAGCCCTGAGGAGGTGGGCACACTCGTTTTCTATGTACAGCGCCGCCTCCCCAGGACCATCGCGGCAGGCGGCAGGATCGCTGGTGGCTACAACCTCCAGGAGCAACGGAAGCGGTGGGAGCAGGTGTGCCGGGCCCTGTTTCACATCTCGGGGGTCCAGCGCACCTACAACCAGGTGACCCACCGCTGGACCGATATCCTGGACCGGGAGCGCGACCTGCTCGACCTGCTGGGAGTGGAGGTCCCCGGGCTTGGTGAGTAGTAGTAGCAATTTTTTCATCACTCACTACTCTGTTTTTTCTCCTGCTCTGTGTGTTATATTGCAAATGTTTGTTTTAACTTTTTTACAAAGAGCAATAATGCTGCCGATTACATTGATAGGAGAGGTAAATTAATATTTCAAAATCTTCTGTGCATTTCAGGTGCATGCACTGCTCTCCTTCTCTGTGGCGGTGCCACTGCTTATTTGTTGTCTATTTTGTGTTCATTTAATTGGGCTGAGTAATGTATGAGTGTACTTTACAGAACTGCGTAATGCTAGACACAAAGGGGCAGATTTACAAGCCCCTTGCGCCACGTTTACGCTGCCTTACCTGACGCACAGCGACGTAAACGTGGCGCATCCCTGCAAGTCATGTACAACGTGATGCATCTAGGGAGATGCGCCACCTTAAGGCCTGGGCCTGCGCCACAATGGGTGCGTTCCCACGCAGGGGAGGGGGGGGGGGGTGGGGGGTGGCGGTCAGGCAGCTGTGCGCCTCGCAAAATAGTTGGTTATTGTTCTTTCTAAATGTTTGATTTGGTTGACAAGGACATCGACAAGCAGCAATCATCAATGTTTTCTGTTCTTTCTTTCATGTTGTACGTCAGGTCCGCCCAGGGGCAAGCGGACGGAAAAGGAGGATGCTGTGGCTCCAAAAGAGGAGGATGCAGGCCAGGGCGGCGAGTGCTCCTTTGCTGGCCCCAGTAAGTTTTCATTTAAATATAGAGGACCTATTGTTATTGTTGTCCAAGCGTTCCTAATTTAATTTTTTCGAAATAGTGTTTAGATAGGAGCAAAATCCATAATACTACTGTTGCAGGGACAATTCTCCACAAACCGAACTATGGACACCAAAGACCAGAGTAATAATATTTCAGAGTGGCGTGTTTGGCACACTGTATAAACCTTTCGCTCAGTCACTCTAGTCTGGAGGACCAAAAACCACAGAGTCTATTCAAGTTTAAAAGCTTTATTAAAAGTAAAAGTAAACACATATATTAAAATAAAGTTAGCTGGAAATGGAAAAGTGCTTGGTGCTGAGTTGATGAGTAATGGAACACATTTCTTGTGGTCGAGCCGAGCTTTCACCTGGTTTGAAGTTGATGTTGCTCTTGTCCTTAGAAGTCCAGCTTCTGTCTGTTCAGAGAAAAATGGTGTGTGTTAAAATTAAGCAAGCATTCATCAATTGTGACAAAAAAGTGCAGCAAGACAACAGCCTTCCCTGGAAGGAGGGACATTTTTACTTTAGACTAGAGTAGACAGTCAATTACTTTTTCTGTTGTTTTCACATTTCTTCATTCCTAGACCAAATACTAGTGAGTGGTGTAATCTAACATTCTTAAATCTACTTTGTAGGTGGAACATCTGGTGGCGGGGCCAGCTCGGATGTGGTGGTGGTGATCGACTCCGAGGACAGCTCTGGGGAGGAGGCGACGCAAGTGGCCCAAGAACAGACTGTGAGGAAGCAGACAGTGGTGGTGGCGGGTACAGGTAAGCTGGATCATGGTATTATCTGACTCTTAGATAGCATATGATGTGTATCTACAGAGAGTAGACGGTCACTGGATGAACTACGAAAATACTATGAAATGTTTCCAGGGGGGGGTGCAACATAATCACCATCTCCTGAGTCCTACTCCTGACATGATTGAGCACAAGTATTAAATAAATTTTTTTTAAATCTAACACGACATAGAGCTTAAATAAACAAAGAACCCCATAGGGTGAAGAGAAAAATCTTGTGCGGCACCACAGCAGACGACCTGGCAACTACATTAAAACAGAGGGAAAAACAAAAAATGCCAGAAAAAACAATTCAATCTAAATCAGGAGGATGTGGTTATAGAGCATGGGTCCTCACAAACTTTCTCTCGGGGCCAAATTGACAGTGTGGTTTGTGGCCAAGGGCTGCACCGAAGGGGGCAGGGTCAGTGGGGGAGGGGGGTGGATCTAGAGCAACAAAAAAAACTATGACCATGAGGTTGAACTCATGCCCCTGCAGCGGATGCCTTCGTCCACTGAGCCACCAGACCTGGCATACACATTACACACATCTTTCTTTCTCTCTCTCTCTCTCTGTCTCTCTCTCTGTCTCTCTTCCTCCCTCTCTCTCTGTCTCCCTCCCTCTCTCTCTGTTTCCCTCTCTCTCTCTCTCTCTGTCTCCCTCTTTCTGTCTCCCTGTGTCTCCCTCTACCTCGCTGTCTCTCTCTCTCTGTCTCCCTCCCTCACCCTCCCTCTGTCACCCTCTGGCTCCCTCCCTCTCTCTCTCTCCTTCTGTCTTCCTCTCTCTCTGTCCCTGTCTCTGCCTCTATCTGTCTGTCGGTCCCAGCCTGCTGTAATTACCATATTGTAATTTGTCACTGGGCCAGAACTGGATGGACCTGCGATCCAGGGGGGGGCAAGCGTCCCCCCTTGCCCCTCCCTGCGGACGCCCATGATACTGGCCTGAATAGTTTTGTACTGCGCTGGCTAGTTGCTAGTTGTACTGTGACACAACTTCCTGCTGAATCATTTTGTGTTAATCATATTCTTAAAGAGCATTGGTTACAGATTATGTCTTTCTTTCTTCATATAGTTGGTCATACTAAAACATCAAAACCAACAAGGAGTATGCAGGCTGTACTGGCCCGGCAACGGAGGCTGGATGCTACTGTTGCCCAATATCGGCGGCTGGTGGAACTGGAGGGGGAGGACACGCAGTCCAGTACATCGAATGGGACATCTGCATCCTCCTCCGTGACCCCACGTTCTGCCGGTCAGCGCAGTGCTCCGGCGAAACGGAGCCGTGCTGGCAGACGCCACCACCGAGCAGCAAAGGCTGCCCCTCACAGTACTCTAAAGGCTCGCTTGCGCCGTGCAATCCACAGAGTGTCCGACCTGGAGGCGGAGGTCCGGAAATTGAAAGAATATCAAACTTTGTTGGAGGGCCTCCGTTTAGACCACGCCACCCTCCAGGAGCAGTACGATGCCCTGGCCCTAAGGCATGATGCCCTGGAGGCCAAAGTCAACACCATGCATCCCTAGAGTGTCCCTTGTCCCTTTTTTAGAGACTTTTGGGGGGTGGGAATTGGGAGTTGGGGTTTTTGGGGACTTTTGAAGGACTATTTATTTGTTGGGGTTAGGGAGGGTCTTGCGGGAGTTTATTTTGTTAGGGATATAAAAATTTACTTTTTCAAACTTTATCTGAGCATACCTGTTTTTTACTACTTTTGAGCCTGGTGGGTGGTGGTTTTGCAGTAAGTTCGTTTTATTGAACACTGTCATCGTGTTGGTTCACGTGTAATTGGCCAAATGTTTTCCAAAGTAAATGCCTGTCACAAAGTTTGTTAATTCAAGAGTCCTAGGACTTTACTACTAGTACCACTGTCACTCTCTCGCCTCTCCTAATACTCCATTAAACTACCTCCCATCCAAACGCTTATCTTACCTGTAATTTGTGTTTGAGGGCTGGCTCCACCTGGAATTCACAGTGTCCTCCTAAAGCGTTCTGCAGCAGGGCCCCAACTGGAGTTTCCCGGCGTGGATTTTCTGCAAAACAAAAGCAATCAACATTAGAAATGTGGCAGCGGTGCTCACAGACCCCAAAAACCTAGAAGCCCCACAGACAGCACCCCTAAGACAGGCAAGCGAGCAATAATAACGCCTAAACGTTCACGTGTAATTGGCCAAATGTTTTCCAAAGTAAATGCCTAACCAATTTCATCCCTTAATAGACTTTGCCAGCAATGGCCCAGCCAAGACCCGTAAACCCAAGCGCAAACAAGTTTGACACCCCCCAAACAGCCAAAAAGCAAATCGGGGAAAAAAAGTCACACTTAGCAAAATGTATTTAAATGAGGACTCACTACTTCCAGTCCCTCTTTAGGGGACTCGTCAACGTAAGTTTCTTTATTGTGCAGAATCCAGGCATCAGCATTACGGGAAATGGATAGGGTGAGTCTGGAGGAGGAGGATAGACGTCCAGGACTGAGTTCTTGTCAACTAACTGTTGTGAACCTGAGGAATGCTGCGGCATCAAAATCAAGACAGTTCTGCTGATGGGCTTGTTGTTTGATTGCGTGATTACAGTTTTGTTGTGAATGTGATGAAGCACTTGCTAAACAAAGACAGACACACAGGAATAAAAGTGAATAAGGACGAATAATAAAGTTAATGATTCATTGACTCATTTTCAGAACTCGCTGTCAGGGAAGTAGAACTCATCCTCATACTCTGCAAATTCAGTCGGTAGTACTTCTGGTAACTGAGGAGAACTTTCCTCAGGTAGGTCGGTGTCCTCTTCTTCCTGCGTGCATTCTCGTACTTTGTAATCTGGTGGTATGAAGTGCTGGTTCATCTTTATCATGGTGAGCCGCTCCACATTTGCGGGCAAGAGGCGGGACCTTTTGCAAGTCACAATCCACCAGCAGAACTAAAAACACGTTCTGAAGACACGCTTGCGAGTGGGCAAGACAAGTAATTGATAGACAGGTTGGTGAGCTCTCGCCATATGTTTCTTTTCCCATGCCAATACGCCAATGGGTCCTCAGTAATATTGACCGCTGTTGAGTCATCCAGATAGGCCTGCACCATTGAAACAATGTTCTCCCGGATTCCTGTACTTTGCACTTCTGTGTCCTTTCTGGGACAAGGAAACCCTAGCTCACTTAGCCAATCCGCTTCAGACATATCGCCTGGGCCTGATGCAGATGATACGGTTGCTGGTGTGGTTAACGGCTCAGAGGAAAAGTCACTCACTTCTGCCACAGGCACAGATGCAGAAGTGTTTTTTTGGGACGCCTGATGGCCTGCTGATTCACTAGTAGTACTGTCTTCTCCTACAGTTTCCTTCCGCTCTCTTTCAAAATGAATGGCTGACTGAGCTAGCCAATCTTTGTACTCTGTAACATCTGATGTTTCAAAAGGAATTATTACTTTGCCAAACAATGGCTTTTTGTAACGTGGATCCAGAATAGTAGCACAAATGTAGTGCTGTTGTTTCTTGATATTTACAAGCCGTTTATTGCTAACTAGGCGTTGTAATAATCTCTGTGCCAACTCATATGCTTCATTCTTTCCAGCATCTTTTAATTCTGAAGACACCACCTTGACTTGGTGCTCGAGCTTCAGCAACAACGGGATAGCTTTGCTCAAAGAACATTCCTCCCTGCTGACTTCACGCGTGAAGACCTCAAAAGGACGAAGCATGTCTGTCAGGCTTTTAACTAGCTGCCATTGCTCCACCGCTAGCATCATTTCTGTCGTATCACCACCCAGGTTGTAGAA
Source organism: Lissotriton helveticus (assembly GCF_964261635.1). NCBI lineage: Eukaryota > Metazoa > Chordata > Amphibia > Caudata > Salamandridae > Lissotriton > Lissotriton helveticus. Next base: position 1,700,927,283 of record NC_136063.1, on the reverse strand, counting down.
ATACTCATTGACTACTGGAAACAGCTCATGCAGACGCTCAAGCATGTAGAAGGTTGAGTTCCAACGTGTTGCCACCTCCTGGATAAGTGCTTTCACTGGCATTCTACGTACATTTTGCTGGCGCCTCAGCTCCTTCCGGGCCTTAAAAGAATGGTTGAAATGTGTGCATATTCTTCTGCAGATGGTCAGTATTTTGTCGACTGCAAGTTCTTTTTTCAAGAACTTTTGCACAACAAGGTTCATACAGTGCGCCAAACACGGCACTCTAAAATAGTAACCGTTCTCCATGGCCTTAACTACATTGCTGCCATTATAAGTAGAAACATAACCAACCTTGCAATTTCTTGGGGGCAGCCATTGCGAGACCTTTTTGTTAAAGTCATCCAAAATGTTGGCTGCAGTATGAGTTTTCTCCATGCCAAACATGGCTAATGTTGCATGTTTACGAGCACCCTTAAAAATCTCGACCAAGTCACCACCTGCATTTATCTGTTTTGCAACCCCTGAAAAAGAGACCCAGTGTGCAGTGATGCACATGTAATCAAGGGCTTGGCAACTGGTCCACATGTCTGTTGTCAGGTGTATAGTGTGAACAGCACTCTTCTGCAAAGCTGCCCCAACCAACTCAAGCACCTCTTTATGTAGTGCTGGAACAGCAACCCTGGCAAAATAGAACCGGCTAGGAACCTTCCATTTAGGGGCCAGTGTTGCCACGAGTTCAAGAAAACCCACACCTTCGACAAACGAAAAAGGGAGAAGGTCCACCGCTAGCATTTTAGCCAGCTTAGTGTTGCGTTGAAATTGCGCATCTGAGGAGAACATGTTTGTAATGGTGCGCTGGACAAATTTACAGGATAATGCTGATGCCTTCTTCGACCCACTTCTGCTCAGTGTTGACATTTTCCGCATTGGTGTGTCTCCCAGACTCTCAGTGTGCCTCCTATGTGTTCCGGAGGGTGTGGTGCTGCCAGGGGTACTGGGTGCAACCGGACAAATGTCTGACGCTTCTTCTACCTCCCCGTCATCTTCAGATGAAACACCTAGTATGGGTATATTTTGGCCACTTGCCCTTTGGGATTGCTTTCCCTTGATGTTTGCTAGGTGCGCAAACCATTCGACAGCGTGCCTTCTTTTAAGATGACCTATCTGGCCTCCGGTTCCATAGTTGGTACCAGTCTTACCACGGCTAACTCTAGTCTTACAAATGCAACAAACGGCTATGTTATCATACTTTGCATGGACACTAAAAAAGTTCCAAACTGGGGACTGGAAACTTCTGGTTTTGCCGCACGAGATGATACTGCCAATGCCAGATGAAGCAGTGGTGGATGAGCCTTGCAGACATCTACGGGGTTGTGCAATTATTGCAGCAACCCTACTTGAGGGAGTCGAGCTGGATGGAGTCCCCCTCTGGGGAGAAAATATGGGAGCTGTAGGTTTTGTTGAACTTGTTGTACTACTTGACTGCGTTGGTGGTGCTACCAGTGCCAGGGTCACGCTCAGCATGACGTCGGGATAGGGTATAAATGTCTGTCTGCTGCATGGCCGGTGTGGCTGGAATGACGTGTGTGATGACTAGGTCATTGCTGTCATCCTGTTCAACAACATCAGAATGCACCACTTCATCAAGTCCGACATTCGGATCCATAAGTATGAGCTTTCCGGGGCCCTTCCTTTTAACATTTGATACCTTTCGCAGCTCATGGTGTGCCTCCCCTCAGACGTCGGAGATGGTTGCCAATCTATATCCAGATCATCTGATGGAGCGGGGCTTGAAGAGGAACTTCTACACACACTCCTTGATCTTTTCCTTGCTGGGGAGCTGGGAGAAAATGAATCATCTGGAGGAGTGCCTTCGTCTTCCTGACATGATACCCCGGCTCCAAAGTCAATTTCCTCCTGTGCCCCTACTTCTGGAAGAACAACCATTGTAGGCACTTGCACCGCTCCATGCGCCGCTACATGGACCTCTTCACTGACCTCTACTTGCAACTCTCCATGGACCTCTCCTTCTCGGCCTTCTCCTTCTCGGCCTTCTCCTTCTCGGCTTTCTCCTTCTCGGCCTTCTCCTTCTCGGCCAGCTCCTTCTCAGACAGCTCCTTCTCGGACAGCTCCTTCTCGGCCAGCTCCTTGCGCATGTACTTGTGCTTGTACTAGTAGCCCATGCAGTTGTTGTTGCGGCTTTGGTTGTTGAATAGTACTTGTGAGATGAGTTACAACCTGTGTTGATGGTGTGCTGCTACTTTCTTGGGATGAGCCAACATCACTGGTCGTTGGTGATTGAACCACTAAACAGGCTACCTGTGCAGCACTCATGGTGGGCCTTTGTTTTTTCCACAAAAATTTAGTGGTCGAGCCACCAGTCTCCTTGGTAAGTGGTGCCACTTGCTTCTTCTTCTCCTTAGTAGAGACATCTTTCTTGCAAGAGGAGCTACGGGCACCTCTTTTTGGAGCCATCTTCTTCAGATGTCGGAACAGCAGGCCGCAGCAGGACTTCTTCCTGGCACTGATGCTCAACGATGATGCGGAGTTATTGACTTTGTGCACCTAAAAGCAAACGAAGACAAAGGAACATCAGTAAATATATGTTGCATATGTAGCGCTTCAATAAATAGTTTGCAAGTAGGCATTTATGAATACACACGTGCACACCACACAATATGGACATTTCAAAATTAAGAATTGCTAAATTTTTGGGAAGCAGGAATTTAACATTGATCCAAGAGAGCACACACAGAGAGGGTTATAGTTTCATGTACCACTGACTCCCCCTGGGCACAATGGGTGAAAGCAAGGCAAAATGGGTGCAGGCCTATGGCACAAAGCTCACTGCCTGCCTTCAAAATGGCCGCTTGACCCCCATCCACATGGCCAGGACCATGCCTCAAAATGGCCCCCACCAACATAGCCAGCCCCCAACCCCTACTCCAAAAAATCAAAAAACACAACACCAATCAAATCACCACAATCCAATGCCATCCATCAAGTTTCAGAAGGTTTATGCTGCCTGCTGGTGGTTTTCTGGTGCAGAATTGCAATTTTTGCAATTTCGCGAGTGCGAGATTGTTGCTTCACGACGCGAACGTGGCGAAAAACCAGCAAAATCCGCGAACAGACCGATTCTGGGCCCCCTGGGCATGATAAAATCACAGCACACTGGGTGCAGGCCTATGGCACAAAGCACACAAACTGGCTTAAAAATGGCCCCTAGACCCCCACCCACACGGGACCAGGCAATAAAATGACCCCCACCCACATAGCAAGCCCCCAACACCACCCCAAAAAGACGTAAAACACACAAAAATCACCACAATCCAATGCCATCCATGCCCTGGCCACAATCATGTTAAAATTCAACAAAACAGTTGTATCATGCATGCACCCATAACTAAGCCTGGTAGTTTTCAATTCATGTGCAGAATTGTAATTTTTACAATTTCGCGAGTGCGAGATTGTTGCTGCGCGGGACGCGAGCAGTGCGAACACAGGCAACATTTTTTTTTTAAATCCGATTTTCGGGTAATCCGCGGGAGTTCTAGGCCCCCTGGAAAGAAATCAGAGCAGACTGGGTAGGCCTAGGGCACAGAGCACACTGCCTAACTTCAAAATGGCCGCTTGACCCCATCCACATGGCCAGGACCTGCAGGACCATGCCTCAAAATGGCCTCCCACCAACATAGCCAGCCCCCAACCCCACCCCAAAAAGTCGAAAAACACACACAAAAATCACCACAAACAAACAACATCAACTTATCAACTTACTTGTGAAATCAAATTTCGAATCCAAAAGTAATCCAAAAGGCCTCAAAACCAAATCTCCAGCAGCATCCACAAAAAGTAATCCTTCCCAGTCAAGATCGAATTCAAAGTGGCCAAGAAATGGACTAAGCAATGGGAGGAGCTTGCTGGACAGGTACAGGAAGTTGGAGACTGGGCCACTTCCTTCACCCCTCCCCAATTGTAATTTTTGTAATTTCGCGAGTGCGAGATTGTTGCTGCCCGCGCAGCAGACCGCGAGCAGTGCGAACACAAGCAAAAAATCCGCAGCGCGCGGATTTGCGTATTTTCGCTACATCCGCGAGAGTTCGCGGATTGCGGATTTACCGAAAATCTGAAAAATCCGCGAGCGGAACGGATTTTACGCCCATGCTTAAAGAATAGGAGTTCTTGCCCCCCAGCGACACTTAGCAGCCAAGGGGAATTCATCCGTCAACTTGTAGGGCACCAGGACAACCCTTTGCAGAGTCGTTGAGAAAGGGGGTGGTGCCTCTGATGACATCTCATCAATCTGCCTGTGGGGGACTTACAATAGGGGTTCTTGGACTCTAACTACCCTCAGCAGCCAAGGGGACTTAATCCCCCAACTAGTAGTGCCCCAGGAATCCCCTCTTCAGAGTGGTTGAGAAAGGGGGAGGAACATTGATGACGTCTGAGCAATCCAGTTGTGGGGGACTTAGTTGCGGCAACAATAGGGGTTCTTGGCCCCCAACGACCTTCAGCAGCCAAGGGGACTTCATCTCCCCAACCAGTAGTGCGCCAGGAGGCCCTGTAGTGTGGGCTGGGCCTTTTTTCGCACGCCAGTCACGGGATATATACGCTACATGCTGGCTCTGCGATTGAGCTCGACAGCCACAGCCTCAAGCTGGTTGCTCTCTCCTCCTCCCTAGGTTGTAGACTCTCCCTCCTGGGTTTGTCAGGGTTTTCTTCTTTCTGCTCCACCCTGGCTTGGGACCCGCACCGCCGCCCCTACTCTGATATCCTGCACAGGAGCCGCCTTGCACCTTGCGCACAGCCTCCCCCAGTCAAATTTGTGTTTGCCCTTGCCCCCCATGGACCCGCCGGAGGTTCCGTTAGTGCTGGCTTCCCTTCATAGCAGGATGGGCTGGAGCTGCACTCCCTGAGCTGAGGCAGCTCTCGGGATCGACCGACATGCATCAGACCTGCGTTTTCGGGTTGATGCCTGTGCTTCTATTGGGCTTTATGAGCAGGTACAATGCGGTCCTCCCAGAATCCAAGACACACACTGACTTCTGCTACTAGGTTGGACGTGACATCTGGTCAGGGACCACACACTGCTCCGGTGCTGGGCCAAGGTGCTGGCAGGATGATACCATTGCCGCGGACAACATCCCGGGGGATGCCTGACATCCTGGCTGCAGCAGTGAAACCCTCGCAGACCTGTCCCTCAGCTAGGTCTACAACATCTATGAGGAGAAAGGTTCAGCAGGATACACCAGGGTGGAACGCGAAGGGACAGCGAGTTGTGGCTGGAGCTGTTGTGCCAGATTCAGGAAGAGAAAGAAAGGAACTTGAGATACCAGAATCCTAACATGTTCACAGCATTAATGAAACATCAAGAGTGGAAGTGGAACTGGAGGCTCTAGTAGCGGAGGGGGCTCTTATGGTGGGGGTTTTCCAAGCACATCCTCCTCTTTGCAAAGTAATGGTGGAGGCAAGCAGTCAAAACAAGAAATTCACAGAAGATATGCACGACTCAGGAACACCAAATATAAATCTGCCCCGGCTGCTGAGAAGAAAGTTTCAACCAAAGGAAAAGGGCGGTGCCACATATTTAAGCTAAAAAATGTCTATGTTTTTTGCTTTGTTCACAGGCAATTATGTAAAGCAGTATTGCTGATTGTCTACGGCAGGCCCTACAAAATTGTTTGACAAAATCTAATGCACGTCCAATAACTTTTGCCTTCTACCTCCCAACTACTGTATCTCCCACCACCTCCTAACTCCGTCTGACTACCGCTTCCTTTGTACCTACCTACATGACTCATATTCTCATGTCTCTGGCCTCTTTCTCTCATATCATCTTGTGACCACATTCCCTCTCTTTTTTCTTCTCCTCTGCCGAATCCTCCCCTCACCCTTTCCCAACACCGCGTCCTTCTACTCCTCCCTTTCCACGTCTCTCCCTCCACAGCTTCAACTCACTGCCCTCCCTTGACTTCTCACATGACTATCTGATTTACCTCTCTTTCTTTGCCCAATACGCCTCCTCCCAATTCCCCTTCCCCCACCCAGGACCTTTCTTTATCTAAACATGGTCCCAACAATACAGCCCCCAGGCAGGAGATACGTGCCTCTGTTCAAACCTTATGCCCCTCGTGCAACCTTCCCCCCTCTCCGCTCCTACTCTTTCCAGCTTATGTCCTCTGTCCTCAGTCCTCACATGCCCTTGCCCTTTGTTCCCCACCCTGTTTTTCTGTAAACCTTAGACAGACTTCCTTTCATCTCTATGGTTGTCTCTTCCCTTATCCTCACTCCCTCTCGTCCCCTACTCCCCACTACTTTCTCTCGCTTTTCACTCCTCTGCTAATTGTTTTGCTGATTGTGTTATTTAATGTTTACTTGTTGATTCTCTTCTAGTATATTGTTGAACCATATTGTTTCACTTCCTGTCATCTCTCCTATTGTCTCCTACCGCACCCTCTCTCTATTTATGTCTCTCCCTCCCTCCTCTCTCAATGTTTTGAGACTGAACTATTTTGTCTGATGCCCGATGGAGCTACTTGGTTTAGCTATAGGGAAGATGGGCCTTGGACTCCCTCCTTGGTCGTCAACTACCCAGTCGGTCTTTAGGCAGACTTCTTTTTCGTCTCTCCTTATTGTCTCTTCCCTATGTCCTATCCTCTCTCCCCTGAATCTCTCCCCTTGCCTGCTACTCTGCCTACCCCCTGTCCTTTGTGCCCTTTGACTAAGCACTCCTTCTCGCCTTGTTGGGGAAAGATCCAATATTTATACTCTGGAATCTCAGCGAACCCGCTGAGTGAGTCCACTGCGCCAAGGGAGCCACTCACACTTAAGGTATGGTATGGCACCCCTTGCCAAAGCACTCACTCTCCCCTTTTTGGGGAAGGATCCAGTATGTAGACCTTGGAGTCTCAGAGACCTTGCTGAGAGAGTCCACTGTGTAAAGGTAGCCTCTCGCAATAGAGATAGGAAAGGGATACCACTTCCCCTGGGATCACAGCTTACTGGACTTTGGACGTTGCCTTGACTCGTCTACCGATTTGTGTCCCCGTCACCCTTCCCCTCTTCTCCCCATGCTGTGACTCTCACCCTCCCCGCCCTTCCTCCTTCCCACCTTCATTATCTGTCTATTTCCCCTACTTCAACCCCCCTGAATCTCTCACCTTGCCTTCTGTTCCCCTTACGTATTTGTGCTTATTGTTTATCTCAACCTTACTATGTTGTCATGCTCTAAGAACTATGTAACCTTTGTAACGATGTAACCTGTAACTATGATCTGATGCTCATGTAAATCGCTCTGATACCTCCAGGTCTAGCCAGCGCTATATAAAACTTTTTTTAAATAAAAAAAATAAAAAATAAAAAATACTGTTAAGTTATCATAGGCTTATTAGAAGTTTTCATTTTACTTTTTTTGCTGCTTTTGCGCATGACACTGCATATAACTATTGTTGTAAGTTAGGCTGCGTGAATTGATTCACATAAGAATGTTTTTTTTTCAGCATCCCTAGACTTACATTGTGACTCTAGTCTGCACACTGAGTGCTAAGAGCCTCCAAGGTTATCATAACAAGGTAACTGTTGTCCGGGCGGATCGGCTCACGTTCTAGCCATAACATATATACAGCTGCAAGCCAACGTGATTCTGGCGCCTTTAATATCACACTGTAAGCATGATTTTACGCACTTGGAAGAAGCCTGTTTTTCCAGACAGACAGAGAGCTTTTGCAGATCCTGATGTGATTCACACCTGCTGATCTTCGAGGTACATGGTCCCCCAAACAAGTCTAAGAGACCTTCAATATTTTATAAAACATAGTTCCTACTTAGGGAGGGTGAATTACTAGGCGCAATAAGACCTATTTTCACCATCATTGTAATATGATTTCTCCTTTTGTGTTTTATGGAATTGTAACAATGCTGCTCATATTATTTCTAATCATATGTCTTGTTATGTTAGCAAAGATAATGCATCTTAGAGCACGTCGTTAAAATAAATATTTTAACCTTTCCGTGTCTCTTTTTTAATCCTGTTGTGGTCTGGTATGAGAGTATAACAAAAGAGTGTTCTTGCTTTACACCATTTATGAGTATAACCTAAGTCGCATGTTCTGGGTTGTCTGTTCATTGGTTCCTTTGATATAGGACGAAGAGCTAATGTGACACTGATGCTAGCTGGTTAGGATTTCTAGCCAAGAAGGTGAGTTGTTTGGTACACCACAATTCACCGGGTCTCTGTGCACAGTTCTGTGTAAGAGCAGAATCCCTGAGACAACCCCTTTGCATAGTGGTTAAGAAAGGGGTTGAGGGCTCTGATGACATCCCAGCAATGTAGCTGTGGGGAACTTACTCATCACAAGAATAGGGGTTCTTGGTCCTCAATAACCCTCAGCAGCCAAGAGGACTTCATTGGCGGTGGTCAAACAATACTCCGCCCACTCACAGAACTCTGTGGAATTTGACAGTTTTTTGGCAGATCCATAGAGTGAAATTACATGAGCTCCACCCAGGCCTATTTTCAGGCAGATGGCCGCCACAAATTCTAAACATCCCACTCCATCCACAAAAGAAAAAGGAAGGAGGTCCAACGCCAACGTTTCAGCCAGCTTCCTGTTGCAAAAGAAATATGCCTTTGTGTGGTTGCATTCATAGGCCCCTCAGGCCTAAACATGTGCATAATAGTACCCTGGATGCATTTCTTTTGCGGTACTATGGACGCAGGCAACTTCCAAAAAGAACCATGCGGTAGTATACTCAATGCCCCGCTTGGGTCAATCACTGTATGCTGTTGCTTTCTTCTCTTCATCTGACTCTTGTGGCATTTCGAGTTTGCTGATGAGAGTGATATTGGTGCACTGCTGGGGACAGAGCTGCTTTGTGTACAGCTGTCACACTCTTCTTCATCATCACCTCCCACCATGATTGGAACTGTTTCCCCCCTCTCTCATCACCAACACCACTGCTACAAGTTTTTTAAGGTACTCTTCCCACAGGATTGTGTGATATTATTTCATATGGCTCCTTTGGCTTCCAGAGCCGTAGTTTGAACCAAACTTACCTCGATGTACACTTGTGTGACAAATGGAGCATAGTGCAATGTTCTCCTTCTGCATGCTAATTGAAAAGAAAACCAAACTGGGGAGAAGTTAGGCCACTGGTGCCACTGCCAATGCCCAAAGAACTGAAGGTAGGTGGGTGTGTTGATGATTGCCTCTCTGCAGTGCATACTTTGACGGAGGTATTGGTGCATGCATGTCTCAGCAGGGGCGTTATAAAGATGGAAGCTGGTGCTGATGGTAGTGGTGATGCCAGTGCCACATCCCTTGGAGCAGTCATTGTCCTCCTCATCCCCTTCTATAATTGTAAATCTTTTGGGAACTTTCCTTTTCCTTTGTCTCTCGTGAAGGATCTCAGAATCAGCAAGCATCCAATTCATGTCCAGGGCATCAGAAGAGGGGCTTGGAGAAACTGATGGAGTACACTTTCTTTTTCTTGCTGGAGATTGAGAAGCAAATGGTACAAGGATCGGTGCATCTTGCCCAACAGAAGGCTCAATTTCCTGTTTTGCTTCTACTTCAGGAAGATCTACTATTGATGGCAGAGGCTCCTGTTGTCTACTTTGCTCAGTTTCCTGTGACAATTAGGCACTAGTTTGCAACAGATACAAATACCATTCAGACTCACTGTTTGTCACCATGATTGCAGTGGCTGCCTCTCTGAAAGACAAGTGACTGGGCTTAGTTTGAGGTGCTGCCATCATTGACGTGGGAATGCTGCTTTCAAGTTGTTGCCCGGAGGACAGTGCATTCAAAATCTCCTAAAAAAGGAGGATAGCGGCAAACCAGTGGTGACAAGCTCTGTAAAGGATGATGCTGAGGTTGCAGGTGCAATCTATTGGTACGGGGCGAGTTCTGTGGGCTAATATGCATTGTTGCAAGGTGGGGTGTGGTTTCCAAAGATGAAGACTTGTGTCTTGTCTGCATTGAGTTTGAGACTGTTGACTTCCATCCAATCACTGACATCCCTCATTATCTTTGGAAGTTGGATCTGGTGGTGGAGGGGTCTTCCGATAAAAGGAGGATGAGCTGGGTGTCTTCGGCATAAGAGATAATGTTGAGTCGATGCGATCTGATGGTATCATCCAGGGAGGCATGTAGGTGTTGAAGAGTGTGGGGCTGAGGGGCGATCCTTTGGGGACTCCGCAAATTATTTTCTTAGACTTCGCAGTGAACGGTGGGAGATGGTTCCTCTGGATTCTACTGGTGAGGTATGAGAGGATCCATTTGAGGGCATCTCCTTTGAGCCTGATGTAGTGAAGTCTGTTGATCAGTATGTGAACGGATATGGTGTTGAAAGCAACTGACAAGTGCAGGAGGATGAGGGCTGACATTTCTTTGCAGTCCAGGAGAGACCTGATGTTGTCAGTGGCTGTGATCAGGGCTGTCTAAGTGCTGTAGTTGGCTTGGCTCGAAATCCGGATTGGGAGGTGTCCAGGAGGTTCTGGTGTTCTAGGTGTCGAGTCAGTTGTTGGTTTATTGCTTTTTTGCTGATGTTTGCAGGATAGGGTTCAAGAGAGGTAGGATGGTAATTCTTAGTATCAGCTGTGTAGGTGCATGGCTTCTTCAGGAGGGCTTTCACTTCAATGTGTTTCCAGTCCTCTGGGAAGGAGGCCGCGATGATGGAAGTGTTCAGGACTTTCCTTAGTTCATTGCTGATTGCCTGGGGGAGCAGGGCTGCTAGTCGGACTTGGTGGAGCCAAGTCTTGAGGTCCTTACTGAATTGGGTCAGCAACATGGATTGCCTGAAGGAAGGCAAGGAAGGCAGGAACAGCGTGTTCCAAGTCTTGGCAGCAATGTAGGAGAACATTTTTCCTCCTGTTCTGGCGGGTATGTGGAATGTGAGGCGATGATTCAGATATGCGGGTCTTTCATTGTATAGAGCTTTGTAGGTGTGAGGAGGAGTTTGAAAGTGACTTTCTTATTGACTGGTAGCCAGTGGAGTTGTTCGAGGTGTTGTGTGATGTGGCTGTGGTAGGGAATGCCGAGGACCAATCTGGCTGCAGTGTTTTGGACGTTCTGTAGTTTCTTGAGCGTTTTCTGGGTGACGCCGGCAAAAGTTTGTTGCTGTAGTTTAGTTTGCTGGTGATGAGTGCGTTGGGGATTGTCCTTCTGGATTCTGTGGGGATCCATCTGAATGTCTTTTGAAGCAGGTTGAAGAAATTGTGGGGGCAGGGATCAGCGCATAAACCTGAGTGCATGGTGTTCATGATGGCTAAAGTGTGTTATGTGATGATGAGGTCCCAGTGGGTGAGGTGGTATTCATAGTTTGTGTTTGTGGATGTGATTGGAGGGGGGTTGGCATTTGTTGTTTTCATAGATGGCCGATATCTTGTGGGAGAAGTCAGCAAGGTTTTCCCACAGTTCCTGGAATGGTGTGATGGCGTTCTCAGTGGCTGCAGGGTTATAGAACTTCTTTACAATGGCAAATAGTTCCTTGCTGAGCTTCGTGCTGACTTCCATGCTGTCTGCCAGGGTGTTATTCTTAGTTTCTTTGAGGGGGTAGTGGTACCGGTTCAGTGCTCTCCTGAAAGCGATGTGGTCTTCTGACTGTTTGCTGAGGTGCCACTTTCTTTCTAGTAGCCAGCAGTTTCATTTGGCGCCTTGCAGTTACTCAGTGAACCAGCTGGCTCTTTTGGTTGGTCCTCTTATCTTGGATGTCTTGGCTGGGGTGATTCTGTTGGCTTCTTTTGTGATCCACTGGTAGAGTTTTTTTGCTGCTTGATCTGGGTTGGGTGCGATAGCAAAAAGTGTTGTTCCATTTTCCTTCTGATATCTTTTCCAGTCCCTGAGTGTGGATATCAGGGGGCGCAGTGCCTGTGTTGGTGGGCCCTGCTGTGATGAAGAGGATGCTACAGTGGTCAGTCCAGGTGAGTTGTGTAGCATGGGTGTACTTGACTCTGTTGATGAAGGTGAAGATGGGATCGAGTGTGTGTCCTTCATTGTGGTTGGGGTAAGTGATATTACTTGAGGCAATTGTTGCTCAAACTTTCCAGGAGGACGGTGGTGTTGGCATTGTTGAGGTAATTGAGGTGAAAGTTGAGTTGCCCTAGGAAGATGTGGTCCTTGGAATCGATGGAGATCAGCGTGATAAGGTCTGGGATGGTATGTAGGCAAGGGTGCCTCTGAGGGTTATTTTCCATCTGTGTTGAGTAGGAATTTGAAGTGTTCCATGAACGTGCTTGGGTTGTCTGGAGATGTTGTGCAGCAGATGGTGTCCTTGCAATTGGTGGCGATTCCCCCACTGTGTTTGTTGGTTCGTTATCAGTGAGTTATCATGTAGCCTCTGGGGATGGCGGTTGCAAAGTGTACTGCAGAGTTAGGGTTCAGCCACGTCTCTATGTGGAAGACAACGTCTGAGTTGAGGGATGGGAATGTGGTCCCAGATTTCCATGGTTTGGTTGCAGAGTGATCGAGCATTAGGAAGAATGCACTGGAGCTTTTTGTTTGTCATCTCGATCGGTGTGGTATTTTCTCTGGTGCTGTCAGCTGCTGAAGGTGCTGACGGTGACACGGCAGTCCCCTGGTGGTGCAAGGGGACATGCAGCAGCAGGGGTTGTAGGCACATCCGGGGTCCAGGGTTCAGAGGTCTGTGGGGTGTAGGTATGTGAAGAGAGAGAGGTACCAAAGGGGATGGTAATGGACTGAGCATCTGAATCAATCAAACACTCACACCCAGTCAAAAGATCTGGGTTTAATCCATCACCGTTCTTTAGCCCACTCTGCCACCCCAGTTCAGACATGGCTATATGCAAATCAGTCTGACCCTGTGCCTCATGGGAACAGTCCAGCCCGAACTGTCAAGCCATGCCTTCCCTGGACCGGAAACAAGCTTCCGAGGAGGGGTTTCTGGCATTCCAGCCGTCTTCAGCCCAGCTTGCTTGAATCCAGTGGCAAAGTGAGCAAGGGACTCACGTCTGAGCATACCCTGCCACACTTATGGCGGCCAAAAGCGGTACAAAAGGGGGTGGTGATGGACGGAGCATCTGAATCAATCAAACACTCAGACCCAGTCAAAAGATCTGGGTTTAATCCATCAACGTTCTTTAGCCCACTCTGCCACCCCAGTTCAGACATGGCTATATGCAAATCAGTCTGACCCTGTGCCTCATGGGAACAGTCCAGCCCGAATTGCCAAGCCATGACTACCCTGGACCGGAAACAAGCTTCCGAGGACCGGTTTCTGGCATTCCAGCCGTCTTCAGCCCGGCTTGCTTGAATCCAGTGGCAAAGTGAGCAAGGGACTCACGTCTGAGAATACCCTGCCACATGTGAAGAGAGAGAGCCCGGGTTCTTGGCGATGGGTGCGGCCAAGGCATGGATGTGGAGAAGCGTGGCTCAGTGGTTAGAGGCGGCAGACCCGGAAGCTGAGATCGGCCGTGGACCAGGGTTCGATTCCCCGCCTCGGCGGGTCTCGGGCTCAAAAATTCCACAGACTCGACAATTCTCGCTCCGGTGCCTACTCGACTCACGGGGTCACACTCTGCGACTCTGGGCAATAGCTTGCTTAATCTCCACTACGGCCCCTCGCGGCGGGATGCTTGGCTTTCACCTTGTGGATACCCTGCCGGGGTATCTCACAGGGGAATACCAGGACGGGTTCCCTAAGCAAGCGCTTAGATACCGGGTCGGTGATTTGCGCTATATTAATACATGAACATTTACATTTACATGGATGGGCACAGTTGGCTTGCATAATATAGTCCTGGACGGTGGGGTTGGTTGTTGAGGAGGCAGGAGGGTGGGAGTAAGTGGCAGGAGAAATCGTCAAAGAGGAATCCTCGCAAAACAAAATCAGACAGAAACAGTTACAAAATAAGTTTAAATACAAAAAACAATGCATACAAACTAGAGGTTACAACATAACAATTTAGTAAGAAGGAAAATGGCTTTAAAGACAGTAACACAACTATTTACTCAGTGGATGACTGCACAAATTGGCCACTGACAATATGGTCAATCAACAACAACAAGCAAGGTGGTATGGACACAACAAAGAGCACTTGCTGGCTACAAAAAATGTCCACTGGCAAAATGGCCAAAAAAAACAACAACAAGGAAGGAAGCATGGACAAAAAGATCACATGCAGGCCTACGGCAAAGTACACTGGTTGGCTACGTAAAATGGTCACCGGCCACATGGGTAAACAACAAGTAAGGAGGCATGGACACAACAAAGAAAACATGCCGGCCTATGGCAAAAGCACACTGGCTGGACTGCACAAAGTGGCCACCTGCCACATTGTTAAACAACAACAATCAAGGAGGCATAGTGGCTACAACAAAGAACACATGCAGGCTTATGGCAAAAACACACTGGCTGGATGCACAAAATGGGCATTGGCCACATGGTCAAATAACAAGCAAGCAAGGGGGCATGGATAACAAAAAACACATGCAGGCCTATGGACCCTGGCTACACCAAATGGCCGGCAGCTTCAAGGCATGGAGAACAAAGACACATGGTGGCCTATGGCAAATACACACACACTGGCCAGACAAAGGAGGCATAGTAAACAATGAAGAAAACACTACCACTAATTTAGTAATGCCAAGAATGAAAAATTAAGTGAGCTATAAAAATTTTACACCACACATCTTCCAAAGGCATTAGATATATATTTCCCCACCAAAATACACGTCTTGCAGAAAAATAGATGAAATACCAAAAAGAAAAGAAACCTCAAAATTTTAATTGAATCCAATGCCATCCCATGCCTAAATGATGCTCTAAAACAACCTATACCACAGAAAGTCCTGGCTGGATCACCAGTGGGCAGTCTAGGTCACATAGTAACATAAATGAATGGTGCAAATGTATCAAATGTGCAGAAAATGTACTGAACTGTTAGACCTTTTTCTTTACACAAGAGAAAAAAATTAAATGCAAAACAAAATTAGACCCTTACTTAAACTCCAGACCACCCAACACAACCACAACCAAATTGAATAAAATTACAAATAAATACTGGTGCATGCACTCTATATAATAAACAACACCCTTATGCAAATGTTTTTAAACTTGCTTGTGATATCCCAAAAAAAGAAAGTCCTTAAAATCCAATGGTATATATGCAGCAGGAATTGCAGACAAGAGTGATCCTTTCACCTTGAAATCCAAATGAAAAGTGACCAGGAGATGGACAAAGCACTAGCAGGAACCTGCTGGGCATGAGGATGATGTGTTGAAAGAAAAAGTAGAATAAAAAAATCTTTTTGGACTAAAATACAACCTGATTAGTCCATTGTCCAAAGGAATAATATTATTTACCTCCACCCGTTCTAGTAGATTAGATAAAACATATTTGGAAAAAATCTTTTCTGTGCCGTCCAACAGGGTGGTCTGTCTATAATTGCCAGGATAGTTTGAGGGGCATTTTTATCTAATTGCATAATAATACCGCCCCTCCATGAGCTAGGGACCACCTCAGTAAAGTAAGAATAGTGGAAAAAGCACCACTAAATAAGTGGTCCATAGGTCCAGGTCCAATTTTAAGATAGAAATAAGCAGTTGATCTAGACCTTTTGCCCTGGTATTGCTAGTAGTTTTAAGATAATGCAGCACGGCCTGTCCCATAGGGGGAAAGGGGGGCACATGGCCCAGCTAAATGCTCATTTAGGGACTCTATAACATTATTACTGAGTGTCTGTGTGTTAAAGACATGGAGCGAGATAATGAAATCTTGCCATTCCTTGCTAGAAATTGTATTTGTCTTAGCTTTGGAGAAGGAGCTACTATTTTCCCCAATCATTTTCCAAAAGGTTTTTTGATTTTATGTTTTACTGCTTCTGTTATTTTTACCCAGATATTATCAGAGCTACATCTCTTTTTACAAATATACAGCCAGATTCATCAAGGGAAAATGGGGTCGCAAATGGCCAGATTCTGAGAATATGGCCCTTTGCGAGCACAATTTTTGCATTTGCGATTCATCATCCCAAATGCAAAAATCGCAAAATGCGAAATCACTATTTTGCGAGGAATTGCATTTAAGGAATCTCTATTTGAGATTCCTTAAATGCAATTCATGAACCTTTTAAGAATTGCGAATTCGCAATTTTTGGCCGCTATTTACCGTGAAGTCTGACTTTGTGGTAAATAGCGAAAACTTAGAAAAATGCACTTTAGGCCCATAGGAATGAATGGGGAGTTATTCCTTATATGCGATTAGCAATTTGCTAATCGCAAATAAGGCAGCTGTTGAAATCGCAATTTATTTTGCGATTTCTACATGAATCCCGTTTTGCGAGTCTTTAATAGCGATTCCTTAATAATCGCTATTAAGGACTCGCAAAACGGGGCATTGATGAATCTGGCCGATAGTTCTTTTTAAATAAGAAATCCACTTATTTCGTTCCTTAGAATAAAAGGTGAATTGCCTTCTTCGCAGATGGCTAACCAGCTTGTTAAAACACCCTAAGAAGACATTTTCATTTCTTATCAAGGGCTTCCTTGACCCTAATATTAAATGCCCTGTTAATGCAGGAGAAGTATCCTTGAACAGGGATATCTCTGGAAAGGTTTAGTCTACCATTAAGGTTGTCTCTGCGATAGTCCCCCTGTTGAACTATCTTGCTTTCCTCATATGGAGGCACAGGCTCATACAAAACGAAAGAGCTTTGTAATGAGTGCTCTGTAATAACTGGGCCTGGAGTGTTATCGAGAAAGGGTAAAAAAGTATCAGAAGGAAACAGTCATGCAGATTACTCTTCAGGAACTTCAAAGGGCCAAACAACTGCAAATCTGTTTGTGATTTTGTTTTCGAACTAACTTTTATCGGTAACAAGTCAGCTTCGGTTTTAAGCCGCTCTTCATCAGATCTAATGAAAAAAGTCTGAATCATTGATTCCTCCTTTAAAATACCCAAATGTCGGGCCTTATTCCTCAATGGATTTGATTCGGTGTTGTGACAGTACCTTGAGGAGATTAATCTTCCCCATAGTAACCTTTTTACTGCCATGATCAATTCAGGCAGAAGCACAACAAATCAGCAAGTATGGATAGGTGGAACATGACTACGTAAAACGATTAAGTCTGCTTCCCCTGTACTTCTCTAGGAGAGGGAAACAGCGCAAGATTTATGAGCAATGCAAAAAGGGAACTTCGTTTGGACTCCTTTTCACTGGCTAAAGGCCACGAATGCTCAATTTGCCTTTACACTACTGCAGGTACTGGTGTGAGAGTTGACTATGATCCAACTCACTGCTACAAAATATTGAAGAACTAGATCCTAATGAGAAAAGGGCTGGCGACCTGCAAGCCACACCAGCACCTAGACTGACAGTCTCCAAAGAGAAGCCACCCGACTTCCTGCACCTAATGCAGGGGCATATTACCAACCAATAGAGATAATTTTTGTCTCTAACTTGTTTAGAGACAAAACTTATCGCCGCAAATCGGCGATTTTTATCGCAGATAAACCTTGCTATTAGCAAGGTTTATCGCAAATGCGATAAAAAACGGCCGCAATGCATGAATATCGCTGAAAAGTCAGCGATATTCATGCATTATCGAGCAAATGCTCTTAGCCATGTTATCCACCTCCCATTTGATAACATGGCTAAGAACTGCTCCTGGGTAGGTGTTAGCTTTTGGAGATATTCGCGCTTAGCGCGAATATCTCCAAAAGTTGGTAATAGGAGATAGCGATGTTAGCGACTGTTTCCAGTCGCTAACATCTTGGCACGCCCACTTTGCATGTCATTAGTGATAAATATCACTGACATGCAAAGCGGGGCCCAAGATGGTCACTATCTCCTATTAGCTGTTGCTAACTGGTGTTAGCGACAGCTTGGTAATAGGGAGATAATTTTATCTCCGCTTTCTTGGCTTTTAAAGCCAAAAAAGCAGAGATAAAGCCCATTGATAATATGCCCGCAGTTCTGTAAAGTTTCCCCCAAAGTCTTCCCAAATCAGACAGATAATTGAAATGGCAGTGGCAATGCTAAAATAATGGCTTCCCCAGCTATCAAAAGCTAAGCTTCCAATTGGGTATCCAACAAGTCAGCGAGGCACACTGTTTTTGGAGATGTAGCTGACACCAGGCTGACACCACCCCTCCCCCCTTCCCCCACTCCCCTCGGTGGCTGCAAGCCACAGCTGAACCTTGCCAGCCAGCTTCCACTGCCTCATGGGGTTTGCCCATTCTGTTGATTAAAATTGTAACTAAAACTACAAGGCAGAGCACTGACGCTAAAGCACTGGAGTTGAAATACAGGGCCAAGAGCTGAGAACTGTGGCTGTGGATATGGCCGCGGCTATTGCCTAGGCTGGAGGGCTGGAATCAACTGTATTGGCAATGTTTTCATCAGTCTCCCCTGTTATCCTGTTCTTGCTGCTGGTGGATTTGAGAAGGAGGATTGGGTGAAGGAGGCGCAGTGCTGCAAGATGGCTTGGCTACTTACGCTGCACTCAAGCTAATCCCCCTGGTTGCCCTCCCTACTAGGCGACTCACACTGTACAGACCAACCAGAGGAACAGGTGCTCACCTTACGTCCTCCGAATCCACTCTTCATTTCTCCTCACTGCTTAGCACGGCGCCAATCAAAGCTGCGTTGATGACTACAGGCTGCAAGCAGACAACTGAAGATGGGTGAATGGGTGAACCAAAAGGTCATAGTGACTTCAATCAATCAATCAATCATAGCATTTATATAGCGCGCTACTCACCCGGAGGGGTCTCAAGGCGCTGACTTCCACTCCGACCACCCATTGGCAGGTTGCCTGCTATGTTTCAAGATCGCATATGGCTTATTGCTCCACTCCACTTCTTGCACTCTGCTTTCATGCCCTATTGCTCAGCTCCACTGGTTCACACTATGCTACATCCTGCCTAACAAGCTACCATTTCCAAAATCAGCAGTGGCTTCCTCTCTGTAATCTTAGTCAGTACATTTGAGATATCAGAGAAATGACACTACTGTTGCAGCTTCTGTAGTCTCAGTTTATACTGTTTAGCTGTTTCTTCATTTTGATAATCACAAATCTCCCCAGATTTTGAGAAGACTGACTGACCTCTCTGACTATGACAATTGCCCCATGACTACATAGGGCTCTTCATCATTGCATCCATAACAAATCCTAGCACTTTATATTGCAGATGTGGCACACTTACAGTTAAGAAATAGGTCCAGCTTGGAGCCTTTCATTTTGGACAGAGGACCAGCAAATATTCCAGAAACCCCTTCACCTTTTACCAAAGAATGTGCAAGGTGGGTTCAGCGGCAACAATTTAGCAAATTTCCCATTGTTTAAATTATCATCACAGGAGATTTAACCAGGTGGCGTTTGTGTTTCCTGAGGATGGGATGGGTCTATGGTGGCAATTGTTGGTGGTAATTTGGGTAATTCTGAGAAGATGGAAGCAGTACATGGTGGTAAACAAACAGGCTTCCTTTTCTTGGATGCAGAGACGCTGAGCGCTAAGGTTATTATGAAAGTGCAGGTATATTCTAATAAGCAGCAAAAGCTGCATCCTACTGTAATGGAAGCCCAACTTTGTTCACTGTTCCTACCACAGGAGGCGCAAGTGTAGCAGATGTTTTTTTTTCTGTTATGTTTGCTAGCACAATTCTGTTTACTAGGATACGTTCATGTATATCTCATTGGCCTCACACATGTCTGCAGGGTCAACAGCACTCAGAGTCTTGGGCTTTGTGTTTGATGGTAGTAACATTGATGCAGGGGTGATTCCAACATCTTCAAATCTGGTAAAGGGCGCAGCAGGTACAATGTGTGAAGCACCTTGGCAGAAAAGGTGCCAGGGTTTGACGCCTTTGCTCTTTCCAATATTGAATGATTTCTTCTCACTGGCCACTTTCATAGCAAGACCTTGTTTATATGATGCAGTAAGAGGTGTGGCGCCGCGGCCAGGGCGACTGATTCCGGAATCTGGGGATCAGGGTTCGATCCCCGGCACCGGCGGCAGATTAGCCCAGCACCATGTGACTCTGGGCAATAGCTTGCTTAATCTTCCCGACGGCCCCCAGCGCCTAGAGAACCTAACGGGTGATTGTGCGCTTTACAAATGTGGATATTATTATCTTGCTTTATTGCTAATTAGCACTTAGCAGCGAGGCCTCTGAAATCTTGTCAGCCGATTTACAGACTTTTCCTGTCTCAGTGTCATCTATCTGCAGGCAATACAAAATAAAAAGGAAGACTGTCAGACATGGCAAGGTATTGTATTGGTATATATTTTGCTCTTTCCTTAGCCCTTGTGAGGCCTAACATACTTTTTCCCTATGTAATTGAGGTGTTTGTGAGTAGAGCTGTATCCATTTTAGGGCCTATTAGATATTGGGTTACTGGTTAACTAGAGTGTGAGCCCTGGTCAAGCAGCAAACACAATAGTAGTCAGTGTAAGGTACAAGCAAACCCACAATTAACCTGTGCTCAACCACCTGGTAGCTTGGCACAGAGCAGTCAGGCTTAATTTAGCAGCAATGTGTAAAGTATTTCTGCAACGCTTCAAACACTAAAACACTAAATAAAAAGATCCCACACCAGGTTGGAAAAATAGAGCTAAATATAATAAGCAAAAAAAATCCAAACAACAAAAATCCAATCAGTAGAAATGGAGTTGAAAATTGTCAATGAATAAACTGCAATATGACGCCTAAAAGTATAAAGCGTCAACCACGTCTCTCTGATCATGCTGGAACAGGTCAAAGTGAAAAGTTCAGAACTACCACTATGGAGAGCGAATTGTATAGAGTTCCTGATTAATCCTGCTGTAGTTTGACCATTTTATGTTTTGCACCAATAGTCCCATTCATGTTGGAGAGTGTCCTGAGGATCAAGAAGAGCATTGGGGTGGTAGTTGGAATGGTGTGAAGAGTAGCCCTGGTAGCGCCCACAGACAGACTGGAGTTTTACATTGCGGTCCTCCATGGGCTGTTGATGCTGCTGTGTGAAGAGATTGGTAATTCCGGCAAATATTTTGGTGCGAAGGGCACAGTTTTGGTGCGAATGGGCCCATTTGTATTCACAAAGTGCAGAAAAGCTTGATTTAAGGGCCTGTGAGCCACACCAAGGGTCCAAGACATGAGATGCACCACTTGGGGGGCCTTAACTCAATGAAGATGGGTCCAGGAGCTGTTAAGGAGCTTTTTATGTCTTTGAGGTTCAGACAAGAAGACCAAGAGTCTAGCCCTTTGAGTCACCCTGTAGTCCTGGGTTCAAGATGCAGGTTCATTTCTTTTTCCCTAGGCAAAAGGCCAGCAAGTCAGCACAGCAGCACAGCAGTACCACTGCAGTAGCAATCCACCAGAGAGGCAGTCCTTGTAGCAGCATATCAGTTCTTCATTTTGTCAGAGTATTTCCAGGTCCAGAAGTGTACTGAAGAGTTGGTTCTGAGGTCCTTCTTGTATACACAGGTGTGCCTTATTTATTTATTTATTTATTTCATTTATATAGCGCAACAGCTACCCAACAAAGGGTTTCCCGGCGCTAGTGATCCAGTGCTTTGATTGGTTCAGGTTCTAGATGTTAAACAGCCAGGTTTTTAAGGCCTTCCTGAATTTCATATAGTTGGTTTCCTGCCGAAGTGTCACCGGAAGAGTGTTCCAAAGTGAGGGTCCGAGGTATGAGAAGGATTTTCCACCCATTCGTGCCCGCTTGATTTTTGGAATCACAAAGTGGTTGGCTGTGGCTGAACGGAGGGTTCGAGATGGGCGGTAGGGATGTATTAGATTCTGAAGGTACTTGGGTGCATTGTTGGTGGAGATCTTATGCATAAAGCATAGAGATTTAAATTTCACCCGGTTCTCGATTTTCAGCCAGTGCAATTCGCGGATATACTTGGTGGTAGGTGTGGAGATGGGAATTTTCCACAGTAATCTCGCGGCGGCATTTTGCACTGTCTGTAGTCGACGGGTTGTGGCCTTATTGGCCCCCAAGTATAGCACGTTGGCATAATCGAGTCTGGAGGATATTAAAGCGTTTATGACAGTTTTTTGGGTATTTTTGGGCAACATCCAACAAATTTTTTTCAACCACTTTAAAATCGCAAAGCAAGTAGCTGACGTCTTCGCAGCCTGTTGATTAAGATTAAGCGATTCATCAATGATGACCCCGAGGTTGCGGGCTGATTTGACTGGGATCGGGGGGTACCCATCTCGTCAGGCCAGTGTTTGGGTCCCCAGAGCTCTTTATTCTTACCTAGGACAAGTAGCTCAGTCTTCTCGCTATTGAGTTTGAGAAACATTTTTCTCATCCACTCCGCGATGTTGGTTAGACCGAGTTTTAATGACGAGATATTATTAGATTCAGTGGATGATAGAGAGAAGATAAGCTGAGAATCGTCAGCGTAGGAGAACATAAGTAATCCAGTCTCTTCTATCATTTTGGCCAGCGGGCTCATGTATATGTTAAAAAGTAATGGGCTTAGTATGGAGCCCTGAGGTACTCCATGTTTAAGAGTCATAGTGTCTGAGCAGGCGGACTGGGAGAAGACTTGGAAAGTGCGTTGTTCTAGTAGGGATTTAATCCAATTACATGCTGCGCCCCTGATACCTATGGAGTAAAGTGTTTGTTCAAGTACAGTATGTGACACAGTATCAAATGCTGCACTGAGGTCGAGTAACAGCAAAGCTACCGTTTCTCCATGGTCTAACATTAGACGGATGTTCTCAGTGACGCCTAACAAGGTCGTCTCTGTGGAAAAGCCTGTGCGGAATCCTGATTGGTGGAGGGGTAATAAATCATGAGTAGTAATAAAATCAGTAAGTACCCTGTGAACATGTTTTTCTAGTATTTTCGCAAAAGTAGGTAACAGAGAAATAGGTCGGAAATTGGATGGTATATTAGGATCTGCACCTACTTTTTTCAACAGCGGATGAATCATCGCGTGTTTCCACTCATTCGGTACAGTTTCTTCCTGTAAGGATTTATTAAGAAGATTAGTGATTGTTTCCAATGCTCCGTTATTAAGTTTTTTCAGGACCGAACATGGTAGTGGATCATTGGTTGAGCCTGATTTTATAGAATTTAATAATTTGTGAACCAGGTCAAGGTCAAGCTTAGGCCAGTTGTTAAGAATAGCTGGAGGTGTCACATCATAGGGGGGTGGGCAAGAGGACAGAGCTGTTTCAGCAGGGATGATGGAATCTGAAGTATTAATTTCGAAGCTGGAATTGGTGGAAGGCAAAATCACATGAGTCTTGGCCATGTCGATTGTGGCTTGTTCTATACCCTGATATATCTTATCCACTTTTTCTACAAAGAAGGCCGCAAGGGAGTCGCATTGTGATTTATTAAGGTCTGGGGGCGATTGTAAAGTGAGGGAACCAGCAAGCTCTCTCACTGTTTAAAAAAGTATTTTGGACTGGCCCAGGGCTTCAGTAATTTTTGTGCAGGCATATTCAGCTTTGGCTTTAGCACATCGCCTCTGGTAATTTGAAAGTTTATTTTTATAAGTTAGTTTGGCCTCTGGACAATAGGTTTTTCTCCATTGCCGTTCTGCAGTTTTGCAGCTGCTTTTTTCGTGTTTCAAGGTCTCAGTGAACCATGGGGCAGGGGGGCGGTGGGAATTTTGTTTTAATTTAGTTTTAGGCAGGGAGGAATCAATAGCTTTTGTAAGCCAAATTTGGACTGATGTTGAAAACTCTTGTACTGTTGATTTTGTACTGGGAAGATGGCCTTCAAGAACGGAATTAAGGTTTTCTATATCAAGCTTTTTCCATTTCCTGACTAATTGCGTAGGTACTGATGTTTTAACCTTGTTAGAACATTTTATAAGAAGGGAAAATTTAATCAGGAAGTGGTCTGACCATGGCACTGGAAGGGCAGTGTGTGTGGATATGTCATTTAAGTTGGAAAAGATGGGATCCAACAAATGACCGGCTCTATGTGTGGGGCCGGAATTCTTTAGGGTCAGATTAAGGGATGCTAAAGCCGTTTTAAAATCATTAGCTATTGAGCAATCTTCTTTCTCCAAATGTAAATTCGTATCCCCCAGAATGGTGAAGCTAGCCATTTTCATAGCTAGAGGACCAATAAGTTCAACTAGGTTAGATAGCCATTTAGAGGCGGCTCCAGGCGGCCTATAAATAAGTGCTCCAGAGAAAGTAAAATTAGGTGTAAGTGAGAGTTTAAAAAATGCGCCTTCGCAACCCTCACATGGGAGCTTGTTGAATTCACAATTATAACAATTTCGGAAAATAATTGCTATTCCTCCTCCTGGTTGCTTTTCTCGATCTAGTCTAACAATAGCATATGTTTCAGGGAGTGCCATAGCTAGGTCCGGGCCAGAGCTATCTTGAAGCCACGTTTCCGTTAAGAACACGGCGTCGGGAGCCTCATCCAGGAGTAAGTTAAAAATTTCCGTTTTATGCTTAGGTAGTGAACGGCAGTTAATACTGAAAAATAAAAACGATTTTGAACTCATTTCAGCATTATTTGTAGGTATTCTGACCTGCGAAGCTCTTATTGCTGCATGGTCAATGGAGAATTGGCAACATTGGCATATAGCTTTCTCTAAATCAGGCTCTATTGTCCTGCATAAGGGATGTTTTGCGGGTCGTAGGGATAATAGAGAATCTATTGCATATGTTATGCGTGCAGAGACAGTTGTGTCTGTTAATGCACTGATGGTAGAAGGAAAATCTAAGTATTCCTTGGTACCTGATGGAGATGACGCCATGTCACTGGGCACGTCCGAGGCGCGGAAAGGCGCAGACGGGCTGACTCAGGCGTGACTCCGGCGCTGATGCAGGCGCGACCACTATTCGCGCCTTTCAAGTGGGAAGAAACTTTTAGAGGCATGCCTGTGAAGTGCACAGATGTCCTGCCTTCCTGGACCAGGTTCAAGACTAACTACAAGGTGCATATAAAGCCAATGGAAGGTAGTGGTGGAAAGAAGGGTAACACATCAACAATAGGAACGATTATAAGTGGGCAATAAATTATTAACCCCTTCACTGCTAGGCCTTTCCCCCCAGTGCTAAGCCTTATTTTGGCGATTTGGGGTAGTGCACGCTTAGGCCCCTGTCCTTTTCTTCCAACATGATGGGGATTCTAAAGGTACCCGGGGTTTGTGGATTCTCCTGGAGGGGTCCCAGAAATTAGCCAAAATACAGAAAAAAAATTTTTTTTAGGGGGGAATGGGAAAAATACGCTGCAAATAAAAGATTCTGGGGTTTTCCCTGCAAATGTTATAAAAGGAGGATTTGTGGGGGCTGAAATCACCATTCCCTCAGCTTTTAGGGCATGACAGACTTTTGTCAGAAAACCAACATGTTTTACACAGTTTTGGCTTTTTTCTGGGACATAGCATATTTTTGCTATTTTTCGTGCTTTCAACCTTGTTCCAGTTAATGGTAGAAATGGGTATGAAAGTAATAATGGATCCTGAAAAGCTGTACATTTTTGAAAAGTAGACAAAATTCTAAATTCAGCAAGGGGTCATTTGTGTAGATCCATCAAGGTTTCCCTATAGAAACAAACAGTTACATTTAGGAAAAATTGAAAATTAGTTGAAAAAAACAGCCTTTTGTGTCAACGTTTTCACCTGTAACTTCTTCTAATTATGACAGCTCTTTAAAAGCAATATACCGTTACACCTGCTGGACCTTCCTGATTGTGGGGATATATAGGACTTGTAGACTCACCAAGAACCCGACGAACCCAGAGTCAAAAACTGTGCAGCAATTTGCAATGGCTTTTTATTATGTACCGTGTATGTAGCAATTATTGTGGGAAAATGTATACATGGAAAATCGGTATGAAAGGCACCTATGTATTTCTGAAATGGGAACCCATTATAGAGTTTAGAAACAGTACATATTTGCACATTTTCAAAATTGGGAATACTCAAACTAGCATGAGAATTATCATTCATTTTGCAAAATGACTTCTTTTTTACACAATGTCTTTCATTTGGAAGGCAGAAATGCATCAAAAATCAATAAGCAATAACAGTTGCTTTACAAATATAAATTACCCTAAGTCTCCCGATAAAAATGGTAGCTCACTTGCGTGGGTCGGCCTAGTGCCCGTGACAGGAAACTGTGCAAAACGCAACGTGGTCACACCTCAATTTTGCAGTGAAAAATGACCCTTTTTAGGCAAAGTGCCTAGCTGTAGTTTTTGAACCCTAGCTCTGCTGGCACCTATGTAAATCTAGCAAACCTATACATTTTTAAAAACTAGATACCCAGGGAAATCCAGGATGGAGTGACTTGACTTCCTTCCGCCAGGTTCTGTTACCCAGAATTCCTTGCAAACCTAAAACAATTGTCAAAAACACATTTTACCCACATTTCTGTGGTGGAAAGTTCTGGAATCTGCGTGGATCCACAAATTTCCACCCACCCGCGTTCCCCAAAGTCTTCCAAGAAAAATGGTACCTCACTTGTGTGGGTCGACCTAGTGCCTACGACAGGAAATGGCACACAATGCAACGTGGTCACACCTCAATGACCCTTTTTCGGCACAGTGCCTAGCTGTAGTTTTTGAACCCTAGCTCTGCCGGCACCTAGGGAAACCTAGCAAACCTATACATTTCTTAACACTAGACACCCAGGGGAATCCCGGATGGGGTGATTTTGACTGCCTCCTACCAGGTTATGTTACCCAGAATCCCTTGCAAACCTAAAAAATTGTCCAAAAACACATTTTCCCCAAATTTCTGTGGTGGAAAGTTCAGGAATCTGCGTGGTTCCACAAATTTCCACCCACCCCAAGTTCCCAAAGTCTTACGAGAAAAATGGTACCTCACTTGTGTGGGTCGGCCAAGTACCCGCAACAGGAAACGGCGCAAAGCTCAACGTGGTCACACCTCAATTTCGCAGTGAAAAATTACCCTGTTTTGGCAAAGTGCCTAGCTGTAGTTTTTTAACTCAAGCTCTGTCGGCACCTAGGGAAAGCTAGCAAACCTTTACATTTTTGGAAACTAGACACCAGGGGAATCCAGGATAGGGTGACTTGACTGCCTCCCATCAAGTTCTGTTACCCAGAATCCCTTGCAAACCTAAACATTGTCAAAAAAATCACATTTTCCCCACATTTCTGTGGTAGAAAGTTCTGGAATCTGCATGGATCCACAAATGTATATCCACCCCAAGTTACCCAAAGTCTTACGAGAAAAATGTTACCTCACTTGTGTGGGTCGGCCTAGTGCCCGTGACAGGAAACGGCACAAAACGCAACGTGGTCACACCTCAATTTCGCAGTGAAAAATGACAATTTTTTTGCTAATTGCCTAGCTGTAGTTTGTGGACCCTAGCTCTGCCGGCACCTAGGAAAACCTACCAAACCCACACATTTCTGAAAAGTAGACACCCAGGGGCTTCCAGGGAGGTATAGCTTGCGTGGATCCCCCAACGCTTCTATACCCAGGATCTCATGCAAATCTCAATTTTAGCTGACAAAGTCACTTTTCTCAAACATTTTCATGTGGGAAAGTGTGGCATCACCGGGCTCAAACAAATTTCCTACCACCCAGCATTTCCCCAGGTCTCACGATAACAATGGTGCCTCACTTGTGTAGGAGGCCCAAGTACCAGCGACAGGCAAGGGCCCAAAACGTAGTGAGGCGACATCAAAATTGCCTATCTCCAAATCACATGGTTTTGCAAGGGAGGTCACCAGGTTTATTGGCCCGTGCTCGGCGGCCATCTAGGGAAACCTACCAAACCCACACATTTCTAAAAATGAGACCCCCGGGAGTTGCCATGGAGGCATGGCTTGTGTGGATCCCACAACATTTCCTTACCCATAATCCCTTGCAAACCTCAATTTTAGCTAAAAAAAATCACTTTTTTTCATACATTTTTGTGTGGGAATGTGTGGCATCACCGGGCTCATGGGGACGCGTGGGGGGGGTCATGGGTGGCAGCGGAAACTCTTCCACTGCCATCCCCCTCTGTGGTGCCATGATCGATGCCCCAGGGGGGGAGCGCCAGCACTCCCCCCAGGGGTTGTGCTCATGACGGAACGGTTCTGTCATCAGCACAGCCCAACCGATGCTCATGACGGAACCGCACCGTCATGAGCATCGAAGGGGTTAATATAGTCAAATACCAAGAAAATATAGTATTGGTGCCACTTAGGGTAATAGAAACACCCCACTACCTCGTCTGTAAAAGTAAAAACACGAGTAACAAAAAGAATTCCTTGTGTTATAACATTTAAAGCTGATATACCCCGACACTCATAGCATTTGATACTTAATTATTGATATAGTTTGATCAAAACTGGAACATTTTAAGATACTCTGAACAGAGGAAACACAGGAAATTTCATTTTTAAGGGCATTCACTGATTTATTATTCTCATTAATTTTCCTTAGTTAGTTTCAATGTTACACAACTATATAATAAAATATACAAGGACTGAAGACTTCATCAAATGTGATACATTTGAAGTTTAAAACGGTATATCAGTTTACAAAGAGGTAATAGTAATCCAGTCCTTGATGAAGAGAACACGCAACAGCCAACACTTGTTTCGTCACATTTGTGTCTTTTTCAAGGCTGAACAATGGGAGAGTTTCAAGTAGATGTATGCAGCTTGATAGTTGTGGTGATCAGTTGTTTGGGGTAACTCAGTAGAATTCAGATCCTGATGACTTGAGGTGTGCTTACTGCAAAGTCATATATTGACCACTGCTTATGTTGTATTGGGGAGCAGTCTTAGAAGCAATAGCTGAGAAGATTGTTGCGAGTTTTTGGATCTATATTTCTTATAGGAAGTTAAGAACCCAAAAAGATAGAGAGCCATAAATCAAATTCAAAGGGCTTCAGATGGACTATGATAAGTTCCTCTCTGTTCTGTAGACTGTAAACTGCCATAGTCTTCTCTTGTTCGTATCACTACCAGGGGGTATACAGCCCTTTGTGTTGAGACAAGACATACCCTTTTCAAATGTAAGTTAAGAACCGCCCTCCCATCCTGCCAGTGATGGCCCATTTTGTCTCACATAATCTCCAACTGTGTGTGGCTGTCGAGGAGTAACACACAAAACCTAAATGTCATTAACAACCAGTCATGTGATCCAGAGACAGGCCGCCGGCACCAAATGGCTAAGGCAAAAATAAATGCCAACTTTCTAAGTGGCATAGTGACCAAAAGAACAATGGATTCAACACAGATCTCTTGACTGGGAAATAGTGTTTGAAAAGTGTAGTCACTCTAACCATCATAAAATGCTGTGTTTGCTATGTTAGCCCTACATGACCAAGGGTATGCCCAGATGTGAGTCTATTGCTCACTGTGCCACTGGATTCAAGCTAGCCTGACTGATGGGGGTGATACCCCAAAATCGGTCACAGGATGCTAGTTTCCGGTGCAAGGAGGGCCTGGCTTGGCAGTTCAGGTTGGACTGCTCCCATGAGGAGCATGGTCAAGACTGATTTGCATTTGGTTCCATCCAAACTGGAGTGGCATAGTGAGCATAAGAACAGTGGACTCAACCCAGAACTCTTGGCTGGTGGTGAGTGGTTGAAAAGTTTCAGCACTCTCTCCATCATCTTGCTATGTTCACCCTAGGTGGCTAAGGGTATGCCCAGACACGGGTCCCTTGCTCACTGTGCAACTGGATTCAAGCCTGCTTGGCTGATGAGGGGTGATACCCCGAAACTGGTTCCAGGTTGCTTGTTTCCGGTCCAGAGAGTACCTGACCTGGCAGTTCAGGCTAGAATGTTCCCATGATAAGCACGGTCAAGAATGATTTGCATTTGGCTGGGTCGAAACTTGGGTGGCATAGTGAGGAAAAGAACAAAGGATCCAACTCAACTCTTGATTGGGAATGAGTGGTTGAAAATTTTCCGCCCTCCGTCCATCATCTTGTTGTGGTAACTTTCTAAAAATTGTTATTTTAGAACTGTAATTTAAAATCCACCTTCACCATAAGTTTGGATTTTCAATTAGGATGCCAGAGACAACAAACATGATCTGGTTATCTCTTTCTATTTGGAAATTACATGTATGAAACATAATAAGGCAACTTCAATGATATGATATGGGGGAGATAGGCCTTACAATAGTGAAATATTAATTTAAGAGATTTTCACTACCAGAACATGTAAAACTTAAAAGTACATATCCTGCTTTTTAAATACATTGTACCCTGCCCTCCGGGCTGTCCAGAGCTTACCCTAGGGAAACATATATGTATTGAAAAGGAAGGTTTGGGCCTGACAAAGAGGTCATTTTGCCAAGTCAAAATGGCAGTTTACCTGAACACCGAGGTTCTGCAGTGGCAGGACTGAGACATGTTTAAAGGGCTACTTACGTGGGCTGCACAATCAGTGTTGCAGGCCCACTAGTAGCATTTAATTTACAGGCCCTGCAATACCACCTTAATTGGGTTTTATAAGTAAATGAAATATGCCAATTGGGTATAAACCAATTCTACCATGTTTTTATTAGAGAAAACCCAAGTACTTTGACACTGGTTAGCAGTCCTAAGGCCAACAAAAAAGATTTCAGCAAAAAAGTAGGAGGTGGAAGGCAAAACATTAGGGGGTGACCTTGCAAAAAGGGCAAGGTCCTCAGGGCCGTAATCTGTAATAATAATAAAGGGGTTTATAAAGCGCCTGGTGACGCCATCCCGGCGTGTCCCCACGCTGTGGAGAGAGCAGTAGGTAGAGTGAAGAGCCTAGAGGGTGAACAAATGGGTTTTTAAAAGTTTCCTAAATGTTGTTTCAGTCTCTGCTAGTCTGATGTTCGTAGGGAGGGAATTCCAGTAGTTGGCTGCCATCACGCGAAAGGAGCGGCCTCCCATTCTGGCCCTCTTTATCCGTGGGACTTTAAGAAGACCCATGCCCATGGAGCGAAGTGCTCTGTTGGGCTCGTAGGGGATGGCAAGATCCTTCAAGTATTCAGGGGCTTTCTGAGAGGTTATCCTATAGCATATTAGAAGCGCTTTAAATAGGATCCTCTTTTTTATGGGAAGCCAATGAAGAGCGGCCAAGGTGGGTTTAGAGGCTGCTCTTTTGGGGAGTCTAAGGACTAGTCGCGCTGCCGTGTTTTGAAGAACCTGCAACCTTCTAATGTTCTTTTCTGTTGTCCCCAGAAATAACACATTTCCGTAATCAATACGGGAGGTGTATTCATGTAATCATTAGTCTTTCGAGTAACAGTTGGCGGTTTACATTATGAAAGCTGGAAAGAGGTCTTGAATGATGAATGTGGCAACTCAGATGAAGTCTACTGTATTCTTGAGGTCATTCCAGATTTCAGATATGGCTTATTCCGTCCTTCTGCCTGGTGGAAAACCAGGTTGTTGGTCAGAAAGAAGGTACTTTATCTCCAGGAAATTTGAGACCTTGATGACAGCTGCTTTTTTTATCAGTTTTCTCTGAAGTGGACTTTTTTGATACTGGATTAATTTTTCTTCAGCACTCTTGGTCGAGTCATTGCTTCTTCAGGACTTTCTTGATATAAAAAGTTTTTATTATGTTTGGGAATTCTCCGGATACTAGTGGTCTGTTAATTATTGCTCTGCATGGTATGGTGTCATCACCACTTAGAACCCACTAATGTGCTATACACCGAGGGCCCCTAAAATATCATAGTCAAACACAACACAAGAGGGCAGTGTCACAGTCAGTAGGAGCAGTCAGGAACACAGTACTTACACATGTAGCTCAAGGCACACACCGTAGCCAGGCCTACCATCATAGCATTTAAGTAGACAAGTGTTTATAGGGCCATCTGTCCACAGAATTTCCCACCAATCCGATTTGGCCCACTTGCACTAGGTTTCTTACCTTCAGAAACTTCTGGAACATTCTGGGAAGCCAATTTGAACCCAGACCCTCTGGAATCTTCTTAGAGGCCATTTTGAATCCAGAATCATCTGGAACCTTCTGGAACTTGTCGTCAGCCATTTTGAACAAAGAACTTAGAAAAGGTACACCCGTCTACCACACCCTACTTGGCAATTAGAAACTCAGTACCATAAGATGCAAGCTCCTGCACAATCTTGTCCAGCTTCCTGGAATGACTCTAGTCTTGGTTGTCTAGTCATTCCAGTGGGCAGCATCCCAACATACCCAGTCTTTACCGATTCCGGTACTTTGGAACTTACAAAAGAAAAGACATAGATGAGTACAATTTATCCTAAACTACAATATGCGCTCTTAAGATCTCGCCTAGTAGAGAGTAATCTTCGACTTAAGAGAACATTTATGAGACATTGTGTGAGGCTAAGCATGATCATATGAGGAGGTCGCTGTGACAATAACATGCCCTAACAACCAGATAGAGGTAATAATCTGTTAGCACGATCAAGAGTCTAAGGTTTTAGTTGCTCTGAGACTAAGATGCATTTGGGCAAACTCTCAAGCATCAAGTCCAGAGTTCAGATCTACAGTCGAAAAACTTTCAAGGTTGGACATTAATTCTTTCCTCACATGCTAAGAAAGGCTCAAAGGAAAAACAAGGTACTATGTGGTTTGCACACACAATGGAAGGCCACAAAGCGGATTGCACATCCAGTGGTGGGGAGGTGTAGTAAACATTGTGTTTTATCCATGCAGTGATAAACTTTGAGAATTTAATTGAAAAGAAGAGAGGCAGCAAATGAAAAGCAGTGAGGGACTTCAGCAAGTAGAACAGTGTGAAGGAACACAGCAGCACAGCCACTTACAGATGCAGCTGTCATAGATTTCTTTCATCCCATTTCCCACATCTCTTCTGCATTGTCTCTGATTAAGTGTATCCAATGCTTGTTCTGTAGATCACAGTTGAGCATCGGATATCAGGCATCATTCTTCTTTCCCACTGGACCCAGGATCTCAGGTTTATCAATCTGGTAAGTTTACTGGCTAACCAGCCTCTGGCATGTGACCTCAAATGTAGCTCCGATGATTTTTTGGAGTATGTTTGAGGCCACAGATCATCAAGTCATCCAGCTTTTCTATTTGTTGTTATTAGCCTATTTATTTTGTTAATAGATAGTGTGTTAAAAGTACATAGGGTTGGATGTGAGCTATTGTGGTTGCAACTCAGCCTATTTGACAGAGAGAGATATGTGGTAACTGACTGTCTTTATTCCTACGTGGGTCTATAGATTTTTCAGTCAGGTACTCTTTGAAGAGAGCTGTATCATGCATGGGGGTGATTGGCACAACCTATGCTGCAGTATGGTATACAGAATTCTGCAATGATTTTTACTAGATCTTGTTGCACTACAAATGTGTTGGAAGTAGTGAGATCTCTTTACCTATTCAATAATAGCCTTCAGAATTCTGTTCCGTTTTGGTATGATGTGTTTGGTATTCGGAACAAGTGTTTTCCCCAGTTGTCATTGTAGAATTCTTATTCTTATCCTCTTTCGAAGTCATTTTTTTAATCGAGCCAGCTCATCATCCGGTGTGCTAGCCAGTGCCTAGAGGTTTTAAGGGGAGCCAATTTGTCTGAAACCTCAATGAGCCAGTGGTGTAGTTACATCACTGGCTCATGGAGGTTTCAGACACATTGGCTCCCCTTCAATGGATTCAGTGGTTCTGATGCCAGAGATTCAGTCTAAAATATAAGAATGTTGAAATTGTCCATTGTCGGTTTAGGTGGATATTGTTAAATGGTGTTACTATTTGAGATGCTGTTTGCAAGCTTAAGTTGAAGTCAATTATATAGGAATTGTTGGAGGCAATTGCTTGTGTTTGTTCCACTGAGATAAGATATGTTTAAGCAAATATGACTTCAAGGGTAAGGCCTGCATTATGTGTTGCCCCAGTGATGAGCCAGTGGCAATTGAGTGTTTCAGGATTATTGAGTAGGTCTTCAGCCTTACAGAGTTACTGGTTTGTCAGAGCAGATTTTAAAGTTTCCTAGGATGAAACGATTATCATAGTCAATGATGATATTCAATACAGAATTCAGAAGACTGTTCACAAAAGATGTATTGTGTGGAGGTGGTTGGTAGCTTAAAGGAATGAGGTGGAGATGTTTGGATGTGGTGGAAAGAGGATAACTAAGAGTTCACACTCTGCTGTTGCGTTATATTTGATCATGATGGTTGCAAGAGAGGTTTTAGAAGCAGCAGCTAGTCCTCCATTGCACTTGTTGCTTAGATGGGACCAACTATTGCATCATATCACATATTACATTATATCATAGTGCTTGCACCGTGGCCTGAAGAGCAGTTTTAAAAAGAACAGAGTTCTAAAACAAGTACAAATAGTCCCAGAAATGGCAGAATTCTGGAGTGCACATTCAGGAAAGGTGGATTTCTTACAGTCAGTTACTGTAAAGTGGTGGGTATGCATTACGTATAGCTTCAAGGAAAGTGGCTGGGACCTCGTCACTCATCCAAGTTTATCTGATAAAGAGCACCTCTAGTGTGATGTCACTTAGTAGGGCATGTATGTGGGTCCCGTTCTTTCTTAAGGATATCACGTTTATAAGGAGGCATGGCAAATGTTTTTTAGGTGCTGAAGACTGTGTGGTTCCAGCTGGTTTTGGTAATTAGTTTTGGCACTTAATGTTGGGGATGTAACGTATAGAAGATAGGCCACTTGGTGTGATGCTTTAAAGTTGTGGGTGTCAAAGGATAAATTGACCATGCTGGGTATTGGGTTTTCTGATTTGTGTTTCCCCCCCAGGGAGTATTGATCAATGTGGTATAGAGGTAGTGGTCAATGTTGTTTCTCCAAGTAATCCCCAGGGTTTTGCTTAAGAGAGTCATACTGCTGATCAGGCCTCCATGATAGTGCTGTTCTAGGGTCCTCCATTATTGACATAGGTCTTTGTTAAGTTATCCCTATATTTTGACATGCTGTATGGTCCTTGCTGCTTAAGTGGTTTGTATGCTTTTTATGGCATGTGTTTCATGCTGATTTCCGCTGTCAAGCTTATTCAAAGGAGGAAAAGGACACTTGGAAGGGCTAGGGCTGATGGAATGTTGATAAGTAAGATTGTGGAAAGATAGGATTAGTTATGAGGTAGTATGGTGATGTTAAAAGATTTAAAGGAAGCACAGCATAAGAAGGTGAATGATAATGGTGAGCTTGTTATTGGAAAGAAAGTTGGGAAAGAAAATTAGGAAAGAAAGAGGGGAGGGAAGGTTTGGAGAAAAGCGAGAAAAGTTAATACAATACAAGTTAATAACACAAGTAATAAAAATACTCATATGTAAACTAATTGCTAGGCTAGGAATTTAGACACAAAAATCATCCATGAAAGTTAATTGTACCGAAATCTGAAAACATGTTACAAAATATTTCAAAACTGCTTTGATACTGGCATTGGACACCATAAATCTGACATAGAATTACTACAACACCCACCAAAAACTATTGTAAAATGAAAGATATATTTCTAGTGGCACTTCAGTGGTAAATAGGACTCTTATGATAGCTTTGGAAAGGTTTGAAAAAATGATTACATTCAATTATAAATAACCCCCATGGCCCGCTCAGAAAAATCAGCAAGGCCGAAAATGTTGAAAGAAATTCTATAACTAGAGAACGTGTATGTGATGCCCATATAGGGCCCTGATTCCCTATGAGTTCTAACGGGTTGGGGGCACAGTACAAATTGACCCAATGACCTAAAAGTATTAATCATGGACTACTGTTCACATACAACTCACATGCTCTGTAACAGAACTGTAAAAATAACACAAACAGGAATTCTTCAAGACCTTTATTAATGGTGTACCATGATCCAAATAGATTGCCCTAGTCAAAGCACATAATCTTTAGGCACAATACTGATGCACCCTTTTGAGTTATGCAAGATTACAAGGACACTAGGCAATGTTCATCATGGAACCCAAGAAGATCTAATTGAAGGACCAACAAGAATCTAAAGTATTAGGTTCCATGATCCCATACTTTATCTGCTTCGTTGTACTTTTTATGTTCAATGTATGTCTGTCCATAAATGGTGAGTGCTACAAAAACCTTTAGGGAAATAGAAGAAGAAATCCTACACAATGCCTAAGGCCTGTGGGTGTGAGAATACAGACAAATGCAGACTGTTGGAAATTGGGTTCTTGATTGAGGTGAGTGTGAATCCTTCTCAAGCAACAATCTAATCATTTCATCAACACTTTACTTCCAGCTGTCTTCAAGGAGATCAAATCCTCTGTTCTCCTTTTATGGTCTAAGATTGTAAATGCCTTGCAAGGCACTATCTCTGATTGCCTAAATGTTGGGCAGGTAACACTCATTCCTTATAAGTCAATTGCTCATTGCTCAGTTCTTAACAACTTTCGTCCGATCACCAAGATCCCCACTCTGGTGAAGTTTCTAGAAAATGCATCCAGATCCAACTTGGCAACTATATAGATAACTTCCAACTCTTGGACCAATATCAAATCTAGCTAATCAGGAGCACAGCATGGAATCAGCACTCACTCACATTGTTGACGACATATTCAAAATGCTGGCCCAAAATTAATCTTGTCTTCTTGGACTACTTGACTTACCTTCTGCATTTGACACTGTTAAACACGATGGTCTACTGAACCCATTGGAATGGAGTATGTAAATATTGGGGCCTATGCTGCAGCGGTTTACCTCTTGCCTCCACAAAAGAACACAAAGGGTCAAGGTTCATCACTACGTTTGGGGTTCCACAGTGATCTGCACTCTCGCCCATTCTCTTCAACTTTTTCCTGGAACCTCTTGCAGACTCCTTGAAAGCCGCTTGCAGTCATTATCACTTATATGAAGATGATACCCAATGGCATCTGAAAATCTCCTTCCCAGAAGACATTATTTCCCTCAACATTATTTTACAAAACACCCAGCATGAGATCCCTTGCAACCACCTCAAGCTTAATGCTACCAAAACAGAATTCCTCCTCATTACTCCCCCAACAGCATTATCAAGATCAACCTCTGGATGAAGCATCTAACTACCCTCAACTGCTTCCCTCACATTATAGACTCTGCTAGATCTCTAGGAATTACACTATCCAAACACCTGAATATGCATGAACATATCAGTACCGTCACCAAAGGAGCGAACTATCAAATGAGATTGTTAAGGAAACTAAAACTCTTTCTTCCACAGGACGAACTTGAACTTGCGGTCCATGCTTTTTCATTGCGCAGGTTGCATTATGGAAGTAAAAGCAACAGTTGATGGACAGAATGCAGAACAATGTCAAACATTCACCCCAGTACAGAGATCTGGGCATAAATCCATTGTTTTTTTGCTCACCATGCCATTCCAGTTTGAACCCAGCCATATGCAAATCAGTCTTGACCCTGTGCCGCATGGGAACAGTCCAGCCCGAACTGCCAAGCCAGGTCCTCCCTGCACTGGAAACAAGAATCCCAGGAGCGGTTTTGGGGTAGCCAGGATAGCTTTATTCCAGTGGCATGGAGAGCACGAGACCCAAGTCTGGGCATATCCGTCCCACTCGGGGTGACAAATGCAAAAACAACAGTTGATGGACAGAAAGCAGAACAATGTCATACATTCCCCCAGTACAGAGATCCCCTTTCATTTTGCTTTGTTCCCCTAAGTTGGCAGGGTATGCCCAGACATGGGTCCCTTGCTCACTTTGCCACTGGATTCAAGCTAGCCTGGCTGATGATGGCTGATTAGCCAGAAACCGGTCCCAGGATGCTCGTTTCTGTTCCAGGGAAGACATGGCTTGGCAGTTCGGGCTGGGCTGTTCCCATGAGGCACCTGGTCAGTCTGATTTGCATATGGCCATGTCTCAACTGGCGTGGCGAAGTGAGCTAAAGAATGATGATGGATTAAACCCAGATCAGTTGACTGGGGGTGAGTGCTTGCAATTTTTAACACTCCATCCATCATCCCCTTTGGTTTTGCATTATGGAAGTGCCACACTATCTGGCTTGCCTAGATACACACTGGCCCCTTTAAGGGCATGCCTTAACTATCCTGCCAGACTTGTCACAGGATCTAAAAGAAATAAGCACATCTACCCGGATCTAAAATCCCTGGACTGGTTTCCTTATGAGGCAAGAATTCCACTAAAGATCACGTGCCTAACTATTTAAGACTTGCATATCAATACCCCCACAGGAAAATCTTTAAAATTTGATAATCCTCAATATTTTTTCCTCGCTCTTATGTATGTTTGGTTCTTGATTCCACATTTATATCATACCTACCCCTTCTTGTAAATCGCTCTAATACCCACTAGAGTCTTGTTTGCACTATAAAAAATGTATATATAAATACAAAATTTACAATCAAAATCCATGTCAAGGTGAACCACAAAAAGTCACTAAATTAACCTGTGCTTAACCTCTGGTAGCTTGGCAGAAAACACAAGACAGGAAAAATCCGGAGACAATCTAGAAACACTGAGGAAAATGTAATAAATTATTTGACACAAAATGACAAAAATCCAATCAGTAGAACTAGTTATGCATTTTTAAATTATTTTAGACAAGACTGACACCTAAATGATCAATGCGCCAACAATGGACATCTAGTTGCATTGCGAGACGGGCAAAGTTGTAAGTTATGGTCGACTGCAATGGAGTGTGGTCTGCATACATGAGGTGGATTGGACCAGCTGTCTACTAGCCTACAGTCCTAGAATACATTTTGAAGAAAAATATCTGAGAAGGTAAAGTTCAGTGGGGCAAGGCGGTCAGCATTAACTGTGGAAGAGCAATCGCCGCAGGGGAGCCGTTGGACAAAGTAGAGGTGAAGATTTCAACGTTCGAACTTAGGCTATTTTTTGAAAATCAAAAATCTCCATTAGGGTGAAGCTGCAGGCTGTAGCCGTCCAGGGGTCCACAAGGCCAGACACCCTTTCTGCAAGGAGCCACTGAACAGGATAAGTTGATATGAAGAAGAATGTAGCGGGAGCTACCATGTAGTCAGGCCGACGACGATGCACCTTGGGCAGATCAGTGAGCAGGTAAGTTCTGGACAACTCTCGGTTCTCAGGGCACTTTTTGGCTGAAATGTAAAAATTATGAAATACCAAGTTTTAGTTTTAGGTCGTTTGGACATATTTAGCACCACTACCAAGGAACAGGAAACGTTACCCCACACACATTTACTCTTTGTGCCATTACCACGCAGTTTTTACACTGCAAAATCTTTTACAATGCAGGGCTTTACTACGCAATCCTTTACAACATATTCACCATTATAACGCAATTTACTATTCTAACTCCACAGGGGTGTTATTTTGGGGAATGCGTTGTAATAGTTTGAGGTGTAAAGCCCTGGGTTGTAAAAGATTTTGCGGTGTAAAAAATGCGGGGTAATGGCATGCTAAGTAACGCATGTGGGGTAAAGGATATTTCCCACTTCCAAGAGTCTAGGACTGGGAAGGCACCACTTGGATAGTAAAGGACCCTTCAAGCAGGGCCCAGGTGCAAGGTTCAAGTTGTTGGAGCTTTTTGTGTTCCTGTAGCTCAGAACAGGAGGCCACCCAACTGGACCTTGGAGTCTATCTGGTAGTCCTGGGCTCAAGCAACAAGGCAGTCCTCCAGCAGCAGGGCAGTCCTCTGAGAGTTAAATGCAGGATCCAAGCAACAAGGCAAGCCACTAAAGTACAAAGCAGGCATCACGCAGTAGGGAAGTCCCCAGAAGTGCATGGCAGGCCTCCTAAGTGTCCTTCACAGGTCAAGTAGTGAACTGACGAGTGGGTCTGAAGGCCCCATTTCCATACCTGGTACCAATTCTGAAGTTGAAGAAACATATGTTGTTCCCCCCACAGATGGTTCTGGAATTTCCTTCCTCAATGTCCTGGTCTCAGGATGTCTGGGGGTGACAAAAGGTTAGTATGAGTTCATTTTGGAGTGTGCTTATACAACTCCTTTGAATTGTAAGTGGAGCTATGCATGGCTCTGCCCCACCCATCCTGGTAGGATGTCCCATCACCCTTTCTGACACTGTCTTGGAGGAATACACAAAGGCCAACTGCCATGCTAATTACAGTTGTGTGAGTGAGGTCACATACTGCAGGCACCAAATGGTTAAGATAAGGAAATGACAATTTTTGAAAAGTGCCATTTTCAGAATTTTGAAATACGCCTTTACCATTAAAGAGGATTTTAAATGACAAATCTTTAAACACTAAACATGACTTTTGTACATGTTCCCAAACAAACATTGTCACTCATTAAGTGTAGTAAGTAACGCAACGTTATTCTAAGGGGAGAGGTAGACCTCACAGTACTAAAAAAAAAATGAATTGAGAGTTTTTCACTACCAGGACATGTAAAATTTAAAGGTGCATTTCCAAAAATTTTTTGTCTTTGTTTTTTTAAATGTTATGCAAGACAGGAGAAAACAGTGACATGGAAAAGGCACACAATGATTTGATACCTCTGACTGAAAACCGAGGCCAGGGAGATACAGAGGCACTGATATAGAAGGTATATTTGAAAAAGCAACAGCTATGCCAAGTTGTATGAACCACAACAATCAATACTGGGACACATTGTGCATTAGAGATGCTAAATGGTAAGCAAAAGTAGGGTCACAGTCTGTTTGCTCAGTTCAAACCCCAAAGAGGAATGGGGGTTTAACATCAATAGTACCATAAGTTTAAGTAGAGAGCCAATGTTGGCTGGTGTGTATGCAGGGAAAAGGGGAGCGAAGGGAACCCTGTTTTGCTGAGTCCTGGGGATGGGGAGGAGTGAGTAGGGAGTAGGGAGTAGGAGCAGGAGAAGGGAGAGGGGTGTGGGACAGCTGCTTGTCCAGTGCGTGAACATGGAACTTAAACATGGGAAAAAGTAAGAGAAACAGGGATAGCAAGTGTAGAGTGTTCCCACAGTGACGGATGCACCAAACTGAGGATGGTAAAGGCTTCAAGGGAGGAGATCCACACTATAATTATGAGCGAGTTCCATTATATATGTTTATGAGGAGTGCTGTGCTTTAGTAATCAAGCTCCCCACTGACTAATCAAAGAGGTAAAGTGTGCAGATTTGTTATGTGCACCGTACTAATCCTATAACAATTATTACCAAGTTGTTTAGTTCTCTTATGAAGGACATAGTGGGATGTCCTGTTTCTTCACAGAAGAAATACTCTCTCAGTCAACTTGGAAAAAGCTGCTCTCACTCTCAGTGTCAATGTTTATTTATGAAACGAGCAAATAATGTGCAAGAATAGAAAATAACTATGCACTGTTTGTCTTTGTCTTAAAGTTTTCTCTTCTTTTACAGGTACCTGTGATGGGCGAGATGATGAAGATCAGTGAAACAAATGCTGGCTTCAACTTGCGTATAATTGAAGTGCCTGAAAGGGAAGGAGATGATATAGTGCAGTATTTTGAGGACTGAATTGAGAAGGAGGTAGCACCTGAAGGGTTGTCTTGATTCTACGCCATTGAAAGAGTGCATAGAGTTCCATCCAGGCCTCCCAAACCTGGAGCCCCGCCAAGACCATTTACTGCTTGCTTCCTCCATTTCAGGGACAGGGACCATATCCTCAAAAAGGCTAGGCAGCTCATCGGACCTGCAAATCGGAAACAGCAGGGTGATAATATTTACATATATTACCAGGGAAGTACAGTGGCAAAGATCTACGTTCCTAGCAGTAAAGAGGAAACTAAGTTAACTTCAGGTCCGTGAAGGCAATGTTTTTGCCCGGCCAGGCTGTAGGTCATGGTACCATAGGGCACATTATTCTTTTAGTAGCCACAAGAGGCCTGGGATTGGCTGGATACTGTTTCAGAATGGAGATCGGGGGCAGCTCGCCGAAATTGACTACAGGAGATGGTGGAATGAGTCGTGGTCCCCTGAGAGCCCGAGTTCAGCAGAGCAAGGTCATCAGGGCGGGGGTGGAGCTTAGTCGAGGGAGATCCAGTCCTAGATCATCGAAGAGTTATCAGGAGGATGGTAGATCTGAGAGCTCTCCAACACTGAGTGCTGTGGAGGAGTCAGTCGTGATACCTCACACTGCAGATGAGATGGGATGTTGATCCAGGGCTCAGAGACTGCAACTGTTGGCGAACTATATCCTTTCCTAGGAAGTTACACATGGGGACATATAGAAGGGGGGTTTTAGTGAACAATGTTGAGAACTCAAGAGCTGGGGAGCTGGGGGGACCAATATCTCTTGTCTGGAGGGAGTCAGGGTAGAGGGGGCTCCGGGGTTGGAAGACAGCCACTACACCCATATACACATTATTTTTGCAAAGTTTGGATGGGAGGGGAGTCACTACTACCTGTCCTGGGGAAGAGGAGTTGGGTAGTTTACTTGATTTGGGAATATTCCCTGGGGACCAGGCATGTATGGAGAAAGCATTTTGGTAGATTTGGCGCAGTTATTTTTCCATGGGATCCAACATAGATAATAAATGTATTTTCTGGAATGACCGCTGGGTGCACTCCATGACAAAGAGACACAAGGTGCATGCACTTCTGGTGCATAGTGGGGCACATATTGCATTATTACAAGAGACCCAAATCAATGCGAGAGAGGGGGCTGCTTTGAAACACCGCTGGCGAGGGCAATTATTTTACACAAGCTATTCAGCTTTTGCCAGAGGGTTGTTGGTGTGGGTGCAAACTGGTGTCCTTCTAGTGTACCAGAGAATTTATTGATCCAGAAGGGAGGTATGCAGTGGTGCTGGGTAAATTAGATGGGAGAAATGTCACGATCGGAAGTATATATGCCCCGAAGTGGATCAGGCCTCATTCTTAGCGGACGTTTCAACATCACTGGCGAAGGTACTGATGGGATCAGTGCTCCTGGGGGTGATCGCAATAGTGTTGAGGACGTAGGGCTTGACTGATCACATCCCCCGCTCCATGACACCCCTGCTCAAAGAGCGGCAATGGCGTGCAGTGACTGGCAACAACATGTGGATTGGTAAATTGTTGGAGGGCACAGCACCAAGGAAAATTGACTATTCTTTCTTATCTCCCATGATGAACTGCATGTAAGATTGGATGCCGTTTTATGCACACCGGATGTGCATGGGTATGTAATGAACCGTGAGTATTTGGCATGCACGGTCTTGGACCATAATTCCTTGTTGGTCTGTCTTATTTGGTCCAGGGCTAGAGCAGATTTTCTCACTTGTCATCTCAGGCTGGAGAATTTGGAAGATCAGGTGTACCAGGCTGAGATTCGCACAGCTATCGAACAATACTTTGCAGAGAACGCAGGTATGGTCTAGACACTCACGACAGAGTGGGAAGAATTTAAAGTGGTGCTCAGGGGTAGATACATTGCAGCAGTGATGGGGTAAAGAGAACTCTTTTGCAGGAAGAGCTACAGGCAGAGCAAAGGCTATGTCTCATTGAATGTGACAGGCCAGAGAATGTATCAGCACAGAGGGAGCTCCTGGAGGCCAGGAAGGAGGTGACGGGACATGTAGAAAGGCTGCGCTGTTTTGAATATAAGAATTATATGGCAAGGGTGCACTCTGAGAGAGACAAACATGGGGCTTTACTGGCTTGGCTGGCCAGACCAGCTAAGAGGGGATCCATTATTCTAGAAATGAGGGGGGACCAGGGAGAAGTACGGTACCACCAGCAGGATTTTATCCAGCATTTCTGTGACTACTATTCCGATCTTTATAGGAGTAAAGAATCCCCCACGACTGTGGAACTTGTCAACTTTATTGAGGATGTTGAATTACCTATACAAGGTGAAGAGGAAGCAAAGATCTTGAGAAGGGAGATAGAGCTTAGGGAGGCTAGAAGTGCTGTTAGGACCATGGCAAGGAACTAGACGCCGGGTACAGACAGGTACCCCATAGAATTCTATGCAACATAAATAGACCTGCTGGGACCCCAATTGGTAGCCTTATATAATCAGGCAAAACAGGAGATGAAACTTCTGGGAACCACTAGGGAGGCGTTGATCATTCCCCTATTAAAGCCAGGGAAGCAAGCATGGGACAAGATGGCATATCAACCTGTCAATGCTTAATCTTGATTATAAAATCCTGAGTCAGATATTGGCCACTCGATTATTACCATATATGACGAGTCTCATAGACTGGGACCAAGCTGGCTTCATACGACACACAACAACGCAACAAATGTACAAAGGCTGCTACAAGTGATGGGAGCGGACTCTTATTGTAAAGAGGAGGCTACTATCCGAACAATCAACATCGAATAGGCTTTTGATAGTCTTGAATGGCAATATTTATTTAGCGTGATGCAAGCCTTTTGGTTAGGACAGGAGTTTGTAGCATGGACTGCTCTGTTGTATAGAGACTCCACAGATCAGGTCTGGACAGGAAAACTTATCTCAGACAGATAAGAAGAACGAGACTGCTAATACCCTTATTTTTTGCGATGGCTATGGTGCCGCTAGCAGCCAAAGCTAGGACTGGAAATTGGTACAGCGGACTAAATATAGAGGGGCGCATTCACCACATGCCCTCTATGCAGATGATCTGACTTTGTTCCTCAGCAACACGGGAACAGACCTTGAGGGAGCCAAAGACCTGCTGTTGGCATTGGAGAGAGTAGCAGGCCTCAAGGTGAACTGGAATAAGTCCTGCCTATTTCCCATCATGCAGGGATGGGAAAAACCGCAAACGGCTGAGGAATTTTAATGGGAGGAGAGATGTAGCCCGTATCTTGGGGTGCGAATATACCATGACAGGGCAGATTTCTTAGAGGGAAATGTGGGAAAGGTCATAAGGGGGACAAAGGCCAATATTGACTTTTGGGGAACACTCCCCTTGACGTTAATGGGTAGGGCTTCCCTGCAACAGATGGTAACTCTCCCGTGGCTGTTATATGTGTTTGAGGTGTTGCAGATGTGGATCCCTGCGGAGACGTTTCAGCAGCTTTGGGCATTGGTGACAGAGTTCCTATGGGGTCCTGGCGGCGAGGGGTAGGCGACTCAGCGCAAGACACGAGAGCAACAACCTTAGCTACAGAGGCTTGACTCACCGATGTCCATCCCGCCAGGCACTGCTGTAACATTTAATTTAAGACCTTTAGGCATGGAACAATGTATAAGCAGGTACTTCCTTTCAAAACTGTTGTTGTAAGCACTGATACTTAGACAGATCAGTAATACTGTAGACAGCGAGCTTATAGGTCCTGATGAATCGCGGGTGAACATACCCAAAG
Source organism: Lissotriton helveticus (assembly GCF_964261635.1). NCBI lineage: Eukaryota > Metazoa > Chordata > Amphibia > Caudata > Salamandridae > Lissotriton > Lissotriton helveticus. Next base: position 1,700,882,287 of record NC_136063.1, on the reverse strand, counting down.
CGAGAAACATGTCGACCACTACCTTCACCTTCTAGTATAGTCTTGAGTACGGAATACATTACTTTCCAGAACTCCCAGACTAACTATTGTTTTTAGTTAGCGCACGGGACCACCCAAATAAAGTTCCTCTGGTACTCCTGCGTTATTTGATATTCACTTCCCGTCTACTCCCGTTCTGGCCCCTCACCCACACTTCACCCACGGGCAGTTGGATAAAAAGATCTCCGCCAAAGAGCCCCTCTTTGAGGTGTAGCCCGTTGGGTATTGCACCGCCCACCCAACGAGGAGCATTGCCCATGATGAAGCATGACACCTGCAAGGGTGTGTGAGGCCAATATATCCAACAAAATGGATACCCACTGGGTGGTTACCATTTAACCACCCTTACATATCCACATCCCCTGACCTGCACTTGCACCCCAGAAACAGCCCAGTCCTCTCTTTGGTAAACACAAATCTGAGGGCGAACACTGCGGTCTGGACCTTCCACTTTTCCCAAGTGGTAATTTTGCCCTCGTGATTTATGTAGATCTCCTCTCCCTCTTTTTGTATACAAAATGGGTGGCTAGCCAGCTTCGGGGTAGAGTGCAGCAGAGTGATGGGTGCTCTTCACCAGACCTCTTGACTAGAATAGTGTTGCAACTACCTGTGCCAGAAAGGGATATGTTGGTGGAACTGCAGCTGGCCCATAAGTGTTGGGTTCACAGCTTACAGCGGTGTAAAATGAGCCACTCATACGAACGTAGATACCTTTGACATATTGCATGGAACTACTGCATGGGGCAGATTGAAGGATGCTAGAGTTGTAGGAGGAGGCTTGAGTACTCACTATGAGGCGGTTATACGAAGATGGTATGTTGTTACTATTGATATATTTAGTGAGAAAAACGAGATACCTTGGGCGACTTCTTGCTTCATGCGGCCCTGGCAGGAGTAATCTGTAAACACTGAGGGAGCGGACTGACTGAACCTCCTTTAAATGAAGGATGTCAATATGTGGCATCGGCAGCAGGGACATTTAAAGTGGTTACCTGTTTATATAGAAGGCTATGTAACTGCAACAAATGATGGATGGAAATCCTGAATGATTCAGACATTCTCCCCAGTCAAAAGATCTGTGTTAAATCCATTGTTCATTTTCCCACTATGCCACCCCAGATTAGACCCAGCCATATGCAAATCAGTCTTGACCCCATGCCTTATGGGAACAGTCCAGACCAAACTGCTAAGCCATGTCCTCCCTGGACCGGAAACAAGCATCCTGGGACCAGTTTCAGGTTATGTCACCCTTCCTAATGAAGGATGAATGCTGAATGATTCAGACATTCTCCCCAGTCAGAAGATCTGGGTTAAGTCTAAATATCATTTCTCCTTTATCCATAGAGAATATCCTTTCCCCTATGGATAAATGTGTCAACTTTTTTGCATCAAACTCGGAAGCGAGTGCGTGGACATGTTATGTTGCAACTGTGCTTCCTATTTCCGAGGTGAACATAAATATTGTTCATTCTTAGAAAACTGCAGACAGGGAACAAAGATATTTCGTTTAGGTACTGGACGTTTTGGGTGTGAAGAATGATCATTCCATGATCACACTATGGATCCCAACCAATAGAATCATGCAAAACTGTGAAGAAGTTACTTTGTAGGCTGCAATTGTGAACATTTTGAGGTATAAAAACTTTGTGGGAAAAGTACATGTGCTGCTATTTTCCTTGCACTTCTTGGGCGTGACATGCTGTCAGTCCAAACTCTGACTATTCCAAACTGAACTCTCCTGATTTCCACTGCACTTCCTTGGTTGGGGAAGTTGAGCAGGCTAGTCCTTTTGGCTGACGGGTTAATTGTCACACTATTGCATGCTATGCATTAGTCCACCTTTGCGACGAGGTCTTGATAATCTACAACTGAATTTTGGTTCCTATTAGTTCTGAACTTGCATACTAAATTTGCAATGCATGTTTATTTTTTCTCCCTCTCCTCATGCCAGATATTTAATTTATGATATATTTTGCTTTAAACTGTGATTGTATTGTGATTTTACCTGTATTCAATTGAATAACCTTGTATTAAGACTTCTAATGTGTTGTTGTGTATTGACCATTCATCTTGCCCTGATAACTATACTGAGTTTTGTTTTTACTTATTGATGAATATTATTAACAAGGTACGGTTATTGATTATTGTAGTTAGATAGGCATTTCTTCATTAGAGGTCCTCATGAAGGAATGCCTTCCATCTCAAATTATCTGAGTCCCTATGAGCTCTTACAAAGATCTATCTGAGGACCTCATTATTTGTAAGTGCAAGTAGGGTTTCTATGGGCCCAAACTCTGTGTTGTTGAGAATTATATTACTGGAATTTGAGTTCATGGTATGGCGGGTATTTATGTCTGTGCCCAAAAAAATGTACACCTCTTCCGATGGATCACTAACGTTACTCCTTCATGAAGTTTTGAAACCAGGAATCTGTTTTCCGTGTCCTCCCTGTGTGCTGATATTTTGTTTTTACTACATTGCACTGACAGCATCATGTACATCTAGACTCACAAGACTCTTTTTTATCAATACCAAATACATCTATTTTAAGATGATCTACCCCCCTCAACCACTTGCATGGATTTAAAAACCTTTAGGGGCTTCTTTACATGCCCCTTGCGCCGCAGATGCGTCACTTTTAAAATTGAAAAAAGTGACGTTCCGGTGGCTCAAGGACCTTGTAAATAAGCCCCTTAGTATCAGGTTTAAATGGTAGCCTTTCTTAAAACCTGTAAGTGCTGAAGCTGATGATCAGCCATCAAACTTGTGCAGCACTGAAAATTCAACTGACTCAGGAAAATGCGGCGATATATGGAATAGCACAAGCATCCTCACCTGGAACTAAACTTATAAACCGTGTAGTAATCACCTTCCATAAATCCGAATAAATTCACTTACAAGCACATGAGGGTCTGCGGAGACACTAGCAAAAGCCTTGAGAAAAGGTCACCTCAGCTCACTGAGTTAACACACACTTCCTCTCTCCATGAGGAGTGATTACATGAATACTGATTCCTAAATTTCTTTGACCTTCAGTTAAATGCTTAGAACTTGAAATGCTATGTTATCACTACTGCCAGCCTCTTAATACAATAATACATCATATTCGTCACCAGTTAATATGAAGTTGAACAGCATCTGTTCAATCCCAAGAAATATTTTTTTTGACACTGTCAGGCAGCTTAAAAGTCAGAACCTTATAAAAGTTCAGTAATGCTGCAGCAGGACATTTTGCTCCGAGTACAATTACCTCACCGTGATATACGTGTTGGAACTGCGCGATTTGGTTTTTTTCTGATTACACCAGAGGAAAGCCTTCCCACAGTGATCAATATACTTGACATTGCAGACTGTAGGGGTTGCTAAACCACCTTCCTTTGATAGGGGTGGTTATCCATATTTATCTTGCATATTTATGGGTAAAACCAGACATTTATGGAATGTGTATTTGCAAAAGACAATAAATATGTCTAATAAAATTCAGCAGCTACCACTGATCAAGCCATCTAATGTGATGTATGAAGTGGAGATGAATAGCTTACTAGCAAAGCACACATGTGGCCAGCTCACATCTCCACTCTTTCCTGTAATGTTTATACTTTGAACAGCTCGCATAATCTCGCGAAGGAAAGAGCGAAAGAGGCCAGCACAAAACAACAAGCGCGTCTGGCGCAGGGGTTCACCCTCGGGTACCAGCTCAAACTTCATTCAGCATCCTCATTTTAAGGAAGGAAGTACCAGACACCCTGGTACTCCCCATCCTTATGCCCAGTGATACAATAACCACTTTGTTCAGTGTACTGTAGGTGACGGACATTTTACCGCCAAAGAGCACATGATTTCATCTTAACCTCCAGCTTCACATCCCACAGGGTCCAGACTTCACTCAACCAGACTCATTGGTGGTGGCACAGCTACCCAATTTCGGGAGACCTTTCTTTCACCATTTCTAACTTAGTTAATTCAGGGGAAAATACGCAGCTCTTTAACAAAAGACTTTTGGAAGCCAGACTGTTTAGAAAAAAAAATGAATAAAAAAAGAAAAGATGTATCTTTCTTTATTCCTAACATACAGCTGTGTGTAAATTGAATCTAACAATAATCATTTATTGTACTTGAAATTAGGAAGACATTTTTAAAAAACAAAGCGTGAGTTAAAAACAGCTAAATTGAAATCTGTTTATAAACGTTCTAAGTTTAATAAAGCTATGGTTGTCTGGCATATTTTCCATTTTATTCTTCTAATGGTTTCGAAATCATCTGCAATTTGAACATTAAAAGTTAAACACTGCCTTCTTACTATCTCTTTGAACTTAGAGCATGCACTTTAGTCGTGTTGACCAAAGCTGCCTATCTCCTGTCAGTGACTGAAATGCAATTTCCAGAAGCTGATCTCTTGAGGAAATGACTATGCAACAAGGTTTATTGGTTTAATTCCTCCTGAATTTATTTACGTTGTTATGTAATGTTGTGTTGTGTTATTTTATATTATGGTATGCTGTTTTAATTCGTAGAAATTAAACCAGTTAGCGGTTTTGGGTGTTGAGGAATGGACCTTTGCCCCTTAAGATCCACAGGCGGAAATGCATAGAGTCAAAACCTTGACAATCCCATACTCTTTAAGATTGAAACTTACATATTCAGGGGCTTATTTACGAGAGCCTTGCGCTGCCGGAGGGTAATTTTTTCTGATGCTCTGGTGTTGCAAACCTCCCAAGCAAATATATGAGGCCACGCAAAGCCACCTTGCATGGCTTTGCATGGCCTCATAGCTACAAAGTAAGACAGAGCAGCGCAAGTCACTGCGTTTCCTTACTCTGTGCCAGGGAGGTATTCCATGGGTGTTGCTGTGGGAAATCCCGGTTGTATGTTGGAACCCCAAATGCATTTATCCCTCATGCCTTTACAGCGATGTCACTACCCCGTCTGCGATGTTACCGTCCGTTACTTTACCTCACAAGTTGTTACAACGACTTGCTTTAGGGGGTACTAGACTTTGGAATAGTATTATTTACTATTCCAACTCCAGCCTACGCAACAGTAGGGAAGGTGTTAGACTTAAAATCATACACCAGTCTAACAAAGCACCCGCGCAGCGAGTCATTGTAACAACTTAAGGGTTTAAATAACGTGTGTTACGTTGCAGTCAGGGTAGTGGCTGCATTGGAAATGCTGGTCGTTATTGAGACTGCAGGGTATAGGATGCTTCCCAGTTTTTCAATGCAACACCCATAGATTTTGACAGTGCACCAGATTTACTTAATCACGTAAACCTGGTGCTGCACCAAAACCTTATGCCTCCCCGAGCAAGCACAAGGAGGAGAAATATTTTTATTTCTCATTGTTTTTACTTCTTTCCATGTGTGTTGTATTCTGCAGCACACGTGGGAAGAGGAAAATGCCTCTCAAGATTGTTTTTGTGCAGGAAGGTGTTCCTTCCTGCACAAAAATATTCCTGCATGCAACTCAGACACCCTAGCACCATGGTGCAGGGGGCCGTGCATTGGCGCTAGGCAGGAAATTGTGCCAAAGTGCAGGGGGAAAGAGAAGAATGCACCATATTTCATCAATACAGTACCTTCCTGCCTGTTCATATTGGTTTAGGGCAATGCAGCAAGAAAACATGTGGCACTGCCCTTCGCCGATTTCCTATAAATGAGGCCATTCTTACATTGACTGAGATTAGGTTAGTTTTATCAGATGGCACTGTAAATAATCTCTCCTGCCCATATTTATCATAAGATTGCATTGCCCTTGCGCTACACAGGGCTATCCTTAATTCAGATTTACCAAGCTACACAAGGCTACCTTGCTTAGCCCTACATTGCTTGGTAAATCTGGAGCAATGCAAGTCAGCTCAAGTCTCTGCCTTGCATTACTCTGCACAAAGAAGGTGTTATATGGGTAGAGTGGGTGTTCCCGCACATACACCCATGTATTATGGTGCATTCCCAAATTTACCAAGACAGGCAAACCTGGGAATGCGTCAAAATGCTGTGCTTTCCCGATAGGGGTACAAAAAGGAATAATATCTTTATGTCTCTGCCCTCTACCCCTTTCTATATGTGCTAAAAGTGGGAACACTTCTAACAATAGATGTGTGCAGGAAGGTGTCCCTTCCTGCACAATGTGGCAAGGGTGCCTGCATTGGTGCTAACCTGTGTAGCGTCTTTCCCAACTCAGCAACATGCAAACGACTACACCATACATGGAGCTCTGTGGTGCACATCTTTATTCTTTAGAGTGCCACTGTTAACTGTACAAACTGCTTTGTGAGCTTTATTAACCCGTTGCGTGCTCATGACGGCTCCACGCTGTCACAAGTCAAGTTTCAAGTTTAATTTTATTTGATTTGGAACTCCGAAGAGATCCACAAAAAGAAAGTACATAGTCACAAAATTACAGGTTATATAATAGAAGGACATAATTACAAAATACCATTTAACTGTGCAGAAAAACCACTGCGGATTTCATAATCATAATACCCTAGTTCATACCTTGCAAAGAGAGACCCGTCAATAAATATCTAAAAAACATTTTAAAAAGTTCAAAACGTTAAAACAGAACATCTCGTTGGGAGGGTTATTAAGAGCAAGTACAAAAGCATTGACGGTTAAAATACTCAATTTCAAACAAATGTGACGCAACCATTTACGTCGGGAAGGAAGCAAAGAGGGACATACAAATAATACATGTGTCAAACCTTGCATAGGGAAATTGCAGAAATTACAGGCTGCGGAAGTACCGTACCATTTGGCCAAAAGTATGTTTAAAGGAAGGAGATCCTGTCTTAGCAGGAACCAGAACCGCCGGACACCATGAGGTAGGTTCCAGGATATATAGGGTTGCCTGTATTTGATTGCACAAGATGAAATGAACGGAGTGACTCCTTTCCTTGTCACGATATACTCCCTATCTAAACAAAAACTAAGTTCCCACGAGGCCCGTTTCAGGACTGATTTCAATTGGCCCTGGGATAGTGAGAAAAGGGAGGTCTCATCTAATTTTAAAAGCGACACCGCCTTTCTAAAAATTTTTACAAGAAGGTAGAATTCATTAAAAGACCCCAATAATTCGTTTTTCATAAGACATCGTAGGGTCCCCACTTCCCCCTTGGCCAAACAGATAACCCATCGCACCAATCCCACCAGGCCCTGGGCCCAACTACTACGTACTTCAAACTCAAGTCTGAAGGCCGCTGCTGTACATGCGTTATTGGTAGTAGTTAGATATCGGAAAATCTTCCCCTCGGCCTGCTGCAAAAAAAAACCATTGCCCCAAATCCACTGTTTACTGTCTATAGAGTAGGGAGGACGGGATTGTTGCACGAAATACCTCCAACAGGTAGGAAAAATGTCGCCTCCCAGTGGCAGTGTACAGGGATAGTAAACTTTTGCCTTGGGCCACAGCCTTCCGCATATTATTATCAATATGGGGTTTCTCACTAGAATTACTAGTTATTATTTTCCCCAAAAATACATAACTATGTACAATTTCCAACATTTGTCCCCCAACAGTCCATTCAATTTTGGGTGTTTTTTTTTTCCTGCCAGCAATACACATTATTTTACTCTTAGAAATATTTATTTTAAGGAAATGAGATTCAGCAAATAAATGGAGGGCATGTAAGCGGTTATTTAAGCCCTTAGGGGTTAGATCCAATATTAAGATATCATCGGCGTAAAGTAAATTAGAAATCGCGGAGCCCCCTAACATAGGTGCTATTCCTTCACAGGAGGCAAGTGTCAAAGGAAGATTAGAAATATATAAAGAGAAGAGAATGGGGTCACAAGTCACGGGCGGCTTGTGCTCATGATAGCGTGGAGCCGTCTGTCAGGACTACCAAGGCACACTTACCTGTTTATCTTGATTTCTTAAGGTGCTTGGTAGTGTTTTGCAGAGACGCTATGGGTCAAACTCCCAGGAATCCTATCTGCAACCCGTGATTTTAAATATACACTGTAGGTTGATGATAGTAATTAGGAAGGAGGGCCAGATTTGAACGCTAATAAAGTTCTTGTAGTCGAACTGCGAAGCAACAAGAAATGCCCTTAGCAAAAAGAAGTCCTTAAAAGGTTTGTCTCCTACTACTTTCTCAGTTTTTAAAAGATTTTTTATATTATTCCTACCTGCGATCTACCGAATCAGGCTTCACATCCAGTTGTCGGCGTGAGTGAAGTCAGGCGTCTTTTTGAGGATGTTGTCAGATGGGGTGTTGTCCATCGTGTTGTCCAGATGAGGTGTTGTTCTTTATGTCATCCTTTTAGGAACACTGTAGGTTGTGTAGTACAATAGTACTTATCCTGGGAATCAAACAGCATGTTAGAATTAGTGGGTATTCCCTTTTAATCCTGGTTTAGAATTAACACTGCTCACATTTGTTTCAAACTTACGTCAAAAAACCTCTGTTTTTAATCTCCTCACGACCTTCAAATTCTAGAAAAGAATACAATTGGCAAACTATACACAAAACTCATTAACTTGGAAAGCTATCAATTATGGTAAAATGTCTCTTCAAACAATTAGCACTTTTTATGCACACACGTCCAAGGTTCTCAACTCCTTTTCTTTACTGTGAAAAGGATGCTCCAAAAATTGTTCTTTAACCAAATTTTTTCTTGCGGTGGGCGCTTTAAGAATTAAATAGGTGACTTAGCTCTGTTTTCTTTACTTTCTTATGGGTTGCATCTCTCTTGAAGGAACGAAGCTGAAGACTCTGGACGCCTGGATATCATAAGGTAAGTGAAGATCCCAAGCGCGATGTAAAAATCCCAAGCGCAATGTTGCCATGAAGAAATCTAGAAGGCTTAGCGCTTTCTAGTACTTGAGTGTGGCTTTGAATACCTCAGCCACACCCTACCACACCCAAGGACATCCGCCGAAACGTGCGCGTCCAAGCGTTCTTACGCTGTTGGAAGGAAACCGCACTGCGAGAGAAAGAGGCTTGTACGCAAGCGTCTGCATGCTTTCTCCCGTTTATGAACCATGACGGAGAAAGCATGCAATCGCGAGCATCTTTCTAAACCTCCACATTGCTCTACATTGCTACATGATTTATTTCACAAAAACCAAAGCTGAAGATGGTCTCAGGGGCTTTTTCGAAAACAGCCATTAGTAAAGCCAAAGTAAATTACACGATCTTTAACATATTATCAAGGTTGAATAACACATAATGAAACAATACAGTTTTCTACCACGTGATAAGTTTACACACCAAAACAAATTTGGAGTGCAGGATGCACGGGATAGGGGTGGGTTACAATGGGGGTTGTGGATCACCCCGACGTTCCATATAGCTAGGGCCCTTCCCAATTAGCGTGGGAGAAGGCTGGATTAGGTAGGTTCATGACACCGTCATGCTGCTGCGGTACCGCCCACGCAGGACTAATTCCCCACCTGTGCCAGCGAATTAGTGAGTGGGCGGGGTCATGACGGCTCCAAGCCGTCATGAGCACACGCCGCCCGTGACTCATGATGACGTGGAGCCATCATAAGTATGGGAGCGCCAAGTCCACCCTCTAGCCCCACCTTCGCTGCTCCTGAATTCGTGGGACAGGGAAGCGGTTAACCACACCCAGGCACGCCAAAACAATTACATCATTCTCCTATGGAGTCCATCAGAGACCAAAACGGACTTGCTATCCATATTTACAAGAACCTAAATCCGCACCTCTGTTAAAAAGAAAGTACAAATTTTACTTATATACATCACAATTTCCCAATGAGTCGATGAGGCGCATGAACCAGTGTTCCAGACCCAGTTGTGTGAGGTGGGGGAGCAGGGCCTACTTAGGGCACTGGGGATGCAGAGGTAAGGTTAGGAGTTGGGCTCTCTGGTCTCTTAGATGGGCAGGACTCATTTCTGACACCTTGGACTGATGAACGTCAGTGCAGGTGCTTGAAGTGTGATGAGTTTCTTGTGATAGACTTTTTGGGACGTTGAGGAGTCACAATATGTCCTTTACTCATCACAACCCTCAGAGGTTCAGTATCAAATGGAGCATCAGACTTGCATTTCTATTTTTGCTTGACCAGGACCGGGTCTCCTTACTTGAAAACCTGTTGCGAGCACATCAGTGTTTATCCGCATAGGTCTTCATTCAGGAATTGTGCATGGAATCACTTGTACAGATCTCATTAACATCTATCAACCTTTGAGTGGTCCAGTGCGGTAATTTTGATCCTATGGCTCTCTCAAACATCAAGTTGACAGGGCTTTCACCTATAATGGAATGGGGAGTTGATCTGTAATTAAGAAGGCCTGAAAATAGATCTGATTTTAGATAACTTCCTTCTAGTGCAGCACACTGAACTACTCTATTTAGGGTGCCCATGAAGTGTTCGACAACACCATTGGCCTGTGGCCAAAGTTTTGTACTCTTCTGATGTTTAACATTCATGTTAGTGAGAAAATATTTAAACTCTCACCTGTTCAACAGTGGGCCATTGTCAGACTTGAGAATGGGTGGGACAACCCATGTTACAAAAATCTCCTTTAATAATCCAATGACTTTGTCATGTGCAGTTGACAACTGGTCTTCTACAAGGGAAGATCACTAGCATTCATCAACAACTACCATGAGATGATGCCAATTGTTAAGGGGGCCAAAGAATTCAACTGCAGTCCTCTACCACACCTGCTTCGGGAGGTCAGACATAACTAATGAATGCTCTGTTGGTTTGGGAGCTAAGCAGTTGCAGAAATGACAGGCCTTTAGTTCTCTTTCAACTCTTCATCAAGGCGAGGAAACCACACTCAGTCTCAAAGAGCTTTGTTGACTCAGTGCCTCTAGTGGGCTAGTTCAATGCCTTTCTGTTGCTGACTCTCTGGAATGCCAATTCTAGAATCTCTCAACATAATGCATTCTTGAGCGACAGAGAGTTCCTTGCTCATATTTCTTAAACTTTAGTATTCAAAGTCATTTGAAAGAAGTTGAGCATGTTTCTTCAAGGATTGCTAGGCAGGAATGTCTTGAGAACTATAAGATCTCGATCTGTCTTTGCAGCAGCAAGCATTTATTCCGCTGACAGAGTTGCAGGTATGCTTGACTTAACTATGAAGTTAAAATAGTCCTCAGATGCTTTAGACATTGTACTGTGACACTGCAAAGACACTTGTGAAAAGTAATCAGCTGGATTTTGATCTTTCCCTGGCCTATGCACAATGCTATAATCATATTCTTGCAGCCGCAAACCCCACCTTTTGATTTGAAGGGGTATCTTGGGTATTCGATTCTCCAAAATGGTCAGCAATGCCTGGTGGTCAAGGTGTGAGACGAGGCACTGGAGACAGTTCATTTTACTTCTCTGCCGGCATGATGTTTATTGATGCACCACTGTCGATACTAAAAGGTATAGGACACCCATTCACCTTTAATGTGATCTTGAGGCAATGTCCCAAGAAAATGGTTGTTTTACTTGGCGCTCTGACTTGACTTGGACTTACCTCTCCATTAAATACATCCTATATGCTCAAGTCATTAACCAGTCAATATCATCATCGCACAGTCATCTTCTTCACTGTCACGCAACAATGGTGTTAAAGAACCTTTGGAAGATTCACTTAATGACAATTGATTTCATTTAGTTTCCACTAGCCTTAATTGGTGTCACCACTTGGTTTTGTGGGCATGGCTACATGGTAGCACCAAAGGAGTATGCAATTCCTGTAGGGTGGGGAAAGAAGAAGGTGGCTAGGTTGGTCAACACCCTTACTCAGTAGTGGAGTGTGGGTGTCCCCCAAATTGGGAAGCGGGGCCCTCACACACCCATTTGGGTGTCATGATTCATCATAGAGCTTGCTCCTCGTCAGGCCAGCGCACATGTGTGTGAGGGGGCCTAGTAGTGTAGATGTGAGGTGATGTGAGGAGAAATAAAATGATGCGAGGTGGTGCTCCAAAATGAATTTTAATCTGCGAGACCACTCGTCTCAATTAAAACCAGAATAGGGATACCGCCGATTATAATGATCAGAGGTTTCTATACCTGTGTAGTCGTGGTCAACATTTTCTTTCCCTATGTGTGTAAATCACTCCGCAATTCTTCAGGACCTAGCTTGATGCACTATCTACACAGGTTGTTGGTTATGGAAAATGAACCAATCACTCTGATGACCTTTCAATGAGGTAACTTAAAGATACAAATCGTGAGACCAACCTAATGAGATTAAAAAAAGGGAGAGAAAAACAATGGTGCCTGGATAAGGTATGCACATACAGTAATAATGCCCCATAATGAAATTAAAAACATGCCACAAACATGTGCGCAAGTGGTTAGTGCAACTCAGGAGGTGCATGGCCAGACAAACATAATAAGGAGACTTGTGGCATGTACAAAACATACTGGTGTCATTGGTGGTAACCAACCACCGTAGGAAGTGGCACAATGGAACTCACCCAAATCGTGTTCAAGTCACGCCTCATCAATAGTTAGGCAGAGCAACAATTGTTACTAAAAGTTAATGTCATGCTGGTTTTGAGGAGAGAAAGTGGAAGATAAAAACAAGATGGGTATAAGCAAGGATGGAAGGCTGCCCAAGGATGAGCATCCTGTCAAAGTGGCATATGTCTCTGGTGCCAAAGGGGGGAGGGGAAGAACAGCTGGAAAACAGGTGCTGGGAACCTACCCCTCACTCTGCCTCATTGGGAGGAAGCAAGGTGTGTGAAGCCAGTGGTTTAAGTAGCAGGGAAATGACCCGGAAGTGGAAGGTTGAGGGACATGCAGCGGCAACCGGCAGCAACCGGAACAGTCCCAGGATGACTCGGGTTTACATAACCCTTCTAAATTCACTCTTCATGCAGGCCAAATCCCCCACGAGATCCTCACTTTTGAGCAGGCGGTCCTTAAGGAGGCAACTAAAGTGAATAAGAAACCACCCTACGACAATCTCTCCAATGTTGAAATAACAGCAGTTAACACCCATGCTCATGACACCTCTATCACGATTAAACTAGCAGACAAGCGTGAGGCCACTGAAGCTGATGATTCCGATAGGGATTATAATAGAGAGTGTTTGGCACAACTATCCAATCGCCATTAATATGCCCCCATTGATCAAAACCTGACAGGGTTTTAACCACTCACATCACCTCCATGGAACATACTGCTCAGACTGAGGGATGGATCAGCAAGAAAGAGGCAGACTTTCGTTCCTGGTCAAGAAAGACACTAAGGTCCCTTACTACTACGTATTAACTAAGATCCATAAAAATCGGATGCCCCCACGCGGACGGCCAATTCTCTCCGGGATTGATTCTTTACTCAAACCCCTCTCCAGGTTCTGCGACCATTCCTCCAACAAGTGGTCCAGAAGACCCTATCATTCTTGCAGGATATCAGGGACGTCCTGAAAACTTATCAATACCATTGACACTGACCAGGAGATTCAACTACTAGTGACACTCCATGTGGAGTCCCTATACACAAACATTCTACAGGGGACTAAACTTGAGGTTGTGGAAGCAGCACTGAGGTCAGTTCATTGGGTCTCTCCCACACCAATCAGCTTCATTATGGAGTGTGCCTCCTTAGCACTGACCCAAAATTTCTTTCAATTCAAAAGGCTTCATCACCAAACTCATTGCACATCGATGGGGAGCACCTTCCCACTGAGCCTGGCCTGACTGCACGTGACAGACTATGAGGCAAGGTGCATTTTCAACATCTCCAACCCATTCGCCCAGATCATACCCCTATGGCCAAGGTACATGGACAACATCTTGGTATTCTGGAAGGGAAATGTAAAGACATGTAACGAGTTCTGTAGGTGGGTAAACACTCTCATCCTGTACGTATGCTTCACAAACACCATCTATGACACTCGTATTCCATTTCAGGACTTTGAGATAAAACTGCGGGATAGTAGCTTACACACCACGGTCCACAAAAAACCAACTGACCGTAACAGTTTTTTACTGTATGGGAGTCATCATCTAAAGGCTCTTAGGGACAGTTCCTGCACCTTAGGCGTAATTGCAGCACCACCTGGGATTATGACCACAACTCACACACAGCCTAATACAAAGGGATTTTCCGGTATATAGTATTAACACTGCCAGGGAGAGGGCCGGGAATAATAACATGGAGGCCGTAATCAAAAAAATACCCAAAACTGAGACAGATATTCTGACCTGTGTAATGACATTCACCCCACATTCAAACAGGATTAAACAAATCATCAGAAAGAACTGAGGTATCCTACAGACAGGGAACCTGGCACTGGCCCCTCTCAGGTTTGCGTTCAAAGGTACCAGCAACTTGAAGGATCTTTTGGTCCACAAACGTCCCGGCCCTGGTCCATGCCACAATAACCAACCAACTTTATGGGGTCTACCTCTAGTCACAGGTCACTCAGGGTGTGGCTCGTGTTCTGTGTGCCCTCGTCCTGAGAGAACCAAGGAACTTCAGGTATAGCCCAATTTTAGATGGGTCCAAAGGTCTCACACCAATCGCAACACCAACAATTGTATTTACACCATTACCTGCCCTTGTAAACAGAGGTACATTGGTATGACAACCAGGTCAGTGAAGGTCGGGATTATGGAGCACCAAAGCAACATACGCTTCAACAGACTAACTACCAAACCCTGTCAAAATGTCACAGAGAAGGGACATGCACCTGATAGATTGTGGTGGACAGTGATGGAGGCCCGCCCCAATCTAAGCAAAAAGGGTCTCTTCAGGAGAGAACGATACTGGATTTTCAGACTAACCTGTTACAGAGATGGGCTCAATGAGGATATTCTGTGGGGGGAGGTAAGTCATTAGAGCCTCCTCCCCCACTATCTACCTTCTTGATTCACACTGCATGCAGTTTATGTCACTGCCTGCAGATACTAGCCATCAGCAGTTGGGACTTAGTATCCCTGGAACACAGTCTACTTTGCCACAAAAACCAAGCCTGGCTTCATACAGCCCCTGTTGCCATGGCCATGTAGACTCCCTCCTTCACCTCTTACGTGTGATAACTATCATGACATCCCATCATGATTTATCACATGTAGAGGTGTCATTGTTTACATCCCAATGTCGGGACTTCACCCACTTGAAAGCATCCCACTGCGTGACCTGTGTGTCTCACTAAGATTGTCTGACCTCCGATAATGTCGGTCATTTGAGTATTTCCTTCACCCCTTTTTACACTGCCAATGGTGTTAGCCTCAAGATGTCCCACAAGGGTTGGCACACTTTAGCGCATGGACTTGCACATGTGACACATCCAATACAGTACCCAACTTTTGGATGCTATGCGCATTACATGTTATAAGATGGCCGCCATAGCTTTATAGATCTGTGGATGCCACATGCATTCTGTGGTATTGGTTGTATGTATAATGTTGTGCGCATGTCTTGTCTCGTGTATGTGTTAGCGTGTGTATGTGTGTGCGTGCGTGGAATGTATGGAATGTAGGAGTAGGGAATGTTGAGAGAGGAGAAGCAGGCTGGAGGAGAAGGGTGGAGGTTGTTGTTGTGTCGGTGCCGCTGTTATCTTGTACTTATCGAATAAAAGAAGAAGTGTGGAACCAGAACTGGTCTACGAGTCTCACTTGCAACATATGGCGACGAGCGGGATTTGAAAACCTCCAGCGGCACTGAGCACGATTCTGAAATTTAAAAAAAAAAAAAAAAAAAGCAGGAAAAGAAATAATTGCTGACGGCAAATCCATGGATTAATGAAGATTACCGGACCACCTCTCCTAGTGTTCAACCAGCGTTCAACCAGAGGAAGCCGTACTTAGTAAACTATTCCTGATTGTCCGGCAGCGCAGGATGCCGCCGTTGGTGAGCATTTTTCAAGGAAGCATCTTTCAAGCAGCCCGCGAGTAGCCATCTCGGAACGTTCCATGCGACCTGCAGTGTGACGTTGAACTTCCGTGGCGGCTCACGGATGCAGCTTTGAGCTTCCGTAGTGTCTATCGTCATCACGTCCGACGACACGACGTGGCAGCCATTTTGTTTGATAATCGTATCCTAGCAACGCTCTGTGTTCACCGAGTGCTGGATCCGACGCTGCTAGTTCTTCGTACGCCTAAACTGCTGGTGTTCTTCGTGAACTTACTCGAAGAAAGGACTTTAAGTAAGCATTCAATTATAAATCTGATGTTCACGACTATATCCATACTTTAATTTTATAACCAGCCAACTAAACGTTGACACTGAACTTTGGTGAACTTTTTGCCCAAGTTAATTTAATAACATCCACAATACTAAGTGAACATTGGTGAACTTTTTGCGCAAGCATCGGTCCTGTTGTCCTGATAATTGATTTACTCTACTGACCAAAATGTCTTCAATTCTTCCGCCACCCTTCTTCTTGGCAGAATCGGGTGAACCTCCCATAACATGGGATTTATGGCTCGACATGTTTGAAGCATATGTTGAGGTTTTAGCTGAGGAAGAATCTTCTCAAGAAAGAATGGTATCTCTACTTAAACACAGACTTGGCGCAGTAGGGTTAAGGGAGTTTAAAAATTTGCCTAAAATTGATAATGCTGGGGACATGGGTGTTTATCAATGCGCTGTCAAACAGATGCAAGAAAGATTTGGGAGGAAAATTAATGTGGTGATGGAGAGGTTTAAGTTTTATTCGAGGGCTCAGAAAGCGGATGAGTCAATTGATCAGTATGTTTCAGTGTTAAGGGGTTTGGCTGTTACGTGTGAATTTGAGACCATGACTTATGACCAAGTTTTACGTGACCAAATTCTTATGAAAACTAAGTCAAAAAAGATTCAAGAAAAGTTATGGTCATCAAGTAGCACTTCATTAAAAAATGCTATTGAAGTAGCTAGGGGTGTGGAGATTTCGGACCAGTGTATTCGTGAAGTCAGAAATGAGAAAAGTGATCTTGCATCTGGTTCAGTTAATGAGATAAATAAGGGTGATAAATCTAAACCTAAAAACGAGAATAAGTCATTTATGAACTATACAAATAAGAAAGGCAATGAGAAAAGTTATGAAAAAAGCAATGAGCAAAAGAAATTTTTGTGTTATAGGTGTGGGTCATCCAACCATTTAGCAAACTACAAGTGGTGTCCTGCACTTGAAAAAATTTGCACGAATTGTAAAAAGAAAGGCCATTTTACTAGAGTGTGCCACAATTTCAAGGCCAAAGTTAATTGCATTCAAGACGAGGATCATGATGACATAAATTACATCCAAGATGATGATGCCTTTCATGTTGTAGGTGAAATCTGCAGTGTACACGATGAATTGGTTAAGGTGAAGGGTAGAGTCAAAGAGCTACCATCTACCATTGTTAACATTGATGGTTTAGACGTTAAGATAATGGTAGACTCTTGTGCGTGGTACACCATCATGGGCATGGATCAATTTAAGTCACTTTGGCCGAACAGATCGTTATTGGTTCAGGATGTACACCCTGGGGGTTATACTGGACATAAGATACCCTTAGAAGGATTCATATTAGCCAAAATTAGTTTTGGACACAATTCATGTCATGGTAAAATATACATATCTAGCAAAGGTGCAACCATTTTGGGATGGCCGCACATGTTTGATTTGGGCATGAAAATTGATCCTCGTTTAGAATGCCCTGTTTATTCCATTCAGGATGATTGTCGTGAAATGAATGACTATTCATTTTTAAAGGAAAAATTTCCTGACGTTTTTTCCAATAGTATTGGCAAAATGATTGGATTTAAACATAAAATTGTTTTAAGGAAGGGCACATGTCCAGTAAAGCAGAAACTGAGAAATGTACCTATCAGTTATAGAGAAAAATTGGGTGAAATACTTAAAAAATTGTGCGAGGATGAAATTATTGAACCGGTTGAAAGCTCGGATTGGGTTTCGCCAGTCGTGATTTCTCTGAAATCCAATGGCGATTTGCGTCTATGTGTTGACCTAAGGTGTTTAAATGAAGCTATTTGGGTTGACACGTTTCCCCTTCCAAATTTGCAAGAACTTACATCTTCTGTTGGTGGATCTTCTTGGTTTTCCAAGATAGACTTAACAAGCGCTTATCACCAAATAGTTCTTGATGAGGATTCAACACATTGTACTGCTTTCATTACCACTGAAGGGATGTTTAGATATAAACGCATGCCATTCGGTCTTGCAAGCGCGTCTGCAGTATTTCAAAGAGAGATATGCAGGATCTTGCAAGGTATTAAAAATGCTAAGGTGTTTCAGGATGATATTTTAATATATGGGGGTGACAAGGAATGTCATGATGAAAGTTTGTATGCTGTTCTAGATGCTCTGAAGAACAGTGGACTAACCATCAAAAATGAGAAATGTGTGTTTGGGAAATCTGAAGTGGAATATTTAGGACACATTATATCCAAAGATGGTATTCGACCAAAAATTTGTCATGTTAATGCTATCTTAGCTGTTCCTGAACCTACAAATAAGGAGCAATTGATGTCATTCTTGGGGTTAACAGAATTTTATTCGCGTTTTATCGAAAATTACGCTGTGAAAGTTGAACCATTGAGACTCTTGCTAAAGAGGAATGCTGCATTTATATGGAGTGAGCATCAAAAAGTGTGTTTTGAAAAGTTGAAGAAAGAAATAGTTACTACACCATGTTTAAAACCATTTTTACCAAATGCTAAATGTATACTATCTGTGGATGCGTCTGGTCATGGTATTGGTGCAGTTTTTTCTCAATGCGTTAAGTCAGAAAAATGGGTAGTGGCATATGCTTCTCGCACGTTGACGAAATCGGAACGAAATTATTCCGTAATAGAGAAGGAATTGTTGGCGGCTTCATGGGCTGCTGAGAGATTTAGGATGTATGTTTGGGGAAAGAAATTTAAGATTTTTACCGATCACAAACCATTGGTTAACATCTTGAGACCTGAAGGAGGAAAGAATTTAACTCCTAGGTTAGCTCGTTTGGCTTCAAAACTACAGATGTTTAGTTTTGACATTGAGTACATTCCCGGTAAAGACAATGTGGTTGCTGATGGTCTTTCAAGATTACCAAATGTGGATTCAGTGGGAAGTGAAACAAATATGGATGGTGAAATAGCCTTTACCATCAAGGATGTATTTTTGATAAATGAAATGGGTACTGATAATATTGTTTCTGAGGCATCTTGGATGTGCGAGATGGACAAGGACATGGTTTTGAAGGAGATCAAAAAGTTCATAGTTGATGGGTGGCCAAGGGAATCCAACTTACGTGGTGAGAGTGCTGCGTTTTTAAAGATTAGAGAGGAGTTATGTATTGTTAATAATATTGTCCTAAGAGGTGACAGAATTGTGCCTCCTGTGGGGTTAAGAGAAAGTATTGTTGGGAAGAGTCACATGGGGCATGGTGGTATGTCCAGTACTAAAAGAAGGGTTAAGGAGTGGTTTTGGTGGCCAGGGGTTGATCCCATGGTAGATAGATTAGTGAGGGATTGCAAGATTTGTGGAGCTAGTGATAAGGTAGCAAAACCATTAAAGGTACCTTTAACTATGGTGGAATTACCCGAGTATCCATGGCAAAAGGTGGCAATTGATTTCATGGGTCCATTTTCAGCTATATCTGCAAAGGACTGTTACGCTATTGTGTTGGTCGATTAATATTCGAAATGGCCTGAGGTGAGAATGGTAAGTGGAATGACTACGGAGGTGGTCATTGAATTTTTAGAAGATGTGTTTTCAAGGGAAGGGGTTCCAGAAATATTAGTTTCGGATAATGGTCCTCAATTTGTATCGCAGAAGATGGAGGAATTCTTGATAATAATGGGTATTAAGCACATAAAATCATCTTTATATCATCCCGAAAGTAATGGTCAAGTTGAGCGCTTCAACAGGGTGGTTAAGGAAGTGATTGAATTGGCATTGAGCGCGGGCTTACCCTGGAGGAAGGCACTACTAGAAAGATTAACTGCATATCGAGTGACTCCGCATTCTGCCACAGGAAAAACACCTTTTGAGATTTTAAGGGGTAGGAAACCATTTACTGGGTTGGTTCCTTGGTGGTTGAGAAAAAGAAATGAGAGGATGCGGTGCAGTAACAAAGACATTGATAAAGAAGTTAGGTCTGAAGTCAAGAATTATCAGGATCGTA
The DNA here is from genome assembly GCF_964261635.1 of Lissotriton helveticus. Classification (NCBI taxonomy): domain Eukaryota; kingdom Metazoa; phylum Chordata; class Amphibia; order Caudata; family Salamandridae; genus Lissotriton; species Lissotriton helveticus. The sequence goes on along the minus strand of NC_136063.1, from coordinate 1,700,862,224 downwards.
GCCGGAGGTATCATGGAGGTAAATGTAATTGGCCTTTGGTGAGGATTGGTCAAATAGTTCGGGTAAAGAATCCTAGGATTGTGTTGAAGGGTGAAAGTGTATGGTCTAGACCCTTGAGAGTAGTGAAGGTGTTCAATGGTGCGGTAGAATTAGAAGATGGTAAGAGGTGGAATTTTCGACAATTGAGTTTTTGTAATGAGAGGGGTGGTGCGGTAGGTTCATTGTCTAGTTCTAATTCTGGTAGAGTTGATGAGGGGACATTGTCTAGTTCTAATTCTGGTAAAGTTGATGAGGGGACGTGTAGTGGATATATGTTAGGTGATGATTTTGGACTAAAGAAGGATGGGACGTCAACTAGTAGCATGATTGGTTGTGATGCTAGATATGATACTAGATGTGATACAGGAGGTGGTGTTAGAGACATCGTTAACGATGTTCCTTCTTGTTCTGATAGTGGCGTTAAGGATGGCAATTTACGTCGTGGCAATAGAACAAGGAAGTTGCCTGCCCGATTTTCTGATTTCAAATTAGGGTAGTTTTTGTGGTGGTGTCTTTAATTGTTGAGGAGGAGGGTGTGTGGTATTGGTTGTATGTATAATGTTGTGCGCATGTCTTGTCTCGTGTATGTGTTAGCGCGTGTATGTGTGTGCGTGCGTGGAATGTATGGAATGTAGGAGTAGGGAATGTTGAGAGAGGAGAAGCAGGCTGGAGGAGAAGGGTGGAGGTTGTTGTTGTGTCGGTGCCGCTGTTATCTTGTACTTATCGAATAAAAGAAGAAGTGTGGAACCAGAACTGGTCTACGAGTCTCACTTGCAACACATTCCATGTTCTAAGATGGCTGACACCATTTGAACCGGGAGCTTGTAGCTTCAACCACCTTCAAAGATGGTCGCTGCATGTCCCTCGACCTTCCACTTCCAGGTCATTTCTCTGCTACTTAAACCCACTGGCTTCACATACCTCGCTTCCTCCCAATGAGGCGGAGAGAGGGGTACATTCCCAGCACCTGTTTTCCAGGAAAACTGTAAGTGAGCAGTGCCTGCTGTTCTTCCCCTCCTCTCCCCCCTTTGGCACCAGAGAGCTATGCCACTTTGACCAGATGATCATCCGTGGGCAGCTTCCTTCCTTGCTTATACCCATCGTGTTTTTATCTTCCCCCTTTCTCTCCTCAAAACCAGCATGTTATTAACTTTTGTAACAATCGTTGCTCTGCCTAACTATTGATGAGGCTTGACTTGAACCCGAATTGGGTGTGTTCCATCGTGCCATTTCCTATGGTGGTTGGTTACCGCCAGCGAAACCACTATGTTTTGTAGATGCCACGTGTGCAACAAGTCTGCTTATTATGTTTGTCAGGGCATGCACCTCTTAAGTTGCACTAACCACTTGCACATGTGTTTGTGGCATGTTTTTAATTTAATTCTGGAGGCACTATTACTGCATGTGCATAACTTATTTATTTACCGTTGTTTTTCTCTCTCTGTTTTGATTCTCATTAGGTTGGTGCCATGATTTGGATTATTAAGTTACCTCATTGAAAGGTCATCAGATTGATTAGTTAATTTTCCATAACCAACCTCCCGTGTAGATAGTGCATCAAGATAGGTCCTGAAGAATTTCCGAGTGATTTACACACATAGGGCAAAAAAAATGTTGACAATGACTACACACATATAGACAACTCCGAACATTATAATTGGTGGTATCCCTATTCTGGTTTTAATTGAGATGAGTGGTCTCGCAGATTAAAATTCATTTTGGAGCACCACCTCACCTTATTTTATTTCTCCTCACATCACCCCACACCGACACCACTAGGCCCCTCACACGCACCTCACCTATACGGCTTGGGAAAACGATCCTTGACAAGGAGCCCCTCATAGGGTGCCCGTCAGGCATTGCAGCTCCGGCCTGACGAGGAGCAAGCCCTATGATGAATCATGACACCCAAATGGGTGTGTGAGGGCTCCACTTTCCAAATTGGGAGACACCCACACTCCACTACTGAGTAAGGGTGTTGACCAACCTAGCCTCCTTCTTCTTAACCCACCCTCCAGTAACTGCATACTCATTCAGTTGTACATTGTGTTTATTGAGGCCTGTATGCTGGACCTATATGCACAACTTCTGATGGAGCAAGGTTTCATACATAAAGAAACTTGCTTGTAATCAGTACTCTCAAAATACCATGTAATTTATTAATCAACATGTTTTATTTACTAATATTTGCATTACACAACATTTCTAGTAAGATGGTGAAGCTTGCATATGTGCTTTTACTAACAGTAACCCGAGTGTCCGAAAATGGCCGCAGAAAATGCGGTAACCTTTCTGCGCTTGCATCTACGTGGTGTGACGCATCTCTGCTTTGGTGGGAAATCTTTGCAGCTGTGCACTAGTGCCAAGATAGCCGCTTCATGTCTCACACATTAATGAACCTGCTACTGCTATAACTAAACTTTGTTCCTTCTACGTAACTATTAATGCTATAATTAAATTAAAGTCATGGGGTTAGAGTAGAAATGAGTGGTATACAGTGTATTAATTTATGTTTGTATTCTAATCTGTTTCTCTTTGATTTTATTATTAGCTCGTATTTGGGCCTGAGGGTGACATGAACAGCCATATTTAAACCCCTCTGTGCATGTGCTGGGAGCACTGAAAGACCTCAAGCAGTGGCATTGAAACAATGCCAAAGACTGTCTTATCCGCGATGCCCCTGGGCACCTCACCCCATCACTTGGGAAAGGAGGACAACTTGCAAAATTTTAAAATGTTGTATACTAAAATGAAATAAAATTGGTGGGTGGAATAAAGTCATGGGAAAATAAATTATGAGCGTGAACATTGATCAACTATACTGAATTGAAATGATCTCATCCTAGTATGGTGTGATGACCTCTCCTCGCCTTTCTGACCAATCAAATGAAGGGAACACATAGAATTTGCAACATTTAAGGGATGGTACACACACTGAAATGGTGTAACTAAGGTAGGCTTAAGTAGATGATTTGTCCCACTTGTCACAGACCTGTCACTGACCCAACGTATGCTGAAAGAGAATCGAGAGTAGAGGTGCTGGCGGAGCACTCTCTCAGAAGAATCGGGGTGTGCTGAGGGAGAAGTATCGATTACCCAGTCGGGGTACTACATTGCTGTAGAGAGGGGTGTGACGCTGACGTTCCACTAGTGGAGGTTTCCTGTTCTGATCAGCACCTGTCCTGTCCTATTGGCACATGATTAGTCGGGAGCCTTTCTCTTTGTCCCAGCCTGTGGCCAGGGTTGGTCTTCACACCATTCTATGTAAATATAATCCATGTGGTATGTCCTTGTGCTATTTCCCTTTCTCATCCTTTCCAGGAACCAATGTCTAAAGGTGTTCCTATATTTTCTTGCAGACTCTATGTCTTATTAATTATATTCTTACTTGTAATATTTCTGGTCACTCTGTTGTGGCATGTGACACTTCAAAATTTTGCACAGATAAAGGGCCAGATATAGGTAGCCTAATCGCTGCGGTAACGGCCGAAATTACCGAATTTCGTCCGTTACCGACTGGAATTAGGCTTTTCAGATGTAGGTGGGCAGATTGTAGGATTCGGTAATTTACCGAATCGGAAATTTAAGAAATCGGTAAATTACCGAATTTTTAAAATACTGATTCGGTAAATTACCAAATCCGTAATGTAGGAAGAGTGCTTCTTACATTTAAGGATTCGTTATTTACCACCAACTATAAGTTGGTGGTAAATAACGAAATCCTTTTAAAAAGCAATTTTTTGCTTTTTATTCAGTGCCATGTGGCAGACATACATGCCCTTAGGGCATGTATGTGTGCCACATGTGCACCCATTCACTATTCAGGGGTACAACAGGGTGTCAATGTGACACCCTGCCACCCTTGAAAGGGTTCTCCCTGTTACCGATTCGGTATTTACCGAATCGGTATTTACCGAATCCGTAATTCCCATTCATTTCTATGGGCCTCTAGGCCCATATGAATGAATGGGAATTACTGAATCGGTAAATACCGAATAGGTAAATACCGATTCTTAATTACCGAATATTAACGATTCGGTAATTTTTACCAAAAAATTATCTACATCCCATTTACCTATTCTTAAATACAGAATCGGTAAAATTCGGTATTTAAGAATAGGTAAATTGAGATTACCTACATCTGGCCCAAAGTGTTTAAAACTTCTCCCGAGTCTGTGGTTATTACAGGAGATGTAACTTATTAAATTGCTACCTATTATGCTAACTCACTTTTCGATCCCTAGGACTTATAGCATAGGTGACAAAAGTTGGTAAGTCCTGGTGTATAGGTATAAGTTCTGAAAATAAAAAAATCTGATAGGCAGAAAGTAGAAGCAGGATTATCAGTTCAAATGTGTGAATGTTTATGGGCCCAGGTGAGCATGATTAATTGAGCTGGTAATCCCACGCGCCATCAGTATTTATTCTGGTAGCAGAGGATGGTTAGGGTTTAGTTAAAGATAGGTAGTTAGTTACATATTGATTATTGATTTTTTAAATTGATTTTATGTATTAACCAAAACACCCATTTGTATTGTTATTCATTTGTCTGGAGGACCCCGGGGATATTGAATAGCGGGTCGTAAATAGAAACCACTCTGCAGTGAGGTTACTTGTCTGATGAAGTAAGTGCAGATAGTTAGGTAGAACTTGAAGCACTGGTTAGGGATTATTATTTCTTCTGGTGTAAAAGTGAGACTAAGTGATAGCAAAGAGTTTCGCTGGTGAAACTTTGGCCTTGTATCACCTAGAAAGGGTACGTCTGAAGGAGTAACAGGTTCTTTGATGCTTGAGTGAAGAGTAAGCAGAAGAGGGTTTTACTCGCAGTGTGTGAAGAGTAAGCGGAAGGGTTTTACTCACAGCAAATGAAACTATCTTTTCTTTGAATTTAGTCAATCCGACACAGTAGTGAATGTTTCTATGTTGTTAATTAATGAAATGTGCGTTTAAATTGTGAAATTAAGTGATTGTATTACCTTGAAAAGTAGGGAGTCAGTCGCCGGTGTTGCACTGATGTCATAGAGAGCCGCGCTGGGATTGGTAGTAACAGCGGGTGTATAGTCGTGAGAAAATTGTAAAGGAGGGGTGAGTGCAGGGAGGGAAAGCTCAAATTATAGAAAAGTCACGCAAGCGTTGGTTAACGTAGCTTGTAAGCCAAGTATTAATTGGTCCTTGAAAATAAGAGACACGCTTGTATTGTAGAAATGTTTCTGCAAAGTAAACAAATTAATACTATTGTAATATTTGAGAATTCTCAGTAAATAAGACAGTGGTAATTAAATGCAGCATTTAGATCCAGCAATTGTAGGAAATCGTCCAGATAGAAAATATTTAGGTTTTGCCCGCAAACAAAGTATTAGAGGAAGACCATATAACATGTACGGAGAAAAAAAAAATTTCTTTTATGCAAAAAATCAAGAATTACTTTAAAAAAGATAAACCAGTAAAAACGAGGGAAAGAATTATTATTTCACCACCTAAAATGCCTGCATCATACATGATGACAGAAAGAGGCTACCACACTTGTGTATGGTTAGAAAATTGGATAGAGTACACAAAGGAACATTGTATATTAGCATTTCCTGAACATGGTACATTTAATGGTAGAATATTGCCGGACTTGCATGAATGAGTTAGACCCCAGACCAAGATTAACGCAGTATGAAGCTTTAGAAGAGCGGGAGACAAAAGCTTTTGAGCGAGATAGTTCTCAAAGTGACAGAAACTTTAGCAGATTTTATCCTAGATTTCCAAAAGAGACTGGAGATAAGCAAATGAAACAATCGAAACAGTCTATGCGAGTGGAAGAATTATATCCTGTCTTTACCACTGAAGAACCAACTGGAAGTAAAAGTACTGAGAAAACAAAATATTTAATGACTGGTGGTGGTGCCTCAGATGATGATTCTTTAGAGCATTTATTAATGAAAAATCTGCCACCTTATCTAGAAGAGACTAAGAGAGCTATCCCTAGTACTCCGTTTTTACAACCCCCTTAGTTACGCAGATTATACATGAAACCTCATTGGAAAAAGTACGACAAGAAAGGGAAAAAGAAGCAATAAATAAACAACATAGTGAATTAATACAGAAAATAACCAATTGAATACAAGTCCTGAAGCCCTGACAATACCAGTAACTATAGGTCCTGTAGTTCCTTTATATGGAGATAAGCAACCCAGTCCTAAAACTCCCGTTCTGACTACACCCATAATACAGCCCAGGAAAGAAAATATAATAGTTGATGATCAAGCAAGTGAATGTGATTCAGTAATTTCTTTGATGGACTTACCCATATGAGAACCAGTGGGTGACTCGCACAGGAAAATTACTCCTGGATGCTCAAAGGAAGTACAGATTGAGACATCCTCAGGAACAAGAAGTGCAACTGTTGTGAGCCCTGACGAGTTAGAAAGATGGACCCGAGACATAGAAAAGCCAAAAACACAGCCAAAGGTATTGGACATATTCAAATTAAGAGTAGAATTAGAAGAAATGGTAGCTGAAAATGTAGGATTGGAAAGGTGAAATTCCTTTAATGAAGAAGAATGTTTGTTTCACTGCAGAAGTAATACTTCAAATATGAAAATATACCATAAAGAATTATTGAATTTGGCTTCTGAAATGGGAATTGATATTGGTAAATCAAAGGTATTACAGAAAGCATATAGAGCTGAATTTTCTGATAAAGACTTAGAGAATATGAATGTGTCAGGACGAAAATTGCAGATAAAAGAATTATTGTCGTTGTTGCAAAAATTGGGGGATTTAGATAAATGTAAAGCCAGATGGACAATGAAAAAAGAAGAAGCTCAGGGAGAGGAGTTGGCCTAACGGCTAGGGCGTTCGACCTCGGACCTGGGGATCTGGGTTCGAGTCTCGGTAATGACGCCAAAACCTCCTGTGATTCTGGGCAAATCACTTAATCTCCCCGTGCCTAAAAAGAATGTGTGTCCTTCCTCATGTAACGTAACTGGTGCTATGTAAAGCGCTCTGATACCTGATTCGGTTCGGGTCTAGTTCGCGCTATATATATAAAAAAAAAAACTGCAACTAGAAATGTATCAGAGTATTTACTGAAAGAAACAGACACGGCTGAAAGGTTGTGTCCAATGAGAGAAGTTCCAGGAGAAGGTTATGTGCATGTCCCCGACAGGATATTCTATCATTTACTAATGACTTCCCAAAACTTAGAGAAAAACCTGTAGAATGGTACCGGCACGTTGAAAGGTTTGTGAAAGTTTCGAAGGCATTGTTGAAAGATTTAGATGGTTTATTTGATGTAGTTGTTCCAGCTGATTTATGGACCGAGTGCAAAATTACAGTAGATTGGCCAAATGATGAATACCCTAGAGATCCAAAGACAGGAGCCCCGTCAGAAGAGGTAATGAAAAAGTATAATCAAGTAATAACCTACTTAAAGGGAAAGATACCTCTGAAAGAAACAGATTGGGCAAAAATAGACAGAACCACCCAAAATAAAGATTAATCTGTACATGCATATTATGAACGCCTATTGCAGGTATTTAAACAATACAGTGGGTTAGAAAACACTGATAATAAAGACATGACACATTTGTTATATCGTTTTGTGTCCGGACTAAAACCAGAAATCTCCCAAATGATTAAAGAACATAAATTATGTTGGCAAGTGAAGCCTGTTGACGAGATTCTCAAGTATGCAAAATACTGTGAGGATAAAATTGATAATAAGCGAAAGAAATTAGAGGAAAAGGTAATGTGGGCTCAAGTAAAAATGGCAGAACAGCAGGAACTTCAGTTAAGTCAGCAAGCAAATAAACAGAAAAGGGGGGAAGGTCATGGTGAAGGGGGAAAGCCCAGAGGCAAAACGAGTAAAGAAGAAGCAAAGAAAAAGTTCCCTTGTCATGGGAGCGGAAAATGGGGGCATTGGAGAAACAAATGTAAATTAATACAGAATAATATTGTCCAAAATCAAAATTTAAATCCACAGATGCAGAATGAGGTGTCAATGAGACAGATGCAACAAGTAATACAGAATCAGTTACCTCCTGCCCCTATGCCTGATTTTGTGAGTCAACCCAAATACATTGTAGGCACCGGATTTCGGGAGGGAAGTGGTAAGAAAAATACGGCAACACCACAGTTTCTTTTGCAGGACACATTTTTTGAAACCGAGTCCTACTGACGGTGCCTGAGAGGGGGGTAAGAGGAATGCATACTTGGCGCATCCTTATAGGTAGATGAGTCAGGTCCTTACATTGAGGGAAAAGTGGAAGGAAATGATGTTACCTTTTTGTTGGACACTGGTGTTACCCGTTTTATTGTGAGAACAGCAGACATCCCAAACCTACCCCTCTAGGGAGAAGTGATCCAAGTAGTGGGCATTTCTTATAAACAAATTAGGACCCCTGTCATAGAACCAATGGAAGTGTGTATAGGTAATTTTAAAGAGATACACAAATTTGTTGTGTGCTACTCTAGCCCTGTAAACTTGCTAGGAAGGGATCTACTATGCAAGATGACCGGCACAATCTTTTGACTACCAAATGATGTTGAAATTCAGACTCCAGATGAAGACGGAGTGTACAAAATTATGTAAGCTAAACAAGAAACAGAAGTGAAAACGATGTCCCCAGGAGACTTACGAGAAGAGCTTCAAACCTTTGTAAATCATGAAGTGTAGGATTTTTCTGGAAAAGAAGTAGGTTTAATGGCAAATGTCTATCCCATGAAAGTGACAGTGAAAGAAGGTGCAGATTACCCAAATATTCGACAGTACAAAATGAGTCCAGAAATAAAAGCAGGTGTCACCAAAGAAATAAAGCGTTTGGTTGAACAAGGCATTTTAGAAGAAATAATGAGCAGTCCTTGTAATTTGCCTATAATTGGAATAAAGAAACCAAACAGGAAGTATAGGGTGGTCCAAGACCTTCGAAAGATAAATAAAATTATTGTCCCATGTTGCACAGTAGTACCAAATCCACCAGTGATTCTGTTTTGAATACCATTGAGAGCAGGATGGTTCACTGTAATTGATTTATGCCATGCCTTCTTTTCCATTTCATTGCATCCAGACAGCAATTTTTTACTTTCGTTCAAATTTGATGAGCATGTTTACGTCTGGAATTGTGTTCCACACGGGTAAACGGAAACTCCATCAATCTTTATTCAGATTTTGAAAAAGTGCCTTGAATCAATGGTGCTGTCTGGACAGTCTGTTTTGGTGCAGTATATTGATGATCTATTGATAGAATCGCGATCCAAAAATGACTGCATGATGGATTCCATTGCATTATTGAACCATTTTGCAAAAGTTGGACATAAGGTGTCCCCTGAAAAATTGCAATATTGTACAACCTCAGTCAAATATCTGGGACACCAGATAGAAAGAGTGGTCAGAAGAGTGACTTCAGAAAGAATCAAAATAATTAAAAACATGAAACTACCCCAAACTCAGAAAGAAATTAGAATGTTTCTCAGAGTTGTAGGATATTGCAGGCAGAATTGTGGGATTTGCAGTGCTAGCTAAACTAGAATAAGAACTTATACAACCATCCACTCACTTGCTATGTACTTCAGTAAACCTCTAGAAATTAGCCTTGCAAGCATGTCCTTACCCAGGGTCTAGGTATGTACTTTCCCTACAGTCATGCAAGCATGCAGCCTGCACCTATGCAGTCATGTAATAACCTACACACTACCCTTGTAGTCGTAGAATCACCCAGGCCCTTCTCTTGCATTCATCTATTCACCTAGGCAGTACTCAATGACTCATCGATCCCTTCAGGTGCTATTTATACACTTATTCATGCAGTCAATGTGTATTGCACTCAGGGAATTAGCTAGCCACTATCCATCTTCTCCCGCAAAAATCCACTGACTAACCTTGCTCTGATACAATCACCCAAGCACTACCCACTGAGTTTTGGAACCACTCAGGCAGATGTAGTACATGTCTCAGTTCCTAGGTTTTGCTATATTTCAGAAATATTGTATATATATTTTCCTTTAGTTATCATGATAATTTGGAAAGGTAAACACATATGTATGTGTGCTTTTGACAATATGGGGACACGTATAGTTGAGTCATGTAATGATGTGCAGCTTTATATTTGGTTAGGCTCAAATGTCATGCTCTTACAAAAACACCCAAGTACTCACCATGCAGTCTTACAATGATACAGACAAGACATATGCAGTGCTCTAATCACTCAGCCATTGCTGTTGCACGGATGCAATCATTTAGGCACTATCTATGCAGTTAAACAATCACTAAGGTATAACCCATGCAGTTATATAATCACCCACGCACTACTCTTGCCTTGCCTGTTTCTGCACCTTTTGTGTGTATTTGACAACCTCTGTTGTTTCTTTCTGCAGTTGTGATCCTGTTTCTGTTCCCCATCTGCCTTTTTATGTAACCCTCTTGTATCATTCTGCACATCTCCTACCCCTTTGCTACACTCCTGTTGTCTCTTTTTACAGTTCAGTTGTTTTTTTTTGCACCTTTTTGCTTCGTTCTGCACTTCTCTTGCCTTTTTATGTAGCCATCTTTCCTATGATGGTTCTTTCTGCACTGCTTTGTCTTCGTCCTGCACCTTTGTTTTACATTTCTTCATCCCTCTTCCCTTTTGTTGCACCCTTCTTTTCTCTTTCTGCACCTCTCTTGCTTTATTCTGCCTTTTTGTTTCCTCTTTCTGTACCTCTTTTGCATGTGACAAAAAAGAAAAAGTATTGCGGTAAGAGAACAAAAGAATTTATTAAAAGACTTTCAAGGACTGGAAAGGGTTTTGACAATACAGAAAATATAAAGAATAATTCTAGAACGAAGAAGAATGGCACGAAAAAAGAACAAATTAATGGCAAATCACGTTCTGATAAAACAATCTATGTTGAAAGAAGGATAAAACAATATCATAATATAAGGAAACGTATGTATAAAAGTAGAGTACTACAAAATGTATTGAAACATGGCAAGAAATATAAAAGAAGGTCTGCATTTTATAAAAAGAAAAAACAGATTGAAAGTATAGTCGAAAAGGCTTTTCAATTAAAAAGAAGATTGTTCATTTTAGTTTTAAACGGAATTCAAACATTAGATACACCAATGCATTCTATGAAGGACAAAAGTAATTTTTGTAAAACAACTTGGGTGAATGGAAGCACACTTCTGGTTCAGAACCTTTTTTTATGAAGAGAGCTATTTTCAAAACAATACATTAGTTCACGCAGTTGATACCAGTGGTCGTGCTTATGAAGTGAAGAATGGTTGTGCAATTGAAAAAGAAAAGATGGTTCCTAGAATTGTGGAAGAAGTGATAACTGAAGAAGGGAGACGTTCTAAAACCCCAGTGTATACATGGGATTGTATTAGTATTTGTAGTATACGACAGGAGTCTTTTGATGTTTTACGAAATTTCTTACGAGAGTATACTAAAAAAAGTATTAAACAAAAGATTAAGATGTTGCAAGGACTATATTCTTGTAAAGTGAGAAAAAATACTGGTTTGCAAGGTCATTCTATGGTTTGTCTTTCTAGAAAAGCGTGTCAAAGTGTTTTTCATAATTTGAGAATGTTAGCAGTACATCACTCTGCAATGCGAAAGTTAATAAGAAGATTGTCCTATGTAAAAAGTCCTGCAATATTTTTACGTGACATAAACACTGCTCTATTGTATGGGTCAGTATCAGAAGCAAAAAAAGTTGGTGATGATATTGAGTTTTGTTTCTTTCGTCCTGAAGAGGAGTTTAGAGAAAGTGAAAGTTTAATAAGTATAGGTGTTGAAGAAGAGGAGGAAGATAGTAGTACTGAGTAGTTTGTAGAAGAAATTACAAAGTTTAAGGTAATTTGTTGTGAAACACCAAACTATGGGGCTCATTAGGATGGCGGACGGACCTGCGTCCGTCCGCCACCCTAGAGGAGAAGGGACCGTCCGCAGGGGGAGCGGCGGTCCCTCCAGTGCAATTAGGATGTGACCGCCAGCCTGGCGGTCACATCCTCAATATTTAACATTGCGGCGGGTGCTGCTTGAAGCAGCACCCGTCGCAAGGTTAAATATGCATGCTTAGCATTTGCATGCACAAAGCGGCAGGCACCGCGCGGTGCTTGCCGCTTCGTGCACACAAATGCAGGGGGGTACCATAGGTACCCCCCATGTGCACCCCCCACCCCCCCCACTCACCCTGGGGGCCCGCAACGGGCCCCCAAAAAATGTCACCGTATGCCTTTCCACAGCGGAGAATCCGCCGCGGAAAGGCATATGTTTTTCGCCATCCTAATATGGCTGGCGGTGTCTGATAGACACCGCCAGCCATGTTAGAGCTTTTCCGCCGCGGTCAGAAGGCGACCGCGGCGGAAAAGCTGCGGACCGATTTTGAGACCCACCGCCATCCTAATTTGGCGGTGGGTCTTTTGTGCCTCCCCAGCGGTTTTCCCGCATCTTCCAGGCCGGCGGTGGCTTCTGCCGGCCCGGAGGATGCGGGAAAATCGCGATCCTAATCGGCCCCTATGTTTGTATTTGTTGTCGACGTACTCACTATAGAAATCAAACTAGGAATGTTGATCTGTATTTAAAAAGTGAAAATGAGAACAATGATAAGTGGAAGGAATTTGGACCATATTTGTTGGTGGAAGATTGCTTTGAGTTGGGTAGTGATCAACGTATTTGTAAATATTGTTATAGCAAATTAGAAGATAACAAAATGCCAGATAGGGCTGTACATATTAACCTTGAGTTGGAAGCTATACCTTCAGAACTGGTAGATTTAAATACGTATATGTCCATTCTTATTCAGTCTGTGAACCCGTTTCAGGCTAGTGTTCGTATGGAGCCTAAAACCGGTAAGTTGCCTCCCACTGACTTACAAAGAGGATTAAAAGGAACAGTTGTATATTTACCTTAAGATTTCAAGAAAAATATTGAAACTATTGGTGTAGAGAGAGAAGAAACTAAACCTGTAGTTATTCTAGTTAATGGTGTTCCAACAAAGAGCCTGAAGGTATGGCTAGAGTTAGTAGATGTCACCAAAGTTCAAAATGCTACGTTATATCTCATAAAAAACAATCTTTATTGCAAAAATGTACATCTGGAAGAAGTAATAGTTTTAGGAGATTATAGTGAAACTTCAAAAGGCAAAATTGAAAAAGTGGACATCTCCAGGAGTGAAGAAATTTATGAACAATATAGTGTATATCCTTTACGTTCAAAGGAAGTGATTGGAAATGCTGTTGAATTATTCCAAGTGAAGAAAGTGAAGGGAACTCCTATGAGTGTTTGGGAAAGAAGTTTAGAAGCCTGCTGTTTTCCACGGCTCTTCCCCACTGGAAAAGGTTGACGATATGATGAACGACACGTGCAGATTCTAGCATCAGAATATTGTACAACAAGATTGTACTCAGAAGATCCAAAATTTCATGTATATTTCATCTTCTCTTTGAAAGTGACTTGTCTGGAGTTTCATATGCACTGAACCATGTATTAAAAACAGGAGTTCATCTTCAACGTGTTTCTGCAAAGGAATTCATGGACAAAGTACAACAGAGAGACGCTCATTTAGAATCTCAATTGATTAATTTGATGGCGTGTCTACGTGGTACTAATGCGTATTGGTATCATTGTCACGGAGAACTTAAATGTATGTTAAGGAACTTAGGAAACCCTACATGGTTTGTTACGCTAAGCTGTGCTGAATACGTATGGGACGATTTACTTGAATTTCTTCGAGAAGCAAATTCAAATATTAAAAACATTGAATTCAAGACATCTGGAGAACTGTGTTCCTTGGATCCTGTAAATGTGTGCAGATATTTTAAGCATAGGTTTCAAACTATGATGTCTTTTATCTGCAATAAAAACAACCCTCCTCCTGGAGAAGTTATTGATTTCTTTTGGAGAAAAGAGTACCAAGTTTGAGGTGCTCTTCATATATATATGCTTTTTTGGATTAAGAATGCACCTACATTTTGGAACTGATTCTGATGAGACTGTTTTATCTTTCAGCGAAGACTATGTTACATATGGTATTCCAAAAACAGGAGAAGAAAATACCTTAAGACAACAAGTTTTACGTTTTCAAACACATCGATGTGGGAAATATTGTCAATGGAAATACAAGTCAAAGGAAGGATTTCATACAAAATTTCATGTTGGATTCCCACGTCCAGTAATTTCCAAAGGAAAAGTCAACAGTTTCATGTCAGCAGTGAGGCATACTATAACTCGAAAATCTTCGAAAAATACTTACAATATAAAAAGAAGTGAACATTCAAAGTATAATATTTATTACAATCCAGTAATTTTGACGATGTGGAATGCAAATATGGATATCCAGTATGTTGCAGATAATTTGATTGCTGTTGCTCTCTATGTTACGTCATACATAACAAAATCTGAAAAGACGGAGTTGAAAGAAATGCGGGAAGAAATTTCACAAGAGAAGACTCTTAGTAACAAGTTGTACAGCTTTAGTTTGAAGATGCTTTCCCATTGAGAGATTGGATCCTATGAATATTCGGATCGGTTGACATCTGCAAGTTTAAATTCAAAGTCAAGAGGAATCATTTGGGTAAGTCTAGGTCTTGCTGCATTACGAAATCGAGTATTGAAATCTGTACAAGAAATTCTGGTTCACTTAATACTTATCATTAAATGAACCGGAATGTACAGATATTGTTACAACAAACATGTTGGATACGTACTATCCTGAAAGAAGTCAACATCTTGAAAAGATATGTCTTTATGAAGTACTGCAACATTACTGCATTAAAGAGAAATATTACAGAAAATTTAAATGAAGAAAAATATGCAGTCATTGGTTGTGATGGATGTTTGGTGAAACATACCAAAGGAAGTTTCATTAAACACAGGAAACTCAGTTGCGATAGTCCAGATAAAAAGGAATTTTTCTATGTAGCACTTCTGCAACACTTCCTTGGCATACTGAAATGAAATTACTTGGAGATTTTCAGTGCTACGAAGGTTCTTTTAATGCATGTAAAGATAACATTGAATGCACAGTTGTTTCAAATTATCTGTTGAATGAAGAGATTGAACAAGAAACTACTATTGCAGCTGAAATTGCTAGAGACAGTTTTCAAGATAGTCAAAAGAGCAACCAATTCTTGAAAATTCAGCAGAAATAGCCATGAGTGAAGTAGAAACAGCAATGCATCAAGCTCAACATGATATTATGGAGTTGGGAAACTTGGAAGAACAACTAAATATTGAACAGAAATAAATATATATGCAAATTACACAACAGACAGACCATGGTTTACTACATGAAAAGAATGCAATTGCACATAATTTAAACCTATTTAAATGTATATCAAATCAAATCAAATAAACTTTATTCAAATGTATATCAGTGGTCAAGCAGGTACAGGAAAACGTTTTTAATTAAAGTTTTCACCAGTTATCTACATAAAACCACTAAATAACATGTATCTTGTGTTGTAACTGATCCAACTGGGTTAGCAGCACACAACATTAAAGGAATTGTGTTACATCGTTTACTGATGCTACCAGTTGAACATGAAAACAAGTTGGAATATCACAAGCTATCCGGAGAAGCTTGTTCTGAAGTTTCAAAAGTACTAAAGAAAATGAAACTTGGTGAGCATTGTCTCAAAGTTAATGCCTGCCTTTGTACATTTAAGAATGCAGCAGATTTTGAAAACAGATTATGATGTCTTATTTGGAGGAAAGCATGTGAATGTATTCTGCGACCTACTGCAACTCACTCCTGTAAAATGGCAACCGATTTTTAAAACACTTACGGATGAAGACATCAGGAAATCTTTGGGAAGTATTGGAAATGTCAACATTTGGTATAATTTGAATACAAAGAACTTATTAAGAATATGAGATAAGCAAGTGATGAAGATTATGGAAGCATTCTTCAAGATATAAGAATTGGTGTATTGACAAAAATTGGTAAAGAAGCTTTGCAAAGTCGGCTACTTACAAACGTGTTTCCAAATGAAAATGTTGCTCTGGAAATAATATACATAAAAATTGGAGAAAATAATCTATATTTTGCCATATGCCAACTCTGCAAGAATGTTCTACATTCAATCAAGAACTTGTGAAGCTGGAAAACCAACAAATAATGAAAATGGAAGCCATTGATGAAATAGAATCTGAATAAATTACTATTCTTTTGTCAGAAAAACCAAAATCAAAATTGTATCCTTTGAAAAAATCTATATCTAAGACTGCTGGTTTAGAAAAGAATGTATATGTATGTGAAAACTGTCAGGTAATTTTACAGCGTAATTTGGATTTGGGAAAAGGTTTAGTAAATGGAGTAATGGGAAAAGTTATTGATTTTGTTAATTTTCCAAATAAAGATTACATTGAATTTTTTAAGATTACATTTGATCAGATTGAAGAGGTAAAACAGATTGGACGTTGTGCAGTTTGTTTTTTGCTTGTTAAAGATTTGCATGTTCGGAGAAAACAGTTTCCATTTCTTTAGCATAGATAGTGACTATTCATAAATCTCAAGATTAAGATGTAGACAGTGCTTTGGTAAACATTGAATGTCGTGTTTAAAGAGGGCATGGCATATGTTGCATTGTCCTGAGTAAGAAAATTATCTGGATTGTATTTGATTTACTTCGATGAGTGAAAGATTAGTGCAGATGCAAATTTTGTAAGAGAGTATAATCGGTTAAGAAGACTGTATGCTCCCAATTTAGGTGAATATCCTGTATATGAAAAGTGTGTAGTATGTCCAAAATGAATATATGAGAAACTCTGTAGTGAGATTGGAAAGAAGAAATAAAATCAAGAGAATGTTGCGGCTCCAAAGAAAATAAAAATGGACAGGGTTGATGATATTGTAGGATATCAGTTAGAAAATAGTTCAAGGTATCAACTACTATGCTAATGTAGTTGAGAATGTCGTATTGTTTATAAAAAATCTTCAACAACAAATTATGGAAAATTGAGAAAAAAGATTTGTTCTTTGTTGTATTATATTTTTGAAAATTTGACAACCGATAAAACCAAAATCCAAAGTGCTTCTGGCGTTCGGCATTTTCTGGATATATGTTCTGGTTCTTCACAATTTAAACTTAATGTACAGCAAGTTGCTCAAGAATTTCTTAGGTTTATGCTGGCAGTATTGAAAGGTGAAGGAATACAAATTGAACACTGTTAATTTTCTTCTACAACTGAAATACATAGTGAATGATTCATATATTTCACAATACCAGATTACAAAACATTGTCTTACAACAAATTAGTAAAATCAGATAATAAAAATATTGAATGTACTCACTGTAAATCTGAAATGTAATCAACATTATTTATAGAAATATTTGGACAATATGTCATGTTAATGCCTCAATGTTGTAGAGCAGATTGAAGAAAATTGGAAGCCAAAATTAAAACTTTTGAGGCAAGTCAACTGTCAATTTCAGGAAGAACTTTTAAAGCATGGGCTATTATTTTCCACAATGGACCTTCTACAACATCTGGACACTATACTGTGTATTTAAAGTGCAATAAAGGATTGACACATTGTAATGATGCATAATTGGAATTCAAATGTCGGTTGCCTAATGAATTACCCAATTCATATCTGCTATCTTTGGTGCCAAATTTTTGAAAACATAATTCGGCCTTTTGGAAAGATTTAAAAGTTCAATTAACAAGTTATTTTTGATATTTTCAATGCAAAATTATTTCTGAAAACTAATTTGGCCTCCTGGGAAGATGTAAATTTCAATTAACAAGTTTATTTTGGATATTTTCAATGCAAATGATTTCGGAGACATCATTCAGCCTATTGGGAAGATGTCAACAATTTCAGTTTCAATTTTCGTTCCTGTGTCTTTATATTGCGTTTAGGACTTGTTTTAGAAAAAGTAGTTCATATATTTGATCTTTTATTGTATACAATGTTAATGGGAGTGTTTATTGTTGAAAATATAAACAGATAGTTGTTGTAAATATTTTGACATAGAGTTGTTTATTTTTAACAATATTTTTGATTGCATTTTTTGCCCGCTGTTACATGATGATCAAGATTGAAATCACTGTGTATAGTGAACTTCAATAGAATCTAAAAACAGCAAAAAAGGCAAACTGAATATGTTGAGTAATTCTAAAATTATGTTGTGTTCATCAAACTATAAAATTACATGCAATAACAATATTTTTTCTTCTCTTTGACAGAAAATAATTCTAAAGTTGCAAAATATTTTACATTTTTATTAAAATAAATAACACAATTACTGTTTCAATCAGTTTCATATTTACTTCAATAAAAAGGTAAGCTATAGTAATGTAATAAGCATAATGTTATGAATTAATATTTACAGTTACTTTTATTGCAGTCATTCATTTTTTTAGACTAAATTATCTCATTCATCAAATGACTTTACCAGAACCCATGCTCTTCTTCAATCTCTGAAATATAACTTCTGTATTTTTCAAAATCACCTATGCATTACCGACATACACCTTTATTCAATGTAGTAGTACCCATACAACCCTAAAATCACACACAATACGTGTAGAATCTATTACCTATTCAGTCCTTCAACTACGCAGATATGTCTCCTCCACTTATGCAATCACCTAAGGACTAACAATGTATTCATGCAATCATCCAAGCAATACTCATGGACGTACAAAAGCACTACCCATGTACTCCTCCAGTCACCCAGGTACTGCTCTTGCACTTATGCAATAACTCAGGTACTACCCATGTACTGTTCGAATCACCCATGCACTACCCCATACACCCCTACAATCACCCAGCCTGTGCCATGTACTTACCCAATCACTACGCTGATACCTAAGCACGTATAAAATCACCATGGACTATCTTTGCAGCCCTTTAATCATCCAGGCAGTAGTTATGTACTCATGCAATGACCCAGGCACTAACTATGTATTCAAACAATCATTCAGACATTGGGGGGCGTGGCCGACCGGGCAGCGAAATGGCCGCTTGTTAAGCGAGCTCCGCCGGCTGTGGCATTAATCCTGAAAAATCCTGCCTTATTTGCGAGGCATACTGTTACAAACTACACGGGAGGGTGATGGAGGACCGACGGCACCGATGCATTGATTTTCCAAGCCCAGAAGTGCAAGAAACGGGAGATTTCCGACCCGGAGACTGCGCCGAGGTGCAGCTGAGTTGCGATCCGCCTGCTGTGCAGCCCTGATTGGATACCTGAGCCCACTCCAGTCCGATGATGCGGAGGCCCACCTGATCGGCGCTCACGCCGGAAGCACAGAGATCCTTGCCTGGGAAAGAGAGGTTGGAGAATTAAAAGAGGTATTGCCGGGATACTTACTACTGCAGCGCCATCTCACACATTGAAGTAATTATCTGGAAAAACCCCTCTTTGCCGACTTTTTGAGGAACTGGGCGAGCCGCCATCTTAGATTGGGGACATTTGCATGGCCGTTGGAGCTGTGCACGGTAGAACTCGGCCTCCCCGACTCACAATGCCTGCACTCCTGACCAGACGGGAAACCTTGCCTTGAGCGCACAATCCTCCGGACCGACGGTGCTACAAACTCCCGCACTGCATTCGCAGAGGTGAGCCACGCCATCACTGCGAGACCCGGGAGCGCCTAGGGTGCCTAAACTGTTATGGCTTCCGATGTACTGCATTGTAGGGAGATCACCACTTTAACTCACATGACTGTAAGTGCGGTCGAAGAATGACAGAGCGGGCATAGAACGAGTTCATTCCAGAGACACCTGAGGTTGGCCCCAGACACCTAAACACACTTGCGCCCACACGGGATTGCGCTTTACAATCTGTGAAAACTGTGAGATATCTCCTGCTCGAAGCTCACTCCTCAGGGGCTGGACCCCGCTGACGCCGCACTTTGAGGTGACCACTACTCTGGGTGTGCACTGCACCGCGGCATTACTAATTCACTTACTGTCTTGACACGCTGACCGCAACTGCAGAAATTAAGTGTAGGACACTTGCCCTCTACTGACGCCTGCAGTTAAACTTACACGACATCCAGTACTCGGCAGACCCTCTGTGAAGACCGCGGGTGTGAGCGCCGACGGCGCCCCACTTGTGCACACAAGATGGGTAAGGGTGACACTCGCCTACCTAAACTCACGTTTGAGCAACGACGCCAGGCTAAACAGCACGACCCAGACCCGGAGGCTGCGGAGACGAACTCACAAGGGGACAACCAAGACATTGATGTCAAGGCGCTGCTGCTAGAAGTGCGCTCCAGCCTTTAAAGCATAGATACTAAGCTTGATACCATGACGTCCCAGCTAGAGACTGTGAAGGCCCAGGTTGACACCCATGAGACGCGGCTGGACTGCCTGGAGAATCGGAACACAGAATGCTGCGAATTTCAACAGGAAACCAAAAAGCACATCACTAACATGGAGAAGGAGATTGAGATGCCACGCGCAAAGGCGGACAACTTGGAAGCGCGCTCTCGGAGATGCAATGTTCGGGCCACCCAGTTAGAATGCAATCACTCATAAAATCCCTCCACCACTACCCAAACACTTATACAATCACCCAGGCACTACCCATGAACTGTCCCAATCACCTAAGCACTACCCATGTACTCATGCAATAACCAACTCATTACCCATGCACTTATGCAATCACACATGCAGTACCCATGCAATTCTCCATTCATCCAGTTAGTATCCAAGCATGCATTAAATCACTCCACCACTACCTAAGCACTTGTGAAATCACCCAGGTACTACCCATGCTGTCTTCCA
The DNA here is from genome assembly GCF_964261635.1 of Lissotriton helveticus. NCBI lineage: Eukaryota > Metazoa > Chordata > Amphibia > Caudata > Salamandridae > Lissotriton > Lissotriton helveticus. Next base: position 1,700,841,464 of record NC_136063.1, on the reverse strand, counting down.
ATCACCAAAGCACTACCCATGCACTCATGCAGTAACCCAAGCATTACCCATGCACTCATGCAATCACTCATGCAGTACCCATGAAATTCTCCAATCACCCAATTAGTATCCAAGCACCCATGAAATCACTCTGCCACTACCCGAACACTTATAAAATCATCACGCAGTACCCTTGCACTCTGTCAATCACCCAGGTACTACTCATGCACTTATGCAATAACTCAGCCACTACCCTTGTACTGCTCCAATCGCCCATGCACTACCCCATACACTCCTACAATCACCCAGACAGTACCATGTACTTACCCAAACACTATGCTGATACCTAAGCACTTAAAAAATCATTGTGCACTATACTTGTGGCCTTAAATCATCTAGGGAGTAGCTATGTATGCATGCAATGACCCAGACACTAACCATGTATTCAAGCAATCATCCAGACAGCACCTATAAACTCATGTGATTACCCAGGTGTTAAGTATGCACTTGTAAAATCAACCAAGGAATACCCATGCACTTATGCAATCACACCTGCAGTACCCATGCAATTCTCCAATCACCTAGTTAGTATCCAAGCACTCATGAAATCAGTCCGCCACTACCCAAACACTTATGCAATCACCCAGGCACAACCCATGAACTCTTCCAATCAACCAGGCACTACCCATGCACTCTTCCAATCACCCAAGCACTACCCATATGTACTCATGCAATAATCCAAGCATTACCAATGCACATATGCAATTATACATTCGGTACCCATGCAATTCTCCAATCCCCCACTTAGTATCCAAACACTCATGAAATTACTCCGCCACTACCCAAGCACTTATGAAATCACCCAGGTTCTACCCATGCACTCTTCCAATCAACCAGGCACTACCCATGCACTCTCCCAATCACCCAAGCACTATATATGTACTCATGCAATAACCCAAACATTACCCATGCACTTAGGCAATCATACATGCAGTACCCATGCAATACACCAACCACGCAGTTAGTATCCAGGCACTCATGAAATCACTCCGCCACTACACAATCCCTTATAAAATCTGCCAGGCACTACCCATGCACTCTCCCAGTCACCCAAGCACTACGCATGTACTCATGCAATGAACCAAGCATTACCCATGCACTTATGCAATCACACATGCAGTACCCATACAATTCTCCAATCACCCAGTTAGTTTCTAAACACTCATTAAATCACTCCGCCACTACGCAAGCACTTATGAAATCACCCAGGCACTACCCATGCACTCTCCCAATCACCCACGCACTACCCATGCACTTGTGCAATAACCCAAGCATTACCCATGCACTTATGCAATCACACATTCAGTACCCATGCTATTCTCCAATCACCCAGTTAGTATCCAACCAATCACGAAATGACCCTGCCACTGCCCAAGCACTTATAAAATCACAATGCAGTACCCTTGCAATTCTCCAATCACCCAGTTAGAATCCAATTACTCATGAAATCCCTCCACCACTACCCAAACACTTATAAAATCACCCAGGCACTACCCATGCACTGCCCCAATCAACTAAGCACTACCCATGTACTCATGCAATAACCCATGCATTACCCTTGCACCTATGCAATCACACATGCAGTACCCATTAAATTCTCCAATCACCCTGTTAGTATCCAAGCATGCATTAAATCACTCCACCACTTCCCAAGCACTCATGAAATCACCCAGGTACTACCCATGCTGTCTTCCAATCACCAAAACACTACCCATGCACTTATGCAGTAACCCAAGCATTACCCATGCACTTATGCAATCACACATGCAGTATCCATGAAATTCTCCAATCACCCAATTGGTATCCAAGCACCCATGAAATCACTCTGCCACTACCCGAGCACTTATACAATCATCATGCAGTATCCTTGCACTCTTCCAATCACCCAGGTACTACTCATGCACATATGCAATAACTCATGCACTACCCTTGTACTGTTCCACTCAACAATGCACTACCCTATACACTCCTACATTCACCCAGCCTGTACCATGTAATTACCCAAATACTATGCTGATACCTCAGCACTTATAAAATCACTGTGCACTATCCTTGTGGCCTTAAATCATCTAGGGAGTAGTTATGTACACATGCAATGACCCATACACTAACCATGTATTCAAGCAATCATCCAGACAGCACCTATAAACTCCTTAAATTACCTAGGCATTAAGTATGCACTTCTAAAGTCAACCAAGAAATACCCATACACTTATGCAATCATACCTGCAGAACCCATGCAATTCTCCAATCACCCAGTTAGTATCCAGGCACTCATGAAACACTCCGCCACTACCCAAACACTTATGAAATCACCCAGGCACTACAAATGCACTCTTCCAATCAACCAGGCACTACCCATGCACTCTCCCAATCATCCAAGCACTACCCATGTGCTCATGCAATAACCCAAGCATTACCAATGCACTGATGCAATCACACATGCAGTACCCATGCAATTCTCCAATCACCCAGTTAGTATTCAAGCTCTCATTAAATCACTCAACCACTACCCAAGCACTAATAAAATCAACCAGGCACTACCCATACACTCTTCCAATCATCAAGGTACTACTCATGCTGTTATGCAATACTCAGACACTACCCATATACTGTTCCTATCACCCATGCACTACCCCATACACTCCTACAATCACCCAGCCAGTACCATGTACTTACTCAATCACTATGCTGATACGTAAGCACTTATAAAATCACAATGCACTATCCTTGTGGCCCTTTAATCATCCAGGCAGTAGTTATGTACTCATGCAATGACCCAGGCACTAACCATGTGTTCAAGCAATCATCCAGACATCACCTATAAACTCATGTAATTACCCAGGTATTAAGTACGCACTTGTAAAATAAACCAGGAAATTCCCATGCACAGAAGCAATCATAGATTCAGTACCCATGCAATTCTCCAATCACGCAGTTATTATCCAAGCACTCGTGAAATTACTCTGCCACTACTCAAGCAGTTATGAAATCACTCAGACACTACCCATTCACTCTTCTAATCAACCATGCACTACCCATGCACTCTCCCAATCACCCATTCACTACCCATGTACTCATGCAATAACCCAAGCATTCCCTATGCACTTATGCAATCACACATGCAGTACACATGCAATTCACCAATTACCCAGTTAGTATCCAAACACTCATGAAATCACTCCACCACTACCCATGCACTTATAAAATCACCCAGGCACTACAATGCACTCTCCCAATCACCCAAGCACTACTCGTGTACTCATGCAATAACCCATGCACTTATGCAATCACGCATGCAGTACCCATGCAATACTCCATTCACCCAGTTAGTATCCAAGCACTCATTAAATCACTCTGGCACTAAACAAGCACTTATAAAATCACCCAGGCACTACCTATGCACTCTCCCAATCACCCAAGCACTACCCATGAACTCATGCAATAAACCAAGCATTATCCATGCACTTCTGCAATCGTACATGCAGTACCCATGCAATTCTCCAATCACCCAGTTAGTATCCAAGCACTCATGAAATCATTCCACCAATACACAAGCACTTATAAAATCACCAAGGCACTACAATGCACTCTCCCAATCACCCAAGCACTACTCATGTACTCATGCAATAACCCATGCACTTATGCAATCACGCATGCAGTACCCATGCAATACTCCATTCACCCAGCTAGTATCCAAGCTCTCATTAAATCACTTCAACACTACCCAAGCACTTATAAAATCACCCAGGCACTACCCATGCACTCTTCCAATCATCCAGGTACTACTCATGCAGTTATGCAATAACTCAGACACTACCCATATACGGTTCCTATCACCCATGCACTACCCCATACACTCCTACAATCACCCAGCCAGTACCATGTATTACTCAATTACTATGCTGATACGTAAGTACTTATAAAATCACAATGCACTATCCTTGCGGCCCTTTAATCATCCAGGCAGTAGTTATGTACTCATGCAATGACACAGGCACTAACCATGTATTCAAGCAATCATCCAGACATCACCTATAAACTCATGTAATTACCCAGGTATTTAAGTACGCACTTGTAAAATCAACCAGGAAATTCCCATGCACATATGCAATCATACATTCAGTACCCATCCAATTCTCCAATCACGCAGTTAGTATCCAAGCACTCGTGAAATTACTCTGCCACTACCCAAGCAGTTATGAAATCACTCAGACACTACCCATGCACTCTTCTAATCAACCATGCACTACCCATGCACTCTCCCAATCACCCATGCACTACCTATGTACTCATGCAATTACCCAAGCATTCCCTATGCACTTATGCAATCACACATGCAGTACCCATACAATTCGCCAATCACCCAGTTAGTATCCAAGCACTCATTAATTCACTCTGGCACTACACAAGCACTTATAAAATCACCATGCAGTACCCTTGCACTTTTCCAATCACCCAGTTAGTATCCAAGCACTCATTAAATCACTCCGCCACTATCCAAGCACTTATAAAATCACCCAGGCACTACCCATGCACTCTCCCAATCACCCAAGCATTACCCATGCACTTATGCAATCACAAATGCAGTACCTTTGCAATTCTCCAATCACCCAGTTAGTATCCAAGCTCTCATGAAATCACTCCACCACTACTTAAGCACTTATAAAATCACCCAGGCACTACCCAAGTGCTGTCCCAATCACCCAAGCACTACCTATATACTCATGCAAGAACCCAAGCATTACCCATGCACTTATGCAATCACACATGCAGTACCAATGCAATTCTCCAATCACCCAGTTAGTATCCAAGTATGCATTAAATCACTCTACCACTACCCAAGCACTCATGAAATCACCCAGGTACTACCCATGCACTCTTCCAATCACCCATGCACTACCCAAGTACTCATGCAGTAACCCAAGCAAACCCCTGCACTTATGCAATCACACATGCAGTATCCATGCAATTCTCCAATCACCCAGTTAGTATGCAAGTACTGATGAAGTCACTCCGCCATTACCCAAGCACTGCTAAAATCACCATGCAGTACCCTTGCCCTTCTCCAATCACCCTCACAGTGTCCTTACATTCACTCAGATAATTTTTATTTTTTTAACCATTAGATGTTGTTCAGTAAGACCGTTTTTTTATGGGAACAATTTAAAAAATATTATTTTTCAAACCTTTTTGTCTTTTTTGTGGGTTTTTGCTTTTTTAGAACATAACAAAATTAAAAACAGCAAACAAGCTGTTACACACAAAGAAAAGCACATTCTAATAAAAAATTAACATTGATGTGCTTTTATGGCAGCTGTAACAACATTGATGCATTGCTCTGCAATGTAGAGTTTTGTGTCACACTTCTTACAGCTGATCGCCACTTCAAAAAGTACAGGAATGATGTGGGGCCTTGGCGCTGGAGGAACTTGCTGGGAAGAGGTAGAAGGGGTGCTTGGGTCTTGTTGTGCCGCTATATTAATTTCTCTCCTCCTCTCTACCCAGGTGAACCGGGTGCAGAGTCTCCAGGTTATTTTTCATACTGCTGGTTCCGCAGGATTAGTTTGTTCAGACCCTCTGGATAAAATGTGTTTGCAGATTGTACTAGTGACCTTACGGGCGTTCACTTTCTTCGCACCCTCTGGTACTGAGAAGAAGGCCCACACAATGCTCTCCTTCCTCTTCTTCACTGGTTAAATAATGTCTTCCTCCTCTATATGCAGGTGGTCGAAGGATTCCTGATTAGAAGCCATAGTTTCCCAAAAAAATCATCAAATACACAAAATTTGAAAAAAAGAAGAGACTAACAAGAAGCAGGACTTGTCTCCAAGATAGCCAAATAATAAGAGGAATATCACAAGGATGGATCCTCCCTTTTACAAAATGAAAATATTTTAAACCAATCAGATTCTTTCTTTTCCTGCTGACACGAAGTTGCGTAGGGTGTGCGTTAGCGTCACGTACGCATCGCCCACCCGTAAAATATTATATGCATAATTATAAACTATAAATAAATGCTCTGTAACCAGGATTTAAGGTACTCTTGTTCAGCTGGCCTAACTCTGACCCTGTATCTGGCCCACACTCCATCGTGGTTATTCTAAACTTGTGACTTTGTTCTGATCCGGTCTAACCAGATAACCACAGTTGGTGCTTTTTGTGCTTTTTAGCGTTAGTTTTACATAAATCTTTAAACTTGCATAGATATACAAAATTGCATATCTCAAGTTCTACTAATTGGATTTTTGTCTTTTGTTCTTAAATTATGTATTAACATTTACTCTCTTTTTCCAAATTAGTGTGGGATTTGCTTGTGTTGTGTTTCACTTTATTACTGTTTGAAGTGCTGCAAACATACTTTACACATTGCCTTTAAGTTAAGCCTGACTGTTCTGTGGCAGGCTGGCAGAGGGTTGAGGTTAATTCAGGGTTGCTTGTGGCTTCACCCTGACAGGAATTGTGATTGTTGCTTGAGTAGGGTGTCACCCCCTCAACCAATAACCCAATTTCCTGCACTTATATATAACGAAGACACTTCTAAGCCAATCATGAACATGACATCTCTCCACTTAACATGAACGATTCTCTTTAAAACAAATCAGAGGGGAGATATAAGAGGGCAGATTAGTCACTAATGGTCTCAAAAGAGTGCCAGTGTATGTAGAAGTGTTCTCGAATAGATGATCAATTGCAGCAATGTTCCACCTTCCCAAAGGGTTCAAGACATTCTTGTGCACCTTGGGAATTAGATAGAAAATGGGCAGTTTTGTATGATCGTTTTTCAGGAAGCTGTATTCATTGCTGTTTAGTACATCCTCCTCTTTCCAATCCTGTAAATTGCAAAAATAATTCATCATTCATCAGAGAAAGACAAATAGAAAATATTGGGACAAAATAAAGAGATCAATGGACTTTTGAGCAAAGACGAAAATAAAGACACATTGGGTGAAGTCAGGAAGGAAATGGTGGGTAAATTAAGAAAATATGATGAGACAAAATAAAATGAAAAAATGCTCAGAAATTTCATAGAAACAGGATAGACTACAGGAGGGGACAAATCTATACTTTGGCAAAGCACTTTGAGCGTATGGGTAGACCAACGCTGAAAGACGTTAATAAAATCTGGTAAGACATCTCAGTGAGTGATCTAAGTTTAAAAACATGATAAGACATGGAAGTATAGGGGAGATTTGGCAGTACGATACATGCTAGGAGTTTCATCCATTAGCACTTAAAAAGGGTACCCTTATGGAGAGTAAAGCAAGCCAAAAGGATGCGCAGGTTACAGGAGAGATTTGAAGAAATCCAGGAGGAGATGCACCCTAAACTAAGCGATAGGGGATAGTAGGAGGAAGTACTCAGTTCAGCGAAGAGTGGGGTGAGCAAAAGCATTAGGGAAGAGGCCCTGTTTAGAACCAGAAGGAGAAACAAGGAGAATAGGTGTAGATTTATCACTACTTATCACAATCATCAGGACAAAGATCAATTTTGAACATGCACTGGCATTTCATTAGGAAGGACCCTGTAATAGGGAAAGAAGAAATGAGGAGACCCCAGATGAAATACAGGACGGTGCATTCTATGTGGGACTGTTTGGTGAAGTGTAAGGTTAAAGAGAAGAAAGGAGGATAGCTAAAAACTGAAGAGCATTTTTACTAAATTCAATAAATGTAAGACCTGTTAAATTGGAGTGAGTATTAAAGAGATCACTACTTCTTTCAATACGAATAAAAATATCATGACAGCCCTGAATTTAAAAACTAAATTTGTGCTTTATAAGCTGATGTGTCCTTGCTCTAAAGCACATACCATCTGGCCTGTACACAAGTGTATGCTACGACATTTGAGGGCAAAACGAATCAAAGACAATAGCTATCCTGTGGCCTGATATTTACAGAACCTCCGTGGAGGAGATGAGAAACAGATGTGGCACAGAATTCAATGGAAGGGGATTTCAAGCTCATGACAGAATGCAGCACACAGAAAGAGGAAGTCATGAGTAGAAATAAGGATATTTCACCTCATTACTCATCTCCTGGGGAGGCACATCTTTTTAGCGCATTCTCAGGTTTACAAAGTCTTAGTAATCTGGGAGTGGGCCAAAACCATGGGAGTTGCCTGGGAACACCAACGCAACACGCATGGAATGCCTACCATGGGCAAAGTAACGCAACACACCAATTTTAATGCATTGTGATACTCCATATTTTTGTATCAAAGTTTCAAAGTTTATTTATTATGATAAGGAACTCTTTATGAGGTCCACATAAAACAACATATACATACAAAGCACAAATACTTAAAAAGAAAAGAAAAAGAAGATATTTTCATCACAATCACATGAGATATCTTAATACAGGTCCAAAAAACATTTAAAAAAGTTGTACAGTTTAAAAACAAACATTTCATTAGGAGGGTTAATCAAGGCTGCCTTAAACGAAGATGCTGATAATATGTTAAGTTGTAGGCAGATTGATCTTAACCATCTACGCCTGCAAGGCATCAGTGTAGGGCAGATGAACATCACGTGATCTAGATCCTGATCATGTAATTGACAAAGATCACAGCGTGCCGAACAACCAAACCAGCTGGCTTGTAAAACTTTTAGCGGAAGCAAATTATGTCTTAATAAGTACACCAGGCGTCTCACGCCATGGGCGATGTTCCAGTACATATATGGTTGTGCTTTCCGCAGGGTATAAGATTCAATAACAGGCGTACAACCTTTTTTCGCTAGACAGAAGTCTCTATCCAGGCAAAACCCCAATTCCCACGAGGCTGACTTCAAAACTGTTTTTAATTGATGAGAGGACAGTAAAAATAAAGTCTCCTCATCCAATTTCAATTGTAACACAGCAAGTCTAAAGTTTTTTACAATTGATGAGAAGTCATTAAACGATCCTAGTAATTCATTTTTTATAAGGTCTCTTAAGGTATTGGGTTCACCTTTAGATAAAGCTACTACCCAGCGTATAATACTAGCAAGACCTTGAACCCTGCTGCTACGTAAACCCAATTCTTGTCGCAAGGAAGCAGTTGAGTTTGCAGTGCCTACAGACATTAAACTCCGAAGAATTTTTCCTTCTGCAGAGTTTAGAAAACTCCATTTTTTTAGATCAACTAATTCAATTCCATATAACAGGGAGGCTGGAACTTTCGCTCTAAAAACATCTAAGAGAATAGAAAAATGCCTTCTACCTGTTGCTTTATATAGGGAAACTAAGCTCTTTCCCTGAGAAATAGCCTTCCGGGAATTATTATCTGTGTGTGATTTGTCACTTAGATTGTGAGTGACAATTTTACCTAAAAAGGTATAAGATTTCACACATTCTAGTTTTTCCCCCCCCACAACCCATGAAAAGTTAAAACATTTAGGCTTCTTTCTACCAGAAAAACAAATCACCTTGCTTTTTGCCGTATTTATTGATAAAAAATGACTTTCCGCGTATTCAAAAAGTGCATGCAACCGATTGTTTAAGCCCTTTGGGGTGAGGTCCAAAATTAGGATGTCGTCTGCATACATAAGGCATGCAATTGGAACACCCCCCAAGGATGGGGCAATACCGGCGCAGGCAGAAAGAGTGATGGGTAAATCAACAATATATAATGAAAATAGCAACGGAGCCAAAAGGCAACCTTGCTTCAACCCATTAGATGTTGGGATTAATTTGGATACGCCGCGATCACCTCCAAGTAAAACTCTGCACCAAGTGTCAGAATATAGGGCACGAATTAACTTAATAAGGGAAGCAGGCATACCAAGGTTAACTAACTTTCTCCACAACAAATTTCTATCTACTTTGTCAAAAGCGGTGGAGAAGTCAATAAAGGCGCCATATACCTGACCACCCCGAACTTTCACATATTTTTCATTGATGACTTGCAATGCGGTCAGGTTATCTAAGGTTCCATGATTTTGTCTGAAACCTGTTTGCTCCAGAGGAAGGATATTATGTTCAGATACCCAATCGTTAATTAAAGAAAGCACACACTTTGCAAACACTTTACCAATGGCGTCAAGCAAGGCAATTTGGCGATAATTTTGTGGTAGATCTCTTGCCCCTTTTTTATACAAAGGGACAATGATGCTTCCTTTCCAGGAGGGGGGGACTATTCCACTTAAAAAACAGAATTTAAACACTGGAAAGAGTATTTTACTCCAAAGTTCACTCTGGTTTTTTAATACTAAAATTGGGATTTTATCAGGACCCATCGCACCAGAGGAACGCATGTTCTTAATGGCACATTCAATTTCCTTTTCTGTTGGACAGTCAAGTGTAACAGCAGCATTATCGAATCCAACATTAATACCATGAGAATTATTATTACTGTACAACTTCTCAATATAGTGAACCCACACCTGTTCCTCAATGGCAATGGGCGTAGGACTGGCTCTAGTACCGCAGCCTTTGCCAATTAAGGACCAAAAGGTCTTAGTTTGGTGGTTAAAAGAGGCTTCCCTCAATTGAATCCAGAGGGCGTCTTCCTTAGAGCGTTTTAAACGAGCCTTAAGCCTAACTCTCCTTCTTTTCAGGATGGACAACTTAGACTTAGCTTCTTGGGTAAAACATAAAAATTGCCCCCTTACAACTTTATTTATTTCTCTATTTATAGCCCGCAAAGGGTAAGGGGCAACAAAAGACTGTTTCACACCTGATTTCTCCTTTGCACAAGCGGTTACAGAATCTAAAAAATTAATAAAACAAGACAGCTCTCTCCCCTCCCAGAGAGGAAGATTCTCGACAGTAACACACAAAAGAGGCGCCAGGTTTTCCACAGTACTGAGGTTCCAAAAACATTTCCCTGAGCTGGAATCAAAATTCACAGAATCTATATCCAGCCTCCATGGAACTACTTTCTGAAGACTAATGGAAACAGAAAGCGTCAATACATTATGGTCACTCAGATTCGATTCAATGACCTTCATATCCTTTACTAGGTGGAAACCGGCATAATCTACTATGATAAAATCAATAATAGATTTTCCCTTATTAGATTTACGAGTAAAAGCTGCCGGGATATCAGACGGAAGCCTCCCGTTTACAATTAAGCAGTCCGCTTTAAGTAAACCATCTAAAATAAGTTTACCTCTTTTGTTAGTTTTTATGTTGGGGGGAAACTGGGCTGAAGGTATATTCAGAGACTCTTCCAATGGAATATTTCTAAATAACTCCAACCCGCAGTTAGATACATTACAATTTAAATCCCCAAACATTAACACATGCGGAGTTGGAGAGATCTCCAAGACTTTAGTTAAAAAAGTGAATAAAGTTTTTAAACCATTATTAAAACTACAGTTGGGGGGAATATAAATGTTTACCACAATCAGCAATCTATTCGGGCAATCTTCAAATACATCTTTCAGAGTTATTGCATGAAACAGTTTTCCTGGATCCAAATAGTGAGAATAGTTCCATTGCAATCTATTAGATAATAAACATGCTAAGCCTCCCCTAGCATGACCTCTTCTAGTGCTGGTTGCGTTAAAATCCAAAACAAAATAATCTTTATCCAAAACGAAACTTCCATCAACCCAGGTTTCTTGCAAGCAGATTATATCTGCCTTTTGAGCATGAAGGAAACCTAATTTCTCCTTATAATCTTTGAATCCGGCAGTGTTCCATGAGATAAATTTCAGTTCCCTGTTAAAAATTGGAATCCTGAGTGGAACGGAGAGCAGATTTACTCGCAAGAACTCCAGGAAGCCAACTCCATTTGGATTGGTCATCCTTCACCTTTTGCTTAAGGGGAGGGTTTTTGTAAGAAACCAGCCTTTCATTTCTAGCCACACAAACTTTTAGGTTCTCAGAACCAAGATTAGACCAATCTGACAGTCGCACATCTGAATTAGAGGAAAATGTTAATGAGGGATTAGCAGCATTATTTGACATACATTTTTCCCCAAAGTGGGGCATCACATCTATCCCTCTAATTTGTAATTCCTCAGCCCATTGTAAAACCAGGTTTAACACCACTTTTGAATAAAATTTCACCCTTGTTGATCTTAAAGGTTTCCCCGCATAAGATTTAAGGAGAAGTACAAGATCTAAATCGGATGTTTGAACTAATTTCAAGCCTTCGATCTCTTTAAAACAGATCAATAGGGCAGATCTATTCAAAATTAAATCTGGTTCAAAAAGGGGAGAAAAATCAAGATATAACGTATCCACAATTGTTTTTTCTTTTGGGAGGACAACTGTCGTTAAAGGTGGAGCCTGAAAGGGTGTTGCTATAGGATTTAAATTAGACAGAGGCGGAATAGTAAATGGAGAGGTAACCTTAGATAAAACTTGGCAAGAACCTGGATTAACCTTACAATAGGAAAAAGGATTAGTGGATGGGAGAAAAACCTTAGGAAGAAAAGGATTAGTTAAATTTACTGGACCTAGATCAGAGGAGGGGGCGTCATCCTTGGGCGATGCCACCCTAAATTCAACCTTAGGGGTGAGAGACTGCTCCACCTGTGGAGAATCATCTATATTTACTTCCACATTTTTTTCAAAAAGAAGTTTCCTCTGTCTTTTTTTAGCAAACCTACGGATAGGTTTCCTCTTCTTCATTCTAATCTTTTTATTTTTCAGGGGACTCGTATTTCCCATCAATCCCGTTTTTACTTTAGAAATTTCCTCTTCCTTATTTAATGGCAAGGAAAATATCGGAAAGAGGGAAGGCAAATCGGATTTAGAATTAAGAGGGGGAGTTGCTATTACCTCTATCTTATCACTATGTGGGGCTATACAATTAGCGCCAGCCGAAACCACTTTGAGGGGTTTAGAGATAGCTGTAAGTACTATAGGCTGCCTTTCCTTTTGACTTTCTATCAGGGGAGAAGAAGGCGCTAAATCCAAATCTGCTGAAGAGGCAGGAGCGCTTATTTTCTGAGGCATCAACAGGGAAGCCACTGGAATAGGAGGATCTGATACTAACTCGATTTTATTTAACAGGAGAACTTGCAAAATCTGTGTTACGGTATCAAAAATACATTCCGAACCTCCCACAAACTTTTCCAGCAATCTTAAGATCGAAGACAAGATAGATTCCAAAGAGGACAAAGAGTTAGAAATTAGCCTCCCGTTAATATTTGGGGAACCCTCGGCTAAATTGTTCAACACTGGCCCTGAGCAGGTTGTAAAATTTAATTGTGGGAGGGAGAAATCTAATTTATTAGAAGGAGTGCTACTTAGGGGACCAGTACTTGAAATCGTTATAACTTCCTCCAAAGGCACACCTTTAGAATTCCCCTGAACCAATTCCACCCGCGCCCTATGAGCTGTTAAATCAATATCAGGCAGAGTGAATTCATTTCCTACTACAGGGGAAGTAACTGACGAAGCTAGTAAAAAATCAGTATTCCTTGAAACTTTAGGTGCATCCATTAATGTAGCTTTGGAAGGAGCATTATCTTCAGATTTTGCGGGCATATTGCCCGAAGAATTAAGGTGACTATTCTGATTCAGAAGTACATTATTTAGCGTCAAAGGTGAACCCCTTAGTTCTTCTGAACTAACTGAAATTGGCAGAGATTGACTGGCCACCAAGCTTAAACTAGAGGAAACATCAATAACCCCATTAACAGGCACCGCGACATTAAAACCTGGACTTTCGGTCGTGGACTGTGAATCAGTGGGTTTGTCTTTCCCTTTATCCCAAAGATTAAAAAGTTGGCATTGACCCTTCAATTGCATAGTAGACGCTATTTTGTTTCGTAGGGGATTTGATTTAGTTTTCGACCCAGATCTCCCCACAATCACTCGTCCAGAGCGTAATTTTTTAGCCGTCATGAGACTATATTAAAAAAGGGAGGAAAGTTAAGAGAATAACGATTATAAAGTATAATACCAAATTGACAGAGCATAAAAATACAAAATCAGCCTATGGATGCAACAAAACAACTTAAATTGCAACTGGAGAACCAAGGGAGAGGGCCCAGCCCAGCCTCCTTCGGCCTCTGACGGCCTCAGACGGTCCCGCCCTTGTCCCGGGCTTGTCCCGGCGCACTCCCGCGCGCTCCCGCGTTGCGGTGTAATTGAAGAGAATTATAGCCGCGCTGAGGTGGGGGAGGAGCCAGCAGGGAGAGCGGGTCAGCTGCTGGTGATGCCGAGTGTCAGGCGCTCCTGGGACTAGAAGTCCGCGCCTGACCACGCTCGCAGCCCTGCACACACCACACCACAGAGGCTCAGTTGTAGGCGGTCTTCAAAGGCACAGCGCCCTTTCAGCAGCGCTGGAAACACCCAAGGCGAAGCGGGACCCGCGGAGCGGGTACCGCGAGCAGTTAGCAAAGGAGATTATAGTGTGAAGAGCAGCTCCTGCGTGCTCACCGTCCGAAGCTCCTACTGCAGACCAAACGAAGAACAGGTGAGGAAACAGCCAGAGAAACTGAGAAGCTGGATTATAGCCGCGCTGAGGTGGGGGAGGAGCCAGCAGGGAGAGCGGGTCAGCTGCTGGTGATGCCGAGTGTCAGGCGCTCCTGGGACTAGAAGTCCGCGCCTGACCACGCTCGCAGCCCTGCACACACCACACCACAGAGGCTCAGTTGTAGGCGGTCTTCAAAGGCACAGCGCCCTTTCAGCAGCGCTGGAAACACCCAAGGCGAAGCGGGACCCGCGGAGCGGGTACCGCGAGCAGTTAGCAAAGGAGATTATAGTGTGAAGAGCAGCTCCTGCGTGCTCACCGTCCGAAGCTCCTACTTTCTAGTGCTGGCAGAGTCAGGTGCAAACACAGGCTTCACACAGCAAAATGGACAAAAGAGCAACACCAGGTCACTGATGGGATGAGAAGTTCTGAAAAGTTGCAGACAAGGAACCAGCTACAAACCTTTGAGCCAGACTCATGGGCTTCAAGAATCACCGCCGAAACACCGCACAATCTTCGTCCGCACTCTCGAAGACCAGAAAGAAAATATTTTTGTATCTACTCAATGTCACTCAAAGTGACTTCCCATGGCTTCAAAAATATGACTAAATGTTTACATCGCTCTTGCACCACGTTGTGTGGTGCAAGAGTGATGCAAACCGTGTCATAAATATGGCCCTGGCTTTTATAGTAAATGATATTGTCTGTCCCCCATTTTCCTCTCTCGCCTATGCATGCAATCACCATATTGACCGTAACATTTTAAATTATTATAGAATTTTCTACAGCCTTTGGTATAAATCCTTAAATGAAACTAATAAAGAAAGCTACAAAAAGTATTAAAAACGTAGTTTTTTTAGCATTGAGTACTAGACAAGGTGACATTTTGGATAAAATCGTAAACTTTCATTACACTAATATCACAAGAGTGCTTTGGATGTTAAAATGTATTTGCGTGCAGTACAAACACGTTTTATACGGCATCTGTTTGCTTAATAAAAAAACAAGAAAATCTTCTCGGTCTTTACAAATAAAAATGTATTGAAACTTATAAAGTTTAAAATTATGTTTTCAATAAAGAATCGCGTACACTTTTGGTAAGGATTTTGCTTGCTGCACACATTGATGAAGAATTGTTCATTATTAATGAAGACAAAGGTATTCCTGGCTGTTTCGAGCAATAAATCTAATTGACTGGATGACACCAAGTTATTTGGGTCTGGCAGGTAAAATGCACAACAAAATCTTAGAAAGACAGGTTTATTTGTTTTCTATCAAACAAGAAAATTAGAAATCAGCATGATTCATAACCGGCTGCAAGGCCTCCTTTCCAGACTGAAATGTTATTTCACAACATGTAGACAAATCGTGTTGAATTTTGCAAATGTTAGAAAAAAATGTATGATATGAATAGCTCAGATTAACTCATGATACTACGTGTGGTTTAGCCGGGACGGGGGCATCACTAGCGATAGGACGAGTTTCCGAATATCCCGGGATATTTGATCATTATGAATAGCGTGTTTCCCGTCTGTGGAAGAAAGTTATCGAGCAGAATGAATGAATGCCGGCCATGCATTATATAGAGCTCCCCCATATCATGGCCCCGCGTCAGAAAAGTAGATTGCACTTGGCACAACACAGCTGAAAGTAGAGTTATGTACCCTTATCGTTGAGCTGGCCAAAGGGCAAGGTTGGCAGCTGTACATAGAACGTTTCACAGCTTCTCCATCATTTGAACCTGCCACATCTTCCCTGTCTTTGTCTAACAAATGCCAATGCAAACCTGCCAGTGGAAGGCGTTTTTTGGCAGGAGTGATGTTTGAGTGGTAGCAGTGGCAACGTGTGTATGATTCCTGACAGAAGATGGACTATCAATAAAAAATAGCCTAAATTGATGTGGCTCCTCTGGGGTGGTGTTGTGAGGAGTCAAAGGTTGTAGAAGAAGATGCGGACCCAAATCAGCTACTTTTTATTATTTTTGGGAAGATGTTGCACACAAGAAGGAAGTAAGTAAACGTATAAAACAAACCAACAAAGCATTCCTTGGAAGAGTAGGAATCTTCGAACACTGGCAAGACATTCCATCTTCCTCGCACTCACAAAAAATGTCTGAATGTTGTGAAGATGGCCATGTTGACTACTTTGAAGGAAAACCGGCGTCGCTGTTGAAAGAGCAAAGGAAGACCCAGATCAAGTGTCTCCTCTACCAGCAATTAGAAAATAAAAAAGGAGGATCTTGTGTTGACATCACACTAATATCCTGCTCTGCAGATTTGTGGTTTGCATGCAAGACAAGATAAAGTTATTGCAGCACATAATGCAATGCAGAACTATTCATACATGTACATGGACATCGAACCATCAAAATGCTGGGGTAGCCTGATAGGCAGTAGTGAATTGATTCATTCTGCATCGGGTGCCCAATTTTAAGGTATCCCCAGTTTAGAAGACGAACACTGCGATTGCTGATGCCTTTCACTTCAGGTGCTCCTGTTCCCCACCAGCTCCTGTTTCACCTTCAAGACAGAATCGAACCAGATATATGCACTGAGGGAATGTGGGCAAATCCCACAAAACTATGGTGGCCACAATAGGTCAGGGATGTTTAATACTTCACTAACTAATAACATACCCTCAAGAGCACTTGACACACTGGATAGGTATCATCTCCTATATCTTTCTTCTAATCCCTATCTCTGTACACAGCTCAGCAGGTGGTCTCACTACAGAGACACCACATCATGACAAGAATGCTCAAGAATTAATCCTTGGCTAATAACCCTTTTGAACCAGCTCGCTTCTGTTTGACCAATCCCCCAGCAATCACAGTGTAGTCTTACTCTATTTGTTTCTGGATGACACAGAGGCACAAGCCTTACAGCCTGCATGTAATCACCAGACTTTGATAGCCTTTACCCATCACCACCTTGCACCACTTTGCATGCCTATAAGCCTCAGTGCAAGAGTAGGAATACAATGCTGGCAGAAAACTTAAAAAAGCATTGTCTTTCAACACTTGAGAACATAGCAACTAGATGTATATTTTTGTGCAACTCGTTTTTTCAGGACATGAGATAAAGACATGGGGCCTCATTTATGAGAAATGGCGCATCGCTGCGTGAAAGCAGCGGTGCGTCACTTCTCAGTGCACACTCCTTGCGTCATGATTGATGCTTCATATTTATAATATGACGCATCATGTCTCAAGGAGTTGCAGATACATCGGTATTTCTGACGTTTCTGTAGGCGCAAAAGTGACGCATTGCTGGAGTGTGTCACAAAAGTGACGCAACTCCAGCAATGGGTCCTTTCACATGGGGCAAGCCCCATGTGAAAGGGCCTGCATCAGTCTTACGCCTGCTGTACGCGCCTGCTGTAAGGCAGGCGTAAGAAATTTATGCATTTGTGTCCTAGAAGTGGCGCAGTGAAATCTTATAGATTTCACTGCATCACTTCTATGACCCTTTCTTGCGTCAGAACGCCCCCCTGCATACATTATACCTGGCGTAGGTATAATGTAGCGCAGGGGTTTACAAAGTGACGCATCTACCTAGATGCGTCACTTTGTAAATATGGCGCAACAAGGCGCATTTTTTACGCCACTGTTGCGTCACAAAAAGTGACTCACCGGTGGCGTAAAAGTGACGCACAGCCTCATAACTGAGGCCCATGCTGTCTGATATGTTTTCTTTCAGGCCTGCAAATGCGGTATTGAGTATTGATAATGCCATTGAGTTGTGTTCATTTCCCAGTTGTAGGTTCCAGGCCAAACCCCTATGCAATTGTTAGCGTCTCACACAAGAACCTCTAAACTCACAGGTCATGTGCCACCACCTGCATGAATTCAGTAAGCACGAGCAGGGGGAGGACGAAATGGAGGAGAAAAAAATATTTCACTCCACTGCATTCTTTCTTTTTCCTATGCAGATCAATCTTTTTTCAATTGAAATAGAACGATTAGCCATATTCTTTTGCAATCCGTAAATGTATCTTTTATTACTTCCCTCTTTTTTATTATGGTACAAAAAACTGCTACCATAGACACATTTTTTAGTTCTGATCACCTAAAAGAAACACCATAATGCCACTTCTGACCCCAGACACTTTCCTGCTTTGTGCGAAGTGTCTTGCCTTTATCTTCCAATATTTCATGCCACATAAAGTTAGGCTAGGGCCAGAAGGCTTTGTCTTTCAGGGCACGTTTTTAGACAGATTTTCATTTCTGACAGTAACTTTCACTAGCTATTTTAAAGATCTGCCACAAGGCGTTTAAATATACAACGAACATGGTACGTTCCATTCACATTTTGCTTACACTTGTTTTGATCATGCTTGTTGGGGAGATTTACCTTGTTGTGAGGTGTGGCTAGCTGGAGTCTTTGGTGTGACAGTTCATATCTTGCTTAAGGAACTAGTGATAGACTGACAGGTGATTTTTCGTGCAGGGTACAATTCATTAATTTTTATACTGCTTCGTTGACAGTGTCAACGCTTTACCGGCATATTTGATATGATGCTGCTTGTGCTTTTGTTGACAGAAGTCTGATTAAGGCAGAGGGAAACATGTGCATTGCTTGCAGGTGCTAATAAACCCACTTCAAGATTGCTTGCGAAGTGTACATTGGAACAATCACACCACAATACAATTCAACACAATTTTAAAAGGGACTCTGAATTTCTAGTTGAGATGAGAACGCCTGTGTGTTAAGACGTATTACACATCTACTTTAAAATTTGGCACGATTGCTTAATTTGGCATATTGGGGGGAGCTGCATTTCGCGCAATATTTGATGGCATTAGATGAGCTCTACGTATTTTAGAGGTGTTGTTGGTATGACGTAACACAGCTTGTGTAAGGATTTGGTGGCATCTAGTATGACATCCCAAAAGCCGTATTACATTTTAAAAAAATATGTACTTCAATATTTGAGTGAATGCTACATTGCACTTAAGTTTTTGCAATAAAACAAGTAGCTTGACTACGAAATTGTTATCAGACTCTTAAACATTACAGAACGAACTCTGCACATTTACCCAGACCTCTCAAACATTGTTTTGGGGCACACCAGTAGGTGAGGGGGGGGGGGGGGGGAAGCATAGACACAGACACCAGAAGTGTGTGAAAAAGGCCGCTTTTATTGGAATCAGGTGCACGTATAAAACATCCCCCTTGGCCTGTGCCGCACAAAACTACTGCTCACTAATTAACAACTGCCTAACAGCCCCCCACCCCCACCCCTAAATGTAAGCCCGAACATTGCAACAGTAATACAACAACATACGCTCATCAACCTGCCCCTCTACTAGATGCCCCTAATGACCTCCATGACCCCAAACCCCCGCTACCATGCAGTCCCAGGCCTCCAGCCAACCACCCTATTTCCTTAGGACAGCGCCCCACAACGCACCTGTTCCAGCGACAAAAAACACAACCTCAAACCTAAATAGTGCACCATCAACCAAAAAAGCCCCTCGGGACCAAATCCTCGACCACCCCCCCCCCCCCCCACCCCGCAAAGGGAAAAAACAACCTTGGGCCTAACAAAGCCGAAAAAACCCTGCAAAAAAGGGAGGGAGGGAGGGACAAAATCTAACTGCGACCTGGCTGCTGTGTCACCGCACCACAAACGTGCGCGGTGACACAAAATGGCCGGCTATATAGCCCCACGTCCATAGGCAGCCCAAAAGGAGCCCAAACCGCCCAACCAGCCCAAAAAACGCCGCTACGGCGATCCCCGTGTGTCAAACTTCCCCCTCCCCCCCCCCCTCCCCTGGTGCCCCAAACTTCCCCGGGGGGGCGAGCCTCCCGTTGGTCGGCCACCCCCCCAAATCCCCATTGGGGCACACCAGTAGGTGAGGGGGGGGGGGGGGGAAGCATAGACACAGACACCAGAAGTGTGTGAAAAAGGCCGCTTTTATTGGAATCAGGTGCACGTATAAAACATCCCCCTTGGCCTGTGCCGCACAAAACTACTGCTCACTAATTAACAACTGCCTAACAGCCCCCCACCCCCACCCCTAAATGTAAGCCCGAACATTGCAACAGTAATACAACAACATACGCTCATCAACCTGCCCCTCTACTAGATGCCCCTAATGACCTCCATGACCCCAAACCCCCGCTACCATGCAGTCCCAGGCCTCCAGCCAACCACCCTATTTCCTTAGGACAGCGCCACTCGAAAGTCGCTTACGACTTTCGACCCCCCCACTAGGACTCCTGTCTCCTGGGATACCTGACCACCCCCAGGGCCCCATCTAAAGCCTCCTTTAACTGCACTATATACAGCTCCATGCCGTACCTGGACAGGTGGACCCCATCCTCCAAGAAGAAATAGTTTGCACCATAGCGCAACTCCGGGTGCTCCATCCTCCCCACCCCTTCCTTGGCGCAGAAAGCGCGCATCTCACGATTGATCTTCCTACGAGCCCTGTCTATGGCCCCTGGGCGCTCAGCTCCCCTCCACACCCGCCTGGGAATAAACTCCGACCATATGACATGGCAGCCCGCCCATTGCCTCCTGATTTCCTGCAGGTCCTGTCTCATTTGCTTGAGCAGAGCCAAACCCTTGCACTGCACCAAGTCATTCTCGCCCAGGTGAATTACCACCACGTCCGGGCACACCCCCCCTTTTACCAACGTGTTTAACAATGGCAATAACTCATGCCAACGCCTGCCCCCTTTCCCCCTCCAATGACATCTATACAACCCCGGATCCAATCCCAAATTGAGAGCCTGATGCCTGTCCCACTCCGCTCGTTCAGCCCGCTTGACGAACGAATGTCCCACAACATACAAATTCAGGACAGCCACATCCGGCCCCGCCACAGCACCTGCAAAGACACATATATGAGAATCGGGAATCATTGCGACAAAGCACCATCCGCCTCCCTCAACCTCACATACGTCCTGTAAGCGTCCGATTTCCACCGACCCAGCCTCTGAATCTCTTCCTTACCCCAACCCCTCCGTGCCGCCTCCGTCGCCGCCCCAATCCGAAAAGAATGCGTCCCGAACGCCAGGGGATCCTCCCCCAAGACCCGCAGTGCCCGCCGCAAGACCCACAAAGCTTGAGACGCCGTCACCCCTCCCCCCCCCACCCCGCCCAAAAACCTCCCCCTCCGACACGCCACTTTCAGCCATCAACCTCCTGCCCCAAACCGCCGGGCACACCCCCTCCTTGTCGCCCGGCCCCAGCACCACCCAAGTACCAACCCCCCGCTGGTCCGTCTTCGAGCGTCTCAAACACACTGCCACTTCCCGGGCCCGCACCTCCACCTCTCCCCACAACACCCCCCGCCGCCCCCTCGCGCCCAGCAGCTCCGACACTCGAAACGCCCCAAAGAAAAGCCATGACATCAACGTAGAGAAACGCACCGTCTCGCCCACATCCCTGCACACCCCTGGTAGCGCGCCAATCACTCCTGCCAACAAAACCGCCGAAATGGGACGGCGCAGCCGCACCGTCGCCCCACTCTCCCTCGCCCACCCCTCCAGCAGCCTGGTTCCCAACTCCCCCGCCGACGGAGGGTAACCCCACCACATCTTCCCCATGAAGGCCACCGCCGACAACTTTCCCGCAATTGACACCCGCGACAAGCCCCTGTCCATAAGCGCCAGCATGAATCTTACCACCTGTTCCTCGCGCTGCCACCTGTCCCCACACCGCACCGCACCTGACTGCAGGAATTCCTCCCACGCTAGCTCGTAAGCCTTCCACGTCGACACAGCCACAGACGTCTTCACCAACTGAAAGACCCGGCCTCGCCTACCGACCACAGTTCTTCCGGTACCGGCGTCCTGACTTCCTCCGCCGCCGTGGCTAGCCCATGGAACCTCTCCCACTGTGAACGAGACAAGGCATCCGCAATGTCATTGTCCACACCGGGAACGTGGCGCGCCTGAAACAGTATGTCATTTTCCAAGCACCGCAAGACAAACACCCGCATCAGTTTCAGTACCTGCGGATCCCGAGCCGACTGCCTGTTCACTACCTGCACGACGGCCATGTTGTCCACTCGAAAAAGCACCCTCTTGTGTGCCAACGCCCCCGCCCACACCGTGACTGCCACCACCAAGGGGAACAACTCCAGGAACGCAATGCTCCTCCCGCCCGCCTGCCAGTGGTCCGGCCACTGCTCCGCACACCATTTTCCCTCCCAGTACAGGCCGAAACCACCGACGCCCGCCGCATCCGAGTACATGGTGACCTCCCACTCCCAGTCCTCCGCCGGCGCCATCGGCACCCCATTGAAACGCACCAAGAAAGCCCGCCACATGCGCAGGTCCTCCTTCATCCCTGCCGAGAGGCGCACATGGTGATGTGGCAATGGCAAACCCGACAGTGCCAGCCCCAGACGCCGGCAAAACGTCCGTCCGGCCCGCACCACGCGGCACGCAAAATTCAAATGTCCCAACAACACCTGTACGTCCCGCACCGTCACCTTCCTCCTCGCCAACATGTCATCCACCAGACCCAACATCGCCACCCGTTTGTCTTCTGGCAGGCGTGCTTCCATGGCGACCGAGTCGAGCTCGATACCGAGAAAGGACAACACCGTACTGGGACCGCACGTCTTCTCTGGCGCCAGGGGAACCCCAAATTCCCCCATCAACCCGGCCAAACCATCCAGCAGCCGCTGACAGTCCGCCGCACCGGGCCGCCCCACCAGGAAGAAATCATCCAGATAGTGTGTCACCGACTCCGAGCCTGTGCGCCTGGAAAAAACCCACTGAATGAAGGAGCTGAAACGCTCAAATAGTGCGCATGAAATGGAACACCCCATCGGCAGCGCCTTATCCACAAAGATGTGACCTTGAAACTGGATCCCCAGCAACTGGTAATCCGCCGGGTGCACCGGAAGGAGTCGGAAAGCCGACTTGATGTCGCATTTTGCCAACAGCGCACCCTGCCCCGCCGCCGCAACCAGACGTCGCGCCACGTCCACCGACGAATACGTCACAGACGCCAAATCCGCCGAAATGTACGCATTGACCGACTCCCCCTCCGGCCAGGACAAGTGCTGTATCAGTCGGAACTGCCCTTCCTCCTTCTTAGGCACCACCCCGATGGGGGAAATGATCAAACCTGGCAGCGGCGGCACCGTAAAGGGGCCCGCCATCCGCCCTTCCCTGACCTCCTTGAACAGTTTCTCTCTCACTATGCCCCTGTGCGCGTTCACTGATTTCAGATTTTCCGCCCAGCGAGCAATCCGGGGACCCTCGTACCCCAACTGAAAACCCTCCCGAAAACCCCGGCGCAGCGCTGCAGCATCCTCCGCCCGCGGATACGCCGCCAACCAGGGCTCCATCCGCTCGATCCTAACCGGCGTACGAGCCTTTTCCCAGAGCCCCTGCTCCCCCCCCTCTACCCCCACCCCTCCCCCCGCCCGAACCTCCTCTGGCAAATCCACCACCCTGCGGAGGCAGCTGGCCCGAGGGGCCCCCGGCGCCCCAACACCGCAGCGCCGGATGGTTCCGTCCGCACGAAGAGCACTCATGCCGGAAACGGCCCGCCGCCCGCCCGCAGACACCCCTGTTGAAATCCCAACAGGCCCCGACCGCAGCCTGGCTGCCGGAGGCGCCCGGACCCACCCCCCCACGGGTGGGGCGCGCCGAAAAGGGGGGGGACGCCAGCGGCAAACCGCTGGCCGTGTAGATGGTGCGGCCAAACTTGGCCCCTCCCATCGTCTGCTGGTATAAATCAGAATCCAGTTCCCCCCACTGGGCCTCGGGGTCCCCCGCCAAGCGTGCCCGAAACTCCTCGTCGTAGTGCGACCACGCATACCCGCCGTACGTCACCTGCGCCCTCCGGACCACATCCATGTATTTAAAGAGCGCGACGCACCTGTCCGGGAATTTCTCGCAATACACGCTCGCGTAAATGAGGAACGCCGCAGACCAATTGTCCAGCGTCAGGGGCACCTTTGGGCGCCTAGCCAACTCCTGCTCCTCCTCCTTTGACCCTTCCTTCGATGTCAACTCCCTATGCAGCAACTTCAAAATATCGATGTACTCCCCCTTCCAAATCTTTTCCTTCGTAGCCGCGGAAAGATGTGCCCCCAGCGGCTTGGTCAACCCCATGTACGGCAGCTTCCGCACCGGAATCACACAACTCTCCTTGCTTCCCCCCGCCGCCTCCTTTCCGCCCGACGCCTTGTCGCCCGCCGCCTCAACCCCGCTTCCTTCGCCCGGCGCAGCCCCGCCCGACCCCGCGCCGTCTGTACCGACTCCCGCGTCCTGTACATACCGTCCCCGCACCAGCCGCCACCCATCCTCCCCCTCGCCCCCAGACCCCACGGACACCAGCACACAACGCCTCTTAGCGCTCCCCGCGCCGTCACCTGTCTTACCTGGCGTCAAGGTCGGCGTCCTTGCTGGATCCCGCCGCCTAACCAGTGGAGCCGAGGGGGCCGTCACTCTGGGCGCTTCTTGCCGTGCTGGCACCTGAAATACACTTCCAACACCATTACCAGCCCCCCCATCCTCCCGAATCTCACCCTCCTCCTCAGACTCACCATCCACCGGTATCACCCCACCTTGGCCCCCCAGCTGGAGTTCCGCCCGGCTCAAACCCGCTCGCTCACGACACACCCGCATTAACTCCATCAAGTCCACACTCCCCCTCCTATGCACCACACTCGCAGGCAACTCAGAAATAGTCGTGTCCATCCGTACTCCCCCAACCCCGGCGGCCGTAGAGACCCATCGGGGAGGGGCCGGCGGAGACGCGTCTCGCCTCCATTCGCCCAGTCCCTGCGCCAGGTCCCTCGCTGGAGCTCGGCCGTCCGCACCAAACAGAGCCGGCCCATCCACTCGGTGGGTGGGAGCCGCATGCTGCTCCCCCGAGCGCCTTACCAACAGCTCCTGCCAAGGAAAAAAGGTGGAGTCCAGCATGCCAGGGTAAAAACCACCCCCGTCTCCCCCCCACGCGCTGCCCCCTCCGCCAAACCCCCACCCCATCGCCGCACCCCTCCCCCATCCCGCCGAATGGCCACCGCGCCGCGACGGGACACTCCCCCCTCCTAACTCCCAACCCCCTTCCCCTGCCCATCCCCCCGGCCCGCCCCACCCCCCGAAACCCCAACTCGGCCCCACCCCCCTTCCACGCCCCACTCCCCCTGCCTCCCCCCAGGCCGCGCCACTGCCCCCCGCACCCCCCCCAAAACTCGCCACCAGCCCGCCCGGGCCCCCAGCCCTGCTCCCAGCCCCCTCCTCAAACCCGCCCCTCCCAAACGCCCACCCCGACCCACCCCCCTCGCCGGTCGAGCCGCCGCCTCCCCTCCCGCCTCCCAGCGCCTCCGACACACCCCGCCCTCTACCCCGGCCCCTCTCCCCCTCCCGGCCCCTCTCCCCCCCCCGGCCCCCCTGCCCCGGCGCCGACCGCCCCCTCGCCCCCACTCCCCCCTCCTCCTCCGATGACTCACCCCAGTCCAGCTCCGTGTCCTCCCCCCCCCCACCCCCCACCTCCTCCTCCTCCACATCTGTCTCCTCAATGAGAAGCGGCGAAACAGCCCCCCCCAGCCCTACCCCCACCAACTCCCCGCGCTCCCCACCGCCACTTGTGCCCTCCCCTCCCGCAGGCCCCTCCGCACTTACACCCCCCCGCCCCCCCCTCCAGTGCTCGCGCCCTCCCCATCCACAACTATCCGTGCCCCACCCCCCTCCCCCACACCTCCCAGGCCCCCCGGCCGCGCTTCTAACGACTCACTCCCCTCCTCCCGTCCTCCCCCCACCCCCCCCTCCCCACCGGTCACAAAAACGAGCGGCCTCTTCCGCCCCGCCTGCCGGGCCTTCCGCGCCCCCCCCTTAGACTTTGCCGTGGCCTTTGCCGGAGCCTTGTTCACCACCCGGCCTCCCCCCTCCGCCCCCCCGCCCCCCCTCCCCCCCCGCTGAACAACCCGCGACCTCGGCGGGTCGCACGCCGCCACAGCTGCCGCGGCGCCGATGGCAGCGCGCCGCGGCGGCCTCACCTTCACGTCGGGCCGCATCAAGTCCATGCGGCCCGCTTCTTCCAAAAGCCTCAGCGCCTCCACGACACGCGGGTCCGTCGCCGCCATCACAGTCCGCACGCCCCCTACCGCCGACACTGGTCACCGCACCTCAAACCGCCTGAGCGCCTCACACGCCTCTGCCTGCTACAACGGCTCGGAAAAACCGCGCACCGCCGCCACACAAACCGCTGGGCCCTGAAATCCCAACTATTTCTGCCACAAAATCTAACTGCGACCTGGCTGCTGTGTCACCGCAAGTGACGCATCTACCTAGATGCGTCACTTTGTAAATATGGCGCAACAAGGCGCATTTTTTACGCCACTGTTGCGTCACAAAAAGTGACTCACCGGTGGCGTAAAAGTGACGCACAGCCTCATAACTGAGGCCCATGCTGTCTGATATGTTTTCTTTCAGGCCTGCAAATGCGGTATTGAGTATTGATAATGCCATTGAGTTGTGTTCATTTCCCAGTTGTAGGTTCCAGGCCAAACCCCTATGCAATTGTTAGCGTCTCACACAAGAACCTCTAAACTCACAGGTCATGTGCCACCACCTGCATGAATTCAGTAAGCACGAGCAGGGGGAGGACGAAATGGAGGAGAAAAAAATATTTCACTCCACTGCATTCTTTCTTTTTCCTATGCAGATCAATCTTTTTTCAATTGAAATAGAACGATTAGCCATATTCTTTTGCAATCCGTAAATGTATCTTTTATTACTTCCCTCTTTTTTATTATGGTACAAAAAACTGCTACCATAGACACATTTTTTAGTTCTGATCACCTAAAAGAAACACCATAATGCCACTTCTGACCCCAGACACTTTCCTGCTTTGTGCGAAGTGTCTTGCCTTTATCTTCCAATATTTCATGCCACATAAAGTTAGGCTAGGGCCAGAAGGCTTTGTCTTTCAGGGCACGTTTTTAGACAGATTTTCATTTCTGACAGTAACTTTCACTAGCTATTTTAAAGATCTGCCACAAGGCGTTTAAATATACAACGAACATGGTACGTTCCATTCACATTTTGCTTACACTTGTTTTGATCATGCTTGTTGGGGAGATTTACCTTGTTGTGAGGTGTGGCTAGCTGGAGTCTTTGGTGTGACAGTTCATATCTTGCTTAAGGAACTAGTGATAGACTGACAGGTGATTTTTCGTGCAGGGTACAATTCATTAATTTTTATACTGCTTCGTTGACAGTGTCAACGCTTTACCGGCATATTTGATATGATGCTGCTTGTGCTTTTGTTGACAGAAGTCTGATTAAGGCAGAGGGAAACATGTGCATTGCTTGCAGGTGCTAATAAACCCACTTCAAGATTGCTTGCGAAGTGTACATTGGAACAATCACACCACAATACAATTCATCACAATTTTAAAAGGGACTCTGAATTTCTAGTTGAGATGAGAACGCCTGTGTGTTAAGACGTATTACACATCTACTTTAAAATTTGGCACGATTGCTTAATTTGGCATATTGGGGGGAGCTGCATTTCGCGCAATATTTGATGGCATTAGATGAGCTCTACGTATTTTAGAGGTGTTGTTGGTATGACGTAACACAGCTTGTGTAAGGATTTGGTGGCATCTAGTATGACATCCCAAAAGCCGTATTACATTTTAAAAAAATATGTACTTCAATATTTGAGTGAATGCTACATTGCACTTAAGTTTTTGCAATAAAACAAGTAGCTTGACTACGAAATTGTTATCAGACTCTTAAACATTACAGAACGAACTCTGCACATTTACCCAGACCTCTCAAACATTGTTTTGGCGGGGACGGAGAACATGGCGGCAGATGGCTGAGCTGCTGTGGTGCTCCGTGAAGCGGGCTTCTGCTTGCTCTATCCGGTGATCTGTCCTGATCCCGACCCGGCTAAAATGATTATACTTGTGGCCTTTATTCAGCGCTTGCTGTCCGCTCCTAATCGGTAACTAATTTTGGAACTTCGCAGCTTTTGAAGTCTACGTATCTCCTTGGTACGGGAGTCTTTCCACCTTTTCTATGCCCTGTTGCAGCGGCCGCGTTACTGTGGCAGTTTCCTGTGTCTCGGCGTCTGAGATCGGCGATAGTGAAGAGACGCCGCACGCTATCTTGAAGCACAAAATTTCCCCTGTGGTCCTGCGACAGTGGTCTGCAGCAGCCCTGGAGCTGAGGAGGGGCAGGAGAGCCCGTAATCTGGTGCGCGTTTCCTGCGGTATTTCCACAAGGAGCTGTGAGGAGTCAGTGTCCTCTGTGAAAGTGGCTGACGAGGTGGTGGAAGGGTGTTCCAGGAGCGGTAAGGGGAATACCCAAGTGGTGGGCAGCCCAGAATTGAACCCCCCCCCCCAGATTAAAACTAGATCTAAGGGGCAAAGTGGTCAGAAAAGGGGGAAAACGCTAGTAAAGTCTTTACTTAAGGCAGTCCCACCGAATGAAAAGGGATCTTCTTTTTTAACATCAGAGGTGAAAAGTAAGTGTACTCGCTCAAACAGTGCTAAAATAAAGGCTAAAACAAGGGCGAATGCCAAGAGCGTTAATATTGTAGAAGTAAGTTCTAAAATCACGCCATCCTTGCGCTCGTATTTTAAAGCTTTTGCACCTCTCAAAGAATCAGGAAATGGCTGCCTTTAATGATGTCGCAGATGTATGTTCATCACCTGTAATGGCTCATTGCGCTGCTCTTAACCCCTTCCTTCCGCCTACATTGCGCTCGTCTTCGATACCACCTATGGTCCCAGGTTTGAGTCCGAGTATTCCCTCACCCTCTAGGCGTGAAAGAGTAGCACCTACAGTACCGCAAGCTGACATTTCTGCTGATATCCCAGATTTTCTAGGAAACGTGAGTGTCTCTTTAGCAGCAAACAGCTCACCATTAGCATCGACATTGACTGAAGAGAGGCAGCACATGGACAGTTCTGGAAGTCCGATGGGTGGTACAGGTCTTGATGGAGGAGAGCAGGTAGAGCTGGGACCATCTGCTGTTGTTGTTGCTGATTCTATTGAGGGGTTAGTAACTGGAGCAAGAGATGAATACCCTATAGAGAACAAAGCTGAAAAAGAGCTCTCACCCCCGGCTACTATACAGCAACAAAGTGATATACCTGTCTCTGCTAGTTTGACACCAACGGACACCGCAGTTGGCATCACGGCAGCATCATTGATGGCAATGTTCTCCACACTCTCCCAGGATATAAAGAGGGGCTTTGAGGAGTTCTCAGCTAATCAAGCAGAGATGAGGAGCTATTATGAGTCCCTAGATACCAAACTTGATGGCCTGGCGTCAAGAACAGGTGTACTGGAAGAGAACATGGGAGTATTGTCACTACATGTAGACAAAGTCGAGGAAGACATAGTGAAGTTAAAGAGAGAGGATCAAACCCTTCAGGACAGGTTGGAGGTGTTAGAAAACAACGCCAGACGCAGCAACATTCGAGTCCTTAGTGTGCCTGAAGGATCTGAGGGTTCGGAAATTAAACAGTTCGTGGTTCAGCTTTTGAAAGACTCACTAAGCCTGGGCTGTTCATTGGAGGAGCTCGCCACTGACATCCAAAGGGTACATAGAGAACCCTTTAAACAAAACCCACAAAAGGCCTAAACCGCGTAAGATCCTGATTAATTTTCACACATATGCACTCAAGGAACAAATTCTCAATCTAGCCCTTAAACAGAAATCCTTATCAGGGAAGGGGTTCTCCTTTCAAATAAGATCAGACCTGGCTAGGGTCACACTTGAGAGACAGTGGGAACTAGGTAGGCGCTTAGACGCTTTTAGGAAGGTGGGCGCTACAGCTAAGATAACATTTCCTGCAGCGTTAAAAGTAATGCACAATAATAAAATGTACAACATCAGGACAGCGCAGGCAGCGGATGAGCTTTTGTTGGAGCTGGGCAACAGGGCTTCCTCAGTGTAGGGGAAGGTTGTGTTTTACGGAGATTTGAGTAAATTCAAATTGAGATATCTTCCTCCTTTTGTTTAACCCCTTGGACGCTCATGACGAGCTCAGCTCGTCATGGAGTGCCCATTCATTTCAATGGAAATTACATGGGGATGCTGCGAGATGCTTAGCATCCAAGTGGTTAAGAATTTAGATAAATGATAGATGCTTGGGAAAAAAAAGAAAAAAAAAGGAAATGGCACATATACACACAAATGAGAAACTTTATTTCATATTTAGTTGCACATAAATTAGGTTACAATGGTCTTTAAACCCAAGAGTCGGGTATTAGGTTAGGTTGGGACCAGATGGGCTAGCCGGGGTCCGTAGGGGGGTGCCATCTACTGGATTTGATCCGGTTAGATACATCCAGGGTTCTCCACGGGAAGGGGGGAGGTAATGGGTGGGGAGGACGGGTTGGGGGGGTTAAAAGCAAAAAAATTCCTCATTTGTCATTCCAATACGTTTTTTTATGAAGTTCAGTGGTCGCTTCACGGCCTGCAGATTAGTTTGTCCTGGTTAGAGTGGTATAGCGGCATTCCTGGGTTTCAGTATCATTATCTGGTAAGAACTTGGCTGGTCCTTTTTTTTATGGGAATGGCTAATCCAAAGATATTTTCCTGGAACATAAATGGCCTGTGGACTAAACCCAGGGCTAGAAAACTGTTTCAGTATCTCCGAGATATAGATGTGCAGGTCATTCTGCTCCAGGAAACTCACCTGACCCAAGCTGAGTTAGATGTACTGGTGAAGAAAAATAGGTGGATTGACTTTGCGGTCTCCACCTCCCAATCCACAAATACTAGGGGAGTGTCCTTGATCTTTAAAAAACAGCTAAAGGCTAGATTGATAACCTCCATGGCGGACCCAGGTGGCAGATGGGTCATTGCCTCATTAAACATCTTGGGGGCTCAATTTACTCTTGTCGGGTATTATGGCCCGAATCAAGACTACCCCTCAGTATTAGAGACCATCTTTTTTCACCTTTTATCTTTTCCCGAACCAGTAATATTCGCGGGAGATTTTAATATCGTACTTGATCCAATTCTAGACAAGTCACAAAATAACCGGTCCTGTATCTCTTCAAAATCCAGGACTTTTTTGCTTAACTCGATGAAGCAGTTTGGATACGGGGATATTTGGAGGGAAAGGTCTGGGACTCAGCAGGGGGTTTCTTTTAGAAACTATAAATACCACCATCAATCTCGGATTGATTTCGTATTGGTTAGCCATAGTTTAGTTGCTGGTGTTAGGAATATTCATTATTTGCCCATACATTTATCTGACCATGCGGCTGTGGTAATGGAGCTTTTGGTGGCTTCTAATGCTTCATGTAGGAGCTGGACATTTGATCGTTCCCTGCTTTCCCACCCCGATGACGTTTTATCTCTTAAAACCGAGGTCCAGCATTTTCTTAATGAAAATGTTGGGTCAGTTGATAATGGTATGGTCTGGGATTCACTAAAGGCATTTTTATGAGGCCTTATCACCGACAAGGTGTCTTATAGAAGGAGAGAATATAGGGAGGCTGTTGCTTCAGTCGAAGCAAACATAGCTAAAGTCCAACAAGACATTGATACCAACGGGGCTTCCTCTGCAACTTTCTTGTCAAGCCTACAGGATAAGCTTCTCTCCCTAAAGGGACAATTAACTTCAATCTTAAACCAGCGTATTCAAGAAAGATGGGATGCTAGCAAGATCGCCCATTTTGAATACGGTGAGGGCGCAAGGAAGTTATTGGCCTGGAAATCCAAAACCGATCAAATTCGTAACAACATAGATTTGATCATGGTTAACAACGTTCCAAGGTCATCAGACCTGGATATAAGACAGGCTTTTAGAGAATTTGTTCAGGAAATATATCATGAAGATAAAACAGCTGAACCCGTTCAAATTAGGGAATGGCTGAATCAAATAGCCTTGCCGACCTTATCAAGTGAACAGAGCGAGTTATTGGATAGTATAATCTCAGAGGGAGAAGTTGAAAAAGCCGTTCAATATGCTAAAAAAGGGAAGGCTGCAGGACCGGACGGTCTACCAGCTGAAATATACAGAGTATTAGAGCAAGAATTAGCCCCCTTTTTGACAGTCTTATTTAATCAAATTTTACAAGACGGCACTCGCCCTCCACCATCTTGGGATAACGCTTCTATAACTTTAATCCTTAAGCCGGGAAAGTCACCTACTGCATGTGGGTCGTATAGACCCATATCAATCTTAAATGTGGATTATAAAATTTTTACCACAATACTTGCTAAAGACTCGCAATGGTGGCTCCTGAAATCCTTCACCCAGATCAGAAGGGGTTCGTGAAGGGACGACACTTATACGAGTTAACTTATGATTTAATAGGGGCAATAGATATGGCCTCTCTGGAGTCCCTCCCCTTAGCCGTCCTCACGCTGGACGCAACCAAGGCCTTCGACAGGGTGAACTGGGTTTACCTGTCGGAGGCCTTGGCAAAGTTCAACGTGGGCAAAAAAACGTGGAGGGCAATTGATCTTCTATATCAGAACCCTAGTGCCTGTATTTTGGTAAATGGCATACTATCTGAGCCTTTGAACATCTCGAGA
This sequence comes from Lissotriton helveticus, assembly GCF_964261635.1. Taxonomy (NCBI): domain Eukaryota; kingdom Metazoa; phylum Chordata; class Amphibia; order Caudata; family Salamandridae; genus Lissotriton; species Lissotriton helveticus. Next base: position 1,700,808,575 of record NC_136063.1, on the reverse strand, counting down.
GGTACTAGGCAGGGCTGCCCTCTTTCCCCACTCCTGTTCGATCTATACATTGAACCATTTGCCCAGTGCTTAGGAGAGAATGTTAACATCAGACCGTTCATGTATAAGGGGTGGGAGAGAAAGGTGGCCCTATACGCTGATGATATTCTGGTGTATACTTCAGAGGTACACATGGCACTCCAAGCAGTCTTAAAGGTGGCCTCTGAGTTTGGTGAAATCTCTGGGTACGAGATCAACCCTGATAAGACAGAGATGTTGATATGGAACGTAGATCAGATTCCAGCAGATATCACAGTACGTCCTGGGAATAAGATGAGATACCTGGGCATTAACATCATTAAAGATATCAATCAGATCGCCAAGATAAATTTCGCAGCTGTGGCTAAGGAATGCCGTAAACTATTACTGTCATGGGCACAACTCCCATCATTTTTAGGAAGGGTTAATTTAATTAAAATGTCTATTTTGCCTAAAATTTCTTTTCTTTTTAACACAATTCCATTATATTTTGATCCCTCATTAATAAATAAACTACAATCTGATATTAACTCCTTTATTTGGAGTAAGCGCCTCTCGAGGATCTCCTGGAAAAAGTTGAGGAGGCGCAGAGAAAAGGGTGGAATCGCGGCCCCAGACTTTCAGATATATGCTTAGGCATTTCAACTATCCCATGTCAGAGTGCTTCTTAAAAATCCATCTGGGTATGGGGTTGGTTCTTTGTATTCCACCCTTCTTACAGGAAAAGGTGTTAGCCAATCAGGGTTTTTGTTCAAGTTTGGGGACCCCAAATTAAAAAAAAAAATTAGGTTGAAGATTCTGCAAGGACTGGCCAAAATGTGGGCACAAATAACTAAAACCATTAATGTAGGGTACTACAATAGCAGGACTCCGCTTTGGGATCTCCCTGAGAGTCCCGCTTGGTTGAGAGACAGTCTAGCGATACCGATTAAGGAAGCTGGGTTGGCTGTTTGGGGTGATTTGTTCACAGAAGGGGAGCTGCTCCCGTGGGAGTGTCTTAGAAACATCATTGGCTCCAACTTTGCTAGATTCAAGTATATGCAAATAGTTAGTTGGTCCCACGCATATGTTTCTCGTACAACGCGTGGAAATAAATTCCCCCTAGGAGGTCACAGCCAATTAATACCATCCCTAGTCAATAAACCTCCCGCTAAAAAGGAAATTTCATCATGGTATAACCTGATTATGGAAGAAAGGGATGGCGCTTTCTTATTACCAGAAGACCTTTGGTCATCTACCATAATGGGGTGTAATCTGCAAGTGCTCTGGAGCCTATCCTGTGGAATGTTGTGGGACGTAGTGAAACCATCTTGGCTCCGTAGAAATCACATCTTTACCATCCACAGGGCCTACTACTCTCCATTAAGACTTTCGAAATTTACCCAGGGGAGCCCGGTAACATGCCCTAAATGTGGTGTGGTAGCTGCTTCGGACTGTCACATGTTTTTTGAGTGCCCCGTTTTGTCAACTTTTTGGGAGGACATAAAAAGAACTTTGTCTTTATCTTTGAACTTGAACATAGTCCTCGATCTCCCACTGATTATCTTTGGTATTTTGGAGGGTCTCCAAAGTTCAGAGAAGAAGCTAGTTTTTTACTCTATCTTGGTTGCCAGGAGGGAGATATGCAGAAGATGGAAAGACTCTTTGCCCCCTACAATCAAAGATTGGTACACCTCTATCTTAACTGTCTCCAGATTAGACCTGGGTAGGTCTGGTAATTCAAACAAAAAGGCGTTTTGGCATCTATTAAATTGGGCACATTGAATGTCCGTTTTTTTTTTTTTCCCGGGTCCAATGATTAAGCCACTTGGACCCAACCCAGGGCCCGATATCATTGTGGAAATATCCACTCCTTTCTTGATTGGTTTTCGTCTGGTGAAATAAAGTCGGTTGAGAAGGAGGAGCTGAGGGTTAAGTATCGAGGGTTAAGTTGAGCCCTACCAGCTAATTATTAGCTGAGACAGCATCCCGCTCATATACCACTCGACTTCATCATGAAAACAAAACCATCGTGGCAAATGAGGACAAAAAAAATAAATAAATAAATAAAAAATTACCCAGACCTCTTTACAATAAACATTGACTGACCTCTACATTTTAAGACTTTGGTACCTGGCGCGTGACACTTCAGAAATATTAGCAAACCTAATTCAACATGGCTGGAATGCCCTGGACATTATGAGGTAAAAACGTACATTAGAATTGAACATATCCTTAGCAGCCACAAATGGACGGGTAGTAAGGGGGTGGGGAAAATGCAAGCGGAAGATGGCACTACTGCAAATCTCGAGGTTGGGCACTCAGGTACTTTTCATGGCATGCTGTGGTCAGCTGCCAAAAAGCACATTCGCAAGAACTGCAATAATATACACCTTTTAGTAATTGTCAGGATGGGAATTACATTAAATATCACCACTTGTTTGACTGCACCGCACATTTAAGCCCAACGGCATTAAGATCAATCTGGCAGAGGTGATACTGATGTTGGGATATTCAAGGGCTGTAGTCTGGGTGCTAAAGGCCAAAAGAGTGCAAGTTCATTGATTTCCTGGCAGCCGGGGAAAGACCTCTGAGATTACAAATTTTCTATCATGGAGAAAACCTTTTTTACTTAAATTATTTAGATTTTTAATGCAATATTGTGAATTTACCGGTTTTGAATTAATTGTTGCTTAGTCCCATTTTTACCAACTGCCATTTATGTATGCGACAAATTGTTGATGCAGGCACTGCAATTAATCGTCTGTAGATGTTTTTTTATGTCTGTAAATGTTTATTTTTTGTTTCTGTACTCCTGCTTTAATGGCTACATTATCCGAAATAAAGATGAACTGAACTGAACTGAACAAATTTTCTAGTCCACTAAATAGTTTTGATATTGGATATGATGATAACCAAGACATAGGTTGCACTCCTTGTACTTCTGATAGGAGAACTCTGTGAAAAGCCTTTCACTCCACTACTGATGGCGAGTCCAACTCTACTGACAGAGAAAGAAACAGTATTTATTTATCTATCAAAGAAATTAAACAATATAGGCCACAATACCAACTTTGTGGCTCTGTTTCTAAGACACTCAAGATTTCAAAGTATCAGTGCCTCATATCAGTGATTTGGATCAGTACCCAGGAAATCATTACCAAAACGCATTGAAGGCACACCAATAGAAACTGTGTTCAAGTTGCCTGTTGTGTTTACTCCCTTTTTCCCAAGACCTCATCCCATATTCCTCTTCAGAAGGTGTCTACCTTGTTAGATCTCTTTGTGCAGGACGATGAACAGTTATTTCTTCCCACCTTCAATACTGAATTACAATGGGAGCCTGGGTGGGGCTACATACCTGTAATGGTATCTTACTGCACCTGGGCAATGTTTATAGTCACCACCAACATGATTGGGCATAACACACACTGGATCCCACCACAAAACCTCAAATACTCTTGCTGGTACTTTCCATACCACGATGGTAAATGTCACGTGGCAGGTAAATGTACATGCAAATAGTGTTTCTACTGGTATTCCATGATAGTGTCAGCAGAAATATACTCAGAAGTGACCAGTCCATGAACTATTTAGCTGTGTTTTTTATTTCGTATTCAAAAATTTCTTTCGGAGCATAAAGTGGTACTGCCGTTGATGTCAATCTGAGAATAGGGTACAGAGTATATCTTTGCTCTATCCCTCTACATAAATATAACCCTAAGACTGCTTCTCAGTTGTTCGAGAATGCAGCTATTTCAATTGGAAAAGTGATGAATGTTTTAGACATTTGGAAAGTGCACTTCAACATTGGGATTTGGACCTTCCCATCTAGAAACAGATAACACAGGGGGTTGTAACAGAAGTATTTTCTTCCAACAAGCCTCTCTTTGTATAAAGATTTTGATGTCAAGACCCAGAAGGAAAGTGATTAATTAAAGAAGTAAACAATGAGGTAACAAAGTGCTCACAATCCTCAATAGATGGATCTGAAGTTTTTGGTGATGAACAATTGGACAAATGTTGTCAATCACACATGTTCTTTGATTTTCATATGTTCTCCAGGTTGTGCTGACATGTTTCTAAATACTTGCCAGTCACCCACGAAATGCTGGCTGGGGAAGACAAGTTCTGTCATGCAGATCCAGAAATGTGTTTCAAGGATTTCAGGAGCACCAGAAATTGCCACAACACAAGGTAAACATATAAGGGTCCACTCCAGAATTTCATATTGGAATTGCTCCACCAAAAATATAGGCAAGGGAGAGAGTCTTCTTCTCACCAACACAGCTTACGTAGTTTTTTAGGGTGTCATGGTTCTTTCAGAAGAAAGCCAAACAAGTGAGCCACAACGCTATGATGCTTATCAAAACAGGGAAATATACTTGATGAATATGTACCAGTCAGAATTTGTTTGAAACAGTGTATAGCATATCAGAGCCTAATAGTGACAATGTCCATGAACACCATGAGTCTTGAAATCTCACACATGCTACATTTCATGTCTATAATCCACCGCAGACAATGCACAACAATTCCCTCGCTCACATTAACACTGTCTTTGGGTAAAGTTGCATATATCAACAAGCAGCAGAGTCACTTCCAACTGGAGAGTTACAGAACTCACAAAGCCAAGTATTGAATAAGCAACGATTTTCGGCATCTGAAATGTACAAGCCAATATTTTTAGTGGCTGCTCTCACGAGGGAAAATCACACTGAGAATGATCAAGGGCACTAAGGAGACATGGAATTAAATGAAGAAATGTGTGATGTTCCTACTTCATGTCTGCGCTGTGTACCTTTTTGATGTGACAGGAGCAGCTCGTGCAGGTAAGAGTGGTGGGGCGGAGTTGGTGGGGGGATTAGACAGATGGCCAGAAGGGAAAAATAAATAAATATTTATATTTCTCTCGTTGTCCTCTGTCGAAATGCCCCACCCACCCCGCCCACAGCCCCAACGCTCTTCCCTGCACGGGCCGTTCCGGTGTTGTGGGGTCCCGGCAAAATATCTTCGCATCAAGGGGTAATATAGACTCAGAGAAGATTCATAGGCACAGAATCATTTTTGATAACTTGTCATGAGTGACTCTAGATAAATGCTCGTAACTTACCGGTAATGTTGACACTGTGCCTGTTGTATTGGACCTTAACACTGAAACCCAAAGAATTGGGGATATTGTCTGGCAAAAAGGAAACATACTAACTACATGTTATGAACTGTAAAAATAAACTACGTGCAGAAAATATTAATAGAAAAATAACTCACCTGAAAGAAAATACAATATAAGGCTACCCAACAAAAAGCAACCATAGAGTTCGAAATTAACCTGTAGCCTAATCCTTCTTCAAAACAATGTCAAAATGTTCTTTAATTGTTGACTGTCCTTGTTTCACTCTTCTATAGTGAAACCATACCAGCACAGGCATCAAAACATGCATATCTTACTCATACTGAACTCTAAATTGTTCCCACTACATCATACCTAACTGTGAAAGCCTCACATATTGGCATTTGCACTAGAAGCTCAAGCAGCCATATTGGTTCTCAAGTTCCTCCCAAATCAACCAAATCTCCCAGGACAGTGAGTGGATATTAGTAGGTACCATGTAAGATGAGTGGTTTAGACCTTGCTGTGGTATTTTGAGTAGTTGATTTCTCAGTAGCATCAACTAGAGCAAGAAGCCTAAGAGTCGAGTGGTGCATCTAACAGGTTTATTTTGAAGCATTCTTTGAGAGTCAGTGAAGTATGATCAAATCTATACAAATGAGTTTGAAATTAGTATTAATTTGCCTTCAGATTACCTATGAATTAGTTTCCTTTTTCATGATGGAAAATAATGGTTTCTTATAACACTTAATATGTGTACCACAAACTTAGACAATTTCGAGCCAGTTAGATGTCTTTTCAACACTAAGGAGCCGATTATGATGGCGCACGGACCTGAGTCCGTCCGCCACCATAGAGTAGGGGGGAACGTCCGCATGGGCTGCGGCGTTCCCCCCTTGAAGATTAGGATGTGACCGCCAGGGTGGCGGTCACATCCTCAATCCTTAACATTGCGGCGGGTGCAGCTTCAAACTGCATCCGCCGCAATGTTAAAAATGCATACTTTGCATTTATATGCAGAAAGCGGCAGGCACCGAGCGGTGCCTGCCGATCTCTGCATACTAATGCAGGGGGGTACCATAGGTACCCCCCATGTGCACCCCCCAGCCCCCCTTCACCAAGGGGGCCCACAACGGGCCCCCGCAGTGAAGTTCCACATGCTTTTCCACGGCGGAAAATCCGCCGCGAAAAGCATGTTTTTAAGCATTTCCTAATATGGTGGACGGTGTCTGAGAGACACCGCCACCATATTAGAGCTTTTCCGCCGCGGGACCGCGTGGCGGAAAAGCTGCGTAGGGACTTCCCGACCCCCCTGCCATCCTAATCTGGCGGGGGGTCTTGTGAATCACCGCAGCGGTGAATCCGCATCCTCGGGGCCACGATGCGGATTCACCGCAATCATAATAGGCCCCTAAATGTGTTTGAACCAGCTGAAGGTTCAATAGTCTGGTCCTGTTTTGTATCAGATGGCAAAGGATAAGTTCACCTGACAAAATTGATATTTGAAAATGGAAATATTGAATTGGTTGTGCTAGTTTTTTTGGCTCCCACAGAGGCATGTTAAGGGATGAGCTAAGCAGAAAATTGCTCAAGACACCGCCCTCCAAGCAGCCCCTGGTAAAGTGAGTGAGCATTCAAAACTCCTGCTATAATAAAGGTGCTCATAAAAAACCCAGCTTCTTTTTCTATATTGACAGGCAAGCATATTTAACAGTTACATAGAGCCAGATTTACTAAGCGTTTGCACAGGGGCAACGTACTGCAGAGTTACAGAAGGCAACGCAAACTCTTGCAAGAGCATTTACAATCCTGCATAGAAATTATTTCCCTCTGGAAGGGTGCTTAGTTCTGCTCATTTTGGTGCAAAGTCTGATCTACAAAGATCTCCAGACTGTGCTTTGTGTCTTAAAGCAGGCACTAACATGAAACAATATTTAAATTTCTCCGAATGTTTCCACACATTGCATTTATACTACACTGTAGAGTATTCATACAAGGGGGCTGATTTCGATGTCATTCGGAAACTGTTCCAAACAAATCAATCTCTGAATCGTTTCTGAACTAATCGGGTCCTGAGAGTTCGAATGAACGATTACGCTGCTTCCCAACATTTTTCGGTCTGACTCGCATTGATTTCAATGGGAGTCTGTGTCCGAACAAGAACACATGCTCCCTGTGAAAAAAATGGGTGTTTGGGGAAAACCTTGCACCCTGTGGTGGGCACCCCATGGTGCCTGCCACATTGTGCATGGTTGGAAGAGGGGCCCCCTGGGTGCCCCACAGGCCCCAATTGGATGCCTCCGGGTGAAAGGGGCCCACAATGGGCCCCCAAAGACAGATTCTGACAGCCGTTTCCTGTTGGGCAGACCGAATCGAAATAGATGCCTGAATCAGTCATTGTAATCACTCGTCCAGAAACTGTGTCCATAGAGCGGTACAATTCGGCTTCGAAAGAGCTGTGCTGTCCAAATGCCTTTCAGAACCGATTCGAAATGCCTGAACAGTTTCTGGGCATCGTAATTGGTCATTGGGAAATGTTTGCGATTTGTTTGGAAACAATACCGAATCCTATCTGGAGCCTTTCTGAATGACATTGTAATCAGCCACAATGTGTGGAATGTTTCAGAATATGTCAAAAAGCATGGGATTTTGTACTGGAAGGGTATGCTTCAAGAACAGATCCTATTCTAGACAGCACAAACACAACTGCATCATGGTGCAAAGATTGTGTGCCGCACTAGGTTGCCTGTTTGTGTGACAGCGCAGAGGTACTGAGCAGCATAAATCCAATTCTTATAAATATGACTCCGCACTACTTTCTCCCCTTTGGTTGCTGTGCTAAGCTGCACTGCACTGCACTATGAAATAATAAATCTTCCCTATAGTGTGGATGCCAGTCTTGCCAAGCCTCAACCCTCACACTTTCAAGCAGTTGTTGGTAATTAAATTGGATCATAATCTTTGTGTAATTTGTCTGCCTTTACTCACCTCACATCTTTTACCATACTCCTCTCTCACCTTCTTTACCTTTACTTTTCTATGTATCTTCATTTCCCCTCTCTACCCCACCTTTGTCTTCCTCACCTCTTTCCCTCGCAATATACCTAATATACCTCACTCTATCTCATCTTTCTCCCAACCTCTCTCTCACAACATTGCTCCATCACTCTCTGTGCCTAAATCTATATCTATCACTCTTGTTACCCTCTTTCTACCACATCATCTCTATTTACTCCTCACTGTTAGAAATTGGGGTATCTAGTTGGCAGAGGTAGGTACCTTTGTCCAAATAGGGACCCATGCTTCCAGTCAGGGTAAGCGGGATGCACTTCTAAAATTACACCTGCTCACCCCCTTGGTAGTTCGACACAAGCAGACAGGCTTATCTCAGCGACAGTGTGAAAAATATTCGTGAACACATACTGTAATACAGTGAAAGCACTAGAAATGGACACCACAGCTTTTTAGCAATATAAGTAATCTTTATCTAAACCAAACAAGACCAAAACAACAAAAATCCACAATACAGTGATAAAAATATGACTTTCAAATGGTAGCAATAGCTCAGTTCAAAGCAAATTGCAGATGCAACACTTTTCACACTAAGTACCTTGGATGCATTGCGCACACAAACAAAAAGGGTAGCATGGAAGGGGATGCTTCAGTTTCTTATACTCAGGGAAGCTGATGCATTGGTTCTTTGCTCTGTGGGAGGTGATGCATTGGTTCCTTACTGTTTTGCAGGGAAGGTGATGTGTTGGTTCCTTACTGGAGAGGAGTTGATGTGTCGGTTTCTTACTGCATCCCCCAATGATGCAACATAGTTGGCGCCTCGATGCAATGCGATGATCTGGGACGATGCATGGGTTCATGCAGCTGCACAGCAGGGCTTGCATCAGAATCAGTGTGGTGATCTCAGACTTTGGAGATCAGTGCACTTGATGCAGCATGCAGCAATTTCTCAAGCCACGGGCAGGCGATGCGAAGATTTCTTTCGTGTTGCATCAGAAACAGGTGCAGATTTGCTACGCTTCTTGTTGTTGCCTTGCTTTTCCAGCTCTCAACAGTCAGAACAACCTCCAGAGGCCCAGAACAGCTACATGCACCTCTTGGCAGGTTAGAACTCCCAGCAAAGAAGTTCAGAGGAGCTGGGAGTGAACTCCTTGTGTCTCTGAGACTTCAGAGCAGGAGGCAAGCTCCTGTGCAAGCCCTTGGAGATCTTCCTCAAGCAGGGGAAAATGCAAACAGAAAAGTCCTTTTGCCTTTCCTTGGCAGAAAGTTGCCACTGCAGGCCAGCCCAGATAGCAAACAGCACAGGGGCAGTATTCCTCCTCAGTTTCCCCACCTCTTCTCCTTAGCAAATGTTCCTCTTGATTTCCCCGAAGTGATCTAAAAGTCTGGGGTCTGGGCCCCTTTTTTTATACAGTAAATCTCTTTGTTCTCTCCTGAACCAGGTTTCTGAGCCCAGTCACAACCAGTTCTTGGGGGCACATTGCTAGTTCACAACAACCTCCATTGTCAGTGTGAGCCCTGGCAACGGACACACCACAGGGGGGTGGAGCCATCATTGTGGAATGCAGGCACCGCCCTATTCAGGTGCAGGTGCTACTCCTCCCATAACTCCAAATGCAGACTAGGGCTGACTCATCCATTCTCTCTGGAGCCACTGCACATCCCCAGCCCCTGTCACTCCAAAGTCAGACAATCAATACACAACCTAGCAGAGGCACACTGAATGGCTAAGCAAGAAAATACATACTCTCTAAAAGTGGTATTTTTTTTATATTGTTTTTATTGAGGAAAAACAGTTGCAAATTAGACAGTAATCAAAGCAGTAAATGAGTTCGGTTTACATAACTTAGGCAATCAAATAAGGCGCATAATATTAGGTTCATTCGATCATCAAGGCTTAAGCAAATCCACAATTCTTAAAACAGTCTATAGACGACACACGTCTCATGAAACAGACCAGGTTGTTCAGGCATTGCGTCATCAGTCCTCCATATCCTCGTCGTCTGAAATATCTCCGTCATCTTGCGGGAGTAAATCGCATAGTTCCCCCCTGTATGTGTTCCATGGTGCCCAGATTTTGTTCCATTTACGCGGGCTTCCCCTCTCTTTATAAACTGTGCGCTCTGTCGCCATAATTAAGTCCATATGCCTACACCACATTGCCAACGTGGGGGGATCTGCCGCTCCCCATTTCTGTGCTATGTCTCTTAAAAGTGGTATTTTTAAACACAGAATGTAAAAATCACCCTCACTTACAGGTGCATTTTAACATTATGTGTTCAGGCATACTAAACTTTATTTTCCCATCCAGTTTGCAGGTTCAGATATGCTTATAAGATGTGATAAGCAAACTCCCCATTATATCCTATGGGAACAGATAACCTTACAATAGTGAAAAACCAAATTGGCAGTAATTCACTATCAGGACATGACACACCCATCAGGGCATGTCCTACCTTTCACACACACTGCATCCTGCCCACAGGGGTACCTTGGGCCTTCCTTAGGAATGACTAACATGTAAGAAAAGGGAAAGTTAAGGCCTGGCAAGTGGGTGTACTTGCCAAGTCGACATGGCAGTACTAGACTTCATAGAGGCTCTGCAATGGCAGGACTGAGTTACATTTACAGGGTGCTTATGTGGGTGGCACAATCAATGTTGCAGGCCCACTAGCAGCAGTTGATTTACAGGCCCTGGGCACACAGAGTTCACTTTACTAGCGACTGACTAGTAAATCAAATTAGCCAATTATGGAAACACCAATCTATACATACAAGTTACAGGGAGAGCATATGCACCTTAGCACTGATCAGCAGTGGAAAAGTTCCCAGAGTCAATAAAAACAGGTCAGAAACAGAAGACCACAAAGCAAAAAATCTGGTAATAAACCCGCTGTAAAAGCCATGTCTAACACTCACATTTTTATCTCTTTCTCCATGTCCCTACTTCCTTACTTCTTTCTCAGCCCTTCCTCTAGCTCATCACTTCTCTCACCTCTCAAGCTCATTTTCTCCCGCACATCTCCCTCACTGCCTCACTTCACTCTAACCCACCTGTCTCTCTCTCTTTCTCATTCTCTCTCTCTCTCTCTCTCTCACACACCACCTAACCTCTCAAAATACCTTATCATTAGTTAAGCCCCTCACATCTTCACCTCCTGTTATTCTCATTCTATCTGAGTTCCCTTTCCTTCATCTCTACAAATATCGTACACATTTCTGTCTTCCTTAGTTACTCTACATCTACACCATTTTTGTCTACATCAACTCTCTCTCACACAAACACCTCTCTCTCAGGTTTGCATTCTCGATTTCAACACACCCCTTCCACCTCAACTATTGCACCCTCTTTCTTAATAAATATCCTTCCCTCGCGATCTTTTCCAGTTTTTTCTCACAACTTTAAACCTCTGTTTTTGTGTGTCTACATTTCTAAAGGTTTAACATATAATTCAGTATTATTCGATATCACGAGGACTTGAATGAGCCAAAAAGGGGTACTAAATTCAAAGTTGCTCCAAACAGGGGGGCACAACAGATATCTTGCCTAGGGCCTCATAAATCCTTAAGTTGTCACTGAGTAGGCTTGACAGTCAGCTCCTCCCATTCCATTCCTAGCTACACATAAGTGGCCAAAGGGCCAATTACTTTATATCAACCAGCAAAACTGAAACTGTGAATGTAGAGCTTTCAACTGTAACTAAAATGCTTGTACAATTTAGACTAAATTGGATCAAATTGGAGCAATAAATACATATTGACAAGAAATTATGTAACTAGCAACAGTGGTGTTCCATATAAGCAGTTGGCAGTTAGGATGGGAGTCTTTAGAGCAGATTATGAAATCGATTGGAGGTGGATGTTTGATATTGACATGCCATTAGAACCAATACCTTATATATCCATTTATTTAGTGTCACATCAGTGACATCAGATGATAGGGTGTAGCTGATAATTATGAATGTCCTATCACAAAGTGATCCATGTGAGCAGTCTGGCAGAATGTTAGCAGAGAGATATCTCTTGTATCCTATGCAGGAGCATTGCAGAGCAGTAGTCCCAGCAAAAAGTCGACCATATCTGAAAACCACATTCAACAATTGCTGTGGGGGCAGTTGTGAATACATCGACCGTGTTAGTCTCCTGTCAACAACTTGATAGCGATGCACTCCTATTCAAACTACTGATGTGTATTTTTGCTGTCATAAATACTTGGAAGATAGTCTTTACTGCTCATAATGACAAGAACTGCCCCTGCTTTAACCGTGGTCGTACTGGCACCAAAATAAAACTGGCCCCTATTAGTGAAGGAGAGATGCAAATAAAAGTGGCCCACGGTGCAAATGAGGGCAGTTTTGAACATGTATATATACTCAGTATGTGTATTTTGAAAGGTGTGAGTGACTGCATGCATGTGTATTTGTTGCAGGCAATGCATATGGCAACACTGGGGAAGGCAACAGTAAAAACCGGCCCACCTGGCTATAAAACAGGCCCACGAACTGCTAAGAAAACAACCCACACACTGACCTGTGTGACATCGGGCATTGCCTGATTTGCTGAATCTCTACATTGTTCATGGAGCAGCACTTGTTGGAATAGTGGTGAAAAAGTGTGGTTCTCTTTGTATCTAGCACCGCAGTCACTCGAATTTCATAATCTTTCTTGCTGCTCAATTTACTGCATGTTCAGTACCTTTGAGGCTGTTTGCTGGATACTGGAAGTGGCCATCGTCAGACAATAGTACGGGTTATGGATTTTATGCTATACATAAGTGCACTAAAATGTGCTGAGAAGAAGAAAGAGAGGGACTCTGGCTCTAGAATACTCACCCAGATCTCCATGTGAACCACTGGAGAGTCGAAGGGTCGCAATTAGAAAGGTTATCTGCCAATAGAATTAGTGACGGACTTCTGGACTGCTCAACACCTTGAGAAAAGGACGTTGTTTAGTTACTAAGGTGTTTGTTTTCTAACCTTGATAAATTGGTTCTAATCTGAGCATTAATTTTATTTTTTTTATTTTATTTGCAAAGTTTTCTATAGCACTGGCTAGACCCGTAGGTATCAGAGCGCTTTACATGAGGATCAGCAAGTTAAAGATTACATAATTACTTCAGTTACAGATTCCAAGTATAGACATAAGAGAAAGATAAAGGGAAGAAAACATAACGGTGAGGTGAGGAAAACAATGTCAGATGTCCAGCTTGGTAGGTGACGGCCGAGGGGGTGAACCAGGGCCAAACTCCTATATAGCTGCATAGGACAGCTCCACCGGGCATCGGCCAAGGTTGTTCGGACTCCGTGTTGAGAACAGAAAGACGAAAAACATGCTATTACACAATAACATAAGTTATTTTCGCGTTACGTAGCAAAGACAAAATGTCTTATGTGGAATGGAAGGTAGAGGGGGGAAGGTATACAGGGGAAAAGGAATGCAGATAGCCTCATGCATACCAGAAGGGGGAAGAGACTTTAAGGGAAACAAGCAGTAAAAGTGAACGATAGACAAGACCGTGAAGCACCGTTAAGAACAATGTCCGATGTCCGGCTGCGTAGGTGACGGCCGTGGGTGTGAACGCTAGCCAGACTCCTCTATAGCTGCATTGGACAGCTCCACCGGGCATTGGCCAAGGTTGTTCTGACTCTGCGGTGAGAACAGACTGGAGAAGAACATGAGATTAGACGATAACATAGGTTATTTTCGATTTTGAGTGCAAAGACAAAACATACTATGTGGAAAGGAAGGTAGAGAGGGAAAGGTAAGCAAGGTAAAAGGAATGCAGATAGCGTCAGGCAGAGCAAAGGGGAGAAGAGACTTAAGGGGAAACAAGCAGTCAAAGTGAAAGATATACAAGACCGAGAAGCACCGTTAAAAATAATGTCGGATGTCCGGCTCGGTAGGTGACGGCCGTGGGGGTGAACCATGGCCAGACTCCTGTATAGCTGCATAGGACATCTCCACCGGGTAACGGCCAATGGTACTCGGGATCAGCGGTAATTACAAACAGATTTTGTTTTTCGCCCATGGGGCATCATAATAGTACAATCGAAGGCATCAGTCCCGGTGTAATTGGTAAACACCCTTCACTTCATTCTCCCGCTATCCTAAGTCTGCAGATTGAGGGACACCCCATCATTCTTGCCTTCAGGCCTCTCGTCTGTAGATCTAGGATCAAGGTCAGTACGTGGGGGAGCCCCATCGCGTCTCCAGGCTGGAAGCACCCAAGCCAGAAATGGTCCGTGTGTCCAGGTCAGGCCACCGAGCTATTACGCCCTCAGGAGTTCCACATTTGGGCACCACACCATTTATGCTGCTTTTGTTCGGTGGTATAAGGGCAGTGTTGTAGGCCTTCATCTCTTGGGCCGGCAGCCCCCTCTCTGCTTTATGGTCCCTTCATGTAGGCTGATGCTGAGTTTTGGCTGTCACGCGTGAGCCGATTCAATGGTGGTCTTGCCAAGATCTGACTGAGGTGACCATTTTAGGGTCAGGTGTGTGGTATAGCTTTGTTTGTGGCAGCGGGAAGTGCATCAGCCTTTTCACCTTGCACTTATGGATGAGATCCTTCAGATCTATGGCTGTCTAAGTCTTTCCCCCAGACTAGTAGCCAGTGTATTTAATTGATCCCCTATTGTGAGTGAGAACTCCGCACGGACGCCATATTGAAGTTAGGCGCCGCTTCCAGCCTTCCACCCAGCTTAGGATTCAAATGCTCCCGGTGCGATGTTGCTTAGAGCAGGGAGTCCATTCAGCCTAATTTACCGGGCCCCGCTCACCTCCTTAGCGCGTTGTGTCAGGTGAGGCGCCACGATGTCGCAAAGCTCTGCTCTGGGGCCACGTGCCCCCTCAGCCGCATGTGCACTGCATCGCAGGGGGGAGCCTCTCGGCAGAGTCACCATTATCCTCATACAGGACCCGCTGCTCGGATTCCTTCCCCTCCACCTGGTCTTGGCGTTGATCACAGCGTTCATATTAGGTTTATGTGGCTCAGGTTTGTGTCATTACATTTTTCCTCTAGGACTTTGTGGGTACTGGCTAGCCTGTGAGCATTGTGCAGGTCTGCCCTGAGTAGTATTGCTCTGGGGCCATTTGCTTGGGTGCTGCTGCCTGCTTGGTTATGGAGCATCTCGTCCGGGCACCATTTTAAAGTCAGGCGCCCAGCTTCAATCACTCCTGTCCACCTCTTAAACTTAGTTGGTAGAGATGCTCCGATCCCCAGAATCGTTAGGACTTCTGTTGCAGCCGCCACAGACCCGGGGCATCGACCTGCTCACTTCGCTAGGCGCTTTGTGTGAATATTTAGGAACCGTGCCATTTGCACAGCCGTGCCCCACATCCTGCACTCAGATCACTGGTACCTCCTCCAGTGGCGCACTTCTCTCGTGGGGTATCCCGTGGGGTGGCTGCATTCAGGGAAGCCCCGACGGCTCGCACTAGGGCATGTCTGCTGCGTCTGCTTTTCTGTGTCTCAATCTCCGGTCCCTAGGCAGCTCGGCTCCGGTTCCTCGCTGCCCTCATGGAGTCCGGCGGCATCTGCCCTCAATCTTCGTCTTTCTGTCAGTCTGTTTGCAGCACCTCATTCACACCGGTTCCGGCGGTAAAAAGCATCAATGATTTTGCCTGTTTGTCTGCAATATGTGAGCTTAGTGAGGCCTCGGCGACCGAGCCGTTGTGGATTACGACCAAACAGCCATCTTGGAAACCAGCAAGTGTGTGATTCGGCACACATTGATGCATGTGTGCATTTCAAAAGATGAATATGCATAAAAATGTAAATATGCAGAGCTATCCATGAATCTCTATTTATTTGCTTCCAAACACACCATAACATGGTTCTGTTAAGCAGATCTTACACTTACTACACACACTAGATTGGTTTATGTAAAACACATAAAGCATGATTTAGAGAAGGATGGCTATGTACAGTTGTCTAAAAAATTAACTACTTTGGTGTGTTCCTGCAACACGTAGTGAACACCAACAAACCTAGGGGGATATTCACAAGGACTGAATTCCGATTTATCCCCACCCTAATGCAACAAATGTGGAGATAGCATTAACACCCCATTCACAAGCTGGTGCAAACTGCAAACATCACCTGTATTCCCGCGATAACTGCCCCCAAATTTTTCACCACGGTGGACACCACCAACTAACCCTAATGAATGCACAGTAGGCGTTCCAGTGCAAAAACACATGAAAAATCCACACCACCACTTTCACAATGAAATGCAAGAACCGCGATGCCAAACAAAAACAGGTGATACGCTGAGGTTGCTGCAGGAAATTAACACCTTCTCATTGCTGGTGTAAAGCAGGACGACTACTTGCAGCAGAAAAGGGAGCCCAGCCAAGAGTCACACCGGAAGACCCACAGATGCCATGGAGTCAATGATCATGGCATCGCGGATACCAATGAGGGCAACAACACCCACTGCAACCACCCCAGGGCCCCCCAGGCCCTCCCATCCCGGGACATACTAATACTGTGTAGGACACAAGAGCCACAACAAAGGCCCGATGACGCACAGCGCTAAAATAAATACACACGTGTGGCCAGAAGAACGAGAAACATCACACAGCAGTGAAGCAACAACCAAAAACTTTATTGAAACACAACACAAAACAGCTTGTTGGGTCCACCAGGAACAACCTCAACGTCACAGCCTGGAAAAGAAAGCACAAAATTAGGACATGTGTCATGCGCACATCAAAGTAGTGAGACACAGAGAAACAGAGAAGGAAAGTGAGCCAGAGAGAGAAAGAGAGGTAAGGAAAGGAAGGGAGACAGAGTGAGAGAGAGAGAGAGAGAGAGAGGGAGAGAGAGAAGGGAAATAGAGTGAGAGAGAGAGAGGGGCGATAGAGTGAGAGAGAGAGATAGAGTGAGAGAGATAGAGAAGGGAAATAGAGAGAGAGAGAGAGAGAGAGAGAAGGGAGAGAGAGAGAAACCACCGTCCCTGTGCGCACAGGCTCCACTGCTCACCTGCTGCCACTGGAGTGTCCATCAGTAGGCACACCACATGCCCGTGCATGCTCCTGGCCCCTGTCACGCCACCATGGCATGGTCCACATCATGCGGGCCCACCCCACGGCCCAGCATGTCCCACACATGACACTGAGTCCTGAGTCATCAAGGGCGGAGACCACATCAATTCACACATCATCATCGCATGCTGCACACCTGCTCATCAATTACGAGTGCCACTAACCCTCTGCAACTCCAGTCAGCACCGCGTGGTAGTAGGCCTGCGTCAGCCGCAAGGCCTCGAGTGCCGCTAACCCTGGGACACACCAGTCGGCACCACGTGTTGGTAGGCCCATGTCGGCCGCAAGGCCTCGAGTACCACTGACCCTGTGATACGCCAGTCAGCCCCACGTGGTGGTAGGCCCGTGTCTGCCACAAGTCCTCGGGCTCCATCCAACCCTGTGCGCAGCAAATCATGGGCCCTTTATGATTGAATGATTGAGCACCGTGGATCGTCCTCCATTGAGTCACCACCAGCTGAGGGAAATGTGACGTTGTTTGCCCCTTCTATTAGCAGGGTCACATGGCCAGTGACACCTGAGCCGAGAAGGTGTGGTGTGTGTGCAGACCTGCCCTCAGGGAGTAGCTGTGACATGCTGACAACTAGACCAGTGACCTGCACACCTCCAGCGAGTATGCCTGTAGCTATGTTCGTCCCTCTCGGAGCGTCAGCGGAGTGGTCTGGCCTGGCATACGCCGGACCAGCGCAGAGCTTGCAACATTAACTCGGGGGCTCTGGCGTGGTGTAGTCCATGTCTTGACAAGGAAGTGACTAATGCCGTGGCTGTGGGTGCCTCCTTCAGGGTGCTTAGGGTAGTGGATGGGGTCTCCTCGATGTAGCTGGGCTGGTGGTGAGTTGTGGATGATGTCCATAGTATTTTGGAGTGTTTGGGTGTCGATGCTGGCGTTGTCCTACTCGTCATCAGTGAAGAGTGGCTGGGACTGCTCTCCAGGGGGTGTTGACGGTGCCCCTGCAATGTGAAGGGGAGTTGGTGTATTATAATGTGTCCACATGTATGTAGCCGCATGATACATGTTGACATTCAGACAGCATGGCATTGTGACAGTGTGTGGATCAGGGCCATGACCCAGAGTCATTGTGGGTGTCCACTGCTTGATTGTGCATGTGTGCCCTTGTGGCCCACTCCACCCGTCCCCCCAGTGCCTAGTGGTCACTCACCTTGTTGTGGTTTGTTCTGTCCTGTTGAGCTTTGTCTGGTCCCCTGACTCTGGCCACGATCTCCACACTGATGACTGTCGATACAAGGTGGGCGCCCAGCGCACAAGCTGTGGCGCTGGGCCCCCACCTCCAGTCTGCAGTGCTGCCTTTTAGTTGGCTGTGAGTTTCTCCTTGGTGTTTTGTTTGATGTCAATCCATCGACTCTTGGCCTCGTCCATTGACCTCTTGTGCTCTCCGACGGCATTCACCTTGTCCACGATGTTCGGCCATATCCCATTTTTGGTTCCCAATGACAAGTTGGAGGTGAAGAACAGTTGTTGAAGGTGTTCCATCACCTCTGTGACTAGGATCCTGTTTTCCTGCGGACCGAACTTTGTCTTCCTCTTATTCTTGTCCTTGCCCTTCCCTGTCCCTGAGGTCCCAGACTGGTCGTCCGGAGTGCTTGTGGGTTGCGCTCGTCCTCTGCGCCTGCTCTGGCTGCCTCCATGGTGCTTGGGTGATGGTGAGTTTATGTTTGGGTGTTTTTTCAACTTTTATAGTGATTTTTCCCACCTGCCATGTGTGTATTGCAGGCCTGGCGCTGCTTATCACTATTTTCCTCATCGCGCTTATGTCCATCGCATGTTTCTTCGTGTCGGGGTTTGTGTTTTTATCGCCGTCGAGGTGGTTGTATCGCGGACATTGGCCCCGGTGTCGGTCGACTATCGCATGCTACTGCCTTGTTGTGAATTCCACGTTAACACAGGGTTATTTTCCTGCGATCGGCTGCAATGTGTAAAGGTGTGTTAGTTATTTTTTGGGTGATGTTTAGCACCCGTTCTCGCGAATATACCCCCTAGAGTCTTGTCAGGTGTTCACAAAACTGTAGAGGAAGCTGACACATACAACCTCTTATTTCAAAGGTAGAAGCATGTGTTGCTTCAAGGTTTAAAAGTAAGGTAACACTCCAACGTGTCATTTTGTTATAAGGCAAGGGGTTCTACTAGTGGGTAGAATGTTACATATACAAATTCGTATTTCTGCCTGATTACAGATGCACATTTTGTACATGGTGGAAATGTTATTTCAATAAATTGTGCCCAGTAGACCTGGAAATCTATTATTATTGTATATCTCCTAGAGTATTGCTGGTCTATGTTTTGAATTCGTAAAATGTCAGCAAAATACTCCGTAGTGGATTTGGACAAAAATGTATGTAAACTGTCAAATCAGCAATTCAATTCACCGAATCTGAATGTTGAAGCACTGTGCATTTTTTAATATATCTCATCAAGACAGTGTCATATTTTCTCGTTGCTTAATTCATGTGAATATGCCCTGGAAACGTACACATATAATATAGGGCTTTGGTTGCTCTAATTGTATGACCGGTTAGGAAATTGATGAAGTTATATATATATGTGTCATCACATTGCTCAGTATGGTTGTACTGCTGATTAATAAATCAATAGTGCAATGGTAGAAATTAAGTCCCTTTCACGGTACTGCTACTCTTATATTAGGAATATTAGATTTGCTTCTCCACATGAGATCTAATTATGGCGATTTTTTAAAACTGTATTACTTACTACATTACACAAATCCCAATCATTAGACATCAAATGAGTTTA
Source organism: Lissotriton helveticus (assembly GCF_964261635.1). Classification (NCBI taxonomy): domain Eukaryota; kingdom Metazoa; phylum Chordata; class Amphibia; order Caudata; family Salamandridae; genus Lissotriton; species Lissotriton helveticus. The sequence continues at coordinate 1,700,788,641 of NC_136063.1, read as the reverse complement.
ATACTCAATTTCTTCACAGTGCTCAAAACTCAATTTATTTTGGTCACACTCAATTTCCATTCCATCCTGTCTTTTTCTATCCATTCTAATATATGTCGACTCCACCATTTGTTATATCTTCCCTCTCTATTGCTTTTTAAAGTTCACTGTTTCATTCCTTAATTAGTTTCTTCTTTGCTACTTTTTTCCTTCTTGCCTTCCTTCCTTCTTTCTTTCACTCATTCACTTTACTGCAATACTTTCGTTGTTCTTTCATCGCTACTTCCTTTCTTGCTTTCTCCCATTTTTCATCATTACTTTGCCCTTCTCCTTTTCTCTATCCATTGTATAGATCTCCACTTGATTTTTTAGAAGAAAAATTCCTGGTTGCTCTAAAAATATTTCACTTATATTAGTCAGTTCAAATATGATTTTGTCAGAGATGATTATTCGGAAGGTAGCAATTCAGCTATTATCTTCCATTACATGGATTTAATAGGGTCTCAAGGTATTATTTTCTAAATATTTAGGACATGAGTAATGAGTTGTGTTTCTTTGCTAAAGAAAAAAAAATTACGAACAAAATAGAAAAACAATCTTCCAGGAAATGTATCAATCATTAAATTGCATGTATGTTAATTAAAAATCGTTTATTTGGAACCGAACAGATGAAGAATAGACAAGGAATATATGTTTTATTTTAAGCTAATAAAATCCAATAAAACGATAAATACTGCTTCATTAAAAAGTTATATAAATACAATGTATTGATAGCGACACAATAAATATTATTAATAGTACACAAGAAAGAGAGATAAAGTGAAACAATGAGCTGTAAACATTGTCAAGTGATTTTTTTTAAAGGTCATCTCCATCAGATGCTACTAAATAATACTGTTTAAGTTTACCACAGGTACCTAATTTGTGCAGGCAAAACCCGAAAACAGGATTCCTCACATTCCCAGAAACGATTTGTGTTTCATTCACAGCTATGTACAAATGGAAAACTTGATGTATAACACCAATGACATTTGAAACTATAGGAAAAAGTCTGGAATCCGGCTCTGGGAAGTCATGCCATGGAGGATGCATGGGTGTTCCCACGCAAAACCCATGGGGCCTTATTTATGAAGGCCTTGCGTCGCCGGTGCGTCACTTTTTCCCATTTGAAAAGTGGCGCATCGCCGGCGCAAGGCCTTCATAAATAAGGCCCATGGTTTTTATGCATTACCAGATTTACAAGACCTTGTGTACCTGGGAATGTGCCAAAAAGGTATGCCTCCCCAGGATAGGTGTATTGAGGAGAAATATCTTCATTTCTACTCGTTACTTCCTCTTTCTAAGTGTGCTGTATTCTGCAGCACACATAGAGAAATAAACCCCTCAGGATAGTTTTGTGCAGCAATAGTCAATGATGCACCCTATGCCTTAACCGCATGCGTGCGGTGCAGATTTCCGTCCTGCGCTGAGTTTTTAAAAAACCAGCGGTGCATGACGAGCTCAGATTGTCATGAGCGTACAAGAGGCGTAACTCATGACGAGCTGAGCTCGTCATCCGCCTCAAAGGGGTTAAACATGGTGCATTCATGGCCTTCACCAATGGTTCAGTGCAGAACAGCAAGGTGACTTTTTTACTGTTCCACTAATTCATGAATATGTCCTTTGGTTAAAGCAATGGACTTTCATGAAAAGACAATAGTTTATGTTTGGTCGGTTAGTTGCCTTGAACCATAATACATAGAGCATAATCCACAAATGTCACCATTTAACAATTAAATTTGGTTGCACTCACCATTTAAGCACAGAATTACTGCTGCCTGGATTATGGTGTTTGCAGACAATTAAAGTGAGGTCTGAGTAGTTTCTTCATCTCTGTAATTACATAATTACTATAACACTGGTAGAAATGACTGTATTAGTTGTGCATCCTCTTTGTATGTGGCATTTGTAGAATTTTAAGTTAGAAATGCGGTGATCTGAACAAATCCGAACTCCACTTCTCAGGGCCTTTTCTAAGGTTTTTGGGGCTCATTCTAATATGAAAACAAAATGGTTGGAGCACACTTTCAGATAGAAATAAATCATAAGCATTGTCATGGGTTTGAAGTGGAGAACAAACATCTTGATTTGTTTTTTTTCAAAGTAATCATGATTGTGTAGTTATTAAGTGATGAAAACCTGATTAATTAGGTCAATCGAGGCAGCCTACATGGATTTCATCCTTTCAGACTTTATCGAGACTATGAACAATGAGTAAAATGGGTATCCGGCAAATATGCTGGTTCTAGGCAGGTTATTGATAAGAAGACCTGATTTCAATTCGATGTTTTCCAAAAATCATAAGGGTCTCTGGGGCATATTATCAAGTAAGGGCGTTACATTATCGCCGCTATTATCGGCAGGAAACTGCTGATAAAGCGGCGATAATCGGCTTAATAATATGCTCTATGAATTCCAATCAAAGCCCATGTTAGATGTGAAGAATTCATAGAGCATATTATCATGCCTATTATCGCCGCTTTATCGGCAGTTTCCTGCCAATAAAAGCGGCGATAATGTAACGCCCTTACTTAATAATATGCCCCTCTGGGCCTTGATATGTTGCGAAGTGTCTGTAGATCACCACAACAAAATGACACGTTCTGTTCGGCCCTCGAACACAAATTGACGTTCGATTGAACTACAGAAACTTCGCTTTGGATTGCTTATCATGGCTTCTTTCTATACTATACTTACTTAATACATGGGAGCTTTTATCATCAAATGTTGAGCCTTTACTAATAGGCCTTTATCTTGTCTTCCGCCACTGCTGGCATGCGATTTTTAGTTTTTATACATGGAGATCAGTGTAATTCAGTAGGTCATCAAAACAATGTATATTGTTGACCTGTGTGGAGATATACACAGCCTGATTCATCATTCTCCCGTTTTGCGAGCCCCTAATAGCGATTCATAAGGAATTGCTATTAAGGACTTGCAAAACGGGATTCATGTAGAAATTGCATAAAGAAATGCGGTTCCTACACATTCCTTATTTGCGATTAGCAAATTGCTAATCGCAAATAAGGAATAACTCCCCATGCATTCCTATGGGCCTACAGGCCCATAGGAATGCATGGGGAGTTATTCCTTATTTGCGATTAGCAATTAGCTAATCGCAAATAAGGATGCGATTTCAAGAGTGCAGGGGTGTCCAAAGGACACCCTGTAGCACCCCTGAAATGTAATCTACATTGGTGTTGCGCACACACATGTCCAAAGGACATGTGTGTGTGTAACATGCACCTTAGAAAAATGCATTTAAATGCATTTTTCTAAGTTTTTGCTATTTACTGAGAGGTCTGACCTCTCGGTAAATAGCGGCCCAAATTTGCAATTTCGCAATTTTAAAATGCTTCATGAATTGCATTTAATGAATCTCAAATAGAGATTCCTTAAATTCAATTCTTCGCAAATGTGTGAATTCTTAAATAGCGAATTTTGCATTTGGGATGATGAATCCCAAATGCAAAAATTGCACTCGCAAAAGGCAAGATTCTGAGAATCTTGCCCTTTGCGAGTGCAATTTAGCTTGATGAATCAGGCGGCTAATCCTTAACTCCAAGTTGCAGTGATGCATCTGTTATGTCCGCAATTTGGGTATGGGCATGGGAAGTATCTTTTGTATTCCCGTCCTATTTCGAGTCACAGCCTTCATTTAATTTTCAGTTGGAAGGGTACGAAGATCAGAGAGGTGGGTTTCCATAGTTCTCCGGCTGCCCTCCACTGTTACAGCTAAATTTGTACTGGTTTGATTGCTTGTTAAGTTCGTACACAATGGCGAATGTGAGGATTAGCATAAATACTTATACAGGATGGTGGAAGCCTGAGAAGACATTGGTGTTCTCTTTCCCTTTGTTTTATACTGGTCAAAGGAACCCACATTTTTTCTTCTGTTTGTCTTTTTGCTTAGTGCTTTGCCATAGGAGCCTCTTGTGTTCATATGTGCCAGGACCTCATGGTAGTAGATATTTCAAAGTGTATATTAATCTACGGATGACTGACTAGAAATAATAATACATGTTTCTGCCTTGAGGGGGGTATTCAGCATACATTTCATAATAGCTTTATGAGTCACACAGTGATCAACTAAAAAACCCAGTTTTGTTCCACCTGTATCTCCAGTCAGCTCCTAGCTGCCTCCGTTTATTCACTATAATGGTAGGGGACGGTCTATGTCTTCACCAAAAGCCTTTATTGCTGGTGTTGTTCACAGCTGATACTAAAAGCTCCACAACGAGTCATGGAGCCCCAACTACAATCCATCCGGCTTTTGATGCTAAAGGATTCTTTGTGCATGTCTGTGTCTCACTGATTAGTACATCTTTTGAGCTACACTTGAAATGCTCAAGACACTGGGCGCAGGCCACAAGCTGCACTGGTGTCCCTTCTTGGCTCCAAATCCGTTGGGTTGCAAAGTCTCAAAGATTTTTTAGCTTTAAATATATTTCCTATAAAACCAAGTTAGAGCCTATAAGCGCTTGTTGGAGCTGGTTTGAGGTATTTACATAACATACGCGGAGAGCTGCCACACCCACCGTCTTCTCCTAAGTGTATGCCAGCTGTTGCCGCCATTACCATTGTCATAGTTTCCACATCATCTCCATTAATCTTCTCAACCTTCCCAGTGGCAGCTGCTACTTAACAGGGGTGCAGGGGAGGGATGAAAAGTAAATAATTTACCTGCAGGGTGGCCACTGCCTCTTGGTCCTCTTCAGTCACCTCCAGAAGTAGGAAACACACAAGCTCCCCGACTTCACTAGCCAATCATGATGCTGCTGTTGCCAGCATGATAGTAGCATTGTGATTTGGCTGAGTGTCTTGGTACAGCACTCATACAAGGACAGTGAAATACAGCCGGTAGGAGAACATGCTAAGTGTGCATGGTTGTTTGGACAGCCCAAGACAGCTGGCCAAACAGTCATTCGTCCACCACTCCCCCATGACAGCCCAGCCCTGCAATTAAAACCGGTACAAAAAGGGGTGGTGATGGATGGAGCATCTGAACCAATCAAACACTCACACCCAGTCAAAAGATCTGGGTTTGATCCATCACCGTTCTTTAGCCCACTCTGCCACCCCAGTTCAGGCATGGCTAAATGCAAATCAGTCTGACCCTGTGCCTCATGGGAACAGTCCAGACCGAACTGCCAAGCCATGCCTTTCTTGGACCGGAATCAAGCTTCCTAGGACCGTTTTCTGGCATTCCAGCCGTCTTCAGCCAGGCTTGCTTGAATCCAGTGGCAAAGTGAGCAAGGGACTCAACGTCTGATCATACCCTGCCAACTTATGGCGAACAAAGCGGTACAAAAGGGGGTGGTGATGGACGGAGCATCTGAACCAATCAAACACTCACACCCAGTCAACAGATCTGGGTTTAATCCATCACCTTTCTATAGCCCACTCTGCCACCCCAGTTCAGACATGGCCATATGCAAATCAGTCTGACCCTGTGCCTCATAGGCACAGTCCAGCCCGAACTGCCAAGCCATGCCTTCCCTGGACCGGAAACAAGCTTCCGAGGACCGGTTTCTGGCATTACAGCCGTCTTCAGCCCAGCCTGCTTGAATCCAGTGGCAAAGTGAGCAAGGGACTCGCGTCTGAGCATACCCTGCCACACTTATGGCGGCCAAAGCGGTACAAAAGGGGGTGGTGATGGACGGAGCATCTGAACCAATCAAACACTCACACCCAATCAAAAGATCTGGGTTTGATCCATCACCGTTCTTTAGCCCACTCTGCCACCCCAGTTCAGACATGGCTATATGCAAATCAGTCTGACCCTGTGCCTCATGGGAACTGTCCAGCCCGAACTGCCAAGCCATGCCTTGCCTGGACCGGAAACAAGCTTCCGAGGACCGGTTTCTGGCATTACAGCCGTCTTCAGCCCGGCTTGCTTGAATCCAGTGGCAAAGTGAGCAAGGGACTCACGTCTGAGCATACCCTGCCACACTTATGGCGGCCAAAGCGATACAAAAGGGGGTGGTGATGGACGGAGCGTCTGAACCAATCAAACACTCACACCCAGTCAAAAGATCTGGGTTTGATACATCACCGTACTTTAGCCCACTCTGCCACCCCAATTCAGGCATGGCTATATGCAGTTAAAACCAGCTGAGCGAGGACGGAAAAATAAAATGATAACAAAATTGCGTTATTATCATTTCATTATTCCTTTTTGAACTGCTCACAGAGCAGTGGGGTGATACTCCCCCACCTTAGTGAATGAGCTGCAGATGAACCTTCCCAAACTTCCATTTTTTAGGTCAAGCCTAACATCACGAATGCACTGCTCTGAGAGGCAAACTATATTAACTTCTGGGGATTCAGCCACATCCTCACTGCTGATTAGTTAAAGTGTGTGTCGCTCCAAACAGCTTTTTTCTCTATGGTTTCTTGTGGGAATATTTCCCACATTGTCATGTCGTACTCCTCCCCTGGAGTATTGGCCTATTACGGGATCCTTTCTCTGAAGGATTTTTCCGTATTGTTTGTGTACTCTTTACATCATGTTCTCAGCAGCTGCAGTGCTCTTCACATATGAGAATGCTTGTTCCCTCTCATCGAGCTGCTGCTGCCTCATCCTCCCTCCTGCTTATTGTCTTGTGCTTTACAACCACACTGCGCACTGCACCTATGTGGTGGCATTTGTTCATCTTTGGTGCTCGTCACTGCTCACAGCTCATTTATGAAGCTACTTTGCACAGAATCATAGGATATCGAGTTGACATCGAGACTTGCTTTCCTAATCCCTCAGTGAATGTGTGTTTCCTTGTTGCCAGTGTGTATCCCTTATTCAGCATATTGACCCCCTTTAGTTGCTTCATGTGCAATTGCTTAATTTTTTGGCTTTCGCACCGCTCATGTATCAGCATGGAGCCCACTTCACAGATGCTGAACTTTATGTTTTGGACAAGCAAGAATGTGTTATTTATTTGTATGTTTGGTCACAATTCCTGTCTTTGGTCCACGCAAATAAATCCAACCAATCACATGGATTTATCTGCCTCACCTTTATCTGTCTCATAATTTACAGAGTTTGCCAGTGTAGCTCTACATTAGTTTTCTCATTTTCCTTCGAACATTGTTTACCCTGGGTGAGGAAGTGTACAATTTCTAGAGGTACTGCGATACTTGGTTGTTGTGTAGAGTAGAAAATATTTAGTGTCAACCTTTTCAGCTGTTTTCCTTATTTTAGTTTATAAAATGTGTACTGCGGCTCTGTGTACAAGGATGTGGTCTTTTTAAACCATACTGCTTAAATTTTGTAAGGATATAAGCAATGGACATTAAAACATATCACTTTCGGGACCTCCAGTCATGCACTTACCTTTTCAGGCAAAAACACTCTGATTTCCGAATAATAAGTGTAAAAGCATTAATGTAACCATGTTGTTCCTGCTTACATTTCACATGCTTTAGATAATCTCGCATTCCCTATAGTCCTGGCACCTTGATATACGTCAGTAAAACAATTGTTGTCCGGAGAGTTTAATTTTTTTTCTATCATTAGAGAAGTAATTTAGCTCGGGTAGACATTGCTTTTCCCGGCTGAATTTTTCTGGACATGGGGCCCGATTCGCACTTTACGACTTTTGGTATTTACAAAAAGCATTTAGGAGTAGTAAAGTTAGGATTCCTAACCTTACTACTCCTAATCTGAGACAAAATCCTAACTTTATGACTTTCAGTATGCACACAAGGCATTTAGCAGTAGTAAAGTTAGGATTCCTAACTTTACTACTCCTAAATGCCTTTTGTGAATACTGAAAGTCATAAAGTTAGCATTTTGTCCCATCCACCTCCAACAACTGATCAGAAAGCAGAGGATCTTCAATGTGTTATCTGTGGTTTAGACAGAATACGGGTCAAAGTGACTGATGAAGAACAAAGTACAGAGTGTGAGTCTCAAAGGGCACACATGTTTTTATCTGCAACTAGTTTCTTCCAAGGAAACGTTTTCAGCTGAGTAGCTGATCGAAATAGCAAGGTGAATACATTTGCAGTGGATTTGTATGCCCACTGTTAGACCTGGCATCATTGGCGTGAGTCTCCCTTAAATTCATGACGGATTGCCTCCTCTGTCTTGATATGTTTTTGCTGGTTATATGCTTTGGGCACTGTGCCACTGCTATTTAGTGTCACAGTGCAAGTGCTCCCTATGTTCAATTGATGTACTAATTAGTGACTCCATGATTGGGTTATTTGATTTACTTGTCAGACTCTAATACAGTGCACCATGTGTGCCCAGGGTTTGTAAATCAGATGCTGCTGGTGGGCTTGCAGCACTGTTGTGCCACCCACAGATGAAGCTTGAAAAGTGTGTCTCAGGCCAGCCATTGCAAGGCCTGTGTGCAGTATGTGACTGCCATGTTGACTTGGCCAAGTGCACCCACTTGCCAGACCCTAAACCTTCCCTTTGCTTCATATTAGACACCCCGATGGTAGGCCCAATGGCAGGGTGCATTGTAAGTATAAGGTAGGACATGCTCTGGTGTGTGTAGCATGTCCTGATAGTGAATTACAGCTATTTTCAGTTTTCACTATTGCAAGACTACCAGTTATCCATAGGCTAGAATGGGCAGTTTGATTATTACATTGTTATAATCATAACTAACTCAGGGAACATGGTAGAAATTCGAATTTAGTATGCCTGAACTCAGAATGATAAAATATATCTTTTAGTAAAGTTGGTTATAACATTCTGTGATTGAAAGTATCACTTTTAGAAAGTAGGTATTTTCTTACCTAACTGTCCAGGCCTGCCTCTGCTAGGTTGTGTATTCCTTGTCTGGGTTTGTGAGTGTGAGTGGCGGATTCCAGGAGACAGGCTGGGACAGCCCAGTGGGGAATAGAGAGATCTGCATCTAGATGGAAGGGAGGAGTTGCCCCTGGGACTTGAATAGGGTTGGGCCTTCCATCTACAATGCTGGCTCTACCTCCTGTGGTGTGTCTGATGTCTCTGCCCTGCAAATATTGGAACCCTGATCCCAAAAACTTTAGATCACTTCTGGAACAAGAAACCTTTTGCCAAGGAGAAGAACCAAGGAAGCTGCAGGAGTTTGACTGCCCCTCTGCCAGTGTGCTGTTTTCTGGGTTGGCCTGCAGTGGTTGCTTCATTGCCAAGGAAAGGAGAAGGATTTTTTTAAGGACTTTCATTATCTACAGAATATTCTCCAAGGGCTTGAACTGTGCTTGCCTCCTGCTGAAGTCTCAGGGACAAAAGACTTCACCTCCAGCTCCCCTCTGAATTTCCTTGCTGGGAATTCTATCTACAGACATTTGCGTGTCGCTGGGAGCTGGAAGCTGGAAGCGCGATGCATCGAGAGGAAGCATGTCACCTCCGCAGCTGAAATCGTCGCATCGCCGGAGAAGAGAGCCTTCACCGCATCTCCCTGGAAGAGTGTCTTGGTCAAAGCTGTGTGCTGTCGCATCACCGGAGAAGCGTGACGCCATCAAGAGAGTCGCCATCGCATCACCGGAGAAGCTCGCCGCAGGGCCTGTCGCGGCTCCAAAGTACAGAGTTGTCGCAAGGATGCCCCGGCATCTACGCATCATTATCGCATCATCGCTTCAAGGGCGCCATCTTCTCGCATCGCAACTGGATTATCGCATCGCATCAAGGCGCCATCTTCCGCAACGCAACGGGCCGACAGGCCGAGAATCTACGCATCAACCCGCACCGGTAAGGATCACGATGCATCCCCTACTCTGCGCAAGCATTGAGGCCCGACGCATCCTTTACCCCCGGATCATGGAACCAACGCATCTCCCCTTTTGCGAGCCTTTTGTTCAGTTTGCGTTACGCATCCAGGTACTATGTTGAGAACTTTGTCGCATTCATCATCAACTTGAACTAAGCAACTTTAATCATCTTTAAGTCATCTTTAAGTACAGTATTGTGAAGTTTTGTTGTTTGGGGTCTTGTGTTAAATCTATATAAAGAATACTTATTTTTATAATACCTGTGTTGTGTCCATCTGAAGTGTTTTCACTTTATTACTGTGTATATTTACAAATGCTTAACACACTGCCTCTGAGATAAGCCTGTCTGCTCGTTCCAAGCTACCAAGGGAGTGAGCAGGGTTTATTTAGGAGTGTAAACCCCTTATCCTGACTTAGAAGTAAGGGTCCCTATTTGGACAAAGGTGAATACCATTGCCAAATAGCGACCCCCAGATCTAACATTGGTGGTCAGCGGTGAGGATTTGGACTTTGCATTTGTGTTATATATACAGTAATTGGTGTGCACTACTAGTGAGTGCAGACCAAACGCGACCACATACTTTGTTTTATAGAATCTTTTTCCTTGGAAATGTTATTTTTTTATCCTGAAAACTCCCAATTCACACTACCATGAGTAAACCAACATCTGTTGCATCTAAGGATCTTGATTTTGAGGATGAGCGGTTGGAAACCTACACTTTGAAACAGTTCAAGTATCTCTGCAGGAAATTGAATGTTGGTACACCAGGTATTTCTAAAAAGGATGACTATCAAAAGGCGCTGAGGGCCTGGGTAGAAGCAAGAAATGCCCCTGATCTTGTGGTGGAGCCAGTTGGGGATGCAGATGGGCAAATTGATAGGCCAGTGCTTTCAGCCAGGTGAGAGGGACTCTCCACCTGGCAGCAGTATCTCTTCCAAAGAATTGGCCCCAAGAGAGTTGAAAGAGAGGGAGAGAAATAGGGCACACAAGCTGGAATTGCTAAGCTTAAGATGGAGAGTCAGAGGGAAACAGAGAATAACAGATTTTCCTTGGAGAGAGAGAGAATGAGAATGGAACATGAGAGGATGTTGAGGGAGTTAAAGATCAAGGCCAAGGGCTTAGAAATCAATCCCTCTGATGGCAGCACACCATCTGTGCCTTCAGAAGGCAGGGTACATATTCCCAAGGATGTCATCAAAGATTTCCACAAAAGTGAAGATATTGGGCAGTGGTTTGAAGCCTATGAGATAGCAATGTTGACCCACCGGGTCCCTGAGAAGGATTGGGGAGCGGGGTTCTGGGGCTGCTTTTTGACTGAAGGGAGGGATCATTTGTTAGACCTGCCCAGTGAGAATAGGATGTCTTATGCCCATAGGAAGGAAGCACTGATGACAAGATATTGTTTGACCCCAGAACTCTATAGACAGAGGTTCGATAATTGTAAGAAGCTGGAGGGAACCACTTGGGTAGAATATGTATCTTTCTTTTGCAGAGCTATGGATGATTGGGTGAGGGGTAGCAATGTGGATAATTTTCAAGCGCTCTATGATTTGATTGCCAGAGAGCACTTGTCTGCTAATTGTTTTCCAGAGCTACACGAGCACCTTATTGATAGCAAGTTAACTAACCTTAGGAAGCTTGCTGAGGTGGCGGACCACTGGGTCAGTGCCAGGATCCACGAGGGTCTTGTTGGAGACTCCGCCAAAGGTGGGCAGGGTCCCCAGCAGAAGAGTGGGGGGGACAAGGGTAAACCGAGGGAGTTCCAGAAAGGACCCCAAAGTAATTCCCCAAGGAACCAAGGTAAGGGTTCTCAGCCTCCCCCTGATAAGAAGTCAGAACTCCCGACAGGTAAACCTGTTCATAGGGGGCCTGTTACCTGCTTTCAGTGTAAGCAGGTGGGACACCGTTGGTATGATCCCCAGTGTCCCCAAAAGGCTCAGAATGTGCCACCTTGTGCACCACCCCATTAGATGGACAGTATAGCCCTGGGTGGGTAAGAGATGGGTGCCCAAGGTGGGTGGGGTCCCACAGAAATTTCCCTTGTCTCATTAGGAGACTTTGACATGGTCCCAAAAACTCAGCTGCCTGATAACACTAAAAAATACAGGCAGTGGGTGACTATCAACGGCCATAGAATGGAGGCTCTGAGAGACACCGGAGCCAGTGTGACAGCTGTCAAGTGTCACTTGGTGTCAGAAGAGCAGGTGGTCCCCAATGCATTCTTCCCAGTTGTTGAAGCTGACAACACAGAGAGCCAATGCAAAAAGTCGCTCAAGTTCCCTTTAAGTGGGGGGGTCTCTGGTACTCTTCAAGTAGTTGTGAGACCAGCCATGCAGGTGATTGTGTGTTAGGCAATGATTTAGAAGGCTCCCCTTGGGTTAAGGTGGAAAAGAAGTCTCAATAAGAGATGTTGGGTCTGCCTAAGTGGGCGTGTGTGACCACTCGGTTTATGGCAGCTAAGGGTGTTCAAGAGACCCTGGAGCCTGAAAGTATGGCCCAGGGACTTGCTTTAAAGAGAAGAGGTAGGGGCGCGGGAAACCAGCCCCCATTGTTCCCATGGTCCAAGAGGAGGTAGACCTTGAGGGGAATGCCCTGGAACCTACAGGGGAGCAAGTTTCTGAACATGGGAACCTACCTGAGCTAACCCATTGCCAGCAAGAAGGAGGTCCCTCCATGAGGAATTTTGTGAAGAGCAGCAGAAGTGCCCCTCTCTTGTGGGTTTGAGGCAACAGGCCTCAAACCAGGCAGCAGGTGATCAGTCTGGATTGCATTGGATCTACTGGCAGAACTGTCTCCTGTATAGCGAGCCTAAGGTTGCTGAGCCTGGGTCAGCCCGTGTGCTGTTGGTACCCCAGCGCCTCAGAGCCTTCCAGCTCGGTTTGGCTCATGACGTTTCTTTAGCTGGACATCTGGGGCTGAACAAGACCTTTGAAAAACTTGTCTCCCACTTTTATTGGCTCCAGATGCGTAAGAGTTCAAATACTCATTGTAGGACATGTCAAACTTGCCAGGCAAGTGGGGAAAGTGGAAGGAAGCACAAGGCTCCTCTTCAACCTTTTTCTGTAGACAGTACCCTCTTTAAACGGGTGGGTATTGACATTGTGGGGCCACTGGACCCAAAGACAGCCATGGGCAACAGATTTATCCTGGTCTTGGTGGACCATGCTACCAGGTACCCGGAAGCCATTCCGCTCAGGACAGTGATGACCCCCGTGGTGGGACGTGCGCTGATGGGGATTTTCTCCAGTGTGGGGTTCCCCAGAGAGGTGGTGTCTGACTGGGGTACAAACGTCATTTCCAATTATATGAAGTCTCTGTGGAAGGAGTGTGGTGTTACCTATAAGTTCACCACTCCATACCACCAACAAGGTAATGGGCTGGTTGAAAGATTCAAGCGGACCCTTAATGGCATGATCATGGGTCTTGAAGAACCAATGAGGCATAAATGGGACGTCCTCTTGCCATGCCTTCTGTTTGCCTACCGTGAGGTGCCACAAAAGTCCCTATGGTTCAGCCCCTGTAGTGTAGTTCCTATATCCCCAATAGGCTCTGCGCATTGTAATAATATATCCGATAGATGTGACGTAGGACTTATGTCTACTAGGTGTCTATCGAAATATATTAGACTTAATTGTGAGTGCCAGCTAGCTCAGAGGTCACTAGAAACTTTCTCGAGTTCACAAGAAGGGATTATGTTTCTGACAATCGCATAAACATGACAACTTTGTTTCCCCAAGATAAAACGTATCTTTAGAGTCGTGGAAACAATAGATAGATATTTTACTCAGTCATTGGTGCATGCTTCGTTTCACCAGAGTTTGCTGAGAAGTAGATAGACAGGCCTTTTCAATAAAAGGTATTTATTGAACAGTCTACTTTCTCAAGCACAAGAAATGAACTGCTACAATCGTAATACTGGTTGCAGAGTATAATGCGTACAGTAAAAAGAGTAGGATAAAATAATACTGTAAGAGCATTGTATGGTTCTTAGACCATAGATAAATACATACATAAATAACAGAGGCTAAAAAGTACTCAACTGGTGCGTCTAAAATCAGCCTACCCGATATACCTAACCTAAGCCTAGTACGAGGGAAGGAGTAAGTGAGGTGTAGCATAAATGTAGTATTCGTTGCCAAGAATCTATCCAAGATTTCTCTAATGGTCTAATCAGCTCCGTACATTGGTTTAGATTGAAGAAGGTCAGGCTCATGACTCGATTTCCCAACAACCTACAAGGGTAGCTTAGAAACACTGGAGCTGGATTTCTCGGCAAGAGAAAAGACAGCTTCTCTCTCAGTGCGTCTGCTGGAGGGTTGGCTTCCTTCGGCACTTGCTGTAGCAGGATGCATCGTGCAAGTAGATAGTCAAACTGCTCCAAACCACTGTGTGTTTGCTTGGGCAAGTGTGGGCATATTTATACCTTGAAGGTGCCGAGATTGACGTAAAGGTGGACATAATAACGTCATCAAAGAGTCTCAGTTCTTTGAAAACTCCATGAGTTCGTGTATAAATCAATACTCAAGCAAGGGGAAGTCCCTAGCTGCTGAAGCCGAAGAAATCGTTGTGGATTTTTGGAACAAGTGGAAGTAGTCATGCCGTATTTGGACTGCATGAGCTATGTCTAAATATGGTTATGATTCCTATGCCTCTATAAGGAGATGGTGATTTATACCTATATAAGGGCATGCATCGGGAAAATTGCAGTAGGGTCCTAAAATGCTATACAACACCCCTTTGAACTTTTGTATGGACACCCGGTAAGAGGACCTTTGAGTCTGGTCAAGGAAGGCTGGGAGCAATCTCCCAGGAAACCTCCCCATGATGTATATAGTTACATGCTGGCCTTCAGGTACCAGACTCGGCGATTCAGAGATCTCGCTTAGGCGAATCTGGAAGCCATCCAGGAGGAAATGAATCAGTGGTACGATCATAATGCCACTCTGATTGAGCTTCAACCTGGACAGAAAGTTTGGGTCATGGCCCCTGCAGAGCCTTGTGCGCTCCAGGACTGGTGGACTGGTCCATTTGAGGTGGTGGAGTGCAAAAGTGATGTCACCTATCTGGTGAACTTGCAGACTCCCAGGAACCCTTAGAGGGTCCTACATGTTAACTGCCTGAAGCCCCACTTAGAAAGGTCCGAAGTGGGCATGCTCCTAGTGACAGATGACGGAATGGAGGAGGAGAAGACCGAGCCTCTTCCTGACCTCTGTCTGCAACAGAGCAAGATGAGTCAGTGGATGGTGTCAGCCTCTCTGCCACACTGACCCCTAATCAGCAGCAAGATTGTCCCCAACTGTTGAGGCAATTCTCTGATCTATTTTCCTTGGTTCCTGGTGTCACAGACGGGTGAATCCATGAGGTGGACACTGGGGACAGTCCTCCTGTGAAGCACAAGGCTTACAGAGTGACTGACAAGGTCAGAGCTTACATTAAGGAGGAAGTCTCCAAGATGTTTGATTTAGGGGGAATTGAGTCCTCAAACAGCCCTTGGGCTAGCCCAGTGGTTTTGGTCCCAAAGGCTGCCGCACCAGTTGCCACACCTGAAATCCGGTTCTGTGTGGACTACCGAGGGCTCAATTCAGTCACCAGGACTGACGCACACCCCATCCCCAGAGCTGAGGAGCTCATTGATCGGTTAGGGGCTGCACGGTACCTCAGCACGTTTAAATTGACGTCTGGGTACTGGCAGATCGCCTTGACTGAAGGGGCCAAAGAGAGGCCAGCATTCTCCATACTAGATGGGCACTATCAATTTTGGGTTATGCCCTTTGGGATGAAGAATGCTCCTGCCACCTTTCAGAGGTTGGTCAACCAGGTGTTGGCTGGACTGGAGGATTTCAGTGCCGGCTACCTGGATGACATTGCAGTGTTCAGCGCTAGTTGGGAGGAACATCTGCACCTCCTCTGAGAAGTGTTGATGGTAATGTGCAAGGCAGTCTTCACGATCAAGGCGAGTAAGTACCAGATCGGGCAGGGTTCCGTGGTGTACTTGGGTCACCAGGTAGGGAGCGGCCAGGTGGCGCCCCTGCAACCCAAGATTGATACCATCCTGGCATGGGAACCCGCCAAAGACTCAGACTCAGGTGAGAGCCTTTTTAGGACTCATGGGGTACTACAGGAGGTTTGTCAAGGGGTATGGCAACATTGTTGCATCCTTGACTGAGCTGACTTCCAGTAAGCAGCCCAAGAGAGTGAACTGGACTGACACCTATCAAAAGGCTTTTGACGCCCTGAAGACTGCCATGTGCACAGCACCCGTGCTTCAGGCACCAAACTTCTCAAAATAATTCATTGATCAGACAGACGTTTCAGAGCATTGTGTGGGGGCTGTTCTATCACAGATTAATGAAGAGGGCCTAGACCAATAGGTAGCCTTCTTCAGTAGGAGGTTACTTCCATGGGAACAGAGGTGGAGTGCAATTGAGCATGAGGCATTTGCTGTGGTCTGAGCACTGAAGAAGTTGAGACCATAATTGTTTGGGACTCACTTCCTGGTTTAGATCGACCACAGGCCCCTCAGATGGTTAATGCAGATGAGGGGTGAAAACCCAAAGTTGTTGAGGTGGTCCATTTCCCTACCGGTTATGGACTTTACGGTGGAACACCGCCCTGGTATAGAACACGCCAACACTGATGGTCTGTCTACATTTTCTGCCTTACTGAAGAGAACTCCCAAGGGGAAGGGTAGTTCTCCCCACATTTCAGCTGGAGGGGACACGTGTTAGACCTGGCATCATTGGCGTGAGTCTCTCTTCCATTTTTGATGGATTGCCTCCTCTGTTTTGATATGTTTTTGCTGGTTATATGCTTTGGGCACTGTGTCACTGCTATTCAGTGCCACAGTGCAAGTGCTCCCTATGTTAAATTGATGTACTAATTAGTGACTTCATGATTGGGTTATTTTATTTACTTGTCAGACACTAGTACAGTGCACCATGTGTGCCCAGGGCTTGTAAATCAGATGCTGCTGGTGGGCTTGCAGCACTGGTTGTGCCACCCACAGAAGCAGCTTGTAAAGTGTGTCTCAGGCCTGCCATTGCAAGGCCTGTGTGCAGTCTGTGAGTGCCATGTGGACTTGGCCAAGTGCACCCATTTGCCAGTCCCTGAACCTTCCCTTTGCTTCATATGACACCCCTCTGGTATGCCCAAGGGCAGGGTGCATTGTAAGTATAAGGTAGGACATGCTCTGGTGTGTGTAGCATGTCCTAATAGTGAATTACAGCCATTTTCTTCACTATTGCAAGACTACCTGTTCTCTATAGGCTATAATGGGCAGTTAGATTATTACATTCTTATAATCCTAACTGACTCAGGGAACATGATAGAAATTCAAATTTAGTATGCCTGAACTCAGAATGATAAAATACATCTTTTAGTAAAGTTGGTTTTAACATTCTGTGTTTGAAAATACCACTTTTAGAAAGTAGGTATTTTCTTGCCTAACTGTCCAGGCCTTCCTCTGCTAGGTTGTGTATTCGTTGTCTGGGTTTGTGAGTGACAGGGCTGGGGGTTTCCAGGAGACAGGCTGAGACAGCCTAGTGGTGAATAGCGAGATCTGCATCTAGATGGGAGGGAGGAGTTGCACCTGGGACCTGAATAGGGCCGGGCCTTCCCTCTACAATGCTGGCTCCACCTCCTGTGGTGTGTCTGATGTCTCTGCCCTGCACAGTGAAAGGAAGGACTCATGTAAACAGAGTGCTCAGGACCTGGTTAGGACTAGGCAGAGGCCTCTCTGCCTTCAGAGAACAAAGGATTTTCGGGTATAAATGTTGGTACCGTGATCCCAAGAACTTTAGATCACTTCTGGAACAAGAAACCTTTTACCAAGGAGAAGAACCAAGAAATCTGCAGGAGTTTGACTGCTCTTCTGCCTGTGTGCTATTTCCTGGGTTGGCCTGCAGTGGTTGCTTCATTGCCAAGGAAAGGAGAAGGAACCTTTTGAGGAAATTGTGTTATCTACAGAATATTCTCCAAGAGCTTGAACTGTGCTTGCCTCCTGCTGAAGTCTCAGGGATAAAAGACTTCACCTCCAGCTCCCCTCTGAATTTCCTTGCTGGAAATTCTATCTACAGACATTGGAGCTGGAAGCGCGACGCATCAAGAGGAAGCGTGTCGCTGCCGCTGCTGAAATTGTCGCATCGCCGGAGAAGCGAGCCTTTGCCGTATCTCCCTGGAAGGGTTTCTTTGTCAAAGCTGCCTGCTGTCGAATCACCGGAGAAGCGTGAAGCCATCGAGAGAGTCGCCATCACATCACCGGAGAAGTGTGTTGCAGGGCCTGTCGCGGCTCCAAAGTGCAGGGCTGCCAGGGCATCTACGCATCATCATCTCATCGTCGCTTCAAGGGCGCCATCTTCTCGCATCGCAACCGGATCATCGCATCGCATCAAGGTGCCATCTTGCGCATCGCAACGCCCGCAGACCAAGAATCTACGCACCTATCCCGCATCGGTAAGGATCATGACGCATTCTCTACTCTGCGCAAGCATTGAGGCACGACGTATCCTTTTCCCCGGATCACAGAACCAATGCATCTCCCCTTTTACGCATCCAAGTACTTTGTTGAGAACTTTGTCGCATTTATCATCAACTTGAAAAAAAAACCCTCTAATCTTCTTTAAGTCATCTTTAAGTATAAAATTGTGGATTTATGTCATTTGTGGTCTTGTGTTAAGTCTATAAAAAGAATACTTATTTTTATAAAACCTGTGTTGTGTCCATCTGTAGTGTTTTCACTGTATTACTGTGTATATTCACAAATGCTTAACACACTGCCTCTGAGATAAGCCTGTCTGCTTGTGCCAAGCTACCAAGGGGGTGAGCAGGGGTTATTTAGGAGTATAATCACCTTATCCTGACTCAGAAGTAAGGGTCTCTATTTGGACAAAGCTGAATACCGTTGCCAAATAGCGACCCCCAGATCTAACACCCACCCATACTGCATGCAAGCATACATTCAAAAATAAGAATGTACAATGAACTCCCAGACGCAACGTAGCAGCATGCCTACAGTTTAGTTTGCACTGCTTGAAAAACCAAATTACATTTTAAAGCCACTCTTGAGTGCTGGCTATGGTTTCACACTCAGTGAGATCAGAGAAATAATGGTCAACATTGATGAAACTGTATTGATCCATAATAGTTAAATGAGATTTTTCTGGTGAGAATGTACAATGACTGAATTCTTTTTTGTCAGTCTAACAAAAAGAATGATCCACTTATTATGTTCTCAGCTAATTTGACTCCTGAAGTTCTTGCTGCAAAAAATAAGATCACAGGATGCAGTAAAATCAGCAGAAACCATTTTGAGAAATGTCTTGAAAAACGTATATTTTGGACTTAATGGAAGATTTTGGTATGCTCTGCAAATCATGGAAGTCAACAAGAATGCCTGATATTGTCTTAACATTTTTTGCAACACAGTTTATTATCAGTAAAGCAAAATTGTTACAAAGTAAAGTTCTTGAGTTCGGAACAGAAGCAGACAACATAGATGATGGCTTTGAAAATATAATTGAAGAAATGGACAACAATCCCATGAACTGTCAGACTTATGCTGTGTAAGTGTACTGTCTTTTCCAAATCATGTTTTATGTATTACATCGTGGCAAAAAGAAAACTCCGCTAAACATGATGACTGCCAATAAGATCCATGAAACATGCAAAAGGAGAGAGCTAATCACTTCAATAAATAGGAGTGGTGTACCAACAAATTATAATTACATAGTACAGAGTGGGAATTTGGAAGCAGCTCATGCTGTAAATTCTTCTGACTCAGACAGCACACCACTTCCAAGTCACTTTACCAGGAAATGATTTACAATTGCTGCTCTTGATAATTTTGATTTTGAACAAAGCTCTTCTTTATCTGGAACACCCAGCACACATGAAACTGCCATGGTGCTTTTTTAAGACTGTACCAATGAAGTAGCTGCTGGAAAACACGCTGTGTCAGCTGGAGGCATAAACAAACAAAGCTGCAAAATTATGACCTAACTGCCTTGCCAACGGGTGCAAAATCACAACAAGCCATCAACACGTCACAGTCTGCCAGAAAGTTACACAGTGGTTGAGGACACAGATCTTCTTCTACCTAATGCTGCAGTCCACAAAGCTAATTTAACTGAATTTAATCATTTCGCTTACTCGGTGCATACTGAATGATGAAGAAAAGGCAGTTCCTCCATTGGCTGCCATTCATGCTCTGATCTCCCAGAATACCATCCCACTGAAAAAGGTTGGGTTTTTACCTGTAACACCATCTCCAGTCACAAACTATGCAATAGTATTCGCAACTCAGTGGATGTGGCATAAACAATGCACTTATTGAGGCTGAATTCTTTGGACCCAAAACTGTCCAGAACTCACTATGTTTGTTCATTTCCGAGGCTATAGAAACATTGTGCTGGAATTCTTTCAGAAAGAAGAAGGAAAATGTTGATTTTGCATATCTTATCTCATAAGTGTACAAGCCACAGGAAGCCTTCATTCAAAATCAAAAAACATGAAAACAAGTTTGTAGAGTGTGAGAATGTGAAGAATGAAGATAAGTCAGATCTTTGCAAGTACTGGGGAAATGTTTTACACATTATAGCTCTAGTGAATAACTTGGTGCATGCTGATCCGGAAGGTGATTGGAAGCTGCAAGTGAAGACTGTAGAGTCACTGATTACTGTGTTGAAATTTTATTTTACATACCTTAATTAAAAACATTGCATTGCAGTAAAATAATATTATAAAAAGAAACAATATAATAGATCTTTAGCAAACCCTATCTTGAATCTTAGAATATGTTAAAAGAAAGGCCAATTACTCTGCAGTCCTAAAAAGAGATGTATTTATATGGCACATTGTAGTGGGCCTTGCAACCAGGTTTGTAGATGGTGAAGAAACTTAGGATTCATGCATCCCCGTTTTTTTTTTGTCTCAACAGTCTGTATCCTGACACTTTAGAAGCACATGTTTTGCCTGTAGTCTAAACTCTCTGATAAACTGTGCAGTTAGTTCATCCCCAGTGAACAGATCACCCGCTTCTGTACCATCAATTTTACAATTCTTTCCCTGTCCCTTTGATTGCCCATATTTTCCCAATTTCCTGGCTCTCTGATAAGGTGCATGTGCTTTGTGCAGGCATGAAGTCTAAAACCAGCATGAATAAGCTAACAGGCTGTTGCCACTTTATTACTTTTAAGTATCGGGAGAGATAGTGGATCCCAATCATTGTGGTTCCTGATTCAGGAATGGTTGTTAGTCTTATATGGTTGCTATGGGCTCCTTCCACCAACTAGTCTTTAATATTGTGAGTCATAACCTCGGTATTTAATTTCTTTTGGGTGGAAAGTATGTCCCCCAGTTGCTGTTTAAAATAATCTTACATCAGCTTTTGAACTTTATGTAAACATTGGAGGGGGCCAGGAAGGTGGTGGAGAGCATCCCTAAGAATGTGTGTAAATCTTCCACAGTGCCAAGGCAGAGGGCCCTGTTTTTGAAAGTCCTATTGCTGAGGCCTCTAAACAGGTCCTTGCTCTTTGCCTCAGAAATACCTCCCTAAGTAGAATTCTCCTTTCATGGGCTATGGCGGGACAGCAGCACAGGAGGTGCAGCCATGATTCATGTTTGTAATTGCATAGTCTGTAGGCTCCTCCAGTTTTTTGTTTGGCCCATGCTCGGTTGAAATCCTCCATTGGTAGTGCCAGAAATCGCTGTACGTGATATCTCTCTGAGTTTTAGGATTGAAAGAGATAGCGAGGTAAGGCTGGGGTATGGTTTCCAGATATAAAGCATTTAACAGGGCCAAAAAGGGTGACGATTTTAATGAGGCCTGGTCTTGCTGGAATGTGGCTAATTGCACTTTTTCTGTTGATGGACTTTTTCCAGGTTGCATAGGAGATAGTAGACAGCGCAATTGCTGGCTTATTTATTTTTGTGGTGACCAGTGCTCTCTTAAGTGGGTTGTTTCACGGGGAGCCTGTTTTTTTCAAATAGGTCTCTGAGACATCACTTTAGGGATTATTCCAGAGATTTCACGATATGAATGTAACATTTAAGAAAATCAGCCTCGAGGGATAGGTCTTGTATGACCAGTCCAAATTGTATGAGTCTTGCCCTAAGCAGGTGTTTCGGTGCTGTAGCATACACATTGTGCCTGCTCCAAGATTTCCGAGCATGCTGAGAAAGCTAGGTGTCCATAAGAAAGTGCTGGGAGAAGGGAAGCATGAATTACTTTCCTTATTCCCTCGGCTTTTTAGGTTGTTGTTAAGTTTAATCGAGCCATAGGTGATAGCATTTGGTTTCTTTTTCAGATCTTTTTGTGAGTAAATGATTGGGCAGATTCTGTGAACCAAACCCCCGTGTACTTGTATTTTGAGGCTAATTTGATGGAACTTGGACCCATGGTACATGGGATTTGTTTTTTTGTACTTATGGCAGCCACATATAAGGATTTTCATCTTATCTGGATTAATAGTAAGGTAATTCAGTACACTGTATTTGTGTAGGCTGGACAAGGCTCATTGGAGCCCCACTTTGGTATGATCCATGATGACTATATCATCTACATATTGAAGAATGTGAAGGGGATGATGGCCTAAGCGGGGCGGGATAAGGGAACTATTAGTCAGAGCTTTTTCCAGATTTGCTGTGTACAAGTTGAAAAGTAGAGGAACCAACACGCAGCCTTGTTTCAGGTCCCCTGTGGTTCAGAATTTGGTCGATAAAGGTGTGGGGCCTGTTTTCACTTGTACCCAGGTTTCAGAATAGACGGGGATTATAGCTGTTAAGAGGGAAGATGGAATATTCAGTTTTACTAATTTCTCTTCCAAAGGGCCTGTCTGTCAACCTTTTCACATGCTGTGGTGAAATCAATGAAAGAGCAGAAAAGTGGGGGGTTGGTTCTACTGTGTGGCTTGGTGGCAAAGAGCTGATAGTGCTATTTTGTTATCGGTGGTGGCAGCTCCTCTTCGAAAGCCTGTTTGGAAAAAAGGGAGCTGCTTGTTTGCTTCTATCCAGCTTTGGAGAATTCGAGAATAAGCCTTTGCCTCCAGATCTAACAGAGCTATTATGCGGTAATTGCATGGTTTGAAGGGGTCTTTTTCTTTGTAGATCGGGCATAGTATTGAGCCTTGCCAAGCTTCAGGGGTTTTGCCCAATGTGTAGTCAGTATTGAAAAGCGTTGATAGTAGCACTGCCCAGTCATCTGTGTCACATCGGAAGATCCAGGCTGGGAGCCTGTTTGGGCCTGGAGCTCGGCCGGACGTCATGGTCTTTATTGTTTTTGTTATTTCGTCAGGTGAAGTTAAGTCTGAATGTTTTTCTGCTTTCGGTGGGCAGAGCACCATGGTGTTTGAGTAAATATTTGCAAAAAACTGTCCAGGTTGCTCATGGGGTTCCAAAAACAGACTAGGAATCTTTTCTTGAGCAGCTCGAATATGTTTTTCCACTCCTCCTCTTGTTGTGCTAATTTCATTGCCCAGATGGTTTTTTTGTAGACTTTTTGTGCATCTTTTACAGCCTTTAGATTTCTGGGCGTTGGGTTGAGTTTGCAAAGTCAAATTGTCCTCCTTAAGTTCTTCCACAAAAGACTGATGTTCCGTTTCAGCAGGGGCCATTTCAGCCAGCGGCTGTGTGCACATTGGAGAACCCCTGTTCATCCTGAAGTGATTCTACCAGGTCTCTGGTCATGAGGTCATAGTTTTAAAGTAATTACCCTGATTTGTCTTTGTACTGAACCCTTCCACCCCAGAGCCATTTGGCACCTTCAGCGAGCGGATAAGTGGCTATTTAATTCTTATGACTAGTATTGTTATTTCAGCTCCCAAGGAGAAGTCTAACTTCTGGTCTTTGTCTGATGTCTGGTAGTTTAGGTCCAGGCTTATGACTAGGGGGTTGTGATCACTCTCTTTATGATTTATTATGACAAAGCTCTGGAGATGGTTTGCCAGACAAGTGGACATGAAGTTATAGTAGATTGTTGAAGTTTCTTTAAATGTGGCTCGGATCTTTTTCCCAGGGCATGTCTGAATCTGGTCTGATGATTTTAGGCCAAATAATGTCAGTAGGTAATTGAATTGCATTTGTTCCTTGTTTGTTTGCTTGACATTGTAATGATTGACAAGGGATTTGGTGTTAAAGTCCCCTACCAACATTACTTCATGAGAGGGAAAGAACTCACTGGTTTCTTTTATACTTGAACAGAGGGAGTCCATGGCACTAACCCTAAACATTTTTCGAGGATTAAGGTAACAGTTCATGAGGAGCAGATAGATGATCTTCTGACCAAATCTTAAACCTACTACGGATACAGCTTGCAAACCCCCATAAGTTTCAAAGGATGAGGAGGTCTAAGTTATAGCTGATTGCTATAGAAATATAGAAAGACCCCCTGTGGGCCGTTGAAATTGGTATGTTTGTGTGTCTGAATGAAAACATTACTAAAACCCATGTTTTACCATGGGGTTCAATGCCCACGCCTCCTGAAGGCATAAGATGTCACTTGTTGTGAGGAATTCCCAACGGGAGTTGACGTGTAGCTTTGAAGCCAGACCCGCCACATTCCATGAGATGATTGAGAGCTTGGTTTTTTTTGTTCCAGAGGCATGACAGTGCTGAAGACTAAAGGGAATTCTTTTTGCTAGGAGGAGGGATGATATTTGCTACCCCTAGGTGTTAGCAGCTGGGATCTCACCTCATAGTTCTGTGGTTCTGCTTCCCATCTGAGGATTCTTTCCTTGGTTCCACAGTGAACTATCAAGAAGTTAGGTGCACTCGTGGACCTTTCAAACCAATCATGATTTGCACCCCCGGCTCCCTTCAAATCACTTCCTCTAGGGAATGTTATGTTCTCTTTGAGTAGAACTTGTGGATATTTCCATGGGCGAGTGGATTGAAGCTCAATGCCCCATTCCTCAAATGCGGGGCTTCTTTCAAGATTGTATCTCTTATTGCTATTGAATCCCAGTTGGTAAGTGTGGACTCAGAGGTCCCTGCCCCAGGGATGTGAGCAAATTTGACTGGAGTGAGCTCAGTTTTGGTGAGCTGTTTCAGAGATGGTACATGTTCAAATAGTCGTAAAATGTTCTCTCTGTTTGAGAAGTTTGAAGGTCCTTACGAGACATAGTGAACCCGCATCAGAGTTGTCCACTCCCTTCCATACAGCTCCACTTAAGCAGGATTGTGTTTGTTCTCTTATTTGCTGGATAAAAAGGCTCAAGACGTTCTCTTCCAGGCGAGCCCATTCTTTTGAAGTTCCCTGAGGACCATTGTTCTTTACACTTGGTTGTGGCTAACCCTTTCACAATTGTTATGCAGGGGTATTCTGTTGTTCCCTCTTAGTACCTCGTCCTCTGTAGTTGGACCCCGTGGAGTGACTCTAGTGGGTTCCCAGGTGTTCATACTCCCAGTGGTCAAGGGGCCAGAATAGCCTCCCAAAATCGTTTAATGGATGGGCAATCCCACCAGATGTGGTGAAAGTCCCCCAGCAGGCTGTACCCCCTCCAACAAAGGTCTGAGGTTTGGGCAAATATCATTTTCAGGTTAGTAGGGAATAGATACCAATCAAATAATGTTTTATAGTGGGCTTCCCTCAGCTCAAGTGAGTTGTTATTCTTGGAGATATCAGACCATAGGTGTTT
Source organism: Lissotriton helveticus (assembly GCF_964261635.1). Lineage (NCBI taxonomy): Eukaryota > Metazoa > Chordata > Amphibia > Caudata > Salamandridae > Lissotriton > Lissotriton helveticus. The sequence continues at coordinate 1,700,763,288 of NC_136063.1, read as the reverse complement.
CCACTCCCCCTCCATCACTTCCCTCCCCAGGGTCCAGCCCCAAATGTGGATTTACCGTGGCCTCGGTGCGGTTGTTGTGGAGATGAGAAGGCTATATAGGTATGAGATTATGCCCCTCTTGGTGCCTGCCCTCCTTACAAAAAATTCTATTGGAGTCAACTCCTGAGTTACCGCCTCTCTAACTGATGGGTGGAGTGCTGAGTGCTTAAGCTAAAGGTAGTGGAAGTGTTCAGTGGGTGGCATCTGTCTTGATTGTGAAATAGACCTGAAAGGACCAAACAGTCCCCCCCCCTCCTTCCGGACATCAAAAGGGCCCACCCTCAGTGGCGGGGAAATTCTGGGTTAAAATGTACAAGGGTGTATGGAGATAGAAAAGAGGTGCATCCCTGGCCCGAGGTACCTCATCCCATATCTTGAGAGTAGTCCGGGTGGGGTACTTAAATAGGCGTTGGGGGGGGCGTCCTTTTGGGGATTCCATAGAACATCCTAAATTGTCCTACCCAAAATAGTGTGATCCATGTGGATCAAGTGTTTAGCTGATTCCCTCACGGACCATTCCGTCACCACTCTCAGTTGTGCCGCCTTATAGTACAGCCCAAATTCTGGGAGTGCCGCTCCTCCCTCAGTCCTTGACTTCCTTAATACATGGAAGGGTAATCGTGCTCTACCATTTTGCCAGATATAACATGAGATCATAAAGCAGGCCCCTGATAAAAAATATTTTTCCTGGTCTATCTGCAGCGCTTGGATCAGATATCGCAGTTTGGGGAGGATGGTCATTTTTATAGCGTTTATCCACTCAAGACGGGATATAAACAGTGGTTTCCAACATTTAAGATCCTGCTGGACCTGGATGAGTTAGGGCGCAAAATTCACCTTAAACAGCCCCTCTATGCGGGGGTGATCTGGATCCCCAAGTATGTCAATTTATGTTTGGTCCATGTGAATGGGGTCTCTCCCAGGATCATTAGCCTCTCTCTATCCGGCAATGTAAGGTTTAACACAGACGATTTATTCAAATTGACTCGAAAGCTAGTAGGCACTTCAAATTTCCTCAGCTCCACCTGGAGAGTTTGTAATGAGGTTCGGGGGATGTGAGAACCAACAGGACATCGACAGCAAATAGCGAAACCGTATGCGCATCTCCCTCAAATCTAATCCCCAGCGGCTCAATGCTCAGGGCAAATAACAAGGGGGATAAAGTGCACCCCTGTGGTGTGCCTTAGCCTAGTTTGAAGAGACTCGAGCTCACTCCGTTGACCTGTACTCTAGAAGGGTAACTGTGGGCTGTGCTGACCTACTTTTAATCCTTTGCTGCTAGTTTTAACTACTTATTTATCTCGCTGCTAATTCCATTGTTTTTAATCTTATATAGCACTGTATGTTGAATTTGAATGTGGTTGCTCTGCTGCTATTATCGACAATCTAGTGAGAGCTGTGCTTACTTGAAGGGGAGCGTGTAACAAATTGATGTCTTAAGTCCAGTATATGAAACAGATTAGGTTTATTGAAGATACGATTCAGGTCATGTAGATAAAATAGAATAAAGTAGATCCGATAATAGAAACCCCACCAGGAGCAGATGGACTCCAGCTCAGCCTCAGATGTACCTGTCCCTGCTTTCAAGCATACAGAATTGGAGCACTATGTGACATCATAGATGCCTGCTGAGCAAGTAATGACAAACACTAAAGAAGGACAGTGAAGAAATGTAAGCAGGATGCAACACATCTCCCCCCTTGACAAAATAATAGATAATAGAACATACAGCATAAACACAGTAAAAATACTGGTAAAGTAAAAGAAAGAGATAGAACATAAAATGGTGAAAGTACGAAAGAAAATACAGTCACTCACAAGGTAAATGTGAATTTCTCTAAAACATTAGAGCATATAATAATACATATAACTGAGCAAACAAGGCTCTTTAAACACCCAACAATTTGAACACCTCTAAACCTTAGATCACTATGTGGTTCAATAAATAGATAAAAGATAGCGAACACGAGTGGTTCTACAAATGAGCAACCTGCGGCTCTCTAAGCATAAAAGATAGCGAACCCCTGTGGTTCTACAAATGAGCAACCTGCGGCTCTCTAAACATAAAAGATAGCGAACCCCTGTGGTTCTACAAATCAAACATAGCGAACACTTGTGGTTCTTTAAACATCCAACAAACTGAACACCTCTAAAAACATTAGAGCACATAAGTGGTCCAGAAAAGCACTAAACCCTTCAAAACATTGAAATTCATAAAACAAGGTTCATCATTAGATGCAAACCTTAAACATATAAAACCGAGAAGCACCTAGAACTCCTCACAACATTCAATAAGTCCCCACACATCTAGAATTGAAAACTGAGCACCTCAACCATAGTTGAGCATATGAATGGCTCATTCCATTAAAGAAAACTAACTCACCAGAAATTTGAATTAAAAACAACAGAGCACCTCAACCTACGTAGAGCACAAAAATGGCTCCCTCCATTAAAGAAACAAATTCACCAGAAATTTGAATTAAAAACAACAGAGCACCTCAACCAACATTGAGCATACAATAAAAATAGCTCCCTCCATTAAGGATACTATCATGGCTCCCTCAATTAAAGATACTATCTCACTGTAGTATTATCAACTCCAGAACACACATGCAAAATTAAACATAACATAAATAATATGCACTCTTTTCCAAAGAACACATATATGAGACTCTACATCTCTTTCATAAAACAAAATACAACAAAATGTTAATATTCCTTTAAGCAAAAAATGAGTAAACAAACTCCGGTGAGCGAAATCTCACCCGAGGTCCTTTTGTCGTTCAGTGTAAACTGGGAAAATTCTCCTTTGAAGACAAATTGTCTCACGGATAATGAAGATGAAGCTCACAGCTTGTCATCCATCGTATTCATTGAACTGTCAAAAGTCCGTGTTGTGATCCCAAGTACACCTATGAAGTCTACAACATAGAAGAGATCAACATCCAAATAACTTTTGTCTTCACAAATGTCAAGTCAAAAATTGTCGAAGCAGGAAATATTCTCCGGTTTGAGGGTATGTGAAATGAAACGAAATCGAAAATGGTTGCCGGTGACACAATGACGCTACATTGCGTCGCGTACGCCACTCTGCGCACGCAACCTCGATGACATCAGCTGCTACCATGGACGGAGAGAAGACGGAGAGATCAACGTTGTCAAGGTGATGATCACGCTCAGGAATCGTTGTAAGCGCACGAGCCATTGCTCGCGTAAGTCGTTGTTTTTCCTTATTTAAAAATTGCCACAAGAGTTGAAATGCAAGAAATGTGCAAAAATCACAACCAAGCATTAGAACAGTACAAGAAAAACACAGCTTTGAAACACTTGAACATCTTTTGCCGAAAACACAGCAGACACACCACACAGTGCTCCGCTCACAGATGCCAGCGTCAAAATCACAACAGGCACCGCACTCAGTGTTCCGCTCACCAAATCCAGCGTTTGTCTTGCAGGGGCCAAAGTCCATTCTCCCATCCTCGTCGCCAAAATTGTATAAAATTGATGTCTTAAGTCCAGTATATGAAACAGATTAGGTTTATTGAAGATAAGATTCAGGTCATGTAGATAAAATAGAATAAAGTAGATCCAGTAATAGAAATCCCACCAGGAACAGATGGACTCCAGCTCAGCCTCAGATGTAACTGTCCCTGCTTTCAAGCATACACAATTGGAACACTATGTGATGCCTGCTGAGCAAGTAATGACAAACACTAAAGAAGGACAGAGAAGAAATGAAAGCAGGATGCAACACAGCGACAAGGGACCTGGGGTAACTTCACACCGTTGCGTGTTGCAGGGTGCAAGCGGGTTGTTTCCTGACCCCATATGTCCTTCCCCTCTCACCTTAACACACTGCTGTTGGCTGCCTCCTCGCCCCAATCTTAGCGTGCTTCTTGCCCTGTGCAGCCATTTTCCTCTGCTCACTCGGTACACTAGTGGGTTCCATCTTGCGTTGGCGGTCTAGTTGGTGACCAGCCGGCCTCATATTCCCCTACTTAATGGGAGCTACGGTGCTGATGCGAAGTGGGCGGTGCGCAGGCAGGTCAACGGCAAGCCCGTCTGCTGCCCGTTTTCTATCTACAGCTATTTCCTGGTCTAGAGAAAAGCTACTTGGTTTAAATATAGTAGTCTCTCCAGGGTTGGCCTGTATTGATCTGCCAGGTGCTGGTCAGGAGTTGTGTTGTAATTTCTGCCCCTTCTCGTCGGTGCGCAGGGAAGAGAGGGCGAAAGTCAGCATATCCACTCTAAAGTCACCAATTTCACACTATAGGGCCTCTAGTGCCAACATCAGGGCCTGTTTGATCAATTGCTGCTCTCTCCCCATGCACTACAATGATATCTGGCTCACCCTGGAGTCTAACTCCTGAGATTTTATGTTTTTAACAGAAACCTGGTTAAAAGAAAGTTCCAAGCCGGACCTATTGTTGGCCATACCCGAGGGTTTTCGGATCTCTGTTGCCAACCGGGCTGGCCACATGATAGGTGGCGGGCTTGCCATTATTACGAGGGATGTCTGGTAGATCTTGTGCTCGAAAATTGAGCATTATAGGGATTATTGAGGTGTTGTCCTTCTGTATTAAAATCTCCCCCATCTCAACTATTGCGGGGGTTTTGGTTTATAGACCTCCCGATACCCCATCCTGTCATATGCTTGAGTTACAGAACATTATCATGGATCTGACATTGATGCACGCCAATTTTACTGTCCATGGCAACCTATATGTCCATATGGACAAAGATAATTGTTGCATGGCCACCCAATTGGCAGACACATCAGAGGGTGTATATCTGAAACAGAAGGTGTGTGCCCACCCATATAGCAGGCCATATGTTGGATCTTATTTTTACTAATGATGACAACCTGCTATTAGAGGTTCCATTACCTCTGCCTTGGTATGACCATATGTTTGCTCCTTTCAGTTTCAAGGGTTTTCCCGCTGGCAGTAGTGCCAGCAATATATACGAGGAAAAAAAACTGGAGAAGGGTATCCCCTGAATCTTCAGGACCCTTGCTACAAAATGCCCCTCCTCAGTTGTTGGGCGACCCTAGCAGTGATATTTCTAGTTTCAACTGCTTGGTCTTCTCTGCCCTCAATAGCGTGGCCCTTCTCGAAACAATTAAATCTGCCAGGAAGTAACCCTCTGCCCCTTGGTTTTCTCAGGAACTACGCGCTGAAAAAAGTTTATGCAAGAAATTGGAACGTGCCTGGTGTAAATCCTATAATTTGGCAGCCAAATGCTCTTATAAAGCAGCTTTAAAAAAATTCACAGGCTGAAACGTAACAACATTAGGGAATACTATGCTAACCAAATTAAATTATCTGAAAACTCAGCTAAAGACGTTTTTTAAATTGTTCAAGGCTCTTTTGAGCCGAAAGCTCTTAATAGCACTGTATCCCCTACAGGCGCCCTTTGCGAGGACTTATCTGATGTTTGATGTATTCCTCCTTCCCCCTGGCTACTCTCTCTTCTATGTTAAACTCCACCCCTGTCCCCCATGGCACCTGGTCCGCCCTCTTCTCCCAGAAGTATCTCTCAGAGAACTGTATATTAGTTAATCAGGCTCTCCTGGTGACTTGTGCCCGGCCCAGTTCTTCAAATTACTTGCTCCTTGACTGAATACGGTGTTGAACCCGATCTGGAATTCATTTCTGACCATGGGGATCTACCCCACTGCCTGGAAACAGGCCTAGCCACGGGCTATTTTTAAGAAACCTGATGCTGAGCACAAACACTTTAGGCCTTTCTCGCTTCTACCAGTGCCTTCAAAAATCCTTGAAAAAGAAGTCCAGAAACAACTGTCCAATTTCCTTGAATCTAACTGCTGTCTCCATGATTCCCAATTTGGTTTCAGAACAGGCTACGGCACAGAGACAGCTCTTCTGGAAGTGGCTGAAACTGTGCCTTAAGCTGTAGATCAGGGTAACTCTGCAATGCATGTGCTATTGGATCTCTACGCGGCATTGAACACAGTATCTCATCAAATTCTCTTGGAGAGACTCAGGCACTTGGGAATGGGGGGTTCCGCGCTGGCATGGTTCCATTTGTTTCTGAAGGACTTTTCTCAGCAGGTATCTCTCCACCCCATTTGTCCTCACAGAAAACCCTTTTCTGTGGTGTTCCCCAGGGCTTGGCTTTGAGCGCATTACTACTCAATGTCTATCTTACTCCCCTCGCATTGGTTGCCGAGCAATGGGGAGTAAAACTGGTATCCTATGCTGATGATACCCAGCTGGTGTTCTCTTTTGGAGAGCACTCTGAGGCTGCCTTGGCCATTTTCAAACAATATTTGAAAAATATCGCAACATGGATGATGGAAAGCTGCTTAAAATTGAACAATGAGAAAACAGAGGATTTATTTTTTAATCAATCTTCTCCCCTGCTACTGGATCTCTTGTGGCTGGCTGAGTTAAACCCCCACCAATCCCAGCATATTCAGCTAGAAACCTGGGGTTTAAATTTGAGTCAGACTTCTCCTGCAAGGCCCAGTTCTGCCAGGTCTCCTCATCCTGCTTCTGGAAGCTGAGAGCATTTAGGCGATTCCTGTATCTCCTCCTTATGGTCTGCAGGATGACAGTGGTCCGTGCATTGGTCACATCCCAGCTGGATTATGCTAATAGCCTTTGCATTGGAATACCAGCTCATTTGATCCACCGGTTGCAAATTGTTCAAAATGCTGCAGCCAGACTCATAAGGATGTGCCGTTCCGCCATCGTATATCCCCTTATCTGCGGAGCCTTCACTAGCTACTGATCAAAAGGAGGATTGAATTTAAGGCACTCACCTTTGCCTACAGAGCCTCTGGAGATCGGGCCCGCATTACCTTGAATTAAGACTCCAAAATTATCATCAAGACAGGGTTCTTAGATCCAGTCACCTGAAATTGCTCAGAATTCCCCACTTCTCCTAGGCCAGGATGGGCGGCCGAGCTTTCTCGGTTAGAATGGTGTCACTCTGGAAGTCCTTGCCTACCCACCTTCGGCTGATAGAGTCTGAACTGGCATTTAGGAAAGCACTAAAAACCTGGCTTTTTAGCCTCCCGCAGCTCTCTCCCCTCTTTCCTCTCTGATAGTATGCATTTAGCGCCGGGACACCTCCGTTGGGAGTAACTGTGTGCTTTATAAATGCCTATTATCATTATTATTATAACGAGGGATCATGTAGTTCGCTCTAATTATGTTGATCAACTTGTCCCCAGGAGCAAAGCTTTCTAGAGTGAGGAACAGAAAATGCCAGTCCACTTTATCGAAGGCCATTTCAGCATCTGGCCCTACTACAACCACTGACATGTTGAACTTGAACACGTTTTCTATAAGATGCAATGTCCTACGTATATTGTCATGTCAAGTCAAAATAACCTTTATTCGAATATTACATTATCCATAAAAGTGTACACGTAATTACATACATGGTCAAATGCAAGGATCACCATTAAATCAGCAACAATATATACATAGGACACATATTTAGCAGCATATGTTAAACACGTATTTTCTATTGAACTTCGAGCGTACATCCTAGTTATTAAACTGTCTGGATAAAGAGCATAATGTAATAGTAACTAGGGATCATGGGGTCAGTTATTATCTATGTCTCCATATTTGCTACAATACTGACATATGAAGGAAGATACACATGTTTACAAATAGCAGCATAGATTTTATAGTGCCAATGTGCAAAAATGCAAAAATCTTAAAGTGCCAGTGTGCAAAAAATACAAAGAGACCTCCTTCCAATCTTATTAAGGTAGCATGACAATATATGCATAGAGCTTATCTAGCGGCGTTTTAATGAACACCAACTTTCTAAAGTGCATACGGCATACATCCTATTTTGTCATGTGTTTGTCTCCCTTTTATGAATCCGGATTGGTCCAGGTGGATAATATCGAGCATTAAATTCTCTAAGCGAGACGCCAAGATTGCCGAATAGATTTTGGTGTCCAGATTAAGGAGGGCGATAGGTCTATAAGAGGTTCACTGTTGTGGATTCTTCTGTGGTTTCAATATATCCATGATCAGGGCCTCCCCCTTGGACGGTGACACCTTTTGACCTATTTGCTATTTCATTGAACAGTGTTGGTAGGTGGGGTATCAATTCCAGCGCATAAGTCTGGTAAAAATGTGCTGTCAGTCCATCAGTCCATGGTGAATTATGAGGCTGTAAGGTTGTGATTGCTTGTCTCACCTCTTTCTCAGAAATTGGGGCATCTAACTGTTCCTTCCAGGTAGCAGAGATCTGTGGAAGTGCAAGTGTGGCAAGGTATTCGGTATGAGCCTTAGTGTCAGGGGGTTTGCCCTGTAGAGATCTTGATATAAGTCGCCAAAAATATTGGCCTCGCTTAGATTGTCAAATTCTGTCACCCTGTCACCTTTGCTTATTCCCCAATATACTCCTGTTCCCTTTTTTTCCAGAAGTTGTTGTACCAGGTGGGTACCCACTTTGTTTCCCTATATGTGTATGCATTGCAGCGTAGTCACAAATGTGTGAATTCAGCTCTGTTAGTATGTACTGCACAGAGTTTCCCTTTATAGTGCAATCAATTGGCGCTTTAAACTGCGTGCAGGATTCTTTTTATATTCACTTTCTGTCTGGGTAAATGTGGCCTCTAATTCCACCCTTTTCTTTGCTCTCTGCTTACTCAGTGCAGAGACCAATGCAATGCATTTACCCAGCAATACTGTTTGAAAGCATCCCAGTTCTTTTGGGGTGATGTATCGCTAAGGTTGTTTGTCTGAAAATACTCCTTGATTACTACCCTGAGCTCGTCCAGGAGCAACCTGTTCTGTGTCAACAAAACCAGAAAATACCATCTCGGGGGACCCTGTATTCCCCCTCTCCATGTAGGCACACTGTGACAGGGCTGTGATCTGACAGAGAAAGAGGTAAGAATCTTGGCCCCCGGGAGAAATCCCTGTAACCCCTGGGTCACAAAAACCTACTCCAGCCGAGAATAAGATGGCTTGACATGTGATAAGTATGTATAGTATTTTGCGGCCAGGTTGAGGGACCTCTAAGCATCCATAAGTCCCAGGTCGTTAAATGTGTGTTTTAATGGTTTAGGGAAACTACCTCCAGCAGATCTATGGGGGCGGGTACTATTGTCTGTTGGGTGCCAGGGAAGGTTAAAATCTCCCATCAAAATTATCTGGCCTTTGGCAGAGCCCCCCAACATATCTAGTAGTGAACTCACAAAGACTGCTTGGCCCACATTGGGGACATAAGTCAAGACAAAGGTGGCAATCCTCTCCCTGAGCATTCACTGTACCATATTCACCCGGCCCTCCCTGTCTGTCTTTATCCCTTCCGGTTGGAATTTGATGCAGTTATGGAATCTTAATGCCACCCCATTATATTTTGTTGTCGCGGATGATCTGTACAGCAGGGAGTAGCATTAGCCTCAGTTCTTTTGGTCTCTTGAGATGTTTCTCCCGGAGGTCCACAACATTAAATTGATGATCTAACTGGTATTTACAAATCGTTTGGCATTTAAGTGGAGAGTTCAGGCCCTTCACGTTTCAGGAAGTAATCAATATCATCTCACTGATCCTCTCTCCCTCCCGCTTGTTATGTTCCCTGAAATACCCCTGCCTCCTGATCTCCTGGTCTGTTCTTCACTTGCTTCTTCTTCTACCCTCCACTCTTACACCCTTAGCTTCATGCATCTCTCTATCCCCACTTCTCCACCAACCCCTTAAAAGTAACACCCCATTTGGAACAATAAAATAACAAAAAGAAAAAACAAACCTGGATATCGAGACCACCTGGTTCCCCGCTGTGATGTCACTCCAGGTTACGGGCGTTTGGCTATGGTCTCAGGTCTAGTCTGTCGCCCCAGACTACTAACTCAGTAGTCTGCAGGGGGTTGGGGACCACATACATTGTGCACATTTGACTGTACCACTGCTTGTCTCAATGCCTGAGTTATTCTGCAAATGCATAGACAGTGACTTTGTTCCTTGAGTGTTTGTAGCTGACAGCAGGATAAGTTTATAAGCGCTTATGTTTCAGCAAAGTGATTAGATAAGGATATGCTTCTGTCAGGATGATTGTAGGAGTGGACATAGACTCTCAGTGTGATTCCAGACAAGCATGACTATTACCTTGACCTTTGCAGGACTGACTCAGTAGTCTGCAGGGGGTTAGGGGACCGCATACATTGCACACATTTGACTGTACCACTGCTTGTCTCAATGTCTGAGCCATTCTGCAAGTGCATAAACAGTGACTGTGTTCCTAGAGTGCTGGTAGTTGACAGCATGATACGTTTATAAGTACATATGTTCCAGCAGAGTGATTAGATAAGGATATGCTTCTGTCAGGATGATTGTAGGAGTGGACACAAACTCACAGTTTGATTCCAGAGAAGAATGACTATTACCTGGACTTTTGCAGGATTGACTCAGTACTTTGCAGAACGTTAAGGGACTGCATACATTGTGCACATTTGACTGTACCACTGCTTGTCTCAATGCATAAGTCATTCAGCAAGTGCAAGGACAGTTAGTGGATTCCTAGAGTGCTAGTAGATGACAGCAGGATAAGTTTCTAAGGGTGTATGTTTCAGCAGAGTGATTAGATAATGACATGCTTCTGTCAGGATGATTGAAGTAGTGGACACAGACTCACAGTGTGATTCCAGACAAGCATGACTATAACCTGGACTTTTACAGGACTGACTCAGTCGTGTGCAGAGGGTTAGAGGACTGCATACATTATGCACATTTGACTGTTCCACTGGTTGTCTCAATGCCTGAGTCATTCTGCAAGTGCGTAGACAGTGACTGTGTTTCTAGAGTGCTAGTAGTAAATAACAGGATACATTTATAAGCGCTTATGTTTCAGCAGAGTGATTAGATGAGGACATGCTTCTGCCAGAATGATTGTAGGAGTGGACACAGACTAATAGTGTGATTCAAGACAAGCATGACTATTAACTGGAATTTTGCAGGACTTACTCAGTACTTTGCAGGGGGTTAAGGGACCGCATATATTGTTCACATTTGACTGTACCACTGCTTGTCTCAAAGCTTGAGTCATTCAACAAGTGCATAGCCAGTGACTGTTTCCTAGGGTGCTAGTAGTTGACACCAGAATACGTTTATCAGTGCTTATGTTTTAGCAGAGTGATTAGATAAGGATATGCTTCTGTCAGGATGATTGTTGGAGTGGACACAGACGCACTGTGATTCCAGACAAGCATGACTATTACCTGGACTTTTGCAGGACTGACTGAGTAGTCTGTAGGGGGTTAGGGGGCAGCATACAATGTGCAAATTTGACTGTGCCACTGCTTGTCTCAATGCCTGAGTCATTCTGCAGGTGTATAGACAGTGACTGTGTTCCTAGAGTGCTAGTAGTTGACAGCAGGAAGAGTTTATAAGCGCTTGCGTTTCAGCAGTGATTAGACCAGAACATTCTTCTGTCAGGATGATTGTAGAAGTGGACAGAGACTCACTGTGTGATTCCAGACAAGCATGACTATTACCTGGACTTTTGCAGGACTGACTCGGTATTTTGCAGGGGGTTAAGGGACCGCATACATTGTGCATATTTGACTGTACCACTGCTTGTCTAAATGCCCGAGTCATTCTGCAAGTGCATAGACTGTGAGTGGGTTCCTAGAGTGCTAGTAGATGACAGCAGGATAAGTTCATACGCGCTTATGTTTCAGCCGAGTGATTAGATAAGGACATGCTTCTATCAGTCATACTTGTCTGGAATCACACTGTGAGTCTGTGTCCACTCTACAATCATCCTATTACCTGGACTTTTGCAGGACTGACTCAGTAGTCTGCATGGGGTTAAGGGACACTTCCTGGTTTGAAGTGTTGACAGCCAATTAGAGTGAAGGTCGTGATCGGCAGGGTGTGCAGATCCACCGAGCCGCTATATATTGATATTTCTTTTGTTGATTTTCTCAGTAACTACTGAACAGATTTACACCATTTAACAAAAAGAGTTCTTTCTAAGGCAAGGACTACCTTTATTCCAAATTTAGTGTAATTCCGTTCCGCAGTTCGAGCTGTAGCCGTGTCAAAAATTTAGTATCGGAAATGCCTTTTTTCACATCTTTTCTTGCAATTCTCAGGAATCACTCTACGGATTAACACGATTTCACAAAAAGGGCTCTTTCTGAACCAAGTGCTACCTTTTTGCCAAACATGGTGTGATTCCGTTCAGCAGTTCAGGCTGTAGCCATGTCTAAAGTTTCCTATGGGAATGAACATGGAGAAAACATGTTTTGGGACCCCCCTTTTTTCTCAGCCCCCTGCTTGCCGAATCACCACAAAACTTTCAAGGTAACAGTGAACCAGAGTGGGCCATATGTTTTGAAACTTTCGCAAAGATTCGTCAACTGGCACCAAAGTTATTGGGAAAATAATGTTACGAATTTCCTATGGATAATAGGTCCGAACTATAACTACCTACTGGCGACTGCCAGTAGGTAATATATATATATATATATTTCACCTCCTCCGAAATGCCGGGACACCAAAACAGCGGTGTCATTTGAGATGAGTGATGTCACGACCATGTCATGAGTGATGTAATATGGGACGTCATTAGCAGTGCATTGCGGGCGCACAAGTTATAGTTAGCTGAACTAACTATAACAGGGGAATTTCAATGGTTTTGTATGAGTGAAATGTCCAGCTAACTATAACGTGAGTGAAACCTATGGTTTTTTCAGTGAATTTCTAAGGTTTTTTAAATGCTAATTCCTAACTATAACGTGGCGGAAACCTATGTTTTTTTCAGTGAATTTCTAAGGTTTTTTAAATGCTAGTTCTTAACTATAACGTGGCTGAAACCTATGGTTTTTTCAGTGAATTTCAAAGGTTTTGTGAATGATAATTTTTAAATGTATTAATTGTTATATTTTTTTATACTGATTTACTACATTGTTTTTAACTATTTATTTTTAGATATTTTATTTTTTAAATTACATTACATATGTTTAATATAATTTGAATTTGTTTTTTAAAAAAATATTGAAATTGTAATATTTGTTTTTTTATTTTATATTTTTTTAATTTATTACCTACTGGCGATAGCCAGTAGGTATATATAGTTAGGATTTTTTTCCTATGGGATTTTTGAAAATTCTATGTCGAATAACTTTGGCGTTTGAGGACAGAATTGGCTGAAATTTTCAGGAAAATAGAACATTTTGTTTCTGAGCAGCCCCTAAAAATTTGGGGGGGTTTCGTCAAGGAGGGGCCGAGAAAAAAGGGGGGTCCCAAAACGTGTTTTTCCCATGCAATTTTCCATAGGGCGGTTGGCCTCACTTTTAGCCTGAACGGCTGAATGGATTTACACCAAACTTGGCAAAATTGTAGGGACTGGTAGCCCGATGTGCCTTTGCTATGTCTCAAGATATAGGCTCCAGTGGTTTTTACGAAAATTAACTTTGAAAAATATATATTGGGCTACATTGGGCTATATATATGTTGGAGCCCAAATGTAGCCCAATGTAGCCCAATGTAGCCCAATGTAGCCCAAAGATGGCCACCAGAGACAAAAAAAATCAAATGTAGCCCAAATATCAGCCAGATGTAGCCCAACTATAGCCCAATGACAGAATGTCCCAGAGTGTTCTAAAGAACAACTAGCGTGCTAACAGTCCAACTTATTACAAAGGTATGGCACACCTGAAGCCATCTTGATTGGAATAAAGTGGTAACTCTTAAAACATTTAATTTAAAAAGGAACAAAATGAGGGGGTTCATTTTGCCATAGGAAGTATGATTAGCGAATATATGACGAAATACCGCATACCATCAGTCAGCAAAAAAAATCCCGCATGTACTATTAGGCCGCAAATTAAAATAACGAAAACTTTTAGAACGAATATGCCTTTAGCATACACTAAGCAACTAAACTACCCTAAACCCTAAAACACTACCCCCAGCATGACCCTACACTACACAAACAGTACAACACTACCCTAAACCCTAAAACACTACCCCCAGCATGACCCTACACTACACAAACACTACAACACTACCCTAAACCCTAAAACACTACCCCCAGCATGACCCTACACTACGCAAACACTACAACACTACCCAAAACCCTAAAACACTACACCCCAGCATGACCCTACACTACGCAAACACTACAACACTACCCTAAACCCTAAAACACTACCCCCAGCATGACCCTACACTACACAAACACTACAACACAACCCTAAACCCTAAAACACTACCCCCAGCATGACCCTAGACTACGCAAACACTACAAGACAACCCTAAACCCTAAAACACTACCCCCAGCATGACCCTACACTACGCAAACACTACAACACTACCCTAAACCCTAAAACAATACCCCCAGCATGACCCGACACTACGCAAACACTACAACACTACCCAAAACCCTAAAACACTACACCCCAGCATGACCCTACACTACGCAAACACTACAACACTACCCTAAACCCTAAAACACTACCCCCAGCATGACCCTACACTACGCAAACACTACAACACTACCCAAAACCCTAAAACACTACACCCCAGCATGACCCTACACTACGCAAACACTACAACACTACCCTAAACCCTAAAACACTACCCCCAGCATGACCCTACACTACGCAAACACTACAACACTACCCTAAACCCTAAAACACTACCCCCAGCATGACCCTACACTACGCAAACACTACAACACTACCCTAAACCCTAAAACACTACCCCCAGCATGACCCTACACTACGCAAACACTACAACACTACCCAAAACCCTAAAACACTACCCCCAGCATGACCCTACACTACGCAAACACTACAACACTACCCAAAACCCTAAAACACTACCCCCAGCATGACCCTACACTACGCAAACACTACAACACTACCCAAAACCCTAAAACACTACCCCCAGCATGACCCTACACTACGCAAACACTACACACTACCCAAAACCCTAAAACACTACCCCCCAGCATGACCCTACACTACGCAAACACTACAACACTACCCAAAACCCTAAAACACTACCCCCAGCATGACCCTACACTACGCAAACACTACAACACTACCCAAAACCCTAAAACACTACACCCCAGCATGACCCTACACTACGCAAACACTACAACACTACCCAAAACCCTAAAACACTACACCCCAGCATGACCCTACACTACGCAAACACTACAACACTACCCAAAACCCTAAAACACTACCCCCAGCATGACCCTACACTACGCAAACACTACAACACTACCCTAAACCCTTAAATACTACACCCCAGCATGACCCTACACTACGCAAACACTACAACACTACCCAAAACCCTAAAACACTACCCCCAGCATGACCCTACACTACGCAAACACTACAACACTATCCTAAACCCTAAAACACTACGCCCAGCATGACCCTACACTACGCAAACACTACAACACTACCCAAAACCCTAAAACACTACCCCCAGCATGACCCTACACTACGCAAACACTATAACACTATCCTAAACCCTAAAACACTACGCCCAGCATGACCCTACACTACGCAAACACTACCCTAAACCCTAAAACACTAGCCCCAGCATGACCCTACACTACGCAAACACTACAACACAACCCTAAACCCTAAAACACTACCCCCAGCATGACCCTACACTACGCAAAGACTACAACACTACCCTAAACCCTAAAACACTACCCCCAGCATGACCCTACACTACGCAAACACTACTACACAACCCTAAACCCTAAAACACTACCCCCAGCATGACCCTACACTAAACAACCACCACAACTCTACACTACACTAACACAACACTACACTACACAACACTACACTACACTACACAATCACTAACCCACGAAAAAATTAATACAAACCCACTTACCTCTCTCGTCATCGTGGTTTTCACAACGCAAATGCATTTACCATACATGCCTTTAAAACGTAATTCTTTGTAAAGGCATGCGCGATAAATGCACATGCGTTTTGAAAAAATGCGGGATAATGGTATGCGAGGTCAATGACCTTGCGGGATAATGGTATGCGGACTGAAAGTCTGCGGGATAAAAAATGCGGGAAAATGGCTGCAAACCATGATTAGCAGTAGACTTCCCTGGTGAGCACTAGCTTTACTACAGTGATCTAATGAGCAACTAGAGTGCTAACATTCAGAATTTATGGCAAATGTGTGACACATCTGAATGCCTTCTTGATAGAACCAAAGTAAACAAGCATTGAAAATGCAATAGATCTCGCCCTCGTTTAAGTTAAAGCCATTCTGTTTGTAATGAGGTGGCTTTTTAGCTTTGCTTTTATTAGTGTTTTTAAGACTTTCATGTAAATAACATGCATATGTATGCATATATGTATATGTATGCATGCATTTATATTTATATAGATATGCAGATTATATATGTTTATATATGTATATTACCTACTGGCGATAGCCAGTGGGTATATATAGTTAGGATTTTTTCTCTATGGGATTTCTGAAAATTCTATGTCTAATAACTTTGGCGTTTGTGGACGGAATTGGCTGAAATTTTCAGGAAAATGGCACATTGTGTTTCCGAGCAGCCCCTTAAAATTTGGGATGGTTTCGTCAAGGGGGGGCCGAGAAAAAAGGGGGGTTCCAAAACGCATTTTTCCCATTCATTTTTCCATAGGGCGGTTGGACTCACTTTTAGCTCGAACGGCTGAATAGATTTACATGAAACTTGGCAAAATTGTAGATATGGTTTGCCCGACGTGCCTTTGCTATGTCTCAATATATGTGCTCCAGTGGATTTTGAGAAATTAACGTTTAAAAAAATATATATATCTGTGACAGCGCTCCGGTTAGCGCCCCGGTTCGCGTACCTGACGCGTAACGGAACTTCGCGAAGCGAAGCTGATTGGCTCTCCGGTGTCTGTCAACATTCTAAACAGTCCGGAGCGGCCGCCATCTTGTCTCTCGGTACGATCGAGAGACAAGATGTGGTGAAAAACGAAGGGGAAAATGAAGGAAAGGGGGCAAGGTAGACCACTCCTGACCCCCTTGGATTGATGAGGGGGATATTAAAGTGCCCCGCGGGGCAAAAAATAAAAACATTTTTTTTTTGCGATTTTACGCCGTAGAGGCGCGTCCCGGTACACGAACCGGGCAGCTCACCGGGCAGCTCACCGGGCAGCTAACCGGGCAGCTAACCGGCAGCGTAGCTGTCAACATTGTAAACAGTCCGGAGCGGCCGCCATCTTGTCTCTTGGTAGGTTCGAGAGACAAGATGTGGTGAAAAAAGAAGGGGGAAATGAAGGAAAGGGGGCAAGGTAAACCCCTCCTAGGATTGATGAGGGGGATATTAAAGTCCCCCGCGATTTTTCGCGGTAGAGGCGCTTCCTGGTACGCGAACCGGGCAGCTAACCGGCAGCGTAACGGGAGTCCGCCATCTTGTGTTTTTGGAGCGTCCGGTTCGCGTACCGGGTAGCGTCCCGGTAAGCGTAACAAGGGGAAAACCAAGAGAAACAGTAAAAAAAAAATGAAGGGAATAGATTTCCAGCAAACTTGGCAAAATTGTAGGGACTGTTTGTTTGATGTGCCTTTGCAAGGCCTCAAGACATGTGCACGTGTGGATTTTGTCTAATTAAGGTTAAAAAAAATATATCTGTAAGCGTGCTCCGGCACGCTTACGTTACGGGTTTTGTTTGCGCTGTAGAGCCGATACGTCACGGTTATGCGACGCGTCATGAGGCGTCTCACGTGGCTACGTGATACGTCACGTAATAAAGAATATATTTTACAGCTATAGATATTAGCTTTTAAAAAAACCATTGAAATTCACTGAAAAAACCATAGGTTATAGACCATATATAGTTAGGAATTTGCATTTACAAAACCTTGAAAATTCACTGAAAAAACCATAGGTTAGAGACCATATATAGTTAGCTGGACATTTTATTGACATAAAACCAATGAAATTCCATATCTAGTTAGTTGCACTAACTATATATCGCGCACCCGCAATCCACTGCTGATGATGTCACATATTACATCATTCATGACATGGTCAGTGACATCACTGATGACATCACTGATGACATCTCAAATGACATCACTGATGACATCACTGATGTCATCACTATATATGGTCTCTGTAGTGATACTATATACTATATCACTATATATGGTCTCTAACCTATGGTTTTTTCAGTGAATATATATATATATATATAGCAGGCAATGATATCCTATGGAAGGAAATTCAAGTTAATGGTAAGTATGGTTAGAATTACTTTTCAGGATCAGTAGTGGGCTGATAGATTCAGCACTGAGGTCTCTCCTAATAACAGGTGAGTAAATCAGAATTCGTAGTTTAGCTGATTTTAGAGGAGTTTTTAAAGTTCCAAAACTCCACACTTAAGAAGAATTTCCAAGTGAAACCAGTCAATGTTAGCCTATGGAAGGAAATTCAAGTTACTGTAAGTACGGTTAGAACTACTTTTCAGGATCAGTAGTGGGCTGAAAGATGCAGCACTGATGTCTCTCCTGATAACAGGTGAGTAAATCGGAATTTGTAGTTTGGCTGATTTTAGTGGAATATTTGTACATTTCAAAATTGACAGAAACTTTTCTGGTGAAAACCACACAATAGATTCCTATTGAAGGAAATACAAGTTACTGGTAAGTGTGCTTAGATTTACTTTTCAGGGTCCGTACTGGGCTCAAAGATGCAGCTCTAAGGTCTCTCGTGATAACAGGTGAGTAAATCGGAATTCGTAGTTCGGCTGATTTTAGAGGAATGTTTGTACGTTTCAAAATTGACAGAAACTTTTCTGGTGAAAACCACACAATAGATTCCTATGGAAGGAAATACAAGTTACTGGTAAGTACGCTTAGATTTACTTTTCAGGGTCCATACTGGGCTCAAAGATGAACCCTCAGGTCTCTCGTGATAACAGGTGAATAATCAGAATTCGTAGTTCGGCTGATTTTAGAAGAATATTTTGCTCAATAGTGAAGGAAGGGGGCGGGTCCTTATGTGACATGTGTGCAAACACAACCTGTGGCGCGTTTTAAGTTGGGGAATTAATTACTCTTCAATCCTGAGGTCCCCTGTGGGCCAACTAGCCCACCAGGTACCTCCAGTATGCACCAGGGAGCTGCATTGCAGAGAGGTGTTCAGAGGCCACGCCCCCTTTTTACAACACCCTGCAACGCAGCTCCGTTGTGCTTACTGGAGGTACCTGGTAGGCTAGTTGGCCCCTAGGGGACCTCTGGATTGAAGAGGAATTCATTCCCCAACTTAGAACACGCCACAGAGCATGTTTGCACACATATCACCTCAAGCCCCGCCCCCTACCTTCGCCTTCACCACTGTGCAAACGTAGGGTGTTCCAAGTTGCGGGATTAAGTCCCCTTGCATACTGGGGGTCCCTGGGGGCCAACTAGCCCACCAAGAACCTCCAGTATGCGCCAGGGGGCTGCGTTGCAGAGAGGTGTCAAAAGGGGCGTGGCCTCATTGCACCTCTCTGCAACGCAGCCCCCTGGCGCATACTGGGCATTCCTGGTGGGCTAGTTGGCCCACAGGGACCCCCAGATTTCAAGGGGAATTAGTTCTCCCTCTGCAAACGCGCCATGGGGTGCGTTTGCAGAGAGGTGCAATGAGGGGGCGTGGCCTCCTCCCTGATCCTATTTTTTTGTATTTACTTTTAGACGGGGGGCTGTGTAGCCCCCTTCTTTTTTCTTTTTTTTTCGGCCCCGTGGACCCCATCCCCCAGGGCATGGCCTTTTATTTATAAATTATCTTTTTGGAGGGGGGCTGTCTTGCCCCCCTCCTATGGCCTCTTATGGCCCGGGACGGTTTTTAAAATGTATTTATTTTTTTTTTTGTGGAGGGGGGCTGAGTGGCCCCCCTCCAGGGCCAATACTAGCCCCGGAGACCCCATCCCCCGGGGCTGGCCCTCCTCGTTGGAGGCCGTGGGGGTGACCCCAATCCCCCACAGTCCCAGCCGGCTCCCTGCATCCTGCGGCAGCCGGCATTGCATTTCTGCATGGGTAGCTGCTAACATGCCGCTCCCCATTTAGAAAAGCAATCATCTTTGGTTTTTGGAAGAGAGAGCAGGTTTCCTGCTCTCTTTTCCAAAAACCAAAGCAGTTTGCTATGGTACCCTACCATAGCAAATCTAGTGTCCCGGGGGTAGGCACCCCGGGACACTGCAGGAGCACAAGGCTCCAGGAGGAGGGTGGCACGGCCCCCCTCACAACATTTAAAAGCCCTGGTGGTGGTAGTCCCAGGCTGGGGGGTCCGTCACGGACCCCCCAATTGAAAAATGTAGTGCCCCGGGGACCGCCACCTCCCCGGGGCACTACATTTTTCAATTGGGCCCCCCCACACAGGTATTTTTTATTGAAAAAAAAGAAGCCCCGGGGTGGCGGTCCCCGGGGCTGTGGGGGCCGTGAGCCCCCTGCATACATAATGTTAAAGCCCCCCATTATTAAAATAAAAAAGAAGCTTCCGGGGGTGGCGGTCCCCGTGGCTGTGGGGGGGCCGTGAGCCCCCATGCATTCATGACATGGATCCCATGGGGGTCCCCAGGGCCCCAATTTTAATTATCCACATTGCCCCCGGGATTTGGCCCCCCGGGGGCTTATTACAAATTTATCATGCTTCGGGTTTTTTTTTCCTGCCGGATACGCGTATCCTATGCGTAACCTGTGATTTAAAAAAAAAACATTTTTTGGGGACCTTGGGGGTCCTTGTGGGACCCCCTGAGCAGGCCTAGGGGATCAGGGTGTTTCTACCGTGCCCCCTTGTCTTGTTTTTCGCGTTTCTTTTTCTGTTTTCTTGTGCCTCAGTTCTACCGAGGCACAGGATGGCTGCCAACACTTCCTGGTATGGAGTGTTGACAGTCAATTAGCATAAAGCTCGTGCTCGGGAGGATATGCGTACCCTACTTCGTCCATAGATATATCTATGATTTTACATTTGATTGTCTCAGGAATTTCTGAACGGATTTACACAATTTAACAAAAAGCCTGAAGTGTGAACCAAACTCTACCTTTTTGCCAAATTTGGTGTAATTCCGTTCAGCAGTTCGGGCTGTAGCCACAGCTAAATGTCCCTATGGAAAATTGCATGGGGAAAACACGTCTTGGGCCCCCCTTTTTTCTCAGCCCCCGCTTGACGAATCACCCCGAAACTTTCATGTTTTAAACTTTTAAAAACTTTTAAAAACTAGCAGTATGTAAACTTGCCTAAAAGCTCTGCTCATTAGCTCCTGTTACATATACTTTAGCGGTATACAACACATCTCCCTGCCTTTTTCCCAGAATGATTAACAGATTACTAAAAGCTCCCACCCCTGTGCATTTCCCGAGGATTTTGGAGACGGAGTATTCATACCTATGAAAAAGATTGCATCTCCACCAGTCAAAGAAGCATAATTCTGTAAAGAAGAAATCATCCAACTGTGTTTTCTCTGCAGTTCCACTTTGTAAAATTATTTGATGAATGCGCGCAAGGTTCAATCACATTGCCCAATTTACAGACACACAATGTCACTGGAGACAGTTCCTCTGCGTCCTTTATGAAGTTTTAGTGTAGGAAATGCACTATACATTTAGCAAATGAGGTAGCACTTACTAATTAGGCTGGGGAAAGTACTCCAGTTGCCTAGTAGTGTTGCACAAAATGGCGTCCTATTCTTGGATAAATAAACACAGCAGGATTCATTCTGGCACGATGATCATTTCACAGAAATGTAACCTCAACAGGATTCACTTACAGATATAAACAAAGCAAATGTCCATGTTGAAGCTCCACTTCTGCAAAGTACCAATATTCCTAACAATGTAATGGCCAAAGCAAATTAAGTGTCTTTTCTCTGCATTTCAAATGAAAAGTTATCTGTAATCTGTACTGGAGGTGTTTGTATCCTTGTTTTCTCAAACACTTTATCTCATGTGTGTCTTTAACTAGAGGGTTCTTTCTTGTCATCTACTGCTGAAATCAGCGATCCCGTTCTAAACTTTTGAAAACTAGAAGTATTTAGACTAGCCTAGAAGCCCACCCATTTGGTCCCACCCCATATACATTAGAGGTATGCAACTTCTTCTGCCGTTTTCCCAGGATGATGGATAGCTTACTAAAAGATCCGCGAGTGCATTTCCCATCAATTTTTTAGATGGGGTCTTGATGCCTAGGAATGCGATCACATCTCCAATAAACAAAGAAGCACTTACTTCTGTAAAGTACAAATCAATCATGTGCATTTTACCTGCAGTTCCACTTTGTAAAAGTTATCTGTGGAAGACGCTCAAGCAACAATCACATTAGCAAAGTTACATACACACAAGTTTCCTGGAGGCATTTCCGTAGTGTTCTTTACACAGCTGAATTGTAGGAGATGCGCTGTACACTTAAAGAATGGGGTAGTACTTACTAATTAGCCAGTAGAAAGTACTTACTCCAATGGGGTTGAGGTGTTGCACAAAAAGGTGGCCTCTTCTTTGATAAATACTCAGGGCAGGATTTTATTGTGGGATGATGCTCATTTCACAAAAATTACATCTCAACAAGTTACAGTTAAGAAATAATATTTAAAACACTTTTGAAATTCACTGAAAAGAATTAAAGTAACAGGTACATTACACCAAGGAAATATAATTTACAAATATTTGAAATTCACTGTAAAAAACAAAGGTTACATGAAATTATAGTCAGGAGATTGAATTAAAAAAAATCTTACCAGTGAAATGTGTGACTTTTGTTTTTTTTCCAGTGAATTTCAAAGGTTTTCTTGAACAAGCATTTTCACTTTTTTATTTTCTATGTCATCTATTTTTGTGTTTTAATGTACATATATATTTTATTAGATCATTAATGTAATGTGTTCATAAGGTGTTTTTGTGAGTTATTTACATTAACATTTGAAAAGTATACATATTTTTAAACTGTATAGTTTGATTTTTGAAATGTTGGTTACATTTAATGTTAATTTAAGAAGTCTATATAATTGCTATCTATATTTTAGGTTTCGATATTTGTATTTTTAATATAAATAAAGGGTTGATGATAATATTGGTGTTTCACTTTGACTTTGATATTTTTTTATCTCAGTATATTTTTATAGTATTGACATTTAGTAATGCAATTATAATGACCCATGTTTACTATGTCCCTGCAGCGGCGAGGTGATGTAAATCAATGCAAAGGAGCACACAGTGTTTATGTTACATCAAAAAGGGAGTTTGCTCTGGATAGCAGCCCCTTAACCAGTTTAAAATCCATTTTGTGCTGCCATGCATAGTTTGTGTGGGAAATGTGTAATTTTCTCCACACATCCCACAGACTGCATGTGGTCTGCAATACACAGCATAGATCTAATGCACTGGATTCTTTTGAGTTTGTCTAGGCATAATAACATGTAATGAAAGGGCATTTCTTTAGTTCAAATCATATGCTCTACATCATGGTGCAAGGCTGAATGTTGTATTAGGCAACCCGTTTGAGTCCCAGTGAAGGAGATTAGACCAGCAGCAGTCCACACTTAACACACGTGGCTCTGAGCTGTGCTTTCCCACCTGTGCAACGGAGCACATTTGTGTGAAAAATGAGTGGATCTGGCCACTGATTTCAACTACAATCACCATTACGAAGAAAAGTGAAATATAATGAAACAATCTTTTTATTTACAGTATTATAAATAACCTGATGCATACACACACATATACCAATAATGGTTTAGTACTGCAGTATTAAATCCTGTACCACAGCAAGAAGGACATTTTAAGTAGATAATTTGAGAATTTAAATTTTTATCAGGCATAAAGAATGTATAGGCTGGGTTTACAGACTAGGGAGACGTCCACATAAATAGACTGTCTGTGCATGCTGGCAATCTGCACTGTAAAGCTAGCTTATACTTCGGCGAAGAGCTGAAACTAATGAAAAGCTGTGACTATTCTATTATGTTTGCAAAGTTTTATTTTATAGAAAGAAGAACTCCCTGAGGCATGCCATTGAGCATTTTGTGAAAATTTTGCAAAGTAGTGTATTCAACTTTAAAGGTTGAAAATCAAGTTTCTAAGGATATCAAGATGAGTATATATCATGAAAGTGTATCCGGGAACTCTGTGAGGTCTTGCTTCATGCATTTTTCATGATACACTGTTCTCTTTGTGCAGAAATGTAAAACATGTTTTGCAATCTGTTTTGGATGCCAAAGCAAAATTGAGTCATGCTTTCTGAATATTTTTCTGCATTAGCAGCTCCATATAGTGAGCATGAATTTGATATGTCATTATTTGAGGCAATATCATATTTCCGGAGGCCCGTGAATAAATATAAGTCATATTAATTACTTATCAGTTAGGAGTGAAAACGTATAGTTATTTAGATGCTTCACAAAAGCTTATAGTGGGCATAATGTGCACGCAGCATTCATCCGAGGGAGAACACTATAAACTAAGCTTGCCAATTTATGAGAATTTTGTATTTTTGACTCAATACCTCTGAAATATTTGTAACTCATGTTAAATTGTTAATTGACTACATGAGCAAAATTATGACTACACTTCTTAAGCATTCTTTCACCTACAGTGAATATTCAACTGGCTAATGCCTTAATGTCTCATGGGTCTTTTCTAATGCCTTAGATGATATAGTGCCTGTTTGCCTCTGGCACTTTAATCTGAGGGTAGAATAACATTTTCTGGGCCTTGGGCTTATATTGTGAAGCAGTGACCACATCACTATTGCCCCATAAAAGTATTGCAAGATTTTTGTAGATTGGCATTAGATTCTCAAAAGCATGCTGAGCTTTTATTTTAGTGCCCAGTATTAGCGTACCAGCAAAATCAAATTGAATGAGAACATGTAATTATTATTGAGTCGTTCCCAGTGCTACACATTTCATTTAGTGATTTGTTGAGATGAAGTAGAGAAACTGCTGAATCCCTAGTCAACACATAAAACCCATGTTGACACCTTTTGAGAGAAAAATGACAAACCTGCACAATTCGTTCTCACAATATGTGGAGAATCATGAGAAATAGATCGTGAATATGACTAAGGGGTAGATGTATCAAGATTCGTGTTAGCGACTTCTTAATAGCGAGTCATTGCGAATCGCTATTAAGAAATCGTGAAATGCGATGTATGTATGTTTCTGCGACTTTTTTGCGATTCCTTAAAAGTCGCAATTTTTTTTGAGAATTTTATGCGACTTCTTAATTTGCGAATTTCGCAAATTAAGAAGTCGCAAAATGCGTGAATCTGCTGCAGCCAACTACAAAATAGCTGAGTCATACTCAGGAAATGCTCTTGATTAGTTTCACCTGCATGCCTGAGCCACACCCAGTGGCAGTTGGAAACCTGTTTGGCTGGAGAGAGGAGCTGCTTGACTTCAGGATGGAGGCTGCAAATTCAGAAGGAGGCCCCTCAGCAGAGAAAAGGAAGAGGAAGCAGAATTTTTCTGAGAGGGAGGTGGAGACACTGGTGGAGGAAATGGCCTGCAATCATGAACTTTTGTTTGGAAAGCAAGCCAAATATGTTCCAGAAGTCAGGAAGAGGAAGTTATGGCTGGAAATCCAGGAAAAAGTCAATGCAGTCGGTGTCATCTCAAGATCAATTGATGAAATTAAAAAGCATTGGTACGACATGAGGCTGAGGGCAAAGGAGAAACTTGCTGAGAGACTAAAGGAAGCAAATAAAACTGGTGGAGGATCTGCAAATATAGACCAACCAACCCCACATGAGGAGCTCATTGAATCTACAATTCAGCATGAAAGTGTTTCAGGAGTCTCAGCCATTGACAGTTCTGATCACACAGTTGCTGAACATGGTAAGCAGGATGCTTGACTATTTCATTGCATAAGTTAGAAGCATGAGTGTATGCGTATGAGTGTGTGAGCATTATACAATTTTTTGGAAAAATGACAGCACTTAAATGTGAAAATTGATCCCCTTGTATCTTACATGACTTCAAAATTATTATCTACAGTACAATTTAGCTGCACTTACATACATACCTCTGAATAAGTACACAACAGTACCTCTGTAGTTAGCATAATTTAATAGTTATGAAGCAGACAGACAGACAAGCATCTCATGTGACTCTTTCTTTATTCCCAGATCATGTTGTAGATTCACATGATGGTGATGGGGGGCAATCCTCACAAGAACATATTACAGCCCCAGAAGAAGTAAATGTCAATGATGAGCATGAATCATTGTCTTTTGTGAGAAGAAAAAGAAAAGCAGTTGCTCAACTGCAACCTTTTGAAGAATCTGATGATGAACCTGAGGGATCAACAAATAGCATACATGTGTCAGAACAGGAAGTTATACATCTTGACACAGTTACTGATTCTGCTGCAAGAAGAACATATTCTATTAATAGTACCAGAAGAAGCAGGGGAGAAGTCACAGAGACAGCAAATGTTTTTCCTGGTTTGGAAAACAACATGCTTTCAGTGCAAGAAAAACAACATAAAGCATTAAGGTCAATTAATGCCCAACTGAATAAATTAAATAAGAGTAACAGTAAGGTGGGTGATGGTATGAGGCGCATGGCTGACTCCATGGACAGACTTTGTGTAGCATTTGAAAGATCAGAGTCAAACAGAGTGAGAGATTCTCGCAGTCATAACATCAGACTACAGAAGTACTATTCAGCAATAAATAGACTGTGCACTGTGACAGCACAGAGTAATAGGCGTAGCATTGCCATGCAACGCATGGTTGGTGAATGCACTAGAAATGTTGCCAAAGGGCTGGATAAAGTATCCAATTCTTTTGAATTATTAAAAACTTGTCAGAAAGGGGCAAGTGCGTTCTTTGAGGCCATTGAGTCTGAGGACACTGGCAGTAGAACCAGCAGTAACCCTACGCCCACTTTGGACACCCCTGAAATGAGGAGTGGGAGCCTTGGGAGCCCACACACATCTGTGAGGAGAAGTGGGCCAGGCCAACGCAGGAGTAGCAGAAGGGGAAAAAATTAAAAAGATATTTCCACATATATTTTAAGAAAAGTGAATGTCACTGTGAGCAAACATTCTCAGATGTATGTCCTGTGGATTAACAGGTTTCAGATTTCTGTTACCCTTGTAAGTTTAAATAATTAAAGGTTTACATAATCAAAATACAGTTGTTGTGTTTTTATTTCTTACCTAGAAATAATTGTTTGTAATTTCTGCACGCCTTTGTCGACCAGCCACAGCTCCTAAACCTGTAGCACATCTTCTTGGTGGTGGGACATCATCATTGTCTGAAGATTCAGGGTCACTAACTTCACATTCTGTTCCTTTTCTAATAGCCATGTTATGTAGCATAGCACAACTTGTAATTATTTTGCAACACAATGATGGTTTATATTGCAAGGATCCTCCACTTTTATGGATTCTTCTGAACCTGCTTTTCAAAATTCCAAAAGTTCTTTCAATAACTCCACGTGTAGAACGGTGTGCCTTATTGTACCTCCTTTCATGAATGTTGCTTGGATTTAGATAGGGGGTCAAAATGAAATCACGAACTGCATAGGCACTGTCTCCTAAATGGTAATTTAAGAAATGTGACAGTTTTAAAAATAGATGACAATAGAACTTATTAATTGAATTATGTGTTTTGAACTAGCACTTACCAAGCAGAAATCCATCTCCAAATTCACCAGCACTCAAACGTCCATGTAATCCACTGTGTCTAAACATGTATGAATCATGAGTGCTTCCTGGAAATTTTGCAACAATGTCAGTAATAATATACTTAGCATTACACACCATTTGAATGTTTAAAGAGTGGTAACTTTTCCTATTCCTATAAACATGTTCAGTTGCAGCTGGAGGAGTAATGGCAATGTGTGTCCCATCTATACATCTAATTACATGTGGAAAATGAGCAATTTGATAAAAATCAAACTTTGAAATTTGGATATCTTGAGGTGTGCTGGAGAAGTAAATATGATGTTGCAACCTGTTCATCATTGCATCCAAAAACACCCTAAAAAACCTTGAAAAAGCACTCTGAGATACTCCTCCCACCTCTGCAATCACTCTTTGAAAAGATCCTGAGGCAAGAAGGTGCAGGGAACATAAGACCTGCACATGAGTTGGTATGGAATGTGTCCTGTGTGTCTCATGCTCCAAAAAAGGCTTCAACTCGTCAATTAGGTCAAAAATGGTATGTGGATGCAGTCTATATTTCTCAAAAATGTCTTCTTCAGTCTGTTGAAATAAGGTAATCCTCAGTTTGAAAATCCTTTCCTGCCTCTGTCTCATCTGTGCAAGAGCTTGGATGCGCAGTCTCCTAGCTATCAGGTAAAGTCCAGCCATGGTTCTGTTGAAAAAATCAGTTGGGGCTGACTTTTAAAGATTCAAAAAAAATTACACCTGATGTGAGTTAGTGTTAAATGCGAATTCTTATTTTGCGATTTGCCGTTTTTCGCTAATTGCGATTCATTCATACATTTTACAGCGACTTCTTAACATGCGATCATGCTAAATAGAGAATCGCAAAAAAATATTCGCAGAAAAATGAAAAACGCAAATAAGGAAACGCAAAAAATTGCGAATTCTTATTTTGCGCAGCGAGAAAACACATACATCCTGAAATATGCAAAATGTTCATTAGCGATTCGTTATGGTCAAAATTCTGCGAATTTCGGCCATAACGATTCGCAAAATGCTTGATACATCTAGGCCTAAGTTTCTGCATCGTAAAAGCATGCAGAAGAGTGTAGATTAGATGAAACTGACCATTGAATAACATAAGTTCATGTAAATTGCAATGGTGTATTCTTTTAACGTGGAATAGAAATGTGAATGTGATGACATGTTACAGAGAATTCATTAACCGTTTAAAAAAAAATGAGTGGGAAGAATAATTTAGATGACATTATGTGTGTATTTTAGGAGTCTTGTTTTAAAACTCCTTGTTTCACATACATGAAATTGTGCACCAAGTGGTGAAAGAAAGAAGGGTGCTGCACATTTGTAATAATTCCAATTTCTTTGTAACTTTTGCTAAATAATCTTCAAACATGTACTAATGAGAATCACTAGAAAGGCGATTACTTATTTTGTATAGTGTATTTCATTAACTAAATTCCATTTAGGCCTGCAATTTGTTCTCTTGCTTCATTCTGTTCTCATGGAAAGACTTCACAAACTTGCAGTGTGAGACAAAAACTATGTTTCATGAAAGAGTTCCTATGCACATGCTAGGACTTCTCGCACCAATTTGCCACTTTGGGAAAATCTGGCGTGAGAAACTGTCTTCTTGAACTCACTCATGTGCCTTTTCTAAAAGACTATTGTTCACAACTTGCATTTTCGAATGGTTCGATAGCTTATGTGATGATCACCAAGTTTTTCCCATACAAAGTGTCTTCTTTATGCTGCATGATAATCATCATATACAAACTTACTAATGAACTGTTGATTAAAATACACTGTGTAACAAAGAAGCAGCAGTTGCTGTTGGAGACCCTTTATTTCTCTTTGGAGATCTTGCTCTTTTGCGGACTCTCTTGACTGAGTGAGCTATTCCCGGACTTCTTTTCCTCTTGGTATAGAATATTTGAGCTGATATGATTCATGCCCTTTCCGGAACTCTTCCTCTAGAACTTTGGTAATTGATGACCCAAAAGAGATTAATTTGATTTTTTTGCACTCCTAAATTCAAATGCCTGATATTGGTGCATTTACTTTGTTAATTTAGTAAAAAAATCTAACAATCCTTAAATCCTATTTCTGTCTCTCTATGACTTGTCTCCAATAACTGATTGAGCATTCTAATCTGAGCATCAATGAGGGATGGGAGGTCTAATAGAGCAGATTCTAATGTTACCATTTTGTATAGTTCTAACTGAATTATTTGTTTGCATGATTCTACTTAGACTGAATTTCTTAAAGAGGTTTGGTCCTGCTGTAATAATTTGGTACTTACATTTTAGTCTTGAGAATTATATACATGAATTTGATCACTAGTTTTTAGGTACATTACGCAATTTCTGCTCCTCATTGGATAACTGGAGTGGATCCCCTATATCTGACACGGTTCAAGAGCCATTGGAGGACCAAGTGAATGACTGCGAGATGTGGAGGAAGGGGATAAGGTGTTACATTGTAAAGGGGCCCAGTGGTGCTACAGCTGTTATAGCTGGTAGCGTGTTTGATGTTTTATCTGTCCAGTAAAGTTAGGATATAAGGGGGTCCCTGCTAAGATCCCTATTGGAATTCCCTGTCTAAAGATTTCCCACCCTAGTCCAAGGTCAAAGCTCATGTCAGGCTGAAAGAGACCAAGTGCCGCTACCAATGAAGGAGTGCAACAAACATGTTTTAAAGCAGTAGTGTAGGTATCAATAGGGTTCAGCGTTGCAAATGCTTAAAGTTTAAATTGAGGTATTATGAAATGGCTGTATAAGGTTTGCAAATTGGTTAGAGTTCATGTTTGAGTGATGCCTTTGTGCAGAGGAGTTGAAGTTGTTATTGGGTCCGTCGTGACCTGTGATCCTGGGATGCCCACCTATGGGTGGTCTTAGTATGACATAAACAGAGTAAGATGTCTGCTGTGTTTCGAAGGTGCTGTTCATTAGACGTCATCATTAGTACCACCAAGAGATGGGAAATTTCTTTGTTTGAGTGAGGGTTACTGTTGTTACAATTGTTTTCAGAGCACAGGGTAAATATTGCATCAGTCTGAGTGAGGTCGCACTGGTTGAGGTCTCACTTGAAGTGTATGTGAAGGCAGATTGAATCTTCATAGTTGGTTAGATTTCTTGTGTGAAGGGATCTATTATTTCTAAAGTGGATCATACAGACTTTGTTGAAATAATCCTGAATTGTGTGCATTTTATTGCTTAGAGAGGAGAACGTGCCTGAAGATTGTAAAGAGGGGGTAGCCACTGTGAGGAGTGAGAATGACGTCATAACGTGTCACACTGGTATTGGTTGTATGAGAGCTAAACAAGGAAGTGTAGGAGAATTTGATCAAATTGAATTATTTCTGAAATGCAGCCTTTTCAATTTCAAGGAATTTGAAAAGATTGATGCAGGGGGATGCACTTTTACCCACTCGGGCAATGGCACCCATATCACTTTAGGGTACACCAGCATTGTATATGACTCAAGTGAGAGGATAGCACATGTGCATAAGGCTTGGAAATGGGATGACATTTCCCACAATATTGCTCATTTAATGTCAAAATTCTTGAACATTTGAGGAGACAATTATACGAGATTAAACAGTCCCCTACACCCATGCAATTTGAGGTGCTTTGTGAATGGGAACATATAAGTCATCAGAAAGACAGACTGAAATGTCAGGAAAGGTACAAGAACACTTTGATCCTATATCTTGAGGCTAAGTGTGATGCTGAACAGAGAGTTTGTAGAACAGATATAGCAGAGGGAACTAGAATGTATAGTGATAGTGGTAGATAAAGATGTAGAAAAGTGTAAGGAAAAGAAAAAACATCTTGAAGAGTCCAATACACTAGTTCAGACAGTGATCATGAATTTCATGATGAAGTTCTAAATGAATTGTTACTGAATCGTCCACCCCCATATAATAAAGACCAACCGCAGAGTTTATCAAACTCTTATTCTGTGATACTTCCAGATGTACCAGCTGTGCCCATAGATCCAGTTCCACAACCTCCTTTCACATCGGTGGGTGATAATACAGGGATACCTGATGTGAATAATCATACTGTTTTAAATGCACCAGCTGCTTTGAAAGTTCCAATGACTATAGGTCATGTTGTTCCCCTATCTGGCAATGCTCATACTGTAACAATATTTCACAATATAGTAAAACATTTTCCCTTTTTTACTGTTATCAACTTTCATACTTTTACACCATACACAAGGTACTATATTAAGCTTCCTCCTTTAACAGTAGGGATAAAACATTTATAATGATTTTAGAAGGAAACATAACTGCACAGTACATCACTTTAAATGAGTGACACTATGCAGTCACTACAATTCACTAAACAGTTGTTTTGCCTACACCTACTACACTATTGTAAAAAACCCTACCTTTTTTTTTTGCAGAGTTTTATATAGCGCGAACTTGACCCGAACCGGGTATCAGAGCGCTTTACATAGCACGAGTTAGGTTACATGAGGACAGGCGCTCTTTTTTTTTATTAGGCATAGGGAGATTGAGTGATTTGCCTAGAATCACAGGATGTTCAGCGTCATTGCCAAGACTCGAACTCAGTTCCTCAGATTCGAGGTCGACAGCCCCAGCAGTTAGGCCTACTCCTCTCCCCTTAAAACTCTTCCCTTTATTATTATACTTGGTACACACTACTAATAAATGTGAACCACACTTGAATTTCGGAGATCTTTTGGAAAACATCACCCCCTAGTGGGCCAAGTGATTTCTAAAATGCTGATGACCTATGTAGATGAAATACAATACATTACCATTTTACTGAGAAACAGTACATAGAAGTTTTGTTCAATGTGAGAAGTTGGCTTGGTATATGCTTTCCACTAATTAAAGTGGGCACTTTGCACCAGTCCAAATGACCCTTATTGATGATTAGGTCAAAGTAAACCTCTAAAGAAAACTATCCTAGTGGTAGCTGTGGAGAGCAGCCTGAAGGAAGGTAAAGCAGCTTGTTTTACCGGATTAGAGCCTACTGGATAGACAAATGAAAGGAGAACAACACAAGAGATATATAAAAGATAAGTATTTATTACTAAACACTCTCGACTAACCTCTGTATGAGATTTGAGCACAAAGTACATAATATTGAATCACTAGAATGACAGTAAATAGCACAATACATAGTGGGCTCCAGGGGGAGATTAAACCATATACTAT
Organism: Lissotriton helveticus; assembly: GCF_964261635.1. Taxonomy (NCBI): domain Eukaryota; kingdom Metazoa; phylum Chordata; class Amphibia; order Caudata; family Salamandridae; genus Lissotriton; species Lissotriton helveticus. The sequence goes on along the minus strand of NC_136063.1, from coordinate 1,700,730,453 downwards.
GAAAGTGGTATAACAACTACGACTTAACTAGACACAGTGCCTAGAGCACGTAGAATCACTGGGACTCCAAGGAACTACCCAAAGTAGTGACACAGGGGACCCACAGAGGATGGGTGCAGTGTGAGAACACAGATGCGAGCTCAGTACAACTCTATGGGAAAGTCGCTGTTGGAAAATTAAAGATTAAAAACATTTCGGAGAGGACTTCAAGCAAAACCTATCGAAAATAGAAGGTTCTAAGGCCAGCACCCTTGTGAGTACCAAAGTACCCATGTTACCTATCCCAGGGGAGCCGGCTGCATAGGTGTCAAGTGATGTCGGGAACCCTTGTTGTTTTCAATGGCGTGACTCAAAGAAGTGCTGCTGCCGGATCTGAGGTGAGAAGAACCTGAAAGCAAAGGGGACAGAGTCTGGGTCATTTCAGGGTAACCAAGGGCTCGGTAGACTAATTCCCACAGATGTTGGGTGCTTCAGGTGTGATGACGGGACACTTGGCTCTGCAGCCACGGGGACTAGGAGATGTTGACAATGACCAAAGTCTGGAGGTGAGCTGTCCCACAAAGGATGTCGAGTGCTGAGGGGTCAGTGTCCAGATTGAACACCAACAATCCTTGGCAAATGCAACCCAATTAGGCAGAGAAAAGCAGGCCCGGTGTGGACCAGCAAGGTCCAGTAGACTCTCCAAGCTATGGGGAGTCCGGGCACATCTGGAGCAACCATGAAAGCCCAGGAGACATCAAAATTACCTTCACAGGGACCCAAAGGTGAACAGACCAGGGATCGCGAAGGGACCTCAAGCTGAATCACAAAATACCAGCCCGTGGAACATTTGTAGAGTGTAGGCCAGAAATCCTCAGTGCAATTACTGTTCGGGGTCAGGACTACACGTAGCCCAAAGCACAGCCTTAGGGATTGCAAAAAAGCATATGCTGCTGAAAAAGTACACGATGCGCAGGTGTTCTGGTTGCATTGTCCCACGAAGGATACTGGTTTCAGAATTGCTGAGAGGGCAGATCAACCTCCAGAATTCTCAGGTACCCACCTACTGTTTTGATGAAATCTTAAGAGTCCTCAGGAGCTTGGGAGATGCATACCGGTAAGATGCAATAAAGGTGCCTGCTTCACAGGGGAGTACCTACTTTACTCCAAGGGAGATTCTTCAGTCATCCAGCGTAGTGTAGATCATCAAAGTACTTGGTTTCTGCTTGCAGAGTTTAGTCCAGGTAAAATCCAAAGTCCTGTAGTTAGTGTCCCTACTTTATACCCAAAGAAGGGGTGGGACAAACTCTGGGGACCCACCTATCGGAGGGTCAGGACAGAGGGATGGTTACACCCATGTCCTTTGTCCAGTTTTGTGCCAGAGGAGAAGCAATTGGCTCCTGCAACTGGTTTGAACTGGACTATGCACAGGGACACCAAATGTGCTCCAGTGCAGACTGTCAGGCACTCTCAGAGTGCACCCACCCAGCCAATACACTAAATCCTGCCTGGGAGGTGGTCACACCTCCCTGTGACAGGAAACCTATTGTCCAGCCTTCCCCCCCAGCTCACCTCAGTAGCAGGAGGGCAGACGTGTGTCTGTGGCTGGCAGCATCCATTTTGTGATGCCCAGGTTGAGAAAGCTGGTACCAGGTACACCGGTGTGCCGCACATGTCTCTTTAGGAGGATGAAATCATACCTCCCCTGCCAGTTACTGGTGGGCAGGTATGATTCCAAGGTGTTTGACACCAACACAACATGTTTCCAAGAAGCCTTAAAGTTAGCCTTTACCTCAAGGTTATAATGCACTTAAATATGTATGGTTGGCTGAATCACAAACAAACCCGAAAATAGGTTCTGAAGGTTGAAGAGGTGCTCTGCTCGTGCATGGGCACCCTCTCACATAAAACCTAGCACCCTGCCTTCAGGATTGATAAGGCCTGCCATAATGGTGACTAATAGGTTGATATGTGCAGTGATTTAGGATAGATATAGTGAACCTATATCTAAGTAAGGAGTGCATGCACCAACTTACACAGGCTGCAGTAGCAGGACTTTGGTGTCAGTTTGAATGGTCTCTCAGGGGTGGCACAATACGTGCTGCAGCCACTGGGAGGCCTCTTGGGTACCTATGCCCTAGGTACATAGTGTACCATATACTAGTGACTAATAAGGGTACCCCAGTATCCAATCTGTGGTGTACCTAAAGTACATGCAATCAATTTAGAGGAGATAACAACTAGGCTGGGGTCCTGGATAGCAGGATCCCAGCCGGTCTAAGTCAAAAACAGTAAAACATCAGCAAAAAGTGGGGGTAACTATGAGAAGCAGATCCTACTCTTCTACATTCAAGAACGCTGTAGTTTGAAAGGCAGTTTTGATGTCAATTAAAGGTTGTTCTGATTCCACTGTGTCCATCAAGTAGCAGCCTTTAATTAGAGAGTGTAGTGTATACACATGCGATATTAACTCCTTTGTAGAAGGTAAAAGGACTTTTACATTTTGGGAAACTTTTTGACGCAATCCCCCTGATAGGCCGAATGATACAAGAAACACTGTATATACATTTTTCTCAAAAATACTTCTAAGAACTTTGGTTTAAGGAACAAGAGGTGAGAGTTTGGTAGTTTAAAATGCACTTTTTGTTTAAATCTAAGTTTGCTGTCATTGCATTCTGTCCATCCGCTTTTACTCTTTAAATAGAGAGCATAGTGTTCAGATGTTACATTAACTCCTTCATTAAAGGATAATAGCTCTAGTAGAATCGGTTCTTCCAGAAATTCATATTTGCCTAGCTTTGAAATTTGTAATTTCAGTTTCTAGTTTAGATCCATCTGCTCTGCATAGTTATAGCATTAATATAAGGTATGTCCTAGTTCTTTGCATATACAACGTAGACATAACATCTTATCTACAATTTGGGCAGAACATATTTTGATTTACATTTTTAATCAATATGTCAAAAGGCACAGTTTTGCAATCTGGTAGTTGTGAAGTACAAAATTCATTCAGGAATTGAGTGGTAGATGTAAATGAGCAATATTCACAGTCATGATTCCATTTGTAAGTCAGTCCAAATAAGTCATCAATATGTACTTTTTTTTCTAGAACTCCAAGCATGACCTTTATAAATACTTGTGCCTCCTGTTGAGAGTAAATATTAGTGATCCATTACATAGGTCTAAAAGGTCTTGAATGCCTGAAGTAGAATGTATTACAGTTCTGTCACTAAGTAAACATTGGAGCAATTTATACAGCGCAGAACACAATCGCTTACCTGTTTCTTGTTCAATTTGTTCTACAAGATGCGGTGATGAAATAGCACATTGAGAACAATATTTGCATAGCAGTTGACACCTGAACTGTTTTACAACTTGTATCCTACAATAGCTATGTCATGTTCCATTTATTTCTTATGACGCCTTCTAGCTTTTTCTGATTTCCTTTCTTTACTTGATCATTTGACTACCTTTGAAGGTTCCATTTTGGACTGATTACCCATTTCTCATGAACAGAGTACTGACCTAAATGAAGAGGATATAGACTTCTTAACTGATGATTGCATTCTCTTACACAGCTTGCTGATGACGGCTGATTAGCCAGAAACCGGTCCGAGGATGCCTATATCCAGTCTAGGGAAGACATGGCTTGCCTGTTTCCAGTCCAGGGTAGACATGGCTTGGCAGTTCAGGCTGGACTGTTCCCATGAGGCACAGGGTCAGACTGATTTGCACATGGCCATGTCTGAACTGGGGTGGGAGACTGAGCTAAAGAATGATGATGGATTAAACCCACATCAGTTGACTGGAGGTAAGTGCTTTCAATGTTCCACAGTCTGTCCATCATCCCCTTTGGTTGATGGACAGACTGTGCTTTAAACAGCTAAGCAACAATATTTTTCTTATCATCAAATTCAACTAAAACAAACCAGACAATGTTCTAACTCGGGATAATGCTACATACGATATACCTCCTTTAAATATTTAAATTTCGTACTTCAATCTTAATTAAAAAAAACAGTGTCTTTACTTAAACCTTGAGATTTATGGATAGTTCCAGCATATACTAGAGACATTGGAAACTGTTGCAGCTGCACATATAAGGCCTTCACAAGCAGAAAATGTGCAATACATTGGCCAACATGTTTCACACCATCAACCTGATCACATTTTTTGGCTAAGTACTCAGTATGATACTTATTTAGAAAATTAATGAAATAAAAAACTTTGCCCTTAGTACTGTTTAATAACCCTTCCTCCACATTTAAATTATTCTGCAAAACTATTTTATTTAACACTTTTTGCACACCCCTAAATACTTTTCTAATCCTAGAGACCTAAACACTGTCTTCTCCAAAGGATCCAATTTTGCATGTAGTTTCTCAGGTAGTAATATTGTTATTCCCTGGTGTTCCATTTTAACAATAGCTGTAATTTCCAAAATATCTTTGTTCTCCCGTTTTAGTAATTGTTAGTCAACGTTTGAGCACTTTTTAAGTATACACATTAAACACACTGTGTATTTGTCTTTTTCAATCAAATTGGTACATTAGTTGTGCTGCTGTGTTGTCAGATAGTATCTTGGTAAGTCGTCTTTCCAAAGCACTTGCTCACCTTTTCAGGACTCCTTTTCTAATGTCCCTCAGGATATCTCCATATTCCACATTGGATACTTGACGCATATTCTTCACTAGTTCCTTGTATTCAAAGTTTAACCAAAGATTTAAGTTGCCAGTATTTCCCAGAAAATTTCTTGTTTCATTATGGAGAAGTATCTTGAAAACCAACTGTCGTTTGATAGGGGGTACGTTGCGGTAGGTCACCAAAGACAATTAAATGCTTCCCTCTAAAGAGCATGTCATAATCTGCTTTTAAATTATGCAACATTGTTAAATGCAAGAAGGCAAGCATTAAGTTCAAAATCATGCTCACTCCATCAATGATTAAAATCTTCAGTTTCTCTAATACTCCTGACATCTCATGAAAAGCTTCACCAGATAACTTCTGGTATACCAGTGGATTGTCATGTTCAATAGGTAGCATAAGTTGTCTGTGTAAAGTAATTCCTTTAATGCTATGTGCAGCTAATACAGTTAGTGCTGTTACTACACATGATACATTATATTCTATAGTCCTCTATAGTTGAGCTGTGAGAACTTTAATTTGAAAGCTTTTCCCAGTGCCAGCTTGACCACAGATGTATAGTAGAATTGGTGTGAAGGAATAACACTCAGATCCTTTCCTCTCCTGCAAAATCCATAACAAAAATTCTGTTCAGCTACTAAGTTTTGAAAATCAAACTTTTCGTCTCTTGCTCGTTGCATTGTAGTCTCTACCTGACTCATGGCTATGGTTGCTTCATTTTTAATAATTAGTTGTCCAAGTGGATCTTAACTCAGTGGGCCGAATTTTGGCTCCTTTGTGAACTCTCCCTAGCTACTTCAGCAGCAATAGTTTCTTCCTGTTCAATCTCGTCTGTCAACATTTGCAAGCAGTTTGAAAAAAATGGACACTGAATGTGGTTAATGAGATTTCCTTTGCTATGTTTCACCAAACAACCATCACAACCAACTACGGCTTATTTTCATTCTTATATGTTTTGTATTATATTCCCTTTGTATCTGTAGTGTTGAAGTGCCTCATAAAGGCACACGTCTCCTAGATGTGTACTCCTTGTTGGATAAGATGTATCTAACATATTTGTCTTCACAATGTCTGTCTTTACAGGTTAAACTCTGCTAGACACTGCATTTCTGGGAAAGAATTTCACACTCTATTTCTTGGAGTTGCCAGGCCTAGACTTACCGAAAGATTTCCCCTTGACTTTGAGAACAAACTTGTTAACCTCAACCATTCACAGCACTCATACAAGCCCATCTCTCTATGGGATGCATATCCAAGTAGAAGCTGTAGAATTTCTTAGACACTTTTCGGCAGAAATCTCTTCCCACATCTCCTTCATGTCTGTCTTCTCTGATTTTGTAAGGTATGAAGTCACGTACTTAGCAACAGTGATGGAGTTGTCTGCAACAAATTGAAGATCAATATTTGCATTCCACATCTTTAGAATTACAGCGTTGCAGCATTTATATATTTGAAGACCTCTGTGCTTCTCAGGCTGTATGAGTTTTACAGTGGTTTCCGTATCAATACATGTCTGACTGCAAACATAAAGCTGTTGGCTCTTACTTTGGAAATCACAGGTCATGGGAATCCAAATCAGCATCTCGTGTAAAATGTTCCTGTGTATCTGTATTTTCAAAGAGAGGACTTCTCACATCTATGAATTTGAAACCATAGAACTTGTTGTCTCAAGCCTTTTTCACCACTGTCTCTTGGGATTGTGTATGTCACATACCTTTGTATGAAGAACAAGGCAGACTCATCACTGTTTGGTCTAAACTTGGGTGCATCTTTTATTCATAACAGCATGTGAATAGGAGGAGCGCCTCTTGCTTTGTACTCTTTGTGCCAAAAAAATGTAGCAACTTCATCAAAAGAAGGATTAGTTTTGTTGTAGATAAAAAAACATCATGGCTTGAAATCTGTGGTTAAAATATCTGTAAACATTTTCAGGATTGAAGGAGCAATGTTCTCTTGCTGTCTTTACTTTGATGTCCTTTATGTTTGAGTTTGCTTCACCCAAAAATTCAACTAGTTCATCCAAGGCATTCCAAGGAGTGTCAGAAACCAAGTAGGTGCACCTTGATTTCTCAACATACATTTGCATTCTCCATAAAGGCGATACCAATTCTTGTTGGTGCAACATTGGCACACTATCAAATTAACCAAGTTGTACTCCAAGTTTTGTCCCTCCCAGAAACTTTATCAATGAACTCCTTTGCAGACATATTTTGAAGATTAACTTCTGTCTTCGGTATATGGTTAACAGCATATAAAAGTCCAAACAAGTTACTCTCAAACAGAAGATGGTACAGGTAGGAAATACACTGTCAACATTTTGGATCCTCTGAGTATTATCTGGTTACCCAGTATTCAGGTGCTGGTATCTGTACAGGGCAGTCATCAAAGCGGCTACCTTCTCCATTGGGAAATAGTTGTGGAAAACAGCGAGCTTCCAAACTTTTCTTCCACACACTCATGTGAGCTCTTTTCACTTGCTTAATTTGAAAGAGATCAATAGCATCACCAATGACTTCTTAGACTGCTGTAAATGGATACTCTAGTGTTTTCTTAAATCACTTCTGATCTTGATTGTGCCACCTTTTCAATCTGTCTACTTGGTGTTATCGTTCATTCTCTACATATATCACATCTCGAACCACATCAACATTTTTACAATAAATAATATTTTGTATATGGTATATATTACTTTTTAACTTTCCTGACATCCACTAACTCTTGCCAGATTTGTTTGTTTTTCGTAGGCACACCGTTTACTAGAATGACAATTGGTTAATTATCCTCTGTGTGTACACCAACAGTTTTAATATTCTGTTTAAAATCTAAAGTTAAGTCAACAACTCTGCCTTCAACAACAAATAAAAACACAGGGGCCTATTAGGATGACGTCTGCCATCCTAATCAGCCCCACAGTTTGGTTTCTCAGGAGAAACTGTGTTAAACCTCCTAAATTCTTCTGTAAAGTTATCAAGTAAAGTAAAATGAGTTCACCTACCCATCCACATACCAATGGCCTATTTATCCTACATTCCTGCTCATGACAAAAGAAACAAAACTGAACATCTTCACAAATGTTTTCCACATCTACTAATGTACCATGCAAGAGAGCACGGTTAGTTTCTTCTGGATAGGCAGTAACAGTTTTCACATAGTAAAGCCTCCTAACTACATTTCACATTTGAAAGACATGCTAGCGAATGTCCTTGTAAATTACTATATTTCCTTACTTTGCATGTATCTAATCCTTGAAAACCACAATTTCCTCTTTCATACTTTTGCTTTGAAACTTATGTAGGAAACCTCTTGATACATCAATAGATTCCTGCCGACACTGCAAATACTGCTGCAGTTCCATTTATATACTGGAGCCTGTCTATGCCTTCCTTGTATCTTTTCAGCTATCAATTCCTCTACATTTCTAGCTACCACCACCTCTTTTAGAATTTGAGTACCATCCTTCATCTCATAAAATCGTCCAAATTCTTTAACTGGAAATATGCTTCCATTCACCACTTAAAACTTTGCTGAAACTACAACTATTTATAAGTCTCTTCTTCTGGCTTCTTCTCCTCATAGACAACACTTTTTTGTCTAGTGTTCTCATTCTGCTCTGTATCAAAATAAATAGTTCATCTTCAAGGCAAATGCCTTATCAAGTACGCCCTAAACACATTTGTATTGTTTAACTGCTTCTCTTTTCCTTTTATATAGTTTCATATTTCGTGTGAGATTGTGAATTACCCTGGCATCTAACATTCTGACTCTAATTTCTTTAAATCGCCTCTATCTCTTTATTAAACTATCTCCTTTTATATGTGACTTATCAGTGTTGATGTCACCCAGTTTTTTCCCTTAACTGATTTCAAACTTTCCATTTTATTAAATATATTTTGCTCCTTCTGTAATTTTTCACACACTATTTTAAGAAATGTCTTAATTTTCTTACCAGCTCCTCTTTTTTCTATGGCCACATTGTCCACACATTTGGCATTTTAAGTATCTGTTTTTCAGTAGAAGTTGAAGTAGAACTTTGCAAACAATAAAACAAATATATATATTTTTATGTATTAGAAAATACATACTTTAAAATGTAATTTCTTATATAAATACCTATGGCCTACCTTAAGAGTTACCTTGAATAATAGAACAGTACTTTAAGACCAGGCAAAGTCATTTAAATTCCAAGTTAAATAGCAGTAAAACTGCATACACAGGTTGTGCACTAACAACCCCTATATATGTTTAAGGGCATAGTTGTCTGCATGGATGAATTGTTAGTGTCAATTCTTCAGTATATACATGCGTGTCTCAGTGCCTATGTGAGTGTGTATTTGGACATGTAATTAAGTATGTTGGATTGTGTCTGTCTTTCTTAGTTACTCTATGGATCTCTAAATATGTATGTACGGGGCTACATGGATTGCTTACAGGCTGTGTCAATGAATTTTGAGGAATTTACTTGTGAGTGCAACTGCCTGCATTACTGTTGAATACAAAAAAGCTGTATGTGTGTGTGATTGAATGTGTAAGTGCCTTTGCCATTGTGTGGCTGGGTGTATTAGTGGCTCTATCCTTTTAGGTTTGTAAGTAGTAGTATGAGTAGATGAGTGGAGCTAACACTGGACATATTGGTCTTAAAGTGTGCGCATAATCCATCAGATTTAAAAAAACATGTCTTATCTTTTAGGGTGATAGCTCCGTGCCCCATAGTCTAACTACAGCCTATCTCAGGAATGACTTATATGTAGAAGAATATGATATGTATGTAGGAGAAGAGGAGTTTAAGGCTTAGCAACATGTTTTGAATGTCAACTCGGCCTAGCAGGGAAACTGCACACACAGGTTATGCATTAGCAGTTGCAAGATATGTTTAAAGTCCTAGTTGTCTGGATGGGTGACTTTTTAGTGCCAGTTCTTCAGTACACTCCTAAGTGAGTGTCTCAGTGCCTATGTGAGTGTGTCATGGGATATGTAAGAAGGTATGTTGGTATAAGTCTGTCTCTCTAAGTTTCTCTATAGATGTCATGAATGTGTATGGGGAGGGATGGATTGCATACTGGATGAGTGATCGAATTTTGGGTATTTAACAGTGTGTGCAACTGCCTGCAATACTGATGAATACATAAGACCTGTATGTGTATGTCAATTGATGTTTAAATGCCGTTGTCACTTTGTGACCGGGTGCATTAGTGGCTCTATGCTTTTAAACATAGGTTTGTGAGCTGTAGTATGAGAGTGGATCTATAACTGGACATATGAGTCTGCAAGTGTGCACCTAACTCAATCAGACTTTAAACAGACAGCTCCCTGCCCTATAGCCTGTGTACAACCTAACTCAGAAGTGACTTACATTTAGTAGAAGAGGAGTTTGAGGCTTAGCAACAGGTTCAGAATGTCAACTTGGCCTAGAAGGGAAACTGCAAATATGTGCTGTAAATCGTTAAACAGTTAACTAGTTCCATAAGGACTTCACAACATACATAATCAATAATTTTAGGCCCTTTTAAGGTATGCTACAGGCTATGTAACCTTTTTACATTTAACTGCCACGTATAACTCACCATAAGTATATAAATGATCAATGTCCTGATCATTAACATACCTATGAAAACGCTTTGCTGATCCTTACATTTTAACTCACTTTCACTTGCCATTTTGGAAGAAATAACCAGTAATGGCATTTTTCCTTCAATTTTTCGAGTGATACTGATGTAATGAACAAATCAAAATATGTCCATCATTGTTTTCTATTCCTATTCCAGGTTTCATAGGTCAGGTATTTTTAACCTTTGTTAGTCTTTTGATAAGAAGCCCAATCTAGTAGTGTATGTGGGTGGATTCATGACTCCTTCGAGATGCCTAGCGTGCCCCTGGTATAATTTCTCAACAACGTTGTAAATCAATACAAGAGTCCATTAGAACATTTACAATTATAGTGCCATGAGTTCTCAACTACAGTTGAGATCCTAAGACAGTACTGAATCAGGAAATTTGTCTTTCACAATCTATATTATCTCTAAACTATGATGCTTTGCTGTTTCAAGGTACAGAGTAACTGGAACCCTTCCCACACACTTCTTTACCTCATTTCGCAGATCAACCTCTTTAAAGCACTCTACTGTACCAGTAGGTCAAAAGTTCACAGGACTTTCTAACAGGAGCATACCAGCAAGTTCAACTGTAGCAGGTGCGGATGACTGAAACTGGAAGCCTATCCACTATAGCGTAACTTTTCTTAAATGTATCCAGAGTCAATAACACATCTACTTACTTTACCTATGAAATTACTACCTATTTTCAGCTACTAAATTATTTATACCACCCAATCAAATACGTCATTTTCCTAAACCAGGTCAACTCCTCCATATTAACTACCTTTCATCCTATCAATTGTCACATTTAGCTGGAACCTTCTCCTCTGTGCTACTGATCCTTGCTTCAAAATGGTTAGAGTGTGGATTGTAGGTCACCACTATGTATTTGCTAGATAGTATGCTAGAAAGGGTGAGATTGACAGGCACTTGGGTTTGCCTAATGTAGATATTAGTTGGATTGAACAGAGAGGGTTACATTGGCATTAAGTGCAGCCTTTGGTTGGGAGCATTACAGATTGCCAACATCCAGACTTCTTAATTTTGCACTGTGGTGGCAATGACCTAGGCACGCTTACTGGGGTAGGATTGGAAATCACAATGAAAGATACAGTTGGCCAATGAATGGCACTTTTCCCTTGCACTGCCTTGGTGTACTCCAACATTTTGCAAATGCAGAAATTGAAATGATCAGACTAATTCTGTCCACAAGTAGACAAAGCCAGAAAACATGTTAATAAAACTGTTTCTGCATTTCTTAGAGACAGCAACATGGGCTCCATCTATAACAACAACTTTCTCTATGACTTGCAGCATATATGTAGAAGTGATGGAGTACATTTTTCTGAGAAAGGCAACATGATATTTCTTAACTTGAAAGATTGTGTCCTGTTTGATATGTACTATCATCTATACATAATAAACCCAAAGGCCCTTCGAAGAGACACATATTACTAAACACTAAATAATTTTAGTTTTAAATCCTGTAAAAAATAATCTTGTAACTCTGTCGCAAATCCGTAAAGCAAAAGCATGAATTCAATGCACTACAGAACATTTAAGATTTATAACTCTTAGTGTTACTCTATGCACATACCAATGGCTCTGTGGATAGTTGTGTGAGTTACTTAATATGTGTGTGTAAGAGGGTACATACGTATCTCAGAGGGTCTGTAAGTACATATATAACTTTCAGTGGTACATGAGTGTCTCATTGGGGTTGAGAGTGGGTGTGTGAGACCCTAAGGGGGTGAGTGAGTGGGTCTGTGAGTGTCTGAGTGGGTCTGTGATTGGGTATGTAAGTGTAGGAGTAGGTCAGCTGGTGGGTGCATAAGCATCTGAGTGGGTGAGTGAGTGGGTGTGTGACTGTGTGGGGCTGTGAGGATGTGCATGAATGTCTGAGTGAGTGTGTGATTGGGTGCATCAGTGCCTGCGTGCATCTGTGAATGGTTGTATGAAAACATGAGTGGGCCTGAGAGTGGGTACATTACTATTTGATTAGATCTGTGAGTTGGTGCATAAGCTCCTATGTGGGTGAATAAATGGGTATGGGAGTGTCTGAGTACATCTGTGAGGGGATGCATAAGAATGTGAGTGGGTCTCTGAGTCAGTGTGAACGTATCTGAGTGGGTTAGTGAGTGGATGCATAACTTCTGAGTGGGTGAGTAAGTAGGTATGCGAGGGGGTATATGACAGTGTGACTAGGTCTGTGAATAGGTACATGACTCTTTGAGTGGCTAAGTGAGTGGGTTCGTGAGTCTATGAGAGAATCTGTGAGTGGGTGAGAGAGCGTCTGAGTGGATCTGTGAGTGGGTCACTGAGTGGGTCTGTGAGTGGGTATGTCAGTCTCTGATTGAGAATATACGTGGGTATATGAGTCTCTGACTTGGTGTGTGAGTGTGCATGTGAGCATCTGAGTGGGTCTGTGAGCAGATGCGTAAATGTATTTTTGGGTCTGTGAGTGGGTACATGAGTCTCTGAGTGAGTCTGTGAGTGGGTACATAAGTATCTGGGTGGGTCTGTGAGTGGATAATTAAGCTTATGAGCGGGTGAGTGAATGTGTTCATGTCGGAGTGTGTCTTTGAGTGGGTGCCTCAGTCTCTGAGTCAGTCTGTGACTAATTGTATGACTGTGAGAGTCTGTGGGTGCTTGAAGCGGAGTCGAACAAGAAAAGTTAAAAATAAATAAAAGCAAGCAGGGTAGAATTACCCTGATCCCCCAGATTTGATGGGATGTCCCCACAGGGATCCCGCCATGCATTAAAAAGAGATTTGTGGCAAAGTTGAAAAAAACAGTGGAGGCTCCTACACTTCTTTGAAAAGAAGCCCCTGGGTGTCCCAAAACCGGGGGCATATGAAAAATGAAAGAGGGGGGCACATGGGGCCCCTCTCCTATGTTTTAATCATTCATTCATTCAAAATCTTTATTTCGGTTGAGACATAAACCATAAAAGACATAAATACAATGTTTAAAACAGAACCAATTTTCCATTCCGGACCATTTTTCCACAATTCATTTAGACCAATTGATATTCATTCACAAAAATTTGTGGTTATAAAACAATAAATACATTTGTAAGTTTAAAACCATAGTTATTAGTAAAATACTTACAATCACAGATTTAAAATGTATTAGTCCCTTTTCCTAATAAAAGTAAAAAGGGTCAACATTTTTATGACAGTTACATTATGTCAAACTAACTGGAAGGCATTACAGCTTAAGACCCCGTCTCTTTCGTACTATCGCCACAGAAAAGAGATATCTGCTTACACTAAAAACCATTGATTGCATTGTTTCAGTTCTAAGAATTCTTTCTGCCTCACAGTAACGCCTAAATCCCAGGAGGCGGCAGATGGGTTTTATTTACTTTTTCCTCAAGTATGTGTATACAGAACAAAAGAACTATAAATGCGCTTCATCCTCTTTGGCCCCGCTGCTACATAATTCACATCTAGCCAGGTCATCCTTCCCAACATTACCCGCATAGCATGCCCATCTCGCGGTGTTAGCTTTGATTTGCAATATGCCATATCGAAACTTTAAATACAGTGATTTGGCTAGGCCTGGTAGAATCTCGTCCATAAAGGGTTCGAATCTACTCTCTGTCTTCATTCCCAGATACTTGAGAGTTAGAACCCCCAAGTCCGGGTTGTGTCATTTTAAATTTAAGACAAACGCCCAGTATCATTCCTTTAGCAATTTTTTGCAGCTCAAAGTAAGACCCTCAGGATCCACGCAGTAGTGACTCAGCCCCAGCTTGAACAACCAGTCCTCGATATGGTTTAACAATACCAGCTTTGTGGTGTTTTTTATCTTCATAATTTCTTTCAGAGCTTCTCTGTAGTCTACTAGTTCGTCTGCGGACAACACGCGAACCCAATACAACAGGGGTCGTAAGGCCGCGTAGTCATCAGCGCGATGAATATCCAGGTCCATTGCGAGTGGGAGTAGGGGTGTGCATCGTGGAATCGCTAGGATATTCCCGAGAAAGAGGTTCTCTCAAACCATAAAGACGTGTTTAGCAGCATGGGCCCATAGCTCTGCCCCATAAAGTGAAGCCGCTTGTGCTTTATGCTTATACAACTTCAAAGCTAGAGTGATAGCTTTGGAGTAACTACTCTTATGGCGCCTTGTTATTGGTACCAAATTCTGTGAGAGGATCATTTTGCTTTTATCAATCTGGGTTTTCCAGTTTAGTTTAGCATCTATTGTAATACCTAAGTAATTAAAATTCTGAACATGTTCAATCGATTCCGTGTTAACAGTTAATGTCTTTTTAAAAGTTCGGGGATTAACTGCTGTATACTTAGTTTTAGACGAGTTAATCTCCAATCCATTAACATCACAGTAAGACCAGAAGGTATCTAGTAAGTTTTGTAATGCTTTGGGTGTCTGTGAAATTAAAATAGTATCATCTGCGAATAACAACGCTGGCACAGGGACACCACCCAACTTGCTCGCAGCCCAAGAGGGTATCTGGTACATCATTAACGTACAAGGAGAACAATGTTGGTGCCAGCACACATCCTTGCTTGACACCTCTATTTATATTAATACCATCTGACAGTTCTCCATTTGGGCCCCATCTCACCCTGGCGTAGTTGGCCTCGTGCAGCCTGACAATCTGTCCTAAAATCTCCCCAGGAACACCCTGGTCCCTCAATCTTGACCACAGTAAGTTTCCAAGGATCAGATCAAAGGCTGCCTTGAGGGAACTGAAGGCCACGTACAAGTGTGCCCCCTTTATTTTAATGTATTTCCAGATGATGCATAAAAATCTGAACACCTGGTCGATTGTACTAATCCGTTCTCTAAAACCTGCTTGGTACTTGGATAGGGTGCTTGTCTCCTCAATCCAAGAACTCAGCCTATTTAAATCCTGCCTCGCAAATACTTTCTGTAGAACGTCAATTTGACTAATGGGTCTAAAGTGGGCCGGATTCATACGATCCCCCTTTTTAAAAATAGTTACAATCTCGGCGCCCCGCCACATTTCAGGAATAGGGGCACCCTTGGCAGTATCGCTACAAAGGTAGTTAACATACGGGGCCCATAACATATTTTCTTGCTTCCATAGGTCCCCCGGGATCCTGTCCGGTCCAGGTGCCTTTCCCGGTTTTATTGCTTTAATAGCTTCAATAGTTTCTGCCAAACTAAAAGACAGGGGTGTAACACTCAAGTTGGGTCCTGGGTCTTCATTAATAAATGCAGGTTCAGTATTACTAGGGGAGTATAACTTTGAAAAATATGACACCCAAACATTTGCTTCAAGGAACCTATCCCTGCTGGGGGTTCCACCTCTGGAGCCCATAGCAATCAGGCCCCAGAATAAGGCCTGGTCAGTTGCCTTGCACGCCTCCAATAGTTCAGACCAGTTTTTCTCCTCCCAGCCTTTCTTTGCCTTAGCAGTTAAGCTCTTATAGCACCTCATTTTCTCCCTCAGCGCTTGCATGTTGTTGCTCTTTGCTGCCACTATAAGTTCCTTTTTAGCATTTAGGCAGCCCTTATCATACCATATATCCCCCTTCGCTGAGTTAATCTGTCCCCTTTTTATTTGCTTATTATTTTTGGTCAGCAATTCCCCAGTCCTAAAGACATATTTTCATGAATTTGCATAATGGGAATTTCCTGTACTGGGGAGTTAGTATACGGGGAAAACAGGTCAACATACAGCTCGTAATTTTTTTTAACAATAGTATCGTTTCCCAGTACTACAGGCCACTTAAATGCTCTACGGTTGTATGAAGTCAAAGGATCAATGTCAGTATGTTTAGAACAATCTCTCCCCGTGGGCGACAGATTAAATAGTGACATACTAAGCTTCAAGCTAAGCGGATAGGGGTCACTCTCAACACGATTCTCCACTACAAGGTCATTTACCTTCGACCAGAGAGAAATTGAAACTATAATATAAACAACGTGGCTATTGCAGCTACCCCGCTTAAAGGTTGGCCGACTTGGGCTGTCTGATGGCAGACGCCCATTACAAGCGCGTAAGCCATGCGAAGTAGTCAGACGCAGTAACTGTGCTGCCGCCGCTGAGCATGGCACCGCCCGGGAGGTCTCAATTCCCAGAATATTACTAGCACTGTCCTCTTGCTCCAAGATGTTTTTTAGGCCTATTATCGGCTCGAATTTACGATTAAAATCCCCCCCAATAATTACCAACGTTCCCTGATCTGCATAGAAATGATATTATCTAATTGCTTGATAAGTTTTGCTTGTTTGTGGGCTGCCAGAGGCCTACTATAAACGTTTAAAATGCAAACTTCTCTTTTGTTTGGGCTAGTAAACTTATGTCCCAGGATATCCGGGCTGTTGCAGTCAGTTTGCTTGAAATGAATTCCTAATGCGATTTTTGTCCATATCGCCAGACCTCCCAAGGGTCTTCCTTTTGGTGCGGCAATTGCGGGTACGCAAAATGATCTCTAGCCAACTTTGAACTGGCTTTCAACAGCCCAGGTTTCTTGAAATAGTATAATTTCAGAATCATCTATATAATCCTGCCATGTGGGGTCACATAAGTTCTTTTTGATACCTGCAATGTGCCAGGACCTCAGTTTGAGGCTAGGTTCTACCCATGTGACTAATGTGTTGCCTTTTGGTCTTATATTATTGGCTTCTGCTACTTGTACCACCTCAGTACTAACATATTGGGCACTATTTTCTAGAAGATCACCTTTAGTTATATCACTTGTTTTATCTAACAGGGAATATGGGAGGGGTACATTTACAAGGGGTATTATATGCGCACAACTACTCCCCCATTCTTTCCCGTCAAAAGATTAAGTGGTCGTAACCTCCTTATTTTTTGCAATACCCCGATTTAAATCCTCTCCCGTACTATACAGAGTCAGTCAGTCTACACCTTCAAGGCCAGATAACTCCTCAAATCGATTTAAAGTAGGGATGGTGTAATAGTTCCTGGGCTCACCTGTGATCCCTACGCGTTGCATCTCAAAGGGGTTATAATTAGACGATGCCATGAGTGGTGGACGATAAAAATAGGTTAAATCATGAGTATGTATGCCACTCCCATCACTTGGATAAAGACGGTCACAGATGTACCCGACTACCCTTCGATCCCTGAAATTGA
The DNA here is from genome assembly GCF_964261635.1 of Lissotriton helveticus. NCBI lineage: Eukaryota > Metazoa > Chordata > Amphibia > Caudata > Salamandridae > Lissotriton > Lissotriton helveticus. The sequence goes on along the minus strand of NC_136063.1, from coordinate 1,700,713,143 downwards.
CGATAACAGAGTCTCCAGCTATATCATTAGTTCTATGGCCGACCCAGCTAACTCTCCGAGCATACAACATTTCCCCATCAATATTACTCGGGAGGGGTCTATTCTTTTTTAACCAAAATATTAGTTTGTTTTTCAATTCTGGATAAGTTTCCGTTTTATCGCTCTTTAGCGCTGGTACCCCGGTAAGAACTACCACATATGGAAAGGAATCCGGTGGCAGATCAATGCGATTTAAATCAGTTTTACTCTTTGTAGGATTATTAGATTCCCTTACTCCCACTGATTTGTCCTTATTCTTTCCCCTGGTTCCATCTTCATTCATCTGTTTCTCCTCACTCACCCCTTGGGAGCTTCCTGCCATTTCCCTTGTTCTGCTTTCCAGTGGTATGGGGGTTTGGTTTTCACTACCAAGTTCCACCGGAACTATCTTGGTTGCCATCGGATTAGGTAGTGAGATTGTTCCCACTGCTGGTGCAGTAGGTTTATTTTCCTCACCCGTATTAACTCTTGCTGAGCACTCAACCAATTTTTTTAACATACCAGATTGCTCAGTTATATTCAGCTCAATTCTCTCCAACCTTTCGCTAATTACTTTTGTCCTCTGCAGTAACGGTAGAATTAGGGACTTTATCATTTGTTCCATTTGGGCCATAAATCCTTCAGATAGTTGGACCGAAGGAAAGGTTAAGTCAACCAACCTTGATGACGAGAGCGTTAAAGGAGTGGTAGATGACAATTCTTGGTGTGGTGATACAGTGTCTTGGGGGATCACAACCTCTTCAACAGTATTATTAGTATTATTGGACACTTTTGCGGTTTTTAACATCTTTCGACATCTCCCCTCCCCGCTTCCTCTTGGCAGTGGTAGATGGTCCTGTGAATTGCTTGGTTTTATGCATTTTATACTATTTTTTACACAGGACCTTGTGGAGGAATGTGATGGGACGTTAATAGGTGCCTCCTCCATGGCCAAGGTATTCGCTAAGTCAGGTGGGGCAGCCTCATTTAACACTAACTTAACTCGTGCACTCCCCACTTAATATTCAGTACTGCCTTTCTCATTAGTATGTAGGTCCGCAGCAGCTTGCCCTTCTAAGTGGTTTGGCGAAATAACTGACCTTATAGGTCCTAATGATGATCGTCTTACATACATTGGTTCCAGAGACAGACAATGTTCTGTCAAGGCTATTTCATGCTCAAGAACCGATTGTGCCCTGGTAATAAAATGGCCAAGTGTTCCGCTTATAGTTCCCCCTGCTGCAGCCCTCCTCCCCTTCCCAGCACGTGCCGCCATAACTATGCAAAATACAGGTCGGCACGCCCAGTCCACTTCCTAATAAGGAAACAAACAGCCAATTTAAACACAGCGTTCTAGCAAAAGAAAGGGTATATAGATTCAAATCTCCTTACAGTTCTCAAAATGTTTGGGGGTGGCCCAGTCCAGTCTCCTCTTAACCGTGCCGTGGAAGGGCCGGGCCGGTAATGAGGGCCTCAGTCGCCCTCCACAGCGTCACTTCCCTGCGCCTCACAGGGGCTTCTGGGGCTTGTGTTTTTTTGGTGGCCCCACTACACGCCGCGCCGTTCACCTCACGGCTCAGGATAGTGTCTCCGGGCTCCTGACTAGCGCACAGATGCAGTGTCCCCACAACAGCAGGTACAAGAGAAAATGCGGCCAAAATTGAGTACCGTGCCACGGAAGGACCGGGCCGGTAATGAGAGCCTCAGAAGCCTTCCGGCAGCGTCACTTCCCTGCGCCTCGCAGGGGCTTCTGGCGCTTGTGGTTTTTTGGTGGCCCCACTGCACGCTGTGCTGTTCACCTCACGGCTCAGGATGGCGTCTCCGGGCTCCTGACTAGCGCACAGATGCAGGGTCCCCACAACAGCAAGTACAAGAGAAAATGCGGCCAAACTTGTGTTATGTTTTAATCAATCCGAGCACCACCACAACCCCAGTGTATTTTGCGGGTGTGACTGCATGGACCCCTGTGCCCCAGAGACAAACACCGCCATGGGGCTTCTTTAATTATTAAATGGGGGGCCTTTCAAACCCCTTAGCCCTGGTGACTACCACCTCCCCAGGAATGTACTTATAAAAATGCGGGGGCCGCCCCACTGCCCAAAGGCCTGCCACATCCCCAGTGCTTTAATTTTTATTAATGGGGTACATGGACCACTCAACCCCAGTTACTATCACTTCCCCAGGTGTTTTTATTTAAAGTGGAACCCCATCCACAGGCCTGGAGGCCACCACCTCCCCAGTGAGGTTCTTTGATTTTCGACTTCGTTCCCTATTTAGCCGCCATTTTGTGTCCTGTCGCCATTTTGTATTGCCTTCACTCAGGCGGCACGGCGACCGGAGTGTTTTTGTCGTTTCCAGCTGCTCCGTGTCTCTTCTGTTAAAAAGTAACCTCCTGCCCTTGCTTACAAAACCGATGTCAGGTCTGGCCGAGTCCACTAATCCATGTCTGGACTGATTGATCCCTGTCTCGACTGACTGTTTGGCTTTCTCTGTTCTTTCCTTATTCAATCTTATCCGACAGGCCTTCGCTATTCTTCTCTTGTTTTCTCTTGTTACACAACTATCCTTTGAGGCACACAAAAATGCCCTGTCACCTGCAAATTAGATTACAGGCAGTAGTACTGATTAACATGTGGGGAGGGTTGACACACGGGGTCTGAAAGAAGGGCGTATTTGGGACATTCGATAGCTTGTTTTCCAACTTTTCCTATTGGCTAGCCTTGTATGTATTGGTAGTATACGTTGTAAATATGTGTGCTATAAAAGATTGTGGGCCACGGAATTGAAGTGGCAGTCTCCTAAGAACCTACTTTGTACTTCTGGGACAACTGTGCTTAGCTGCAGCTAATAAACCTGATTTTCTACGCCTAACAGAGTGTCTCGTGTCTCTGTCTGACAAGGCAGGTGAACTCGGACATTTAAGGCGTGCCCTGCGCCGCCAGGCCCATGAGGCCCGGTTCTTCAACTGGCGCCCAACGTGGGGCAGGATCAGCGGTAGCGGTTCAGCCCGAGGGTCGTGAGGAGCCTCGCAAGAACATTCCGGAGGATTCGCGAACCACGTCAAGTGACCCCTGTATGTCGAAGTGGACCGAAGATCTTTTGCAGCGCGGCTACTCCTTTCCGACGGCTGCTGATGACTGCTGCCCTGACTCCCGCCCTGCCTTGGCCCCTTTGGTGGCGATTGGTATTGCGAGACGTTAGACGGACTTCTGTTGGCATGAGAAAACATTTAGTTAAGTATTCGTGGGTAGCGCCCACTTCTTTGTTTTTGGTTTTCTTTGGGTTTGTTATTCGACTATTGCAATAGCCGAAGCCAAGGGGTAAGTACGTTTGTGCTGTGTGATTAGCTCTAAACCCCGTGAAGTTTGTAAATAGATCAGTGATTTAAAAATGCCTGGTCTTAGTAAGTTTAGGAAGTTTTGTTGTCTTGATCGGTTCTCCTGCTTTTCAACTTAGGAGCAGAGCGGACCAACTGGTGTTTGGCAGTATGTGAAAAGGTACTGGAGGCATAACGAGGACACTCATTTGGTAATTTACCGCATCTTGCCAGCAGCCCCACTTTGGATTTATTTTAATGGACTTCCAGTCCCATAATGCAGTATTGTAACTTACCTGTTTGGCATTGGCTGATTGAATCTGTTTTCAATAAAAGGGAGTACACTGGAAATCCAAAATGGTGGCAATATGTGGGAGCAGCGTATCCTATGAAGAAGGGCGAATGCCAGAAACGCGTCAGGTAGCTGCAGACGCCGTCATGCATGACACCTTTCTCCTGATCCTAATATTTCACCAACGTGGAGTGCGCCTCACATTGGGCAACTGTGAACTTTAATCTATTTCGGCCAGTCCGGTCGAGAGGTGCACCGCCGCTGAAAGGAGCGGTTACCCTGCTTTTCAACTTAGGAGCACAGCGGACAAACTGGTGTTTGGCAGTATGTGAAAAGGTGCTGGAGGCATAACGAGGACACTCATTTGGTCATTTACCGCATCTTGCCAGCAGCCCCACTTGGGATTTATTTTAATGGACTTCCAGTCCCATAATGCAGTATTGTAACTTACCTGTGTGGCATTGGCTGATTGAATCTGTTTTCAATAAAAGGGAGTACACTGGAAATCCAAAATGGTGGCAATATGTGGGAGCAGCCTATCCTATGAAGAAGGGCGGATGCCCGAAACGCGTCAGGTAGCTGCAGACGCCGTCATGCCTGACACCCTTCTCCTGATCCTAATATTTCACCAACGTGGAGTGCACCTCGCATTGGGCAACTGTGAACTTTAATCCATTTCGGCCGGTCCGGTCGAGAGGTGCACCGCCGCTGAAAGGAGCGGTTCTCCTGCTTTTCAACTTAGGAGCAGGGCGGACCAACTGGTGTTTGGCAGTATGTGAAAAGGTGCTGGAGGCATAACGAGGACACTCATTTGGTAATTTACCGCATCTTGCCAGCACCCCCACTTGGGATTTATTTTAATGGACTTCCAGTCCCATAATGCAGTATTGTAACTTACCTGTGTGGCATTGGCTGATTGAATCTGTTTTCAATAAAAGGGAGTACACTGGAAATCCAAAATGGTGGCAATATGTGGGAGCAGCGTATCCTATGAAGAAGGGCGGAAGCCCAAAACGCGTCAGGTAGTTGCAGACGCTGTCATGCCTGACACCCTTCTCCTGATCCTAATATTTCACCAACGTGGAGTGCGCCTCGCATTGGGCAACTGTGAACTTTAATATATATATATATATATTTAAAACAACAACAGTATTATCAGGATTTTGGCAGTAACATAACAGGTTTTTGCAATCATGGTCAGAGGTCACACTCCGGAGCCCGGGTTATCAGCTCGGGACAGCTGGAAACGGGACAATGGCAGTCATCATTTTAGTATAATTCGTGACATTGAGCAGCATAATTTTTAAAGTATGTTTTACATAATTGTGTAAATCTGGCAATACAAGTTGATGAGTTTGGCGGTGCAACGTTTAAAAGCCAATCTTTTACCATGGTGGATGTTTTAAATATTTACATGTGCATGCAATTACTGATACTACTTGCCATAACGATTTTTCCAGCTAAAAAACAATATTGTATTATGCAATGTATTGAATAATGTATATCTTACCTGCAACAACGCTGGTTTTTAGCTATAGTATATTATGTTATGGAGCATTCTGAGTTGCATGCTGACTGTATACACGAGAGTATTCTTTCTATGTTTATTAAGTGATCCAATGGGAAGGGCTATTTAATCTGTTTGTATTCTGGCGCCAACCTAGATTGATGAAGGCTTCTTGAAAGCCGAAACGCGTATCTCTTTGCCTCTGGGATTGAGGGCAACCTGACTGAATAAATGGATGCTGAATTTTAACACCTCGAGTCTGTGCCTTCTGCCATAGTTTCTGTGGGAGCTGGATTTTGTTGTTCGTATATATATATATATATATATATATATATATATATATATATATATATATATATATATATATATATATATATATATTTTTTTTTTTTCTATTTTTATTTAAAAGATAGGAGGATGGCACAGCACCCTCGCTGAGCCTCACCAGGCTGTGGGGGACCTATCCCTGGGCCATTTATCTAATTTAAATGGAAGGGTGGCACAAAGTCCCACTCCCCAAGCCTATAACGGCCCCAGGAACCCCATCCCCCAGGCCCAGGTATATTATTAATATGATGTGGGCAAGGAATCTACTGTGTCCCTGGGGTGGGCTTCCCAGAACACAGCAAGTGAGCCGGCATCAGAGGATGGAGTCCCCAGGTGTATTGAATGGTCAGAGAAAGGAGTGGCATGGGCCTATCCCTTTAAAGGTAAGGGACATCCCTGGGAATGGGGTTCCCAGTGCATTTTAATTGCTAGACAAGGGTGGCCACATAGCCCCTTTCCTCTTTTTTAGAGGTTTAGGTCACAAGGTGGGTGCTCTGGGGTGGGCTTATGGAGAGGGCTATATGCCCCCCCATGTTTAATGAATCTCTCTTAGGGAAATGGGATCTCCAGGGTCAAAGAGGGCTCGGGAGGGGGGTGTCATGAGGCCCCTCCCCATATCAATGAATCAGGGCTCGGTGGATGGTGTCACATCTTATATTAATTTTGTTTAACTTCATGACACTTAACTAAATCCCCACATTTTGTCATGGATGCCAGCAATATATTTCCCATGTTGCTGGCAGTCAGAGCACTCCCTCTCACGGGAGTCTGAACCCTGCAGAAGCAAGATGGCCCAAGGGAGAAATAAAGGTCCCTGTGCCAATCAGATTGCTCCATTTGCAAATTGGCGCTCCTGCGAGACTCTTCTGACCCTCTCATGGACCAGCTGACCTAACTACAGCTACCCAGTGACGATCAGTCCGGAACATGCCCACCAGCCACAAAATGTACATATAGGGCCATATGTATCAAGCAAATTCGCATTCGCAAAGGCCGAAATTCTCAGAATTTCGGCCATAGCGAATGCGAATTTGCTTAACGGCATGTATGAATGCAAAATCTTTTCAATTTAAGGAATCGCAAAAAATGCAATTCCTTATTTAGCGAAAAGTGCCAATCTGCGAAAAATCTGTGGTATTGTACATTTGCGAGTTTCCAGGTTGCGAAAATCGCAAATGGAAAATCGCAAATGTAGGAAATCGCTTAAAAATCGCAGAATTGCAAAAATCGCTAAATAAATAATCGCAATGATATGTATGAAAAATTCGCAATTAGCGAATTCTGAAAAATCGCTAAATACAGAATCGCAATTACCATTAAGTAGGAGCAGGTGGTAACCAGGTGCAAACTATTTAAGCAGCAACAGAATTCAAAAATCTGTTTACCACAATGGCGGGGCTGTACATCATAGCTAGGAGGATGCGTTTGAGAGCTGCTGCACAGAGGAGGCTACGCCAGGAGAGGATATTCCGTTTGCGCGTCAGCATCTCCCAGCGCCTTGAGGAGGAGCTCTACACCCATTACAGGCTTGAGGAAGACAGCATTAATGATTTAATTGCAGAAATCAGACCCTACCTTGAACACCCCACACGCAGGACAGATGCCATCTGCACTGAAACACTGTGTTCATTACACCTGTTGGCCTATGGAAGTTTTCAGGGGGTGATTGCTTCAGCAGGAGGGGTGTCACAAAGTGCCCTTTCGTGATTCTTCCATGCCTTCCTAGATGCCATGGTTCAGAGGATGCAACATCACATTTACTTCCCCAGCACACCTCAGGCAATAGCACAGACAAAGCAGGACTTTTTTCAAATTGTGCATTTCCCACACGTGATGGGATGTATTGATGGCACACATGTTGCTATATCCCCACCCTCAAGCAATGAATACATCTTTAGAAACCGAAAATGCTACCACTCACTGAACATTCAGGTGGTGTGTGATGCCAAACACATCATTACTGACATTGTAGCAAAGTACCCTGGCAGCACACATGATGCATTCATCTTCCGACACAGTGGGATATATCGTAGACTCTCAAGAGGGGAGTTTGGCGAGGGATACCTACTCGGTAAATACCTTCAGACATAGGGGTCATTAGTACCAACTACCATGTGCATGTCACAGACTAACATATTTTCTTCTACCCACAGGTGATAGTGCTTATGCAGTACGGGATTTCATCTTGACTCCCTACCTCAATCCCAACAATGCTAGTGAACGCAGGTACAACAGGGCACACATTGCAACCAGAGGCACCATCGAACGGACATTTGGGATCCTGAAAAGCAGATTCCGGTGCCTCCATAAAAGTGGAGGTGCACTCCAATACAGCCCCATTATGTGTTGTAAAATAGTGGTGGCTTGTGCTATGCTCTATAATATTGCCACACGAAAAGGGACACCAGTGGATCTGAGTGACTCAGGATCCTCTGACGTAGAGGGGCCTGGACCAGGACGTATGGTAGCTGGTAGAGCTGTTGCAGCAGCTGGGCGCCAGAGGCGTGATGAGATTACGCGCAACTATTTTTAGGTAAGGAAAAACGACACAATGCCAATGAATGTAAGTGTGAACGTTCTTTTTAATCCTTAATAGCAGGATATGTATTAACTGAAAACATACAGTAGTCATACAAGATATATTTGGCACATGTTTCATTCACAGTGCTCAGAAAAGTGAAGTAGTGACTCACAATTTTAATGATGCGCAGCAGAATGTTCATTTGAAGGTGTAGCCCCATTGGTCCTGCCACTACGGCGTCTCTCTAAGGTGGGCGGTGGGGTGGTGCTGCTCCGACCTGACTGCATATCTACTTCACTTGGAGTCAGGACTCCTGGCCCTGTTGTGCGTACTTAGCGCAACTCATCCACAGCAGTGGTCACTTGCAAAAGCGCATTTGCAATGTCTTGTGCAGCATGTGTGAATTGCCGCTGCATCTCAATGCTGCGCCTGGCCTGGATGCTTGATGTAGCCGCCAAGCGGTTGATGGCCAGGGTGTACCTATCTTGGCGTTGCCAACCTCTGCGCCTAGCAGTACCCTCTGTACGCATTACCTCGCATACAGCCTGTAGGCCATCCTTCAGGTCATTCCTGAGTCCACGGAAGCCCTCCCTCACCTCCCTTTGTAATAGTTTAATGTTTTTTGCCTGCAGGCGCTGCACCTGCAACATGTTGAGTTCCAGTCCAGCAAAAACTGAATCCTCGCCTCGCCCTTCAACATTGTTGGCCGTACGTCGTCTGCGCCTGGCTGCACTTCGTGGAACATGCTGGTCTGTTGCAGGTCCCTCTTGCTGTGGCTGTGTGTCCACATTGGTTACATTTTCACCACTTGCATCTGCGTCATCCTGAATTGGTGCAAGTGGTCTAACACTGTGTCTCCTTCTTTGTCTGTGAGTGGTCACGGGGCTGTCCTCCCCATCCGTGTTCACATCATGGCCGGCATCTCCAGACTTAATACTCTCAACGACTGTCCCACTGCCTGAGGGCTGTGTTGAAGATGGTGCTGTGGACAGAACAGCACACATTAATTGACTTTACTAAATTGCACTGTATAAATAAATTGTTCACACCTATTTGATTTACATTGGTCTCTTGTTTCACTGTCATAACCTGCAGAATATATGTTTGACTATTTTAGCTGCAATTTTAACACTTTGATTTACATGTGACTACATCTCCCATGATGCATTGCTATGTCTGGCTGTGTGCCTGCTCTGGACTACCTATCTTGATTCGTGACCCTTACTCACTGCTGGGGGGTGTTGGGGGGTGTAAGGGGTGTGAGGGCATGGTTCTTACCTTTTCCAGATGCTGGCTGGTTAGAGCTGTCGAGATCAGCCACTCCTCCCACACTCTCTGGTTGCAGGGTCCCCTCAACCAGTTCCTCCAGGGGTGTGGAATCAGAAACAGATGAGGTCCCACCACCTGTTATCCTGGACTGCTCCAGCCTGGAAGCTAGTTTTTCCTTGGAGCGTAGGCGCAGGTCGTACCAGCGCTTTCTGAGGTCCTCCACACTCCGGGGTGTCACACCCACAGCATTAACCTTGTGCTGGATTTCTTCCCAGGTCCTCCTTTTGCGGCTCTCTGGCACCTCCCTGGATTTCCTTCCAAAAAGTAATTCATGGTTTGACACCATTTCGTGAATCAGAGCCTCCAGTTCAGCCTCAGAAAACTTTTGTTTTCTTTTCCTTGAGCTTTCATTCTCCTGCTGCTGGGATTCCTGCCTGGGCGTTGCTCCACTCTCAGCCATGTTTCTCCAGGTACACACTGCACTGTTCCAAACACACCTTCACTCTGCCTCTGATTCAGGAACTCAGGTGCAGCATGGGTAGTCAATCACTTCCTGGTTGTGATGTCATCATGCTGCACCAGAGTTCCTGATTGGCTTATTTGCGAAATTCGCAAAATTGCAATTTTTCGCAACAATTGCGATTTCGCAAATTGGGCAATTCCTACAGGTTAAGGAATCGCATTTGGAGAAATCGCAAATGAATAGCGATTTTTAAGGAATCGCTGATTATTTGCGATTTCTTTCACACATACCGATTTGCGATTCTGAATGTGCGATTCGGTAAAAATCGCAATTTCAGAATCGCAAATCGGTACTTTCATACATATGGTCCATAGTATTAAAGAACAGTGCAGCTGCCGGTGGTGCCTAGAAAGGTGCTACCGCTAGAGACAATACATGCCACATAGCCTCCTCCTAGTAAGAAAGGGTTAAACACTTGAAGACAAGAGATAATTTCTACTTATTGCATCAAGCAATGCCAGACACACGATATGTGATGTGTTTCTGCTGTTAACAGACTTTGTCAAACTACATAGCTCCATTTTGAGAGTAAATAAAAACCTGCTATACAAATTCTGTCAAACAGAAATAGAAACAATCAGATATCTCAGTTCTCATGTAAAACATGAATTTACATCATATCGTGTCTGTGCTACCAGCAAAAGAAAGAAAATATGGAAACATTGGCTGGATGGTTGGTAAAAGTATAAAAAAGTGTAAAAAAATGCCATACTCGTGTACAATTGATACTTTCCAAGATCTGTTTTACACAATATCAGCAAAGCATTTAACTGGGCAATCAAAAGCATGTATAGTGTTAAACATAACCTGCTCAGATCTTCAAAAGAGAAAAACAAATCATTCTTGATATCAGGCAGCTTCTTAATAACAGTCATCATTAATGAGGGAAATCCAAATTGGCTAACACCGCATGTGAACATCAACAAGAACCAGAACACATGATTCTCAAGTGACATACCAATATACTGTTAACAAAATTGTAAAATAAGCAAAAGGGAAACTCTCAGAAGCCTGAGCAGCCCAATCCTAATGCACTTGTAATCCATGATTTAGTCCTCAAGGCTGCTCATTATCAGGCCACTAATGAACTAAAGTTATTATCTCTGTTCTCAATTAACAGTATTTATTTTGGAAATAATCTATGTTGGGTTAACCCCTTGCCTGCGGGCTAATTACTCCACTATGCTGGGGGCTGGGGGGCACGCACACTGCCCGGTGCTCATGACGAGCTCAGCTCGACATGAGCCACGGTGGCCGTGTGCTCATGATGAGCTGAGCTCGTCACAGCCACACCCGTTTCTTTAGAACGCTCAGCATAGCGGGGGAATTAGCCCCGCGTGCGAGCATTGGGGCCGTTATGACAAGCTCAGCTCATCATGAGCATACGGCCACCATGACTCATGATGAGCAGAGCTCGTCATGAGCATGGGAGGGGTTAATAAAGGTGCCTTCTGATACATTCTGGATCCCAAAAAATGATTCTGCATTAGAGTTTCACATTGCTGCTGAGTCTTTAAGTCAGATGCAGCTTAATAAGCCATGGAGTCTCACATCCTCACAAATCCTTTGGGGTGCCCCGCTTTGAACAACGATTGAATTCCTGAGTGAGAAGGCTTACCAAAGCATGAAAAGTCTGCCACAAGATATTTCAACTTCCAGTGCTGAGCTCCCACTCCTGCCTCAGCCACTACCTAGTCTTCAATCCTTCAGTTTTCATTTTTGAGTGCAAGCTGGCCTTAAACACTATCAAAAGAACACTGAGGTTGCCGCCCTGCTCCTGATCACTGGTGGTGCCTGGAAGGTATTACCGCTAGTACCAACAAATGCCACTGAGCCTCCGACAGTAAGAAAGGGTCTGGCACTAGAAGAGGAGAGATAATTTCTGTATATTGCATCAAGCAACACCGGACATAGATGAGAGACACTTTATGGCTGTATACAGCCTTTTTCAAACTACTAACCTCATTTTACGAGTAATTAAATACCTTGTATTCAAATTGTGTACAACAAACATGGAAAAAATAAGCTATCTCAGTTCTCATGTAAAACATAAATGCAGATTGTATTGGTGCTGGCAGAAAAAGAAAGATAATATGGATACATGAGCGAGATGGATGGTAAAAGTATAACAAATGCAGGAACGTTAATTGCAGAGGTAAATGCATTGCTGCTATTGTGTAAAACAGAGATCTTGGAAAGTATCAATTGTACATGAGTATGGCATTTGTTACACTTTTATCATATATTCCTTCACAAACTAGAACTATACACCCACTCTCTCCCTCCTGACAATACAAATAATACACATTCTGAACCATCTATACTCCCAAGTTCTCTCTTCTCCCACACATAACACAAATACACCAACACAACAACTCTCATTCAACTGTCTCTCATCCATTGCACAATTCAGAGCCTTATAACATGACTCACATGCACCACCGCCACCGCTAAGTCCTGCAACTTCCACCCTAAACATACACAAACAAAATAAATAACATGCCACTCTTCACAACTTCGAATCTCCATGTGAATTACACATGTATTACACAACAAGGCTACAGTACAAAAACAACACAGATCACAACTCATGGTCAACCACCATCTCCACCACCTAAACACACAGACCACTAAAATGCCTTCTTAAGTCTACTGGATGAGGAATACGATATAGAAAAACAACACTATTGCTACCCTCATACAGCAAATATCAGCACTAATAACATACCTGCTACAAGTTAAAAAAAATACTGCTCACTCTTCTATAAAACAATCAAAACACATTCTCTAAGCTGCTTACTAATAAATGCTTGACCATTCTCTAAAAACAAGAACCACATGTATGGCCTACTCACTGACACACAGCCTGGCTTACTCTTCACAATTGAATCATGGTTGGATGATGGCATGACTCCAGTGTTGCATGACGCTGCTCCTCTAGACTATCAACCTTTCATATCGAATCATATAAATAAAAGGAGGTGGACTAGCTGTCATATTCAACCAAGTATTAAATCTCACTAAAGCTGACAGCGTTTCCATACAAGGTTGTGAGACCCTCTTCACCAGCTGTAACCCTTCACCAGCTTGCTCCTGTAACTTCCCCCTCCTTTACAGACCTCTACCTAGCAATGCAACATTCTCAGACATATTTCTAGCCACAGCTTCAAACCTGATAAAAACTACATACCAAGCTCTGTATTTTGGTGACCAGAACATTTGGTTTGACAAACGTAATATGTCCCATCCAAAAACTATCTTCACTGTCCTAGACACACTGAACCTACAACAGATCATCCACAACTCCACATACATTGTTGGACACATGCTAGATGTTATTTTTGCAAACCCAGAACTAGTTACCTTTCAAACGATTACTCGAGCCACATGGTCAAACCACCATTTGCTAGCTCTTCAACATACAACACCACAAAGCAACACAACTAAAACTAACTAACAGGCATTCACCTACTGACCATCGAACAAGCTGAGGGGCATATGTACAAGCCCCTATCACCACCACAATGTCACTTATAGTGACGTTGTGGTGGCGACAGGGGTTGCGCGTTATCTACAAGGCAGCAATGAGCCAATTAACATGGCTTAACGCTGCCTTGTACATAAGGACCCCTTTCACGCTATGGTTAGCTTAAAATAGGTGGGCAGTGGGTGGTGCGGTGAGCGTTCCACTGCAACACCTATACATTTTGATGCTGCCCCTATGTACAAGGGTGGCGTACAAAGGAGGCAGCGCCAAAATTAAGACCAGGTAAAAACTGGTCTTAAGATGGAGAAATGCATTATTTCTCCTATTTTTTGCTTTTTCCATGTGTGCTGCCTTGTACAGCACACATGGAAAAGCAGCACACATGAAAGTGACAGAATGGCATTTCAGGATTGTTTATGTGCTGGAAAGGACACCTTCCTACACATAAACAATCCTCCCCTGCATGCTGACACCCTTGCACTAAGGTGCAAGGGTGCGTCCATTGGCGCAAGTTGCTAAACTTAGCTCCATTTCAGGGGGAAATGCAAGGCTGCACCACAGTCTTGTGAATATGGTGCAGCCTTGTGCTTCAGAAGTGGAGGAGAGAAGGAAGCGTTACACCAGTCGTTAAGCCAGGAAGGCTAACGCCTCTCTCCGCCACTTCCTTGTACATATCCCCCTCAATTATGAATACTTAGAAACGGACCTATCATCCAATACAGATCTAGACACACTTTCAGTTCAAAGTCTATATGAGTGACTACAGGAAGCTTTTGATATCCTAATAACTCTCAGAATAACAAAACAGGACAAAGTTAAACAGCACCTTAGAGAAATACAGAACTAAAAGAAATAAAACTGCAAACTAGAAAGTTCAACGCACCTGGCTCAAAACAAACAGCAAAGAGACAAATTTCATCGACAGAAACTTAACAGATTATACATGTCAACAATCATAAAAGTAAACTAAAAAGGTACTATTCAGGGTACTATTCACACAGAATTCAAAATGCTATATGTGCAAATAGAGATTTTCATGAACCTAAATGCACAGAGGGAACTCATCCCATTACTCAAGAATTCATAGACAGACTGGCAAATAATTACACAACCAAAGCAGACGCGTTGGACCCCTATTTAAAACAATGGAAATACAACAGCACCAACCTATTTCCAAAGATCCCCTCCAAAGTAGGCTAACCCAGCCTCCACATTCCTTTAAATAAATATTGCAAAGTGAATATATGGATTTGGTCAAAGCAAACAGGCCATCCAACAGCCCTTCCACTACAAACCTTCCTTGCCCACCACAAATCTTCAAAAACATTATTTTAACTATCTCTGCTGCCTAAGCAGTAAGAAGAATCATCAATAAATCTTTTACTAGGGCAATCTTTCCGGAAGACGTTAAAAATACATTAATATACCCATTAATGAAGAAAACTTACCTGGACCTGCTTGACCCCAACATCTACAGACCAATTACAAAGTTCCTGGGCAGAGCAGCATTCGCCCAGGTGTCACAGTTCATTGAAGATGACTCCATACTTTCTGACTTACAAACAGGATTCCATACAGGATGAGACAACATATCTGCCCTCATTGACAGCTTGGATGACCTTAGAAACACAGTAGACCAGAAATGTGTTAATGATATACTTCTCTTTGACCTCTCAGCTGCACTTAACACAGTTGACCATGACACTCTAATACAAAGGCTTTTTTTGCAGGTCCCGCTGCCCAAAAGCAATTCTGCTCCACTTCATGGAAGCAAGAGCATTTTTCATGCTCTCGCTTCAATGATGCGAAGCGCGGTTTGCTATGGCTTCCTGCCAATCCATAACAAACAGCAATATCCAAGGGGTGGGTACCCCAGGACGTTGCTGAAGCCGGCCCTGGGGGTTGGTGGTCTCTAGGGCCATTTACGGCTCCAGGAGGGTGGCCACATGGCTCCCAACCATCTTTGAAATAGCCATGGGGAGGGGGTGGTCCCCGGGGTTGTGTGGGGGCAGTAGTCCCCAACAAATTATTTTGAAACATAGGCCCAGGGAGGTGGCAATCTCTGGTGCAGCGTGGGGGCTGGAGCCCCCACGCATTATTGTAACTAGGTCTGTGGGGATGCGGCTGTCTCCCGTCTGTGCAGGGGCTACATGGCCCCTGCATTTCACACTGTACTTAGCTTAGGAGGTGGCAGTCCCGGGGACTGTGGGGAGCCACGTGGCCCCTCGTATTACAAAACATGAATCCAGAGAGGTGGCAGTCCACAGGGCTCAGTGGGGTGATTAGAGCCCCCATGCCTACTAATATGTATTTAGACCCAGGTAGCTGTTGGTCCCCAGGGTTGTGGGGGCCTGAGCAGCCCCTGTATTAATAATTCAATTGCCCCCAGGACCTACCCCACCCAGTGGCCTAATTAAATGAAGCATGGGAGCCCATGCTTCCTTTTTTAAAAATGTTTAAAAACATTTTGGGGGGGGGGAGCGTGGGGTCCCTATGGGACCCCACGAGCAGCCCTAGGGCACCAGGGTGTTTCCCAGAAACCGGTCCCAGGATGCTTGTTTCTGGTCCTGAGAAGACCTGGCTTGGCATTGCGGGTTGAAATGTTCCCACGAGGCACAGGGTCAAGATGATTTGCATAGAGCTGCGTCTGAACTGGGGTGGCGAAGTGAGCTATAGAACGATGATGGATTCAACCCAGATCTGTGTCTGGGGGTGAGTGTCTGAAAAGTTTCAGTGCTCTATCCATCATCTCTTTGTGTTTGCTTTGTTGGACCTAAGTTGGCAGGGTATGCCCAGACGTGGGTACCTTGCTCACGTTGCTACTGGATTCAAGCTAGCCTGGCTGAGGAGAGGTGTTACCCCAAAATTGGATCCAGGATGCTTGTTTCCGGTCCAGGGAAGACCTGGCTTGGAAGGTCTGGCTGGACTGTTCCCATGAGGCACAAGGTCAAGACTGATTTGCATATAGCTGGGTCTGAACTGGGGTGGCAGGGATAAAGAATGATAATGGATTCAACCCAGATCTGTGACTGGGGGTAAGTGTCTGAAAGGTTTCAACGCTCCGTCCATCATCTCCTTGTCATTGCTAACTAAAACAACCCAACCTTCCTAAATATATAAGAATCTTTAATCAAATACAAATATCTTGAACTATTGTGTTGCTTCGCTGACATTAACATTTTGCTTCTTACAGCATATGGCATAGAGCAGTGGACTTTAATATAAGAGAATAATAACTTACTAGTAGACAATACGATTCAGAGCACAGCACCAAGACAGTTTAAAACCAACTCTGTTGTCGGTTTGTTTTTAATTTAAACAACACACCAAGAAAAGCAAACACAAAGATAAATAGGTTCTTAATTTGTTGACAAGTAGGTAGAGCGTAGACGCAGACAGTCGACACGTGTTTCGTCATGTAGACAACTTTCTCAAGGCTGTTGATAAAAGTAAATACAGAAAAACCAAAGGTGGTGATGGACGGAGCGTTGACAATACAAACACTCACCCCCAGTCAACTGATCTGGGTTTAATCCATAACCGTTCTTTAACTCACTCCGCCACCCCAGTTCAGACATGGCCATATGCAAATCAGTCTGACCCTGTGCCTCATGGGAACAGTCCAGCCCGAACTGCCAAGCCATGTCTACCATGGACCGGAATCAAGCTTCCCAGGACCGGTTTCTGGCATTACAGCCGTCTTCAGCCGGGCTTGCTTGACTCCAGTGGCAAAGTGAGCAAGGGACTCACGTCTGAGCATACCCTGCCAACTTAGGGTGAACAAAGAAAAACCAAAGGTGGTAATGGACGGAGCGTTGACAATACAAACACTCACCCCCAGTCAACTGATCTGGGTTTAATCCATTTTGGAAAGTGTTGTCATTTGCAACTACAAATGCAGAAGTGTCACGTATAACGTTCCCAATAGAAAGTGCTCGATAGAGACATAGTCATACATGACTATGGTGCAAGGTAAAGCAAGGTACCCAGAAATAGGAAGGAAGAGAAGAGAAGAAGGATATAGTCTTAGGACAAAAAAAACAAGTGAGAATAGTCCTTATGTGCTCATAATATATAGTTCATTTATTCATGATGTAAGTGGACTAAGAAAAGTCCCAACACCAAACACTGGAAGAAACAAGAAAAATAGCAGTTCAAATCGGGAACTAATGAAGAGATACCTTCAACCCCAACTATTCCGTTTGTAATTTGTAAGCTCCTTACAGTTTCCAGTCCCCTTGGTGTATTGGGTAATTGGACAAAAAAAATTATATAATATCCTAGCTATTGCGGACATTCTTCCAGAATCAAAGGTAACCTCTCAATTGAGAGAGTCAAGCTATGGGATACAAAAAGTGCACTTTGATTATTTCATTCTTGAAGGATGCATTACATCATTAATCACTTGATTATTTAATCCCCAATTTTATAGCCATCTAACTCTTTTGCTGTCAGATTGATTTGTTGTAAATAAAGAAATTGTTCAACCAAAACACCAGTCATATGTTGCTCTTAATGCATACAATACTGTGTACACAAAATTTACAGTAAAGTTAATAAAGCGACTGTTACATTATACGCATCGAGTGTCTCTAAAAACCCATGTTTGACTTCCACAAGTATGCGTGTCACACTGTGTTGGAAAAAACAAGTAGGGAAATCAAGAATAAAAAATTATAAAGCCTAATAAGGCACATCAATAGATAAAATGGTCTTTAATCCCTACTGACAAAAGACCGGGGCTCCTAATTACGAGCCCGTCTTACCTCACAAAAGCCTGGATTTACCTCTCTCGTTGCTATAGACGAGAAACAATCCTGTAGCTCTATTAGTTGGATGATAAGTTCATTATTAGTGCGGGCGGCCTAACAAATAAAAGATGTTGTGCAAAAGCGTAAAAAAAGCCGCTATTGTAATCTATAAACACATTCTAAAGTAAAACTAAACAGGAAGCTCACCTGTGTCCGCAATGCTCCCGACTTCTCTCACCATCAGTCTTTGAGTGGCCCATGGCGTGGCTACGTATATATAGACTGGGCAAGAACAGGTAATCTTTAAACATAGAAAGAGGAGATTCTAATAACAGTGAAGTGCGGTAAAAAACGGGCACCATCTTTAGGGGGAAAGCTCCGTTGTCAATAGAGAGACACTTGCTAGTTCATTGTAAATACAAATCTCGTGTGAAATTAAGTCAAATGCTCAGTTCACAAGACGAGTAGTCATTCCGGTACTAATCCCAAGAGCAATATAGAATGTAGACTAATTCCATGACTAAACGCTGCCCTCGTCGTGTCTTCTAACATATAATTAAAAGGTTCCCAGCTTACTTTGCTAAAATAGGCACTTTTGGATCTATGTCGCCGGACAGGCATTTAGAGCACAGGAAAAGACAAAACCAGATGTAATTGCCCAGAGTAGAGACAACAGCCACATTGTAGTAAGATGGGTGCATTTTGCATAAGCTCCGAAAGTGATCATTCATAGCCATAGAGTGGCACAGGGCCCCTAACCCTTAGACCACAGTATTTGTGACATATTTTCGGATATTTTTATAAGACATTTGTAATTATCCAAGAAATCCTTGTAAACCATTAATAATACAAATTGTAACCACACATTGACATGTGTTTAGAACATCATTGGATGGAAACATATATGATCAGCAGATACACATAAATGGGAACAATGAATCATGCCCGGCTCCAGGAATTTCTATTTGGGTGGGCCAAGGGTGCTTTCGGGTGGGCCACTACCGGCCCAATTTGTCGCTTCTGGAGGTAGTCTATAAGCCATAGACTACATCATATCTACTTGCAAACAGTCACCAAGATACAAGGATTGCTTCTGTGTGTATACAGAGCATGTGGAGAGTTATTTATTGGTTCCCCACCACTAACCTCTTTCTCTGTAGATACCTTTACCACCATCCTCCAACAGTGCACTCCATCTCTCTGTAGCACCTTCCCCTCATGACCTCCTCCTCAGACTCCCTCACTACCACCGTCCACCAGTGCCCCTCATCTCTCCGTATCTCAAACCCTCCCCCAATGACCTCCTCCTCGGATTCCCTCACTGTTACCCACCAACAGTGCCCTTCATCTCTCCAAAGCCCCTCCCCCTCATGACTTCGTCCTCGAATCCCTTCAATACCACCCTCCAACTGCACCCTCCTCACTCCAAGGGCCCTCCTCCTAATGACCTCCTCCTTGGATTCCCTCATTGTCACCCTCCACCAGTGCCCCTCATCGCCCCATAGCCTCTCCCCCATTGACCTCCTCTGCGGATTCCCTCATTGCCACCCTCCAACAGTGCCCCTCATCCCTCTGTAGCCCCTCTCCAAATGACTCCTTCTCGGATTCCCTCACTTCCACCCTCCAACAGTGACCCTCATCGTTCCAAAGCGCCTTCCCCTCATGACTTCCTCCTCGCATGCCCTCAATGTCACCCTCCAACAGTGCCCCTCACAATCTCGCCATAGCCCCTCCCCCCAGACCTCCACCTCAGTCTCCCTCACTACTACCCTCCACCAGTTCCCCTAATCTCTCCATATCTCCCACCCTCCCCCCATGACCTCCTCCTTGGATTCACTAATTGCCACCCTCCACCAGTGCCCCCGATCGCCTCTTCCCCCATGACCTCCTCCTCGGACTCGCTCACTGCCACCCTCCACCAGTGCCCCTCATCGCTCCATAGCCTCTTCTCTTTTTGACCTCCTCCTCGGATTCCCTAATTGCCACCCTCCACCAGTGCCCCTCATCGCTCCATAGCTTCTCCCCCTCATCACCTCCTCCTCAGACTCTCTCACTACTACCCTCCAACAGTTCACTTCATCTCTCCGTAGCCCCCATAACATACTCCTTGGATTCCCTCACTGCCACCCTCCACCAGTGCCCCTCATCGCTCCATGGCCTCTCCCACCATTACCTCCTCCTCGGATTCCCTAATTTCCACCCTCCACCAGTGCCCCCATCGCCTCTTCCCCCATGACCTCCTCCTCGGACTCGCTCACTGCCACCCTCCACCAGTGCCCCTCATCGCTCCATAGATTCTCCCCCTCATCACCACCTCCTCAGACTCTCTCACTACCACCCTCCAACAGTTCACTTCATCTCTCCGTAGCTCCCTCATGACATACTCCTTGGATTCCCTCACTGCCACCCTCCACCAGTGCCCCTCATTGCTCCATAGCCTCTCCCCTCATCACCTCCTCCTCAGACTCCCTCACTGCCACCCTCCAACAGTTCACTTCATCTCTACATAACCCCCCCATGACATACGCCTTGGATTCCCTCACTGCCACCCTCCACCAGTGCCCCTCATCGCTCCATAGCCTCTTCCCTTTTTGACCTCCTCCTTGGATTCCCTAATTGCCACCCTCCACCAGTGCCCCTCATCGCTCCATAGATTCTTCCCCTCATCACCACCTCCTCAGACTCTCTCACTACCACCCTCCAACAGTTCACTTCATCTCTCCGTAGCTCCCTCATGACATACTCCTTGGATTCCCTCACTGCCACCCTCCACCAGTGCCCCTCATTGCTCCATAGCCTCTCCCCTCATCACCTCCTCCTCAGACTCCCTCACTGCCACCCTCCAACAGTTCACTTCATCTCTACATAACCCCCCCATGACATACGCCTTGGATTCCCTCACTGCCACCCTCCACCAGTGCCCCTCATCGCTCCATAGCCTCTTCCCTTTTTGACCTCCTCCTTGGATTCCCTAATTGCCACCCTCCACCAGTGCCCCTCATCGCTCCATAGATTCTTCCCCTCATCACCACCTCCTCAGACTCTCTCACTACCACCCTCCAACAGTTCACTTCATCTCTCCGTAGCTCCCTCATGACATACTCCTTGGATTCGCTCACTGCCACACTCCACCAGTGCCCCTCATTGCTCCATAGCCTCTCCCCTCATCACCTCCTCCTCAGACTCCCTCACTGCCACCCTCCAACAGTTCACTTCATCTCTACATAACCCCCCCATGACATACGCCTTGGATTCCCTCACTGCCAGCCTCCATCAGTGCCCCTCATCGCTCCATAGCCTCTACCCCATGACCTCCTCCTCGGATTCCCTCACTGCCACTCTCCACCAGTGCCCCTCATCGCTCCATAGCCTCTTCCCTTTTTGACCTCCTCCTCGGATTCCCTGATTGCCACCCTCCACCAGTGACCCTCATCGCCACATAGCCTCTCCCCCTCATCACCTTCTCCTCAGACTCCCTCACTACCACCCTCCAAAATTTCACTTCATCTCTATGTAGCCCCACCATTACATACTCCTGGGATTCCCTCACTGCCACCCTCCACCAGTGCCCCTCATAGCTCCATAGCCTCCCCTCCCCTATTGACCTCCTCCTCTGATTCCCTAATTTCCCCCCTCCACCAGTGCCCCTCATCACTTCAGAGCCTCTCCCCCTCATCACCACCTCCTCAGACTTTCTCACTGCCACCCTCCACCAGTGCCCCTCATCGCTCCATGGCCTCTCCCACCATTACCTCCTCCTCGGATTCCCTAATTTCCACCCTCCACCAGTGCCCCCATCGCCTCTTCCCCCATGACCTCCTCCTCGGACTCGCTCACTGCCACCCTCCACCAGTGCCCCTCATCGCTCCATAGATTCTCCCCCTCATCACCACCTCCTCAGACTCTCTCACTACCACCCTCCAACAGTTCACTTCATCTCTCCGTAGCTCCCTCATGACATACTCCTTGGATTCGCTCACTGCCACACTCCACCAGTGCCCCTCATCGCTCCATAGCCTCCCCTCCCCTATTGACCTCCTCCCCTGATTCCCTAATTTCCCCCCTCCACCAGTGCCCCTCATCACTTCAGAGCCTCTCCCCCTCATCACCACCTCCTCAGACTTTCTCACTACCACCCTCCAACAGTGCACTTCATCTTTCCATAGCCCCCCATGACATTCTCCTCGGATTCCCTAATTGTCAGCCTCCAACAGTGTCCTTCGTCTCTCTGTAGCCCCTGTCTCATATTCGATTTCATTTGTTGTATAGCACTACTCATAGTGTAGGGTGTCACAGTACTTACATCATGCAGAGACAAGGAATCATACAAGTATGTATATCAGTCTATAGGGAATGTCACATAAGCCAATGAGGATTGCAAGGTGTAGGTATCACATGTCATCCATACTGGTGGGCAGCATGTTTTAAGAGGGTTTGGTCTGGGGAAGCACAAACACAGGACTTAAAGCATACTCCAGTGGTTGCTGAGTTGGCTTTACTGTTTAAGATGTATATCTACCAAAACAAATTCTATAGCAACATTAGAGGAATGAAAGACAGGGTATATTCTAACTATATTGCAACACAAAAAAATAAGTTCTAATTATACCATTCAGGTTTGTATGCAGCTCTTTGATGTCAGTTCATAGGTCACTGTCCTATTTTAGGATTGTAACTTCTGTACTGCAAGTAACCCACTGAGTTATCCACATAAATACAGTTTATCTGCATTTAAAAACTAGGAACAGACAAACTATTGCTCTCCAGCCGGATCATTAATCACCAGAGTTATCTGCACATTTTAGTTGTTTTGTCTTGCATCCGTCATGATAACGATACAATGATATAACATAGACACAGCATACACGAAACATGTGTCATGCTGGGCCCTCACAGATAAAAAAAAAAAATAACTAATATACACACATCCTCGAAGCATACATCTAGCTGGGCCTTTGCAGATTTTAAAAAAACGGAACCATAGCCACACATTCTCTTAACTTCTCCGTTCAAAATCTGTGGCACAGCCCGATCTCATAAACAGCTGAAGGGGTTCTCCAGCGCTGAAATATCCACGCAGTAGGACCGTGTGCACGCATTACCCGGTGTCAAAGAGGATTTCTCCCCTTCGCCATGCCCCTGTACCTGCACAAGTGGGTGGGGACACAACCCACCTTCCTAAAAGGAGATGCGTGATTGGGGGTGCCTTTGAGAAAAATCCCAGGCCCAGTCACACAACTCCTAGAAAAATAAGAAAAATAACATTCATATGAACGTTTTATCTGCCGTGGCCATTTGCAGTTGCCCCCCTGATGTCAGGGCCACGGTTCATGTTTCGGTGGGCCAGGCTCATGTATGAGTGGGCCTGGCCCACCCGCTAGAACTGGGCCTTCAATGAACCTATTTATCTTTGTGTTTACATGTGGACTTTATCACACAGGCCAACTTTGCTTTTCTTGCAGTGTTGTTTAAATTAAAAAACAAACCGACAAAAGATTTGGTTTTAAACGATCTTGGTGCTGTGCTCTGAATCGTATTTTCTATTGTGTAGTATATGGGAACGTTTTTCTTTATACAGAGTAACATTAATTTGATGGCATAGTTTTTTTCCTCGAGCACGCTATAACAATAGTGATCATATACTTGCAAACTTAACGGAGGTGCTAACTGTTCATTTCTACCACTGCCATCTCATTTTAGAATAACTTACTTGTGGAATGCTACCCAAAAGCCAGTTTGCTAAGAATAAGTTTGAATGGAATTATATTTATAGTGACTGCTAGTATTTTATACTTGAAATCCACCAAAAATTTTTTTATAGTAATATAAATGTATAAGAATTTTTAGTCAGCCATCTCTAGCCATTAGGTTGCCCAGTTGTTATTCAAATATTGGTCTTTCCAACCAGCAGCACACAAAAAACTATATAGGTAATCCTGTTTCTACCATTGAGTACATTTACTTTAGAAGACTTGAGTACACATTCCTTTACTTTCACCTAACATATACAGCAGGATTAGCAATATTAAGTCATGTGTATTTACCAGGGAATGCAAATTCCTATATATAGTAGAGTGTCATCTCTTACTTCAATAAAAATCTATTTAAAAGAGAATTATTTCCCTGACCATTCCCCATAACCTCTTCTGAAAGCAGAGGGGAGAGCAACGACTGCTAGGATATTTACCACTAAAGAGGAAGCCCAGGGTTAGGGCCAGCACATTTAATATTTAGTATCCGAGCAGCTCTTGCACTTCCTCCTGATACACTTGTGTTGCAATTACATGCATTCATTGTGTGCACACATTCTAGAATCTTAGAGTTTTCCCAGGATATTGGTGCATTTGCCTTTCTTCACTTGGGTGCACAATCTAATTCCTAAAAAAAAGAAAAGTCTAATGGTGGAAGTCAATTCATGGCAAATAAGATCTTAAGAAGTTAATATGATTGCTTGTTGCTAAGATATCTTGGAAATAGGTGCAGAGCAGTGATATATGTATTTTCTCAGGATGCCAAGGCTATGTGCCTTTTGCATTATTTATTCTTCCAAATTGTAAGTATTCCCTTTAGCTCATTCTTCCGTATATATGATTTAATGTGAGCATATAGCTCTTCCCTTTGGAACAATTGCAGCCCTCAGTCTTCTCTGAGGGCACCTGTCAGTAGGATAGGGCAACTGAACCTTTTGTTCCCTCTTGACAACAGCAATCCAGGTGCTGCGTCAGTTTCTGCAGCTGCAGACTGTTGATACGTCGATTTTTCCAGGCACACAGCAGGACCTGCATCAGAGTCAGAGCGGGAGTTTCAGACTTCAAATACTTGGTGATCAGGACTCAGGCTGCGGCAGTTTCTGCGGGACCCGATAGGAGCTGGGTTGATATTTCCAGCTGCACTGTGGCAATGCATGTGTTTTTCAACCGCACGGAAACTTGTAGCAGAAAAAATGGCAGAGCAATGCGTGGATTTTCAGCAACATGAGCAGCAAAACAAGCTCCAAGGGCCCAAAACTGGAGTTGGCACCACAATGCAGGTCAGAACTCCCAGCAGTGGACTTCCAGGATGCTGCAAGTGAAGTATTTGTGTCTTGAGACTTCTTAACAGGAGGCAAGCTCTCCTTCAAGCCCTTGGAGAAACTTCTTAAGCCGAATACCTAAGCACATCAACAGTCCAGTCCTTGCCACTGCCCTCAGGCAAAAGCAGCAACTCCTCTTATTCCAGAAGTGTTCTGACGTTCTATGGTCAGACCCCTACTACTTATACTACTTTCAGCCTTTAAATTGTGCAGGTTTCAAAGAAAGTCTCTCCTGCGTACTAGAACCAGTTCTGTCCTTCCTGGTCCAGCTACTCTACAGGGGGTGGAGACAGCATTGTGAAAGGCAGACACAGCCCTATTCACTTG
The DNA here is from genome assembly GCF_964261635.1 of Lissotriton helveticus. Lineage (NCBI taxonomy): Eukaryota > Metazoa > Chordata > Amphibia > Caudata > Salamandridae > Lissotriton > Lissotriton helveticus. Next base: position 1,700,687,733 of record NC_136063.1, on the reverse strand, counting down.
CCAGTGACAACTCCTCCACCAGCTCAGGAAAATCTATTAAGATATGCAGGGCACACCATGGCTCAATGTGTATGAGTGTCTTGAGTGAATGCACAAACAGTCTGTGTCAGTCTAAACCAGATGTTGATTCTACAAGCAGGCAAAGGCACCTATTTGAGAAAAAGCATTGGTTGTCTACAAGGAAGCCCACAGAGAAGGGTCCCGCAAGTGTTATGCATGTGGTCAGGGGGGTCAAATGAGAGCGGATACCAAGATTCCCAAGTGGACACCAGCACCCACTGGTGCGCAGTCACATGGGTTGGTCAGTGTAGCACTCTTGGAGGAATTTGTTCCAGAATGAGGGTGGGGAGCAGCTGAGATGACCCTTGCCTCACTAGGGGATAGCTAGATGGTCCAGAGAAAGAGTAAGAAATAGAAGCAGTGGGTGACCATCAATGGAAAGATGGGTGGAGGTTCTGAGAGACACAGGGGCCAGTGTGACCACTGTCAGGTGCTGCCTAGTGTCTGAAGAGCAGGTAGTTCCCAATGTGTTTCAAGTAGTCTGAAGAGCAGGTAGTTCCCAATGTGTTTCAAGTAGTTCAAGTAGTTGCTGTGGACAACTCTGAGCGCCAGTGTAAGGTGACACAGGTTCACTTTGAATGGGGGGTATCAGGTACCCTGAGTGCAGCTGTGAGCCCAATCATGCCTGTTGGTTGTCTGCTGGATAAAGACTTGGAGTATTTCCCTTGGAGTAAGGTGTCACGCCAGTTACACTTGGAGATGTCGGGGTTGCCGGGGTCGGCGTGCGTGACCAGCCAGTCTATAGCAGCCAATAAGAGTGATCATTAGGAGCCAAAGCCTGAAAAATTGGCCCTGATTCCTGCAAGAAAGACAAGGACCCCCCTGGGTGCCGAAACCTTCCCTCGAAATTCCCATGGTGCAGGTGGAAGCAGACCCTGAGGGGGACTTCCTTGAACCTACAGGGGAAGTGGCCAAATTAGGAGATATGCCTGAGGTGATCCATTGGCAGCAATAAGGGGTCTTTGAGGAATACTGCAGGGAGCAGAAGGAATGGCCTCTTTTAGGTCCATGGTAGCCGGCTGCAGAGCAGGCAGCTGCCAAGGAGTCTGGATCACACTGGATCTACTGGGAAAATGGACTCCTGTATGGTGTGCCTAATGCTGCTGAGCCTGGGCCAGCCAATGTGCTGGTAGTACCTCAGTGCTTCAGAGCCTTCCTCCTGGATCTGGATCAGTATGTGTCTTTGGTAGAACATTTGAACAGCTTGTCACTCCCTTCTGGTGGCTCCAGATGTGAAGACAATCTGATAACCAATATCGGTCTTGCCAAACTTGCCAGGCAAGTGACAAGAGTAGAGGGAGATGCAAGACCCTGCTCCAACCTTTCCCTGTCAATAGAACCCTTTTTGAGCATGTGAGAATCAACATTGTAGGGCCTCTGGAACCCAAGACAGCCATGGGCAAAAGGTACATCCTGGTGTTTGTGGTCCGTGCCACCCGGTACCAAGTGGCCATGCCCTTGAGAACAGTGATGGCATTTGTGGTGTACCGTGCATTGATGGGGATATTTTCCCACATGGGAGGTACTACAGAAATCTCCAGGGCTCAGCCCCTTTGAGCTACTGTTTGGGCCCCCTGTGAAAGGGCCTTTTAGTCTGGTAAAAGGAGGAGGGTAGAAAGCACCCAGTAAGCCTACCCAGGATTTATTTGGCTACATGTTGGGCTTTAGAAACCAGACTGCTTGCTTCAGACGCTCACCCAGGTGAACCTGGAAGCAAGCCAGGTAGATATGAAATGCTGGTAAGACCAGAATGCCACTTTGAGTTCCAGCCAGGCCAGAAAGTGTAGGTCATGGCCCCAATGGCACCCTGTGCCATGCAGGACAAGTGGTCTCGGTCTTTTGAGATGGTGGAACGCAAGAGTGATGTCACCTATATTGTGAACTTACTGACTCCATGGAACCCTTTGAGGGTCCTACACATAAACAGCCTCAAACCTCACTTTGAGAGGTCTGAAGTATATATGTTCCTGGCTGCAGATGATAGAATGATGGAAGAGTGTGATCTTCCTGTCCTCCAGTCTGCAAGTGTGCAAGATGGGTCAGTGGAGAGTGTGAAACTCTCCTCTGACCCCAGAACTTCAGAGTGAATGTTGTAAGCTGCTGGCGCAGTTTGCCACTTTGTTTCCCTGACTTTAGTGTATCCATGATGTGGACAATAGTGGACAGTACACCTGAGAAACATACAATTTACAGATTGAGTGACAAGGTCAAAGCCAGCATTAAGGAGGAAGTTTCCATGAGGCTGGCATTAGTGGTGATAAAGCCTACCTCCAGTCCTTGGACCAGCATAGCGGTCTTTGTTTCAAAGAATGCTGAGCCGGTGCAACACCTGAACTTTGGCTCTTTGTGGAATACCGTGGGCTCAATGCTGTCACTAGGACTTACAAAGACCCAACACCCATAGCTGATGAGCTCATAGTTCGGCTGGGAGGTGCAAAGTTCCTCGGCACATTTGATCTCATGTCTGGGTACTGGCAGATTGCCTTGACTGATGGGGCCAAAGAGAGGTCAGTGTTCTCAACACCAGAGGGACACTTCCAGTTCCGTGTGATGCCTTTTGGGGTGCACTGCTCCCCTGCTATCTTCCAGCGGTTGGTCAAATAGATTTTGGCAGGGCTGGAGGATTTCAGCGCTGCCTACCTGGATGATATTGCAGTGTTCAGCTCCAGTTAGGAGGATCACTGGCATCACTTCTGGGAAGTGGTGAAGGCTCTGCAAAAGGCAGGGCTCACTATCAAGGACAGTAAATGACAGATAGGTCAGGGATCTGTGGTGTAGGTGGGGCACGAGGTAGATAGCAGCCAGGTGGCGTACCTACAACTCAAGATTGACACTATTCTGGCTTGGGAGCCCCCCAACCGACTGAGCTGACTTCTAGGAATCAGTCCAGAAAAGTGATCTCAACTGAGGTTAATGAGACCACTTTTGATGCCCTGAAGGATACCATGTGCACAGCGTCCATGCTTAAGGTGCCCAACTTCTCCAAGGAATTTATAATGCAGACAGACACTTCAGAGTATGGTGTGGGGGCAGTTCTAGCACAGCTAAGCGAAGAGACCCTGGACCAACCTGTAGCTTTCATTAGCAGGAGGTTACTTCCCAGGGAATAGAGATGGAGCTCAATTGAGAGAGAAGCTTTAGCTATGGTATGGGCATTGAAGAAGCTATGGCCCTACTTATTTGGGACTTACTTAGGGTTCAGACAGATAACGGCCTGTCAGAGGGTTAATGCAGATGAGGGGTGAGAACCAAAAACTGTTAAGGTGGTCCATTTCCCTAAAGCGGATGAACTTTATTGTGGAACCATGGTACAAAACATGCCAATGCTGATGGTCTGTCCAGATTCTTCCACCTTAGTGATGAGGACTTCCAGGAGGGTGGGTAGTTCTCCCCACTTTTCAGCTCGAGGGAAAATGTGTTAGACATGGCATCCTTGGTGTGGTCCCGCTTGGCTTTTTGCCTCTACTTCCTGTATTGTTTTGTGTTTTGATTGTGACTATGCTTGGATATCCATGATTGCCAGTTTTGATTTACTGGTAAATCCCTAGTAAAGTGTGCTATGTGTGCCCTGGGCCTGTACATCAAATGCTACTAGTAAACCTGCAGCACAGGTTGTGCCACGCACATGAGTAGCCCATAAACCTGCCTTAAGCCTGCCGTTACAGTGTCTGTAAGTTCAGTTTTGAACTGACATGTCGACCTTGCAAGAGCACCCACTTGCCAGGCCCTAACATTCCATTTTACTACATGTAAGGCACCCCTAAGGAAGGCCCATGGTACCTCAATTGGCAGGGACAGTGTATGTGAAAGGGAGGACATATACTGGTGTGTTATGCATGTCCTGATAAAGAAATACTTTCAATGTCATTTTTCACTATTTTAAAGAGTAGCTCCCCCATATGCCATCATTGGAGTGCCCATGTAAAATTTATGAAGTGTAATATTCGATTTGGTAAGAGCTAGAAATTTAGAGTTTAGGTTTATGTGTTTAACCCCTTCCATGCTGGTGACGAACCCCAGGCGTCACGCTCCACGGTGCTCGTGTGCTGATGACGGCTGGGGTTCGTCACGGCCCGCCCTGTTTGGGCGGCGGCCGCACACGGGGGGAATCGCGGCAGCACGGAAGGGGTTAAAAGTGCCACTTTTAGAAAGTATGCAGAAAATAAGGAGTTAGGTCCCGGGACACAGGGTCAGCTGGACCATAGAATAATTTATAAAAAGAGAAATGCTGGCCCTGCGATTTTTAATAGCTATATTTTGAGCAACAAACCAAATCCTTGTTATGATTTGTATGGTCGAATTTATTTAAACCATTTACTTTTTCATATAAATCTCATTAAGTTAAAGCATTGATTGCATGAGAAAAACACTACGTACATACAATTTATACAAAAACATTTGACAAAAGAATTTTAACAAAAATACATAGATACATCTGACAAAAATGACATCCAATCATTTAGTGTACATAAATATACAAATACGGTCATACGAGAAGCATCAGTCGTTATGTAGTATTAAGCAATGAAGCTATTTGCAGTAAGGAAAAGAAAACAAAATGAATTGTAACAAATACAAATTTTCAATTGTCTGATAAATAAACTTGAATTCTTTCTGCTATTGCCAATTCCTTTCTGCTATTGCCGACGCGTTTCGAACTCGCTCTGGCATTTGGCAAGTTCTCATCAGGGCTTTCTCGTATTATTCTTCTGAAAATTTAGGTAAGCACAAAGATAGGTAACGCTTAGTGATACCGCGCATGACACAGGAGCGGGCTCACAGTGTCCGTGTTTGTCATTTTAGAACATAAAAACGAACATAAAAACGAACTGAAACCGGCTAGAAGTTAGAAAAACAGGGGAACTGCATTTAAACAGCCCAAGCGCCAACAATAAGGTAGGCACCCGGTTCTGTTACCCGTTCTACTCGTTCTAACCGCTGTTTGTAAAACTGATTGGAATAGTTGAGTGACTTTAAACTCTCCTTGTAGGTGCAATAAGACGTGTCCACCGCCGGCTGGCGGGTGGGAGCTGATTTTTGTCCCACGCACGGCTGTTTCAAATATTTACCAAACAGAAGTGCAGACTACTGGTTTGAAGGTAATTTTCCAAGATTGTCCTCTGGCCATCTAGGCGCAGGCTGTCCTGACCATTATTATATTGTAATTTGGTTCGTTGTAATTTTTTAGAACCGAATCTACATTGATTGAATAAGATCTCTTGAAAATTGAAAACCCGCTGCCAACTTGAAAATAAACGTACACGTTTTCTAGAAAGTCTTGATAGGGGGCAATGTATATAGGGGACGAAAATGAGGATTGCAAAATCTTACTCATTTTCTTTGTACATAATTTTCAGAAGAATAATACGAGAAAGCCCTGATGAGAACTTGCCAAATGCCAGAGCGAGTTCGAAACGCGTCGGCAATAGCAGAAAGGAATTGGCAATAGCAGAAAGAATTCAAGTTTATTTATCAGACAATTGAAAATTTGTATTTGTTACAATTCATTGTGTTTTCTTTTCCTTACTGCAAATAGCTTCATTGCTTAATACTACATAACGACTGATGCTTCTCGTATGACCGTATTTGTATATTTATGTACACTAAATGATTGGATGTCATTTTTGTCAGATGTATCTATGTATTTTTGTTAAAATTCTTTTGTCAAATGTTTTTGTATAAATTGTATGTACGTAGTGTTTTTCTCATGCAATCAATGCTTTAACTTAATGAGATTTATATGAAAAAGTAAATGGTTTAAATAAATTCGACCATACAAATCATAACAAGGATTTGGTTTGTTGCTCAAAATATAGCTATTAAAAATCGCAGGGCCAGCATTTCTCTTTTTATAAACTTTTAGAAAGTAGGCATTTTTTTGCTTTACCACTCTGTGTGCCTCGGCCTGCTTGTGGAAAAAAGTCTGGTTTAGACTGACAGTGGCTGTTTATGCATTCACTCCAGACTCACACAAAGAGAGCTGAGGTGTGACCGGCATGTGCTGATGGGTCTTCCTGAGCTAGTGTAGTGTGAGGAGTTGACATTAAACCTGAATAGGGCTGTTCCCTTCTTTCACAATGCCGTATCAAACCCCTGTAGTGTGGCTGGACCAGGAGGGACATAACTGATTCAAGTAAGCAATAGAGATTTTTTTTGGAACCAACTTGCACATTTCAAAGGCTAAAACAAGTATAAATAATGGAGTCCTGACCCCAGAACTTTAGAACACTTCTGGATTAAGAAGATCCTGCCAAGAAGAAGAGCTTCCAGGAAGAATATGCCCCTGTGCTGTGTGTTGCTTTTCTGTGTTGGCCTGCAGTTTCTGCTTCTATCAGTAGAAAAGACTGGACTTTTACTTTGCTTTAGTATCCTGCTTAAGAAGATTCTCAGATTCTCCAAGGACTGGATGTAGAGCGTGCCTCCTATTAAGAAGTCTCAGGGACACAAAGACTTCACTTACAGCATCCCTGAACTCCACTGCTGGGAGTCCTGACCTGCCTTGTGGTGCCAACTTCACGTCTTGGCCCTTGGAGGTTGTTTTGCTGCTCCTGTTTCTGAAAATCCATGCATCGCCCTTCCAGCACTGTTTCTCCCACTGCAAAGTGCTGTGCAGTCAAAAAACACAGGCACCGCCGAAGCCTGAGTCCCGAACACTGAGGCTCGGAAAGTCCGAAACTCCCACTCTGACGCAGGTCCTGCTGTGCACCTGGAAAAATTGACTCATCACCTGTCTGCGGCTGCAGAAATTGATGCAGAGCTAGGATCACCTCTATACCGTAGTGCCTGGATTTTCTCACACATTGCACCTGTGTGCCAAATCTACATCAACACTGGGCTTTCAGTAAGAATTCGACATGTAACCTTCCACGCAGTAAGAAACAGATGTATCACCTCCTCTCCAGTAAGGAACCAATGCATCACCTCCCCTGCTTGGCAGTAATGAACCAACGCATCACCTCCCCTGTAGCAAGGAACAGATGCATCACCCTTGATGCGTGTAAGGAACAGGCGCATCACCTTCCCTGCATGTGAGTCCAGCGCAGAGAGCATCCAAATTCAAACACGCATTTATTCATAAGCAATACACTCAAGCGGCGAGGATGTGACCACAAGCTGTTTTGCAAGGCACTCTCCGTAAACACCTCTCAGCATTTCAAATTTAAACATGTCTGCCTCAATAAGTTTACGTGGAATCTGTTGACACAAACAATCTCCATCTCGAGAGGTCAATGACTCAATTTCTTGAGATAAAGCATGATTAGCAATGTCTATTTGCACATTTTCATTCATGGTTTTAAGATACACAAAGCTAGACTGGTCAAAGCTAATTTCCACATATCTTTCTACAGTCCAGAGGTGAACAATCTTGCATGAGTAATACATTCTTGAGCAACTTCATAAACAGACACTTAATTGAAGTTCAGTGTTGTCAATAGTTAGTATACAGAACACGAGAGATGATTTATCTTTTCCTGTTCTTCTTCTCATGCACTTGGCACATAGGCAATGTTTGGCACATGAATAGCATATTTTGAGCAATGCCAGTTGTGTTAATAACCTGGACAAAGCCCTTTCTCCAGGGACTAGAGTACATTGGGTGATGCTGGTAGAAGGTGTACAAGTGGCCCGCTGTATGGGATACTTAATTTCTAAGAAATATAACAGGCCCACTATAAGTAGCAACAAGCAAAACAACACACTTAGGAAACACATTTTAGAGTGATACCATCTCTCTCTCTTAATTATAAGGGCATAATATATCTTATTCATGTTCTTTTGACAGGATCACTGTATTATGATCAAACTAGTTTGATACCAGATTTGTTCAATGGGAAAATAGTATGTCCAGTTGTACTATATGTCCAATATCCACAGTGTATACGTAGTACAACCAAAATACAATAGATCAAAAACCGACAAGCACAGAATAATAAAACCACAATATACAGATTTGGAAGAGTAGTAGTCTCCTAAAGTTACAGAGGGCCAACGAGTTGTTCCTTCTCTTCCAAAGAGACCTATGGTTGGAACAATGACGGGGCGGCCCTCAAATCAGCCAGTAGGTCAATCCGTAAAGCAAATGTTTTGGAGTGTTCACAAATACCTCACCCGGGAGGTAGTCCTTTAAAGTTGGCACTCTTGATCATCCAAGTGTTGCCCTCCTCCAGCAGGGGTGATCTTTACCTGTCTTTTATTTTAGGCAACGGGTCTGAGATTGTACCGAGGAGTGTCTCTTGCTGTGGTAATGTCTTTTGTTATGTTACAAGGGATACCTCCAGTTGTCCTCTGGAGTGTGAGAAAGGATTTTACCAGTGTTTAGTGGGACTGGCTGATCCTCAAAACAGTTTGCTGCTGCCAAACAGTTGTTGTTTCTGAAAACTTTCAGTTTCTTCTCTTCTAAAGTGCCCGAATATATGAGCATCATAAGGCAAAGGAATGGGAGCACATCGGATGCGACTGGCATAGAACCAGTTTCTGTGGCCATCATACCGAACTGTAGTATGGGTGGCTAGGAGGACTTGCACAGGGCCCTTCCAGCGCAGTTGAAGTCCAGAAGCCTTTGGAAATGCTTGGTCAGGACCCAATACTCCGTACGGATATTTTGTCCCAGCCCTTGCAGAGGTTGGGGCAAGGATTCCTTGAAATGTTGGGGGATAGCAAAAAGACTTTCAGTTAATTCTTTGCTGTAGTCTAGAAACATAGGATATTTATTTTCCAACAGTTTCTTAGGTCTCAGCAAACCCAAAATGCTGGTGGGCCGACCCATTACAACTTCGTAGGGTGTGAGCTTAGTGCTTGAAAATACAACTGTTCTCATGGGCATAAGTGCAAGATGCAACACATCTAAACAATCAGTTTTGACTCTGCACGTATTTTAGAAAGCTTATTCTTGAGGGTGGAATTGCAACGCTCTACTAAACCTGCTGCTTGTGGGTGATATAGAGAATTACTATTTTGTCTAATACTGAGGGCCTGACACACCAAAGTCGTGGTTTTATTAACCAAATAGAAACCATTTTCACTACAAATCATGTGAGGCAATGCAAATCTGGGGAAGAACTGAGCAACCAGGACCTTAGCAGTGCTCAGAGCTGTTTAATCCTTGAGTGGATATGCCTCCACCCAATCCCGATACATGCATGTCACACAAATAAGATATATCTAAACTTATTGCAAGGTGGAAGCTCTATGAAATCCATTTGCAGGCATTCAAAACGCAACTTGGGAGGTCTGAAATGACCCATTGGGATAACGTTGTTATGTTATGTTAACAATTATTTACAAAGCGCATGTTCACCGATTGGTTTCTTGGCGCTAGGTCTAGGATGAGCTAAGGCCGTATTAGGCTGTTCTGCACTTACATTAATCATAGGCTTGTGCAAATAGCCAAGTCTTAAGAAGTTTCCTAAATTTCATAAGTTCCTTGCATGCTCTGATGTTAGGTGGTAGGGACTTCCAAAAGCCAGGCACCAACATTGCAAATCGGCAACCACCTTGTCGCTTCAGCCTATAGGCCGGTATAGTTAGCAGGTTCATATGAGACGAGAGAAAATTGTGCAAGGGTGCGTGCCTTTGAATGAGATTGAAGATTAATTTGGGGCTTGGGCCATGTAGCCCACTTTAAAAGCAGAGAATTGTAGAATGGGTAACCAATGCAACTTCCTCATAAGGGGGGAGACGTGTTCCCACATGGGTTGCTGAAAGACGTGCCTAGCTGCCTGATTTTGGAACAACTGCAGTCTCTTAATGAGACACAGTGCAATGCCAAAATAGAGTGAATTGGCATAGTCTAAATGGGAGATTATCAAGGCCAAAACAGCCAGCATTAGTGCTTCTCTCGTTAGTAGTCTGCTGATTTTCCTTATTGTCCTAAGTTGGTGATGGCAGGTCGAGGTTACTTCTGTGATATGAGTTTTCATGAATAGATCATTTTTTATTATCACCCCAAGACTTTTTGCTGAGGAAGACTGAATGGGGGGAGTACCCATTTCGTTTGGCCAGAACCGAGGACTCCAGGACCAGTCCATTTTAGCCGGGTTGAGCTTCAGCTGATTGCTGTTCATCCAATCCTGGATATGTAGCATAGTAGCTTGAAATTCTGATACTGAGTTGGGGGTATTATTGATGGTAACTATGAGCTGTAGGTCATCCGCATAGTTAAAAGTACACACTTTCCTGTTTTTTAAGGACCTGGGGGATAATGAAGAACTCTGGGGTACTCCGCAGGTAAAGCTCTTTTTCTGTGTAGTGAAATAGAATAGAACTGATTGCGAGCAGCCCTCCAAGAAAGACTGTATCCATCTGAGGGCTGATCCCTGAAGACCAGCGGCGCTGACACGATCAATTAGGATGTTATGATCAACCGTGTCATAGGCCGCTGACAGGTCCAGCAGTACCAGAGCCTGAAGGGAGCCTTTGTCTATTTGGTCCGAAGCATATCCAGGATGGTCAGTATGACTGTCTCGGTGGAGTGAGCTGTGTCAAAACCTGCTTGGCGGGGATTGAGATATTCTGATTGTTCAATGAATGCACAAAGACATCTAGCTACATGAGATTCAAGTATCTTAGTCAGATATGGAAGCAGCAAAATCGGTCGGTAATTGGTCAATGTTACTGGATTCGCTCCTGGTTTCTTCAAGAGGGGAACAATACTAGCCTCTTTAAAGGAACCCAGGACAATGCTGAGTCAATGACTCATTTAGAAGAGAAAGTGCAGGCATGGAAAGTAGAGAAAAAGTCTCTTTTAGAACATATGGTGGGCAGCTGTATCGCTCAGTGTGGCCAGGAAAGAAGCTTTATCTAAATTCTTCCAATTCCTGTCCCTAGTCCCTCTGGCAACTGGTGGGGAGATGTATCCTATTGGTGTATGATGAAACATGATATCCAAAGGGTGTGTGAGGGCAACTAAGGACAATATTTGCCTTTGTTACGATGGGTGTTCATACCTAGGCTTCTTTGTCTCCTTCCCCCCTTTTCTTCCTTCCCTTTAAATTGTTTGTTTGGGTGACTTTTTGCACCCCTACGTTTCAGGATGACTTTTTGCATCCTACGTCCTAGTTGCAGTGTCCCCTTTGTGTTTTAGTGATAAGGTTAGGAGCATGGACACTGTATATTTAATAGCTCTTGGGTCTCCCCTTGTTGTTAAAATAGAGATGTAAACTGTATCAAATGATGATCAGACCATGTACAAGGGGAGATGGTCAAGGTAGAAACGGGGGTATTAACCGACCAAACATGGTCTAAAAGGTGTCCCTTATTGTGCGTAGACAGAGTTACCCACTGGGTAAAATTGAAACCATTGATTAGATCACTCGATTCTTTCATGTTTGGCCCACTCTGAGAATTGTTGGCCCAATAATTAAAAATCACTGATCCGTAATATATTAGCATGGTTTATCGTAAGGTGAGCCATCTGTTCACCCAGAGAGTGGGGGAACAGGGGCATACTCTGAGGAGGTCTATATAATAAGACACTGATCAGTGGAACCGATGCAAACTCTCATTTGATAACTAGGTTATCCACCTTGTTTAAGGCAAATGGTGTTAATGAAGTGAATTTAAACTCCTGGTGTATGATGGCAGCTACTCCTCCACCCACCTTTCATAGGGGGCGGTTTGCCTGCAAGATATAGTAGTATATAGCTCAGATGTTTTTGTTTGATCTATGCACCTATGGAGTCTACTCTGATTGAGTTGTGTCTTATGCTGGGTGTCTGTAATTTCTGGAAAGACTGACCTAGCCGCCATGATTCCTAACTCGGTCAGTCTACAGCTGACAGAGGACTCATGTGGCTGATACTCTGATCGAAGTGATTTTAGACAGGGCTTAGTATAAGTCAAATAATGTGCATAATAACTAGCCCCTAGCCCTGTATCGGTGCGGACAGGCGCAGACAGGCTTGCCTTCAAACTTTCTGGTATTATTGTGGGCACAAATTACACAGGATTTGCAAAGAGCAGTAGCCACTTTCTGGATGTTATCAATTTTCAGGACAGGGTCAAGACCATTCACTATGCCATCCACGTTTATGTAAGCAGGACCATGGGCTATAGCTACAATAGCAAAGTCATAACAGTTAGGCAATACCCATTGCCTTTTGTCCACATCATCTATCCAACATCCATCTTCTACTTTGTATTTCAAATTCCATACTTTCTTTTCTCCTCTGTGGCTTCACTTTGTATACTTTTTACAGCATCAATAATATTGTCAAACATTTCATGCTCTAGAATCCAACTTGCCAAGACATGGGTGTTTAATATTATGTGCAACACAAAAGGCGTACTGGCAATCTGTATAGATAATAAGCTTGAGACCAGTACTTAGTTCACAAGCTCTAGTAAGATCTACTATTTCGGCCGCTTGAGCAGGAGGTTGTGGAATCCGACAGCTTCCATCAATTTTCTTCAATATAGTAATTGCATAGGCTGTAATAGATGTTGTATCAGGCAATTTAAAGCATGAACCATCTATGAATAGTTCTCCATCCCAAAACGTCATTGGAACATCAGCCAAATATACCCTCCCTTTGGTTTCCTCATCTGTGGTTATTATACAATCATGTAAGACTTTAGAATCATCCAGAGGGAGGGGAATCAAGGTAATAGGACTGAAGGTATTACATCTCTGGATGACAATGTTAAAGGCCAGGACTGCTAGCTCATAATGAGACAATCAGACATTGGTCAGGTGTTGGGTTTGTGTTTTATTCAGGAGAATATGCACAATATGAAGGACAGAAAGAGGCAGTGAATGACGTAACACAATACTTTCAGCTTGTTTACAGAGAGGGCAGCAGCTTCTACCCCTCTAATGCATTTAGGCAATCCTTGGCTACCATATGTATTGTGGCAGTAAATAGACACAAGGTCTATTCTTCCCTCTGAGTTGGTACAGAAAGAGCGCAGCCTTGCTGTTCTTGGATGAACAGAGCAAAGGGCTTAGAATAGTCTGGAGTACCTGTAGCAGGAAAGTTGCAAAGAGCATTCCGAAGAGCATCAAAGCTAGCTTTGAGTGTGTCATTCCATGGGAGGGATACTGGAGTATCTTTAGTAGTGAGAGAAAGCAGTGGCTTAGCAAGAAGGGACACATTTGGGATCCTATGTCGACAGAAAGAGGTCATGCCAAGGAAACCCCTTACCTTCTGCTGAGAGTAGGAACAGGAATGGATGGTAGAGTAGCAATGAGCTGATGGTACAGCTTCCTCCCCCTCATGAAAAGAGGTGAGTTCAGTAGGAAACCTCTTGTTGACAGAATTTCAATTTGGGAAGCGATACTTTGTGACCTTTATCTACAAGGAAATTTAAGTGAGAGATGATGTCAGACACACAACCCTTTCTAGTATCTGAGGAATAAACAGGTCATTGGCATATTGTAATAGGACAGTATCAGAGGAGGGGGATAAGACATCCAATTGCTTCTTTAAAGCTTCACTGTGGAGACTTAGGGGCATATTAGCAAGAACCTTGTTAAAATTATCGCTGTTTTAGCGGCAGGAAACTGCCGCTAAAACTACGATAATGGGCTTGCTAATATGCGTTATAGAATTCCAAAAGAAGCCCAGGTTAGATGTCCTGAATATCTAACCTGGGCTTCTATGGGAATTCAATAAAGCATATTAGTGAGCCTATTATCGCCGTTTTAGCAGCAGGTTCCTGCCGCTAAAACGGCGATCATTTTAACGAGGTTCTTGCTAAAATGCCCCTTGGTTTTTTTGTGTACCCCTGAGGAGCACGACAGCTAGTAAACGATCTACCACCAATGTTGAAACTAAATAGAAATTGGCTATATGGGTGTATTGGTACACTGAAAAACACATTCTTCAAGTCCAGCACGTTAAAGAATTGTGCAGTTGGAGGAATCATAGTAAATACAGAATTCCTATCTGGGACAACAGGACATTGTGGAACTACTATTTTTTTAATGGCATACAAATCAATAGCAATATGCCATTGCGGATGTTCAGAAGCATCACTTCTTTTTAAAATCATAAGAATAGGACAATTGCAAGGGCTCCTTGATATTTTGCCACAATACCTTTATCCAATAACTCTGAGACAACCACTTGCAGGCCCAAAAGACCTTCTTGGGATAATTTGTACTGAGTGATATGAGGCAATTTGGCATTTGAATTGTGCATAATTGCGACAGGATCAATCATCATGCACCCTACATAATTTCTACCAACTGACCATGCGGTGGAATTGACAGAAGAAAGTTCAGAAGGGACAGAAAACTTTTTAGGGTTCAATGTTACAAAGCATTTGGCAAGGGATGCAACAGAACAAGTGAGGTAGACACCATCAGGGGAAGAGTAAATATTAGCATACAAACATTGTAGTAATTCTATGCCCAGTAAATCTAAAGCACACATATAGTTAGCACAAAAGAATAGTGAATTACAAAGGTGCAGAAATGGGGCTGGAAATAGGGGTGTGAACAAAATCCACAGAAGTATTCATTTCAACCAAGAGAGGTACCCCAAGTATGAGGTCATGTAATATAGAGGTGTTGGGCGCCCCTGTCTCCAAGAGAAAACAATTTTGTTTTCCTTCAACCCACATATCTACCTAGTGGCCTGAAGGATCCACTGGAATAGAAACATGATCCATTATCTCTAGGGAATTCTATTCTATTTTACATGAGCAGAGTCATTGTAATCATCTTCAAAATAGCCTCTGGAAGAGCAATTCAATACAGGTCTTTCGGCGTAATATTGGGGTTTGCCTAAATAATTTTCTGGGGAGACAGGAGCATCTTTGTGTTGTAATGGGGGAGCTGAGCATCCTCTGTCTCAACCACAGAATTGGGATCTACCCTTACACTTTGGAATTTGTGGGCACTCACAAAACCAGTTGTATGGTGCATGACAAGAATGAAAGGCATCATCGTAAACATTTTGAGGCCGAGAGGCAGGAGGGTCAGAGATTCCTTGAGAGATACATCTGAAGGTGGCTCTCCCTCTCCCCCTTTGGAAATGCAAGGCATGATCCCTGTCAGGAAATGCATGTTGCATTAAAGCTTTTCTCTTTAAATCATTTATCTTTTTATCTTTTGTTGCTTTATCTGTAAGAGGCCTACTGGCATAGTATCATTCCATTGTCAATATTTGGGCAATACTCTGTCCAAGCCAAATGTATTCATAAGTCTGGATTTCACTCCTAAGATGAGGCAATAAACACTCAACATAATTTGTACAAGAGGCCTTCTGTCCTTCTGGATTAGCGAGGCCCATTCCACTGTATTAAGTGCATGTGTTTTCCATTTGTGTGAAATATATTTCAACTGAATCAATCTCTTCCTGTTTACAAGGTGTTAGTTTGTCAGAATAAATTTGTTACGAGTTACTCTTTATTACATTCTCTTTATAATAATATCAGGCAGTTCCTGTATATATACATGAAATAAACCAGTATCGGCCTTACAATGGTTAGCACCATTATCATCGTCAAATGTTGCCCATGCAATGCGTCGTTCTAAGCTATTAGGTTGGCGACATTGTCGCCATAGTCAGGAGGTAGGATATAGGAAAGCATTTGATATAATTTGTCCTATCTTTAAAATGTTATAGTTTGTGCATACCACTGCTAGGGGTTTTGGTGAATATCAGGAAAGTATTTTGTAAATGAGAGCAATTTATTCCTACTATTAGAGACATGTACATGGTGTGTGGGGTGGGCAGCATCAAACCCGCAACTGCTCTCAGTGGGGATTGGGGTTTGAAGATTGAATCAAACCATTCTCAGAAAATGGTTGGTTTCAGCAGCAGTTCTCTGGCACTCCTAGCTGGTCTGTTTCCCCCTGAAAGCTCTATTTTCTGAGCTAGGTACCTTGGAGTTTTGTAGTGGAGTGCTTTGTGTGTAGTACATGCCAGTTTGAATTGATCTCTGGCTTTGTACGGTAGCCCTTAATGCTTTCAGGTGAGGGGAGATATAGTCATATTTTCTGGATCCAGTAATGAGTATTGCTGCCACATTTAGACATGCTTTTAGTGGAGCTGTGGACATTTTTGACAGACCTTCCAGAGTTGTACATCTATTTTCAATCCTTGAGATAACTAAGGACTGGACTGCTAGTTTGAGGTCCGCTGTAGTGATGAGTGGTTTCAATTTCTAATATAGTTCAGGTGAAACCGGGCACTTTCTGTGATTGATTTGATGTGAGCTTTCATGTCTAGGTTCTTATAAAGCGTGATTTCCAGTGATTTTGCAGATTCATTAGTGTAGGGGTGCAGTTTAGTGCTGTGATCATATTGGTCCATTCTTTCACTTCTGTGGGTTTCTTCGGTGGTGAAATTAATAGGAATTCTGTTTTTTGTGCGTTTAGTTTCAGATGATTACTAGTTAGCCAATGTAATGACATTTTTAAGGCCTCATTCATTCTCTTTTATGTCGTCTAATGACGCTATCTTGATGTAAATCAGGGTGTCATCAGCGTACATGTGATAAGATATGCATGCGTCTCATAGAATTTCTGTGAGGGGTTCGACATATAGGTTGAATAGTGATGGGGATAGAGTTGAACCATGAGGGACTCCAATTGAAATTCAGCATGATGGGGAAAGCGACTGGTTGACTAGGTATCTTTGAGTTCTGTTCTCGAGGAGTGATTCAAACCATTTCAGAACAATTCCAGAGAGTCCCATCCTGTCTTGAAGCCTGGCTAGCAATTTTTCATGGTTTACCGTGTCAAAGGCAGACGACAGGTCAAGAAGTACTAATAGGCATGTTTGATTGTGGTCTAGGGCCTGCAGCGCATCATCCACTATGTGTAGGATTGCTGATTCCGTACTGTGGCCCGGTCTGAATCCGGATTGGCAGTCGTCCAGCAGCCTGAAATTGGCGATGTGGTTGCTCAGTTGATTTTGTACACATTTCGCGATTAGTTTGGCAAGTATTGAAATATTGGTTACTGGGCGAAAGTTATTCGGCTCTGCCGGGTCCGCAGTAGGTTTTTTGATGATGGGGAGGACTTGACCTGTTTTTAGGCAATCTGGTAGGATCCCTTGAGAAAGTGAGGCATTTAATATCTTTGTCCATACTGGGACAATGATATGATTGATTCTTTTCAAGCATTTAGATGGGAGGGTGTCATTGTAGTGGTTGTTGGGTTTGATATCCGAGAGAGTTTTGTCAATGGTATTCTGGTCATATCGCTTGAAGGTTGCCCAATGTGCATTGTTTTTCAATCTATCGTGATCGTTTGTTGTGGTATCATTGTTTTGAGTTGGTAGGTGTCTAGGCAGGTTGTTAGCTGCTAACCTGAGGGCTCTTTCAAGCGTGTTGGCCTTCTCAGTGAAGAATGTAGAGAATTCTTCGCAGCTCAGTTGAGTTTTAGGAGTTTCTTGTGCAGATTTGGCAAACTCATTTGATTGTTGCTTTAACATCTTGAATAGTTTCCACTGTCTGCTTTTGGCATTGTCTAGTTCCGATCTAAAGAATTCCTTCTTGGAATGGAATACTTTTTTGTTGTACTCGTTTTTGATCTTTCAGAGTGTTTTAAGCTGGGGGGATGATGGGTGCTGTCTCCATCTTCTTTCTACCAGTCTTAATGTACGCCTATCTTCATTCAGTATCTCATTAAACCATGGGTTTTTATCCTTCTCAGCTATTCTTTTCAGTTTTAGTGGCATGGTGGAGTTGACAATATTCGTCATTGACTTAGTGTAGTGTTCAGAGAGATCGTTAGCGTTCAGAATGTTGTTAGGCGGATTTAGTTCTTTCTCACATCTTGCTATAAGCAGTTCCATATTAGGTTCCTTAATGTTCCAGGACCACTTTTTCAGTTTGACAGGCTGTGCGGTTTTGCTCTTTATTATTGTAGGTATTAGGAATG
This sequence comes from Lissotriton helveticus, assembly GCF_964261635.1. Lineage (NCBI taxonomy): Eukaryota > Metazoa > Chordata > Amphibia > Caudata > Salamandridae > Lissotriton > Lissotriton helveticus. The sequence goes on along the minus strand of NC_136063.1, from coordinate 1,700,669,837 downwards.
TTATGGCATAATGATCTGACCAATTACAAGGAGTAATTGATTGGACTGCAACAACTTAACTCCTAGCTATTATCCAATCCAAGGTTCCTACATGCGAGTGGGTTTCCCGAGAGCAGGCTTGAGTAAGGTTTAGATCTGTCAGAAAGTCTTTCAATGCGTTGATCTGTTTGTCCTTTTTGTCCTCCAAGTGTAAATTGAAGTCGCCGGGAAATATGTTATTAATGTGACTGTTAGAGTTAGCCGTGATGATCTCCATTAGCTCTTCTATGAAAGTAGCATTATTGCCTGGTGGGTGGTAAAGCACATGTAGGTTGCATCTTTGATTGCTTGCTGTTCTTACGTTGAGTCCTAGGTATTCACAAGAATCGAGAGGGTCTGATTGTATTTTGTTGATCTCTATATCCGATCGGTGTATGCATGCTATACCGCCTCCTGTCTTAGTTTGTCAGTCTAATCTTATAATGCCATAGTGAGGTGGCACGAGAAGATCCATGATCGGGGAAGATGATTCCATAAGCTATGTTTCTGTTAGGATTGTTATATCTATTTCCTGGTTAATGATGAGGGCAGCGATGTCTGAGGTATGTTTTGCTGTGGACCGACAGTTGATTAGTAGGCATAGTAGTGGTTTCACTGCGCTACTAGAGTTCCTTTCTACAGTATTGGCGGTCAGTTGGACTTATTGTAGGTTGTTGAGGTTGGGTTTCCTATTCTTAGGGCAGGATTTTCTATTGGCATCGATTTGAACTGACTTAATTTCCTCCCCTCTGCTGCTGGATTCCAGCTCTTATGACCATATTAGGGTAAGAGTTTCATTGTCTGATAGGTATTTGAGATTTCTGTCTGGTCGGTTAAGTCTATTCGATAATGGTATGATTGTCTCTCTACCCTTTTCTTGGGAGATAAGCACTCATTTTTGGACGTCTTCGACTTTGGCGTGGGTGCTAACTGTGATTTCTATTATTGTTTCCAAAGTTTGTAATGCGTTTAAAATATCCTGTGACATATTCCCAATTTTAGTTTGAAGAGCTTCGATCTCTTTCTCAGTTTGTGGATCTATATTGGACGTATGCGATTGCCTATTTCGAGTTTTGCTTGTGTCCTGACGTATTAGAACTTTGGTTTCTTCAGTTTTCCTGTTTTTGTCACTGTTTCAGCAGTCAGTGCCTCCACTGTTAGTGGAATGGGATGCGCTACCTGAGACCTGGGTTCTTAGTTTTACATTCTGCGGATATGAGTTTCGTACGGACCTTGACGTACTTAGTGATGTTGTTGAGTGGGTTATGAGAGGGGTGTTAGCTTTTGAATCCTTACTTTCTGGGAGGTGGTTCCCATTGACTGTCCTACGCGTAGCAGAATTCATATCCCGAAATATGGCCGTAGATTCTTCTTGCTGAAGTGGCATCGGGGCTGTATTCGCATAAGGTGTAGAATTTTCACTTGTCTCGGTCATACTTCCTTTTAATGAGACTCCTGTTAGTGTTGTGTCTTCTTGTATCATAATCGTTCGAGGATATAGGGTCTCTGATTGTTGCGATGTCTATGGCGGTATTGTTGGAGGTGAATATTGTGGCTTCTTGTGTGATCCGTTGTTGAATAGGGAGTTTTGAGTTATCTACACGTTCTTTTAGCGTTGCAAATAGGTTGGTGAACTTTTCTAGCTCGTTGTTAGCTGCTTGTATTGGTACGATGCCGCTCTTAGACTTGGTGAAAAAGTGATCATAAATTTAGTGCCATGAGGCTGTTATTTGTGTTTTTAACATTGAGCATATTCATAATGACAGTACGCCATATAGCCATTTTTCTGGTGAAAAATATGAGGTCATTGATAACTGTGCCTTTGTTTAGATTGAAGTAGGGATGTTAGAATTGGGGGTCTCTAGTTGGCCCAGGTAGGTACTTGTGACAAATAGGGACCCTCTTCTCTAGTCAGAGTAAGGGGGATTACACTCCTAAAATAACCCCTGCTCACCCTCTAGGTGGCGTGGCGCGAGCAGTCAAGACTTATTTCAGAGGCATTGTAAGTTAAGCATTTGTGACTAATATGAAGACAAGGGAAGGTTTAGGGACTGGCAAGTGGGTGCAGTTGCCCAGTCAGATAACAGTGCCAGACTGCAAGCAGGCTCTACAATGGCAGACCGTAGACACATTTTACAGGGCCGCTTCTGTGGGTGGCACAACCAGTGCTGCAAGCCCACTAGAAGCATTTGGAATTACACGCCCTGGGCACACTCAGTGCACTGTACTAGGGTCTGACAGTAAACCAAACATCCAATCATGGAAGCACTAATCACTACATCAATTTACAGTAGGGAGCACTCACACTGTGGCACTAGCCAGCAGTGGCACAGTGCCCAAAGCATCTAACACCAGCAAAAACACATGAGGCAACAGAAAAAATGGAAGGGAGACCCACACCAATGGTGCCAGATCTAACAAGGGGTCAGAGATCAGCGTGTCTGTGTTTTTTCTAATTAGGTTGTGCTTGAATTTTTTGGTTGCATTCTTAGATAGTTTAGTTGGGTACTTTATGACAAAGGAGTTTGAACCTGTTGATTCTAAAAAGGCTCCCTCCATATTTAAAAAAAGAAATGAATTATCATAGCCCTCAGCCAAGGACAGTTACGGGGGTGAATAGGCAGCAGGCTCGTCAGTGGAACGGATCAGCACTAACTGGTGCTCGCTGCCGTGGGAGGCAGCACCTAGTTAAAGGAATCGGTGTATCCCCGAAATGCCTGGGGGTCCCCTTGATGGCTCCTATGCTCCGATGAGTGTGGTTTATGGGTCCAGCTTGGTCTCCGATCCGAGGGGAGATGGCACCGAACTTGGGAAGCATCGTCGGGGGATGCTTCACTCCTTCTTCACAGGTAGATCTCCTGTTTTCCTGGGGTCTCCAGCTACAACTCGTTCTGCTTACAATCCATACTCCTCCTGAGCGGGGTCGGGGTCGGGCGACGTCTCATCCACAGTCCTCGAACAAGCAGGTACAGGGTCATTAAGGTGTATTTTCATCTGTCTCTTTCAGTCTTATTTAGTAGTTGTTTATTCCGTTCCTTGTGATGTTCATTGGGCACGATGGGCTGGGGTTAACAGGGATTTAAAGCCGATGGCTATCCCTTACCTCAGGTGCTCCTAGATAGAGCTACTGCTCCATCGGCCATCTTGCATTTCGCAACAAAACCTCCTAAGAATTCTTATTAATTCTACGTATAACCTATTGTATGTGATCACAAGGACACAATATATGATAGGACACTTAACGATAGTCTCTTCCATACATATTGTCTCTTTTTAAAGACGTCTGTAACCATAAATAAGTAATGTCACAAAGGCATAGTTTGCACAATTTACCTTACTCTGGATTAATGCGGTGTACACATAAACAACAGAAACAGTAGAATAAGACTTCGACCTGTCATGTGCAGAGCCACTAATCCTAAACATTTAAGAGCATTTAGCTCTTGCATCAATGCTTTTCAAAACATTCACCATGATATAAGCATAACATTTGTCAATCAGCAACAATCTCTCCAGATTAATGTTGATGTGCTGTCCCAAGGCTGTCTGTGCTAGAACTCTCTGTGAAAAAGGGTGCAGTTCAGGCAGGGACTTCAGATGAAGCAATCTTTGTGTCAAGAAGTATAAAGGATTAGAGCTTGGACTGCAGGATGGTTGTCTCCTTTCTTGCAGTGTGCTCGCAGTCGTCAGCCTTCCTCCAGCTCTTCCCAACTGCGGTACTGTCGCCGAACTAGATTACCTCCGGCGAATTCCCATTTCGGATGTCATTTTGTCAATCATAATTTACTACCTGAACAGAAATGAGTCTAGCACAGAGAGCATCTAAGTTCAAACAAGCATTTGTTCATAGGCAATACGCTCAAGCGGTTAGGATGCGACCACAAGCTGTTTCACAAGGCACTCCTAGAAAACACCTCTTAGAATTTCATATTTATTCATTTTTGTCTCAGTAGGTTTACATGGAGACTGTCGACACATAACATCTCCAGTCTTGAGTTGTTAATGACTCATTGTCTTTGGATAAAGCATGATTTCCAATGTATATTTGCAAATTTCCATATATGGTTTTAGGAAACCCAAAGCTTAGCTGGTCAAAGCTAATGTCCACATATCTATCTTTGCCGTACAGTCCTGAGGTGGACCATCCAGCATAAGTAATACATTATTGCACAACTTTATAAACAGATACTTAGTTGGAGTGCAGTGCTGGCAATAGTTAATATACAGAACACAAAAGATTTATCTTTTCCTGTTTTTCTGCCGCACTTGGCACATAAGTAATGTTTGGCACATGAATAGTATATTATGAGCAGCGCCAGCTGTATTAATAACCTGGACAAATGTTGACCTTACTTCACTGCCCACTCTAAACTACACATCATTATATGGGCCTTTAAGGTCAAGTTAACTGGGGTTCTAAAATCACTATAGAAAGACCAGAGAAATGGCAGAACTGAGGTTCACATATAGGTTTATGGCTAACACTGCCTTATAAATACATTGCACCCTGTCCTCTGGGTTACCAAGGGCCTATATTAGGTGTGACGTATATGTATAAATTGGAAGGTTTGGGCATGGTGAAAGATTTATCTTGCCCAGTTAAAATGGCAGTGTAAACTGCACAGACAGGCTTTGCAATGTCAGGCCTGAGCCCTGGTTAAAGGACTACGTAAGTGGGTGACACAAGGAGTTCTGTGAGCCCCCTAGAAGCATATTATTTACGGTTCACTGACAGAATATCGATGTAAAATATATAAATGTAAAAAATATGGAGGAAAAAATATAGAATGCAAAAATATCGACGCACTATACTGTAGTATGGCCGATGGGGACATTGTCACCATTGCTAAGTTAGCATGAGCCCAGCTGCCATCATGCTGCTTTTGCGCACACTACTATATGACTTTATTTTTGCAAGATTCTGTTTATGCCTTTCACTTGAGAACCATCTGCTTTGTGCGTTCTCTGCCTGGTCCCGGTGTTTAGTCTGAACACTGTGAGCAAGGTCGATAAACAATGCCCCTTGTTATTCAGTTCTGGTCAATTCCTAGCACCTAGACAAAACATGCTAACACAGCTGCTACTTGAAACTCGTGCTTTGATATTATGGGGATGTATGTTTAGGTAACACACACTTGGAGAGGTATATTTCCAGGGAGAAGAGCTATGCAATTCCTATGATGTAGATATACCATCTAGACATTACGGTATGCCGTCTGCTGACAAAGCCCAGAGATCTTCTATTATATAATAATACTGCTTCTTACCAAGGGGAGGGTGGTTAGGCCTTTTAGTCCTTTATCCACTGTCTTTATAAAATAACCCCACCCTTTATGATATATGGCCTTGCTGAAATTCTAACTGTGTTAGGTTTGTGGATTTTGCTGCTGGTTGTGGCTCGAATACTGCGTTTTAGAGCACAATAGTTAAGATAAACATTTTGAACTATCTTCGTGTCTCGTTCAATTCTTATTGTGGACATTTACGAGGGAGTGAGCGAGCGAAAAGGCGTTTCTAGCTACCGCAGTTCCTGAAATATCCGGGAGTGTTGTGTTCTGGGGTGTCTAATCATTTGCAACTTCATGAGTGTGGGTACTGAGGCGGTAGAAAACAAAGCCCCTATACACTGAGGTCCCATATTTCTATGCATTGTTCTGTGTATGTGCAGAATCTCTGCAAAAATACTTAAACAAGTAAGGACAAATATATCGAAAAAATATATCAATGTCAAAAATATAGTTGTACAAAATATTGATTTGTTCAAATATATATAATATTAAATATAATAAATAATAAAATTAATTAGAAAGTAGATTTAATATACATTTGAACAAATTTAACAAATAAACTTAATTAAACAAAGTTAAACACACATACAGAATAATTAATATATATATTTAGTTTAAAACTATTATTAAACTTTAATGTATTTTATAATTTAAAAATGATATATAAATTTACAAAGGTTATAGTGAGAACCTAGTTTCCATAGGAATAGCATTTTTTGATTTGCTAATAACTTTGGCGTTGTTAGATGAATCTTTCTGAAATTCTCAGAAAAAAAGTCTATCCAGGTCAGCTCCTATCCTGAGTGTTTGGGGGTGATTTGTCAAGTGGGGGCAGAGAAAAAAGGGGGTCCCAAAACCCGTTTTCCCCATGTTAATTGCCATAGGAAATTTTGTGACGAGCTACAGCCCGAAGTGCTGAACGGAATTACCCCAAATTTAGCAGAAAGGTAGAGCTTGGTCCAGAAAGCGAACTTTTTTTAAAATCCATTCAGTAGTTTATGAGAAATTCAAAAAATAAGAGGGAAAAATCATTTTCCCATAGGAAAGTTTGTGCAAGGCTACAGCCAAAACTACTGAACGGAATTACCCCAAATTCGGCACGAAGGTAGTGCGTGGGTCACAAAGCAAACTTTTTTTTAAATGGTGTAAGTCTGGTCAGTAGTTAATGAGAAATTAGAACAATAAACGTTTTGATATCAGGGCAGAGCCTAAGTCACAGGCATGAGCATCACTGTGATTGGCTGCCAACACTCCAAACGAGGAAGTGTTGGGAGCCATCTTGTGGCTCGGTAGAAGCGAGACACCCGAAATCAGAGAAACAAAGGTATAAAACAAAGGAAGAGTGCAGGGCAGAAATACCATGACCTCTGAGGTCTGCTCATGGGGTCCTTGAAGGACCGCCAGCGGCCCAAAAAATATTTTTGAAAAAAAGTAAAATGGCGCAATTGTCGCTGGTGTCGCGGGTTCCCACGTTTTATTTTAATGAGGTACCTCGGTGGGCTAGGTTATGGGGGCATTTCTTAAAACATAATAGTGTGGGCTTGTAGGGGTTGCAGGGGGTTGCACGACCCCTGTCCTGGAGCCCTCTATGTGCTCATAAGTTTGCCGTCGTTTGGTGAATCTACACTAAATTATTCAAACAGTTTTTCTTTTTTAAATTAGCTCACATAGTGAAAGTTGTGGGGTGAATGGTGTAGGAGGGACTGAGAAAAAAGAGGGTCCCAAAACAATTTCGATATGAAAGTTTACAGAAGACTACAGGTGAAACTGCTGAACGGAATTACGCCAAATTTGGCAGGGAGAAAGGTGATGGTCCAGAAAGCATGCTTTTGTTTAAATGGTGTAAATTTGTTCAGTAGTTTTTATGAAATACCAAATTTATGATATCGATATTTGAGAATTCTGAGATCTGATTGGCTGAGGGGTTATGAGCAGGAGAATGTGGCTCATTGGCCTTGAACTGTTGAAACCAGTAAGTGTTGGCAGTCATTTTGTGATTGGGTACGTCTGTTTACTTCTTTTCCTTAACAAGTCATCGGGTCCGTAGTTTTACCTCTGCAAGACAACACTGGAATCTGTGTCTGTGTGAGATACCCCTTTCACGCTGCCTCTCCTCATATCACCAGGTTGCAGCTATGCTTTTAGAAGCCTGTCCGTCGGCTTGGAGCTCTGTGAGTTGTCGGTACGATCCCCTAGAGTACCAAAAGACTACCGAAACACCACTGCACTGTCGTAAACTCTAAAACACTACCCACATCACGATCTCCTACATTATCCAAATACCACTACACTACCCTCAATCCTAAAAGACTACCCCAGCACGACCTCCTATACTACACAAACACCACTGCGGTACCGTGAACCTTAACACACTAACCCCCCACAAACCCCTAAAGTACATAAACACCATTGTAGTATCTGCATGACCCTTTACAGTACCCAAACACCACTGTACTACCCTAAACCCTAAATCACTACTCCCAGCATGAACCCCTACACTATAGAATTACCACTGTGCTACCGTACATCCTAAAACACTACTCCCAGTATGACCTCCTACACAACATAAACACCACTGCCTTACTCTAAACCGTAAAACTGTTTTTTCAGCATGAACCTCCAAACACTTCACAAACACACTGCACTACTCAAAATCCTAAAACAGTACACGCAGTACAACCCGTACAGTACACAAACACCACTGTACTACCCTTAAGCATAAAACAGTACCAGTCCGTGGGTTCGTAGGTCTGAATCTGCAAGCCGTGGTGTCCCGAGCTGTACATGTGCGAGCCAGTCTGTTAGATCATAGGTGTGTCTCTGGTAGGAGGGCCATTGGCCAGTTGGTGTCCCTGTGCGAGTTAGACTGGAGCTCTCACTCTGCGAGCCAGCACGCTGCTTTGCATTTGCGAGCCGAAGGGCCGTAGCTCTCTGTGTGCGAGCCGAGCCGACGGGCCGCAGCTCTCCCTCTGCAAGCTTGCCCGACGGCCTGCAGGTCTCCCTGTGCTAGCCGGATCACAGCTGTCACTCTGCGACCCGATATTGGGTATATAAGGCGGCTCTAAAAAGAGCTCTTGTGTTTATTAGTGGGAGCTACGTATAAGTGCGGATGCACAGCTTCAAGTTATTCAGAAAAACTTGATTTCCCTGATCTGTGAAGTATACTCCATCATTTCTGTAGATCTAAGCCATATCAAAATGTATGTTGTTGTTGTAGATGGACCCCATTCTATGGTCTCTGAGGTATGCAGACACAGCTTTGTTGACATTCTTCCTAGATTTTTCAATCTGAGTGCAAAATTGGTTGACCATTTCCACTTCTGTCTTTGGCATATTTTGGAATATACAAACACAGTTTGAGGGAAAAGCAACATCAGTTGTCTGAAGGTGTCCTTCATAAGCATTTCCAACCTATGCCAGTCAATGTCCCTGGGTTGTTTCCACCACAGTGCACAATCATGAGGTCAGGGTGTTGGAGATGCAAAGAGGTTTTAACCAAAGGCAACAATTGGTACCACTTCAATCCTCTCTGTGCAAACCATTGAATGTACAGATTTTGTAAACCTAGATCTAAGTCAATACAACTCTGTTCTGCATACCTCTTGCACCAGAAAACATAGCTATGTCCTACGATCCACACTAGCATTTTGAAGGTATGGCTGTGAAGTATGGATAGATGTTTGTAGCTCATGCAGTCCGTTCGTAGAATGAGAGATATGTTGAAAGATGGGGAACTACTTTTTCCCATACAAAACGATAACTGATTAGGAGATAAAAATCATTGTTTTTTAAAAGTAGGGTGCACATTCGTTTTGTGGAAAAGCATCTTTGTGATTGGTTAAGAAAAGGCAGTTTAAATGTGGAGTACACATCATAGGATAAAATGTGCTCAACTCAACCACATCTGCCTTGCATTTAGAAGGCACTGTTCGAACTTAAAACAATCGTGAACTTTTTAGCTGCAAGTGCTGTTAAATGTTCGAGAAAATGTTGCACAAAAATATCGTTAGCTTTAAAAAAAATTATGAACCTTTAACCTGCATGTGTTGTAGAATGTTCTAGAAAGTGTGTTGATAGAATATGTTGCACTTCTGACTTTTGTGTTCTTTAATATTAAAAGAATTGTTTATATGGGAAATTAAAAAATAACCACTAGAGAGAAGTTTTGAAATCTAAAAGAATCAAGGAATTATTCTAATTTGTTCTTTACATGTATTTATGTGTGGTCAACAAAATTACAGACACAACATAACCAGGAAGGGGAACAAGCAGGGAGTGGGGGGGGCGGGAGAGATGGGCACAATGGCACACATGCACATTTAAGTACAGCACAACTACAGACAAACCATGGCTAAAATGAAACACACCAACAAGGAGCACAAGTCACACAACCCGCCAACATCATACAACTGAACAAGTACAGAAGTGAAAACCACACTGCCTGAAAGGGAGAAGGGTGAACAAAACTTCACATGAAGGGACATCTTCACACAATGCAGCACACACACATAGGAAGCAGGGCACACCAAAATCCAACACAATGTTGTCCAAACGCAAACATTTGCACAATCAAACACAGGACACAAATGCACTCACCTGTGGTGGATAAACGTCCAAAAGCGTCAGTACAAAATAGGCACATGAGAACGCACCCACAGTCCGGATTGGGTAGCAATTCACGTAAGGCAGGCAGCAGAGAGTACGTGACACACACATTGGCATTCAAATGAAGACACAACAAATTTGGAGACAATTGAAAATTTGGAAAATGTATTTAAAAAAGTGCTTGTCAGTACGGCGAAGAGTAGTGCCATGATATGCAGACAAATGCAGCAGCATGCTTGAATAAGGAACAAAGGAAAACGTCCATGTTCACCTCTGGGTAGTCCATCACCAACACATGTCAGTGTCAAGCAGCGTTGGTTGTCCGCGCCACAGACATGAGTCGACGCCAATGCAGCCATGTCCACTGTCATTTTGGGACATGTGACCAGATGCACAACCTGCAATGATGCGGCGGGACACGTGCAATGTGGGACATCAAGTTGTGATTATAGGTACCTTGTCACTCGTCCATGAACGTGAGTGCAGATGCGTAAGCCACTATCTCTAACTAGTAATGGTTGGCCACAATATTTGATATGTTGTCAATGTAATCCATCAGCTGACCGGGACAGTTTGCTGACTCTAACCACTGTACCCAATGTGCAACAAAGCAGAATCGGGGAGTGGGTCAATTTGCTCACTGCATACTACGACACGTGCAATCTCCCAGGCCCAGTTCCCAACATGTATGCAAAACATCCAAGCATGCCATAAACAGGCATCACCATGATACTCCTGGTTGTGGGCCAACAGGGGGCGCACACACTCATCGTAATCCATGTCAGCTACCCACACATTGGAGAGGCACACATCTATGCAGCACTCAGTTAGACACGTACGATATTGCAACACAGGTTGAACGCAGGTGACGTCCGCAATGCAGAAGCTCAGCCGGTAAGTGATCGACAGCACTGCCAAAGGCAGTGCACCCAGGACATGCAGCAGACGTGCAAGGTAGAGGTGGATGTGCATTGAGTCAACCATCTGCCATTGCATTAGTGGCTCTGCTTGTAGCAGCACTGGCTTGCCGTGTGCCTGTCTTGAGGATGAAATGGCACAGCTAGGTGCAATGAGCCGGGTCTGTGTACAATGGGTGCAGGGCAGGGGTGTGGTGCGAGTATGTATGAAGGCCATTTCACGTACGCTAACTACGACAGAAGACTTTTGAGTGTGGGATGTGTACTCAAATCGGGTAGTGCGTAGTGTGGGAGACGGAAGCAAATATTATCATATCTGTCAAGGGGGGCTGCACGACCTCCTATACTACACAAACACCACAGCGGTACAGTGAACCTTAACACACTAACCCCCCACAAACCCCTAAAGTACACAAACACCATTGTAGTATCTGCATGACCCTTTACAGTACCCAAACACCACTGTACTACCCTAAACCCTAAATCACTACTCCCAGCATGACCCCCTACACTATACAATTACCACTGTGCTACCGTACATCCTAAAACACTAATCCCAGTATGACCTCCTACACAACATAAACACCACTGCCTTACTCTAAACCGTAAAACTGTTTTTCAGCATGAACCTCCAAACACTTCACAAACACACTGCACTACTCGAAATCCTAAAACAGTACACGCAGTACAACCCGTACAGTACACAAACACCACTGTACTACCCTAAAACATAAAACAGTACCAGTCCGTGGGTTCGTAGGTCTGAATCTGCAAGCTGTGGTGTCCCTAGCTGTACATGTGCGAGCCAGTCCATTAGGTCATAGGTGTGTCTCTGGTAGGAGGGCCATTGGCCAGTTGGTGTCCCAGTGCGAGTTAGACTGGAGCTCTCCCTCTGCGAGCCAGCACGCTGCTTTGCATTTGCGAGCCGAAGGGCCGTAGCTCTCTGTGTGCGAGCCGAGCCAACGGGCCGCAGCTCTCACTCTGCAAGCTTGCCCGACGGCCTGCAGGTATCCCTGTGCTAGCCGGATCACAGCTGTCACTCTGCGACCCGATATTGGGAATATAGGTGGCTCTAAAAAGAGCTCTTGTGTTTATTAGTGGGAGCTACGTATAAGTGCGGATGCACAGTTTCAAGTTATTCAGAAAAACTTGATTTCCCTGATCTGTGAAGTATACTCCATCACTTCTGTAGATCTAAGCCATATCAAAATGTATGTTGTTGTTGTAGATGGACCCCATTCTATGGTCTCTGAGGTACGCAGACACAGCTTTGTTGACATTCTTCCTAGATTTTTCAATCTGAGTGCAAACTTGGTTGACCATTTCCACTTCTGTCTTTGGCATATTTTGGAATATACAAACACAGTTTGAGGGAAAAGCAACATCAGTTGTCTGAAGGTGTCCTTCATAAGCATTTCCAACCTATGCCAGTCAATGTCCCTAGGTCGTTTCCACCACAGTGCACAATCATGAGGTCAGGGTGTTGGAGATGCAAAGAAGTTTTAACCAAAGGCAACAATTGTGCCACTTCAATCCTCTCTGTGCAAACCATTTAATGTATAGATTTTGTAAACCTAGATCTAAGTCAATACGTCTCTGTTCTGCATACCTCTTGCACCAGAAAACCTAGCTATGTCCTACGATCCACACTAGCATTTTGAAGGTATGGCTGTGAGGTATGGATAGATGTTTGTAGCTCATGCAGTCCGTTCGTAGAATGAGAGATATGTTGAAAAATGGGGATCTACTTTTTCCCATACAAAACGATAACTGATTGGGAGAAAAAAATCATTGTTTTTTAAAAGTAGGGGGCACATTCGATTTTTAGAAAAGCATCTTTGTGATTGGTTAAGAAAAAGCAGTTTAAATGTGGAGTACATATTATAGGATAAAATATGCTCAACTCAACCACACCTGCCTTGCATTTAGAAGGCACTGTTCGAACTTAAAACAATCGTGAACTTTTTAGCTGCAAGTGCTGTTAAATGTTCGAGAAAATGTTGCACAAAAATATCGTTAGCTTTAAAAAAAATTATGAACCTTTAACCTGCATGTGTTGTAGAATGTTCTGGAAAGTGTGTTGATAGAATATTTTGCACTTCTGACTTTTGTGTTCTTGAATATTAAAAGAACTGTTTATATGGGAAATTAAAAAATAACCACTAGAGAGAAGTTTTGAAATCTAAAAGAATCAAGGAACTATTCTAATTTGATCTTTACATGTATTTATGTGTGGAGCAACAACATTACAGACACAACATAACCAGGAAGGGGAACAATCAGGGAGTGGGGGGCGGGAGAGATGGGCACAATGGCACACATGCACATTTAAGTACAGCACAACTACAGACAAACCATGGCTAAAATGAAACACACCAACAAGGAGCACAAGTCACACAACCCGCCAACATCATACAACTGAACAAGTACAGAAGTGAAAACCACACTGCCTGAAAGGGAGAAGGGTGAACAAAACTTCACATGAAGGGACATCTTCACACAATGCAGCACACACACATAGGAAGCAGGGCACACCAAAATCCAACACAATGTTGTCCAAACGCAAACATTTGCACAATCAAACACAGGACACAAATGCACTCACCTGTGGTGGATAAACGTCCAAAAGCGTCAGTACAAAACACTCGCATGAGAACGCACCCACAGTCCGGATTGGGTAGCAATTCACGTACGGCAGGCAGCAGAGAGTACGTGACACACACATTGGCATTCAAATGAAGACACAACAAATTTGGAGACAATTGAAAATGTGGAAAATGTATTAAAAAAAGTGCTTGTCAGTACGGCGAAGAGTAGTGCCACGATATGCAGACAAATGCAGCAGCATGCTTGAATAAGGAACATAGGAAAACGTCCATGTTCACCTCTGGGTAGTCCATCACCAACACATGTCAGTGTCAAGCAGCGTTGGTTGTCTGCGCCACAGACATGAGTCGACGCCAATGCAGCCATGTCCACTGTCATTATGGGACATGTGACCAGATGCACAACCTGCAATGATGCGGCGGGACACGTGCAATGTGGGACATCAAGTTGTGATTATAGGTACCTTGTCACTCGTCCATGAACGTGAGTGCAGCTGCGTAAGCCACTATCTCTAACTAGTAATGGTTGGCCACAATATTTGATATGTTGTCGATGTAATCCATCAGCTGACCAGGACAATTTGCTGACTCTAACCACTGTACCCAATGTGCAACAAAGCAGAATCGGGGCGTGGGTCAATTTGCTCACTGCATACTACGACACGTGCAATCTCCCGGGCCCAGTTCCCAACATGTATGCAAAACATCCAAGCATGCCATAAACAGGCATCACCATGATACTCCTGGTTGCGGGCCAACAGGGGGCGCACACACTCATCGTAATCCATGTCAGCTAGCCACACATTGGAGAGGCACACATCTATGCAGCACTCAGTTAGACACGTACGATATTGCAAAACAGGTTGAACGCAGGTGACGTCCGCAATGCAGAAGCTCAGCCGGTAAGTGATCCACAGCACTGCCAAAGGCAGTGCACCCAGGACATGCAGCAGACGTGCAAGGTATAGGTGGATGTGCATTGAGTCAACCATCTGCCATTGCATCAGTGGCTCTGCTTGTAGCAGCACTGGCTTGCCGTGTGCCTGTCTTGAGGATGAAATGGCACAGCTAGGTGCAATGTCTGTGTACAAGGGTGCAGGGCAGGGGTGTGGTGGGAGTATGTATGAAGGCCATTTCACGTATGCTAACTACGACAGAAGACTTTTGAGTGTGGGATGTGTACTCAAATCGAGTAGTGCGTAGTGTGGGAGACGGAAGCAAATATTATCATATCTGTCAGGGGGGGCTGGTCACTTCTCGTAACAGCAGATGTGCTAGCGCAAGGTAGCTCAGCCAAACAACCTTTCATCCCTACAGTAACCTTTCCAGCTGCAGTCATACAGGATGTGTACAGAGGTTGGTCGTGGGTGTTGTGGAATGTCTGCGACCCTGGTCATCATAGTTGAGATGCCCAGCACGTGGCACATGTGTGGGTTCACTGTGTGTTACATTGCCAAACAGCTGCTCCTCCCTCCCATGAGCCTCCACACTTTTGTGTGCTGCACTGTTGTATCCCGTGCTCTCCTACCGCACACCATTCAAATGCCTATTCGTGCATGTCCCGCTGCATTCCAACCACACTGTGACACTGCCCTTTGGAGGTGGTGCATGCTACTTTACAACATCGACTGCTGCAGCCATTTTGGCAGCCACACAAGAACACTGAGACACACTTGCTGTACTTCCTGCACATGGACATGTCTGAGACACCCTGTTTCCCTTGCCAGATAGGCACACCCCTGCGCTGACCTGTGTAAGCTGGACCAGCACATGCCTCTTGGCCTCAGGGGCCCCGTCAGATTCCTGCCCACCAAAAATTCTTCACCCTTATTCAGAAATCATTGGAGAGCAATTCACGAAAGTCTTCATAGAAATCATCCAGGAAGGCACTTATCCTGAGGCATGGAAATCTTCCTCCAATAGACCACTATTAAAAGAAGCAAATTCGGACCCAACAGCTCCAAAGAGCTACAGGCCAATATCCAGGATCCCTTTTGGGGCCAAGGCGCTGGAAATACTAATCAATGGTCAGATTACGTCCTTCATTGCTCAGGGTGAACTGCTAGACCATTCTCAATATGGTTTTATGGAAGGCCACGGAACTGAGACTGCTCTGGTTATGGCCGCTGAAGAGCTAAGAATAACGCTGGATGAGGGTAAGAAGGCCGCCTTGATTTTATTAGATCTATCGGCGGCCTTCGACACCGTAAATCACCAAATGCTGATTAAAAGACTGGTTGATTTAGGATTTCAGGGGAGCGCCATCAAGGTCCTGACGTCATTCTTAGAAAATAGGACGTTTAGGGTGGAAATGGACGGACATACCTCCAAAGCTTTCAATCTGCCATGCGGAGTCCCTCAGGGCTCATCCATGAGCCCTACCCTTTTAATATTTATGTAGCCTCGTTGGTAGAGATTATCAGACAATGTGGAATCTCGGTCATATCATACGCCGACGACAAGCAGGTGGTAATCTCGGTGTCAAACAATGTAGAGGAGACGGCGGAATGCTTCAGTAACTGTATGTTACAGATCAACAGCTGGATGCAGAATAACTGTCTTAAATTGAACAGCAAAAAGACGGAAGTCCTGTTACTGGGTAACCAAACCTCTTTCTGGTCCCCAAGCTGGTGGCCAGAGGAATTGGGCGACTGCCCACGACCAGTGTCAGAAGTAAGAAATCTGGGGGTCATGTTCGACCAAAGATTGACCTTTGAGTGTCAAATTAATAAACTAACATCAACTTTTTGGGGAATTATTAAAGTCATAAGAAAGATACGCCCATTCATACCTACGGATGCGCTAAAAACAGTGGTAATAGCGCTAGCCATGTCAAGGCTCGATTATGGAAATGCGCTATATACTGGGCTGCAGAAACAGCACTTACTGAGACTCCAGCGAATGCAGAATGTGGCAGCTAGGTTGATCCTGGACATCCCAAAATTTGAATCAGTTAAGGATCGACTAAAGGAGCTCCACTTGTTGCCGGTGCACAAGAGAATTATTTTCAAATCACAGTGCTTGGCTTCCAAGGCATTGCAGGGAAAAGGACCCCTTTTCCTCAGAACACACCTAAAGAAATATGTACCAACTAGAAATTTAAGATCAGCGCAATCCCATCTATTAGTAGTACCAAAGTATAAGCAGTTGCGCTGGGGGGGAAGAACTTTCATAGTAGGTACAGCAAAGGTGTGGAACTCTCTCCCTCTACAGATTAAAAATAGCAACTCATTGATGAAGTTCAGAGGCCAATTGAAGACCTGGCTATTTAAAAACTAATCCTTCATCTCGTATGGCATCAGCTGGTTACTGAGTTTTCTTTAGATAAGGTTTAGCGCCAAGACGCCCTAGGGCATACGTTGCGCTCTAGAAAACGCAAAATCAAATCAAATCAAATCAAATCTTGTGCATGCAGGAGAATACGTGCATAGCTACATGTCCAGGCTCACTGCCAACGCTGAGGTGACATGGTAACATCCACTGAAGACAGCACACTGTAAAAGTTGTGGGGCCCGTGCCCATCAATCAATACATTTGTAAAGCACGCTACTCACTCGTGGGGGTCTCAAGGTGCTGGGGGGGCTGCTACTGCTCGAACAGCCAGGTCTTGAGTAGCCTCCTGAAGGTTAGTAGGTCTTTGGTTTGCCATAGGAGGATGGGGAGGGTGTTCCAGGACTTGTCGGTGAGGTAGGAGAATGATCTGCCACCGGTGGCTGCTCTCCTGATGCAGGGGACGGTGGCGAGAGCCAGGTCGGTGGAGCGGAGCTGGCGGTTTGGGGTGTAAAAGCTGATCCGTTTGTTTAGGTATGCTGGCCCGGTGTTCTGGAGAGCTTTGTGTGCTTGGGTGAGGAGCTTGAAGGTGATCCTCTTGTTGATGGGAAGCCAGTGTAGGTCTCTCAAGTGGGGTGTGATGTGGCTGTGGTGAGGGATGTCGAGGATCAGGCGGGTGGAGTCGTTCTGAATGCGTTGAAGTCGTTTCAGCAGTTTGTCTGGAGCTCCTGCATAAAGGGCGTTTCCGTAGTCCAGTCTGCTGCTTACGAGGGCCTGGGTGACCGTTCTTCTGGTATCGGTGGGGATCCACTTGTAGATCTTTCAGAGCATGCGGAGGGTGTTGAAACAGGAGGATGAGATGGCATTGACTTGCTTGGTCATGGAGAGTGTAGAGTCGAGGATTAATCTCAGGTTGCGTGCATGGTCAGTGGGTGTTGGAGCTGCTCCTAGGGCAGTCGGCCACTAGAAGTCGTCCCAGGCCGAAGGCGTGGAGCCGAGGATGAGGATCTCAATCTTGTCCGAGTTCAGCTTCAGACAGCTGTTCTTTATCCATTTGACAATGGCTTTCATACCTTCGTGGAGGTTGGTTTTGGCAGTGAGAGGGTCCTTGGTGAGTGAGAGGATCAGTTGTGTGTCGTCTACTAATACACATTTCTTTATATATATTTTTTTATATATGTATATCTCAAGGTCAATGGAAGAATAAGTGGCTATATAAGTGTCTAAATAGATGATTTTTTTGTAAAATTGATTATTAAGTGTATCTTAGTGAATACATGGGTTAGTGAGCAGTGTTTAAATATGTAAATATCTGTATCAGTCTCTCACTTTGTGTATAAGTGAAGGCATGGGTTGGTGAGTAACTACATGAGTGTCTACATAGGTCATTATTTGTTTTTTTGAGTATCAGTATGAGTGAGTGTCTTTATGGTTCGGTGGGGTATCTTATGCAGTGCATGGATGCGTGAATGAGTGACTCACTGCTTGTATGTGTTAAAGACAGCATGTGTGCAGGACTTTATAAGTGGATGAGTGTGTGTATGGGTGTGTTAGTGAGTGAATGACTGTCTCAATAGTGTCTTTATGAGTAAATACATGTGTTTTAAACTAGTGTATGTGAGTATTAGTGTATATCAGTGAGTATATGTGAGAGTGAGAGATTGGAAAAGTTCCTGTATAAATTAGTATGTGTTTCTATAAGTGATTGCTTAAGAGAGTAAGTATGTGTAAGTTTCTATAGCAGTAAGTATGGTGGTGTGTGTAGAACTGTATATGCAATTTAGTGGATGTTAGATACTTTGTTTGCATGTGTGACTATGTGTGTGAGTAATTCTATGGATTAGTGTCACTGTGTAACAGGATGTATCTGTGTATGAGTACTTGTGATGAGTGAGTACATGTATGAGTGACTGTATAGGACGGTTGGTAAATTAGTGGATGTGTGTATAGTTTTTTAAAGTACTGAATAGGTGTGTTGTAAGTGGTATTGGTATGTCCATTGTTTTGGTAATGTTAGTTTCCATTTTTGAGTGTGTATCAAAGGTTATATTAGGGTGAGAGGAGGTCTGTCATTTTATCACAAGGATGATGTCATCAGTGATGTAATTTGAGATGTCATCAGTGATATCATGAGTGATGTCACTGACCATGTCATGAGTGATGTATTACACACCAAAAGACAGATGGGTTCAGACATTCACACAGTTTAGTCACTAACCCATGCTTTCAGTAACATACGTTTAATCACTCACTTGTAGAGTCAGTCACGCACCTACTAAATCATCCATTCAGACAGTTATACATCCACTCATTCTTCAATACGCCGTTCCCTATATATATTAAACATATTTAAACTTTACAGAGACACATAGTCACTGGATGATGTCATCATTGATGTAATCAGTGATGTCAGTGACCATGTCATGAGTGATGTAATATGTGACGTCATCAGCAGTGCATTGCGGGCGCGCAAGTTATAGTTAGCTGAATTAACTATAACGGTGGAATTTCAGTGGTTTTGTATAAGTGAAATGTCCAACTAACTATAATGCCCCTGAAACCTATGTTTTTTTCAGTGAATTTCTAAGGTTTTCTAAATGCTAATTCCTAACTATAACATGCCTGAAACCTGTGGTTTTTTAAGTGAATTTCAATGTTTTTTTAAAATGCTAGTTTCTAACTATGCCTACAGAGGTAGGACATGTGAAGAAAGAAGAAGAAAAATAAATGCAAAAAGGAGCAACAGAAGTCCTCAAAGACGTCAAAAAGTGCAGGAAGAAGGAAGACGTGCAGAAAGAACAAACAGAGGAGCAGAAAGTGGCCTTGTTGCAAAATCATCCTGTACCCTCAACTTTTTCAGATGGGTACTAGTGACTTCTAACTTTGACTAACCAGTCCTAGAGCCAGTGTTATGCTAAAAGACACTTCAAATACAGGTAAAACACCTTCGTACACTAGGGAAAGTATTTGTTGGGCTACCCCTCGGATTAGCATGACCTCCTCTGTAATGCCCTAGGATATAATAGGGCAAGGGGATTAAAACGACCTTTTAATGCGCCACGGGGAGAGTTTGCACACTTGTGAAGGAAGGGGAGGCCTGAGGTGACATGTGCGCACGTATTAAGTAGGAGGATTAAGTCCCCTTGAATACTGAGGGTCCAACTAGCCCACTAGGTACCTCCAGTAAGTGCCACAGAGCTGTGTTGCACAGAGCAGTAAAAAAGGGCATGGCCTGGACCACCTCTCTGTAAAGCAGCGCAGTGGCAGTTACTGGAAGCACCTTGTGGGCTAGTTGCCCCCTAGGGTCCCTCTGGATTGAAGAGGAAATATTTCCCCAACTTAAAACGCGCCACAGGGCGTGTTTGCACATGTCACCTCTGGCCCCAATCCCTCCCTTTACCACTGTGTAAACATACCCTGTGGCCTTTCTAAGTTGAGAGATTAAGTCCCCTTGAATCCTAAGGGCCCCTACGTTTAAACTAGCCCACTAGGTACCTCCAGTAGGCGCCACAGAGCTGCATTGCAGAGAGGTGTAAAAAGGGGCGTGGCCTCTGAACACCTCTCTGCAACGCCGCTTTCTGTGCATACTGGAGGTACCTGGTGGGCTAGTTGGCCCTCAGTTTTGAAACAGAATTAATTCCCCAACTTACAACTCGCCAAGGGGCGCGTTTGCATAATGGTGAAAGAAGGGGGCGAGGCCTGAGGAGACATGTCTGCAAACTCGTCCTGTGCCATGTTTTAAATTGGAGAATTAATTCCTCCTCAATCCTAAGTGTCCCTGGGTGCCAACAAGCCCGCCAGGTACCTCCGGTATGCGCAAGAAAGCTGCATTGTTCAGAAGTCACGCCCCTTTTTACAACACTCTGCAATGCAGCTCTGGGGCGCCTATTGGAGGTACCTTGTGGGCAAGTTGGCCCCCAGGAGAATTCAGAATTAAAGAGGAATTAATTCCCCAACTTAAAGCGCGCCACAGGGCGTGTTTGCACACATGTACCTCTGGCCCTGCCTCCTCCCTTCACCACTGTGCAAATGCGCCCAGTGGTGCATTTTAAGTTGGGGGATTAAGTCCCCTTGAATCCTGAGGGTCTTTGGGGTACAACTAGCCCACCAGCTGCCTCCATTAAGTGCCACAGAGCTGTGTTGCAGAGAGGTGTAAAAAGGGGAGTGGCCTCAGAACACCTTTCTGTAAAGCAGCCCCCTGGCACCTACTGGAGGTTCCTGGAGGGCAAGTTGGCCCTCAGGGACTGCCAGCATTCAAGGGGAATTAATTTCCCATCTTCAAACGCGCCAGAGGGCACGTTTGCAGATTGCTGAAAGGAGGGGACGTGGCCTCAGCACAATGCCTGTCCTTTTTTTTATTTGTTAAGAAGGGGGGCTCTGTGGCCCCCCTTCTTTTCCTAATATTCTTGGCCTGGGGACCCCATCCCCCACGGCCTGCCACCAATTTATTTTTATAAAAACAAAAATTAGGCAGGGGCCACGTGGCCCCCCTCCCAAGGCCACAATCTGAACCAGGGGCCCAATCCCCCAGGGCATGGCCATTTTTTTAATGTCTTTTTCTTTTTGGAGGGGGGCTGCCTTGCCCCCTATTTAGGCCATTTATGGACCCGGGGACCGCATTCCCCGGGGCCAACCTTTATTTTGCATTTTTTATGTTTTTATTTTTACTATTTGAGAAGGGGGGCCACGTGGCCCCCCCTCCCGGGAAACTAATAGCCCCAGGGACCCCATCTCCTGGGGCTGGTCCTCTCCGTTGGGATCCACCCTTGGCCCCCGGCTCCCCGCGTCCTGCGGGAGCCAGCACTGCTTTTACACATGGGGAGCTGCTGAGATGCAGCTCCCCGTGTGGAAAAGGAATTTGTTTTGCATTTTTAAAGAGAGAGCTGGTTTCCCTATATGTATATATATTACCTACTGGCGACCGCCAGTAGGTAGTTACAGTTAGGACCTATTTTCCATAGGAAATCCGCAACATTCTATTTGGAATAACTTTGCCGCTGGTTGTCGAATCTTTGCGAAATTTTCAAAACTGGTGGGGCGCTCCCGTCCACTCCTATCCTGAAAGTTTTGGGGTTATTCGTGAAGCCGGGCTGAGAGAAAAGGGGGTCCCAAAGTATGTTTTCCGCATGCAGTTTTCCATTGGTACCGTTCATCGCGGCTACAGCCCGAACGGCTGAACGGAATTACACCAAATGTGGCAAAGTTGTAGTCCTTGGTTCAGACTCGTTCCTTTTGCTTATACGGTGTAAATCTGTTCACTAGTTCCTGAGAAAATTACAATTAAAAGTACATATATATCTATGGCCTTGGTGGATGCGCGGATCATAAGTGCACAGTCTTGATCACGCGCAGAATGCTGATTGGCTGTCAAGTGATTGTCAACATTCGAAACCAGGAAGTGTTGACAGCCATTTTGTGTCTTGGTAGAAGCGAGGTTCTAGAAATTAGTGGAACTAGTGTTTAAAAAGTTTAAAGGGGCAGGTAAGAAATATTTTTACCCTCTAGACCTGCTAACTGGGTCCCACAAGGAACCCTGGGGCCCCAAAAATATATATATATTTTTTTTAAAACTGAGAAATGTGCGCTGGGTACATGGATCCTCCGTAAAATAAATAAAAACGAAGCGCGGGCTCCTGTGCTTGCTGAAAATGAGCTACCTGGGAAGGACATATCCTGTGGTCTAAAATATTGCATAAAATATGTTTTCCCCATGTAATTTTTCATAGGAACCGTTCATTGCGGCTAAAGCCCAAGCGGTTGAACGGAATTATACCAAATTTGGCAAAGAGGTAGTCCTCGGTTCAGACTAGAGCCTTTTGCTTAAATGGTGTAAATACGTTCAGTGGTTTCTGGGAAAATTACAAGTAAATGTACATATATATCTATGGCCTCGGTGGATGCACGTATCTTGCGCGCACACTAAGCGCACCGTTCTGATCACGCGCTGAATGCTAATTGGTTGTCAAGTGGTTGTCAACATTCAAAACCAGGAAGTGTTGGCAGCCATTTTGTGTATCGGTAGAAGCGAGGGTCTAGAAATTAGTGGAACAAGTGTTCAAAATGTATTAAGGGGGCAGGTAAGAAATATTTTGACCCTCTAGACCTGCTCAGTGTGTCCCACAGGGATCCCTATGGCCTTAAAAAAAATGTGCGTTGAGCGAATGATTCTGTTGTAATAAAAAAAAATGAAGAGTGGGCTCCTGTGCTTGTTTAAAAATTAGCTACTTTGGAGGGCCAAATCCCGGGGTCTAAAAGATTGCATTTGATGGGGTTCCAGAGCAGTCCTGTAGCCCCGGGAATGCCATTCCTTGGTGCTACAAAATAAATGGGTAAGGGAGCTCAAAGGTCCATCTATATTTTGGGAGGGGGCCGCGTGGTCTGCATTCTGGAGCTGTAGAAAGCCTTTGGGAATACCACCCCCCAGGAGCTGCTTCTGCCGTGTCTCGGGGTGTCTACCCCCGGGATACTGCTGTTTGGTATGGCAGGGCAGGAGTCAAGGTTCCCCCTCTGTCATAGGAAACTTGAGGGCATATTAACAAGTGCCATTTAGCCGCAACTTAAAAAAAAAGCCAAAAATGCGGTGAAAATTATATCGCCCTATTTACTAGGTGACGCTAAGATGCATTAGTGCATGTTAGCAGTAGGCCTTGGCGGTAAATGTGTGGAATTTGGATAATTTAGCGTTCTTCGGAGAACGTGAAATTGCCCAAAATTCTGCAAATTATTTGCTTGTTCGCGTTCTCAAAATGCGTGTTCGTGAGATTTTTCCCCCTGAGTACGCAAACAGCAATTGTGAACAGGAAAAAAAGCATCGCGAACAAGCAACTCGGCGTGTTTAAGGAATTTCTGCGGGTTCGCGGAGATTTGCGTAACGCGATTACGCAAATTCCACCCACCCCTAGTTAGCAGCCAGTTTGCTAAAGGCTCGCCTAGCATCTCCAATGAGTTGCGATGTAGGTGTTCTCAGTGGCAAGGTATATGTTTCTATGAGAATATAAAAAGGAGGAGGGAGGTAAGACAATAGCGTTGTATTTACAAGGCGGCCCTGGATTTGAGGACCGATAGGAAAACTCTCGCTAATTGCGGTTTATGTTGGATCCAAACATCTGTTCTGAAGTAGACTTAAGCATGTTTAATATGCGATGTGGCAGATTTACAAGTTCCTTGCGTCACTATTGCATCACTTTTAACATGGTAAAAGTGACGCGAAAGTCGTGCAAGGGGCTTGTAAATCTGCTACACTGTGTTTTGTC
Organism: Lissotriton helveticus; assembly: GCF_964261635.1. NCBI lineage: Eukaryota > Metazoa > Chordata > Amphibia > Caudata > Salamandridae > Lissotriton > Lissotriton helveticus. Next base: position 1,700,645,880 of record NC_136063.1, on the reverse strand, counting down.
TTATTTTGCTTTCCTTTCTGTTATGTAGAGGATCCTGGGTAAATATAATGGTTTCCTGGGACCCTGATTGCAACGCCGCTCACTTGTTGGGGAAGTTTACCTGTGCTCGGAGTGGTCCGGAGCACGAGCCCTCTTCTTCCTTGTGCCCGCCGTCCTGCTGCTGCTTTCCAGCTCTCCCCCCGCCGCCACAGGCCATTTCTGATCCTCTGTGGCCGCTGTGCGGGGGAGGGCCGCTGACACTGGGGGCAGCAAGGACTACAGGTCCCAGCGTGCAAATCGGCCGGAAGCCGCCGACACCGCCAGAAACGCGCCAGGAGGCGCAATATCTTCTGCCACTTCCTCGACGGAGCGGGGGACCCTGATTGCAATGCCACTTGCCTGTTTGGGAAGTTTACCTGTGCTCGGAGGGGTCCGGAGCACGAGCCCTCTTCTTCCTTGTGCCCGCCGTCCTGCTGCTGCTTCCCAGCTCCCCCCCGCCGCCGCAGGCCATTTCTGATCCTCTGCGGTCGATGTGCGGGGGAGGGCCGCTGACAACGGGGGCAGCAAGGACTACAGGTCCCAGTGTTCAAAGCGTTCGGAAGCCGCCGACACCGCCAGAAACGCGCCAGGAGGCGCTATATCTTCTGCCACTTCCTCGGCGGAGCGGGGGACCCTGATTGCAACGCCGCTCGCCTGTTGGGGAAGTTTACCTGTGCTCGGAGGGGTCCGGAGCCCGAGCCCTCTTCTTCCTTGTGCCCGCCGTCCTGCTGCTGCTTCCCAGCTCTCCCCCCTGCCGCCGCAGGCCATTTCTGATCCTCTGTGGCTGCTGTGCGGGGGAGGGCTGCTGACACCGGGGGCAGCAAGGACTACAGGTCCCAGCATGCAAAGCGGCCGGAAGCCGCCGACACCGCCAGAAACGCGCCAGGAGGTGCTATATCTTCTGCGCGCTATATCTTCTGCCACTTCCCCCGCGTAGGGGGAGCGTTGCCGGGCTAAGCCCGGGCAAAGGGCGGGCCGTCTGGGCCGTGCGGGGCAGGACGAGGCTGGGCTGGGCCACCCCCTTGACATTTCATCTTAAAAACTGTAAGACTTAATCCTTTGACCTTTCGGTCATCTATTTGAGACTATTTTGAAATTGCTGTAATTTTAATACTGGGTCCCGTTCAATACTGGGCTCTGTTCTACACAGTCAAGCTTCAATTTTAACTAGAAAAGGGGGTCTCACCCCCTCTTACCTTGTATCCCCTTTGGAGTAAATAGGTGTTTGAGGCACTTCACTCTAGGGCATCCCCAGTATGGCGAAACTCACCAACCCTTCTCTTTCACGCCCCAGAACCAGGCAACAAGCTGCCACGACTCAATCACTCCCGACCCTAACAGCAATTGATCTAATGCTCCAGAAAACCATAGGAGCAGTAGCAACGGCCATCGAAGATAGGGAAAGGCGTCTATGTTCAACCCCTGCATTAGTCCTTCCACGGGTAGAAGATGACGCCTCTACCACAATTGCCAATCCATTTGAGTCGACAGCTTACCAAATGCCCTCCTCCTTTGAGCTACCGTGTGCCCAGATCATACCGGAGGTGATTGTCCCTGATCCACCTTCTCCATCGGCTCCCCATCCAACAGAATCCAATGACTCCGTGTCTAGCCCCAAAAGGAAAAAAACAAAAACGACAAGAAAATACATGAAGAGGAAGAAAATATATTCTCCCATGAGAGCACAGTCCGAGCCAGTTCCCCCCCACACCTCCTCTGCACCACCTCTTTGGGTCACACACTTGATGACTGATTTGCAGGCTTACATAGAACAAGTAATTAGCTCCTATGTAAAACCCTTAACATCAAGACTAGATAGAATTCTTTCTCTTGTCACTAATAAATGCCCAGGGAAGCCGCAGCGTGCTAGCCTACAGGGAAACTACGATAAGGGAGAGGGCATAGCTTCTACCCCAGGCACTTCCGCGGACATGGGTCTGGTGGGTAGTACCCCCATACAAACAACCAAACCACCACATGTTATGGCCCATGTAGTCGTGCAGAAATCTACTAGTGTACAAAATAGATCTGCAGGTACCCTTTGTCCACCTGAGGCACCCTAAGTAAATGTTCCATCAACATGTGTACTGCCCTCACCTTTGGCAGCACCTGTAATACGGCCATGTGCTGATGGTAAACCCTCGCCCTCTGCCTCCCAGAAAGGGCAGGTAGAGAGCTCATTAAAATCTGCTCCTCGTCCCCAGATTCCGCCTGAGGCCATGCCTTACGTGATGGTGCTTACAGGAGTTTCACCCCTGGATGCAAGCTCCACCGAATCCTACCTAGAGCTAAAAAATAAAATCATATTTTGGCTAAATTGACATAGACCAATAGTAGGACCGGGGCAGGGGGAGATTCTATTTGCACGCAGAGTTAGCTGACTGGGTACTAGACACAAGGACATAGGAGGTGACTGTGTGATCATTAATTTTAGGGACACTGAGGTGGTTAAATACGTTCTAGGAAATGGTGGGTTGGAAAACTCGAGCAAAATCCGCACTCACTACTTGGGGTACTTTTATCCACAGACCATGGCGCAACCCCCTCCTCACTTAGGTGGTTATGGTCTGGAGTATAAAGTGTCAGTGGCCTATAGATATAGGGCCCTGAGCTACGTTGACTGACAAATACCACAAGGGGATGACAATACTATGGCTAATCATCCCTCGGAGAGGCTGAGTGAGGGAGGCTCTAGCAACAAAATAGGGTCTGAGGATTTAAATCAGTACCCCATAGAGGTCGGTTCTTCATTTCCATGCCCACCAATGAGCCTGAATGTTCCTGGGGTGGTGGGGACCCGGGTGTTTGTCAGGGGGGTTTACCACCACCCCCGACTCACACCCGGAATCTCCCGCTGGCCGGGGATCTCATAGTCCTTCTCTGATTGGGTCCTGGAACGTCGCAAGGTTGGTGGCAAAACTGTTGATCCCGGAGTGGGGAGACCTGATGGTTGGTTATGATATATGCCTATTCCAGGAAACCTGGCTCCTGTCCGCCCCATGTAGGGTAGGATTTGCGTCCTATCACACACCGGCAGTCCTGGGTCCTAGGGGAAGACCATCAGGAGGATTATGTACTTGGGTAGCAGTACACCTGGGGTGCTCAGTCAAGATAGTTGATACACATAGTCTGGACAGCCTATGTATTCTTCTTACACTCAAGGACACCTCTGTGGTGGCCGTGATTAACATTTATTTACGCCCGACCCCACTTAAGCTAGGACTATCAACCCTAGAGGCCCTGGAGGCACTACTCTCATCCTTCCCCTCCTCCTATAATAAAGTGATAGGTGCAGACTTTAACTGTCACTTTGAGCCACTCTGGGGGATTCCCTCGGTCACGACCGAGGAGGACGAGACTTGGTCAATCTCTGAATGCCATATGTATCCAGCAAAGCGACTATCCCCATTTGTCCTTGCAATCAATAATTTGGTTGTATCTAATTCCCTTAGGGCATGCAATGGTAGATTGTTACCAGATATACCGGGTGCTCACACTTTTAACAGACCAGATAGAAGCACCACAATAGATTACATTCTGGTCAACGTAGAATACTGGGCAAAGGTAAAAATGTTTAGGGTAATCCCCCGGGTCGAGAGTGACCACAATCTTTAAACGCTGGAATTGGTCACCCATCTAGGGGCACACAACACACAGACGGCAGTGGAACCCTTCCAAAATGAGAACTACCTGCAAAAGGCGGGAGGTAGACGAATTGGCTGGGCGAAGATGGCACTAGCCCCGGACACGTTAGCAGAAATCTACAACCATGTAGCTGGGGCTCTATAAGCGGCTAGCGACTTGACAGGGTCTAATCTAGACCCATCGAGCCTCTTGGCCCTCCAGCACATTCATAATGAGCTTCTCTCCGCATTGGTAGGATACTTCTACACCTCCAAGCCGGGTAGGCCTGGGGCCCGGAAGAATGAACAACACTGGTTCAACAAAAACTGTAGGGAGGCGAAAACTATCCAAGTAAAGGAGGTTAAAATGGGGTCACCCAGACGGATTAGGAAGACCAGACAAAACTATAAAATTCTAGTTACAGAGGCCAAATCTGAATGGGAGGCGGATAGGTGGGACAAGGTGAGCAGGGCCCTTGCCACCCGGGACTATAGATCCTTCTGGAACCTGGTCCGGGGGGGATCGGTGACAGAGATGCCAGCCATTTCACCTAGCCTCAGTGAGGATATGTGGCTTGCCCACTTTAAACCCCTATACTCGCTTGACCCCCTAGTTGATCCAGTTGCTGCAATGGAACTAACAAGACCATTGGCTCCTGAGCCCTCGAAGGGTACAACCCAAGTCAACTATCCGTGCACATTGCTGGAAGTAAACGCAGCGCTTAAAAGCCTGGCCGCCGGGAAAGCTCCAGGTTTGGACAGAATCCCTGGTGACCTTTACCGGGCCGAACAAAGGGTCTGGGCGCCCTACATGTGCGTCCTGTTTAACACCATTATGCAGGGCTTGGACATTCCCCATACATGGTTGGGTGCGGAACTTATCCCTATTTACAAGAATCCTGATCCTGTAAACTACCGACCCATCAGTTTGATCGGCGTATTGCAGAAGATCTTCGCTCGAGTCCTACTGTTCAGGTTGCAGAATTGGATGGACGCTGATGACGGAACCGCTCCATCATCAGCTGCGGTTGGGGTGTGCTTGTGACGGAGCGGTTCCGTCATGGCTCGACCCGCTCAATAGAACGCTCAGCGCATGCGCGGAATTCGCACCGCGCATGAGCGGCGAGCGGGCCATGACGGAACCGCACCGTCATCAGCACAGCGCACCCGCAGCTGTTGACGGAGCGGTTCCGTCATCAGCGTGCAAGGGGTTAATGATAAAATGGACTGGTCTTCACACGTAGCCAGGGCAAACCTGAAACTATCACAATCCTCAGGTGGTATCTTAAAAGTTTTTAACACAACATCCCAGAAACTAGTGGGTCCGCCGGTTTAAATATATAAAGTGCAGGCACGCGGGGTGCAATTTATGGGGCGGACCTCTGGGGGCACGCCAGCACTCCCTCACTTCCCCTTACGGAGAATAGTTTCATCAGACGGATCTTGCGACTCCCCAGTAGTACCCCTAACTCTCCTAAGGTTCGACTTGGGATTAGTCCCTATACAAGATATCATTTCGAACCGTCTACTGTTATATTGGAGACGGCTTTGGTCCACTCCAGAACTAGAGAGTTTCAGAGAGGATCTGCGTGATCTCCTGTCTGTAAGTGGAGCGGGAAAGATTCTATGGCTGAGTTATATTAAACACCTTACTCTAGCGCTTGGAATGGGGGACCTGTGGATGTCTCCCGAGGCGGCATGCACCCAGATTTCTAAAAAATCTTTGAGCTTGGCCCTAAACCAACATCGCCTCGCCAGTGTACTTGCAAATCCTTCCATGGGTAGGCTGACTGAGCACTTTCTTGATTTCATGGCACTCCCAGGATTTGAGAAATTCTTGGACGGTATCCAGCCTCCACTGGCCAAGAAGCTATACATCCAATTTAGGCATGACTCACTGCCGCTTAGGGGTCTCACCCATAAGTGGACTGGGAGCACACAATCAGTGAGCACTTGCCCCGGGTGCGGGACTGCAGAGGAGACAGATCAGCACGTTCTGCTCTTCTGCCCCTTGCACCGTGGTGCGAGGGCCAAATGGATAGTTCAGTATTGTAGGTCCAGGGGTCTCAAAGACTTTAGGGTAGTGCTGAGAATTCTAAGAACGGACACCACGGCCTTGGCTGTGTTTGCAACATCAAGGTTCCTTATATCCATGTGGCATATTAGATGTGCAATTTTAAAAGGAAGCCCAGAAACACTCCCCAATAGTTAAAGGGTTTTTTCCCTTGATCATGGTAGAGGTATTCATTGTGTGGGGCCCTATCTGCTATTCTATATCTGTTATCATGAGATGGGTGTACTGTTCTGTATTGTTTTTATTATCCTTTTGTACATTTTATGATACCGTTTTTATTGTGACTTTTTAAACAGTTTTTAACTCTTCTTTTTTATTAGACTATGAAATTGTAAATTGTCTTTTTATGGTTTTTAACCAAAAATAAAAGCGTTGACTGACTGACTGATAATGGTTTCTGTACAGCCAGTACCTTTCAACTCTACCCCCAAACTGCTTACTGCCTGTTACCATAGTAACAGTTCATGGAATACTTAAGTGGGCACACAGGTTACAAGTTCACCACACAATGTTGCTAATCCAAACAGTTACTATGCTGGAGTTTTTAAAATTTTACATAGGCACCGTTAATCCCAGGTACAGACTTTGGTAAAGAGCTGGTAAAGAGTTAGCCTCAGTATTATACTTCTAGTTATGAACATCATTTCTATTTTAATTGTTAAATGTTTTGTAAGCATATGATTATCACACTAAATAATAGTGAAATGTTGTCAGAAAAATAAGACGTATATACTTTTTTAATTAACTTTTATTAAAACAACAATAAATAACTAGAAGCGTAACTTTGAAATAACAATATAATAAATAACTAGAAACATAACTTTAACATAACAATATAATAACAAAATGTTTGATGGACTCCAATGCAAGGAGGGTAGGCAATCTGCAAAACAAAAATGAAAATAAGTGTTTAAAATTAGATCAATGTGACTGAATGAGGTCAACGATCAGAAATTAAGGTAACACTTAGCAATATTTGTTTATTTGGAACAAATTTAATCGGAGGCATTGTGTATCTAGGCCGATCTGCTTACCTTGTGTAAACACTGTGGCGAACATAGGTCACAACTTCAACTCAGCTTTGGTTCTACACTGTAAACTGTATTAAATTCAGCCTTGATTTTTTTATCGGCAGAGTGGACAGGAGTGTCCATAACTTTAAAAGAGAGAGAGAAACAATGTGAGAGAGAGTGAGAGAGAGAGAAAGCAAAAAAAGAACATAAAAGAGTGAGAGAGAGAAAGTAATAGATGGAGCTGTTAATACTAGAGAAAATATTTGTAGCTCACCGTTTTGCCTTCATTGTGTGTTTACTGCAAAAACAACAATGACGGACAGAATGTGGATCAATGTCACACATTCACCCCAGTCAAAAGATCTGGGCCCAAATCCATCGTTTTTCCACTCCACACCACCCTGGGTTAGACAATGGCGATATGCAAATCAGCGCTGACCCTGTGCCCCATGGGAACAGTCCAGTGCGAACTACAAAAGCCATGTCCTTCCCAGAACGGAAACAAGCATCCGAGGACCGGCCCGGTTTCGAGGTAACACCTCTCATCAGCCCGGCTAGCTTGCTTCCAGTGGTGTGGAGTGCCTGGGACTCACGTCTGAGCATCCCCAGTACACTTAGAGCGGTTACTGCAAAAACAACAATGATGGACAGAATGTGGATCAATGTCACACATTCACCCCAGTCAAAAGATCTGGGCCCAAATCCATCGTTTGTTTAAGCACATGCCGGTTCATAGTGCACCCTCCAGTTTAGTGATATGAAAGATAGTATAGAGTTAGTAAAACATAGTACATACATCTGCATGAGTATATTTTTGCTTTATGTCATTGTACACTCAGGATATTGTATTTCATCAACTTCTACTGCAAGGAGGTTTTTGTGCAATGTTTTTCTTCCAAAGTACTATACCCCATGTACTCCCACTGCATAGCGGTGAGTTCTCATTACTGCGTACCCAGACTGTTGCATCCCATTGATTCCCAGAGTCCGGAGGTTAGTGGTTCTTCTTGTTCACTCAGGGGCAGATTTATAAGCTCTTTGTGCCACTTTTGAGTCACTTTTCCCATGTTAAAAGTGATGCAAAATTGGCTCAAGGGGCTTGCAAATCTGCCCCTTAGACTGTTGCAACCTATCCACTCCCATTGCCCGGAGGTAATTATACATTCGTATGCAGTCAAACTGCTGCACAATACCCACTCTCTGCGCACACAGGTGACTTCTCGTTGCTTCGGAAACAAGCTTCTTTGCTCACCTTGTGCCATTGGCGTGATTCAAAGAGGGTGCATTATGTGTCGAAGCAGCCTTCTCAGACGTTACGATGGCCACGCATCATCGCAGAATCTTCGAACGTTGAGCTTTGGAGGTTTTGGGGGAACGCCAATTTGTGAAACACAACCTGTAAGATAAAAATGAATTTAATATTGTGCGTCAGATCTTTATCAAATGAGAGAGGAAGTGAAAGAGTGACTCAAAAGAATATTCGCAGCTCACCTTTCTGTCACCGGTGTATCTTTCACCACGTGCCGGGACATAATGCACCCTGAAGCTTTACATCTAAAAGATAGTAAAAGAAAGATGTTATCATTGGTAATTGTTACTATCTTAAATAATGTGGAGTAGAATTACATCATCCTTTCACACACCTTCCCTCGCGGATTTAAAAAACAACTATTTGTACAGTTCCAACTCGTTTAATAGGCTTCGATTTTTGTAAAATTACTATAGTAGTTATGTTTTTTTCCGGTTGTGAAAGCAAGTGGTGCGCAGTGATACACGTGCTTTTGATCATCACAAGCGGCGGACATTTGACCGAACACAAAAGCTTTCCTGCTATTGGAAAAACAATACAAATGCAATAAGATACGGTATATATGACTGCCTATGCCTAAATCGCTGCGTTGCCTTTTTGTATCCAGCCTGCTGCACCCCATCTACTCCCTCCGCTGCGCACTCAGGCTTGACTGCTTTCGTTTTCATGGACAGGGCACCTTCTACATCATGCAGTCCCGCTCTGCAACCAAGAAGTGTAACGTATGGTGTTGAGTCTTGATATCGCTATGGCTAACAACATACTCGTGCTCCCATCATCATCGCAGGTTCCTCACCCAGTCAGTCCTTGCGGTACCACTAACTCAGTGACAAAAGAGGACAGGGACGTAGTGGTGGGCCCCACTTCTCTGTGATTCACGCCTACATGAGGAGTCAGAACCACTAGGACGGGCCATCACAGAGCTTGCGATGGGAGCAACTCTAAAATGGCGTAGAGCACATAAGCCCCGTCTTTTTTATTGGTAGGGTCACGTGTGAAGTGACTCATGTGCTGGATGGATGTGGTGTGGGTATATACCACCCATGAGGGAGTGTGTGTGTGCCGTTCTGACAACTAGACCAGGAAGTAAGAAATCACTACAATGGAAATCTGGGCCATGTAGCGCTGTTGTGTGGGCTGAACTGACGTATGCCAGTGCTGCGCGAGGCTGTGAATGATGACTCCGGAGCTATGGGCGTAGTTCATTTGTGAGTTATATGAAAAATCTACTGATTTGGGTGTCCGTGTTGTAGTGCTGCTGTCACCCGGGTCTTACACCCAAATGTGTCATTATGTCTGTAAAGTTCTACAATATGGCTAACATGTAAGGTTCGGGGTATCACTGACCCTATATTCATCCTTAGGTGCACACATAAAAGATGGTGGACATGACGTATTTCTGCGAATATGAATGTTTATTGTACATTCAGTGGAGTGTTGTAGCTGTAATAATACAGGACTGTGAGAAGTTTAGGTTGCAGTTTTTAGCACATGAAGGACAGATAATATATATACGTATGTGGTCGTTCAGGTATACTGTCGAACTTGGTGCTGGAAATCATTGTTTGAGGCTCGGAGTCACGTCCACATCATGGTATTGTCGAGGAATGACGTAATCAATGCGTTCCTGAAAATGTAGTGTGAATACAATGCTCATGTATATTGTTGATATAGTTTTAGGTTGACTTCGCGCTATATAAATATGCTAAAAAAAAAAATTAAATAGTACACATTTATAAATTGAGTATACAGTTTCTTTGCAGAATTGTAATGATTCACTTTGTATGTTCGTATTTGTAGAATTAGCGAGAGAAAGTTATATAATCAAAGTTTTATGTTATTGGCAGAGCAAGATGGTTGCATACGCTATTTACAGCACAATATAATGTATTAGGGCGCAGGAGCAGCATTTTACAAGTATAATAAGTATACAGACAAAGATAGATAGTTGAAGTGGGTACGGGCACGTGTGCTCGACTCCATTTTATTATGTTGCTGTTGGTAATAAGTAGAATAGTCATTATAATATCATATACAGATATTCAATCTTAAACGGTTTACGGCTTCTGCTGTACAAAGATAGGAGCACAGTATGTAAGGGTTCATGATTTGTGGTACACTGAGGTAGAGGCGGTTTATGTAGAGCCTGCAATGATGCGTGGTTCAAGCAGAACGCACTAGTAAGAACGTCTTTTGGCACCTGAATTACGCCTTAATAAGAATATTTATGGTGCACTGAGATAGTTGTACGTCTGGTCCTCAGTTTGTGCTCACCTTGCGATGATGCGTGGATCTAGCGGCCTGTACTCAAAGCATTGACTGTTGTATACTAAACTGCATGAACTTTGAGGGGAAAAAACTACTATCAATGGTTATCAATTGCTCTGCAAACTAGGTCTAGTGATTGCTTCCCATAACAAAATAAACAATTGCATTCAACGCAGTGCATTCTAACTTTATTAAAATGGGGACGTATGTCTGGTGGCAATGTTGAAGGTGATGCCCTAGAGGTACTTGGTATTGCCAGTGGTGGAGGTACATTTAGGCGCAGTGTTCTACATTCTTTGTGAGCATAGTTCACAGGCTGCAAGGTTTAAAGGTACTTGTGCATACTAGCAGTGCCATAGGAGTATTTTTTGTTTGCGCCCTAAATAAATCAAGGCAAAATTCCCTACTGTCTGAAGTGTAGATAGAAAGCTGAATTCAAGTTGTGAATCCTACTGTCCGCAGTGTACATCAAAGCCACTAGTCAACACAGTTATAGAAGAATGCTTTTTTTCACTTATTTAAACAAAATCTGAATACATACAGTATAATTATCTCTGCATTAAGTAAATCAAGGCTGAATTCTCTACTGTCTATAGTGTAGATCCAAAGCTGAATTCAAGTTGTAAATCCTGCTGTCCGCAATGTAGATGTTATGGTGGACTGCATCATCAACAATCATGATTGAAATGAAAGATATCACGTGTATAGAATACATTATTAAAATATGGATTTTTCAGGGACATTTAAAAGGGACAGTATGTCTTACCATGACATAAAACTGTTCACTCTTCTTTGCGATGGTTTTTGGTGCACTGAGTTAGTACTATGTTTGGCGCTGGGCTTGTACATATCCTGCGATAATGTGTAGTGCAGGGAGGCTGCACTGAGAGCAATGTTTTTTGCCTAGTGAATTCTGTCTTAATAAGGCTACGGGGAGATGACTTGTGGTGCAGTGAGTTAGTGGTACCGAAAGAGTTCAGCGTGTGCTCACTCTGCGATGATTTGTGGTTCGGGGGGGATCGCAGTGGTATAATGTCTCTTGTCTACTGGAATGCGTCATGTACAATCGCAATTCTACCTGAATCATGAGCCCTCACAAGGTAGATGGAAGGTAGTCATCACTGACATCATGACATTCTTTTTGTAGTATCTTTTAACAAAATCTGAGGACATACAGTACAATTATCTCTACCTTAAAAAAATCAAGGCTAAATTTCATGCTGTTCATAGTACAGATTCAAAGCTGAATTTAAGTTGTGAAGCCTGCTGCCTGCACTGTAGATCGAAGGCAGTAGTCAGCAGCGATATCAACTAATGATTTTTGTCACTTATTTTAACAAAATCTGAACACATACAGTCTAATTGTCTCTGCCTTACATAAATCAAGGCTAACTTGAATGCTGTCCGTAATGTAGATGGAAAGCTGAATTCAAGTTGTGAACCCTGCTGTCCGCAGTGTAGATCGACGGCAGTAGTTGACACAGACATCGAGGAATGCTTTTTTGTCACATACCTTAACAAAATCTGAGGACACAGTACAATTGTCTCTGCCCTAACTAAATCGAGAATATAAGTAATAGTAGTATTATTGGAAGTGGATTTTTGAATCCCCGTAAGGGTTTGCGACTCACTGTTACCTTCGTTGTCCCTCACCTCCCTGGCCGCTGCGTCCCTTGTGGCCCGCCCCTCTGACGGCGCACTGCCCATTCGCTGCCCCCGTCTCCCGCCTCCCAGCTGCTCCTCCCTCCCACCTCTCCATATATGCTGACGCACTGAAGGCGGGCCTAAAGCAAGCCCGTCTGCGCCCATCCGTGCCTGGACTGCACCGATCACCAGAACCATTGGCCCCCCCACCCGCCATGATGACCGCCACCACCATGACACCAGCACTCTGCACGCTCTCAACTCTGGTCGGAGCCACACCTGCTTCAAGGCCGCCCGAAAACGCACACATGGCCCCTTCACCTTCCGGAGCTGCAGCTACACCAGCCTCAGAGCCTACGAACCACCCGTCAAGAAAGACCCCAACCACCTCTGATGCATACTACTGAACACCCGCTCCACACGCAAGCATGCCGTCGAGCTCTGGGACCTGCTCAACACAACATCCCCGAACATCACCTTCCTGACAGAGACCTGGTTAAATGCCTCCTCAGCACCCGACATCGCCATAGCTATCCCAGATGGTAACCAGATCACCCGCAGAGACCGCACCAACGGAGTTGGAGGAGGAATCGCCATCATCCACAAGAACAGCATCAGGGTCTCGACTAGCACCGACGACGTGCTCAGCACCTCCGAACACATGCATTTTCAGATCCACAAGACCCTGACTCCACAGTCAGAGGCACCCTCGTCTACCGACCCCCTGGACCCTGACCCCAGTTCAGCAACTCCATCGCCGACTTGATCAGCATGCCTGCCCTGACCTACACCGACTACATCCTCCTTGGAGACCTGAACTTTCACCTTGAGAACAACAACGACAACAACTCCACAACCCTGATCGATAACCTTGCCAACCTCGGACTGAAGCAACTCGTCACAACGCTCACCCACTCCGCCAGCCACACGCTTGACCCTGTCTTCTCCTCAAGCCTGCATGTCTCCGTCAGTCACACCACCGAACTCCTCTGGACCGACCATGGCTGCATCCACTTCACCTTCCAGAAGCCCACCACACACCTCCAGACCCAACAGATCCCCCGCCGCTGCTGGAGCAAAATAACTGAAGACCAACTACACGCAAACCTTGCTCTCAGCCCACCCACCGAACCCACCAAAACACCGACAACGCTGCCCACAGCCTCAGACGCTGAAGAAACCCCCCCACAGCGACACCAGAAAGAGAAATGGCACATTGTACAAACTCCGGACAGCCACACAGCACACAAGGATGCCATCCGCAACCACCATCACCTCACCAGGGCAGCCAAGAGGACCTCCTTCAAAGACCACCTCGACAACAACGCACACAATAGCAAGGAGCTCTTCAATATCGTGAAGGAACTCTCCAACCCCAGCTTCAACACCAACAACATCCCGCCGTCGCAAGCCCTGTGCGACTCCCTCGACAACTTCTTCTACCGCAAGATAGCAGACATCCACATCGGCTTCAACACCCAGACAGCCCCAATGGACAGCAATACATCAGACCCTCCGTACACCATCGACTATGACCCCCTGCTAGCCTGGGGCAGAGTGAGCATTGATGACACCATCAAGACCATGCGCACAATCCACTCCGGCTCTCCGTCAGACCCATTCCCGCACCACGTCTTCAATAGAGCAAGCAGTTCCATTGCACCCCACCTGCGCAACGTCATCAATCTCTCCCTCGAGACCGTGACCTTCCCAGAGATCTGGAAACACGCCGAGATCAACGCCCTACTCAAAAAACCTAAGGCATACCCAAGAGACCTCAAGAACTTCCGGCCCATTTCTCTGCTCCCCTTCCAGGCCAAGGTCATCGAGAAAACTGTCAACAGACAGCTAACCCGATACCTTGAAGAAAACAGAATCCTCAACCCTTCCCAGTCAGGGTTCCGCAGCAACCACAGCACCGAGACTGCCCTCATCGCCACCACCGATGACATCAGAACCCTGCTGGACAATGGCGAGACCACAGTACTCATCCTCCTAGACCTCTCTGCCGCCTTCGACACCGTCTGCCACCACACACTACGCGCACACCTCCACGCCACAGGCAACTGAGACAAGGCTCTGGATTGGACCACCTCCTTCCTCTCTGGCAGAACCCAGACCGTCCGCCTCCCCCCTTTCCGTTCCAAAGTCTCCGAGATCATTTGCGACGTACCCCAGGGATCCTCCCTCAGCCCGACACTGTTCAACATTTACATGGCCACGCTCACACGCGTAGCCCAACAGCACAACCTCAACATAATCTCCAACACCGACAACACACAGATGATCCTCTCCCTCACCAAGGACCCCATCACCACCAAAGCCAACCTCCCTGAATGAATGAAGGCCGTCTCCGACTGGATGAAGACCAGCCATCTGAAGCTGAACTCAGACAAGACGGAGGTCCTCATCCTCGGCTCCAACTCTTCAGCCTGGAATGACTCCTGGTGGCCGACAGCACTGGGGCAGACCCGACACCCAACAACCAGGCATGCAACCTGGGAATCATCCCCGACTTAATGCTCTCAAAAACCAAGCAAGTCAATGCCGTCTCCTCCTCCTGCTCCAACGCCCTCCGCATGCTCCGCAAGATCTAGAGATGGATCCCGACAGATGCAAGAAAGACAGTCACCCAGGCCCTCGTCAGCAGCAGACTCGACTATGGAAACAAACGACCTCTACGCGGGAGCCCCAACCAAGCTCATCAAACGACTACAACACATTCAAAGCCTGCACTGGCTCCCCGTCAACAAGAGGATATCCTTCAAGCTCCTCACCCACACACAAAAGGCACTCCTCAAGACAGCCTGAGTGTCTATGGGTCTATCAATACATCTTTCACGTACCTGATGCATGTGTGATTTACTTCTAGAGGAAAAAGAAATGAAATGAGAATAGGAACTAATACCTGTGTATACTACTGTAAGCACAACATGATATCGCCAGGGAGTAAAAGTACCCATCAATACCCGTCCTGTACCGCCCTTTTCATCATTTAGGTCCTCCCTGTACCAGGGAGAATATGTTGGCAACCACTACACATAGTCAGTGATCCTTGCCAATCTTTTATTAGAAATGGTAAGTGTGGTATGGGGGATACAAAGAGACCAAGTTGTAATGGAGTAACTGATATGCAGTGCGTGAATTAGTGAGTATGTGAGAAAAAGTGCATATGTAAAATTGGAGAGCGGAGAGAAAATATTTTTATTAGGTGTCTCCCAAACTTCCAAAGTTAAAAACAGTGCAAATGGATCTTGAAGCAGATTTACCAAATAACTGCTTTTTCATAAATGTTGATCAACATGTTTCAGCTATTTTGAGGTCTCCCACAGCTTTTGTCAGGACCGTTCACTACTGCAAATAGTGTGAAAATCAGATCAAATAAAAACCATATCACCTGGTTCAGGTCATGGAAAATCCTCCTCTTAGAAACTGCTTGTGACAGACCAGAAGAAGGATCACACAAGAACAGGACATAGAAAAAGAAGTAAAACATAAAGATGTCAAATTTGTTACGTACATCTCACACAAACTAGGCCACATCTCAGGCTTACTCTTTGTTTATGACGGGATATTGGCCTTTCGTACACATGGGTCCTTGCTCACCTTTTAGGTTGGAAGATAGGCATCACCTCACCTGGCTGCAGCTCAGGTAATAGGAGCACCGCTCTCATGAAAATAAAAAACAATTGCTCAGACAGCTTTCTGGAAGAAAACCTCCACCAGAAATGGGTCATGGGGCCCATAAACAAAACCAATAAAAAAACGTTAAAAAAGAGTGCATGTTCCCCCGTTGCTCACCCTCCATGTTACAGATGTTAAATTAGTATCAACTGTTCATACACCAAAGGAGCATAACATCTTTTTATATAAACAGAATAGTTCCTGATGATATTACTCACTACATACAGTGTATGAGTGTATATACACACCGCATATATCTATTGACGTTGCCTCAATGTATCCACCGCTTTTTTTAACTAGCGGCATCTTTTAGTTAGCTTGATATCATACGCTTCATCCCACACACTGGTCTCATTTTGAAGGGATTAATTTATTGAGCCCACTTAAGTAAAACACAGAACGCCTAGGCAGATGACATACGCGTTCAGAGTCCATGATAAAGTGTAGTTCTCTCTCAGTGTACACGCTGCCACCATTGAAACCTTTGTTTTTTTGTTTGTATTGAATTGTGTCAAATCGAAATACAGCACCTGCTTAAAGAATATGTACCACAGACGGCATCGTAGGGCTCTCATTTCGAGGAGATTAAATGTTAAGCCCGCTTAAGTAAAGCACTGAACGCCTTGGCAGATGGCATACGCGTTCAGATTCTACAATAAAGTACACGCTGCCACCATCAAAGCCTTTGTTGTTTTTTGCGTGTATCGAAAAATTACAAGTCAAAATAAGGTGCCTGCTTAGAAAATGTATATCACGAACGGCATCATTTGATTCTCGTATGCACTTGTGATAAACTCAGCGCAATGCTTTCCTGAGAACGGAACCATTAGTTTCGCTCTGCGTTTATTCAAAACAAACCACGAGTCACATTCATACTTGCTTTCAAAACTGAAAAGCATACAGACGCTGTCTCTTGTAATTAATAGCTCTGCTGTAATAATGTCACCCTGGACCATTCAATACTCTTAGATCTCGCGGACTAACCTGTCCATCGGTAATCCCGGCTTCCCTCGGAGCTGTCCGGGAAGGTAGCCGGCGGCGTCACCGGGTATGTTTTATCTGTCTCGAAGAGTCTGAAGACGCTGTGCGCGTCACGTGTCTCTCGCGCACAGCTACATGGAAGATGTAGTATTCACCAGGGAATACATATTTCCCCAGTTCCTTCTATTGTTTACCATGCAGATTATTTCGTATGCACACCGCAGCTAAAGTAGAACACCACAGTGGGCATAAATTGGTATATTTTAAGCTAAACACAGTAATTATTAGTCATTTAAGCAGCGTTTATAAGCCAGACCATCACATAGTAGAGCGGTCCAATTAGTCACACTGCCGTCTCTTTCCATTTCAATGGCACCACAATGGCGAATGTAGTCATGGCACTGAAGATTAGTATAATTGGCAATATTATCACGTGTGTTATAGCAATATTGATCATCTCTTGTCACAGTGACGCAAGATATAGCAGCATTAACACAAGCGCATGCTGTCAATAAAGTTGGTTTAAAGACTCGTAACATTTTTGCGGGAAAAAAAAGGTCTATTAGCCCAGGTAACAAAATATAGAATGACTAGTATCTAGAGCAAAAACCGGCTCACAAATTTGTGATATTCCAGGTTCAATGGGTAAATCATGCAAGCTTATTTGGAGCTAGAAAAGGTCATGTGAGGTCTATAAGTCGTGAGGCTAACTTTATATGCCTCGAGGATATGGATCTTAGAGGGACATGCAAGGTATATCTTCATTGAGTCCACTTTTATCTGTTTTAAGTTTGTAGACCCATGTTTGTTCTTTTGTAAACAGATATTTGCTTATATCTGCCACATGCTCAGGAATAAACGGCTGTTCCAACACCGTCCAAGTAAACTCAGTGGGACTGTGTCCTTTCTCTAGAAAGTGCGAGGTGAGGCGTGTCGCTTGTTTCCGGCATCTCACAGTGCTCTTGTGTTCCGATATGCAGACTTTTACCTTCCTCGTTGTCATTCCTACATATCTTAGTTGACATGGACATGTGATGAGGTAAATGAGATTTTGACTGTTACAGTTGGTGAATTTTGTCTGTCTCCATGGGCGGTTGGTGCCGATGTCTATACTTGTTGATTTGCTGGTCTGTGGGCACGTGGCACATGTACCACAGGGATGGTGACCTTCCACTGCCGGGAGGCCCCATAGGATACCAACTGCTCAAGATGTTGTACTCCTCGGATGAGTATGTACTAATTTGTCTTTCATATTGGGGCCCCGTTTGAAAGCAAATAAGGGGGGCGGGAGATGGTCTCCTCCAGTGTTGAGAATGGACCAGTGCTTCTGAACAATTTTCTGCACTCGATTTGATTTGGTAGAGAAAGTATTTACAAAGGTCATACGTTCTAATTTCTCTTTAACTACTAGAGGTTCCAGAAGAGCTTCCCGATTATTATTAGAAGCTCGTTTCATGGAGTCCCGAATGATTTTTTTGGGGTACTTTCTAGCCAACAGTTGGTCCTTCAAGTTTCCTGCATGTTTCTGGAATTAATTTTTATCGGAACAGTTCCTTTGAATCCTCAGGAATTGACCAAATGGTAGATTATTCCTCAGAGCTCGAGGGTGGCAACTATCGTAGCTCAATAAAGAGTTGCGGCCATTGGTTTCCTATAGAGTTCTGACTGTAAGCCTGTTGGTGTGGTTCTGATCAAGAGGTCAAGGAATGGCAATTGATGCTTGTCATGCTCAACTGTGAAGCGGGGATGGATATTCCTTGTGTTGAGCCATTGATGAAAATGGAGAAGGTCTTCTTCTGTACCTCTCCACACTACAAGAATATCATCAATATATCGCCTCCACGTGCGCACTGACTGTAGAAATGGATTAGTAGAGGACAGGACGTGCTCCTGCTCAAATTGATGAACGTAGAGGTTCGCCAGTCTGGGAGTGAAAACGCTTCCCATGCTGGTCCCCGATATTCTTTCATTGCTAGTTGTGCTAGCGCCATAATAAAATGCACTGGCGTGATGGAGTTTAGGTCTCTTTCGTGTAGAAGATTGCCCACCACTTCCAATGTTGCGTCTTGTGGTATCGAGGTGTATAAGGATTCCACATCAAAGATTACTAACAGATCCGTGGAGATGTCGAATTCAATGTCTGGTAGTATCCTTAAGATGTCCTTGGTGTCCTGTAAATACGTAGGCATTTCTTTGACCATAGGGCGTATAAATCAATCGACGAAGGTGGACAAGGGTTCTAAGATAGACCCGATCCCTGATATGATAGGGCATCCTGGTGGAGGTCGTTGCTGTTTATGAACCTTCGGCAGCACATAAAAATATGGTATATTAGGATGTGCGGTCCGAAGATAATTCGCCTCTTGGGGCGTTATCTAGCCCTCCAACAGGATGTCCTCTACATTATGTCCTATGGTATTGGAAAGACGTGATGTCGGGTCGTTTTGAGTAGAAGATAAGATTTGGTGTTGCGCTAAGTTTATCACAAGCGCATACGAGAATCCAATGATGCCGTTTGTGATATACATTTTCTAAGCAGGCGCCTTATTTCGACTTGTAAGTTTTCGATACACGCAAAAAAACGAAGGCTTTGATGGTGGCAGCGTGTACTTTATTGTAGACTCTGAACGTGTATGCCATCTGCCAAGGCGTTCAGTGCTTTACTTAAGCAGGCTTAACAACTTAATCTCCTCAAAATGAGAGCCCTACGATGCCGTATGTGGTATATATTCTTTAAGCAGGCGCTGTATTTCGATTTGACACAATTCAATACACGCAAAAAAATGAAGGTTTCATTGGTGGCAGCGTGTACATTGAGAGAGAACTACACTTTATCATGGACTCTGAACGCGTATGTCATCTGCCTAGGCGTTCGGTGTCTTACTTAAGTGGGCTCAATAAATTAATACCTTCAAAATGAGAACAGTGTGTGGGATTGAAGGGTATGATATCAAGCTAACTAAAAGATGCCGCTAGCTAAAAAAAGCGGTGGATACATTGAGGCAACGTCAATAGATATATGCGGTGTGTATATACACTCATACACTGTATGTAGTGAGTAATATCATCAGGAACTATTCTGTTTATATAAAAAGATGTTATGCTCCTTTGGTGTATGAACAGCTGATACTGATTTAACATCTGTAACATGGAGTGTGAGCAACGGGGGAACATGCACTCTTTTTTAATGTTTTTTTAACGGTTTTGTTTATGGGCCCCGTGACCCATTTCTGGTGGAGGTTTTCTTCCAGAAAGCTGTCTGAGCAATACTTTTTTATTTTCAATAGAGCGGTGCTCCTATTACCTGAGCTGCAGCCAGGTGAGGGGATGCCTATCCTCCTACCTAAAAGGTGAGCAAGGACCCATGTGTACGAAAGGCCAATATCCCGCCATAAACAAAGAGTAAGCCTGAGATGTGGCCTAGTTTGTGTGAGATGTACGTAACAAATTTGACATCTTTATGTTTTACTTCTTTTTCTATGTCCTGTTCTTGTGTGATCTTTCTTCTGGCCTGTCACAAGCAGTTTCTAAGACGATGATTTTCCATGACCTCAACCAGGTGATATGGTTTTTATTTGATCTGATTTTCAAACTATTTGCAGTAGCAAACGGTCCTGGCGAAAGATGTGGGAGACCCCACAATAGCTGAAACATTGTGGGGCAAAATTTATGAAAAAGCAGTTATTTGGTAAATCTGCTTCAAAATCCATTTGCACTGTTTTTAACTTTGGAAGTTTGGGAGACACCTATTAAAAATATTTTCTCTCCACTCTCCAATTTTACATATGCACTTTTTCTCACATACTCACTAATTCACGCACTGCATATCAGTTACCCCATTACAACTTGGTCTCCTTGTATCCCCCATACCACACTTACCATTTCTAATAAAAGATTGACAAGGATCACTGACTATGTGTAGTGGTTGCCAACATATTCTCCCTGCTGCAGGGAGGACCCAAATGATGAAAAGGGCGGTACAGGACAAGTACTGATGGGTACTTTTACACCCTGGCGATACCATGTTGTGCTTACAGTAGTATACACAGGTATTAGTTCCTATTCCTATTTCATTTCTTTTTCCTCTCCTCTAGAAGTAAATCACACATGCATCAGGTACGTGAAAGTTGTATTGTATGACCCATAGATACTGAGGTTGCTGTTATAAGCTTGGTTAATTGTGGGTTGTGTCTATGTTGTGGTCTCTAAATATGCCCTAGGACCCTTGTTTCTAAACTGTTGTTTCTTACTCCACAAGACAGGCCCGGCCTACCTCAATAGACGGCTCTCCAGCTATGCTCCGCCGACCTCTCACTTGCGACCGTCCCGCGCACCCGAAGAACAACCACCGGTGGGAGATCCTTCTCCCACCCACCGGTGGGAGATCCTTCTCCCACCTCGCCGCCAAGACATGGAACACCCTCCCACTGAGCCTACGACAGACCCAAGACCTGCTGATCTTCAGGCGAATACTCAAGACCTGTCTGTTCAATCAGTAATGCCTCCCCCCCAGAACCTTGAGACCTTCGCGGGTATGTAGTGCGCTTTACAAATGGTTGATTGATAGGTAGTGACATTACACTTGGAGTTGTGCTGGGCACCACTGCGGAGTTGTGACTCCAACTAGTCACACAACCAGGTTGAGCTTCTTTAGAACAGACTAGTAAAGGGTTAATATATGTACCCAATGGGAAGTGGTTTTACATTTTGAAAAAATGAAAGGAATATTTTGATTTGTTACTAACAATTTCTGTGGAAAATGAGAGGAAAGATTTGCCATTACTGGTTCTTTCCTATTCAGGTCGGTACATTGAGTTTATTGTGTGAAAAAAAAATATCTAACAATTTGTGATAATTTCAGAAAGTACAGCAGAATTTCAAAGGTAAGTTAGAAATGTGTGAGGAGTATGATGCATGGCATTGAAGTCTTTAAGTGATTGTAATTAATTGTTTAACAATAAGATGAACTGTTTAAAAAAGTTGTGAAGTATTTTGTCAGAAAAAAATATTCATTTTAATAATTTTGTCCTTCGTTGGTTTAAATAATAGTATAGGTATGTTGTTTGATATGTCTAGAGTAATTTTGACTGACTGCTATCATGTATTAAGCATACATCTACTTGTGTGTGTAGTTTAACATGTGTGCTACAGCTGATGACCCTAACTAATTCATACCCCTTCACAAATCATGTCAAAGATACTTCAGCATTCAGTTTCAGAAGCACAAATCCCTTAGGTAAACAGGCATCACAGAAGTACTTGAACACACAGCGTAATAGCTACCTGCCCTGTATAATGAATAGAAAGTGATGTATGCAGTTTCTTCTACACACATTTAGAGATCCTGAGTTGTGAAACAGAGATAGTCTAGTAGCTATAGGCTTCTTTACATCTGCTTTCTCACCCCTAAAAGGCACAGAAACATGCTGATTCTCACAAGAGTGCCATGACAGAAGTCGACCTCTGAGTTTGGTGTAGGCCTGGTATTGTGAGATCTGAGTCTCTATTGATACTGGTAGAGAAGAGTGAGGTCTAAAACAGTTTGG
Source organism: Lissotriton helveticus (assembly GCF_964261635.1). Classification (NCBI taxonomy): domain Eukaryota; kingdom Metazoa; phylum Chordata; class Amphibia; order Caudata; family Salamandridae; genus Lissotriton; species Lissotriton helveticus. The sequence continues at coordinate 1,700,623,720 of NC_136063.1, read as the reverse complement.
CAGATGTATTAACATCTATTCTAGTCCATATAAGTCTCTGCAAAGGTACAGTTCAAGTAGGCCACAGATAGTGTGGTGTGTGCTTTAAACGGAAAGCCTACTAGGTCAAGTTTGAATGTTTGACTGCTAACATATCTCAGGAATGGCTGCACTTTTACATGTAGTCTGACACGTGTCGTGCAGCTGATGACCCTAACTTAAAAACAATAGAGTCTATCATAACCCTGCACAAATCTTGTCAGAGCTACTTCAGCATTAATTCCTTGAAGCACAGATCTCTAAGCTAGGCAGACGTCAAAGAAGCCCTCGAACAGACAGCTTCATACCCACCTGCCCTGTACAATGTGCAGATAGAGATCCATGCTGCTTCTTTTACACACATTTAGAGAACATGTGGTGTGAAACAGAATTAGTCTAGCACCTATAGACTTCTTTAAATGTGTTATCTTGCACCAAAAATGACACTGACACACTCGTTGAGGGATCTAGAAAGATGTTGACAGTCTCAAGAGTGGTATGACAGTAGTTGACCTTTCATTTTGGCTTGTACCTGGCATTGTGAGTTCTGACTTTGAAAATGGTAGAGAAAAGTGAGTTTTTTTTACATGTGTCATCTTGACCCTAAAAAGGCACTGACACTCATTGAGGTCTCTAGAAAGATGCTCACACTATGAAACAACTAATAGAGAAAAGCAAGCTTTAAACATGTGTAAGATGTTTTAACTTTTATCCTAGTCCATATAACTCTCTGCAAAGGTACACTGCAAGTAGTCCATAAATAGTGTGCTTTAAACTGAAAGCGTACTGTGTCAAGTTGAAATGTCTGTCTGCAACCACGTCTCAGGTATTTCTCTACTTGTACGTGTACTCTGACACGTGTGCTGCAGCTGATGACCCTAACTTAATCCTATACAGTCTATCATTCTCTTGGACAAATATTGTCAGACCTACTTCAGCATTCTGTATCAAAAGCAGATATGTGGTTGCTCTACCACTTTCATTGAAGAGACACAATTCATAATGCCAGGCATAAGCCATAATCAAAGGTCGACTTCTGTCATGCTACTCTTCTGAGTCTCAGCATCTTTCTAAACACCTTAATGAGTGTGTCATTGCCTTCTTAGGGGAAAGAATACACATATAAAGATTCCTAAAGATACCAGACTACCTCTGCTTCACAATGCATGCTCTAAATGTGTATAGGAAAAGCTGCATGGCTCACTTTCAACTCATTATACAGGACAGCCGAGTATGAAGCTGTGTGATCAACTGCTTTCATGAGGTTTGCCCATCAAACAAATCTGTGCTTCTGCGACTGAATGCTGAAGTAGCTCTGGCAATATGTATGCAGGGGTATGATAGATTGTATATTCTTACAGCTGATGACACCAACTTAAAAACAATACAGTCTATTATTACCTTGGACAAATATTGCCAGAACTACTTTAGAATTTAGTCTCAGAGGCACTTATCTGTTTTCTCTACCAGTTTTTTCGGAGAGACAGCTTGCAATGCCAACCCTAAACCATAATCAAAGGGTGACTGCTGAGAGCCAACATCCTTCTAGAGACCATACTCAGTGTGCCAGTGTCTTCTTAGGGGCAATATAACACATATAAATAAGCCTACCCCTGTTTCACAATGCATGCTCTGTAAATATGGGTAGAAGAAGCTCCGTGGATCACTTTCTACTTATTATACATGGCAGCCGGGGATGAAGTTGTCTGAGGAAAAGGTTTTACGTGCATAGTTAGAAATCCTACATATCTATTGTTAATGGATACAATGACAGTCATATTTAAGTAACTTATTAGTGATTGACAAGAAAAATTATATCTGAATAATTCAAAATCAATTGTTTATGTAATATATTATTAAAACTGTTATTTCTTTTTTAATTTTTTACTTAATTCAAAAGACTTAAAGATGGCAAAAAAACATGAAATGGCAAGAACACATGAAAAGAGAAGAGCACAACTCAAATGTGCTACTTTAAGAAGAGTTAAAAGAAGAATTTGGATGATGCATGCAATATTATACAGGTGGCAAGAGAATTGAACAGTTCCTCAAAACAGTATTACAAACATTGAGAACTGTGGAAAATGTTCAAAAGTAAAAGACAATTTTAACAAGTCAGAAACAAAAAAGGATTTCACATGTTGAAAGAACTTTAAATTGTAAATACACAACACATCTGACAAGGAGGCAAAAACAGTATAAAGATATAATGTTGAGAAGTAAAGTAAATCAAAATGTGTTAAAGCATTTAAAACAGTATACAAGATCAGCAGCTTAAAAGCAAAGCAATATATTGAAAGTGTAATAAATTAAGCTTTTGAGGTGAAACTAAAAGAATGTATCTTAATATCGAACAGACTTAGAATACTGGATTAAACCGTGGTGTTTATGAAAGAAAAAAGTGAGAAAAAAAGATTGGTTAATAGAATCAACTTTTCTAAAACATTTATTGTTGAATGTAAACACACTTCCAGAACTGAGCCATTCTTTTATGAGGTTGATGTTATGAGGTGAAGGATGGTTCTCCCATTCCACAGTAGAAAATGGTTCCTAGGAATGTAAAAGAAGTAGTAGCTGAAGAAGTTCAAGGTAGGCCTACACAGGCTCCTGTATTTAAATGTAAGTGTAGAAGTATTTGCAGTATTCAACATAAGTATATTGGTATATTACAAATGTTTTTACCCCAATATCCAAATAGAAGTGTTAAACAAAATATTAGGATATTGCAAGGACTAGATCCATGTGAAATAAGAAAATATACTAAGTAACAGGGTCATTCTCTGAATTATTTACCACTGATAGAGTGAGAATTGTTCTCACTTCTTAAAGGGCTGAGAGGAACTTACGAAGGGAGTACACCCTCCCGTGTTTCAACACTACTACACACAAAGTACTCCCCTGATTGTGTATCAGGGAAACCCGAATGTCTGCAATCAGTAAATCTGAGATACTGAAGGTGGAATGTCCCTATGTAAAGCTAAGAGAGTACTTCACCTAAGGGTGAGAAAGGAGGCAACCCCTTTTGTTTTATATTTCCTCACACACTCTAGTGGTGTCATGCTTCATCATCGGTACACCCTGATGCCTAGAAGTCAGGGTGGGCTCGACCCTATTTCAGAGAGCGCTTAGAATATTTTTGGGCCACAGGGGGATAAAGATTAAAACTCCTCTGTCAGATCCCGGTTTTCCTTTATTCTTGGATCTGACAGGGATATTAAAAAAGGGTTATAGAATAGCGTCTCAGGGATATTATGGTCCTAAGACCCTACTGCCAACATATTTCAGTCCACATATGCCCCATAAAGGGTGCTGGACTTTCTTCAGGGCACTGACTTACACCCCCTGGAAGTTTTTTAGAGGTATGGGAATTTCCCTACACTCGAACCAGTAAGGGCAGATAGCTGCTCCTTATATAAAAATGTGCACATTATGTCGTCACTCCATCCCAATTCGGGAGAGGCTCCACTTCACGCTGGACCTCAATTAGTGGGGTAGCCCTATAGTCAGACAGCCATCAAGGGTCCGGCCCGCTGATCAACCTACTCGTTATGGGTCCTCCAAGCAGCTGAGACCCATAACGAATAGGTCGATCAGCCTATTCCATAACCCTTTTTTTACTATCCCTGTCAGAGCCAAAAATAAAGGGAAACCGGGATCTGACAGAGGAGTTTTAATCTTTATCCCCCACTGGCCCAAAAATATTCTAAGCGCACTCTGAAATACAGTTGAGCCCACCCTGACTTCTACACCACCTATTCCTCAAGAACTGGCAGATTTAAATTTATATGAGTCTATTCTTATCCAATCTGCATGCCCCTTCCAGACTATAGTTTGTATGGAGCATAAGACAGGTAAGCTGCTACCAACAGATTTACTCAAAGGAAGAGTTGTGTTCGTCCCTTTAGATTTTAAGAGAAATATTAAACCTGTTGCTTTTGAAAGAGAGGAAAATTAGCCAGTTATTATAGAAAATGGTGTACCAACAAAGAGTAAAAAAATCTGGCAAGAGTTTGTATATATTACTAAACTTCAAAATGCAACAGTATACCTGGTACAGAACAATATTTATTATAAGAATGTAAATGTTGATGAAGAAGTAAGATGCCTAAAAGATGAAATAACAATTTCAACTCGCCAAATTAAAATAGTGGACAAATTATTAAGTGAACATTATACCATACATCCTCTCTATTCGAAACAAATCATAGTAAACACTATTGAATTATTTCAAATGAAAGAAGCAAAAGGAGCTGCCATGAGTATATGGGAAAAAAGTTTAGAAGCTCAATTCTTTCCACAGATTTTCCCCACAAGAGAAGGCGGATGATTTGATGATCAAGCTCTATGGATTCCAGCATCAGAATACTGATCAACAAGATTGTACTCTGAAGATCCAAGATTTTGGCAGTGCATTCGATATATTTTTCATCTTCTGTTTGAGAGTGATTTGTCTGGTCTTTCATATGAGGTGAACCATAAATTAAAACCGGAGTTCATCTTTAGTATGCTACTGCAAAAGAGTTCATGAAGAAATTCAACAAAGGGATGAAAATTTGGATTCTCACTTAATCAATTTGATGGCATGCCAACATGGCCCCAATGAATAGTGGTAGTGTCATTATGGTAAACTTAAATGCATGTTAAGAAACCTAGGTACACCTTCTTGGTTTCTAACACTAAGGGCCCGATTCCGATCTGGGTCGGAAAAACTCTCCGAATGAGCCGGATCCGGAGTGTTTTTTGACCGAGCCGGACTCCTGCAGTCCGACTGCGAGTACGATGGGGCCGCATGCTGCGGGACTCGATACAGTCAGACTCCCATAGAAGTCAATGGGAGCCGAGAGTACTACACGTACATGGGCTCCAATTGACTGAATCTGCACCATAAACGCCTGTGACGGGGAAACCCTTGGTCTCCCCCTGTGTCCGAGTCATAAGGCTGCGGGTGAGAGGGGGTCCGAGGCGGACTTCCAAAGGCAACCGGATGTCCGACGCGCGCATCATACTGGCTCGCTCATAAATTGCATACATTGCACTGCACGGTTTGCATACGGATGAGACGTATGGAGCGGTTTGGACCCGGGAACGATTTAGTCCGTGATTTTCATGTTGCTTGCATCGTACTTGCTCGCTCGTACAGCTGTACGAGTCGGGCGGAAAACACGCATACGGCTCGTATTTTTTCCAGCCGGATCATGTTCGTTGCACTGACGAGCGAGATCGGAATCGGGCCCTAAGTTGTGCTGAATATGCATGGAATGATTTACTTGAATTATTCTGAGAAACAACTTCAAATATAAAAATCATTGAACTTAAGACAGCTGGAGAACTGTGTTCCTTGGATTCCGCAAATGTCTCCTGCTATTTTAACCATGGGTTTCAAGCAATAATGTCCTTTATCTGCAATAAAAGCATTCCACCTCTTGGAGAGGAAACTGATTGCTTTTGTTGAAAAGAGTACCAGACCAGAGGTGCTCCTCATATACACATGCTATCATGGAAAGAAGATGCACCAACATTTGAAACAGATATTAATAAGGCTGTTTTGTCTTTCATTAAACAGTATGTTATATGTGCCATTCCAAGAGAAGGAGAAGAAAACAGCTTGAGACAACAAGTTTTACACTTTTAAATTCATAGATGTGGAAAATACTGTCCATACTATCCAAAAAGCAGTCCACATCTTGAAAACTTTTGTATGTATGAAATATTTCAACTCAAGGTTAAAAAAGAATGTTACAGAAAATATAAAAGAAGAAGAATATGCAGTAATTGGATGTGATGGATGTTTAGTGAAACACGCAAAAAAATTTTTATTAACCACAGAAAACTCAGTTGCAAAATTCCAGATAAGAGAGAAATTTTATATTTAACACTCTTGACTGATACGAAGATTCTTTTAATGCAACAAAATATATGATTCAGTGTATGGTATTCCCTACGTATTTAAAAAAACATAAATGATGAGATTGAACACAAAGGAACTTTTGCAGCAGAACTAGCAAGAGAAAATTCACAAAGCTGTTGAAGTTCTGGTCAAGATCCACTTGGACAACGAATTATTGAAAATGAAGCAGCAATAGCCATGAATGAGGTGGATCCTGCACAGGAACAATAGGATATTATCGAGTTTGAATGGTTAGAAGAGTGACTAAATATTGAACAAACAGAAATATAACTGCAAGTGAAACAACAAGTGGAACATGGCTTTCTCCGTGAAAAAAAAATATTCAATGTTCATCATTTCAACCTATTCTATCATACATTAGTGGTCAAGCTGAAACAGGAAAACATTTCTTAATTAAAGTTCTGACAAGTTATCTATATAGTACTACAGGATAACATTTTTCTTTTGTCATATCAGCACCAACTGGATTAGCATCACACAGCATTAAAGGTGTTACTATACATTGATTACTTATGCTACCTGTTGAACATGATAATAAACTGGAAAAATAAAAGCTATCTGGAGAAGCGTGTTATGAAGTTTCAAGTGCGCTGAAGAAACTGAAACCTTTAAGTATTGATAAGGTGAAAATGGTCTCAAACTTAATGCTTGCCTTTAAACTCTTGAGAATGCAACAGATTAAAAAAAACAGAGTATGATGTGTTTGGAGCAAAGCTTGTAATTGTATTTCGACACCTACTAAAACTTACTCCTGTCAAAAGACAACCTGTTTTTAAAACTCTTCTCCATGATTAGACAAGGAAATCTTTGGGAATTATCAGAAATGTAAATATTTGGTTAAACTTTGAATATAAAGAACTTGTTAACAATATGCGACAGGCATCCAATGAAGATTATGTAAATATTCTTAAAGACATAAGAATTGGCATGTTGAGAAAACATGGTAAACTAGATTTAGAAAGTCAGATATTACGAAATTTGTTTATATCTGAAAAAAAACCAGCAGAACTAATGTATTATATGTTCGTAGAAAACAAATCCATAGTTTGTCTAAAGCCTATACTGTAAGTGTGCTAACTTTAATGAACAACTACTAAAAGTGGAAAAGCAACACATTCTGGAAATTAAAGCTATTGACAAAATGGAAAACCATTGAGTAACATTTCTACTTACTGAAAAACTACAAGCTATATATATCAGTATCTAAACTGCAGGATTAGAAAAGTGTTTACATGTATGTAAAAACTGTAGAATTATTTTGCATCATAATTTGAATGTAGAGGAAGAATTAGTTAATGAAGAGATGGGAAAAGTTGTTGATTTTGTAAATTTTCAAAATACAGATGTAATAGAATGTTTGATTGTAAAATTTAACCAGACTAAAGAAGTAAGACAGATTGGGCGTTGTGTCATAGTTTTCTTGCTTGTAAGGGACTTGTATGTTCGAAGACGACAGTTTATAATGTCTTTAGCTTATGCAGTAACTATTCACAAATCTCAAGGTTTAACTTAGACAGAGCTTTTGTAAATATTGGAAGTACTGTGTTCAAAGAGGGAATGGCATAGGTTGCATTGTAGTGGATAAGAACAGTGTCCGGTTTGTATTTGATAGAATTTGACAAGAAAATGTTTAGTGCAGATGCATATCGTGTAAGAGAGTACAATCGCTTAAGAAGACTTTATGCTCCTCATTTAGGCGAATACCCAATATATGAGAAACATATACTATGTCCAAAATGGAAATATATCAAACATTCATCTGAAGTTCAAGATAAGAAAAGCATTAAAGAGAAAGTTGAAGGTGTGAAGAAAATAAAATGGAAACTGATATTGTAGGATACTAGTTAGAAAACAGTTCAGGTATCAACTGTTATGCTAATTTAGTTCTGAATGTAATCTTTAATGTAACACGTCTTTTTAATAAAATCATGGAAAACCATCAAAAAAGATTCTGTTCTTCACTACATCATTTAGTTTTACAGTTGCTTACTGACAGAAATAAGATGCATACTGCTTCTGGCATTCAACATCTTTTTGAGATATGTAGTGGATCAGTGACATTTACTGTCAACATACAACAATATGCACTAGAATGGATAATGGTAATACTTGGAGTATTATCAGACAAAGGACTAAACATTGATAACGTATTTGGACTAAGTTACAAATGGGACCATAAGAGTGAGGATTGTTTATTTACTTGTACCACTGAAGTGCATGCAGATCGTTCCCTCTATAGTTAACAATACCAGACTGAAAAACTGTGTCTTTAAACAAATTGATTAAAACACCAACTCAAGATATGATGCGTTCTCATTGTAGATCAGACATGTTTTCTACAATGCACTTACAAAGATTCGGAAAATATCTAGTTTTAATTCTACAATGTTGTAGAGCAGATGTAACAAAATTGCAAACAAAAATTACAAACTTCACAGTAGGTCAAATATCTATTTAGGGAAGAACTTATACAACACTGACTATTAATTTTCATGAAGGAAGTAGTATAACATCTGAACACTATCCTGTATTTTTAAAATGTAACAGCGGATGGACACATTGCAATGATGCCATCCTCAAATTCAAAGCAAGATTGCCTTCTCAGCCAGCTATTTCCTATATGTTATTTCTGCAACCAAAGTTCTAAGAACATCTTTCGGCCTATTGGGGATGATGTTAAAAACAGAATGGATTGTATTCTACCAGCATTGATTATTGGTGTTTTTTATTATTAACTTGCTTATGCAAGATCAACTTTAAAATGCAAGTGGAATATATATTTCTTTCCAATACTGCACCAGGTATAATAGTAATTGTTGATGTTTTAATATTGGTTTATGTTAAATAGTAGAGTTCATATACATTAAAAAATGATTACAACATTTAAGTGACTGTAAAGCACAGTACATACATATTTATTATGATGTACTATGCTTGTTTGGGATTTATTTTTTTATACAATCCATTCGATTGTTTGTCCCCACTGTTCAATGATGATGCTATGTTTAAACCACCATGTATGGTGAACTTATATAAAATCTAAGAACAGTAAAAAATTGGGAACTGATACTGGTATCTAATTATAATGCAATGTGATTTTTTTTAAAATGTTTTTTAACATAACATGCTTAGATTTTTATTTTTATTTTTCTTCTTAATAGCAGTCCCAGAAGAAGCACAGATCTCTTTCCTAGGCAGGCCTCATGGAAGCAGTTGAACACACAGCTTCATCCCTGAATGTCCTCTATAACAAATAGAAAGTGATCCATGCTGTTTCTATCGCACATATTTACTGAGGTTTCCATGTGAAACAGAGGTAGTGAGATGTGTGTTGTAGCTGATCACTCAAACTTAAAAATGCAGTTTATCATACCCTTCCAAAAATGTTTTCACAGCTATGTCAGCATTCAGTCCCAAAAGCACTGATCTGTTAGGTAGGCAGGTGTCATGTAAGAATTTGAACACACATCTTTATACCCATCTGCCTTGTATAATGAACAGAAAGTGATCCGTACATTTTCCACTACACACATTTAGAGAGCATGCAATGTGAAACAGAGGTAATCTAATACTTAAAGGCTACTTTATATTTATTATCTCACCCCTAAAATGCAGTGTTACAGTCATTGAGGTCTATAGAAAGATGCTGACATTCACAAGAGTTGCATGATAGAAGTCAGCCTTTCATTTTGGCTTAGGCCTGGCATTTCTGAGCTCTGTCTTTCTAATGAAACTGATAGAGAAAATCGAGGTTTTAAAGATGTTGCCACATGTATTAGCCTGTATCCTATACAATATGAGTCTCTGCACAAGTACACTGCAAGTACGCTATAGATAGTGAGATGTGTGCTTTAAACTGAAAGCGTACTCTGTCACGTTCGAATGTCAAACTGTTGCCATGTCTCAGGTATTTCTGTACTTCTGCATGTAGTCTCTCACTTGTGGTATAGCTGATGACCCTAACATATAAACTATGCATTCTATCATAGCCCTGCATTCATTTTGTCAGAGCTACTTCAGCATTCAGTCACAGATGCACAGATGTTGTAGTTAGACAGGCATCACAGAAACACTTTAACACATACCTTCATACCCAACTGTCCTGTATAATGTGCAACAAATGATGCATAAGGGTTCTACTATACACATTTGGAAAGCATGCACTGTGAAAGTGACCAAATCTAGTACTTAGAGGTTACTTTATAGGTGTCATCTCTCACTTAAAAGTAGAGGTGGGCGGACATCTCTGTTCCGCCGACAGAATGTGCACAGATTTTCCCCTTCCACCTTTCGCAATGAAGGCAGAGAAACGGGGCAAATCTCCGCACACTCGGGGGCGGAACGGAAGTTGGCCGCCTGCCTCCCGCCCGCCTCCCGCCCGCAATATTAAGGTTCCTGCGCATGCGCAGTTCCAAGAAGACAGCTAGCTGGACAAGGAAGATGGCCCCGCGATAAGGTAAGTTCTTATTTAAATCTTATTTTAGGCTTAAAGTCATTTAATATTGCGGGTGGGAGGCAGGAGGCGGGCGGCGCGTAACGGAAATATACGCAGAGGCACGGAGATTGGTTTAATCTCCGTGCCTCTCCACGTAAGTCCCTTACGCACCTTCCACCCACTCCTACTCAAAAGGCACTAACACACTAAATCAGGTCTTTAAAAATATACTGAGACTCACAAAAGTAACATAAGAGGAGTCAGTCTTTTATTTTCATTTAGTCCAGACATTGTAAGCTCTGACTCTCTAATAAAACTGACAGAAAAAAATAGGTTTATAAGATGTTGCCACATGTTTTAACCTGTATCCTAGTCCATATAAGTTTCTGCAAAGATACACTGCAAGTAGGCTGTGGATAGTGATGTCTGTGGTAGCAGCTGAAAAAGTATTCTGGCAAATTTAAATTCTAACCTGTTAAGCCATGTCTGTAGTTGTATGTGTAGTTTATACATGTGGTGCAGCTGATTATCCTACTTTGAAACTATAAAGTCTAGCATCACCTTTGTTAAATATTGACAGAGGTACTTCACCTTTCAGTCCCAGAACCCCACATCTCTCTTCTAAGTAGGCCACAGAGAGGCATTTGAAACTACATGCTCACACCCCACTTTCTATGATAACCAGAAAATGATCCATGCTGCTTATTCTACATATATTTATGCCCTCTAAAACACAGGTAGTCTACTGCCTATATGCTACTTTACATGTGTTATATCATCCTTAAAAATGACCAACACACTCATTGAGATCTCTAGAGAGATGCTGACTCTAATAAGACTATTGCATGTGTCCTTTTGTTTTGTATGCGTAATGTTTACCCTTTCTTTTGTTCCTAAAAATATCGGGTGCAGGACTGTGCCCCGTTATATTGTTCTTGTCTCTAATGTAACAAAATTACTTTCATTCTGGAAATTAAAATTCTTTGTCCGGCTGGACATCAAAATACTATAGTACCCATTAGGGTCTATATTGCATTTGTTTTTGTCTATATATGTTATGCTAAGGACCATTGTTCCAAGAGAGGACTCTAATAAGAGTAGCATGACAAGAGTCTGCCTTTCATTTTGGGTTATGCCAGGCACTATAAGTTCTGTGTCACTAATCAAACTGGTCGACAAATATACGGTTTAAAACATGTTCCCAAGTGTATTAGGCAGTATCCTGGTACATAAAACTATCTGCAAAGGTATATTTCAACTTGGTGATAGATAGTGATATGTGTGCCTTAAACTGAAAGCGTACTCTGTCAAGTACCAATGTCTGGCTGCTATAATGTTTAAGTTATGTCTGTACTTCTACATTTAGTCTCAGATGTGTGGTGCACCTGATGATCCTAACTTGGAAAATTAACAGTCTATCATACCCCTGGGCAAATATTAACAGAGCTATTTCAAGTATCAGTCCAAGAACCACACTTCCCTTTTCTAAGCAAGCTGAGTGAAAGCACTTAAATGCAAAGCTTCATACCCTGCTGACATATACAATAAGCAAAAAGACATCCATGCACCTTTTCTACACACATTTACAGAGCATATGGTTTGAAACACACGTAGGCTAGTGCCTACAGGCTACTTTCCATATGTCATCTCGCAGCTAATAGGCACTGACACAGTCATTGAGATCTTTAGAGCAATGCTGATGCTTATAAGAGTGGCATGACGGGAGTCTGGCTTTAATTTTGGGCTATGCCAGGAACTCTGAAATCTGACTCATTAATAAAAGTGGTTGACAAATGCAAGGTTTAAAACATATTCCCAAAATATATCAGCCACTATCATAGTCCATATAAGTCTCTGGAAAGGTGCACTGCAAGTAGGTTGCAAAAAATGATGTGTGTACTTTGAATTGAAAACATATTCTATCTAGTTTCAATGTATCACTTCTTCCCTGTTTCAGCCACCTCTGTCCTTCTACATGTAGTGTTAGATGTGTGGTGTAGCTGATGATCAAAAATTGAAAATTAAACAGTATATTATGCCCCTGACCAAATATTGAGAGAGGTACTTCACCTTTCAGTCCCAGAACCACCCATTTCATTTGTAAGCAGATCTTGTGAAAACAGTTAAACACAAAGCTTCAAACCCCACTGCCCTGTATAATAAACAGAAAGTGGCCCAAGCTACTTAATCTATACACATTTATGGAGCATGCGGTGTAAAACAAAAGTAGTCTAGTGTTGTTAGCTAACTTTACAAGTGCCATCTCACCCATAAAGGCACTGACACACTCATTGAGACCTCTGGAGAGATGCTGACATGCATTTGCCGCTCTCAGAGGTAGCGCGGGAGTGCTGGGGGACCTTTGAATGTATATTAATAATTTTACATGCTCACTTTTGTAAAATCGTCAAATTGCTTTTAACACCTACTTGTATCACTGTAACTCCTTGTTCTTCCTGCCCTGTTCCGCCGCGTCCATTGTGGGCATTTGCTGCGGAGGGTTGAGGAGCCCACCACTTCCGGCTTGCCTGGAAGGAGGGGTAGCGTTCTAGTCGTTCGACGTCGTTCCCCTAGTTAATGCAGAGCGGACAGCGACCGCGCGCACCGGGCGCGCCGGCGGCGCGCCCAAGGCGCGCCAAAGGCAAGCCCGACTGGGCCCGTCCGCGGCTGGCCGGGGCTAGGGGCTCAAACCCCTGCCCAACTACCCTCTGAACACTCCGTAAGGATTAAATATTCTAAGGAACAGCTGGAACAGCTCTGCCCATCCATTGAGGCGGCTTGTTTGCATGAGATGCGAGCAGATAAGTTGCCCTAGAGTTGCAAAATCTGCCTATATAACTCTGGGGAAAGAGAAGGCTACGAGTATGAGGGGGAGATACTGACTATGATGCAAATTAACTGCTGCTCCTTAAGGAAACATAAGCTTGATATCTACGACCTCCTTATGGACCAACAGCCGGAAGCACTCTTTCTCACTGAGACCTAGTTAGATGAGGAGTCTGCACCAGATATCTTGGAGGCACTCCCCAACGTTTATGGCATGATAAGGCTTGATCGTGTCAAACAGCGGGGAGGGGGGATAGCTGTGGTGCACAAATTAGAGCTAACATGCTCCCTTGAAGCAGCCTGCATTAAGGACAGCGAAGCAGGTTCATTCTCTATTAAAGTTGGGCCGAATACGACCATAAATGGCTACTTGATCTACCGCCCACCAGGGGTGTCCTCGAGATTTTTTGAGAGCCTGTTGGAGGTGGTCGCGCAACCAGCGCTGCGCTACAACAAGCTCCTTATTTTAGGAGACCTCAACCTTCATTTGGAGGATGAAAGTAATAGGGAAGCCCTCGGAGTGATTACCTCTTTGGAACTATTTAAGCTTAAACTCCAATCCTTGACACCCACCCATCAGGCTGGTCACCTCCTCGATCCGATTTTTGCTAATTGGGAAGGAGTAGAGGTTCAGCCCCCAATTCAGGTAACATGGTCTGACCACTTCCTGGTCCAGTTTGGGATACTAGGCCTGCTTAAAAAGCCTCCTCAAATTAGGCCAGTGGCACTGAAGCGCAGGCAATGGGGGAAACTAAAGCAGTTTGACTTGGAACGTGCTCTGCGATTAGGCAGCCCCCCGTTGAGGGAAAATCTGGACGAGGGGTGGGAAGACTATGAGAACTGGTTGAAGGGGGCTCTAGATATAACGGCGCCATGGACTACCAAGGCCCCGGCGAGGGGCTCTAAGTCTGCACTGTCGTTTGACGCTGATCTAAGAGCGGCTAAATCTGTCTGTAAAGGCTTAGAGCGCACCTGGCACAAAAAATATGAGATAACGCTAAACTAGAATATAAGAATAGTCTAAAAAAATATCACCACATAGTTAGGAGAACCAAAAGAGAATTTTTCAATAAAAGAATTGAGTCAGCTGAGAGCTCCACTAAGGAACTTTTCTCTATATATAAGGAATTCACTTCATTGGAGAGGACTCTAGTTCCGTAGGCCAACTCAACAGAGACCTATGAGGCGATTGCAGACTTCTTTGTCCAAAAAGTAGAAACTATATACAAATCTTTCCCTATAGGAACAGAAGGGCCGTCCACAGAAAAAATTAGGGAAGGGAGATGTACAAGCAATTCTTGCCTTAGCCAGTTCACAGTCCCTGACAACCCTGAGTTGATGAAGTTAGTCCGCAGTATTAAATCAGGCTCCCCCAAAGATGCGGCTCAACCTAAGATTTTTATGAATCAGGTTGAACTCCTCATTGATCATATAAGCCACATGGCTGAGTTGTCCTCCAGGCTAGCTATGTACCGCAAGACTGGAAAACAGCGCAGGTCAACCCTATTAAAAAAAAAGCCAATCTCAGTCTTGCCCACTTGGACAATTTCCGACCCATCTCACTCCTACCCTTCTGTGCTAAAGTACTGGAGAAGTTTGTGAATGTTCAGATGGTGAAATATATGGAAGAGGGCCAACTCGTCCACCCCTCACAGTCCGGCTTTAGGGCAAACCATTCTACTGAATCGGCTCTGCTCTTCTCGACGGAACTGTTGCGCGGGAGAGTTGATGAAGGGCGGACGGCCGCGCTGCTGTTATCAGATCTCAGCGCGGCTTTCGACACCGTCTCGCACCCCCTACTGCTCTCCCGCCTCAGGGAAGTGGGGATTAAGGGGCTGGCCTGTGAGTGGTTGTCCTCGTTCCTCTTAGATAGAAGATTTCAAGTCTGCTGCCCCCCATATAAATCGGAAGTACGATCACTAAGGCATGGTGTTCCACAGGGCTCTCTTTTGAGCCCTACTTTATTTAACTTGTATATGGAACCCATTGCCAAGTTGGTGGAAGCCTATGGGGTGGAGATAGTGTCCTACGTTGATGACACCAAATTGGTGGTGACACAGTCCCAGCCCCCAGAAGAGGCTGCAGCTAATTTTTCGGCCTGTCTGGGAATGCTGGCTGGTTGGATGAACAACAACTACTTGTGCCTTAATGGGAGTAAAACCGAGCTTCTCGTGATGGGGAAAGCACCCTCCATCTGGTCCTCTGTGTGGTGGCCATCCGAATCAGGGCCTATCCCTAAACCCTCGGAGCAAGTGAAAAACCTGGAGGTCAGATTAGATGTCAACCTGTCCTAGGAACATCACACCAGAGGGGTTGCCAGCAAGTGCTATGGCATCTTAAAAAGCCTGCGCAAAATCTTGGACCTACTCCCCGCAACCAGCAGGAAAACTCTGATTCACACTCTTATTGCGCCTCACCTAGACTACGGCAACTCATTGTTTACGGGCCTGAGTAAAAAAGAACTGCACCGATTGCAGTGCGTACAGAATGCGGCCGCTGGGCTGGCATTAAATCTTTCCAGGAAGTCCTCAGGTAGCCGTGCCCTGGCCACGCTTCACTGGCTCCCCATCCGTGAGCGCATTACGTTTAAAACAATGTGTCTGGCCCACCGCATCGCGCAGGGTAAGGGGCCTGCATACCTTCAAAAATTAGTGACCGTGTACCGGCCAAAGCGACATCTGAGATCCCTTGGTAGCATGCTTTTCCAGGTTCCTCGTATCCACCTAGCTCGTATGGGTGGCCGATCATTTAGGTACCTGGCCAGTAAACAATGGAATTCGCTACCAATGGAGCTCCGTATGGAACCATCGGAGATGAGATTCAGACATAAATTGAAAACATACCTATTCCCAAAATAGGGTGCAGCTCACTGGTGCCCCGGGCGTTACCTAATGCTCAGGAGCTGGCTAGGTCCTTCTGTCTACACAGCGCGGAGACCCACTGTTTCTTGTGTAACCAAGCGCTTTATAAACTTGCTATTATTATGACAGAAGTTGGCCTTTCATTTTGGGTTAGGCCTGGCACTGCCAATTCTGTCTGGTTAATGAAACTGATACAGAAATGGGAGCTTTAAACATGTGCCCAAGTGTATTAACCTCGATCCTCGTACATAGAACTCTCCACAAAGGTACTCTGCAAGTAGGCCGTAAATAAGGATGTGCGTGCTTGAAACTGAAAGTGTATTCTGTCAATTTTATATATCTTAATTCTTCCGTATCTCATCCATGTCTGTACTTATAAATATAGTCTGAGATGTGTGGTCCAGCTGAAAATTGTAGCTTGAAAGTCTAGCTTATCCCTGAACAAATATTGACAAAGGTACTTCACCTTTCAGTCCAAGAACCACATATCTCCCTTTAAGGCAGGCTCATGAAAGCACTTGAACACACAGTTTCATACCGTGCTACCCTGTATAATAAGCAGAAAGCCATCCATGAAACTTATTCAACATACATTTACCGAGCATACAGTCTAAAACAGTGGTGCTCTAGTGCTTATAGCTTACTTTACGTGTGCCATCTCACCTCTAAAAGGTACTGACAGACTCATTGAGGTCTCTGGAGAGATCCTGACACTAATAACAGTAGTATGACAGGAATCAGCCTTTCATTTTTGGTTAAGCCTCGCACTGTATCTCTAATCAAGCTATTTGGCAAATGTGAGGTTTAAAACATATACAGAAGTGTATTAATGATTAATGAGACTCCTGCCTACCGTCTTTCCCAGGGGGTGTGTTCCTGAATCTCTTTTTGCCAGCCTGAGAGGGGTTACTGTTTGCCGGACCCGCTCCGCGGGTCCCGCTTCACCTGGGCATCTGCTGCGTGTTGTGTGCGAGGCGTGCAGGGCTGCGAGCGTGACGCGGGGGACTCCAGCTACCAGGAGTCCCCGCGAGGCCAATTACCATCACCTGGCCCGCTCTCCCTGCAAGGCACGCCCACAGCACGCTGGACTGTTGAAAACCTGTCCTTCCCTTGGAGCGGGTGAGACTCCTGCCTACCGTCTTTCCCGGAGGGTGTGTTCCTGAATCTCTTTTTGCCAGCCTGAGAGGGGTTACTGTTTGCCGGACCCGCTCCGCGGGTCCCGCTTCACCTGGGCATCTGCTGCGTGTTGTGTGCGAGGCGTGCAGGGCTGCGAGCGTGACGCGGGGGACTCCAGCTACCAGGAGTCCCCGCGAGGCCAATTACCATCACCTGGCCCGCTCTCCCTGCAAGGCACGCCCACAGCACGCTGGACTGTTGAAAACCTGTCCTTCCCTTGGAGCGGGTGAGACTCCTGCCTACCGTCTTTCCCGGAGGGTGTGTTCCTGAATCTCTTTTTGCCAGCCTGAGAGGGGTTACTGTTTGCCGGACCCGCTCCGCGGGTCCCGCTTCACCTGGGCATCTGCTGCGTGTTGTGTGCGAGGCGTGCAGGGCTGCGAGCGTGACGCGGGGGACTCCAGCTACCAGGAGTCCCCGCGAGGCCAATTACCATCACCTGGCCCGCTCTCCCTGCAAGGCACGCCCACAGCACACCTGTATATAAACACAGCATTCACCCGCGCACGCGGGACGCGCGCGGGACTCAGCCCGGGGCTAAGACCGGGCAAAGAGCGGGCCGTTTGTGGCCGTTCGAGGACCTGAGAGACTGGACTGGGCCTTACCACTTTTTGTCATTCTACAGCCATTGGGATTCCTTGTCTACATTTCTCACTATAACTCTCGTCCAACTAGTTCTTATTTAAATCATGTGCACGCGGGTAAGTCGTAGCAAGACTGCAAAGGGTGGTAAGATGCATAATGGGACCCTAGATGATTTCATAACTAGAACGAACACTGCTATAGATAATGAAATCACCAAAATGCAGAAACGAGTTTCCTTAGATCTAGAGGAAGCAAGAAGACTGTCACAAAATGTTGCTATGTCTAAAAAATCTTCCTTAGGCCATATAGCAACTGCAAAAACTCCTGAGCAACCACTCAACCTACGGCTCATTTCTACGCAGGCTGATGTGCACTACACTTCACTTCCATTACCTGTGGTAGTTTCTACTGCAGGCCCCATCCTACCATGCTCTAGCCATAACGTCCCTCTGATTGCTGCCGATTCGGACTTGGGCACGCTAATTGAAACTACTTCACCCACTATTGAGGCACATGGCAATTCTTTGGGTTCCAATAGTAAGGGTTTATTGCAGAAAAGAAAACGCAAGTTTAGATCCGCCTACTTACGGAAGAGGACCAAAATCGCCAGGACATACTGTTCTATTGACAGAAACTTGCCCACAGAAAGAGAAATAGAAAGGTCCACAGCCCCAGAGCAGGAGCTCCCTAGTGCAGATGCCAACCGCCCATCTTGCGACATTACGAACATAGATACCACAGAAGAGGCCAATGGGTCACAACTATGTGAGACAGAGGGAAGAGATTAGGAATTCCTAAATATAGTATGGACAACTCTAAAAAAGCTTTTAACTCCTCTGGATCTTAGACTTGCACGTATTGAAAACCATCTTCTAGAGGTAGAAAAAAGTATCTTAACCCTAGCAAGTCTTAGTCTTCAAGCTAATAAAGTTAGTACCCCATCAGAAGCTCAATGAATCACCCCAATTTCTAACACTACTACACCAGTACCGCCCCCCAATAGGCCAATACCCAAACCACGTACGAAGGGTTGTGAATATAAAAACCCACAAACTCCACCAAAGCTAGCAAAACCCCTCCTGCAGCAACCGACTATAACACATAAGGAAGGCTATGCTCCAAGGTTGAACGCTAGGAAGGCCCAGTGTCCTATCTCAAAGGGCCCTCAAAACAATGTCAACTTTCGTGGTGGATATATAGATCTCCCCCCAGATGCAAAGCCCTATGTGGCGGTGTTAACTGGTGTTCCTGAAATAGGGAGTCACCACCAGGAAAACTATCAATCCCTCAGAAATAAGGTCATCCATTGGTTAAACACTAACAGGCAGATTCCCAACCACATGAGAAGTAAAATACTTATGGTGCGTAGAGTCCCTTGGATAGGACCTTCACCCAAATCCATCTCAGGCGACTGCATTGTGGTCTCATTTGAGGATCCACAAACGGCCCAACATATATGTTCGTGGCATATAGGGGGAGAGTGTCCTTCCATTGCAGTGAGACCACTAACATTTTTCTATCCTCCCCGGCCTAATCCAAACCATGGGGGTGACTGGTCATTAGTTCGATATTCGGCCCGCGGAGGGATGGGAGAAGGTTGGAAAAGCCCAAATAACAGGAATAACATGTGGTAGGGGGCACCCACCTTTAATAGATTTGGGTGTCTAGAAGATGTAGATTGACTCCCCCTCCCTCAGGGCGTCTTACTCGATGCTAAGGTCAAAATGCACCCACCGATAAATGAGAACAGGACCTTAGATAATAATCTTAGCGAGGGCAGCCCACCTAGGGGAATACTAAAAGATCTCGACAGTCCAATAACTAGTTCTATAGATCCTTCCTCTGTTGTAACACACTCTGTAGGCCATTCAGATTTGGATATTGTAGTTGACCTGGGGATGCCGAACAACCTTACCCTTAAGGAATACCATGACTTGTGCAACTTGTCTCAGACCCTTCTTCCATCATTGTCAAGGGTGTTTGCATCCAGTTCCAGACCTATCGCTGTCCGGGATCCCGAACCTACCGTAACGAAAACTGCAGGGGTGGAGGGCCTACAAACCCGAGCGGGAGAAGTTGGAGCGGACCTACTGTCGGTGCCTGCGTCAAAGGGGCCTGCCCCTGCTGGTGATCACCCTGTGCCTGCCTCTTCAGTAGGCCCACGGATTGAAGGGAGCCCAACAATAAGAGTCCTTAGCTGGAATGTAGCAGGTCTTGCTCGCAATATGGATATTCCGGACTGGAATTCCCTTGTCGAATCCTTTGGGATCTGCCTTCTGCAGGAAACTTGGTGTTTAGAACCTCGACACAGGGTGGGTTACACTACTTACTTTGTGCCTGCAACGCAACTACCCGGCAGTAAAGGCCGCCCGTCGGGTGGCCTTTTAATCTGGGTTAGTATTGCATTGGGTCTATCTGTCAGACCAATGCTCACCAAATCACCTGACCTGCAGCGATTATCACTCAAAGGCTTAGGTAGGAAAAAGCTGGAGGTGTTCAATATTTATCTAAGGGGGGCAAGGGGTGGCGCCTCTATGTTGCCATGTATTGGCATTGAGGAGGAACTTGGTTCTTGCTATGCTGATTCTCTAGTCCTACTGGCTGGGGATCTGAACTGTTCGTTTGAACCACTTGCTAGTGATGACATCTTAGATATCTGGGAAGATGATGCCAGGAGAGGCATTCCCCTGCTCACTCTTGAACCGATTAAAAAATGGACCCAGAGTGCTACAGATCTTAATGCCCTCTGTATGGAATTCGGCTTAAGGGCTACCAATGGGAGATCTAGGTCTGATTCCAAAGGGGCACACACATATAACAGGGTAGGTCACACCTCCCGGATTGACTATATACTCCTGAATTACAGGCTCTGGCCCCATCTGCTAGATATGGAGGTTTTGACGACTACTGATAGCGACCATAACCCACTAGTCTTGACCTTGTCCCCTCTTTGGTCGGGCATGATTCCAAGTCTACCCCTACACTCTTGGAAATCAACGCACGAGGTATGCCCCTCGAACTGTGGTAGACGGCTCAAATGGAAAAAAGTTGTTGTGGATGAGGGAAAGATGTCTTCAATTAAAACCACAATGGTCAATATGAAATCACGCCTGGACTCCTTGGGCCCTAGTAAAATGGATGTCCCCGCTCTCTTTATAGAGACAGTTAATGCTCTAGGAGAACTGTTCAGATCCCACCCACCAGGCACTAGAGAGAAGCAAAGAAGGGCACCTAAGGGAGGAGCGAACTGGTTTTCTCCTGCCTGTCGTTCTGCCAAACGCGAGCTTATTAGAGCAGTAAAATCTGGCCTTAGTAGTCATATTAGTCTTGCAAGGAAAAGCTATAAAAAGGCACTAGCCTTGGCCAGGGCTGAGCACGAAACCCAATTCTGGACTGATCTAATTGCGGCTAGTTCCAGGAAAGACTCGAAGGGCTTTTGGGAATTGTTGAGAGCAAGGCACAAACCTGAAGACTCCCTGCTGACCTGTAATATAGCTGGGGAGGCGTGGTTCACCCATTTTTCCCAACTTTATTCCCTAACGGGGGCCCCTCCAGTCACTACGATGCACTTCCCGCATATTGATGGCTCGGATCACAATGGGGCCAATCCCTTTCTTACCAAAGAAGTAGAGGGGGCAATTAAGTCCCTGGTTCCGAACAAGGCTGCGGGACCAGATGGTATTCCAGGTGACCTACTCAGGGTTAATATCGAAGAGTGGAGTAGCCTTATTGCCTCACTTTTGAATGCTGCTTTGATGGGCGGGTGCCTGCCGGACTCATGGAAGGGGGCGGAGGTCGTCCCAATTTTTAAAAAAGGGAACCGGGACGACCCCGCTAACTATCGCCCGATTAGCCTGTTAGACTCCTCTCAGAAGGTAGCGGGTAAGGTAGTACTAGGAAGGCTCTTACAGTGGGTCGAAGAAGAACATATACTCTCGGATTATCAGGCTGGGTTTAGATCTGGCACGGGGACCATCGAACAGACATTCCGGTTATTGATGATCTACTGGAAAGTGGTTGTACTGGGCAAGGGCAGTCTGTATCTTGCATTCATTGACTTACGGACTGCCTTTGACCTGGTCCCACGAGACCAATTGTGGTGTGTCCTCGATGCAATGGGTATTCCCACATATCTACTTAATATGCTAATAAAGTTGCACGAGGATAACTTCGCGCAGATCAGGTGGGGTAATCAGGGCCAAAAAACAGCACGCATTCCTGTGAACAGGGGTGTCCGCCAGGGGTGTGTGCTAGCCCCTACTCTGTTCTCATTATATGTTAACGGAGTGGTGGAGTACTTACTCAACCAATCAGCTGATGCACCTTCCCTGGCTGGCAGGAAAATCCCCACTCTCCTGTTCGCAGACGACACCCTGCTGATCTCAAAAACCCCTGCAGGCTTGCAATGTCTACTTTCCAGTTTTAAGAACTTCTGTGATGCTAGGGGCCTTGCTATTAATGTAGGTAAAACCAAGTTTCTGGTCCTGAACCCTCCGAGGAAAACTGTTATTCCACCTTCCCTGGATTCCGTCCCTCTTGAGAGGGTAAAGGAGTTTGACTACCTAGGCACTCGCTTATGCGATTCCATGAGCTGGAAACCACATCACCAAAAGGCACTGTTGACTCATAAGAGGGTGGTTGGGGCGCTTTTGAAAGAACAGCGGGCTTCCCCACTTAGACCCATTGGCCCTGTATTAGACATCTATAGGGCAAGGGGGGTAAGTGCAGCCCTGTATGGGTCCGAACTATGGGGTGTCCAGAAAGTGGACTCTTTAACAAGTTCGGAAAACAAATTCCATAAAGACCTTATGAGCTTACCGCAAAGCACACCTGTTCTCCCACTCCTCTTAGATATGGGAACCCGCCCAATTAGTGATCAAGCGAGGCTGCGCCCCCTCCTCTTATGGGCTCGAATCTGGAGGGTCCCAGAATTGTCTAGCTATGCTGAAGCCCTAAGAGAACTGCTTTTAACATCTGGCTGGTACAAAGTCCGTTGGTTAAAGGAAGTTAAGTGCCTTCTCTTTAATTTGGGGCTTGAGGAAGCATGGGCTACTAGAACCGCCCCACCCAAGCAGACTCTCAAGAAGTTATACTGGTCATGGGTGTCGGCTGGCAGAAATTGTAATTCCAAGCTGTGTAAAACTTCTGTCGAATTTTTGATGGTTAAGGAAGTCCACTTTTGCGAACCATATCTGGACATGATTTCTAAATCCTGGGATAGGGCTCTATATTTTAAATTTAGGGTGGGCATATTGCCAGTGGGGAAACTGACTGCTAGCTGGAAGGTACCTGTGCAAACGATCCCTTACTGTCCCTTCTGTGTAAATAGGCTTGAGACAGTTCCCCACCTCCTGTTCGCTTGTCCAGCGTACGTAGTCCCGCGCCGTATTTGGTTGAAGCCACTATGCAGGAACCTTGGCACTAGATCTTATCATGAAGCTCTACGAATTTTAAGATCTGACCCCTGTCCCTTCTTTGCATGTTGCCTTGCCAAATTTTTGGGTTGGGTTTGGCGGATTCGTTCTTCGAGGTTAATGATCTTGTCATAAATTCTTCTGTGAAATGTGTTAATGCACAAATTGAATGTTTTAAAGGTATGAAATGCATGCATTAATGTAATGAGTGCTTTTTAAAAATAATTTTACTGTATTGTAATGCTTTTTAAGATATGTGTATATATCGAAATAAAGCTTTTTCTACTACTACTACTACTATTATTGAGTATCGTACTCTACATAACTCTCTTCAAAGGTACACTGCATGTAAGCTGTACATAGTGATGTCTGTGTCATTTCATGATCTTAACTTAAACATACTCATGCAATCACACAGGTACTTCTCAGGCACTGATCTAATCATTGAAACACTACCAATTATGAAGGCATTTTTCTCCTACTCATCCAATCACACTGGCACTATTCATGCACTCATCTATTCACCCAGGAACTACTCATGCACTTCTACAATCAACCGTTTCTTACTCATACACTCATGTAATTAAATACCAATACTTATACAACTAGTCAATTACTGAGACAGTACTCCTCCACTTATTCAACCACACAGGCATTACTCATATACTCATCTAATATAACCGGTACTACTCACACACTCATGCAGTGAATCAGACAATACTCAAGCATTCAGCCATTCATTCAGGTACTACCATGCATTCATCTAATGACCCAGGCACTACTCATGCACTCGTTCAATCACCCAGGCACTACTCACATACTCATGAAATCACCCAGGCACTATCCATGCACTCACCCAATCACCCATGCATTATACATGCATTCACCCAATTACCCAGCCACTAGCCATGGAATCATCCAATCATTCAGGCACTACAATTGTACTCATCCATTCACTCAGGCACTACCCTTGCTCTTATCCATTCACTAAGGCACTACCTTTACATTTATCCATTCACTCAGGCACTACCCATGCACTCATCCAATCACTCAGGCATTACCCATGCACTCATCCCAACACCCAAGCAGTACACAAGCACTCATCCAATCACTCAGGCACTACTCATCCAATGATCCAGGCACTACCCTTGCACTCTTTCATTCATTCAGTTACTACCCACGCAGACATACATTCACTCAGGCACTACCAATGCACTCAAGCAATCACAGAGGCACTACTCATAAACTCATGCAACCACCCAGACACTACCAATGCACTGATCCAATGGCCTAAGCATTAGACATACACACATCCAATCACACAGGCACTACCCACGAACACATCCATTCACTACTGCGAAAACATAGAACAAGCAATTTTTATACCACTGCAAACATACACATAGCAAAAAATATTTCTATCTTTAACCAGAATAGTCAGCTCAAGAAGAACCTTTTTTTTGTAACTCTTTTTTAAAAAAATATATTTTTCAACAATTTTGACTTTTTGGGTGTTTTATTTAAACTTTAGAAAAAAAAGCTTTCTGAAAATGTTTCTTCACAGTGTGGAAAAGAATTGAAGCAGAAAACAAAACTAACACTTGTGATTATTGATGACATTGATAAAAGCTGAGATTGACTGCTCTCCAACAAACAAGGTAGTTTGGCATTTGCAGCAATGTATCCCTGCATCAACTAACTCAAGCTATATCACCGGTTGCGGTGAACTAAGTAACCCACCAGATGAAGTACTAGCTTCTCCTAATTTTCCACGTAGAGCTTCGTCTCTCTTTTCTCTTGCACACTGCTCTCTTGCAAGTCAGGTGGCATGTATAGTTTGAAGGTGCTTTATCATAGATGAAGTTCAACAGGAATATTTCTGCTCTGACTCTCTGGAAAGTATTTTGCCATAGAGCGAACATGTGACATTCCAGGCATTAACTTTCTTTACCCTTCAGGGATAGTAGAAGAAAGTCCAGACAATACTCTCCTTTTGTTTTTTCAAAGGCTCGTCTTGTTCTTCCATGTTTTCAAACTCCTCTGCACTCTCTCCTCCTCCAGATGCCATATTCTCTTTAAAAAAGGAATGCAGAACACCAAGAAAAACTCGGAATAGTGTGTCCAAAATCAGAAGGGGTGAAGCTGTAGCAACATAACAAAATGCAGAAAAAAGGGGTTGGATTCTATCACTTTAAGCATAGAAAGTTTTCTGAACCAATCATATCTGTTTTTAATGTCACATGATGTCGCGATTAGGGGTGGGCGTCAAATTCCGTTCCGCTCGCGGAAATTGCGATATTTCGACATTTCTGCGTTCCGCGGCGAGCACGAAAATGTCAAAATTTCCGCAATCCGCATCGTCCCGGAATTTTTTTTCTTGCTCGCGCTGTAAAAATACATTCTCGCGCACCTTCGCCTTACCTGCATCCCCGCGTTCGTCGACAAGTTTTCCCGATCCGGTTGCGTTCTCCACGAGATGTTGGATTGTTGGTAGCCATTTTGCGCTATCATCACGTGACCACGTGACCACGTCATTCGTCTCGCGATCATGCACCCCGAGAGCATGAGATCTCAAACACGTCATTCTCCCCCGCAAGCGAGAGCGTGAGGATGCGGACAGGTCATATTGAACGTGACAAGGAGTGAGAGAACCCGAACACGTCATATCCAACGCAACAAGGAGCGAGAGAACGCGACTGGACTGGACACGCCAGCGGAAGTAATGTGAAGCTCGAGAACTCTAACATGTAAAATTTTCAATTTGGAGAAGACTATCAGATCTAGCAGCATGAAACCTTCTGCAAATGATGATTTGGATGAAAAAAACTCCTCAGATTGACCTTTGGCTGTCCTGTTTGGTGCAAGGAGTCCATTGTTTAAAAGGTGGGGAGAGGGAGGAAGTGCCATAGAATCTCCAACTTCCTGTTCCTGTCCAGCAGGCTCCTCCCAGTGCTTTGTCCATCTCCTGCTCATTCTGCCTTTGGATTTTGAGCTGGAAAGATCACTCTTTTTGTCTGCTGCATCATTGCCATTGGATTTGAGGATTTTTTAATTGGATATTTTACAAGTGGTTGTTGTGTCTGTTTGGTTGGGGGCATTGCAGTTGTTGAAACTACAATTTATTTTTGGTAACTATCATTCCTTTTTTTAAAAATGTTGTGGGTAGTAGTAGTCAGTAGGCCCAGAGCTAGTCACGGCCTCATGGGTGTGTGCATGATGAAGCAACTGTTCCTTTGGTGTATTTTTAAAGTATTTCATTTTCAAGCATCATTTAGAGCCTGGGTGGCATTGGATTGAATTGGGAAATGTGTTTTTTGGGGTGGGCTTTCTGTTGTTGGGCCTGGCCTTTTGGCTGGTGGCCATTTATAAGCCTCGGCCTGCAAGCTTGTCTGGCATTGTCTGCCAACACACCTGCTGTCATCCATAAGGCTCAGAGCAGGTAGCCACAGCTTTAATAATCAAGTGTTTCTGTGTGGTCTATTGAATTTTTAGACATCATTTAGGGCATGGATGGCATTGGATTGAGTTGGGAAGTGTGCTTTCGTGGGGTGGGCTTTCTGATGTTGGGCTTGGCCATGCGGCTGGTGGCCATTTTGAAGCCTAGGCATGCAAGCTTGTCTGGCCTTGTCTGCCAACAGGCCTGCTTTGTAAGTATGGGTGAAATTTGCGAATTCGCGGTATGCGAATTCATCTGAAAGCGAATTTGCGTTCCGCATAATCCGCAAATTTATAAGCATGGGCGTATTTTGCGGATTCACAATCCGCGAATTTGCGGATTTGCGTATTTGCGGATTGCGAAAATCCGCAAATTCCGCGAATTCTCGCGTATTTGCGGATTTTTGGGGGGGGGGTGTTCGCACGGGTTTCTGCAAGTTCGCGAGGGTTTTGTACAATTTCGCAAATTGCGAACTTACTTGTCGGGTCGCCAGTTTTGCGAACTTGTTGTTTCTACGTGCCCAGCCTGTTTGCAAGGCTTTCTTCATCACTGCCACCCTCTGTTACCACTGGCACTCTCTTTGGTAACCCATGCCACCCTCTGGCTCACCCATGTTACCCTCTGTGTCATCACAGCACCCGCTGGTTCACCAGTGTACATTATTGGGGCAAAGCAAAGCACTGCCATCCTGTCAACACTGGCACTCTGGTTCACCCATGCCACCCTCTGGCTGGCACACCCATGCCACCCTCGGTGTCATCACAGCACCCTCTGATTGACCAGTGAGTGTACATTATTGAGGCAAAGCAAAGCACACCTGCTAAGTGCTTTAAGTTTTGCAAACAACAACACCTGCCCTGCCCCAACTGACATTAATGAAGGCTGGCACCTGCTTGTCTGCTCCCTTTCCTTTTTGTTGCAATGTAAAAAAATTTTAACAGGATGCAATGGCATACTTGTAACTATTCTGTGACTGTCAGAGCAGGGTCACACAATAGTTGCAAGTAGGCAACCGGATTCTGGAGGGCCCCTTCAGGAAGCACTACAGGGAAATGGTTACAAATGATGAGCTCGAACTTTTGCACCTGCTAGTTGGTTTTGCTTTTGCAAAACTCGTTTTTCGGTAATTTCGCCCTATTTGCGCGTTGCGGTGAACTAAGTAACCCACCAGATGAAGTACTAGCTTCTCCTAATTTTCCACGTAGAGCTTCGTCTCTCTTTTCTCTTGCACACTGCTCTCTTGCAAGTCAGGTGGCATGTATAGTTTGAAGGTGCTTTATCATAGATGAAGTTCAACAGGAATATTTCTGCTCTGACTCTCTGGAAAGTATTTTGCCATAGAGCGAACATGTGACATTCCAGGCATTAACTTTCTTTACCCTTCAGGGATAGTAGAAGAAAGTCCAGACAATACTCTCCTTTTGTTTTTTCAAAGGCTCGTCTTGTTCTTCCATGTTTTCAAACTCCTCTGCACTCTCTCCTCCTCCAGATGCCATATTCTCTTTAAAAAAGGAATGCAGAACACCAAGAAAAACTCGGAATAGTGTGTCCAAAATCAGAAGGGGTGAAGCTGTAGCAACATAACAAAATGCAGAAAAAAGGGGTTGGATTCTATCACTTTAAGCATAGAAAGTTTTCTGAACCAATCATATCTGTTTTTAATGTCACATGATGTCGCGATTAGGGGTGGGCGTCAAATTCCGTTCCGCTCGCGGAAATTGCGATATTTCGACATTTCTGCGTTCCGCGGAGAGCACGAAAATGTCAAAATTTCCGCAATCCGCATCGTCCCGGAATTTTTTTTCTTGCTCGCGCTGTAAAAATACATTCTCGCGCGCCTTCGCCTTACCTGCATCCCCGCGTTCGTCGACAAGTTTTCCCGATCCGGTTGCGTTCTCCACGAGATGTTGGATTGTTGGTAGCCATTTTGCGCTATCATCACGTGACCACGTGACCACGTCATTCGTCTCGCGATCATGCACCCCGAGAGCATGAGATCTCAAACACGTCATTCTCCCCCGCAAGCGAGAGCGTGAGGATGCGGACAGGTCATATTGAACGTGACAAGGAGTGAGAGAACCCGAACACGTCATATCCAACGCAACAAGGAGCGAGAGAACGCGACTGGACTGGACACGCCAGCGGAAGTAATGTGAAGCTCGAGAACTCTAACATGTAAAATTTTCAATTTGGAGAAGACTATCAGATCTAGCAGCATGAAACCTTCTGCAAATGATGATTTGGATGAAAAAAACTCCTCAGATTGACCTTTGGCTGTCCTGTTTGGTGCAAGGAGTCCATTGTTTAAAAGGTGGGGAGAGGGAGGAAGTGCCATAGAATCTCCAACTTCCTGTTCCTGTCCAGCAGGCTCCTCCCAGTGCTTTGTCCATTTCCTGCTCATTCTGCCTTTGGATTTTGAGCTGGAAAGATCACTCTTTTTGTCTGCTGCATCATTGCCATTGGATTTGAGGATTTTTTAATTGGATATTTTACAAGTGGTTGTTGTGTCTGTTTGGTTGGGGGCATTGCAGTTGTTGAAACTACAATTTATTTTTGGTAACTATCATTCCTTTTTTTAAAAATGTTGTGGGTAGTAGTAGTCAGTAGGCCCAGAGCTAGTCACGGCCTCATGGGTGTGTGCATGATGAAGCAACTGTTCCTTTGGTGTATTTTTAAAGTATTTCATTTTCAAGCATCATTTAGAGCCTGGGTGGCATTGGATTGAATTGGGAAATGTGTTTTTTTGGGGTGGGCTTTCTGTTGTTGGGCCTGGCCTTTTGGCTGGTGGCCATTTATAAGCCTCGGCCTGCAAGCTTGTCTGGCATTGTCTGCCAACACACCTGCTGTCATCCATAAGGCTCAGAGCAGGTAGCCACAGCTTTAATAATCAAGTGTTTCTGTGTGGTCTATTGAATTTTTAGACATCATTTAGGGCATGGATGGCATTGGATTGAGTTGGGAAGTGTGCTTTCGTGGGGTGGGCTTTCTGATGTTGGGCTTGGCCATGCGGCTGGTGGCCATTTTGAAGCCTAGGCATGCAAGCTTGTCTGGCCTTGTCTGCCAACAGGCCTGCTTTGTAAGTATGGGTGAAATTTGCGAATTCGCGGTATGCGAATTCATCTGAAAGCGAATTTGCGTTCCGCATAATCCGCAAATTTATAAGCATGGGCGTATTTTGCGGATTCACAATCCGCGAATTTGCGTATTTGCGGATTGCGAAAATCCGCAAATTCCGCGAATTCTCGCGGATTTGCGTATTTTTGGGGGGGGGTGTTCGCACGGGTTTCTGCAAGTTCGCGAGGGTTTTGTACAATTTCGCAAATTGCGAACTTACTTGTCGGGTCGCCAGTATTGCGAACTTGTTGTTTCTACGTGCCCAGCCTGTTTGCAAGGCTTTCTTCATCACTGCCACCCTCTGTTACCACTGGCACTCTCTTTGGTCACCCATGACACCCTCTGGCTCACCCATGTTACCCTCTGTGTCATCACAGCACCCGCTGGTTCACCAGTGTACATTATTGGGGCAAAGCAAAGCACTGCCATCCTGTCAACACTGGCACTCTGGTTCACCCATGCCACCCTCTGGCTGGCACACCCATGCCACCCTCGGTGTCATCACAGCACCCTCTGATTGACCAGTGAGTGTACATTATTGAGGCAAAGCAAAGCACACCTGCTAAGTGCTTTAAGTTTTGCAAACAACAACACCTGCCCTGCCCCAACTGACATTAATGAAGGCTTGCACCTGCTTGTCTGCTCCCTTTCCTTTTTGTTGCAATGTAAACATTTTTTAACAGGATGCAATGGCATACTTGTAACTATTCTGTGACTGTCAGAGCAGGGTCACACAATAGTTGCAAGTAGGCAACCGGATTCTGGAGGGCCCCTTCAGGAAGCACTACAGGGAAATGGTTACAAATGATGAGCTCGAACTTTTGCACCTGCTCGTTGGTTTTGCTTTTGCAAAACTCGTTTTTCGGTAATTTCGCCCTATTCACGAGGCGTGGCGTCGTGCAAAATCGACCGTGGAAGCCGCAAACTCGTGCGAGTTACCCCAAGGTTGAGTATGGGCGCCGCCATTTTGTTTGCGTGACGTATTTCCGTTTCCGCCCGCTATGTGTAATCTCGCGCGATGAGCGCCTTGCGAATACAAGTTCGCACGAGTTCGCGAGAGAAATCGCGTGCGAACTTACTTACACGCACGTGTTCGGGTGGCCATCTTGTTTTTCATTCATTCCTATGTGTCTGGGCATGGTGTTTCTATCCTCTGTATATCTCTGCCATCCTTTGCTTGTTTTTTTTTTTTGGATCTATTAAACTTTTTTTCTATCCCTCTTGTTTTCTAGGTCTATATTTTTGTGTTTTAGTCTACTTTTGTTTACTTTTCAACTACTTTTTTAAACTTTTATTTCCTTCTTTTCTACTCTTATTCTTTTTCATTTTATCTCCTTACCTGCCCAGAACATGGTGAAGACAGCAGTCAAGCTGCCCAAGACGGCTGCCGCAGCCCGTGCCCGGCTCCCGTGTGGCCGCTTGAGGGCGGAAATGGTGGTGCCCCGGGAGATCTTCAGCCCTGAGGAGGTGGGCGCACTTGTTTTTTATGTGCAGCGCCGTCTCCCCAGGACCATCGCGGCAGGCGGCAGGATCGCTGCTGGTTACACCAACAGCCAGGAGCGATGGAAGCGGTGGGGGCAGGTGTGCCGGGCCCTTTTTAAGATCACGGGGGTCCAGCGCACCTACAATCAAGTCACCCACCGCTGGACCGATATCCTGGACCGAGAGCGTGACCTGCTAGACGTGCTGGGAGGGGAGGTCCCCGGGCTTGGTGAGTAGTAGTAGCAATTTTTTCATCACTCACTACTCTGTTTTTTCTCCTGCTCTGTGTGACTGTGTTATATTGCAAATGTTTGCTTTAATTTTTTTACAAAGAGCAATAATGCTGCTGATTACATTGATAAGAGAGGTAAATTAATATTTCAAAATCTTCTGTGCATTTCAGGTGCACTGTTCTCCTTCTCTGTGGCGGTGCCACTGCTTATTTGTTTTCTATTTTGTGTTCATTTAATTGGGCTGAGTAATGTATGAGTGTATTTTATAGAACTGCGTAATGCTAGACACAAAGGGGCAGATTTACAAGCCCCTTGTTCCACGTTTACGCTGCCTTACCTGACGCACAGCGACGTAAACGTGGCGCATCCCTGCGAGTCATGTACAACGTGATCCATCTAAGGAGATGCGCCACGTGAAGGCCTGGGCCTGCGCCACAATGGGTGCGTTCCCACGCAAGGGGGGGGGTGGCGGTCAGGCAGCTGTGCGCCTCGCAAAAGTGCCTGCGTGAAATCTACAAGATTTAACGCAGGCACTTCCGCGACGCTGCTATGTCAATTCTTTATGCCTGCTTGCTTGAAGCAGGCGTAAGGACTGATGCGGTATGTTGAGTATTGGGCAGCCCTGAGCATTGCTATAGTTGCAACGCGCCCGCGACGCGACTCTAGAGATGCGCCCCTCTTTCGTCACGAGATGCGTCACGCATCTGCCTACCCTTGCGCCAGGGTTTGCCGCATTGTAATAGCGGCGCATCTGCCGTGACGCAAGGTTAGTTTTGCGTTACGCATTTGTTCTGGTGCACATCTGGAGGTGTCCAGCTCAGAACTCGTAAGTATGCCCCTAAGTGTCAGATTAGCAATTACCTGCGCATCCCTGCAAAGTGTGCGGCACGCCAGCACCACCCATGGTGCGCCGTATTTACAATGCTGCACACCATGGTCCCAAAACGTCACCGAAGCGTTACGCATCGGTGCCGTAAAGGCGGCTCATTGATGGAGTTGCGTTGCAACGATGGCGCAGCTCCAGCAATGCTGCGTCAAGCCGTAAGTCTGCTTCATGCAGGCGCAGGGTTTCAGTGACGCATCATTGTCCTAAATGACTGATTGAAATTTTATCTATTCCCCATAGCCACTTTTAGCATGCGTTCCTGCGCAGGAACGCCCTCCCTTGCGCTGGAACGCTCCCTAATGGCGCAGGGCTTTAGAATGGGATGCATCTCCCATATGCGTCACGTTGTTAATATACGCCACACCATGGCGCCTCTCTTGTTGTGGCGCTGCGTCACAAAAGTGACGCAAGAACGGAGCAAAAGAGCTGCAAGGGGCTTGTAAATCTGCCCCTAGAGTAGAGGCTCAGGTGCAGTCCTTCCTTTGTAGCCCTCTTTTTGACTGAAATAGTTGGTTCTTGTTCTTTCTAAATGTTTGATTTGGTTGACAAGGACATCGACAAGCAGCAATCATCAATGTTTTCTGTTCTTTCTTTCATGTTGTACGTCAGGTCCGCCCAGGGGCAAGCGGACCGAAAAATCGGATGCAGTGGCTCCAAAGGAGGAGGATGCAGGCCAGGGCGGCGAGTGCTCCTTTGCTGGCCCCAGTAAGTTTTCATTTAAATATAGAGGACCTATTGTTGCCCAAGCGTTCCTAATTTAATTGTTTCGAAATAGTGTTTAGATAGGAGCAAAATCAATAATCCTACTGTTGCAGGGACAATTCTCCACAAACCGAACTATGGACACCAAAGACCAGAGTAATAATATTTCAGAGTGGCGTGTTTGGCACACTGTATAAATAAACCTGGTAGTGTCAGCGGCACGGACTCCTCCTTGCAAAAATTGCAAAACTTTTCGCTCAGTCACTCTAGTCTGGAGGACTAAAAACCACAGAGTCTATTCAAGTTTAAAAGCTTTATTAAAAGTTTAAGTAAACACATATATTAAAATAAAGTTAGTTGGAAATGGAAAAGTGCTTGGTGCTGAGTTGATGAGTAATGGAAAACATTTCTTGTGGTCGAGCCGAGCTTTCACCTGGTTTGAAGTTGATGTTGCTCTTGTCCTTAGAAGTCCAGTTTCTGTCTGTTCAGAGAAAAATGGAGTGTGTTAAAATTAAGCAAGCATTCAACAATTGTGACAAAAAAATGAAGCAAGACAACAGCTTTCCCTGGAAGGAGGGACATTTTTACTTTAGACTAGAGTAGACAGTCAATTAATTTTTCTGTTGTTTTCACATTTTTTCATTCATAGACCAAATACTAGTGGAGTGGTGTAATCTAACATTCTTAAATCAACTTTGTAGGTGGAACATCTGGTGGCGGGGCCAGCTCGGATGTGGTGGTGATCCTTGACTCGGAGTACGAGGATCAATCTGGGGAGGAGGCGGCGCTAGAGGAGTCGGACCAAGAAGAAGTACAGACTGTGAGGAAGGAGACAGTGGCGGTGGCGAGTACAGGTAAGCTGGATCATGGTACTATCTGACTCTTAGATAGGATATGATGTGTATCCAGTGGTGGCCCAGTGACAAATTACAATATGGTAATTACAGCAGGCTGGGACCGACAGACAGATAGAGGCAGAGACAGAGAGAGAGGAAGACAGAAGGAGAGAGAGAGAGGGAGGGAGCCAGAGGGAGGGTGAGGGAGGGAGACAGAGAGAGAGAGACAGCGAGGTAGAGGGAGACACAGGGAGACATAAAGAGGGAGACAGAGAGAGAGAGAGAGAGAGGGAAACAGACATATCGCCTGGGCTTCTGCCAGATCTCTTTCATATGAAAGAGCATCAAACCAAGGATACAAGTGAGTTGTGGGAAGGGAAATGGTGATTCAAGCTCCCCCCTTGCCCCTCCCTGCGGACGCCCATGATACTGGCCTGAATAGTTTTGTACTGCGCTGGCTAGTTGCTAGTTGTACTGTGACACAACTTCCTGCTGAATTATTTTGTGTTAATCATATTCTTAAAGAGCATTGGTTACATATTATGTCTTTCTTTCTTCATATAGTTGGCAATACTAAAACCTCAAAACCGACGAGGAGTATGCTGGCTGTACTGGCCCGGCAACGGAGGCTGGAAGCAACTGTTGCCCAATATCGGCGGCTGGTGGAATTGGAGGGGGACGACACACAGTCCAGTGCATCAACATCTGCATCCTCCTCCGTGACCCCACGTTCTGCCGGTAAGCGCAGTGCTCCAGCGAACCGGAGCCGTGCTGGAAGACGCCACCGCCGAGCAGCAAAAGCTGCACCTCGCAGTACTGTTAAGGCTCGCTTGCGCCGTGCACTCCGCAGAGTGTCCGACCTAGAGGCGGAGGTCCAGAAATGGAACGAATATCAGAATGTGGTGGAGGGCCTCCGCCTAGATCACGCCACCCTCCAGGAGAAGTATGATGCCCTGGCCCTAAGGCATGATGCCCTGGAGGCCAAACTTAACAGCTTGCATCCCTAGAGTGTCCCTTGCCCCTTTTTTAGAGACTTTTGGGGGGTGGGAATTGGGAGATGGGTTTTTTGGGGACTTTTGAAGGACTATTTATTTGTTGGGGTTAGGGAGGGTCTTGCGGGAGATTATTTTGTTAGGGATATAAATATACTTTTTCAAACTTTATCTGAGCATACCTGTTTTTTTACTACTTTTGAGCTTGGTGGGTGGTGGTTTTGCAGTAAGTTCATTTAACTGAACACTGTCATCGTGTTGGTTCACGTGCAATAGGCCAAATGTTTTCCAAAGTAAATGCCTGTCACAGAGTTTGTTAATTCAAGAGCCCTAGGACTTTACTACCAGTACCACTGTCACTCTCTCGCCTCTCCGAACACTCCATTATACTACCTCCCATCCAAACGCTTATCTTACCTGTAATTTGTGTTTGAGGGCTGGCTCCACCTGGAATTCACAGAGTCCTAAAGCGTTCTGCAGCAGGGCCACAACTGGAGTTTCCCGGCGTGGATTTTCTGCAAAACAAAAGCAATCAACATTAGAAATGTGGCAGCGGTGCTCACACACCACAAAAACCTAGAAGCCCCACAGACAGCACCCCTAAGACAGGCAAGCGAGCAATAATAACGCCTAAACGTTCACGTGCAATAGGCCAAATGTTTTCCAAAGTAAATGCCTGTCACAGAGTTTGTTAATTCAAGAGCCCTAGGACTTTACTACCAGTACCACTGTCACTCTCTCGCCTCTCCGAACACTCCATTATACTACCTCCCATCCAAACGCTTATCTTACCTGTAATTTGTGTTTGAGGGCTGGCTCCACCTGGAATTCACAGAGTCCTAAAGCGTTCTGCAGCAGGGCCACAACTGGAGTTTCCCGGCGTGGATTTTCTGCAAAACAAAAGCAATCAACATTAGAAATGTGGCAGCGGTGCTCACACACCACAAAAACCTAGAAGCCCCACAGACAGCACCCCTAAGACAGGCAAGCGAGCAATAATAACGCCTAAACGTTCACGTGCAATAGGCCAAATGTTTTCCAAAGTAAATGCCTGTCACAGAGTTTGTTAATTCAAGAGCCCTAGGACTTTACTACCAGTACCACTGTCACTCTCTCGCCTCTCCGAACACTCCATTATACTACCTCCCATCCAAACGCTTATCTTACCTGTAATTTGTGTTTGAGGGCTGGCTCCACCTGGAATTCACAGTGTCCTAAGGCGTTAGGGGACTCGTCAACGTAAGTTTCTTCATTGTGCAGAATCCAGGCATCAGCATTATGGGTAATGGATAGGGTGAGTCTGGAGGAGGAGGACTCAGGATAGACGACCAGGACTGAGTTCTTGTCAACTAACTGTTGTGAACCTGAGGAATGCTGCGGCATCAAAATCAAGACAGTTCTGTTGATGGGCTTGTTGTTTTATTGGTTGATTACAGTTTTGTTGGGAATGTGATGAAGCACTTGCTAAAGAAAGACAGACACACAGGAATAAAAGTGAATAAGGAGGACTACATTTACAATTAATGAATGATTGACTAATTTCCAGAACTCGCTGTCAGGGAAGCAGAACTCGTCCTCATACTCTGCTAAATCATCAGTCGGGGTTACTTCTAGTAACTGAGGAGAACTTTCCTCAGGTAGGTCGGTGTCCTCTTCTTCCTGCGTGGATTCTCGTACTCTGTAATCTGGTGGTATGAAGTGCTGGTTCATCTTTATCAAGGTGAGCCGCTCCACATTTGCGGGCAAGAGGCGGGACCTTTTGGAAGTCACAATGCCACCAGCAGAACTAAAAACACGTTCTGAAGACACGCTTGCGAGTGGGCAAGACAAGTAATTGATAGCCAGGTTGGTGAGCTCTCGCCATATTTTTCTTTTCCCATGCCAATACGCCACTGGGTCCTCAGTAATATTGACCTCTGTTGAGTCATCCAGATAGGCCTGCACCATTGAAAGAATGTCCTCCCGGATTCCTGTATTTTGCACTTCTGTGTCCTTTCTAGGACAAGGAAACCCTAGCTGAGTTAGCCAACCCGCTTCAGACATATCGCCTGGGCCTGGTTCAGATGATACGGTTGCTGGTGTGGTTACCGGCTCAGAGGAAAAGACACTCACTTCTGCCACAGGCACAGATGCAGAAGTGCTTTTTTGGGACGCCTGATGGCCTGCTGATTCACTAGTAGTACTGTCTTCTCCTACAGTTTCCTTCCGCTCTCTTTCAAAACGAATGGCTGACTGAGCTAGCCAACCTTTGTACTCTGTAACATCCGATGTTTCAAAAGGAATTATTACTTTGCCAAACAATGGCTTTTTGTAACGTGGATCCAGAATAGTAGCACAAATGTAGTGCTGTTGTTTCTTGATTTTTACAAGCCGTTCATTGCTAACTAGGCGTTGTAATAATCTCTGCGCCAACTCATGTGCTTCGTTCTTTCCAACGTCCTTTAATTGTGAAGACACCACCTTGACTTGGTGCTCGAGCTTCAGCAACAATGGGATAGCTTTGCTCAAAGAACAGTCCTCCCTGCTGACGTCACGCGTGAAGACCTCAAAAGGACGAAGCATGTCTGTCAGGCTTTTAACTAGCTGCCATTGCTCCACCGCTAGCATCATTTCTGTTGTATCACCACCCAGGTTGTAGAAATACTCATTGACTACTGGAAACAGCTCATGCAGACGCTCAAGCATGTAGAAGGTTGAGTTCCAACGTGTTGCCACCTCCTGGATAAGTGCTTTCACTGGCATTCTACGTTCATTTTGCTTGCGCCTCAGCTCCTTCCAGACCTTAAAAGAATGGTTGAAATGTGTGCATATTCTTCTGCAGATGGTCAGTGTTTTGTCGACTGCAAGTTCTTTTTTCAAAACATTTTGCACAACAAGGTTGATACAGTGCGCCAAACACGGCACTCTGAAATAGAAACCGTCCTTCATGGCCTTAACTACATTGCTGCCATTATCTGTAGAAACATAACCAACCTTGCATTTTCTTGGGGGCAGCCATTGCGAGACCTTTTTGTTAAAGTCAGCCAAAATGTTGACTGCAGTATGACTTTTCTCCATGCCAAACATGGCTAATGTTGCATGTTTACGAGCACCCTTAAAAATCTCGACCAAGTCACCACCTGCATTTATCTGTTTTATGACTCCTGAAAAAGAGACCCAGTGTGCAGTGATGCACATGTAATCAAGGGCTTGGCAACTGGTCCACATGTCTGTTGTCAGGTGTATAGTGTGAACAGCACTCTTCTGCAAAGCTGCCCCCACCAACTCAAGCACCTCTTTATGTAGTGCTGGAACAGCAACCCTGGCAAAATAGAACCGGCTAGGAACCTTCCATTTAGGGGCCAGTGTTGCCACGAGTTCAAGGAAACCCACACCTTCGACAAACGAAAAAGGGAGAAGGTCCACCGCTAGCATTTTAGCCAGCTTAGTGTTATACAGGCGTACAATTGGGTGGTTGCGTTGAAATTGCACATCTGAGGAGAACATGGCTGAAATGGTGCGCTGGACAAATTTACGGGATGATGCTGATGCCTTCTTCGACCCACTTCTGATCAGTGTTGACATTTTCCGCATTGGTGTGTCTCCCAGACTCTCAGTGTGCCTCCTATGTGTTCCGGAGGGTGTGGTGCTGCCAGGGGTACTGGGTGCAACCGGACACATGTCTGACGCTTCTTCTACCTCCCCGTCATCTTCAGATGAAACACCTAGAATGTGTATATTTTGGCCACTTGCCCTTTGGGATCGCTTTCCCTTGACGTTTGCTAGGTGCGGAAACCATTCGACAGCGTGCTTTCTTTCAAGTTGACCTATCTGGCCTCCGGTTCCATAGTTGGTACCAGTCTTACCACGGCTAACGCTAGTCTTACAAATGCAACAAACGGCTATGTTATCATACTTTTCATGGACACTAAAAAAGTTCCAAACTGGGGACTGGAAACTTCTGGTTTTGCCGCACGAGGTGATACTGCTGCCAATGCCAGATGAAGCAGTGGTGGATGAGCCTTGCAGACATCTACTGGGTTGTGCAATTATTGCAGCAACCTTACTTGAGGGAGTCGAGCTGGATGGAGTCCCCCTCTGGGGAGAAAATATGGGAGCTGTAGGTTTTGTTGAACTTGTTGTACTACTTGACTGCGTTGGTGGTGCTACCAGTGCCACGTCGCCAGGGTCACGCTCAGCATGACGTCGGGATAGGGTATAAATGTCTGTCTGCTGCATGGCCGGTGTGGCTGGAATGACATGTGTGATGACTAGGTCATTGCTGTCATCCTGTTCATCAAGATCAGAATGAACCACTTCATCAAGTCCGACGTTCGGATCCATAAGTATGAGCTTTCCGGGGCCCTTCCTTTTAACATTTGATACCTTTCGCAGCTCATGGTGTGCCTCCCTCTCAGATGTCGGAGATGGTTGCCAATCTAGATCCAGATCATCATCTGATGGAGCGGGGCTTGAAGAGGAACTTCTACACACCCTCCTTGATCTTTTCCTTGCTGGGGAGCTGGGAGAAAATGAATCATCAGGAGGAGTGGCTTCGTCTTCCTGACATGATACCCCGGCTCCAAAGTCAATTTCCTCCTGTGCCCCTACTTCTGGAAGAACAACCATTGTGGGCACTTGCACCGCTCCATGCGCCGCTACATGGGCATCTTCACTGACCTCTACTTGCAAGTCTCCATGGACCTCTCCTTCTCGGTCTTCTCCTTCTCGGCCTTCTCCTTCTCGGCCTTCTCCTTCTCGGCCTTCTCCTTCTCGGCCTTCTCCTTCTCGGCCTTCTCCTTCTCCTTCTTGGCCTTCTCCTTCTCGGCCTTCTCCTTCTCGGCCTTCTCCTTCTCGGCCAGCTCCTTCTCGGCCAGCTCCTTCTCGGCCAGCTCCTTCACAGCCAGCTCCTTCAAAGCCAGCTCCTTCTCGGACAGCTCCTTCTCGGACAGCTCCTTCTCGGACAGCTCCTTCTCGGACAGCTCCTTCTCAGACAGCTCCTTCTCGGACAGCTCCTTGCGCATGTACTTCTGCTTGTACTAGTAGCCCATGCAGTTGTTGTTGCGGCTTTGGTTGTTGAATAGTACTTGTGAGATGAGTTACAACCTGTGTTGATGGTGTGCTGCTACTTTCTTGCGATGAACGAACATCACTGGTCGTTGGTGATTCAACAACTAAACAGGCTACCTGTGCAGCACTCATGGTGGGCCTTTGTTTTTTTTGTTGTTTTTCCCCAAAAAATGTATTGGTTGAGCCACCAGTCTCCTTGGTAAGTGGTGCCACTTGCTTCTTCTCCTTAGTAGAGACATCTTTCTTGCAAGAGGACCTACGGGCACCTCTTTTTGGAGCCATCTTCTTCAGATGTCGGAACAACAGGCCGCAGCAGGACTTCTTCCTGGCACTGAATGCTCAACGATGATGCGGAGTTTTGTGCACCTTAAATGCAAACGAAGACAGAGGAACATCAGTAAATATATGTTGCTTATGTAGCGCTTCAATAAACAGTTAGCAAGTAGGCATTTATGAATACACACGTGCACAGTGCACACCACACAATATGGAAATTTCAAAATTAGGATTTGCTAAATTTTTGGGAAACAGGAATTTAACATTGATTCAAGAGAGCACACACAGAGAGGGTTGTGCTTTCATGTACCCCTGACTCCGCCTGGGCACAATGGGTGAAAGCAAGGCACAATGGGTGCAGGCCTATGACTCAAAGCTCACTGCCTGCCTTCAAAATGGCCGCTTGACCCCCCCATCCACATGGCCAGGACCATGCCTCAAAATGGCCACCACCAACATAGCCAGCCCCCAACCCCTACTCCAAAAAGTGAAAAAACACAACACTAATCAAATCACCACAATCCAATGCCATCCATCAAGTTTCAGAAGGCTTATGCTGCCTGCTGGTGGTTTTCCGGTGCAAAATTGCAATTTTTACAATTTCGCGAGTGCGAGATTGTTGCCTCACGGCGCGAACGTGGCGAAAAACCAGCAAAATCCGCGAACAGACCGATTCTGGGCCCCCTGGGCATAATGGATGACACCAGAGCACACTGGGTGCAGGCCTATGGCACAAAGCACACAAACTGGCTTAAAAATGGCCCCTAGACCCCCACCCACACGGGACCAGGCAATAAAATGGCCCCCACCCACATAGCAAGCCCCCAACACCACCCCAAAAAGTCGTAAAACACACAAAGATCACCACAATCCAATAACATCCATGCCCTGGCCAGAATCATGTTAAAAAAAAATTCAAGAAAACAGTTGTATCATGCATGCACCCATAACTACTAAGCCTGGTGGTTTTCAATTCATGTGCAGAATTGTAATTTTTACAATTTCGCGAGTGCGAGATTGTTGCTGCGCGGGACACGAGCAGTGCGAACACAAGCAAAAACATCCTCAGCTCGCGAACTTGCAGATTTTCCCCCCCAAAAAGTCGAAAAAAAAGCAACACACACAAAAATCACCACAAACAAACAACATCAACTTACTTGTTTGTGAAATCAAATTTTGAATCCAAAAGTAATCCAAAAGGCCTCAAATGCAAATATCCAGCAGCAACCACAAAAAGTAATCCTTCCCAGTCAAGATCGAACTCAAAGTGGCCAGGAAATGGAGGAGCTTGCTGGACAGGAACAGGAAGTTGGAGACTGGGGCACTTCCTTCACCCCACCCCTATGGGAGGAGCTTGCTGGACAGGAACAGGAAGTTGGAGACTGGGCCACTTCCTTTACCCCTCCCCTTGTAATTTTTGTACTTTCGCGAGTGCGAGATTGTTGCGAGATTGACCGCGAGCAGTGCGAACACAAACAAAAAATCCGCTTCGCGTGGATTTGCGTATTCTCGCCACATCCGCGAGAGTTCGCGGATTGCGGATTCTCCGAAAATACGAAAAATCCGCGAGCGTAACGGATTTTACGCCCATGCTTACAAATTTATGGATTTTTTTTGGGGCGTGTTTGCGGGCCTCTTGCAGCGCACCGACCGCGAACTTACCCATGCGGTCGTACATGGGCGCGGCCATCTTGTTTGCATTGCGTATTTCCGTTTCCGGGTGTTAGTTGCATTCTCGCGTTGTGCGCGGGGCGTAATTACGTGGTCGCGGGCGTTTTTGTGTGCTCGCGGGGAAATATCGCGTGAACGTACCCACGCGGTCCTCAATGGGCACGGCCATCTTGTTTTTCATTCATTGCTATGGTTCTGGGCATGCTTTTTTAATCCTCCCCTAGTCTTTTGCAATCCTTTGTTTCTTTGAACTTTTTTTTGTCTTTTTTACTCATTATCTATCCCTCTCTTTTTCTACATCTATATTTTGTGTTTTTTTCTTTTGGTTACTTTAAACTACTTTTTTTAACTCTTTTCTTTTATTTACTTCTTCCCTATTCTTTCCTATTTTTTATTTAACTTTCCTGTCCAGGACCATGGCAAAGGGAGCCGGGAAGAGCAAGGGGAAGGGTCCCGCACCCGTTAGCCGTCTCCCTTGCGGGCGATTAAGGGGGGAGGATGTAGTGGCCAGGGAGATTTTCACCGCGGTGGAGGTGGCCGTACTTATATTTTATGTTCAGCGCCACCTCCAGAAGACCGTGGCAGCAGGGGGCAGGCCCGGTTCAGGGTATGGCCTCCGGGAGCATCGCAAGCTGTGGGATAAGGTGTGCCGGGCCATGCGTAGGGAGTCGGGGGTCGGGCGCACCTATGACAAAGAGACGCACCGGTGGGCTGACCTCGACTTGGAGCAGGACCTGCTCAACCTGCTAGGTGTGGAGATCCCTGGCCTTGGTGAGTAGCTTTTTAATAACTACTTTGTTTTCTTCTGCTCTCTGTTATATTTCCAATATATGTTTTTGCTGAAGAGCAAGAATGCTGCCGATTCGATTACATTGCAGGTAAATTAATGTTTAAATAGCTTCTGTGATTGCAGGTGCTTGCCTGCTCAGTGGCGTTGCTACTATGCTTACTTGTTTGCAACTTTGTGCTCATTTGAGCAGAACTGCGTAATGATAAAGAGACTAGAGACTCAAGTCTAGTCCTTCCTTTGTACTCCTGCTGCCACTAAGAAGAGATAGTGGTGGATTGATAGGTTGAGTATATGGCTTGTTATTTAGTAGTAGGACTTTTTTAGTGGTCTGCATTCATGATGACGGACTGTTTCTGTCACGTTGCGTGATGCTGAGTGCTGGCAGTCGTAGTAGAACCTTTTTGTTGTTGTTATTGATTTACATAACTTTCCACGTAGACGGTCTGCAAATCCAGCAATACTGTACTATCTATTCTAGTTGACCCGTCAGATAAGTCAATCAATACATGTAGTGCAATTGTTGGTAATTGGTTTCCCCAAGATAATTTTAGATTGTGGTCAAAGAAATCAAATATTTCAAAAAAACAATCGTCCATGTTTGTGTTTATTTCATGATCATCATCACCTCCCAGGGGCAAGAAGACTACTGAGACTCGGCGGAACAAAGTGGGCAGGAACGGTCCTCTGCAGGCACTTCTGCTGGCCCCAGTAAGTTGTTCTGTTGTTAATATAATTATACTTCCCTAACTTTTACAGCTCCTATTCATTCTAAACTGTTTCCTAATTCTATTTTTTACAAAATAGTCTTTGATATTCTTGTAGACTGTTTCTACATTCGTATCCTGCCTCTCTACCATCACTCTCTGTGCTACTACTATTTACTATTATTATGAGTCGGTCTGTGTAGGTAGCTAAGCTTGCCCAGTCGGCAAACGGTGTTAAACAAAACTCTGATCCAGCAATAGCTCTTCAGGCACTGAGTGCAGTCCTCTGGGTTGCCCTTGCTGTCTATTCCAGTCTTCTTAATGTTAGTGCTTTGAAGATTTCCCAAAACAAAATGTCAATGTCCACCAAGAATAAGCTAGTAGTTGGCTTTTTGATTTGATAGTAGCACATACCATACTGCTAGTGTTTCAGGGACTATTCAGCACGTACAGAAGTATGGACAAGAGAAATAGGACATTGTTGATGATAGGTGCAGTTCTACTTTCCACATACCTCAGTCAGAAGTAACTGTGCGGGACTCGGGAGCCCTCACCTTGTTGGAACTTCAAGTCCCCCTGGTGGTGATGAGAAGTAGGTGGTTCTGTCTGTAATTAGAAAAATGTTGCACGGTAAAAAGCAAGCATTCATTAGTTGTGCAAAAAAGTGTAGCATGTTATGGCTAAGCATATAAGTTAACACCCTCCCCAAAGGGTCTTTTTTTCAGTCCCAATAATTAAAAATTGTTTAAGTGTTATAACTTAACATTTTCTCTTCCATTACGAGACGAAATAGGGGGTGTTGTATGGTATCTAAAAATATTACGTTTTTTTTCTAGGCGTCATCACAACATCGGATGCGGCACTTCCCACCACCAGTGCCGGGGCCAGCAGCGCGGAGTGGTCCACTCCAGGGGCAGATGCGGCGGCGCCACAAGTGCCACCAGGAGGAGGTGAGGGGGACGGCTCAGCAGCGGCGGACAGTGGTAAGTTATTATACTCCTTACTTATTGACATTTTAGAGTAG
The DNA here is from genome assembly GCF_964261635.1 of Lissotriton helveticus. Lineage (NCBI taxonomy): Eukaryota > Metazoa > Chordata > Amphibia > Caudata > Salamandridae > Lissotriton > Lissotriton helveticus. Next base: position 1,700,579,305 of record NC_136063.1, on the reverse strand, counting down.
GCTTGCAAAGGGGTGTATGATGTACTGTACAGTAGACAGTACACTAGTAGAAGTACACTGTACTGTTATGAACAGTTACTAATTTAGAAGTTAGAACTACATTTTTGCCAATCACGGAGAAGACAGTCACCCTTGACTTAGCCAAAGCATTAGCGGCGGTAGTTCTCGAGTAAGCAATGGCCCCCTCTATTTCACTTCAACTCAGCTGTGAAACTTTTATCGTGAAGTCAAGTCAGATCAGATGAACTGGAGGGATGTGATGAACTAAAAGGGAAAGAAGGGTGTAAGGAAGGACGAGCGAGTCGTAACATTTATGACTTTAAAGAATGATACATGTTTTTGAATGCATGCAGAGGAGGCTGATAGGAAGGAATCAGATGCATGGCTGCTTGAAGCAAGGATGGTTGGAGCAGAAAGAAAAGATGACTGCCTGTGTGGGTGAATCAGAAAATGCATGTGTGGTGTGCATTGCAATATATCATTTGGGTGAAACTCAAATGCAAGCCAAGACGGTGGTTTACCAAATAAAATGAAAAGGGTGTTAGTTGGTTGTTAAGAAAAAGTAAAGTTGGTACAGTTCAGACATTAAGAAGAATGATAGACGTTTACTTTGGAAGCATGGATGGTATCTTCTTCCTCATAGATAGCAGAGTTCTATGTAGAGCAGACGCTCAGTGGATGTATGTATGTATGTATGTATAGGCATTTATATAGCGCACTACTTACCCGTAGGGTCCCAAGGCGCTTCGACCGCTGCGAAACCCTTCCTGGCTTCCCTGAGAGATGGTCCCTTAATGGGTATCTCCAGGGTGAGACCAGGCATCCCCGGCGGTCTGGTGGGGCCGTTAGTGAAGATGAGGCAAGCTAATGCCCAGAGTTGCCGAGTGTGAACGCTGATCAGAGTGGGCACCGAGGCGAGAGAATTATCAAGTCCGCTGACCCTGGTCCAGAAACCTGCCGCGCCGGGAATCGAACCCTGGTCCCGGGCCGTCCTCTGCTCTCAGGTCTGCCGCCTCTAACCAGTGAGCCACACTACTTCATGGATGAAGAGTGTTACTTCGTTTGAACAGCATGTCTGTGCAAAAGTAGCAAAGCAGAGGAAATCCAAATACTAGAAGTTGCGATTGTTAAGAAATTCTCCCTTGACTAACAGTACAGTAGTTTACTTTGCAAGCACAGCATATATTGTGTATGTATTGTATAGTTGACATTATATTATGATATTATGACACAGGATGCACGTTGGGTGACAGGAGCGCTTTATAAATGTGTTATACATACATACATACATATCAAGTCAAGTCCCTTCCTCCGGCAATTATGGGTAACACACTCACTCCCTATGTTAATAATTTTCTTTCAGCTGTGTCAGTCATGGGTGGACTATCACTGTTGTTCACTCAATCTATCACAACAAAGCACCTAAAGTCATCCATCATATAAGCAAAGATCATGTGATCGCCTGGATACATGATCAGAAATGAATAATCTTCATTTTCCTTTTGCAGTACTGAAGGCCCGGGGGTGGGCTGTGCAAAATATAAATTACATTGAGCAGTAGCCCTTGATGTAACCGAGTATGGCCGGTGCCACCCCTATAGAAAATTAAGAGCTTCCCTATCCCCACCTGCATGTACTGCTTAAAGTAATTCGAGTCTGCGTCATCATCATGGCTTGTGTCTGTTTTTCTTGGGTGCAAGCTGACTGAGCTGGCATTATTCCGGCTACCACAAGTTCACGTACAAGTAATTTCTTTCGCAAAACTAGAGAAAAAAAGAAGAAGACTGGTGTACTCTCTGACTATGTAGTGAGTCCATAGTGCTGCTAGTAGAATTCCTGAAACTCCCACTAATGTTACAGGCCTACAAAGATGGCAGAAAGATACATGCCAAAATGTTATACTGTGCTTGCAAGTTGCTAGTGTTACTGTGAGACAACTTTCTGTTGAATTATTTGTGTTATTGACCAACCTCTGAAAGGTGGCAGGGGCATTCTTCATCCCAAAGGGCATAACCCGAAATTGATAGTGACCTTCTGGTGTGGAGAATGCTGGCCTCTCTTTGGCCCCATCAGTCAAGGCGATCTACCAGTACCCAGACGTCAAATCAAACGTGCTGAGGTACCGTGCAGCCCCTAACCGATCAATGAGCTCCTCAGCTCTGGGCATGGGGTGTGCGTCAGTCCTGGTGACTGAATTGAGCCCTCGGTAGTCCACACAGAACCGGATTTCAGGTGTGGCACCTGGTGCGGCAGCCTTTGGGACCAAAACCACTGGTCTAACTCAAGGGGTATTTGAGGACTCATTTCCCCCTAAATCAAACATCTTGGAGACTTCCTCCTTAATGTAAGCTCTGACCTTGTCAGTCACTCTGTAAGCCTTGTGCTTCACAGGAGGACTGTCTTCAGTGTCCACATCATGGACGCACCACTCTGTGACACCAGGAACCAAGGAAAATAGATCGGAGAATTGCCTCAACAGTTGGGGACAATCTTGCTGCTGATTAGGGGTCTGTGTGTCAGAGAGGCTGACACCATCCACTGACTCATCTTGCTCTGTTGCAGACAGGTCAGGAAGAGGCTCGGTCTTCTCCTCCTCCATTCCATCATCTGTCACTAGGAGCATGCCCACTTCGGACCTTTCTAAGTGGGGCTTCCGGCAGTTAACATGTAGGGCCCTCAAAGGGTTCCTGGGAGTCTGCAAGTTCACCAGATAGGTGACATCACTTTTGCGCTTCACCACCTCAAATGGACCAGTCCACCAGTCCTGGAGCGCACACGGCTCTACAGGGGCCATGACCGAAACTTTCTGTCCAGGTTGAAGCTCAATAAGAGTGACATTCTGATCGTACCACTGCTTCATTTCCTCCTGGATGGCTTCCAGATTCGCCGGAACGAGATCTCTGAATCACCAAGTCTGGTTCCTGAAGGCCAGCATGTAACTATATACATCCTGGTGAGGTTTCCTGGGCAATTGCTCCCAGCCTTCCTTGACCAGACTCAAAGGTCCTCTTACCGGGTGTCCATGCAAAAGTTCAAAGGGGTGTTGTAAAGCCTTTTAGGACCCTACTGTAATTTTCCCGATTCATGCCCTTATATAGGTATAAATCACCATATCCTTATATAGGCATGTAAATCATAACCATATTTAGACATAGCTCATGCAGTCCAAATACGGCATGGCTACTTCCACTTGTTCCAATAATCCACAGCGATTTCTTGGAAAACTCGGCTTCAGCAGCTAGGCACTTCCCACTTAGGCAGACCCAACATCTCTTATTGATACTTCTTTTCCACCTTAACCCAAGGGGAGCCTTCTAAATCATTGCCTAACAGACAATCAACAGGCATGGCTGGCCTCACAGCTACTTGAAGAGTACCAGAGACCCCCCCACTTAAAGGAAACGTGAGCGACTTTTTGCATTGGCTCTCTGTGTTGTCAGCGGCAACAACTGGGAAGAATGCATTGGGGGCCACCTGCTCTTCAGACACCAAGTGACACTTAACAGCTGGAGGTGACTATCAGAGATGAAGCTGTTGAGTGCGATCCTAGGGAAAGCAGCCTACCCATCAGTAAAGCAGACTCTGGCTTTGCAGACAGTGACAGTGGTGCATGTTGTGGGAACTGTTTTCCCTATGGTGTGCTAGCTGAAGTGCTGCCTGGTGCAATCATTGTCAATAATAACTAGTACATACGTTTTAGACACAGTGTGCACTACAACCTCCTAAAAAGAGGTGGACACTTTAACATAAATATACTCAACTGAAATGAGCAAACATTGTCCTCAATGGAAAAAAAACAATAAGTCAAGCTCAAAGTGACTGGATAAATCAAGATTCTTTGATCCCGTGGATTTTGTCCATTTGATGAATTTCTTTTACATGAATCTTCCATAAGAAACAATATTGACAATGTTCTCTTCTAGCTGGCACTTCAGTCCAACCCAAAGTATTTTGCATCAAATAAACCATTCATCAGGGGTATCTATGAACAAAAATAAAAAAAATACGGGACTCATTTATGAGGCCCCTTGTGCCATCGGCGTTCTGTGGCGCAGATGCCTGTGTGATATTTATCAGGCAGCACTAAGCCACTTTTTTTGGCTTCATGCTGCCTGATGAATATCAGTCCCTTTAACGCAGTGTTCTGCATTAAAGGGGCATGCAATGGGTGTTGCTAGGGGCTTTCCCAGCAGCATCCATGGCCTTTTGACACTGCCCCAGATTTACGATATATCGTAAATCTTAGGCAGTGCCAAAAGCTTACGCCTCCCCAGCGGAGGCGTAAGGGAGACGCAACGGGGAGACATATCTTTATTTCCCCTCGTTTTCCTTTTTCTGTGTAGAAATCACGGGTTGTGAATATTTTTGTACAGAAAGGTTTCCCTTCTTGTACAAAAATAATAATTCCCGCAACGCAGGCATCCTTGCTTCATTGTGCAAAGGTGCCTGCGTTGTCGCAGGGAGCCCATTGTGCGACGGCGCTGGGGAAAAGGACAGGAATGCGCCGTATCTCATAGATATGGCGCATTCCTGCCCTTTTCTTTTGCAGTAGGGAAGCGCAGCAGGTAGGCCCGCTGTGCTTCCCTACAGCAAAACCTCATAAATGAGGCCCTACATGTTCTGGAATGAGTACAGCTAACATCATACTGTGAATGACATTTGGCAGATGTACGTGAGAGTTGTTACAATATGTCACAAGCTGGTCCATAAGTATGTGGCTATAAAACAAGAATAAATGGCAAAAAGATAAGTGGTTAAGGAAAAAACGAAAAATACACAATCCCAATGTATACCAACAATTGAGTTAAATTACTGGAGAAAAACTACCATTGTAAAACTCAATAAGAAAGAACTCCACCTCCCAACATGATTAAATCAAGGGAGCACTTATTATGCATTGCCTACCACTTATCCATGAACCTCTTGTTGAGCTTAAACATCATGGGTTTAATAGCCAGTCGAAGTCCTCTGGGCATCCTGCTGGCTTTAAGATATTGAACTAATGTTGTGGCGAGTAACCTTTGGTAATCTCCCTCCGCATCAAGTATTCCAGTTGCCGAATCTGTTGCGTGACCAGTCATAAAGATGAGTCAAATGTCCTAACTTCACAAATTAGGTTATAGATGACGTTGGCTTCCACTGAACTGTATGGTTTAGTGTCCGCCTTGTTCTCAGTTAAATGGGATGTCGTCAAATGACATGTTGATGGTTGGTGCAATCTGAACCTAAACGGGTAGAAAAAAGAGTAATAGAAATCGAAAGGGTTGTGTTCCACGCGTATCTCTATTCAACTTACAAAAACATAAAAAAAGTTCTAGAGTTTCAATATTTTTGCAACCTGTGAGGGGGCTTCACCCTGGCCCTATGTGTATATACTGTAAAAAAAAACAGAACATGTGTTCTAGACACAGTGTGCACTACAATGTCCCCAAAAAGGTATACACTTTTACCTAAGTATACTCAATTGAAATGAACAAACATTGTTCTCAGTGGAAATAAACAAAAAGTCTAGCTCAAAATTAACTGGATAAATCAAGATTCTTTAAACCAGTGGATTATGTCCAATTGACAAATTTCGTGTACATGAATCTTCCATAAGAAACAATAATGACAATGATCTCTTCTACCTGGCACTTATATCCAGCCCAATGCATTTCGGGTCAAAAAGCTCTTCATCGGGGGTGTCTATGAACAAAAATTACAAGGTTTGGAATCATTATAGATAACATCATACTGTGAATGACATCTTTCGGATGACTGTGAGAGTAGTTACAATTGTATATACTCATCTCCAAACATCACAATCATTTTGTGGACATAACTCACAAGTTTCTTAGTTAATCTTTGTTAATAGTCTGTACATACTGTTTTGGGGTTATGAACTTCGGACCTGAAACTAGGATAACTTTTCTTCCCCTTCTGTATTGAGGTACTGGGTTTTTAAGAACCGGCACAGAACCGGTAACCCAGCGGTGTCAGGGAATCAACACCCAGAGACCTCGGATTCTCCTGAGTCAGACCTACAGAAACTCAGAGTCTTCTAGGTGAAGTCAAAGATTAGTTTATTGGCTGCAACCAAGGTAACAGGGTCCTAGAAGTACAATACGGGTATGTTCTCAGGAGACTGCACACTTTCACGAAGTCAGGCTTCTCTCTTTATACATGATATTCGGCGTTGGGCAAACATTCTTCGAATTCGTGGTATTTCATTTATAGTTACTGGTTACAAAAGAAAAGCAGAGTCATGATGACATGTACATATTTCACGTCGTGCTGCCCATAACAAATAATCCGGCAAGGCCCAACGTGTCATCAGATATCGCTGGACCCCCAATAAAAACGGTCACCTCCCCATCATAAAGCAAGTGAAGAAAAGGAGTGGAGGAAAGATGTGAGCGAGATATGGCAGGTGTGCGCGCTGAAATGGTTTTATGGCTGGTTGAGCCTAGATGCTATCTTGCTCGGTCACTGGGAGGGAACTGACCTAACGAGTTTGGCCTGGGGCAATGGTTCTAACTTGTACTGAGGTCAGGGAGAAGTCGATTAAGAAGTATGTGTCCTTGTGGAATCAAATTCAACTGGATTAAGGCCTATGTAAAGGGCAACATATAAATGGGAGTGGGGTTCAGAATGTAAATGACGATTTCGAGGTGAAATCGTCACTCGAATACGCCGAAAATACATGTACATGATTTACTCATCATTCTCGGTCTTTTGATACCAAATTCGTCCTATTTCGACGGAGTTTTTATTCTCGAGTCCAGTACTATTATATGAATCCAGATTTTCAGAACCACAAACCCTCCTTTTGCCCTTACATAGGCAATTAATCTATCCTCATGTTAGTCTGAGTCCAGATCTATATTCCTAAAGTCATTGAGATGTTGCTGTAACATCATTCTAGTACTGAGTTCATCTCTTGACACAGGCTTCCTCACACATGATGTAGCACAGAGGCCACATATTGCAGGAGCACACTGTATGCATAGACAGAACAGGAAAAGAATGGCTAAGACCATCCCAATGCCATCAGAATTTTCCATCCCCAGGCAGATATCAGTTCCTAGAACCATCCCATTAATGACCAATCTCCTTTATCCACATGAATAGATTCGGAAATCTTATGCAGTTTGGAGATGGCCCTGTACACTGTTGGAGCATTATCTGGGATGAAAATGCAACAACTAGACTGGATCAATTTGCATACTCCACCTCGGTCCGCAAGTATTACATCCAAAGCGACCCGGTTCTGAAGGGTCATAAGTCGATCCGACTGGAGCTCAGCAGTCAGGTTACTAAGGGCACCAGCAGTTTCAGTCACGGTGGATTCAACTACCCTTGTCAATTGCCTTATGTTCCTGCTGTTAGCCATGGCTCCCCAGAACGGCAGAAAACCCATTGCAAAGTCACCAAATTCTTGACCTGCAGTGTCTTCTTTACTCAAAACACCTCTAACTACCCTTGTCCGATGGTAATCCGCCGCTGCTGTGTAGGTGGGAGGTAACAGGAATGAAACAAAACATGAGCCCGAGAAGTCAGGGGGCAACCATGTATAGGCTCTATCATGGCAGATGAAATAAGTACCCTTAGCGGCTAAAAACGCAGGGGAAGTCTGAGATCCAAAAACATACGTTTCTGTACAGACACTCTTCCCTAGCTGAGCTCTGGGATTCTTGCCAATACCTTGCAGACACAGGTGACCTTGATGTGGTACGATCCAGATAGGGGACGATCTTTTGGCTTGCTGTTTCTCACTTAATGTAGTGCCATATCCGGTCACGTTCCAACCTACATATGCAAGTATCTCATCATCCGGGGTATCTTCGTAAGAGGTTACTTCCTTGATCATGTCAACTATACCTTTGACTAGGGCGCTAGTCTTGAGGTTGTCTTTTACAGAACGTAGGGGTTGGATTTCTCGTGCATATATGAACATTGTTCTATATGCCCAGACTGAACCATTGTGACTAAACGGCAGGACCAAATAGGGGATACCTTTATCCGTGGTGTGGGGCATGAGACCACACACCCAACAGTTAGTTGTGTTCATTACAAGTTGGTGTTGGTGTAATAACTGAACGAAGGAGTTATTAATGAACTCCAATCTCCTATTTGATTTGTGGTCAGGCAGAGGGTGGAAAGAATGAGAGTAAACAGTAGGAGGAGGTATGGGTGATGTAGTGGGCGCAAATGTCACATGAAAAGAGAATAAAACATAGCTTATCAAAAAGACCATTACGCTGAATAGCATAAAAATACACACTATTATAAAACTTTTCTTCGTCATCGTGTTAAAAAGTCTCTGCTTAAAGTTCATTTGTTTGGCAGGCCTCTCCACATCAGGAAACTCCATCCTCTCTAAGGTGCTGCCCGCGGTGGTAGGTTGCCTCTGCTAAAGGATGCTTCCGTCAGTCTAGGGCAACTCCCTTGGACCAACCAGAACCAACGACCTAACGTCGTCGGCTGCACCCAAAAGTCTTTAATCAACCGCGACCCTAGCAGCGGAACCCGGATGGCGGTTCGAAAAAACAAAATTAAGCAAGTTACCTAGATGGGAGATCTGCACTTTCAAAAAATAGGATTTGGGGAAAAAACCACATTTTTTTTATTAGTCCACAGGTTTTTCTCTCGGATCATAAAAGAAATCACTTTTACTTTAGTCTGTTTTTCTTGGTCGCAAATTGTAGCGTCTTTTCCCGGGTACTGTCTGGTCCAGAAATAGTAGTTCAGGTTCCACAGAGTTCAGTTGTTCTGGTGGTGGCACAGTTTCTCGAAAAATGTTCTCGCTTTCACAGTCAGGGTTAGTTTCTTTTACACGTTCATCAGTTGTGCGCTCTGAGTCAGTGCCTCCTTTCTTGACCCATTGGTCATGTGGCAGAGGGAAGGGTATCTTCTTACAATGGATCCCGTGGACCCAATTGGCCTTCCCCTCCACCCTAACAGCCGACCTTGTAGACAGGAGGACGAGGTGAGGCCCGGTCCATCTGGGCTGGTCGTTTCTTGTTCTTTGAAAGTTGCGGACGAGCACCCATGAACCGGGGTCAATGGAGTGACCCGGAGTCTCAGAGACCGGAGGCAAGGTGTTGTGGAACTGTTGATATAAAACACGCAATTTAGCCGTCAATTCATACAAGTAATCAAGCAAAATAGGGTGTTGCAGCTCGCTGAATTTCGTGGGCCTAGGCACTCCCCATATGTTGGCTGGCCGACCAAAGATGATTTCATGGGGGCTGAGTTTCACTCGCGAATGCACAGTCATTCTGGTGGATAGGAGTGTAAGGGTAGAGCGTGAGGCCATTTAAGACCTGTGCTCGCTTGGATTTTGGACAATTGAAGTTTAAGCGTGCCATTGTAACATTCCACTAATCCAGCTGATTGGGGGTGATTTGCAGCGTGGAACTTCTGTCTAATGCCTAGCCCTTCACACACTCTTTTCATCACACGACCCACAAATTCACTTCCGTTGTCAGACCAGACCATTCTCGGCATTCCAAACCTGGGGAAGAACTCTTTTACAAGGGCTTTCGCTGTGGACAAGGCAGTATTGTCTTTTAGGGGATAGGCTTCTACCCATCTTGAGAAGGCACAAACAACCACGAGCACGTATTTTAAGTTGTTGCACCTCTCCATGTGTATGAAATCTAGCTGCAAAACCTCAAACGGATACGTAGGAGGTGCAAAATGACCAGCTGGAGTTGGGGTTCCCCTACCAGGATTGTGCTTCAGACATACCATGCAATTCTTGACAACATTCTCTGCATACTTGGGATTCCCTGAATTCTTCCACACTGGGGCCAACAACTCGCAAATCCCTTTCACGCTGATATGGGCCATTCCATGAGCCATTGTAACCACTGCAGGCACATATGCATCGGGTAACAACCATCTCTGATGCTCTGTCAATTCAATCCAACAACCATTCGCATCCATTCTTCCTGTACTCTCTCTCCACGTGCTCAACTCTTTCTCCGTGACCTCAGCTTGGATGGACTTCACGCTCTCTATCGTGTCCTCACATATTCCAACGTCACCAGTCCATCTTTCTGGGCTCGCAACATACATTCGGCTCATCACATTCTTTGCAGTTTCCTTAGCGGTTTCATCAGCAAATGCATTTCCACGACCAACATCATCAGTCACTTTCTTGTGAGCACTACATTTCACGATCGCTATTTGCAGGGGCAAGGTCAGTGATTCAAGACGCTCATTCACCAACTGACCATGCTGAATCTTAGTTCCATGCGAAGTCAGGAACCCACGTTCTCTCCACAATCGTCCAAAACTGTGAGCCACACCAAAAGCATACTGACTGTCAGTGTAGACAGTCACTCTCATTCCTTTAGACAACACACATGCTCTCGTAAGTGCTACGAGTTCTGCGGCTTGAGCTGAACCATGTGGTATTCGCGCAGTTTCAACGACTGTGTGCAAAGTTGTGACAGCATATGCTGTAGTCACGTTCCCATTTGGGAGCTTAAAGCATGAACCATCTACCCACAATGTACCATCACATTCAGCAAGAGGAGTGTCGAACAAATCAACTCTCCCTTTCGTCTCTTCCTCTGTTCTAAGAAAACAATCGTGCTGTTCTGAAGCATCTGATTCTTCTGCAATTGGTAACAATGTGGCTAGGTTCAAGGTACTACACCTTTTTATGTGCACATGGCTCGCTAGTAGCGTCAATTCGTAACTGGACAGTCGAGCACTAGTTAAGTGCTGTGTCTTGGTCCTATTTAATAATGTGTCTACTGCATGCGGGACCATCACGATTAGTGTATTATTCATTACTAGACCAGCAGACTGTCGAATAGAAACAGCTGCTGCTGCTGTGGCCCTTAAACAACTTGGCAATGCCCGTGCTACCGGATCCAGAGTTGACGAAAAATAGGCGCATGGCCGCTGTCTATCTCCGAATAACTGAGTCAGCACAGACAATGCACAGCCCTCCTTCTCGTGGACATATAATGTGAAAGGCTTACTGTAGTTGGGGGTACCTAACACAGGGGCCGAACATAATGCTGTGCGTAATTCGAGAAAACTTTTCTGACACTCTTCAGACCAAGGAATGGGATTGGGTGTATTTTTACACGTTAATGCCACCAAGGGTTTGGCCAATAACGAAAAATTTGGAATCCACTGTCTACAGTATGATGTGATGCCCAAGAAAGCACGTACTTCTCTCTGTGTTCTTGGCACATTCAATTTTGCTATTGCCTGAATTCTTTCTGGGGTCAGTTTCCTTCCCTCCTTCGATAAGAGATGACCTAAGTAGGTCACTTCTTGTCGGCAATATTGAAGCTTGGAAAGTGACACCTTGTGATTCAGATTACATAGATGACGCAATAATGACAACGTGGCCGTTTTACAAATTTTCTCAGTATCCGCAGCGATGAGCAAATCGTCCACGTACTGTACGAGAGTGGCACCTTTAGGCAAAACCATTGTGTCAAGCTGGGCTTTCCGAGCTTGACTGTATATTGAGGGGCTTTCACAGTAGCCCTGAGGAGCGCGTTTGAAGCGGAAGCTTCGACCTCCTAAACTAAAGGAAAAAATATCCCTGCTCTCCTCAGCAATTGGGATACTGAAGAAAGCATTCTTCAGGTCAATCACCGAAAACCATGAAGCAGAAGCTGGAATCATAGTCAATAGTGTGGTAATGTCGGGGACAACTGGGAATTGTGGCACAACTATTTTATTCACCTCTCTAAGGTCAATCACGGATCTGTACACAGGTGGCTGAGAAGGGTCAGTTCGTTTTAAAACAGGCAGAACAGGACTATTGCAAACATTGCCTCGTGTTTCTTCAATCACGTCTTTTTCAATCAATTCGTAAACAATTTCTAGCAAAGCTTTTTCACCCTCATTAGATATTCTGTATTGGGGAATTCGTGGCATTTTGACATTCGACTTCAATGTTACAACATATGGTGGAATTTCTAAAAGACCTACATCATTAGGACCAGTAACCCAAAGAATATCTGGGAGAGTCGACAATTCTGCTGGAAGTGCATCTCTCGACAAATAAATGGGAGAAACCACTTTCTTACCTAAAGTAAGTTGTACTCCTGAAGGAGAACAGTACAAAGTCGCATACAATCTTTTTAACAAATCCAATCCTAGCAGATTCTCACCACAACCTGTCGTCAGAATAAGGGGTGCTTCAAATTCACAAGGACCAACAGAAAGAGATAAAGGGTCAGAAATCGGATTTCTAACTGGGGCGCCAGAAAAACCTACAGAAACGTTCATTTCACCAGACAAAGGTGCGCCAGGGAGTTTGGAGTGCATAATAGAACTCTTTGTAGCACCAGTATCCAACAGAAAAGGTTCTGACACACCTGATGTAATCACCTCAACGTAAGGTCCACTCTGATCTACTGGAACTGAAACAACTCCCTCTCTTTGTCTATGGCTGTCCTAGCAATCACTATTCTCCCACTGCTCATTTTCTGTGTAATACTCATCAACATAGTATTGAGCGGTCCTGTCAGATACGTTATTCTGCTGATCAAACCTGTTCATAGAGTTTTGTGGTGGAAGGGGACGTGTGTCCTGTGGGGCGTTTCCACGCCCTCTACCTCTAGGTGCTTGCTGACTGCCACGACCTCTAACGCCAGGAACTCCATTCGTACGTTGTGGCAGGGCAGGACAGTTATACTTGTAATGACCCTCCTGTTTGCAATATAAACACTGGTTAGGACCTACACGGGGTTGAGTGTAATCGAATCTTTGCAAGTTTCTCTGATACTGTTGAGGCTGCTGGAAAGTATTTTGGTAGTGATTCTGACCATTATTATTTTGATTACCGCCACCACGTGGCGGATAGGCTTGCTGTAGCAAAACCTTCGTTTTGAGTTCTCTAGTTTTCTTTTCTACTTTATCTTTCTCATCTTTGTCTCTATTCTCGTAGTATTGTGCAGTAGCTAATATCTGCGCTGAAGATGAGACTGCCCAAGAACTTTCTGAATCTTTTAATTTCCTGCACAATTCTGGAAGCAGATTGTGCACGAATTTATCGACAAACAATCTCTGACCACCTTCCGTGGTCATATCTTGACCGCTATGGTCAATGAATGTTTCTTCAAATCTGGTGAAGAAATCTGAAACAGTTTCTTCTTTCTTTTGCTTGCATGCAGACAACTTATCCCAATTTACGCGTATTGCAGGCATTATCGTCTTCATGTAATCTACTATTCTACCAGGTAGTTCTGCTATCAAAGGTTCAGGCTTGGCACCACCAACTTGGCGGGCATCTGTAGCAGTGATATTAGCCCACGTGTCACCTAATTCCTGGTCATGATCTACATGACGAATTTTACCCCATAAAGGCTGTGGAACAACGTTCCCAAATAGCATGTCGATATCGGCTAAATTCATTATACATGACCCTGCAGGATTTTTACGCGGATCTGGTAATGTTTGTTTGAGTGCTAAAACTTCAGCCCGCTTCCATGGGACATGTACCCATACACGCTGAAAGTGTGGCAGGACAGGTGGGACAGCAGTCGCGTCACCCTCTCTCCACTGTGGGGGAACTTCTCTCATAGGGTATTGTCGTGCCTTTTTCCTACTAGATGCACTAGATTCAGATGGTGACCCAGAACTGTTTCCCTTACTCCGATATGATAATAGCATTTCAACTGCCTTTTCCACATCTGGACCTACAATCATACCCTCTCCAAATTTAAACCGTACACAACACATTTCTTGTGGGATGCATTCTTGATAATTGTCTTCCAAATCCTCGCCAAGAAAGACACACATCTGTTCGAAAACATATCTCTGTGTCGCTGCTTCCCATTGATGGAAGACTTCCATGACAGACTGTACATCATATTTTGCAGTGTCCATGACCCATTTCCGAGCTAAACTATTCAGGGAATCTCTCTCTTGATAATCAGGCAGTTGACTTCGCAACTGTCTTCTTCCTATGTTAGGGGTCGTAGCAGGCGACCCGAAAAGAGGTAAAAGAAGATTAGTAACAGTGCTGGCCATTTTCTGCCGAATAGAAGGTGAAACTGAAGGAAAAATAGGTGGAAGAACGGGGTGTGATAAGGTAGGGGTAGAGATAGCAGAAGAGGTATCAGGGGAAATAGAGGGGGCACTAGGCAAAGTTGTAGAGGGAGCATTAGGAGACGTAAAAAGTACAGTAGGCAAAATCGTAGAAAACACAGGTGAAACAGAAGTGGTCGGTGGGCCTGGAGGAGGCTGCACCGAAGAAGTAGGAGCCAGCTGAAGAACAGCTGGTGGGTGCTGTGGAAGAGCAGGAGGCGCAGCTTGTGCAACTAAAGGTTGCGGGGGTGCTGTGGCATTCTGCGCATAGGGGGGTGGTGAAGTTAATATTTGCGACATTAATGGGTCTTTTTCACGCTCTTTTGCTGCCTCTTGCTGAAGAGACGGCAAAACTGGATAACACTTATCTATTGCCATTTTACGTTGCCTGTGCAACTGCTCATTTATCTGCTCTTCCTCATTATCTTTAAACTGCACTGCGGCTTGCATTACCGAAAGTCCCCCTTCTCTCTTATTTTTCTTAGCTAATTTAATTTCTTTTTGTTTGGCTTCTTTACGCCATAAGCGAAAAGAGTCAAACATCGCCGGCCGGGCTTTCTTTTTAAAGAGTTTCACTTTAAGGTTGTCTAAGATTTCAGAATCAAAGCTACCATATTGGGGCCATTTTAAAACACCATCTATCCTAGTGTATTTAATCCATACTTCGTTGTAAACGATGGGGCCTACCCCATGTTTAACATATAGCTCGTAAGTCGGAGTTCCAACTGGAGGAACCGGACATGAGTCCTCTAATCGGGAGTCCCTATTATTACCAAGACAAAACAAATTCCCAAGTCTAAGACTAGGCATCCTCGCTCTCTAGTCTAGTTCCAAAACTTCAAAGGATTATCGATTACGATATTTCTCGTGAATACACGAGTCCTTCGGTTATGGTGCTTGCAAGTACCAATACAAAACCTTTTGTATCCCAAAGATACCACAAAGTAAGTCCAACTAAGGACTGGGAGACGCTCCACTTATACTTAACTGAAAAATATCGATGGCGTCACCAGAAGACTTGTCTCAGTGTTTCGCTCTACCGAAAACTTCAAGGGTCCAACATCAGGGCGATAGCCAGGGCAGCAGTCCTTGTAGCCGTCGGGAAGCGGGGAACCTCGCAGCAAAGACCTTCGGACCACGTCGACATGCAGGGGTCGATGAGGTGGTGGGCCCTCCTCCGGAATTTTCACACGAAGCTCCTCACGATCTTCAGGCTGACTGGTACCACTGGAATCACCCCAAACACTGGGCGCCAACTAAGGTACTGGGTTTTTAAGAACCGGCACAGAACCGGTAACCCAGCGGTGTCAGGGAATCAACACCCAGAGATCTCGGGTTCTCCTGAGTCAGACCTACAGAAACTCAGAGTCTTCTAGGTGAAGTCAAAGATTAGTTTATTGGCTGCAACCAAGGTAACAGGATCCTAGAAGTACAATACGGGTATGTTCTCAGGAGACTGCACACTTTCACGAAGTCAGGCTTCTCTCTTTATACATGATATTCGGCCTTGGGCAAACATTCTTCGAATTCGTGGTATTTAATTTATAGTTACTGGTTACAAAAGAAAAGCAGATTCATGATGACATGTACATATTTCACGTCGTGCTGCCCATAACAAATCATCCGGCAAGGCCCAACGTTTCATCAGATATCGCTGGACCCCCAATAAAAACGGTCACCTCCCCATCATAAAGCAAGTGAAGAAAAGGAGTGGAGGAAAGATGTGAGCGAGATATGGCAGGTGTGCGCGCTGAAATGGTTTTATGGCTGGTTGAGCCTAGATGCTATCTTGCTCGGTCACTGGGAGGGAACTGACCTAACGAGTTCGGCCTGGGGCAATGGTTCTAACTTGTACTGAGGTCAGGGAGAAGTCGATTAAGGAGTATGTGTCCTTGTGGAATCAAATTCAACTGGATTAAGGCCTATGTAAAGGGCAACATATAAATGGGAGTGGGGTTCAGAATGTAAATGACGATTTCGAGGTGAAATCGTCACTCGAATACGCCGAAAATACATGTACATGATGTACTCGTCATTCTCGGTCTTTTGATACCAAATTCGTCCTATTTCGACGAAGTTTTTATTCTCAAATCCAGTACTATTATATGAATCCAGATTTTCAGAACCACAGTATCTGTGCTTTCCTACAACCTCCCTCTGCACCCAGTGAATCCAATAAACATAATGTAAATATTGTTTTCAATATCACATTCACAAATCAGAAGGCTATAAAATGCCTGAATAAAAATATTTCTTGAACAGATTTCATTTTGACATTGTATATGATTTATTTTGAATGTGACTGCCCATTGAATTTACCAGTGATTATCATGATATATCCTTCTATGATGCTGAAATAAAGAGGAATCACAAGTATTCTGACTTTCTTCAAGTTCTAGTCACATATATTTCACATTTGCAAAGTTACAACTCAGACATCCAATAAAAATGAGAAATTGGCATGAAGGAAGCAACTGCCATTCATTTTCATGTTGCCCTTTTATTCAAGTTAATCATAAGCATGTTAAAATGGTGAACTTTAAAAGCGGCATGTCTGTTTGGAAATGATAAATGAGACATTTCAAATTTAAGCTTCGGGTAGGAGCGGAACAAACAAAATTGAACTTAGTTGACTGATTTAAAAAATATGAATCAAAATGCAAAATACGCCAGTGTTCATATCACAAATATGCGCGCTGCCCTGCTCTGTGCTGGGGTGCATTTTTAATGTGGATGCGCCCGGTCCAGACTGGGTTACTGCTCTCTATCACAGTGTATGCCCTGCATCCAACAACCTGTGATCTTGTGCCTGCTCTGTGGGCAGTGCATTAGTGAAAGGCAGACTGGTTGTTTGAAGACACAGGTCCGTTTTTCATTGGGTAGGTGGCACCCCACAACGATTTCCCTGCAGGTGGGTGTAGTGAGGCCATACACCTGCCTGAATGATGATGTCTGGGAGACATCTTGAGGTCAGCCTAAATGAGTGCCACTTCTGTGTAGGCATAGCAAGTTTCACCCTTTAAAACTCCTTTGCCTACATACATGCATCTATAATACAGCACAGCTGGTGAGGCAGATATAGCCCAATGTAAATGAAGGAATGCCCCCATTGAAATTGGGCAACTACCATAGCTGGGCAAGCGCGATTTGTATTACTGGCGTTTCTATGTCCCCTTCTGCAATACCAAAGTGTCACAGTGTGCAATAAGGAGGCTTAAACCCCTGTATCAAACCCCGGTGCCCTTTTGATAAAGTGGCCCCCGATGTAAAAAAAAAACACTCACAGTGGTCATTTAAAGTTTGATGGAAGAGCCACCAAACTATTGTGGGCAATGGAGGCTTCAAAACAGCATCCCCTCCAACATATTGATAGTGTTTCACAGTTCTTTTTTAATTTATTTAATATAGTTAAACAGCAAAACAATGAGAGAGTAGGGGAAACAATAATATATTGGAGACAGTATTTCCAGATAGGATAATTTGAAAATGCACTAAGAATTACAATTTTGCTGTATGACATTGTATCTGAAATATAACCATAAGGAATAATGTGGGAGGGAAGGAGGGGAAAAGTAATGCATACATGTTAACTGGTCATTCATATGACAAATAATCTATATATATGAAAACGAATGTCTGTCTGTCTGTCTGTTTGTCCTTTATGCATTACTACACCATTCATCCGATCGCCATGAAACTTTGGTAAGTTGTTAAGTACACTCCCGTGAAGGTTTCTGGCACAAGTTTGTTTTAAATATCGGCCCCCCAGGGCCCTCATAATCTTTCGAATACTGATGTTCGCACAAGACGGAAAAACAAAAAATCGTGTATCCACAAGCACTCGAGAAAATAAATATAATTAAAACAGCATTCATCCGATCGCCAGGAAACTTGGGGAAGTTGTTGAGTACACTCCTGCGAAGGTTTCTGGCATAAATTTGTTTTAAATATCGGCCCCCCAGGGCCCTCATAATCTTTCGAATACTGATGTATGCACCAGACGGAAAAGCAAAAAATTGTGTATCCACAAGCACTGGAATAAATAAATAAAATTAAAACAACACTTTGAAATGTTTTCCATATTAAAATGAATAAGTTTCAATAAAAATGACACAATGTAAAATGAATGTTATGATAATGAGTTTCCTTGAATTTCCTTTCTTCGGAGATCGCAGCAACGTGCGACGGGTAAGCTAGTTCATTATAAAAACCTGTAAAAATGTCATGGTTATAAATTGGAATAATACCCGGGTAAATAAAGACAGAAAGATAACTTGCAATCAACTTAAGGAGGTTTCTGGATCTCATCATGCGTGAAGGGCAAGTGAACTGGATTTAGATAAAAATGTAGTAATTGGAAACAATAGTAAATATCTTTTTATAGCTAAGGAAATAGTTGTAACATAGTTAGTTTCAAGTATATGGTTGAAGCATACAGCGTCCCACCAGGAATTAAAAGTAACATCTTGTGATTTTTTCTGATTAAAGGTAATTAGGGGAAAGGCAACAGCTAATGGTAGGTCCACCAGTTTATGACCTTGACTAAGCTTAGCCTAGGCTTGAACAATGCTGCCTAGAAATATAGTTGAAAACGAAAATGGTGGTTGATTTTAAAAATTGTCCTAAACTGATTTCATACTCATTTCCAAAACGAATTATTAATAGGACATTCAAAGAGCATGTGTTCTAAAACAGCATGTGGGGAGTTGCGGAATCAACAAGATGGAGTTGAGTTTGAAGAGAAGTGGTGTGGATGAACAGAAGTGATCAATAAACTAGGGTAAATGAAAAAAATGGATTGTAAAGGGTTGGCAGCCCTAGTAGATTTTTGAATCTTACTCCAAATTCTGTCCCATGACCTAACGGGCCAAAATTCCAGTAGATCGGCCACCCATTTTTGCTCAAACTTTGACTTAGATCTATTGGTAGAAAGCATTAGGGTGGGGAAAATACAATTTTAAGTTCTGAGAATGTTAGAATATGGCCATTAGCAAAAAGGTGATTCAACCAATATATACCTCTGGTCTCCCAAGATTTCGAATAGATGGAATGATTATTGCCTTTGACCTGGGCTACAGGGATAACACGACTACCGGGGGATTATAATTGCTGCTGATTACTGTCGCCATGTATTTTAACTATTTTAACCGGATATTTCAACCTTTGTTTCAATTGTACTTAGTTCCCGGTACACCGCGGCGGCTGCTGTTTGTGCGGAGGAAGTATATTTTCACTCTCCTTCGTGCTTCGCATGCCCAGGCCCTCCTTCACGTCATGAACGGCCGGATATATTTTGCTGACGCCTACGCGCAGCCTTTGACCTGGGCTACAGGGACAATGCAACTACCGGGTGATTATTATTGCTGCTGATTACTGTTGACATGTATTTTACCTATTTTAACCATATATTTCAACTTTTCTTTTAAAACCACTAAAAATAATATTTCAATTGTACTTACTTTCCGGTCCACCGCAGCGGCGGCCGTTTGGGTGGAGGAAGTATATTCTCACACTCCTTCATGCTTTGCATGTCCAACACCTTCTTCATATCAGGCACGGCCAGCCATATTTTGCCGATGCCCACAGTGACATGCAGCGGCCACGTGCAGCAGCACTCCAAAGGCAAGCCTGCCTGCACCCATCCACACCATGACGTCGCCAAGAGCCAGAACCCTTGCTCCTTTTACTTCAGGACACCCCTATTTAAAAACAGTCAGTTACTACTCTGAACAGTTAAAGTCCCTTAACCACTCTGCACCTGCCTCTATTTTTCCTCTTTTAACTGGCCCAGTTACCTGCCTCAAATGCAGATTTCAAACTTTGTCTACCGCCAGAGACACTCTACTCACCAACTACAATCCCTGTAATGACTCTCATTTGTCTGCACTGTCTTCAGACACACCTACACTTTGCCCCAATGTCATTCCTACCACTGAAGTTTTCTTATCAATATGAGATCTCTGCCAAAACACGCACGGGAACTTTGGGACCTTCTTTCTTTCTCCTCACACAATATAGGATTTCTCACTGAAACCTGGCTAGCTCCAGCATCTACCCCTGCCATCTCTTTAGCTCTTCCAGACAATTTTAAAATGCTCCGACTCGACAGGGTCAACAAGATTAGCGGGGTTATAGCCATTATTGTGACAAAAATTTTAATGCAACAATAATTAACTCAATCTCCAAAGACTGGGTGGAATCTTGTGTTTTAAAATTGGTTTATCGTCCACCAGATCCAAAAATACATTTCTGCAACTGTCTCTTGGAATTCTTAGCCCCACAGGCTCTCTCCTCCCAGCAGTATTTTTTGCTGGGAGATTTTAACTTTTATGGTGATGATATTACCATTTCCAACATCAACCAACTCTTCTTGGACTTAGGGACTACATCAACAAGTTTTAGGCCCCCACACACTCAGCAGGCCATACCCTTGACATAATTTTTGCAATGACTCCTCTAGTTAGCATCGACCCTCCTAAACCTGTACTCAGCTCTGATTATTCTCTGAATGTTTTTCATCTATCCGCTCACAAGACCAATAGCCAACTTCCAATATGCCATAATAAATTATCTAGACAATGGCAAAAGGTCATCCGCTGACTTGGGCCAAGGCGCATGTGCCTCCTCTGCCTTCTGACATCACTGATGTAGACCTAGCACTCTTAAACTTTAACATGTCACTAAACTGACAACATTTCCCCTTACAGCCATGGTAAAAAATGCTCCCATAGACCTCAAGCCCCTTGGTATACCCCCGACCTAAGGACTGGTAAAGCCTTCTGTAAATATTGGAAAGGAGATGGTGTTCGAATAATCTACCCACTGACAAAAAATAACCTATAAACTGACCATAACTGTCTACCACCGCAAAATCAAGACAGCCCGCAAAACATTTATTGCAAAAACTAAAAGCTGGGAACTAATCAAAAACTATTTTTAAAATTCTCAATTCCTACATAAACCTGGCTGCCTGCACCTCAGATCCAAGATCATCCCAATCTCTGTGCGACGCTCTGGCTGATCATTTTAAGGGCAAAATAAAGGAGATTTATCAAAACTTCCCACCTATCATCCCTGAGTCTCATGAGAAGCCTAAAGCCCCTTCTCTTTACATTGACGCTCCCATTAGTCTCTGTAATTTTACAGTAATCTCCACAGAAATCACCTCTAACCTTCTAAAGTCCGTGAAGTCTGGCTCTCCTTTAGATATCTGACCTCCTATAGTGCTGTTGAATTTTGCTTCTGAACTAGCACCGCAAATCTGTCCCCTAATTAATCTATAAATCACTTCTGGGAAAGTTCCCATAGACTGGAAGGCAGCCTTGATCAGGCCAATTAAAAACAAAACAACTCTGTTTCCACCGATTTGGCTAACTACCTCCCTATTTCCCTCCTCCCTTCGTTGGCAAAGCTATTGGAAAAATATATTAACTATCAATTGACAACATACCTTGATACTAACAGACTATTAGACAGCTCTCAGTCTGTTTTTATACCCCTTCACAGTACAGACACAGTCTTGCTTGCGGTCACTGACCATATTAAATGTTCACTTGATGGTAATGTCCCGACAATATTGGTTTTATTAGACATGTCAGCGGCATTTGATACGGTGTATCACCCCCGACTTCTTGACAGACTCCATGATATAGGGATTCAAAGAATTGCCCTAAAATGGATAGCAGATTTCCTGTCACAAAGATCCCAAATGATCATCCTCGGCCCTTATAGGTCCAGATGAATGCAACTGACCGATGGAGTTCACCAGGGCTCCTGTTTGAGCCCCACACTTTTTAATATGTGCACAGTCTCTCTCGCTAAAATAGCCAAGGGTTTTGGATTTGAGATTATCTCATCTGCTGATGATATGCAGCTACTTTTCTCTTTTGGCTCTATTCTGTTCAAATCTAAAGCCCGGTTCTCCTCTAGGATGAAAGGCCAAAGCCACCTGGATGTTGGATAACCGACTTCAACCTAATCCAACAAAAACTGAAATTCGACTTCTTCTGGCCCCTTAATGGTGGGCAGCTGAACTGGACCCCAGCCCTTCACCCAAATGGGTAGTAGAAAATCCTGGTGTTCGCTTAGAACAATCTCTTTCTATGAAAGAACACATTTCTGACACCACAGTGTTCCTGATTTCATATGCTATGCCTGTTGAGAAGAGTTTTTCCTCTATTTCGCTTTCCTCAAGGATAACCTTGGTTCAAGCCTTGGTAATTAGCGCCTCGATTACAGCAACTCACTTCTGGCTTCCATCAACGAGAATCTACTGTCCAAATTGCAGGTGGTCCAAAACACTGCTGCATTCATTGTCTGAAACCTCCCTCCGCGCTTGACCTCAGCCCCTCTTCTGTGGTCCCTACATTGGCTTCTGGTGAAAAAAAGATTAATTTTAAAATTATGTTGCCTAACCCACCGTGCCTTTCATGTCCAAGGGCCTTCCTTTCCTGCAGCTAACATTCTGCCCTACACTCCAGTGAGACTCCTTAGATCCAGCAACAAAGATTTGCTTAAAGTCCCTAGGCTTAAGAAGGCCAGAGCTGGCCTCAGATCTTTCTCATTCCTTGTCCCCCATTTTTGGAATATTCTGCCCAGGCAGCTTCATCACTGTGAAAACCATTTTCTTTTTAGGAAGGCACTTAAGAGTCACCTCTTTTAGACAACTCTAGCCTGTCCTCTCTCCTTATCTTACGCTGAGATAGCCCTTTGGGGTGATTCGAGTATGTGATCAATTAAAATACCATATCAAAAGATTATTTATTTGGATGTTATGATTAAGCTAGATAGATTGTTGAAGAAGATTGATAAAAAATGTGTGGGTAAAGGAGTATAGTGATGATAGAATGCAGTGTGAGTGGGTGATCACAGGTGTACTTATTTGGGAAAAAGCAATTTGTAAATGACAGTATTTCTTGAAAATGAAAAGGTCCTATAAGGGATTTTTCAAGCAGAAGCCATAACTGATTTTGGGAAGAGTGAGGGGAATATTCCAATAAGTTGATTGCTCTAAGGAAAAAATGTGATGATTTTAATTACATTTAGGGAAGTTGAAGCCTGCTTCAGATCAGCTTTTATTTAAAATTCATAATACTATACAACATTTCTTACCCTTCCATAAGAAGTTGGAGAGTAGAGAGTCTATAGTTTTAAATATGAATGTGGGATTTGAGTTAGGATTATTGTAATGATTTATAAAATGATAGTGGATAACATGAGCTTAATTGAGTCTAGTCGACTCCATCAAGAGGGAAAATTTTTTAATATATATAAAAAAAATGACCCTATCAGTAATTTCTAATATCCTCAGGGACCCCATCCCCTTGGGCTTATAAAAAACTTTGGGGACCGTGGGGGTAGCCCCACTGCCCCCACGGTCTTGCCGCTCCCTGCGTTTTTCGGGAGCCGGCGTTGCTTTTCCACATGGGGAGCTGCTAACATGCATGTGGAAAAACAATCTGGTTTGGATTTTGAAAGAGAGAACATATTTCCCTGCTCTCTCTTTCAAAATCCAAACCAAAATTGCAATGGGAGGGCGGGAGCTGCGAGACACTCGCCCTCTCATAGTAAACAGTAGTGTCCTGAGGTAGGCACCCTGGGACACTGCAGGAGCCGGCACTGGGGGGTGGCGGTCCCCAGGGCCCTCAAGGGCTCCAGAGGGGAACCATGCAGCCCCCCAGCGTGCGGGTGCCGGGCAAAGCCCGGGCCAAGGGCGGGCCCGTCTACGCCCGTCCAAGCCCGACCAAGGCTGAGCTGGGCCACCCCCCTTGGCTTCCATCGGCCGGGACTCAAAGGCATCAAGAGGTACTGTACTGTCGCGTTGACCCTGGAAACCGATTAAGTCTTCCAGGGGCGTTCAGTGTCAACACACTTTAGCCGTCACGTGTGTTATCATTGTCGGGTCTTTGAAAATGACTTCTAAATCTGGTAACAGTAGGAAAACACAC
Organism: Lissotriton helveticus; assembly: GCF_964261635.1. Classification (NCBI taxonomy): domain Eukaryota; kingdom Metazoa; phylum Chordata; class Amphibia; order Caudata; family Salamandridae; genus Lissotriton; species Lissotriton helveticus. Next base: position 1,700,555,306 of record NC_136063.1, on the reverse strand, counting down.
CTGGGGGGAGTGTAAAAGGTACCTTGGATGCATTTCTAACAAAGGCAGTTTCGAATTTGGATCATGAAATTTCTGTTGCCGAGAGCCGCTTGTCATTCGAGTTGCAACAAAATAAACGCTCTTCGCTGGGCTCAATTCTACAGATACCTTCCCCTCCCAAACTTAGCTCACAGAGCAAAGGGAACCTTTTAATTACAGACACTGGCATCCCCTTGCTTTTTCAGGATAATTCCCCACCATTATCACAAGCATCAGCTAGGAGGGCCCATTATGATGTCGAAAATTTGGACCCCTCTTTAGATCTTTCTCTAGAGGAGCCCTCTCTACTACAGTTGCCGAATCCTGTGAGCAAAAAGAGCAAAGCCCCACAATAAGCACCACAGCAAGGAACATTATTGAAATGGAAGAGAGGGGGTATGCGAACCAAAACACCCAGAATAGGCTTAAGTCCCCACACCGATCACCTTAAGCCAGTACAACAGAAAGATCTGTCTTCATTAGAGTCAAAGTCCCGGGGAACACAGAACCTGCCCAAAATACAACCTGCTGAAACTCTCTCAAAAAATTGCACAGTTAAGGACATAGAACACCTAGTTAGATCCTTACTTCTCCCGGTATTAGAGTGGGTAAAAAGACTTGGCGATCAACGGAACACCCTAGTGGTAGAAACTACCTTAAACTCACAACTTTTTTTTATTTTTATGCTCATTGGCCAACTCGCCACCCAGTTTACTAACTGTTCCACCTGCTGGGTTTTTGTATCTCATACGCTAGTGTGTCGAGGAAGAGGCATCGGGTACACCTCCCCAGAGTCCGGCCAGCGTATTCCAACCCTTGGTGCCATTTGACCCATCCAGTGCGCCCACCTCATCCTCATTCTTGGAGCCTGAGTGTCAACCCAAATACTAGCGAGATAGGCGTAGGGCTTAATCATAGGATTGATGCTGCTTTGTTCGATAAACAATTCAAAATTTCCCAAATACCCAATCACCCAAAACGTAAAAGAAACGGTACCCAAAATGCTGATTTTTTGCTGGTGTGATTCAACATATCTAATTTGGCTGTATATCTCATTGACTTTATCCAGTCTAAAACGTTTGGAGAGAGGGGAGAGACCCACAACTTACAAAGTTCCCTACGTGCCAGTAATATAGCATAAAAAATCAATTTCACATTGTTATTAATTTTATCTTCCTCTAGGTCGTTCCTCCCAGTAATTATTAGTTCAGGGCTTACCTCTATTTACCGGTTCAGAGCTTGAGATAAACAGTTACTCACATATTGCCAAAAGCCTCTTATCTCCGAGCAAAAGACAAACATATGGAGGTCATCGGCGTTGGGGGTCTTACATTTTGCGCACTCCACCACTCCGCTTGATTTAAGTTTTGTCAATCTGCACGGAGTCCAGTAGGCCCTGTGGATTGTGAACAGAAGGTTTCTCCTTAAATTCGCAGGTTTAACCACTCTGTATAGTATAGCCATAGATATTTGCCATTGGTTTTCCGTTGCAATCTTTGGCAAGCTTTGCTCCCACAGGACCTCCGGAAGTAAGAAGGGGCCATCTTCCATCTCCAATATTGACCAATACCACAAGGCCACCTCCTTCTTAAATGACCCCTCCATCGCCAATTTTGCCTCAAAGTCATTCTGAATTCCAATTCGATTTTCGAAGTCCTTCGCCCAGCTCTGAATCTGTAAGTATTTATACCTTGAGAAGACTTGCCCCCACCTTTGTTGGCATTCACTTCATGCCAACAAATTCCCCTCCTGAAACAAATCATTCCATCTCCGAACTGAACCTTCTCTCTTTAATGGAATTGCCAACAAATCCTATGTCCAAGGCGGAGAACCTGGTGAGTCCCATATTGGATCCATACAATTCAGATATGGTATCTTTAAGAATTTCCTAATCTTGTACCACATCTCCGCAAAATCATATAGAACTTTCAACCGAACCTTTTTAAAAAACTTAGGATCTGAAAACTTATACAAAAAACCAAAGTCTGTATAACCACCAGTCTTTAACATCGCTCCAAATAAATCTCCTATTGGTGACTGAGAGCGGGCACCCAATAGCATCCTGCAATTTTTCAACCCAAAAGCCCATGCATAAATTTGCAAGTCTGGGGCAGCCAATCCTCCTTTACTAAGCCTCCTTCTTATTTTTTTCCACGAAAGTCGTGACCCCTTTGATGCCCAAATAAAGGAAGCTATCTTGCTCTGGAGGTTGGCTAACCACTCCTTTCGAAAACCAAGCGGAATAACCTCAAACAAAAAAGTTACCTTTGGCAGGATCATCATCTTCACTAAATTAGTTCTGCCATATAACGATAAAGGCAAATTCATCCATCCTTTAAGCATGACCGAAACTTCTTGTTTAACTCTAAAGAAATTTGTTTTTGCCAAATCCGCAATATTATGAGTAACCCTCACCCCCAGGTATCTCATTTCCACCTTAGTGACTAACCCCTCTGAGGGCATCCATTGGGCCTATTGGCCATGGATGTTTTGGTTGGGTTTTTCCAGGGGAGGGGATAGGCTTTGGTTTAGGGAGGGAGGGGGGGCTGGGGGTTGGGGGTTGGGGTTGGGGTTGGGAGCGGGAAGAGGGGGCGGGGTGGGAGAAAAACGAAAAATTATCCTCAGGAGCATTCTTGTCACTAGGCTAAGGAAAAGATGCGAAAGCAGGGATGAATGGGGTTAAACCTGTGGAGCTAAGGTTCCTTACATGGAATGTTAATGGCTTGCGAGTGAAGTCTAGGAGGCAGCTGATTTTGAAATATCTTGAAGATTCCCCCGCACATGTGATAATTTTACAGGAGACACACCTATCTGCAAGTGAGAGTAAGGATATCTTTTCCTCCCAGCGGTGGATTGCTAATGCTTTCTATACTCCGCAAGAGATAGTGACAAAAGGTGTTGCAATACTGGTTAGAAAGGGGGTTAATATCTCCATAGAAGGTAAGGTGGCGGATAAGAGTGGAAGATGGGCAATAGTGAAAATGAGGCTGCCCGGGGAACAGCTAGTAGTGGTTGGTTATTTTGGGCCAAATGTAGATGGTGGGAGATTTCAATGCTGTGTTAGATCAGAAATTAGATAGGTCAAATAATAGCAGGGCAGTAGTAAATAGCAAGATGGCAGCTAGGATAAAACTTCTTACTGCTCAGCAGGGTCTTTGTGATATTTGGAGAATAAAAGCAGGCCAGAAGGAAGGGTACACTTTTCATAATAAGAAATATAACCATAAGTCCCGTATAGATTATTTTTTGGTTGATGTAAGATTGAAGGATGAGGTTGCAGAAGTGGAACATCTGGGGGCGCACCTCTCTGACCATTCGGCTGTGGCCTTGAAGTTAATACTAGGAGCGGAGAGTTCAACTTCAACTTGGAGGCTGGATCGGACAGTCCTCTTAGATATGGAATATGTAAGTAGTTTGAGGAGTGAGATACAAGTATTTTTTGAGGTTAATGAGGGTTCGGCTAAAGCGGAAGTTGTTTGGGACACCTGTAAGGCTTTTCTGAGAGGGAGGTTGGTAGCACAGGGTGCCAAGAGGAGAAGGTTATACCGGAGGAAAGTTATTGATTTGGAGATGGAAATTCGCACATGGGAGGAGGCAGGTGCAGGTTTAGGGGGGGAACACTGGGTGAGGAGGAGGTAAAGAACAAGTTGTTTGAACTAAAGCTAGAATTAACATCTATATTGTCACAAAGAGTTAAGGAAAAATGGGAGGCTAGTCAGCTAGCGCATTTTTCCTATGGTGAAGGGTGCAGTAAACTGTTAGCCTGGAAAGCTAAAAAGGACTTGCTTCGGAACCAAATTAAGGGGGTTAAGACTTCAGTTACGGGGTCTCTGATTACTGATAGCAAAGGGATAGCAGAAGCCTTTCACACATTTTTTGAGGATATATATAGAGAGGATTTGCACCCGAGGCTAGAGGAGATAGAGGGATGGCTGCTGGAGTTGGAGCCCCTTGCTGAGGATCTGAAGGTGGTGCTAAATAACTACATAATGATAGAAGAGGTGGGTAAGGTCATTAAGGAGAGTAAAAGGGGGAAGGCATCAGGACCAGATGGCCTCCCGGCTGAAGTTTATAAGACCCTAGTAGAAGAATTGGCTCCGGTATTGTGTAACTTATTTAATAAAATCTTTAAGGGTGAAACAGCTATACCGAGTACATGGAATGAGGCTATTATTTCTTTGCTACTTAAACCTGGCAAGTCCCCCAGATCGTTAGATTCGTACAGACCTATATCACTTCTTAATTGTGATTATAAGTTCTTCACAAAAATTCTCGCTGATAGGCTAAGTCTAGTGATTCCTAAGTTGATAGATCAAGATCAAAAAGGCTTCATCAGGGGTCGTTATTTAAAAGAACTAACTTTTGCTCTTATTGGCATTATAGATATGGCAGTCACAAACGATCTTCCCTTGGCGGTAATCGCTTTAGATGCCGCCAAGGCTTTTGATCGAGTTAATTTTTCTTTCTTAAAAACTCTTTTACAACATCTTAACTTGGGAAAGAGATTTACTGATTCTATCTTTTCGCTTTATGATTCTCCGACATCCAGGGTTCTGGTTAATGGATTATTAACTCCACCCGTGCAAATTATGCGCGGGACGAGACAAGGGTGTCCTCTGTCGCCACTACTCTTTAATTTATATATAGAACCACTGGCTTGTAGAATATGGAGCTCAAACAGGATTCCGCCTTTTGGGGTGGCAAATTGGTAAAAAAAAATAGACCTCTATGCAGATGATATTGTTATTTGCTCCCCAAATTTGCATGACTCTTTGGATGCCCTGATAGATATCACCAAGGACTTTGGAGCTGTCTCTGGTTACAAGATCAACCAGGAAAAAACTCACAACTTTTAAGAGGTCTGGTAGCCCATAATTCGAATAACATGACCAGAGGCCAAAAACTGACAAACAATTCTATTACAAGAGATACCTCATCCTGTTCCAAAAGGTCTAGTGGGACGACTGAGAAAACATCAACAGGCATTAAGGTGATGGGCTGCAGAGAGCCATCTTAACACCCAACCATCGGCCAACCTCCAACCAGCCATTAAGGTTGCTAATACAGACAAGGCACAGCCCCTAGACAAAGCTACTAAAAGAAAAGGATGCCATATCGACTTGCCACCCGAGGCATCATCATATGTTATAGTGCTTACGGGCGTCCCAGAACTTACAGAAGGGAGGAGTGAAGGCTACACTGAGTTGAAAAATAAAGCAATATACTGGCTCATACAAAACAGGCCACTGCCACCCAATTTAGATGGAGAAATAGCGCATGTGAGAAGATTAGCCTGGGTAGGATCGAGACCTAAAGACATCCCCGGGGACGTAATTATTATCAATTTCAGAGATCGAAGGGTGGTAAGGCACGTTGCTGATTGGTATCAGGAGCGTGGAGGTACTAGTATAGCGTCTCAAACCCTGAACTACTTTTATCCGGAGGCATTGTTCACTACCCACGGCCCGCAGGGCTTCCCCATTCACATCAAAAATTTCGCCTATCCCCCTTAGCCCATGTATAGGAACCAACAGAGATACACCTAGGCACGTAGAAAGGCCAACTATCCATCGGGGCGACAGTACACAGCAAGGTTTTTATACACCACACTGGCCAATTCCCCTAGCAAACCGCTATGATTCTCTCTCTGGTCTCGATGATTTATATTTACTCCAGAGAACCACTGCGGTGGTTAATCCGTTAAGACCTATTACACTGCCAAAAATAGTGATTAATTTGCGGAGGAGGGACACATCCCCGGCAATGGCAGGGGATTTGGAGGATTCAACTGCCCTTTCTGGGAAAGAGGTAGAAGCTGAAGAACAACTAGTCAGCCCGATCTCAGTGAACGATCCATTCCTGGTTTCCCGTATTGCATCAGAATCCCACATTCCACCTACATTTAAGGGAAACCAAGAAAATCTTGTTTTAATTATTAGATCCCCCAAACGAAGAGACTCTATTTACAGCTTCTTTTCTTGGAACGTTGCTGGCTGGGCAAGTAAAGTGTCTCAGCAACACTGGCTTGATGTTGTCACCGAGCACAGCGTTATTTGCCTACAGGAAACATGGTCCGTGGAGGAACAACATATAAGCGGGTACCAAACTTTCCATATCCCAGCGGTGGCCAGTGCCCAGGGCTGCAATAAAGGGGGCCTGTGCACATTTGTTTCTACTACCAGTGGCATTGAAGTACGTAGGTTTTTGTCCACTGAGTTCTACCAGATATTGAGGTTAAAACTGGGCTTTTTTATCATGATTGTAGTAAATTTTTATAATAACGTGCCTCCTGACATAAGGGAGACCATAATAAATAAGCTTCTTTCGACTTTAATCACTCTACATGATCACACAGTAGGAGAAAAGGTTATGATCTGGGTGGGAGATTTCAATTGTATGATCTGTCCCCACAACTCGGCGGGCTTGTGCGGCCTATCTGAGCGTAGGGAAGAATGCCCCACTCATTTCGACCATACGCAACTCGGAAGCGCTCTCAAGAACATTCTCTTTTATTTTAATCTGTCTTTTATAAACGAGACATGCAGACCGAGTATACCGTTCCAACCAACCTTTAATGGGAGAGGGAGCAACACCACAATCGACTTTACACTAATCTCCGCACCTCACGCTAGATTGGTAGCAACATGGGAAACGGGTCAGGCTCCGTTCTCTGATCACTACCCTATATCTTTTAGTTTAATAGTGAAAAAAGCAACACGAATGGCCGTGGTTAATACATCATATACCCCAGAGATCAGATTGGCCTCTAAAAATGGCTACACTAATAAATGGGAGAAGGTAGAACCCACAGGCTTTTTGAAAAAATTTGTTTCAACAAACGCTGAAGACATACATACTCGCCTGGTACAAGACGAGGACCCAGAAAGAGTCATGAACTCTTTTTCTAAGATAGAAGCCGCCGTAAAAACCTTACTGACAAGAGAACACCGGGGGGGTGTAACAAATGTCCACAGGTGGTTTGACAGCAAGTGCACTAAAGCACTAACAACTCTCAAAAAGGCCCTGCAGATAACACCAAAAAACCCTGACTTAATTCGGCTAGCTAGAAAGTCATATAAAAAGACAATTAAACTGAGAAAAGACACCTTAAAGAAAGAGGCTTGGGTAGCTTTAAAAGAGGCATCGCAGAAAAGAGACAACATGGCCTTTTGGAAGGTGGTAAACGCCCCCTTTCTGCAAACCAAAGAGGCCGATTTTATTGACATTGCAATAACGTGGGATCTTTGGGTGGCTCATTTTAAACATCTTTATGGTAGATCCACCCCTGGTGACCCCGGGATTGTCTCTAGTGATGGGATTATTAATTCTTCTGATGGTAATTACCTCAACCCATTCCCATTACTCATAACCTTTAGCTGCCAGGAAGTTATTATAGGGATAAAAGACAGCTCATCAGGCAAGGCACCGGGCCCGGACGGTGTGCCAATTGATGTCTACAAGGCTGAGTTAGATCTGTGGGGTACCATGATACCGAATGTCTTAAATAAGGCGAACCAACATGGTTTGATATCCTCCTGGTCCGACGCTATAGTTGTACCAATCTATAAAAAAGGTAACAGAAATGACCCAATTTGCTACCGCCCAATTTCGTTGCTGGATGCGTTGTCAAAGGTGGCAGGTCGTATCATTTTAAATAGGATACAAACCTGGGCAGAGGAAAAACAAGTTATTTCCAACCTGCAGTATGGCTTCAGATCTGGAAAGGGGGCCTTGGAACAATGTCTAAACCTGGCCCTACTCATCTCGAAATACACCCAGGCAAAGAGCGGAAATCTTTCTATTTCCTTTATCGACTTAAGTTCCGCTTTTGACTGCATAGATCACGAATTCCTATGGTTCACACTTAATGACATGGGGATTGACAGTCAAATTCTCTCATATATCAAGGAACTTTACAGAGACCCAGGTGCAAGGGTGAGGTATGGCCGCAGGGGGGAGTGCTCAGAAAAATTCCCTATAAATAGGGGGGTTAGGCAGGGGTGCATTCTAGCACTCCTGTTATTCACCTTATATATTAACTCAATCGGACAACATCTTAGGGACTCACAGCACGACTACCCTACCATCAAAGGGACCCCTACACCAATAGTATTATATGCAGCCGATGCGGCCTTAATGTCGCGGACTAGACTGGGGTTACAGAGGACTGTGGATAAATTTACCACCTTTATGAGGCTTAGAGGTCTAAGAGTTAACATATCAAAAACCTACACAATGGCCTGCGGGAAGAGTACAAAGAGGGCCCCGTGCCCAATTTTCCTTGACGGTAAGAGAATTGAAACCACGGATAGATTCTCTTACCTAGGGGTAAATTTTGATAGGAGGAGCTCTTTGCAAACAAAGTGAAGACAAGGCAATTAGCTTTTACGCGCACCATTGGTGCTCTGAGAAATTTTGCAACTAAACTAGGGGGGAATCCAGCGAAAGAATTTATTTACATCTATAAAGCTAAGTGTGTTTCAACCGCCACATACGGTGCTGGTTTGTGGGTGATTGAAAATGCTCAGGTGATTCAACGCTGTGAAAACCAGTTCATCGCTCATCTATTGGGCGTCCCCAAAACTTCATCCTCGTATATGTTGCACATTGAAGCAGGCCTCCCCTACATATCAGACACCGTGAGGATCTCTCCGACACTCCTTTGGCATAAGGTTTGGGTTACCCCCGAGACTTCACTAAATAGAGATCTAATAAATGATTGTCTCTCTCTTGACGGAGTTTCCAAAATCAAATGGTTACAGTATGTGAGAAACATGTTCAATGAGATAGGACACCCAGAATTTTTTGAAAGGCCAACTAGTATGCAGAAGGTACCAAGAGGCTGGCTCAAAAAGATGACTCTGGAGCACTTAGCCACCTCTAGATGGAATGCTGAAAAAGGAAAAAATACCATCATTAGATATCAGCAAATTACCTCTCATGAAGGGCTACAAAAGTATCTTATATCCGTCCCAAGCCCCTATGCTCGCATGCTGCTCACTCGCTTCAGATTAGGTACCTTTTTTCGTTTGGTTACTTTTCCCCTTTGCAATAATTGGTCCATGGTTAACCTTGTATGCCCCTGTGACGACATTTCTTATCAATCGAACATACACAGTGTGTTATTTTGTAAATTTTATCAGGCACCACGAAGGGTGTATTTATTACCTATCCTCGAAGCATGGGGGATTGGAACTTGTACCCTAGCCTTTGTTAAACTGCAACAGTTGGAAGAAGATAATGTTATCGATGCAGTGAATAGTTTTTTAAAACTTGTCGTAAAATTTCGGAACACAATGTGAAGATTACAATTTGGTTGATAAGTAATACCGAACTACGTATTTGCGGAATCATTCAGCTTTGATTTAGACTTGTTTTATATGATGGTGCATTTTGTAATATGCATTTTTATTATGTGCTTTTATGATTTTGATCTCTGTGATCGACTCTGTGACCGACTCGGTGATCGGTGTGAGTGCAGGGTGAGCGGGTGAATGGTGTGAGTGCATGGTGATTGGTGTGAGTGCATAGTGATCAGTTTGAGTACATTGTGATCGCTGTGAGTGCAGGGTGAGCGTGAAAGAGAAGGGTGACAGTGAGGAGCGATTTGTCTGAATGAAGGGGTGCATTCCCTGACACTTGAGGTAACTCAGCATGTTATTGACTGCAGCGTAGGGTTTCAGATATAAGCTAAAACTATTGATATTATGGCATTAATCAGGGTGGAGGAAATAAATCTGCTTATCTTGTAACAAACTTGGGGGCATATCAACAAAGACCTTATCTCTGCTTTTTTGGCTTTAGAATCCAAAAATGCAGAGATAAAACTATCGCCCTATTTACAAGTGGGTGCTAACATGCATTAGTGCATGTTAGTGCCCGTTTTCCCGACGCCTCGCTTTGCATCTCTAATGAGATGCAAAGTGGGAGTCACTGGGCAGTACTGCTTGTAAAATATTGCTGATGTGCACATCGTGATATTTACAAGGAGGCCCACGCATTTTGTCAGATGTTAGTTTTTGGCGAAAACGATGGTTTTCGCCAAAAACTAACGCCTGCTAAAATGCTGACTTACCTATACTTTACATTGGGGGTGGATTATGCTGATACGACCACAGGGTCTTATCAGCAAGGTTATCGCAGTTTTCCATGGAACATCGCTGGAAAACCAGCGATGTTCCATGGAAAACACAGCTATCACATGGCTAGCTGGCATGTTGCTTTTGGCAACTTGAAGCCCTTTTAGCCCTGTGGGTGTTGAGGCGCCTGCCTGTGTAATTTTAAAAGAAACTTTGTCTCCTTTCTGCTAAGAACTAACCCTCCCAAGACGGGGTTAACTTCATAGAGCTGAAATGCTTCAGCTGCAGTGGGAGGCAGGATGTCTCCTCTGCTGAAACTGAAAGAAAGTAACAGTTACTTTCAGCTGCAGTAGAAGGCAAGGGTTATCTTCTGCTATGAAATCTAACGCAAAGGAACAGGACTGTCTGTTCATTTTCTTTCCGTTTTTTGCAGACTTCCTGCCTTCCACTGCAGCTGAAATATTTCAGCTCTAGAATGAACCCCCTCCCGGGACGATTAGAAATAATTGTGAGCTCCTAACATGACAAAGAAAGGGCATGTCGGGCCCCATCTAACTCCCCCTCCCTCTCCCCTCCAACCCTCTGTTACTGGAGTTCTCCCGGGGAAACATTTCCATTTGAAATGGTTTGTAGACTTGCGACGCGGGGCAGTTAAAGAGCAACAGCGTTAAGGTTTCATGGTGGAGTGCACGCCCCCCCTGAGATGGTGTTGCGCCCCACTGAGGGGGCGCGCCCCACAGATTGAAAAACTCTGCTCTTCATTTAAAAGAAAGATGTTATAATTGCCAATTGTTACTATCTTAATGTGGAGTAGAATTACATCGTCCTCTCACATACCTTCCCTCCCGCTTTTAAAAACAACTATTTGTACAGTTCCAACTTGTTTAATAGGCATTGATTTTTGAAAAATGACTGTAGTAGTAATGTTTTTATCTGGTTGTGAAAGCAAGTGATGCGAAGTGATACACGTGGTTTCGATCATCACGAGCGTTGGACATTTGACCGATTATAAAATCGTTCCTGCAATTGGAAAAAAATATATAAATGTAATAAGATGCGGTATACAGGACTGCGTACGCCTAAATCGAAGTGTCGCCTTTTTGTATCCAGTCTGCTGCACCCCATCAACTCCCTCCGATGCGCACCCAGGCCTCAATGCTCACCTTTTCGTGTACAGGACACCTTCTACATCATGCAGTCCCGCTCTGCCACCAAGAAGTCTGACACATGGTGCCGAGGCTTGATATCGGTATGAGAAAGGACATATTCCTGCACCTATCTTCATCGCAGGTTCCTCACCCGCTCAGTCCTTGTGGTACCACTAACTCAGTGACCAAAGAGGCCATTCACGTAGTGGTGGCGCCCCCTACTCGGTGGTTTGGGCCTACTTGAGGCGTCCGAACCACTAGGACGGGCCATCACAGCGCTTGCGATGGGAGCAACTCTAAAATGGCATAGAGCACGTGTGCCACGTCTTTTTTATTGGTAGGTTCACATGTGTAGTGACGCATGTGCTGGATGGATGTGGTGTGAGTCGATACCAGGCCTGAGGGAGTATGTGTGTGCCGTTCTGACAACTAGACCTGGAACTAAGAAATCAGTACAATGGAAATCTGGGCAATGTTGCGTTTTTGTTTTTTCCTGGAAGCGTAACCGGATTGGGCTGTCCTGACGTATGCCAGTGCTGCGTGAGGCTCTGAACCATGATTCCGGAGGTATGGGCGTGGTTACATCATGAGCTATATGAGAAATGAAGTGATTCGGGTGTCCGTATTGTAGTTCTGACATCACCCGGGTCTTAAACACAAATGTGTCATTATATCTATAAAGTTCCACAACATGGCCAACATGGAAGGTACGGGGTATCGCTGACTCCATATTCATTCATAGTTGCATACATAAAAGATGGTGGACATGACGCATTTCTGCGAATATGAATGTTTGTAGTACATTCAGTGGAGTGTTGTAGCTGTAGTAATACAGGGCTGTGAAAGGTTTAAGTTGCAGTTTTTGCCACATGAAAGGCAGATAATATATATACGTATGTGGTCATTCAGATATACTGTTGAACTTGGTGCTGGAAATCAGTGTTCAAGGCTCGGAGTTGCATCCACATCCTTTTATTGTAGAGTAATGACGTAATCTACGCGTGCCTGAAAATGTACTGTAAATATGGTGCTCATGTAAATTGCTGATATCATTTTGGGTTGATTTTGCGCTATATAAATATGCTAAAAGAAATGTTTCAAAGGAGGAATAGCCCACACTTACTGTCAGAGGTAAGATGGTTGTATACGCTATTTATATCAAATATATTGTGGTAGGGCGTAGGAGCAGCATTTTACAAGCATAAATACACAGACACAAATAGATAGTTGAAGTGTGTAAGGGCACGTGTGTTCGACTCCATTTCATTACGTTGCTGTTGGTAACAAGTAGAATAGTAATCATGATATCATACATAGATATTCAATTGTAAATGGTTTATGACTTCTGCTGTACAAAGTTAGGAGCACTACATGTGAAATAATACACAGACGATTCTATTGTACATGGTTCATGAGTTGTGGTGCACTAAGGTAGGGTTGGTTTGTGTGGAACATGCGATGATGTGTGGTTCAGGCAGACCGCACTGCTAAGAATGTCTTTTGACTACTGAATTTTGCCTTAATAAGGCCACGTGGGTGGTGAATATTTATGGTGCACTGAGTTATTGGTATGTCTGGTAGTCAGCGTGTTGCCTACTGGACTGCATAATCTGTAATCACGATTGAAATAAAAGATGAAACATGTCTTGAATACATTGTCGAAATGTGTATGTTTCAGGGACATTATAGTTCAAGTTGTGACCTACGCTGTCCGCAGTGTAGACTGCCAGTAAGTGTGCCTTTGCACTTGCAGCGTGAATTTTATTTTTCAACTAAACCTAGAACTGCTATAAAAGAAGATTTTGAAGGAAGGATACTAAAGGGATTTTATATAGGGTTTGAGAGACGTTTTATTTAGTTTGGTACTGCACTCTGCAAATATTGAATGAAGAGTCAGTTGAATTCTCCCTGAATACGGCCACGTGGCGATGAATTCTGGTGGACTGAGTTAGGAGTACCTTTGGGACTGAGCGTGTACGTAACCTGCGATGATGCATGGTCCGGACAGGCCGCACTGGGGGTAATGTTTTTTTACTACTGAGTTTTTCCTTAATAAAGCCTCAGCCGATTATTTATGGTGTACTGAGTTAGTGGTACGTCTGGTGTTTAGCGTGTGCTCACCCTGCGATGATGCGTGGTGTGAAAGGGTTGCACTCAAGCATTGAATGTTGCATACTGGATTGCATGTACTTTGAGGGGAAAAAAAAAACTACCATCGAAGGTTATCAATTGTTCTGCAAACTAGGTCTACTGATTGCTCCCCATAACAAATTAACTTATTGCAATTCATGCAGTGCATTCTAACTTTCTCAAAATGGGGATGTATGTCTGGTGGCGATGTTGCGGATTGGGAGCATTTAGTTTCCTTAACCGATTATTGTCTCTTACACAATTTGCATCTTGTGATGTCATTTGAGATGTCATCAGTGATGTCACTGACAATGTCATGAATGATGTGACATCATCAGCAGTGCATTGCAGGCGCGCGAGTTATAGTTAGCAGAACTAGCTATAACAGTGGTATTTCAAGTGTTTTGTATGAGTGAAATGTCCAGCTAACTATAACACCCCTGAAACCTATGGTTTTTTCAGTGAATATATATATATATATAAATATATTTTATATATATATATATATATATATATATATATATATATATATATATATATATATATATATATATATATATATATATGTATATTACCTACTGGCGGTCGCCAGTAGGTATATATAGTTAGGATTTTTTCTCTATGGGTTTTTTGAAAATTCTATGTCTAATAACTTTGGCGTTTGTGGACGGAATCGGCTGAAAATTTCAGGAAAATGGCACATTTTGTTTCTGAGCAGCCCTTGAAAATTTGGGGGGGGTTCGTCCAGTGGGGGCCGAGAAAAAAGGGGGGTCCCAAAACGTGTTTTTAACATTGAGTTTTCCATAGGGCGGTTGGCCTCACTTTTAGCCCGAACGGCTGAATGGATTTGCACGAAACTTGGCAAAATTGTAGGGACTGGTAGCCCGATGTGCCTTTTGTAGGTCTCAATATATGTGCTCCAGTGGATTTTGAGAAATTAACGTTTAAAAAAAGATATATATCTGTAACAGCGGACCGGTTAGCGCTCTGGTTCGCGGACTTTTCGCGCAACGGAGCTTTGTGAAGCGAAGCTGATTGGTTCTCCGGCGTCTGTCAACATTCCAAACAGTCCGTAGCGGCCGCCATCTTGTCTCTCGGTAGGATCGAGAGACAAGAGGAGGTCAAAACAAAGGGGGAAATAACTATAAGGGGGCATAGTAGATCCTCGCTGACCCCCTAGGTTTGATGTGGAGGTTTTAAAAGGGCCCCGCGGGGCAAAAAAAAATAATAAAAATAATAATTGAACGGCTGAATGGATTTGCACGAAACTTGGCAAAATATTAGGGACTGGTAGCCCGATGTGCCTTTGCTAGGTCTCAATATATGTGCTCCAGTGGATTTTGAGAAATTAACGTTCAAAAAAAGATATATATCTGTAACAGCGCTCCGCTTCGCGTAACGGAGGTTTGCGAAGCTGATTGGTCATTCTGTCACTGGGCTATAGTTGGGCTACATCTGGCTGATATATGGGCTACATTTGTTTTTTTGTGTGTCTGGCGGCCATCTTTGGGCTACATTGGGCTACATTGGGCTTCATTGGGCTACATTCGGCTAATTAGCAAATAGCTCATCGCAAACTAGGAATGGTAAAGAATCGCTATTTATTCCTTAAAGTTCGCTATTTAGGAAATGCAAATAACTTTTATGATACATATGGCGGTTCATCTCTAACAAGATAAGAAGCATAGGGATAGATTTATGATGACTGGCGCATCACCAGGGATGTGTTAGTCATTCTGTGCCGCTGTTCCGTCACCTATGGTGTGCTGCATTTACAATGCGGCGCATCATGGGGCAAAAACAGCACAGATGCGTGATGTATCTGTGCCGTAAAGGTGGCGCATTGCTGGAGTTGTATCGCAAGTGTGATGAAGCTCCAGCAAGGGTCGGGGTGCCCCTGTCGCAGGGTTTCTGTTCTCACACAGAACTGTGGACAGAGGATTGGAACCTCGGCGAATTAGGGTGTCCCAAAACTCACGTTAGTAATCAAAAACTATTTAGCAAGCTAGGTACAGTGTCACATTGGATATAACAAACTCTCAATGTTTAGACAATCCAGAATATGAACTTATAGTACCTCAGGATACGTGGAACTCATGAACAGTCGGTCGTTATATATTTCTTAGAAACCAGAACATGGAGTTAAGAAGAACACATGTGTATTTGAAATGTTTATTTACTAATGCCGTCTTCTCAGGCGTAGTACCTTAGATAATAAAAGTACACATATTATCAGTAGCAAAATTACCAGCATAGTTACTAGTACATAAAAAGTGAATGGTGATAGTATGTTAACATGCTGTAAATGAATAAGAGTTAGCAACACTTATAAGCAGCCGCGGGCCGTGGAGGGAGTTACGGTGAGGCAGGGAGGCGGGGAGGGGGAGAAGCAGGGTGGAGAATACAAGTACACATATTATCAGTAGCAAAATTACCAGCATAGTTACTAGTACATAAAAAGCGAATGGTGACAGTATGTTAACATGCTGTAAATGAATAAGAGTTAGCAACACTTATAAGCAGCCGCGGGCCGTGGAGGGAGTTACGGTGGGGCAGGGAGGCGGGGAGGGGGAGGGGCAAGGTAGAGAGGGCTCCACCCTGCTTCTCCCCCTCCCCGCCTCCCTGCCCCATCGTAACTCCCTCCACGGCCCGCGGCTGCTTATATCTCACCCTCCCTAATACACATATTATATTATTTGCTAAGAAGGTCTCTTTGTGTTGGTTTAGGGCGTGTCCATACTTTAGTGTCTTAGATTTGAAGGAATCACATCAGCATACACCAGCTCTCTCTTCATGTGAACCGCATCAACTGTTGTGTATGTGTGTTCGGCAAAGCAATATAAAACCCGCCTCATGCCCAGAATTGGCAGAAGTTGCACTTATGTTATGAGTATGAAGTCGTGGAGATCAGACCTCATAACAATTCTGTATCGTGTTGTTCTTGAAACTTTAGCACTCGCTGTACAGATATAGTTTAACAAGTAAAGCAGATAGTAGACCAATAACATATTATTCTCATGTAAACCACGATGAACTACTAGGTGGAAAGCTAAAGCAACAACTAAGTGTCGTGTGCAGAAGTTGCAAAAAAGGAAAAATGGCGTTTAAACCGGTAATGAGCCCATGCTAACTTAACACGGTGTAAAGATATCCAGGACCTAGATGACACCTCCTCATGATCCGGAAACGAACTGAATACGATAATAGAAGTGCCATCTCATGAGAGCAGATTGCAAGTTTATATGTGGACGGTCCGCAAGGTAAAGCATTAAAAACTAGGAAAATTCAATGCTAAAGAAAAATAAAACAGCCAAGTACTTTATCGAGTCTTAAGCCAATAGGCAAGGTAAATAATAAAAACTTGACAAATAAGTCAATGAATTGTCAATGAAATGCTAGTACTCAGCATATCAAACATGAAAAAGGTCTATGACATAACTGTGTATGCAAAATAAGCTGCAACAGCCTCCAATAGGAAGTCACCGTCTTCATCCGAAAACAGTTCAGCCATCCAATTTAAAAGCGGAAAAGAACATACGTGCTCTCCCAGCACCGGATCCTCTATCACCATCAGAGGACAGCTCGGTGGGTTTTCAAGAAAGCTGTGTTCCAAGAAAGACTGTGCTGCCGCCAGTAAATTCCAGGGACCAAGTAGTCCATGCATCAATGCCACAGCCATAATCCTTTCGCCAGGACAAATCAACTCGTGAGTAATGATAGGAGTCATCAGCTGATTAAAGTCGACGTCAGGAGAAACCGGTCCGCAGAGACACAAATCAATGGCCCAATCGAAATCACAGGTCAGGCAGTGAAATACAGGCTGGACACAGGTGAAGTAGGAGAACCGAAAAGATAATCCATATGCCGTGCTTAATATCGCCAACGGCATTGTGCCATAATATTCTAGCATGCGATTGCGGAACAGTGTCAGCAGCTGCAGGGTCGGAGGTTGCATAGGAGGGACATCCATATTTAAAAATGTAAAAAAGCACAAGAGCGTCCGCTGGTAATGCAAGTAAAAATGCAATCCACGAACCAGAGTGGAGAAAATGGAATGAAAGGGAGCAGGGATGACTCCAAAGATTTTCTCAAATGAAGTCACGAGACCACTGGTAACAACTTTAAAAAAGTGTGCCAGGGATTTTGTGGAGGATGCGTTAAAGATAGTCGGAAACATGTTGCTGAAATTGAAAGGCAAACCTGTGTACGGGTGTTCGCTATGTGAAGTACGAAAGTTTCACGGGCCGAACTCAAGGCCACCTCTCTCTGAGACAAAAGAGCTCTTATTCTTGTCATGCCGTTGAAACGTGTCCCAAGGTTGGTATTTGTGGCCAGATTGAAAACTCCCTATGTTCATGTGTGGGAGGAAATAGAACATTTCTGCAGCAAATAACCCGTTCACTTACTGTTACGATAAAAGGAATACTTTTTAATTAACTCAGAACAATCTTCATTATTGAGCATCAAATAACTACCATTTTCCAACAACTTGAACGTGGGGATGATAGCAGGAACTGGCGTGCCTTGCAACACGCAAGCCATATTTGGTCGGTGTTTGTTGCATGAATCGTGTAACTGTATGTGCCTACACATTAGTGAATGATCTGGCGTCTCAGTGCATTCCTCTCCATTCAGATAAACTTCTTGATCATCTTTGAAACATCTGTATGTGTATGGAAGCGACCAGACCTCATGAACAAAAGCACTACCTAAAGGTTCATAAAGACCTATTGGTATATATTTCATACAATTTGAAAACTTATATAAAGCAAAAGGCAGCGTTATTAAACCGTGGATAAGGCATGTTGCCAAAAAACCCGCAATCCTCTGCTGATGATGTCACTGAGCATGTCATGAATGATGTAATATGTGACATCATCAGTAGTGGATTATGGGTAATAGTATCTCTAGTTTACTCCCCTATAGCTGTCTTTCTTTTAACATAAGTGTGTGTTTCCTTCCCTTATACTTACTGTTTTTGGTTCGCTTCCAGTTCGCGTACCAGCGAGCGAACTAGGAAGCGAACTAAGAGAAATAGAGGTTGGCACAGTTCCAAATATTGTACCAATTTTTTAATAACGGGGAGGTAGTTCTGAAAAGAACTTTTTTTTTTATTTTTCTGAACATTTTTTTACTGTTTTTGAATTTTTCGGAACAGTTTTATATTTTTTTGGGTTTTTCTTGGAGGGGGCAATGAAAACGATTCATTGTAAAGGGCTCAACAGGAGCAACAAAACAAAAAAAAGAAGTATTTATTATTTTGGGCGTTTCGGACAAACTTGCATATGATAGTCAATAGCTCTGTTGATCAGAGTGATGCTTCTTTCTCCGTAGGAAATGAATCCATCGCAAAATACGCAGGTGTGTTTTACTTCACCAAATCTCATTTGTATATTTGGCACCATCTCCCTGCCCTCTGGTCCCGTTACTTCCGGTACAACAGATCTTCTGGCCATAATAGGGAGATTATCTATGTCGTTCCGAAACTGTGCAGCACTGTAGTTGTTAGGATGCCACCTAGTCATATGGCGATGCATTGTGTAGTTTCCGAAACTGTATTTTTTGTCGGTCCCTCTGGACAGTCTATCTTGACATATAAGGCAAGTTACGTATCTTGCATTTACTTTTTTCTGACCTTTGGGAATTTTAAAAAATTGCCAAATGAAGTTTTCTTTCCGGTGAGACGTCTTGGGCTGCTCAGGCAAAAACTGCCTCTCTTCGTGCTCGTCCTCCTGTTCCTCTTCTTCTTCTTCTTGTTGAATTACAACTTGAGCAGGTGGTCCACTCTTCCTTGGATGTGGTGGAGGTGGTGGGGAAGCACCAGCTGAAGCTACTAAAGAAGCCATTGCTCAGTGATCACAAAGGGTCTTTCTCTCACAATGATGAAAGTCAGAGTGAGGAAAGAAGGAGGGATTTTCATCATTTGGGAAAAACAAGAGTTCTCAACCAATCAAAAGTGTTCATTTTAGATTATATGACCTAGTCTTACATCATTAGGAAACCAAAAGTGAAATGAACCAATGAAAAGTGTTATTACCAAGTCACATGACTTGCTGTGTTTACGTTAAGCGCTTTGCAGGGCCTCCCGGTTTGCTTCCAGAAACCTGCGCTTTGGCACTCGCTTCGCGTACCAGTTCGCTAACGTAGCACGTCATATGACGTATCACGCGACAACGTGGAACGTCATGCGGACGGGAGGCGTCACGATGTTGTTTTCTAACGCGGCACTTGCGGTAAAGAAACGTTTACCGGCTCGCGGTCTATTTCGCGGCATCAAGGTCAGCTAACGGGAAGCTTCCCGATTCGCGAAGCGGGAACGAAGAAAAAAAAATATTTTAAAAAAAAATTATTCATAAACATATAAAATATATTTTTGGATTTAAAGAAGAATACATTTTACAGCTACAGATATTAGCTGTTAAAAAACCAATGAAATTCACAGAAAAAACCATAGGTTATAGACCATATATAGTTAGGAATTAGCATTTACAAAACCTTGAAAATTCACTGAAAAAACCATAGGTTATAGACCATATATAGTTAGGAAATAGCATTTAGAAAACCTTATTTTACTCACACAAAACCATTGAAATTCCATATATAGTTAGTTGCACTAACTATATATCGCGCACCTGCAATCCACTGCTGATGATGTCACATATTACATCATTCATGACATGGTCAGTGACATCACTGATGACATCACTGATGACATCTCAAATGACATCACTGATGACATCACTGATGACAACATCCAGTGACTGTATGCTTCTGTAAAGTTAAAATATGTCTTACATATTGAAGAATGAGTGGATGTATAAGTGTCTGGATGAAGGATTTAGTAGGTGCATGACTGACTGTATAAGTGAGTGATTAAATGTGTCTCACTGAGTGCATGGGTTAGTGACTAAACTGTTTTAAATTGTGCATCATTGTGTCTGTTGTTTTGTAATCTGATGCATGTGTTGATCATTAGCTATATGACTAACTATATGGGTTATTGATTAGTTGCCCAAGTATTTGTATGGGAGACTGAGTGTGTGTGTGGGTGTCTGGGAGGTGTATGACTCTGTGCATAGATGTGTGAGCAGTTGATTCACTAGATGTATGGGTTCAAAAGTGCATGTGGAAACATCTGTATGGGCGGTTGACTGTGTGCATGAGTGTATTGGTGAGTGAATGGATATCTCAGTGCTACATGTCAAAGTAAGTACATATGTAAAACACAGTACATGTGATAGTTGACATATATAAATAACTGTGCATAAGAGCCAGTGAATGTGTGAGTGGCTGTATGGATTATTGTGAACTTGTATCAGGGATTGTATAACAGAGTAAATATGTGTTATTATATGTTCCAATAAGTAAGGTGTGTATAACTATATAGTTGAGGAAATCGAGGTGTGATTGATTCTTTGCAAGACTGACTAGGTGTGTGAGTAACTCCATGGATGAGTGACAGTCTGTGAGTGTCTGTTTACACTGAGTGTATCTAAGGTTATATTAGAGTCTGAAGAGGTTCATTGTATCATCACATGAATGATGTCATCAGTGATGTGATCAGTAATGTCAAATGAGATGTCATCAGTGATGTCATCAGTGATGTCATTTGAGATGTCATCAGTGATGTCATCAGTGATGTCACTGACCATGTCATGAATGATGTAATATGTGACATCATCAGCAGTGGATTGCAGGTGCGCGATATATAGTTAGTGCAACTAACTATATATGGAATTTCAATGGTTTTGTGTGAGTAAAATAAGGTTTTCTAAATGCTATTTCCTAACTATATATGGTCTATAACCTATGGTTTTTTCAGTGAATATACATATAAATATGTGTGTATAATGTGTGTATATATATATATATATATATATATATATATTCACTGAAAAAACCATAGGTTATAGACCATATATAGTTAGGAATTAGCATTTACAAAACCTTGAAAATTCACTGAAAAAACCATAGGTTATAGACCATATATAGTTAGGAATTAGCATTTACAAAACCTTGAAAATTCACTGAAAAAACCATAGGTTATAGACCATATATAGTTAGGAATTAGCATTTAAAAAACCTTATTTTACTCACACAAAACCATTGAAATTCCATATATAGTTAGTTGCACTAACTATATATCGCGCACCCGCAATCCACTGCTGATGATGTCACATATTACATCATTCATGACATGGTCAGTGACATCACTGATGACATCACTGATGACATCTCAAATGACATCACTGATGACATCATCCAGTGACTGTGTGTTTCTGTAAAGTTTAAATATGTTTTACATATTGAAGAATGAGTGGATGTAGAAGTGTCTGGATGAAGGATTTAGTAGGTGCGTGACTGACTGTATGAGTGAGTGATTAAATGTGTCTCACTGAGTGCATGGGTTAGTGACTAAACTGTCTTAATTTGTGCATCATTATGTCTGTTGTTCTGTAAACTGCTGCATGTGTTGATCAGTAGCTATATGAGTAACTATATGGGTTATTGATTGATTGCCCAAGTATTTGTATGGGAGACTGAGTGTGTGTGTGGCTGGCTGGGAGGTGTGTGACTCTGTGCAGATCAATGTGTACTTGTATCAATGATTGTATAAGAGAGTAATTATGTGTTAGTATATGTTTCAAAATGTAAGGTGCTCTATGTTTAACTGTATAGATTAGAAAATGGAAGTGTGATTGATTCTTTACAGGACTGACTAGGTGTGTGAGTAACTCCATGGATGAGTGACAGAGTGTGAGAGTCTGTATAGGTGTATGAGTGCATATGATAGTGTTGTAAAGATGAGTGATTGTATGTATGAATGATTGTATGGGTAAATGAGTGAATGTGTGTGTAAACATAGGAATCACTGAGTGCGTATGTAGTAACTAGTATTGGTGTGTCAATGGTTTCAAAAATTATACTCTGTATTTAACACTGGGTGTAACAGAGGTTATATTAAAGTGTGAGGAGATGCATTGTATTGTCACATGAATGATATCATCAGTGATGTGGTCATTGATGTCAAATGAGATGTCATCAGTGATGTCATCAGTGATGTCATTTGAGATGTCATCAGTGATGTCATCAGTGATGTCACTGACCATGTCATGAATGATGTAATATGTGACATCATCAGCAGTGGATTGCGGGTGCGCGATATATAGTTAGTGCAACTAACTATATATGGAATTTCAATGGTTTTGCTAATTCCTAACTATATATGGTCTATAACCTATGGTTTTTTCAGTGAATTTTCAAGGTTTTGTAAATGCTAATTCCTAACTATATATGGTCTATAACCTATGGTTTTTTCAGTGAATTTTCAAGGTTTTGTAAATGCTAATTCCTAACTATATATGGTCTATAACCTATGGTTTTTTCAGTGAATTTCAATGGTTTTTTAATAGCAAATATCATAAGCTGTCGAATGTCAAGTACGTGGTAAGTAAAAACATTTTCGTGTTTATGCACACTGATCTGCTTTGATTGCTGCCCCCCACCCCTCATTTCTATTAGGAGTACTCTCTCTTTGCAGATAGTGAAGGGTAGTTAACGCAGCCCTTTGCCCCCTTTGTAATCCGTCGTGCCTGCTTCTCTCTCCATTTGATTGATTGTTCTCTTTGGTTCATTCTCTATTTACAAACAAGCACAGAGTCGCAATACTCTGTTTAGTCTTTGCAGATAGCGAAAAATCGTGTAAAAAAACAAAAGGAATCGAGCAAAATCAGTAGGCCACTAATGGGATCTCTTTTGACCTCGCTAAAATAGAAACATTAGGAACAACCTGTTGAAAATAGCAATGCGTATGTATATAAGCGGCGTTCATTTGTGTTCACAGTACCCCTTGTTGATTGTTTCAATCGAGCATTGAATTGTTCGAAGTTAATTCTCTTAAGGATCTTCTCTACCTGCAAACGAGGAAGAATAGGAATATTCTATCTCCCTTTGCAGATAGTGAAGGGTAGGTAACGCAAGCCTTTAACACGTCGTACCTATTTCATTCCTCATTGATTGATTGATTGTCCGAACATTGACTGTTTGGAATTAGTTCTTTTTGGAGGTATTCCCTGTTTGCAAATAAACGTAGGAAAATCTTTGCAAGTAGTGAAAGGGTACGTAATGCGGACCGTTCTCCCCCGTTGTAATCTGTCATGCCTATCTACTCCCCACTGATTGATGCACCTTTTTCACCCGGACCATTTACTAGAGATACGTCATCTGGCCCGACCAGAGAGCACCCCTAGTGAAAAGGACATATGCAATAATAACGAAGTGATCACTGTATCCTGTTAACAGAAACTTTACCATGAAACAACCTGGAAAGAAAAAAATAGGAAAACGAAAATCAGTAGGCCACTGATGAACATGAACTTTTATTAAACAACGAACAAAGAAACGATAACATAACGTAATGATATAACCTATTAATGTCCTAGAAACAAGAAAACGTTAAAATATGCCAGTGGTGAGAGACCAGAAAAACAGTAAGAGAAACCAAATCACCCCTCGCTGTCCCACCGCCTGCCACGCCAAAAAAATCGATAGACTAGGGAAAATGCAAGTCAGTAGAACATCCACCCCCACTCTGGAAACTTCCAAGGTGGGGCAGGGTTCCGGCAACGCCCAGCCGGGAGCAGCCCATATAAGGCAGGTCCTGCTGCCACGCCTCGGCCAGGAGATCCTAACGTAGGGTGTAGCCGAAGGAGAGGCCGAGGCCAGCGGGACCCGGCCAGGGGATTGCCTTTACAACGCTGAACAGTTGCAGAGGGGGGGAATGTCTCCTCGACCCTCCCCTCTCTCTCCCAGTCCGGCCGCGGTGGCCCTTGAGAGTTGCAGGTAGTCCCGCCACATGCTCTTCCGGTCCGACCACCAACGGTCGGGGGGCCGAGGCCGACGGGATCCGGCTGCAGCCGATAAACCAAGAAACCCGTTCATGGGGCCAGAGCCAGGGGCGTCCGGCCGACATCCACCGGAAGCCCGGCCCGAAGACGGACGGGACACTTCTTTCTTTTATAATGGCTGCGACAACACTGGGGGGGGATGTCTTGCACATGCCTCCGACCCCCCCCTCGTCCTCATCGCCTGGTCCGGCCATAACAAATCTCAAGCGAGACGCCGTGGGGTGCACTGGGAGGGAGAGACGGTGCGAACAGGCCTCTCCCGCCTCCCCAGGTGGAGACTTCCCAGCTGCACCCTCAGCGCTCCAGGCGCCCGGAAAACGGTTCTTCCACTGTGGCCATGCTGCAACGTCTCGCCCGGCAGGGTGGAGCCCGTCCGCTCATGTGACCCCGCGATCGCCGGTAGCTGCCGAACTCTCAAAATGGCGGTCGACCTGGCAAGAGCGGGCCCAGCATAAAGAAATGGCCCGGTCACTGGTTGACTCCACCACCGTAGTCCTCCACGACCTTGAAGATTCTAGAGGAGCCGCGGGAGTCTCCGACCCCCGATGGGGAATGACTGCCATGATCGCCCGTGGAGTGACGAAACTGTATCCGCGGGACGTCGGCGCTCCCATGCTGGCGCCAGCCTCACTTTGAATTACTAGAATCCTGCAGACCTCACTTCCGGTGAAAGCACAGTGTGACCCGGTAGGAAAAATTATTGCACCCCCTCCCCTTTTTGACTGATAGTTCAAACCACCGATCCTTTCCTTTGCCCTTTTAACGGAACTTTGGACTGCCTCCCCCTCTTTTACATTTTCTAGAGAAAACAAAACATTAACCACTACATTAGCATAGCAGTTGACACCAGAACTGTTTTCAAATTGAAAACCAACAACATCTTCAACAGAATCCTTTTTGTTTCTGCTGTGACCCTGCTACAGCACAGGCATTGTCCCCAGCAGTAATTCTGCAATGCCGGTAAGAATAGCTGTGGTGCCTACTGGACTCACTCACCCCCGCGGTGCCCCACGCCGTTTTTTGCTGGGCGGCAACTTACTAGACATCACTTTCGTGCCATCTAGATTTCAGCGCGTTCTGCTGCCTTGGAACTATTCGCACAACAGACCGCTACTGACAAGAATATTTCATTATTGGTGCTGTCAATTTCAATAAATCTATTGGATAATTAAAAAGAAATTGCCACGGTCTCTTCGTTGTTTAAATGTTTTTACTGTTTTTGTTTTGTTGTATATATTTATATGTTATTAAAGTTTTATATTCCTACTACTTTGTTGGAGTGCTATATATTTTTAATGTGACACATAATTGTAAAAACTTTGATGTACAAAGAGTCATTCCTGGAATCTTCCGCTTCAGGCTCGGTCCCCTCCCCAATCACAATACAGGATGGTTTTCAGATAGTAGGAACACGTGTGGTGTGACGGATCTCATCGAGTGTGGGCCTTGATCTACTATAACTCCTTTGAAGAGGGGTGATTCTTTACAGCTGGGGCCATAAACTACATCTGCGGGGCTAGCTGATAGCCTGGACAATCGGACACAGAGAAAGAGGAGTGTCAGAGGGTGCGGTAGTGAATAGGGCGAAAGGGAAGTGTCGGGCGGGCACAGAGTGTGATTCTCAGGGAAGAGCAGCGCAGATGGGGGGAGGTTTATTGCCCATGCATAAGACAGAGAGCGGTGGTGACCAGTGCCTAGGGAAGATGCTTGCGTGGGTGAGGAGCCATGCTACGAATCGACAGCGTGCAGAGAGTGGGTCTGGTCAAGACACCTAAAATGGCTGCCGTGCACGACAAAAGTGTGGCATTTCAAAAAAGGCAAGATGGCGCAGACAATGTTTTTCAACACTTCCTCATTTCCTTCGAATCGAACGTTAACAGACGTTGGGGCATATTACCAAAGTTAAGCGATATTTATCGCTAACGATGCTTACCAACCAATTTTTTACCACTAAGCATCGTCAGAAATTATCGAAGATAAACCTTGCTATTATCAAGGTTTATCGCAAATGCGATAATAAACGGCCGCAATGCATGAATATCGCTAAAAAGTCAGCGATATTCATGCAACATAAATTCCACTGATGCATTGCTGTACTCTTTTGAAACGTACTTTGGAAGTTTCAAGTGCATTAAAAGGTTTTTCCGCTCCCAATTTGTCTCTGCATCTCTATTAAACTTCATATCCAATTTGCTTCCCCAGATCAACATTGCAGCCATTCTATATGATTGAAAATGCTGCTTTAATGAGTTTTTTTAAAGCCTTGCACATCCGTCAGTGTTGCCAATCTGTGCCTTTGTCACAGTGGGTCACCCCATTTACCATCCAGCTGTTACAAATATCTGCAGACGCCCAATCGGTGCAGGAAGTAATCTGTAGTACTGGGCACGGGTATAAAGCAACATCCTCATGCGCTAGGACTTCTTTTAAAGGAAACTGTCATTTCATTTTCTCTATAGGGGATACGTGAGGACTCATCCCTTATGGAGGAGCTCACCCTCTTCTCTGTGGCACTGGCTAGAGCAATTTAAACAAACAAAAAAGCGAGGGTCGAATCACTTGCATTACTCTCAGCCACTCGTAAAGCCTCGGGCCGCATTCCAGTCCACATTTTTGTCCACAATGCCACAGATCAGCTGTGTAGCTGAGTACAGATCGCATTAAAGGGGAAAAAAAGTGCCAGACCACCATGTTTCTTATATGGGCATTTGTGCTAATGCAACATAATTTATTATTATAATTACTTCCAATGACAAGTAGTCGTACATCCGCCAGACATATCACAATGACACGAGGGTGAGGGTGAAAACAGTCTGAAGCCCTCTGCTGCAAATTAATTTAATTCATGTGGTCTTGGTTTGAGGAGTCATTTCAATAACACGACTTCTGAAGTAATGACACAGGTATTTACTGAGCTGTCCAGAAGTTCTGCATCACAATTATCACATGATGAGCAACAGCGAGGAAGGAATACATTTGCCCTCATCAACGAGACGTATGACAGGTGTTAAATATTTAATTCCCAGCGGCATATGGCTACAGAGTATCTGATTAGCAGGCTTTCACGTGAATCTTTTGAACAGCAACACATTCCTGTGATCACATCCTGACATCGAACTCTCCATGTGTGGTCAGCTTTCCAAGGCAATTGCATGATGTCTACGAGACATCATTTAGAGATACTGTTATGTAAAATAGCCTACTTCTGTCACGTTTAGCCAATGCATAAAATGTTTTTTTTTCTTTGAGATATTTTTTTATAAATAGCATAGCTTATAACATGTCATTTTCATTTCGCGGAGTCAAGTGGTAATGGATAATAAACATTGTATATGATTGTTATTGTGCATTTTAATGTTTAGCGACTCAACAGGTCCCATTACCATCAGTATTTCTTATTAAACTGCACACAAAAAACAGCACTTGACCACGGATATACTGTAGGAAATCCCTATGAGCATGCAAGCATGTCACATTTGAAAATATATGATTATTTAAAGTTAGCAAAGGTAATGCTAGTGAGCACATCAGACAAAATGTGTAACTCTTGGAGGTGGAGCTCAGCTTCATCCAAGATGGCTATTTATTTTTATTTATTTATTTATAAAGCGCCGGAATCGACCCCCAGAGGGGTATCTCCGCGCTCTAGACCGGACGCCAACAGGAGAAACCTAGCTGTTAAGGGGCATAGGTAAACATAAAGTTCTTAAGCTGCTTCCTAAAAAGAAGATGATCCATACATTGTCTTAGCTGTACCGGGAGCTTGTTCCAGTAGCAGGGTCCCAGATAGGATAGGGCCTTCCAACCTTGCCCGGCTCGTTTTACTCTAGGTACTGTAAGAAAATGTTTTGAATCTGAACGCAGAGACCGTCGAGGAGTGTAAGGAATACATCTATCTACCAGGTAACTAGGTCCAGAGTTGGACAAGGCCTTGTGGATGGTACAGTAAATCTTAAACCACACACGTTTCCGTAACAGAAGCCAGTGGAGCTGACAAAGCAACGGATAGGAGGCCATCCTGGGTGGTGCATTCAAGATCAAACGGGCTGCCGTATTCTGGACAACCTGACGACGGTCCAGGGCGGTCTCGTTAGCTGACAGCAGGAGACTGTTGCAATAATCCAGGCGGCTTAATACAAGCTACTCTCTAGAATCATCCAAGGAATGGTACCTCCTAGAGCAAATATTATGCTACAGTGAGACTACTGTCACCGACAATTTACATGCATGATTTACGGACTTACCTTGAGTGAAGCTGTCCTCATTGTGGAAAAATTGGTCAGCAGAAAGGGCCCAAGCCACAGATTATTCCCATGTAATGTGTGGACACAACAGCTGGCTGGGCAGGACTGCAGAAGTCAACACCTTGAAGATGCTGAGAAAGATTTTCAAAGCATTGCTAGAAAAACTGTCACTCACACTCGACTCACCAACTAGTTGGAATACAGAAGCACCCTCTA
This sequence comes from Lissotriton helveticus, assembly GCF_964261635.1. Lineage (NCBI taxonomy): Eukaryota > Metazoa > Chordata > Amphibia > Caudata > Salamandridae > Lissotriton > Lissotriton helveticus. Next base: position 1,700,526,564 of record NC_136063.1, on the reverse strand, counting down.
GCTGGGATCAAAAGCAACTCACAAGAATACTACAAACCATCCAGAACTTGGCAGCCAAACTCATCTTCAACATCCCGCATAGAACTTACATCACACCACATGTCAGGGAGCTCACTGGCTCCCAATACACAAACACACTTAATTCAAACTCCTAACAAACACATTCAAGGCATTACACATCTTAGGCTCCTCCGACCAGAATGGTCACATCTCCTTCCACCAAACACCTAAACACCTCCACTCTGCAGGACACCTTCTCGCACACGTATGGCTGTATATTCAATAAATAAAGCAGCACCTGGTGCACAAATCCGGGAAACCAACAACCATATACTTCTATGCAGGACAAAGTCCACAATAACATTGATAACATATATGAGTAAGCACCTCAGTGCTACCATGTAAAGGTGTGATATTTGTAGTCACAATAGTTTAACAATAAATCAGAAAATTATCTCTGTGCCTTCCAGGCACAGAGAGGATGAGGCGGCCCAGGCCCTGCTTGCACCGCCCGCAGCCCAGGAGACACTGACAGCCGTGTTTTGAGACCCGCTAGGAAGCAGCGCCCCTCCGAAGCACGGCGAGCATGGTGCCTTCGGCTTCTGTGAGGCTGTGTAGGGCCGTGATACCTGGACTCAGGTACGAGGCGGATGCGACCCGGTGCATCGAGCCATTCCGGAGACCAGCCCCACTGTATTCGTGTTGAGGAGACTACGGATTGCATGCAGCGGAGAGACCCAGAGCTGAAACCCTCCCTCCATATGGCGTGTTGGCGGTGACCAAACATTATATGCAGGCAAGTTGATTACCTGGGAAGCTCTGACCTGCGCTGGAGATGGCTACTAACGGAGTTGCTGCCTGCTGCGGACCAAATCTGGAATGCTGTGATTTCCATGGGACAGCTGCCCACGCCATCTATTACTATTTGGGGTGAGGTCGCCGCGTGGCAGTGCTGCGAGCTGTGCTGCCTGGACGCCTGCTGCCTTGACCTCTGATGCACTGATTGGGGCAATACTGGGAAGAAGAGACCCGCCATCTTGTGCGCGGGAGAGACGAACTTCCCTGTCTGCATAGCCTGAGCCAGTGACTGTGTGTCTGCGACCTAGCTGTGCCCATCCCTCACAGGGTGCGTGATACTCGATGTGGGCCCCTGTGCCTATACCTGAGAGTGATTCAGAGTGACTATCGACCTTAGCATGTATTGGCGACCCAAGAACTGCAAAAGGAACGACTGCAAGACTGGTGAAACACACTGCGAGGCCATAAGGTCCCTGACCCCCCATGGGAGACGGTGTGGCGTGCACTTCGTCTACGGGCCACGAATGCTTTGGTGGTGTGTACGTCTGGTTATAGGGAGCCCGGGCTCTCAACTGTGCATCCCTGCGTGTGACCGCGCCATCTCCCATCGCAGGCTCCCCCTGTTCATCAGGAGCTGCCGGAGGATGACCGCTGTGCCGTGTGCATCGCGGCTCGCCTTGATGCTTAGGCCCTGCGCGATCACTAGCTGGAACCCTGCAGGAAGCCAAAGTTGAGGATCCCCGTGAGACGAAAGGGTCCGACAGCAGTTTCCCCCTGGGCACCAGGAGCGGGTGGAGAACGCCCGTAGCCTGACTTCCTTCTCCACGAGCCTACAGACCGGCTGGTCTCCCACTTGAGTCCCGAGGAGAGAGGGGCCCTTTGTGTTCCTGAAGAGTGCCCCCTCCGATCTGCTTCTCTTGTTTCCAACTTTGGCTGGAGGCACATTGTGGGGTCTCTATGTCCTGAGACCTGTTGAGCCCTTTCATCTGTGTTCATGGCCCTCCATTTTGTTGGTACCTTCCCCCCCTATCATCAGTAGAAATCTTTACCAAAATGGCCTCTCCCCCGCTGATATTATATTCGGAACTGGAGCAGCGCTGAGAGACCCGCAGAGTGACAACGCGCGAGTACTGCCAGCGGCTAACTGCTGAAGCTATCCACGGCGTGGAATCCCCTTCTGCCTGAAGAGGTAGGCGGGGGTGGAGTTTCCATAAATAAAGGGGACTTTTCAGAGGATGCTTGAGGGCCTGGCTTGCACGAGTAAGCTCCTAACAAAGTGGCAGGCGGGCACATTTATGTGCAAGGCCGGGCAAAGACCTCGGAGCCCACTTCAGTGCCCCTCAGCTATGATGCATGGGGAACCAGCAATATTAGATGTGGACACGGCTCGCCCATAAAGACACCACTTTGCATAATTGGAGCGGATGATGCAGTAGTCGCAATAAGTGTGTGTACAACTAGCCTCCTTTCATTAGTCTGTCCAAACCTGCCATTGTGTGCCATCAATGCTGCCGCAGTCCTGGAGAAATGTGTCATGTGAATGCTTTTGTGTGTGCATCTGTGTGTGTATGAGGGGGTATGAAGACTATGTTCACATTTGTGTGTGCTTGTGCATGTCTGTTCGTGTGATGGTGTTGACATGTACTTGGGTGTTTTTGTACTAGAGCATGTGATTCTATGTGTGCTTGTGTTTGTGCGCGCTGATGTTTCTGTATGTGTGCCTATGTCTGTGCGTGTGATGGTGTGTGCATGTACTTGAGTGTTTTTGTACTAGAGCATGTAATTGTATGTGTGCTTGTGCATGTGGATGTTTCTGTATGCATGCTTGTGTGCGCTCCTCTGTTCGCGTATGAGAGTCTGTGTGCACATTTGTGTGTTTGTGCATGTCTGTGTGTGTGGTGGTGTGTGTGTATGCATGTACATGTGCGTACGTCCTTGGGTATTTTTGTTCTGGAGCTTGTGATTGTATGTGTGCTTGTGTTTTTGGTAGTCTCTGTTTGTGTGCTTGTGTGTCTGTGAGAGTGTGAGCGTATTTGTGTGTGCTTGTGCATTTCTGTGCATGTGATGGTGTGTGCATGTTCTTGGGTATTTTTGTACTAGAGCATGGGATTTTATGTGTGCTTGTGTTTTTGGATGTTTCTGTATATGTGCTTGTGTGCGTGCGTCAGTGCGCATATGAGAGTGTGTGCTCACATTTGTGTGTGCTTGTGCATGTCTGCGCATGTGATTGTGTGCATGCTGGATTTGTTACTCTCTGGCAGCCACTGTCCTGAATATTGACTCTAACGGCCAGATGCCTGACCTTAGGATGGCCACCAGTGTACCAGTGTACAGTACAGTCCCATGCCTGAGCCCAAGATGGCTTCCATAGTGGTCCCCTCCACGTTGTTTTACTTCCCTCGGACAACAATTGGACATTGACCAGACCTTGAACCTATCCCCTAACCTGCTAACACATCAGGACTTTGAACCTACGGAACTTACCCCAGACTGTGGAAACCAAGCGATTTGGCCGATGCCTGGTGGAGCTACCATATAGCTAAAGCGGAGATGGGTTGTGGACTCCCCCCACCCTTTGCCGGACCTTGGGCAGATTTTCCCCTTGTCTCGACATCCTATCTTTCTCCTACCCCTTTACACTATCCCCTTACCCTTCCTTGCTCCATTCACCTTGCCCCTTATGTTCTTTAAATGCTTTTCTTGATACTTATGTAACTTTTAACTGATGTACATTGCAACATTATTGTTCCTTATGTAAAGCACTTGGATTCCTTCGGGTCTAGCCAGCGCTATAAAATAACTCATTAATTAAATATGTTCCCATTTAGCACTCTTTCTCTCTTTGTCTACTTCCCTAGCTCCTATCACCTCTCCCCTGAATCTCTCATCTTGACTGCTAGTATGCCTAGCCCCCTGTCCTTTGTGCCCTTTGACTAAGCACTCCTTCTCCCCTTGTTGGGGAAATATCCAATATTTATACTCTGAAGTCTCAGCAAACCCGCTGAGAGAGTCCACTGCGCCTAGGGAGCCCCTCACAGGTGAGGTATGGTATGGCACCCCTTTGCTAAAGCACTCCCTCTCCCCTTTTTGGGGAGGATCCAGTATGTAGGCCTTGGACTCTCAGAGACCCCTCTGAGAGAGTCCACTGCGTAAAGGGAGCCTCCTGCAACAGAGATAGGGAAGCTATACCACTTCCCATGGGATCACAGCCTACTGGACTTTGGACGTTGCTTTGACTCGTCTACCGGTTTGTGTCCCCGTTCACCCTTCCCTTCCTCTTTCCATGCGGTGTCCTTCACCCTCCCTTCCTCTTTCCCACCTTCATTACCTGTCTACTTCCCCAGCTCCTACCCCCTCCCCTGAATCTTTCCCCTTGCCTGCTTTTCCCCTTACATATTTGTGCTTATTGTTTATCTTGACCTTACTAGTAACTGTGTTGCCATGCTCCAATAACCGTGGAACCTTTGTGACAATGTAACCTGTAACTATGATCTGATGCTCATGTAAAGCGCTCTGATACCTCCGGGTCTAGCCAGCGCTATATAAAACCTTTCAAATAAATAAATAAATAAAAGTTTAATTAAAAAAATAAATCATGTTCATATTAAAATGTATTTCCTTTAATCAATTTCTTCTTAAATACTTCTTTTAACCTGTAGCCAATACATTTTGACCTTCAAAAAAGACTTCTTCAGAGCTGGCTACAGTGTCTTTTTTGCGCACAAGCGCATCTGCCCTTGTTTGCATTCCTCTTTATGACTCTCCTATTTTTCTTCTTCTTTTTCTGATTAAGCGTCCTTATATCAAACCCATCTTGTGTTGAAAAAACCTCTTATGGTCTTGTGAATTATGTACATTCACATACAATGTTCTTATGGTGTCTATTGGCAGGACACTGTAGGAACATCGTATGTGCAAAAGACACTGTAAACAGCCCTGAAGGAGTCCTCTCCGAGGGAAAAAATGCATTGGCGAAAGGAAAATAGGTTTTTAAAGAAGAAACTGAATAAAGAAAATAAGTTTTAGAACAAACATGACGAGTCCTGGAATTGTGTGATTACATTATATTCTTATTTCTTGCTAAACTATGGTGACTATAAATATCAAATAATAATATTATCTTCTGTCCTAAACTATAATAAAGTAATTCCTCCAAGTCATAGGCGGTGCCGAAGACATGTTCCTGGTTTGTGGGGAAAAGATATTCCCTGTCAACAGTGCTGAACGTGTTTAAGACTCCACCCAGTGACAATGGCAAAGATGGAAAACTTGGATAGGGATTAGAGAGACGACACACAAGAAAAATTGTCAGGTTGTAGTCACACATATCGCCTCATCAGAAGCGGTTTCTCTGGGATTTTATGCAGTCTCTCATGAGTGACTGATGTTAAAATACTAAACAAATACAAGACTACAATTTTTGTATGATTACGTCAACTTAAACTACACACAGTTTTTATTGTCAATCACACAGATCTTACATTCGACAGGAAATGAGACAACACGAGAATTTCTTTAGCTGATGCACTTTAGTAAATATTCAGCAAATCATTGGCACAACACCTTTATATAGTAAGAACCAAAATAACCATCATGGGTCTGTTTCTATTCCAATATCTTATAGTAAGAGTTAACAATCCACAACTTGAGACACTAATCAGAAATAAAGACTGACACCTGACCAACATATAATACCGTAGAGGCGGCCAATGAGTTAGCCATTACAGTACAACTTTGAGAGCATGACAGGATCACAGTATGTAGATGTAGAGGACAGTAGAGGGTCCCAACAAAGGTTCCACAATCCAATGAAATAATATCTAACTCTCTCTAGCTATCACTAACTTGAGGTATATGAAGAAAGGAGTAGACTTATAATTCCAAATACGAACGGAAAGTCTTAGCAGTTATGTTGTAGAAGGAAGTTAAAGAAACGTCACAAAGGGGAAAAATATGGAAAGATCATTTTAAAGTCTAATTCATAGAGAATCTTAATTTGAATCCAGAAACACAGGTCAAGAACAGATGCAGATGCAGTGAGCATCTGTGAAAAGCATCGCCCATGGGCAGGGATTCACTCATCAACAGGGAGGAAAGCCAAGCAACTGACCATTCCCTAATTGTGACAATTATAGACTACGGGATGCTTGAAATGTGCAGTAAGTTGCTCAGAGTCTCTGATCCTCGAATCCTGTGGAAGACCCTCAATTCCCACTGGACTCTTCAACTCAAATGTCTGATATCCTTGCTCTGATGACCCTATTCTATCATACAAGTTAAATCCACACACTAAGATGGCTTCCCTATGGAAAGTTTGCAAAATAAAAAAAATGCTTTATGTTATATTTAAGCCCATCAGCCATGTCTATGAGAAACCGGCCGGGATAATTTTAGTTTCAAATGTATACCTCCGATCATGGCACACCTGCTGCTGTTATGCATGCACCAGTTTGCTCATTCTTGGATCTTGTTTTTAAATTGTGAATAACAATACATCGCATACAAAAACCTAAGCACGAAGAGGCATATCGACAAACCCATGACTTCATTTTAGCACTTTTTTTCTGCAAAAGCGTAGTGAAATTGAAACTTAGCGATTTCCTATTTTTAGAAAACTGTCCTGAAGAAGGTGAATGATTACCGACTCACCGAAACGCAGCGTCGACTTTTTGTTTTCTTGTATTATGTATTTTATATGATTGTAAACTGCATTTTAATATGAAATGTTTTTAACTGTATCTATATATGCTTATGGAATACATATTTATATGTCCCATGTAGTTTGTCAATAGTTTTCCATCTGGCACTGACTCCTTCAATTGAAGAGTGAATAATTGTATGTAACTTTGATTTTATCTAAAGTCATAGTATTGATTTTTGTCAATAAAGAGTGTATGACTAAATGTATTCCTGACTCTAACTTAAATCACAATATTTTACAATACCCGTGATCCAAAATAGTTTGCATATTGATTAGGGACTTCTGTTTTTTTCTAGAGTCCTACCTTATATATAATTCCTCATTTGCTTGTGTTTTTGTCCAGATCTGAGATTACATGTTGTATTTCTATTATATGGGACATATTCTGTTGTAGCTCGTATTCATTGTTTTAAACAAATTTTCACATTCTCACCACAGCTGTGCTACACATATTTTATTATTAGTTTAGGGGCTTGTGTATGACCTTGACTTCATGCTAAATGTAGGTTATGTTTTATGTGCATCTGCATCTACTTGTTGGTGGCTGGGGTGGGGTGGCTCCTCAAGTTCGGGTCCTTGTAGAAAGACTTTTTCTTTATTCTAAGTCACTCTATACCAACATACTTGCCCTCTGTTTTGTGTGCGTATGAGCAATTGTTTATTAATTTACATTTCTGCAAGGTTTAAGACCCGTCATCTGGTGTATTTGTTTTCTTGGGCAAAGTCTGTTTGGGTCATTTTCAAAGATAATGGCAAAACATTTGCAGTCAGTTTCCATGTTTCTGTGATCTTAGTATATTTTCTTGTTTTATAATTCCCATTCCTGTTACTGTTTTATTAATAGGCAGCCATGTTCTCAACTCTCTTTCCTCCATGCCTTCTCCTTGGTCGCCATGTGCTTAAGCACCAATTTTATTTAACCAGTGTGTGCTTCATAGGCTGCTATTTTGTCTTTGTTCTCCATGCCTCCTCTATTGTGCTCATCAAACCCTTCTCCTTCCTCCAAAGAAAAAAGTAAAATGTTATATGCTAACATTTTACTCAATTTCCCATTGTATAAATGGACCAGATTGTGCATTCAGTGGTAGAGAGACTCCTTGCCAAAAGTACCCTTGATGTTGATGCTGTTGTGTTTGTTTTTTGTGATGATCCCACTTCAAAATACCTTTGTGAATGGAGGATGCTTGGTTGGTTTGGTTTGACCATGGCATTTCTTGAGGTTGCTGCTGGTAATTAAAATTCAATGCTAGAGACAAGGCTGCTTCTCATGTGAACAACATTTTCATTATGAGCACTACCATCTGTCTTCAGGTTTTTCTCTCCGCAACAGCCATCTTTTATTGGTACTACCCCACATGGTTTGGATGTTTCTTTTACATATTGAACAATTGTCCCCCCAGTAATATAATGTACACCCGGTTTCCCATGACCCCCTCCACCGTTACATTTAATTTGTGGCCCCCAGGGGAGTTGTTGCTCCCCGAGGCCCTTAAACCCACAAGGAGGGGGGTCCGTGCAGCTCCCTCCAATTTTATTTTTATAAAGCCCTGGGGTAATGTTTTTCTGGCAAAGTTTTTAAGCAGAGGATTAGCACTGTGCTATTTACATTGCGATGGAAAGGGACTAACAGCCTGATTCATGTACGGGCCGTTTTGCGTGTCCCTAATAGCGATCAATAGCGACTCGCTATTGAGGAAACGCAAAACGGCATTCATGTACTTTTCGGAGAAAAAATAGCGACTCGCATGCGGGCGCTAAAGCCGTTAGCGACCCACAAAAAACGCAGAATAATCGCTATTTCCGGCTACCTGCGATCGGGATTGCGACTCGCAATCCCGATCGCACGAGATTGCGCTCGCAATCCCGATTGCACGGGATTGCGAGTCACATTCTCGCGGGATCTGGAAAACGGGAAGACGCATTCCGAGCACCGTGATGACATCACAACCAGGAAGCAGCCAAATCCCACCCCCAAACACCACAGTGATGCTATCAGTCGACTGTCCACGACGGAAAGCTGCCACCAACCCGCCGTTTGCGCATCCCGACCACGCCGAAATAGCGACCGCTATGTCAGACGACCCGCAGCCCGGACCCAGCAACAGCGCTGGCCGCAAGCGCAAACTGAAATTCTCCGAACAGGAGCTGGAGAACCTCATAGAGGGTGTGGTGGCCAACCACGACCAGCTGTTTGGTGCAAACTCCCGGAGGGTCCCAGAGCAGGAGAAGAGGAGGATCTGGGTGGGGATTGCCGCAAGCGTGAACTCTGTGGGCGTTGCGGACAGGTCCCTGGAGGAATTAAAAAAGCGGTGGTACGACCTCCGAGGGCGTGCCAAGGAGAGGGTGGCGGAGCGCCTTGGTGAGGCATCAGGCACCGGAGGTGGTGGACCGACTGTCCCACCCAACACCCCCCTGGAGGACCGGGTAGAGGACACGTTGGAGAGGGAGGCGTGTGTTGGCGTGACCCCTCTGGACTCCTCCCGCCCCACCCAAGACACCCAAGGTAAGTGGCATGCGACTGCGACCCTGTCCCCTATGACCGCCCCTGACCAAATAGGCTCACTCATTGGCCCTTAGTCATGCCGTGCATCAGGAAATGCCCTGAAGCATTGTGGGAGACGTAGTATGTCCACAATGTAGTAGTACCACAATGCGGCCCGAGAGGTTCCAAAGTGCGCAAATACACAGCCACCCAGGGAATGACACCCAGCATGCATGTAACATCTGCACGTCTGACAGTCACATGCACCTAATGAGTATCCACTTACCCTCACAGGTGCGGGAGATAGCAGCGACAGTGAGAGGCTGCTGATCGACGAGGAGGCCCAGGAGGAGGAATCCCTACCTGCTACCCAGCCACCAGCCCCTGCGGCAGCGCCAACACCAGCAGCCAGGCCACCCACCTTGCCTGCTGCATCCGCCTCAGGCCCACCGGCTGCCAAGGCCAGGCCACCCACCTTGCCTGCTGCATCCGCCTCAGGCCCACCGGCTGCCAAGGCCAGGCCACCCACCTTGCCTGCTGCATCCGCCTCAGGCCCACCGGCTGCCAAGGCCAGGCCACCCACCTTGCCTGCTGCATCTGCCTCAGGCCTACCGGCTGCCAAGGCCAGGCCACCCACCTTGCCTTCTGCATCCGCCTCAGGCCCACCGGCTGCCAAGGCCAGGCCACCCACCTTGCCTTCTGCATCCGCCTCAGGCCCACCGGCTGCCAAGGCCAGGCCACCCACCACAACTGCCGCACCTGCAACACCAGCTGCTGCAAGACCTGCAGCTCGTCCACCACCATCTGGGCCAGCCACATCCGCTACACAGCGGCCGACCACCAGGAGGGGCAATGGCCATTTCCACGCCTGCATGAGTGTGGAGCGGCGCATGCTGCGTTTACACCAGCGCCAGTCGCAGCAGCAAGGAGCCATCCAGCTCCAGCTGCAGAAGATCGGCCGCAATGTGGCGGGAGTGGGCGAGAGGGTGGACCGCATGACGGCGGCCATTGACCGCATGGCGACGGCTATGGAACACAACACTGCAGCGCTGGTGAAGCACCGAAGTGTTGCTAGCAGGCGCCACCACCAGTTGCTGAGCCGGCTGTCCACATATAGCCGCTCCAATTATGCCTCGGCAAATGCCACCACCCTGCTTGCGCGGCGCTCGTTAACCCAGCAGCACCAACTCGTCCAGTGCTGCGAGGATATTACCCGGGTGCTGGAGCACTTGACAACCGCCGTCACCGCACTGCACGCACCTGTGATTCCGGCAATTGTGGGGGGTGATGATGCTAGTGAGGGTGCCTCTAGTGTCAGCAGCCACTCTGCCACGCAGGCCCCCCCACCTAGGCGCAGCACAAGGGCTGCCCCAGCTCCAGCTGCCCAGGAAGAGGAAGAGGCTCCCAGGCGCCTGGGAATTGTGCGCCAGAGGCGCCAATGACATTGTGTCAGGGACACAGGCGCAGGCTGAACTTAAGCCTGCCATGGAGCGTCTCATGCAGTATGCATGAATACTGCATTTTGTAAATAGTTGTTACGAAGACCCATTTATTTTTTTGTGATTCAAACAAATACATTTATTTTGGTGCACACATACGCCTTGTGTAATCATTACAGTTTGCATGCAATTGTGATATGTGGGGTGGGGGAAGGGGGTGGGCTAGAAATTGTTAGCTGTGATGTGGTTGCGACGTCTGTGGCCTTCAGCTGGGTTCTCCCCGCGTGCATGGTGCGCATGTGCTGGTGGCCGGTCGTCCCCCTCAGATTCACTGCCTGAGATGTCAACTGGTATCCGGCGCTTGGTTGCAATGTTATGAAGCATTGCACAGACAGCCACAATGCGGCAGCACGCTGCAGGACTGTAATACATGGCCCCACCTGTCTTGTGCAGTATACGGAACCTGCTCTTGAGCAGGCCAAATGTCCTTTCAATACAGTTCCTTGTCCGGATGTGCGCAACATTGTAGCGGCGTTGCTGAGGTGTGGCAGGGTTGAGGTAAGGGGTCAGGAGGTATTCCCGTAGGGCGTAGCCACTGTCACCTGAATGAGAGGAGCAGATGTTGATTGCCTGTGCAGCGCAGTTACTTCATAGCAATGTGACATTGTCGACAAAGTGTACTTACCAAGTAGGTGTCCTTCCCCAAACTCTCCCCTTATCAGTCGTGTGTGGAGTCCGCTGTGCCTGAAGATAAAGGAGTCATGGGTACTCCCTGGGTACTGGGCCACAATGTCAGTGATGATGGTCTTGGCATTGCAGACCATCTGTATGTTGAGGGAGTGGTACGACTTCCTGTTGCGGTACATATACTCCGTGCCAGCTGGTGGGCAGATGGCGACGTGGGTACAGTCTATGCAGCCAAGGACAGGGGGAAAATGGTCAACATTATAAAATTGTAGTTTTGTGAGGTCCAAATCCTGTTGGCTCGTGGGAAATGTGATGTGCCGGTGGAGCTGGGTGAGCATGGCGTCAACAAAAGTGTGGAGGCAGCGTGACATGGTGGGCTGGGAAATCCCCCCAGCAGCGGCTACTATGCCCTGGAAACTGCCGGATGCCAGGAGGTGCAGGCTGCACAATACCTGCACATGTGTGGGCACAGAATTGTTTCGCCTTGTTGGGTGCTGCATGATGGGATCGAGTTCTTGTATCAGCCAGGTGATCATTTCCCCATTCAGCCTGTATTTAGCATAAATCTGTTCTCTGGTTTGCCCCAGCAAGGTGACCCGCTGCCGGTAAATCCTTGCCTGCCTCATGCGTCTCCTCCGTGCTGCTCGCTGTAGCCTTCGCCGCCTCACCACCATGTACATCCCAGGCATTGTGGAACGCCTATTGCTGCTGCTGAATGTCCTTATGTGTGATTGGTCAGGCCTGGACCTGTTGGTGATTGGCTAACAGTTTTTCAAATTTTGGTTAATCATGGCTTTTATGGTTACCACCTGCTTTGAGTTGTCCTTAAATTGCGCCGCGCTAATGTGCGAATTAGCGATTTTTCGCTAATGTATTTCTTTCATGAATGCCGATTGAGACAATATTGCGTTTCGCTATTCAATTCGCAGATTCCGTGGTTGGTCGCTATTTCATTATCGCTAATGCTCGACTTCCCGGAGTCTGCGACTTTTACAGCGTAATCGCTATTCCGCTCGCTATTATTTTTTTGCGATTTCGCTATTTCGTACTTGAATGCCGATTCCGTGTTTTGCACCCGCAATTGCGTTTTCGCAGCCATTGCGGGCGCTATTTCGCTTCATGAATCAGGCTGATAGCCTTTTGCCGTTTATAAAACAAAATCTTAAGCAGGTGCTCTCCACCTAAATTTGGGAACTACCCAGAGTTCTCTGTTTCCTATGTGTCTGTGTGTGTGTGTATATATGTATATATATATATATATATATATATACCTACATACAAATATTACCTACTGGCGGTCGCCAGTAGGTATATATAGTTAGGATTTTTTCTCTATGGGTTTTTTGAAAATTCTATGTCTAATAACTTTGGCGTTTGTGGACGGAATTGGCTGAAATGTTCAGGAAAATGGCACATTTTGTTTCTGAGCAGCCCTTGAAAATTTGGGGGGGGTTCGTCCGGTGGGGGCCGAGAAAAAAGGGGGGTCCCAAAACGTGTTTTTAACATTGAGTTTTCCATAGGGCGGTTGGCCTCACTTTTAGCCCGAACGGCTGAATGGATTTGCACGAAACTTGGCAAAATTGTAGGGACTGGTAGCCCGATGTGCCTTTTGTAGGTCTCAATATATGTGCTCCAGTGGATTTTGAGAAATTAACGTTTAAAAAAAGATATATATCTGTAACAGCGGACCAGTTAGCGCACTGGTTCGCGGACTTTTCGCGCAACGGAGCTTTGTGAAGCGAAGCTGATTGGTTCTCTGGCGTCTGTCAACATTCCAAAAAGTCCGTAGCGGCCGCCATCTTGTCTCTCGGTAGGATCGAGAGACAAGAGGAGGCCAAAGCGAAGGGGCAAATGACCATAAGGGGGAATAGTAGATCCTCGCTGACCCCCTAGGTTTGATGTGGAGGTTTTAAAAGGGCCCCGCGGGGCAAAAAAAAAAAATTATAATAATAATCTTACGGCTGAATGGATTTGCACGAAACTTGGCAAAATTGTAGGGACTGGTAGCCCGATGTGCCTTTGCTAGGTCTCAATATATGTGCTTCAGTGGATTTTGAGAAATTAACGTTCAAAAAAAGATATATATCTGTAACAGCGGACCGCTTCGCGTACTTTTCGCGTTACGGAGCTTTGCGAAGCGAAGCTGATTGGCTCTCCGGTGTCTGTAAACATTCCAAACAGTCCGTAGCGGCCGCCATCTTGTCTCTCGGTAGGATCGAGAGACAAGAGGAGGCCAAAGCGAAGGGGCAAATGACCATAAGGGGGCATAGTAGATCCTCGCTGATCCCCTAGGTTTGATGTGGAGGTTTTAAAAGGGCCCCGCGGGGCAAAAAAAATAAATAATAATAATAATCGAACGGCTGAATGGATTTGCACGAAACTTGGTAAAATATTAGGGACTGGTAGCCCGATGTGCCTTTGCTAGGTCTCAATATATGTGCTTCAGTGCATTTTGAGAAATTAACGTTCAAAAACAAGATATATATCTGTAACAGCGCTCCGCTTCGCGGAGATAAAATTATATCTGTATTACCTAGCTGTTGCTAACACCAGTTAGCGACGGCTAGTAGGAGATAGCGACCATCTTGGGCCCCACTTTGCATGTGAGTGATATTTATCACTAATGACATGCAAAGTGGGCATGCCAAGATGTTAGCGACTGGAAACAGTCGCTAACATCGCTATCTCCTATTATCAACTTTTGGAAATATTCGAGATAAGCGCGAATATCTCCAAAAAGTAACAGCTGCCCTGAGCAGTTCTTAGCCATGTTATCCTATGGGAGGTGGATAACATGGCTAAGAGGATTAGCTCGGTAATGCATGAATATCGCTGAGTTTTCAGCGATATTAATGCATTGCGGTCGGTTTTTATCGTATTTGCGATAAACTTTGATAATAGCAACGTTTATCTGCGATAATTTCTGACGGTAAAAAAATCTTTGCAATGCATCGTTAGGGATAAATATCGCTTAACTTTGGTAATATGCCCCAACGTCTGTTAACGTTCGATTCGAAGGAAATCAGGAAGTGTTGAAAAACATTGTCTGCGCCATCTTGTCTTTTTTCAAATGCCACACTTTTGTCGTGCACGGCAGCCATTTTAGATGCCTTGACCAGACCCACTCTGTGCACGCTGTCGATCCTTAGCATGGCTCCCCACCCTCGCAAGCATCTCCCCCAGGCAGTGGTCACCCCCGCTCTCTGTCTTATGCATGGGTAATAAACCTCCCCCCATCTGCGCTGCTCTTTCCTGAGAATCACACCCTGTGCCCGCCCGACACCTCCCTTTCGCCCTATTCACTACTGCACCCTCTGACACTCCTTTTCCTCTGTGTCCGATTGTCCAGGCTGGTCCTAGGGTATCAGCTAGCCCTGCAGATGTAGTTTATGGCCACAGCTGTAAAGATTCACCCCTCTTCAAAGGAGTTATAGTAGATCAAGGCCCACACTCGATGAGATCCGTCACAGCAGAAGCGTTGCTATTATCTGAAAACCATCCTGTATTGTGATTGGGGAGGGGACCGAGCGTGAAGCGGAAGATTCCAGGGATGACTCTTTGTACATCAAAGTTTTTACAATTATGTGTCACATTAAAAATATATAGCACTCCGACAAAGTAGTAAGATTATAAAACTTTAATAATTTATAAATATATACAAGAAAACAAAAATAGTAATAACATATAAACATTTTTAGGGAAAAACAACGAAGTAGCGGTCGGCTGTGCGAATAGTCCCAACGCAGCACAACGTCCAGATTTCCGGCGTGGGGCGGGTCATCAGTAGCAAACTGTTGTGCGAATAGTTCCAAGGCAGCAGAACGCGCTGAAATCTACATGACACGAAAGTGATGTCTAGTAAGTTGCCACCCAGCAAATAACGGCGTGGGGCGTCGCGGGGGGTGGGTCTTCAGTAGCAAACTGTTGTGCGAATAGTTCCAAGGCAGCAGAACGATGGCACCAAGGTGATGTCCAGTAAGTTGCCGCACTGGTTTTGGTATCCTACAATGCTGCTCCGAATAACGGCGTGGAGCGCCCCGGGGGAGGCGGCGTGAACGGGCCTCTCCAGGTGGAGTGTCATCTGTTGTAGTGGGGCGCCCCTTTACCGTTTCAGTTGCCATTCCGTCCGTTTTTGGTCCACTGTGTCAAAAGCCGCAATTCAGCTGAGTTGCGCCCACTCTTGCGGTGCAGCGATAGTCGGCTGCCACAGGACTCTCAAAATGGCGGCAGGCTCTTTCCTTTTTGGGCCTGGTCCACTGAAATGGCCCTGGGACACCTTGGAAATCGGACGCTTGTCTGCTAGGTCTTGGACCCCATTCTCGAAAGCGTCCCCTCCGCTTTGAGAATTCATCAAAAGTTTTGGGGGCCCCGACTCCTGCAGGCTTCTGGTGGGGAGCGGCTGCCATGATTGCTCGCGGAATGACCACGATGGAGCTACGAGATGGTGGTGCTCTCATGCTGACGCCAGCTTCAGTCTGAAACATCCAGAAACAAGGTGGGGCTTTCATCGTTTGGAAAAAAAAAAAAGTTTTCATCCAATGAAAAGTGTTGTTTTTAGGTCATATGATCAAGCCTTCCATCATTAGGAAACCAAAAGTAAAATGAACCAATGAAAAGTTTTATAAACAAGTCACATGACCTGTTATGCGGCATAGGGTATAAAATGCGGAGAAAATACGTTGGCACGTGAGGCGGCGTCAGTAGCGGACCGATGTGCGAATAGGCCGAAGGCAACACAGCGCGCCAAGTTTCGGATGGCACCGAGGTGGTGTCCAGCAAGTTGCAGCACTGGTGTGGCCATCCTACAATGTTGAAAGTCGGCGTGGGGCGCCCCGTTGGCCTGTGAGTTTGCGTCAGTAGCGGACCGATGTGCGAATAGGCCGAAGGCAGCACAACGCGCCAAGATCCGGATGGCACCGAGGTGGTGTCTAGTAAGTTGCCGCACTGGTGTGGCCATCCTACAATGCTGAAAGTCGGCGTGGGGCGCCCTGTTGGCCTGTGAGATGGTGTCAGTAGCGGACTGATGTGCGAATGGGGCCAAAGGCAGCGCAACAATATTTTCTGACGAGAAGACACCACAAGGCGCTGAGATGCCAAGATCCGGATGGCACCGAGGTGATGTCTAAGTTGCGGACTGATGTGCGAATGGGGCCAAAGGTAGCGTAACAATATTTTCTGTATGGAAGATACCACTAGGCGTTGAGATGCCAAGATTCGGATGGCACCGAGGTGATGTCTAGCAAGTTGCTGCACTGGTGTGGTCATCCTACAATGCTGAAACTCGGCGTGGGTCGCCCCATTAGCCTGTGAGATGGCGTCAGTAGCGGACCGATGTGCGAATAGGCCGAAGGCAGCACAACGCGCCAAGATCCGGATGTCACAGTGGTGGTTTCATAGTTGAGAGGCACTTCATCTGCAGTGGGGCGCCGAGATCCGGATGGCACCGAGGTGATGTCTAGCAAGTTGCTGTACTGGTGTGGTCATCCTACAATGCTGAAAGTCGGCGTGGGGCGCCCCATTAGCCTGTGAGATGGCGTCAGTAGCGGACTGATGTGCGAATGGGGCCAAAGGCAGCACAACGCGCCAAGATCCGGATGGCACCGAGGTGGTGTCCAGCAACTTGCCGCACTGGTGTGGCCATCCTACAATGCTGCGCCGAAAGTCGGCGTGGGGCGCCCCGTTGGCCTGTGAGTTCGCGTCAGTCAGTGGGGGCTGTTTGAGGATCTGACTGCATTGGAAAGCAATGTGATGCTGTGCGTCGCCCCCAAGATGGAGGTTCCTCGGCTGCAGTGGGGCGCCCCTTGGTGTTTCACTCGCTATGCAGCTGAGTTGCGTGCGCACTTGTGGCGAATAGGCCGAAGGCAGCACAACGCGCCGAGATCTGGATGGCACCGAGGTGGTGTCCAGCAATTTGCCGCACTGGTGTGGCCATCCTACAATGCTGCGCCGAAAGTCGGCGTGGGGTGCCCCGTTGGCCTGTGAGGTGGCGTCAGTAGCGGACCGATGTGTGAATAGGCCGGAACCAGCACAAGGCGCCAAGATCCGGATGGCACCGAGGTGGTGTCATAGTTGAGAGTTCTGAGCAGCGCTTGTAACACTGTCTGAAGCTTATTTGCACCTGCTGCAGCTTCACTATTGCCCTGGTGTGGCCTAAGATCGCCCATGACATAGGCGGCCACCTCCCGGGGTCCGGCGGAACTTTTTTCCTTTTCCTTTCTGCATCTTGTCCCAAATTCGTTTGACCTGAAGACACGACCAGGTCCCTGAATGTGTGCAGGGGGACGCTATTGATTGAATCAAAATGGCGGCTTCACACAAAGCTGACTCAAGCGTTTTCTGGTGGTTTCATAGTTGAGAGGCACTTCATCTGCAGTGGGGCGCCGAGATCCGGATGGCACCGAGGTGATGTCTAGCAAGTTGCTGTACTTGTGTGGTCATCCTACAATGCTGAAACTCGGCGTGGGTCGCCCCATTAGCCTGTGAGATAGCTGTTCTTTGGATTTGGGCCTGGTCCACTAAAATGGCCCTGGGACACCTAAGAACTCGAACGCTCGATTTTTTTTTCCTTTCCTGTACATGCAAAAAAAGGTAAATGCCCGGTATGTTACATGCTTCATCTGCCACGATGAACTCTCCAGAGGAACCGAAAAAATATATAGTTGTGGTAACTATACCATGCATCGTCATATGGAGAGGTGGTACCAATTAATTATAGTGCTGCATAAAAGAGAGATTTGGAGGAGAACCCCTGACCTGCTAGTACATTCATCAAAGAAGTGGCACTGAGAGCTTCAGAGGCAAGGGAAACGGTCCCAAATATTTAGAAGAACTTTGGAAAGATTAAAATGACATGTTTAGATTGTGGTAAATTAATTTCATGTGGGCAGATGAGTGTTACTCTAATAAATACAGCATATGAACATCATCATAGTCGATGGTTGGTAGAGACATTTTGACTATATCCTGGACCTGCCCGTCCTCGCCCAAAATGGCGCCGGAATAAATGGGACTCGTAACTCCTTGTTGTGTACTGGTTGCAGAACCTTGAAATCACGAGATACGTATGCAGTTTTGAAGCACATGGCGGGCGGGGACGAGAATTGATTGAATATTTCGACATCCCTATTGATATTAAGTTCTGATGTGTTATTGATTACTGTACTGTTGAAAGTTCGAATTAACGTCACCCATGGTACTTGCCCGCAAATGTATATCTAGATAATTTTATTGTAACTGGCCCTGTCGTATTTTAATTATAAAATGTACGTCCACCGATTCCGTAACTGTTAGACACCTTAGTTCTTGCAACCTAATGGCCCGCCCGTTACGTTCCTCTACAGTGTAAATGTCTACTCATCACATACGATTACAGTTTGCTCCGTGGCCGGCCCACGTGGTTATAGGCTCGTATTTGTATAATGAAATTTTCACAATAAAGGTTTTTAAAAGAAAACATGGTAGTAGTATATACATTGGTAAAGTTTGTAATAATAGTCACTGTTTTAGAATCATTAAAAGGCAAGTGAAATAAAGCAGACCAATTACATGAAGGGTAAAAGGTATAATACGAAGGAACGCAGTAAAGATAAATGGTCAAGGGCTGTTGTGTTTTCTATTCCTGCAACATAAAGTGATCGATAAGAATCTCATATTCAGGCGTATCGGCGACTAAGACAGCAGGTCGACCCTCTTTTGCTCAACGGCTCCATCATGGGACGAAGAAACGCTCTTTTTCTCGAAAAAAGAATATATTTTACTTGCAGGACAGTTGTAAAATTTCCGGGAAAGTACATTAGCCTGGAACATTATAACATATATTTAAGAAAAAATAATGTTCGGAAGTAATGAAAAGCGTAATTTTTAGGTCATATGAGCAAGCCTTTCATCATTACAATAAGAAAAGTAAAATGAACCAATGAAAAGTTTTATTAACAAGTCACATGACTTGTTATGCTTACGTTACGCGCTGCGCGCCCCGGATGCGCTAACGCGGCGCGTCATATGACGCATTACGCGACAACGCAGGTCCAGAATATAGTCAAAATGTCTCCACCAACCAGCGGTCGGAACACAACCCCTTTCAGCAGGCTAAATAGTTCTGTTAAATGAGAACAGAAGGGACAGGCAACAAGAACCATCAGTGAAAGAGGGGAGGGCTAGTTCTTCTCTACCGGGTTACATTGGGGCGCTACCGGAACTGATCGAATTGGTAGTCTACAGTGTTTCTGGATGTTTCAGACTGAAGCTGGGGTTAGCATGAGAGCAGCATCATTTCGTAGCTCCGTCGTGGCCATTCCGCAACCAATCATGGCAGCCGCTCTTTATCGTTATTTTGGGCGGGGTGGGTGGCGGAGCCGAGCTGTTTTGCAGCCATCATTGTGTGGAGTTCAGTTCATCTCACTAGTTTTGTATTTGTCATGAGGGGTTGTTCCTAATGTTTCTATTTTAGCGAGGTCAAAAAGAGATCCCATTAGTGGCCTACTGATTTTGCTCGATTCCTTTTCTTTTTTTTTACACGATTTTTCGTTATCTGCAAAGACTAAACAGAGTATTGCGACTCTGTGTTTGTTTGTAAATAGAGAATGAACCAAAGAGAACTAATTCTAAAACAGTAAATACTTGGATAACAATCAATCAAATGGAGAGAGAAGCAGGCACGACGGATTACAACGGGGGCAAAGGCCTGCGTTAACTACCTTTCACTATCTGCAAAGAGAGAGTACTCCTAATAGAAATGAGGGGGGGGGGCACCATTCAAAGCAGATCAGTGTGCATAAACACGAAAATGTTTTCACTTACCACGTACTTGACATTCGACAGCTTATGATATTTGCTATTAAAAAACCATTGAAATTCACTGAAAAAACCATAGGTTATAGACCATATATAGTTAGGAATTAGCATTTACAAAACCTTGAAAATTCACTGAAAAAACCATAGGTTATAGACCATATATAGTTAGGAATTAGCATTTAAAAAACCTTATTTTACTCACACAAAACCATTGAAATTCCATATATAGTTAGTTGCACTAACTATATATCGCGCACCTGCAATCCACTGCTGATCATGTCACATATTACATCATTCATGACATGGTCAGTGACATCACTGATGACATCACTGATGACATCTCAAATGACATCACTGATGACATCACTGATGACAACATCCAGTGACTGTATGTTTCTGTAAAGTTAAAATATATCTTACATATTGAAGAATGAGTGGATGTATAAGTGTCTGGATGAAGGATTTAGTAGGTGCGTGACTGACTGTATGAGTGAGTGATTAAATGTGTCTCACTGAATGCATGGGTTAGTGACTAAACTGTCTTAATTTGTGCATCATTATGTCTGTTGTTCTGTAAACTGCTGCATGTGTTGATCATTAGCTATACGAGAGGCTATATGTGTTATTAATTGCTTGCCCAAGTATTTCTATGGGAGATTGAGTTTGTGTGGGGGTGGCTGGAAGGTGTGTGACTCTATGCATAGATGTGTGAACAGTTTATTCACTAGGTGTATGAGTTCAAGAGTGCATGTGGAAACAGCTACATGGGCAGTTGACTGTGTGCATGAGTGTATTGATGAGTGAATGGATATCTCAATGCTACATGTCATAGTAAGTACATATGTAAAACACAGTACATGTGAGAGTTGGCATATATAAATAACTGTGCATGAGAGCCACCGAATGAGTGAGTGGTTGTATCGATCATTGTGAACTTGTATCAGGGATTGTATAAGAGAGTAAATATGTGTTAGAATATGTTTCAATAAGTAAGGTGTGTTTAACTGTATAGTTGAAGAAATGGAGATGAGATTGTTTCTTTGCATGACTGACTGGGTGTGTGAGTAACTCCATGGATGAGTGGAAGTGTGTGTGTCTGTATACACTGAGTGTATCTAAGGTTATATTAGAGTCTGAAGAGGTTTATCGTATTAGCACAAGAATGATGTCAAATGAGATGTCATCAGTGATGTCATCAGTGATGTCATTTGAGATGTCATCAGTGATGTCATCAGTGATGTCACTGACCATGTCATGAATGATGTAATATGTGACATGATCAGCAGTGGATTGCAGGTGCGCGATATATAGTTAGTGCAACTAACTATATATGGAATTTCAATGGTTTTGTGTGAGTAAAATAAGGTTTTTTAAATGCTAATTCCTAACTATATATGGTCTATAACCTATGGTTTTTTCAGTGAATTTTCAAGGTTTTGTAAATGCTAATTCCTAACTATATATGGTCTATAACCTATGGTTTTTTCAGTGAATATATATATATATGTGTGTGCATATATATATTTATTGTATTTTCACTGAAAAAAACACCGGTTTCAGGGATGTTATAGTTAAGAATTATAAATACAACAAAAAGAGAGAGGAGAGATGAAATGTAATGGATTCGGTCTCCCCAGGTACAATTACTTAAACAAAGAGAATCCACACAGGGATGTTGCTGGAGTGGTCCCTACAATGGTGGGAGCACACAGTGTTCTTTAAATACCCCTTATTTTTGAACTGTTTTATCCTCTTTTATTTCTTGATATTTATGTATTTTAAGCTGGAACTTTGTAAGATCTTGTAAGCAATGTTAAATCTAACAATCAATTTTAAATCTTTTGTCTGTATACTGTGATGCTTTTATGATTTGATTTATAGAAATAAAGCCTTTTGACTGACTTAAATACCCCTAACACACCAAAAGGACCCTTGGTGTCATGTTTCATCATTGGGGTCTTCGCACTCCTCTACGGGATGCGGCATGCTACTAACCGACAGAATACGTGGGAGCACTAAGGTTTTGACTATGTGTGGTGTGGGGAGGGGTTATGTCGTTAAGTGAGTGTTGGGTTCGAAAAAGTGTGGGTAGTGAAAAATTAAAAAGGGCCTGGCACGTGAGGTCTAATAAATATTAATGGGCCTCCGTGCTGGCACTATTAAAAAGGGGGGTGTCGAGGTGTATTTGTATGTTAATGTACAACACCTTATGAGTGTGTCAACATTTTAAAAGCAGGGCTTTTTATTCAGGACGAGTTGCACAGATCCCCACCTTACTCATGTCAAGATGTCCCTTAACATCACTGTTAAACTTAATTAAGTTTAATTTGGCTAATATTTGCCTCAATTTTCATTTTATATGTATCTGCAATGTATACCTGTAATGAAAGGGAAAGAACACAAAAAAAGAAACAAATGGCATTATAGTTGTGAAATATCCAAATGCTGGTACAGTGACCTAGGAAATTGTGAGGGCAACACTACCTAGACATAATATGTCATCCTATTCCTGTGAGGTGCCCTGTAAAGGAAAAAGACAGACACAAGCCGTACACACATACAACATAAAACACACGCTCTATTGAAATATCTGTTGGGATGATATGATGCTCCAGGATTTTTAAAGAGACACCATAGTAGTATACAGAAGTATAAAAGAAGTTGGTGCATACTTGCTGCCAAACAAATTGTTAGCACCATGATCCTCCAAGACAGTAGGGGTGTGGTGCTCAAATAGCATCCTGAAATAGGGCTCAAAAAAGTAAAAACAAAATCAAAACACTTTGTCATAATCCAGTTTGTCGTATCACTTACTTAGTCACGTTGTTACTGTAACCCTTAGATCTGGCTCGGCTGTGCCGTACTCACAAACAGCAGGAGAATCCCTGTCCTTGACTGCCCCTGACCGCGGCTCCGTCGATACTGTGAGCATCTCAGAAGATGAGTTTAAGTACCCTTCAATTATCGTAAAGTGCTGAAAAACTGGAAAGAACGAGGGCTTTTTAAGGTAATTTCGGTTTTAGTAATCATCAGCTCAAATTGACTCAAAACACTTGTGTAAGTACAGGGAAAACCTCGTGCATCAGTGCGGCGAGTGGAGAGGAAGTATCTCGTTGCCGCGCCTGCACGGTGTAAACTACTACCCTGTAGGTGCCGGGAAACCCGCATGCGTCAGTGCGGCAATAGGTAGATGTTTAAATCCAAAAAGACCATCATTTCACTTGACACAGTGCTTGTGAATTTCAGGAAGTTGTTCTGTCTGTGAAGCCAGTCCAAAAATTGTGCCACTAACTGGAGATCACCCTCCCAGATGACCAAGACATCATCTATGTAACGTCTCCATGTTATTATGTTGTGTCTGAAGGGTTACTACACAAGCACTGTGTCAAGTGAATGATGGTGTTTTTGGATTTAAACATCTACCCAGAGGCAGGCTACTTTAAAACAACAAAACATTTCAAACCTACCTCTAGAAACTGTCTTCTGAGGTATGACAGTTTTCATCCGCGACATTTGAGTGATAACCTTCCATATAGCCAGTTTCTCCGTTTGCGACGGAATTGTTCCAACGTGAAGGATTACAAGACACAATCAGCGGACCTCAAAAAAAACTTCTGAACCGACAGTACCCTACACCTGTGATTGACAGAGCCATAAAAAGGACTTGCAACAACCACAGGGAAGCCCTCCTGGAAGAGAGAGAACAAAAAGAACCAAATATAAGGCGTATCTGTGTGACAATCTTTAATACACAATCCAATGAGGTCTACAAAATCATCAATAAACACTTGCGAACCCTTGTATGAGGTAAGCTAAAATTTGAGAAACCTCTTATCGCCCACAAACAAAGCCAGAACCTTAAAGACATCCTTGTTCATACGCGGCAGCATATAAACGAACCAGAACAACCTACACTCCAATGTGTACAGGGCCACCACCCCTGTGACAACTGCAGTAGCTGCCACCACCTGACTAAAAAGAGTAGGCAGCTAACCTTCAGGAATGGCAGCACCTGGGAACAAAGAAAGTTCACTAACTGTAACAGCAGACAGGTCATTTACATGATCACATGCCCATGTGGGCTCGAATACATAGGGTTGACGACTAGGTCTGCCAAAATCAGAATAAATGAACACAAAAGCAATGTGAGGTGCAAAAAGAGTACAACTAAAATGGCTTCCCATTTTTTTAATGAGTTGCACTCTGTGAAAGACCTCCAATGGACGATTATTGAGCAACTGAGTTCAGAGAAAGGCCTTTATGAAAAAGAGCAATGATGGGTTTTTCGTTTGGGTACCCATATCAACGGGCTTAACGATGACATCCCTTGGGGGCAACTGTTTTAGTAAACACTTTCAGAACTCAATCCTTCCATAGGGCTTTGTTTGGACATCTGTTCGTTGGCGTGTCCAAAGTACTTACCGGCTCCTAAGTGTACTGAAGGCGATAAAACATTATTAACTTTGCATGCACAAACTAAGTACTAAAGTGTGTACCCACACCATGAGGGAATAAGCATTCCATGCTGTGCGTATTATTCCGTAATTTTTCATGATCCAAGATTTGATTCAGAAACAATAACACTGGGTTTCCATTTTTTCTTCATTTTCCGAACTTTCAGGGGGTGTGGCGCCACTTATTATTTTAAAGTTAAATGTGCCCATACTATTCCAGTACGCCGCTACTTTTTTGATGCACATGCTTACTGCCCCCCACTTTTTTCGTGAGAAAGTCTGGAAGCTCTGCCACAGAGCTTGGGTTTTACCATATGCTACCCAACTTTGTTACTTTATTTCTCAGAGACAAATCAACATGCACGAGTAACTACATCTTTTTATTATTCCAAGAGTACAAGGCAGTAGTTCACACTGTGCATGCGCAGCAACAAGGTATTTCCTCTCCTATCGCCGCACTGAGGCATGCAGTGTTCCCTGTACCTACACAGGTGTTTTGAGTCAATTTGAGTTGACGATTACTAAAACCAGAATTACCTTAAAAGGCCCTCGTCCTTTACTTTTTTCCGGCACTTTACGATAATTGAAGGGTACTTAAACTCATCTTCTGAGCTGCTCACAGTATCGACGTAGCCGCGGTCAGGGGCAGTCAAGGACAGGTATTCTCATGCTGTTTGTGAGTACGGCACGGCCGAGCCAGATCTAAGGGTAACAGTAACAACGTGACTAAGTAAGTGATACGAAGACAAACTGGATTATGACAAAGTGTTTTGTTTTTGTTTTTACTTTTTTCTGCCCTATTTCAGGTTGCTATTTAAGCGCCACACTACAACCGTCTTGGAGGCTCATGGTGCTAACAATTTGTTTGGCAGCAAGTATGCACCAACTTATTTTAAATTTCTGTATACTACTATAGTGTCTCTTTAAAAATCCTGGAGCATCATATCATCCCAACAGATATATCAATAGAGCGTGTGTTTTATGTATGTGTGTACATCTTGTGTCTGTCTTTTTCCTTTAAAGGTTGCCTCACAGGAATAGGATGACATATTATGTCTAGGTAGTGTTGCCCTCACATTTGTTTAGGCCACTGTAGCAGCATTTGGTTTATTTCACAACTATAATCCCATTTGTTTCTTTGTTTGTGTTCTTTCCCTTTCGTTACAGGTATACATTGCAGATATCAATAAAATAAAAATTGAGGCACATATTAGTCTGAGTTAGCCGAATTAAACTTAATTAAATTTAACAGTGATATTAAGGGACATCTTGACGTGAGTAAGGTAGGGATCTGTGCAACCCCGTCCTGAAGAAGAAGCCCAGCTTCGAAACATTTTGACACACTCATGAGGTGTTGTACATTAACATAAAAATACACCTCAACACCCCCCTTTTTAATAGTGCCAGCACGGGGCGCATTAAAATTTATTAGATCTCACGTGCCAGGCCCTTTTTAATTTTTCACTTCCCACACTTTTTTTTAACCCACCACTCACTTAACGACATAACCCCTCCTCACACCACACACAGTCAAAACCTTAGTGCTCCCATGTATTCAGTCGGTTAATAGCACGCCGCATCCCGTAGAGGGGTGTGAAGACCCCAATGATGAAGCATGACACCAAGGGTCCTTTTGGTGTGTGAGGGGTATTTAAAGAACACTGTGTGCTCCCCACCATCCATTGTAGGGGTCACTCCAGCAACATCCCTGTGTGGATTCTCTTAGTTTAAGTAATAGTTAGGAATTAGCATTTTTAAAACCTTGGAAATTCTGTGAAATGGGACTTTATAGTTAGGCTAAAATTTCAACTGTACAAAACCATTGAAATTCAGTCGTTATAGTTAGCTGAGCTGACTATAACTTGTGCCCAGCAATGCACTGCTAATTACATCACATATCACATCACTCATTACATGGTCAGTGACATCAATGATGACATCTCAAATGACATCACTAATGGAATCATCCAGTGATTGTAATTGTTTCTAAAAAGTTCAAGAATTTATATATATATATATATATATATATATATATATATATATATATATATATATATATATATATATATATATATATATATATATTCACTGAAAAAACCATAGGTTATAGACCATATATAGTTAGGAATTTGCATTTACAAAACCTTGAAAATTCACTGAAAAAACCATAGGTTAGAGACCATATATAGTTAGCTGGACATTTTATTGACATAAAACCAATGAAATTCCATATATAGTTAGTTGCACTAACTATATATCGCGCACCCGCAATCCACTGCTGATGATGTCACATATTACATCATTCATGACATGGTCAGTGACATCACTGATGACATCACTGATGACATCATGACACACCAATACCAGTTACTACATACGCACTCACTGATTCCTATGTCTACACACACATTCACTCATTCACCCATACAATCACTCATACATACAGTCACTCATTATTACAACACTATCATATGCACTCATACACCTATGCAGACACTCACACACTGCCACTCATCCATGGAGTTACTCACACACCTAGTCAGCCCTGTAAAGAATCAATCACACTTCCATTTCCTCATCTATACAGTTAAACACAGAACACCATACTTCAGTGACATCACTGATGACATCAATGATGACATCTCAAATGACATCACTGATGACATCTCAAATGACATCACTGATGACATCATGACACACCAATACCAGTTACTACATACGCACTCACTGATTCCTACGTCTACACACACATTCACTCATTCACCCATACAATCACTCATACATACAGTCACTCATTATTACAACACTATCATATGCACTCATCAGTGATGTCATCAGTGATGTCATTTGAGATGTCATCAGTGATGTCATCAGTGATGTCACTGACCATGTCATGAATGATGTAATATGTGACATCATCAGCAGTGGATTGCGGGTGCGCGATATATAGTTAGTGCAACTAACTATATATGGAATTTCATTGGTTTTATGTCAATAAAATGTCCAGCTAACTATATATGGTCTCTAACCTATGGTTTTTTCAGTGAATTTTCAAGGTTTTGTAAATGCAAATTCCTAACTATATATGGTCTATAACCTATGGTTTTTTCAGTGAATTTCATTGGTTTTTTAAAAGCTAATATCTATAGCTGTAAAATATATTCTTTATTACGTGACGTATCACGTAGCCACGTGAGACGCCTCATGACGCGTCGCATAACCGTGACTTATCGGCTCTGCAGCGCAAACAAAACCCGTAACGTAAGCGTGCCGGAGCACGCTTACAGATATATATATTTTTTTTAACCTTAATTAGACAAAATCCACACGTGCACATATCTTGAGGCCTTGCAAAGGCACATCAAACAAACAGTCCCTACAATTTTGCCAAGTTTGCTGGAAATCTATTCCCTTAATTTTTTTTTTACTGTTTCTCTTGGTTTTCCCCTTGTTACGCTTACCGGGACGCTACCCGGTACGCGAACCGGACGCTCCAAAAACACAAGATGGCGGACTCCCGTTACGCTGCCGGTTAGCTGCCCGGTTCGCGTACCGGGAAGCGCCTCTACCGCGAAAAATCGCGGGGGACTTTAATATCCCCCTCATCAATCCTAGGGGGTCAGGAGGGGTTTACCTTGCCCCCTTTCCTTCATTTCCCCCTTCTTTTTTCACCACATCTTGTCTCTCGAACCTACCGAGAGACAAGATGGCGGCCGCTCCGGACTGTTTACAATGTTGACAGCTACGCTGCCGGTTAGCTGCCCGGTTAGCTGCCCGGTGAGCTGCCCGGTGAGCTGCCCGGTTCGCGTACCGGGACGCGCCTCTACGGCGTAAAATCGCAAAAAAAATGTTTTTTATTTTTTGCCCCGCGGGGCACTTTAATATCCCCCTCATCAATCCTAGGGGGTCAGGAGTGGTCTACCTTGCCCCCTTTCCTTCATTTCCCCCTTCGTTTTTCACCACATCTTGTCTCTCAATCGTACCGAGAGACAAGATGGCGGCCGCTCCGGACTGTTTAGAATGTTGACAGACACCGGAGAGCCAATCAGCTTCGCTTCGCGAAGTTCCGTTACGCGTCAGGTACGCGAACCGGGGCGCTAACCGGAGCGCTGTCACAGATATATATATTTTTGTAAACGTTAATTTCTCAAAATCCACTGGAGCACATATATTGAGACATAGCAAAGGCACGTCGGGCAAACCATATATACAATTTTGCCAAGTTTCATGTAAATCTATTCAGCCGTTCGAGCTAAAAGTGAGTCCAACCGCCCTATGGAAAAATGAATGGGAAAAACGCGTTTTGGGACCCCCCTTTTTTCTCGGCCCCCCCTTGATGAAACCCCCCCAAATTTTCAGGGGCTGCTCAGAAACATAATGTGCCATTTTCCTGAAAATTTCAGCCGATTCCGTCCACAAACGCCAAAGTTATTAGACATAGAATTTTCAGAAATCCCATAGAGAAAAAATCCTAACTATATATACCCACTGGCTATCGCCAGTAGGTAATATACATATATAAACATATATAATCTGCATATCTATATAAATATAAATGCATGCATACATATACATATATGCATACATATGCATGTTATTTACATGAAAGTTTTAAAAACACTAATAAAAGCAAAGCTAAAAAGCCACCTCATTACAAACAGAATGGCTTTAACTTAAACGAGGGCGAGATCTATTGCATTTTCAATGCTTGTTTACTTTGGTTCTATCAAGAAGGCATTCAGATGTGTCACACATTTGCCATAAATTCTGAATGTTAGCACTCTAGTTGCTCATTAGATCACTGTAGTAAAGCTAGTGCTCACCAGGGAAGTCTGCTGCTAATCATGGTTTGCAGCCATTTTCCCGCATTTTTTATCCCGCAGACTTTCAGTCCGCATACCATTATCCCGCAAGGTCAATGACCTCGCATACCATTATCCCGCATTTTTTCAAAACGCATGTGCATTTATCGCGCATGCCTTTACAAAGAATTACGTTTTAAAGGCATATATGGTATGTAATGCATTTGCGTTGTGAAAACCACGATGACGAGAGAGGTAAGTGGGTTTGTGTTAATTTTTTCGTGGGTTAGTGATTGTGTAGTGTAGTGTAGTGTTGTGTAGTGTAGTGTTGTGTTAGTGTAGTGTAGAGTTGTGGTGGTTGTTTAGTGTAGGGTCATGCTGGGGGTAGCGTTTTAGGGTTTAGGGTTGTGTTGTAGTGTTTGCGTAGTGTAGGGTCATGCTGGGGGTAGTGTTTTAGGGTTTAGGGTAGTGTTGTAGTGTTTGCGTAGTGTAGGGTCATGCTGGGGGTAGTGTTTTAGGGTTTAGGGTTGTGTTGTAGTGTTTGCGTAGTGTAGGGTCATGCTGGGGCTAGTGTTTTAGGGTTTAGGGTAGTGTTGTAGTGTTTGCGTAGTGTAGGGTCATGCTGGGCGTAGTGTTTTAGGGTTTAGGATAGTGTTGTAGTGTTTGCGTAGTGTAGGGTCATGCTGGGGGTAGTGTTTTAGGGTTTTGGGTAGTGTTGTAATGTTTGCGTAGTGTAGGGTCAAGCTGGGGTGTAGTATTTTAGGGTTTAGGGTAGTTTGCGTAGTGTAGGGTCATGCTGGGGGTAGTGTTTTAGGGTTTTGGGTAGTGTTGTAGTGTTTGCGTAGTGTAGGGTCATGCTGGGGGTAGTGTTTTAGGGTTTTGGGTAGTGTTGTAGTGTTTGCGTAGTGTAGGGTCATGCTGGGGTGTAGTGTGTTAGGGTTTTGGGTAGTGTTGCAGTGTTTGCGTAGTGTAGGGTCATGCTGGGGGTAGTGTTTTAGGGTTTTGGGTAGTGTTGTAGTGTTTGCGTAGTGTAGGGTCATGCTGGGGGTAGTGTTTTAGGGTTTTGGGTAGTGTTGTAGTGTTTGCGTAGTGTAGGGTCATGCTGGGGGGTAGTGTTTTAGGGTTTTGGGTAGTGTTGTAGTGTTTGCGTAGTGTAGGGTCATGCTGGGGGTGGTGTTTTAGGGTTTTGGGTAGTGTTGTAGTGTTTGCGTAGTGTAGGGTCATGCTGGGGGTAGTGTTTTAGGGTTTAGGGTAGTGTTGTAGTGTTTGCGTAGTGTAGGGTCATGCTGGGGGTAGTGTTTTAGGGTTTAGGGTAGTGTTGTAGTGTTTGCGTAGTGTAGGGTCATGCTGGGGGTAGTGTTTTAGGGTTTAGGGTAGTGTTGTAGTGTTTGCGTAGTGTAGGGTCATGCTGGGGGTAGTGTTTTAGGGTTTAGGGTAGTGTTGTAGTGTTTGCGTAGTGTAGGGTCATGCTGGGGGTAGTGTTTTAGGGTTTAGGGTAGTGTTGTAGTGTTTGCGTAGTGTAGGGTCATGCTGGGGTGTAGTGATTTAGGGTTTTGGGTAGTATTGTAGTGTTTGCGTAGTGTAGGGTCATGCTGGGGGTAGTGTTTTAGGGTTTAGGGTAGTGTTGTAGTGTTTGCGTAGTGTAGGGTCATGCTGGGGTGTAGTGTTTTAGGGTTGTGGGTAGTGTTGTAGTGTTTGCGTAGTGTAGGGTCATGCTGGAGGTAGTGTTTTAGGGTTTAGGGTAGTGTTGTAGTGTTTGCGTAGTGTAGGGTCATGCTGGGGGTAGTGTTTTAGGGTTTAGGGTTGTGTTGTAGTGTTTGCGTAGTGTAGGGTCATGCTGGGGGTAGTGTTTTAGGGTTTAGGGTTGTGTTGTAGTGTTTGTGTAGTGTAGGGTCATGCTGGGGGTAGTGTTTTAGGGTTTAGGGTAGTGTTGTAGTGTTTGCGTAGTGTAGGGTCATGCTGGGGTATAGTGTTTTAGGGTTTTGGGTAGTGTTGTAGTGTTTGCGTAGTGTAGGGTCATGCTGGGGGTAGTGTTTTAGGGTTTAGGGTAGTGTTGTAGTGTTTGTGTAGTGTAGGGTCATGCTGGGGGTAGTGTTTTAGGGTTTAGGGTAGTGTTGTACTGTTTGTGTAGTGTAGGGTCATGCTGGGGGTAGTGTTTTAGGGTTTAGGGTAGTTTAGTTGTTTAGTGTATGCTAAAGGCATATTCGTTCTAAAAGTTTTCGTTATTTTAATTTGCGGCCTAATAGTACATGCGGGATTTTTTTTGCGGACTGATGGAATGCGGGATTTCGTCATATATTCGCTAATCATACTTTCTATGGCAAAATGAACCCCCTCATTTTGTTCCTTTTTAAATTAAATGTTTTAAGAGTTACCACTTTATTCCAATCAAGATGGCTTCAGGTGTGCCATACCTTTGTAATAAGTAGGACTGTTAGCACTCTAGTTTTTCTTTAGAACACTCTGGGACATTCTGTCATTGGGCTATAGTTGGGCTACATCTGGCTGATATTTGGGCTACATTTGTTTTTTTTGTCTGTGGTGGCCATCTTTGGGCTACATTGGGCTACATTGGGCTACATTGGGCTACATTTGGGCTCCAACATATATATAGCCCAATGTAGCCCAATATATATTTTTCAAAGTTAATTTTCGTAAAAACCACTGGAGCCTATATCTTGAGACATAGGAAAGGCACATCGGGCTACCAGTCCCTACAATTTTGCCAAGTTTGGTGTAAATCCATTCAGCCGTTCAGGCTAAAAGTGAGGCCAACCGCCCTATGGAAAATTGCATGGGAAAAACACGTTTTGGGACCCCCCTTTTTTCTCGGCCCCCCCTTGACGAAACCAGGCCAAATTTTCACGGCCTGCTCAGAAACAAAATGTTCCATTTTCCTGAAAATTTCAGCCAAATCTGTCCTCAAACGCCAAAGTTATTCGACATAGAATTTTCAAAAATCCCATAGGAAAAAAATCCTAACTATATATACCTACTGGCTATCGCCAGTAGGTAATATATATATATATATATATATATATATATATATATTACTTACTGGCGGTCGCCAGTAGGTAGTTATTGTTAGGATTGATTTCCATAGGGAAATCGTAACATTCTATTTGGAATAACTATGGCACCGGTGGAGGAATGTGCCTGAAATTTTCAGCAACTTTGCTTCGCTGCGCTCCGGTCCTTCCCTGAAAGTTTGGGGGGGATTCGTCAAGCGGGGGCCGAGATAAAAGGGGGGTCCCAAAACGTGTTTTCCCCATGTTAATTTCCATAGGGCGGCGGTCGCACTTTTAGCTCGAACAGCTGAATGGATTTTCACCAAACTTGGCAAAATTGTAGGGACTGGTAGCCCAATGTGCCTTTGCTATGTCTCAAGATATGTGCTCCAGAGGATTTTGAGTAATTTAGGTTAAAAAAAATGTATATATCTATAGCCGCGCCCCGGTACGCGCACCGGGGAGCACTCCGGGCGCGCCACGCGACTTGCGCACGGAAAGCTGATTGGCTCTCGGGTGTCTGTAAACATTCGAAACAGTCCGGAGCGGCCGCCATCTTGTGTCTCGGTAGGATCGAGACACAAGAGGTGGTAAAAACAAAGATGGAAATAATCAAAAGGGGGCAGGGTAGACCCCCCCTGACCCCCTAGATTTGATGTGGGGACCATAAAAGGGTGCACCGGGGAGCGTACCGGGGAGCATACTTTGGTGAAAAATAATGAAAATAATAGTGTAAAATAATCATTTTGAGTGATTACAGGTTGGGTAGCTCTGAAAAGAGCTTTTGGGTTCTGTGGCTGTTTTAGGTACCTACAAATACGTCCCACACACACCCACACGCACACAACCCCACACCGCCACAGCCACACACTCCCCACACACACCTCACACAGGCACACCTCCACCCACACCCAAACACCCCACACCCCCACCCCGACACCTTACACATCCACACCCACACCCACATCCCACACACCCACACTCACACACACACCTCACCCCCCAACACACACACACACGCACACACAGATACCTCACAGACACACCCCACACATCCCACACACACACCTCCCCCCCACACACACACACACACCTCACAGACACATCCACACATCCCACACATACACACACATCCTACACACATACCCCCCACACCCACACACACCCCACACACACCTCACACACCCACACCCCCACCTACACCCAAACAGCCCACACACCCACACCCACACACACACCTTACACACCCACATCCCCACCCACACCCACATACCCCACACACCTACACACACCTATACACCTCATCCTCCCCAGACACAAACACACACACACACATACACACCTCACAGACACACCCCATACATCCCCCACACACACCTCCTCCCCCCACACATGGGGAAAACTCAGTGAAACAGTAAAATGATAATTGAAAGTGCTTAGAGGTAGGGTAGCTCTGAATAGAGTTGTTGTGTTGTGTGGGTGATTTAAATACATATGAGTCTATTTTGATTCAATGTGTCCACCCTTTTCAGGCAATTGTTCGCATGGAGCCTAAGATAGGGAAATTGCCTCCTACAGATTTGCAGAGAGGATTACAGGGAAGAGTTGTTTATTTGCCTCTTGATTTCAAAAAAAATATTGATACAATTGGTATAGAAAAAGTAGAACAGGAACCTTTAGTTATTCTAGTTAATGGAGTTCCGACAAAGAGTAAGAAAATCTGGTAAGATTTAGTGGATGTTAGGAAAGTCAAAAAGGCAACGTTGTATTTAGTCAAAAACAATGAGTATTACAAAGATGTATGTGTTGCAGCAGAGGAAACAGCTGCAGATGAAGACAGTGATTGTTCAGGCGGACAAATCGAAAAAGTTGATGTGTCTAGAAGTGAAGAAATATATGAACATTATACTGTTCATCCTTTGCATTCCAAAGAAGTAATGGGGAATGCAATTGAATTGTTTCAAATGAAAGCAGCAAAAGGAAGTCCCATTAGTGTATGGGAAGAAAGTTTGGAAGCTCGTTGTTTTCCACAGCTATTTCCAACAGGTCGAGGTGGACGATATGACAATCGTCCACTTCAAATTCCTGCATCTGAATATCGAACTGTAAGATTATATGCTGAAGATCCAAGGTTTCGTCAATGCATTCCCTATTTGTTTCATCTACTGTATGAAAGTGACTTGTCTGGGCTTTCTTATGCAGTAAACCATATACTGAAAAGTGGAGCACATCTGCAAAATGTTTCGGCGAGGGAATTTATGGATAATATTTTGGAATCTCATCTAATCAATCTCATGGCATGTCAGCGTGGTACAAATGAGTATTGGTACCGTCGTCATGGGGAATTGAAATGTATGCTAAGAAACTTAGGAACTCCTACATGGTTCCTCACTCTTAGCTGTGCTGAGTATGCATGGGACGACTTACTTCAATTTCTACGAGAGGCAAATGCAAATATACAAAATATAGAATTCAAAACACCTGGAGAACTGTGTTCTTTGGATCCAGTGAATGTATGCAGATATTTCAATCATAGATTTGAAGCTATGATGTCTTTTATTACCAAGAAAAAAAATCCTCCCCTTGGAGAGGTTTTGGATTTCTTTTGGAGAAAGGAGTATCAAGCAAGAGGTGCTCCTCACATACATATGTTGTTGTGGACTAAAGATGCACCCAAATTTGGAACAGATTCGGATGAAACAGTGATGAGTTTCATTGAAGAGTATTCAACATGTGCTGTTCCGAAAACTACAGAGGAAAACAGTTTAAGGCAACAAGTTTTACGCTTTCAATCCCATCGTTGTGGAAAGTACTGTCGTCAAAAATTCAGACACAATGACAAGTTCTACACAAAATGTCGTTTCAGCGTTCCACGACCAGTGATTTCTAAAGGAAGAGTAAATAATTTGATGTCTTCTCTGCGACATACTGTGACGAGGAAATCACCAAAAAATACATACAATTTAAAAAGAAACGAAGAGTCCAAGTACATCAACGACTACAACCCAGTGATTTTGTCAATGTGGAATGCTAACATGGATATTCAGTTCGTTGCTGACAACTCTATTGCTCTGGCTCGATATGTGACGTCTTACATCACAAAAAAAGAAAAGACAGAACTGAAGGAAATGTGGGAGGACATTTCACATGAAAAGAGTCTAAGCAAGAAATTATACAGTTACAGTCTGAAGATGTTGTCGCATCGAGAAATTGGAGCATATGAATGTTCTGATCGATTGTCGTCAGCAAGTCTCGATGCCAAATCTAGAACCATCATTTGGGTGAGTCTAGGTCTTGCTGCAACACGAAACCGAGTTTTGAAATCTGTACAAGAAATAGAGTATTTGGCGGAGAAAGAACCAGAAAGTACAGATATTTTGAAGACAAACATGTTGGATACATACTATCCAAATAGAAGTAGTCATCTTGAGAACAGTTGTTTGTATGAAGTTCTGCAAAACTATATTTATAAGAGAACCATCAGAGAAGATATTAACAATGGAATATATGCTATCATTGGGTGTGAAGGATGTCTAGTGAGACAGAAAAAAGGCCATTTGATTAATCATCGAAAATTGAGTTGCGAAAATCCAGAGAAAAGGGAATTTTACTATTTAGCTCTTTTGCAACTCTTTAAGCCATGGCGTACAGAAGAGGAACTACTTGGAGATTTTCTGTGTTACGAAGATTCTTTTAATGCAATCAAGGATACCATAGAATGCCCTGTTTTTCCAAATTATCTACAAATGTTGAACGAAGAAATAGAGCAAGAAGCCACAATTGCTGCAGAGATTGCTAGAGACAGTTCTCAAGACAGTCAGAGTTCTGCTTCATTGAGTCAGGATCCACTTGGAGGACCAATTATACAAAATGAAGCTGCCACTGCCATGGATGAGGTGGAAAGAGCTATGGAACAAGCTCAAGATGATGTAGTTAACTTAGAAGATTTGGTGAAACAACTAAACCTTGAGCAGAAACAGATATATGACGAAGTCACAGAACAGGTTGAACATGGATTCAGTCATGAGAAAAAAGAGTGCTTATGTACATCATTTAAGCCTGTCCAACTGTACGTGAGTGGAGAAGCGGGAACTGGAAAAAGTTTTCTGATTAAAGCAATTGCAACTTATCTGCAGAAAAGGACGGATCACCGCTGTCTTGTGTTGTTACCGCTCCAACTGGGCTGGCTGCACATAACATTAAAGGGATTACTTTACATCGTTTACTGATGCTGCCAGTGGAGCATGATAACAAATTGCAATATCACAAGCTATCTGGAGATGCGTGTTCCGAAATTTCGAGAGTCCTGAAGAAAATGAAACTTCTTATCATTGATGAAGTAAGCATGGTGTCAAATATAATGCTTGCTTTTGTGCATTTGAGAATGCAAGAAATTCTTAGAACAGACTACGATGTCTTATTTGGAGGAAAACACATTATTGTTTTTGGAGATCTACTGCAGTTGACTCCAGTGAAAGGACAACCTGTGTTCAAAATGCTCACGCATGAAGATACCAGGAAGTGCCTAGGAAGCATTGGAAACGTTAATATATGGTTAAACTTCAAATATGCAGAACTGCTTCAAAATATGCGGCAGGCAAAGGATGAAGATTATAAAAATATTTTACAAGATGTAAGAATCGGAAAAGTAAGTCAGCAAGGGAAAGAAGCTTTACATGGACGATTAATTTCAAATTTGTACCCAAATGAAAACATTCTTCCATAGAATATTTTTAAGAAAATTAACGAGAAGAAATCCGGCATATGTTTGATGCCAACTCTGAAAGAATGTTCCATGTTCAACAACAAAATGTTAAAGTTCGAAAATGAAGAGATAGTGAAACTGGAAGCTACAGATAAAATAGAGCATATGAGAGCAACAATTATTTTGTCTGAAAATTTGAAATCAAAATTGGATTCATTAGAGAAGACTATATCTAAAACTGCTGGTTTTGAAAAGACTCTGAATGTGTGTTTAAACTGTCGTATCATTTTGAGAAGGAATTTAAATGTTGAAAGAGGTTTGGTAAATGGAGCAATGGGTCATGTTGTTGGTTTTGTGAATTACAAAAATAGAGATGGAATTGAAATTTTAAAAATTAAATTTAATGGCATTGATGAAATAGAACAAATTTGTCGTTGTTCAGCTAGATTTTTGCTCGTGAAAGACTTATATGTTCGCCGAAAACAGGTTCCTATTTGTTTGGCATATGCGGTGACAATTCATAAGTCTCAAGGTTTAAGTGTAGATTGCGCTTTGGTGAACATTGGAAGTTCTGTGTTTAAAGAGGGTATGCATATGTGGCATTATCACGAGTCAGAACTTTATCAGGATTGTACTTGATTGAGTGTGATGAAACAAAGATGTGTGCAGATCTACATTGTGTTAAAGAATACAATAGGTTAAGAAGAGAGTATGCTCCACATTTGCCTCAATATCCTCTGATTGAAAAACGTGTGGTAGGCCGAAAAAGAAGAAATCAGAGTAATTGCAGTGAGGTAGTAGCAAAAAGACAAAAAGTAGACGAAACTGTAATTGTAAGCAGAAGGAAAAAGGATTCTGTTGAAGATGTTGTTGGATTTCAGTTTGAAAACAGGTCTGGTGTCAACTGCTATGCTAATGTAGTGGTTAATGTTGTTTTTTTTCTTCAAAATATTCAAGAACAGATTGTTGAAAATCGGGATCAAAGATTCTGTTGTTTGTTGAATTCCGTGTTTGAGAAATGTACCAGTGATCGAGCAAAAATAGAAAGTTTTTCAGAAATTCAAAATCTTCTAGACATATGTACTGGTCAACATCAATTTTCACAGAATATTCAGCAGGATTGTCAGGAATTTTTAATGTATATGTTTGATGTATTGGAAGATGAAGGTGTAGATATAAAAAATCTTTTTAGTCTTTCTTATCAATGGCAGCATGACTGCGACAACTGTACTTTATCAAGTACTACTAGAATAGACACTGAAAGATTTATATTTTTGACTTTACCAGACTGCAAATCAGTGCCTTTTAATAATCTAGTTAAAGCAGCGGATCACAATATGGTGTGTCTCCAATGTAAGTTTACAATGCTGTCCACATTATTTCTACAAAATTATGGTCAGTATGTCATTTTAATGTTCCAACGATGTAGACCTGATGGAACCAAATTGACAACTTCTATTAAAAATTTCGTGGCTTCACAGTTATCGATATCAAGAAGAACCTTTGCAACTGCAGCTATTATTTTTCATGAAGGTCCTTCTACAACATCAGGGCATTACACATGCTATTTAAAAAGTTGTAAAGGTTGGACCCAATGTAACAACACTCATTTGACTTTCAAACAAAGTTTGCCTTTTGGCTTAAAAAATTCATACCTAGTGTTTTTACAACCAAAATTTAGGTAAAGGTAATTGGCCTATGAAGACGGGAGCAGTTAATAAAGGTTATTTTGCTGTTTAAAAATATATTCTGAGTAAAAGTGATCCAGGTAATATAAAAAATTGACTTGTCATATAGGTACTGTAAGTGGATCTCATAGTAAGTGATAATAGTATTATAGAAAATGATGAACATGAGTGAGTTTAAGATGTTCTTGGAGCTTTTCTTCTAGAAAGTCGATGAAATTGATTTTTTACTGAACAGCAAAGTACTTTGCAACGAGAAAAGGACCTCTATGATATACTATTTGGCCTCAAGGAAAAGTAAGTCAATCAAAGATTAGTGTACATTTGTTATTTGTCAGTATCTAAGTTTTTTTTTAAAACACAATCTTTTAGATTGTGTTTTTTTTTCCCGCTGTCATATGATGAGTAATTTGAACTCACTGTTTTAAGTGAAATTCAATATATTCTGAGAACAGCAAAAATAAACTATGTAACATGTTGTACAAGTTATTCTATACTTTGGATTGTGTGGGGTGCCAGACATCCAATCACAGTATATACAGATCATAGGAATCTGCAATACATGAGAACAGCAAGACACCTCTCGCAAAGGCAGATGAGGTGGATGCAGTTTTTCGCAGAGTATGATTTTGTGGTGACCTTCCGCCCAGAAGTGGAAAATCATAAAGCGGATTCTTTGTCCAGGTTAGATACTGGAGAGGACTGTTCGATCGAGGCTGTACCTGGTTCTATAATAGAACCATCCAAGGTGGTGGGTGCTATAACAGTTGAAAGGTTCTTGGATGAGGTAAAGGAACACTGCTCTGTTGGAGAATGGAATGCATGGGTGGCTCACAACAGTGAACGGTCGATGCGACAAGGGTTGCCGTTCCATCACTCTAGACTATACCTACCCACTTCCTCTCTGCAAAAAGAGGCCTTTCGTTGGTGTCATGTGTCTCCCTTGGCAGGTCATCAGGGGATCAAGAAATCACAAGAGTTGGTGCAGAGACACTTCTGGTGGCCAGAACTTAACAAAGATGTGGCGAGTTGGGTGACTGAATGCGAAGAATGTGCTAGGGCGAAAGGAGAGACAAGGTGCAAGAAAGGGAAACTGATGCCCATGCCCACGCCTATGAGTCCATGGACACATATACGTTTGGACTTCATCACTGGTCTACCCCTAGAAAAGGGGTTCTCAGCTGTCTTGGTGGTGATAGACAGCCTTACTAAACTAGGTCACTTTATCCCTTGTTCCAACCTTCCCACTGCCAGTCAAACAGCACAAATCCTCATGCCTAATGTGATTAAACTGCATGGAGTACCTGAGACTATTGTGTCAGATAGGGGACCTCAATTTATAGCCAGGTTCTGGAAGATGTGGTGCAAGGCTTTGCACATCGATTCTTCCCTCTCAACATCCTTCCATCCGCAAACGGACGGACAGACGGAGAGGTTGAATCAGACACTAAAAAAGTATTTAAGGTGTTATGCCAAGGATGCTCAAGAATCGTGGGTAGACATGCTGTGGATGGCAGAACTGGCATATAACAATTCATGGCACAGTTCGATTGGTTTGTCTTCATTCCATGCCACGTATGGGTTTGACGCTAAGGTACTGCCTATTAACATCCCCGTAGAGGTTCGCAATCAGCCTAGGGTACTGATGGAAGTCAGGAAACTGCAAAACCTACAGAAAAAGGTGAGGCGACACTTGATTCAGGCTAAGGAGGTGTACAAGAGATGGGAGGACAGACACAGGCGTGACGGACCTCAATATCAGGTGGGAGAAAATGTATGGTTGTCAACCAAGAACATCAAGTTCAAGTTGCGCAGTATATTCCATCCCAGGTTCATTGGGCCATACACGGTGGTGAAGCGTATCAATCCTGTTGCATATAAGTTGCGCTTGCCTGGTTCATTGAGAATACACCCCGTCTTTCATTGTAGTCTATTGAAGCCAGCTGTGGGGGCTATACTTCGAGCCCCTCCTCTGGTATTGTGTGACGGGGGGCTGGAATATGAGGTCAGGAGCATCAAGGATTCCAAGATACGCCGGGGGGTGTTGTGGTACTTGGTGTCTTGGAAGGGGTATACAGCGGAAGACGATTCCTGGGAATCCTGTCGGGATGTGCATGCCCCTGCTGCAGTTCGTTCATTTCATCGCCAGTTCCCTGCCAAACCGGGGCCGGGGCGGCGTTAGGAAGGGGGATGTACTGTCAGGATTTAGCCGCAGTCCAGCGTTCTGATGGATGGAACTACAATTCCCATGTTTCCTGTGTGCTACCAGGAAGTGATAAATCCTGGCTGGACGCGTGAGAGGTTGCACGTAATTCTTCCTGTTTTTGTTCTTCGTCGGGTTGGCGAAGCGTGTCCTGGTTCTGGGGAGCCTGTTGGAGCTGAAGATTCCAGGGACTGAACTTCAGCGGAGTCTGTGAGTACAGAGCGGTGGCAGCTGTCAGCTGGCGCTAGCCGCTTGGCGGATCTTTCTCTTTGTCACAGCGGGTTACTGCGAGCCTATCGCCGCGTAACTCCGTATGTGAGGTTTCTTCTTGATTGGGATACAAACATTACAGCGGGTTACAGCGTGCTTAAGAAGCAGTGTAACGCCGTCTGTTACACGTGTG
The DNA here is from genome assembly GCF_964261635.1 of Lissotriton helveticus. Taxonomy (NCBI): domain Eukaryota; kingdom Metazoa; phylum Chordata; class Amphibia; order Caudata; family Salamandridae; genus Lissotriton; species Lissotriton helveticus. The sequence goes on along the minus strand of NC_136063.1, from coordinate 1,700,485,404 downwards.
TGTGGAATGGTGTTCTATGGACATTACAGCAGGTTACTGCGTGCGGCTGCAGCGTAACACCGTCTGTAGATTGGGAACCTTACAAACAGTGGTTATGTGCGGAGCTTGGCGGTGGTCGCAACCGCAAGTTACCGTAATCGTGGAATTTCCTTTGGATTGATCTTTTATGCTTTGCTGTGAGGATAACAGCGTTCTTGGTTCATTTGATATACAGAGCAAATTACTTTCCTAGGTAGGGAGGGTATCCTAGCGCCTACTTCCACGGAAGGCTTCCGTGTGTTTTCATTTGAGTAACCTTCAGTCAGGGTGAATTCCAACCTTGTCTTTCTGCCTTCGGATTCGACATTTACCTGGAGGTTTTCTGGACCTGTGTTGCTCATAGGATTTACAAGCAGGGTAGGGGTTTTGATAAAAGCACTTTTGTTGAGAGTCTCTTTATGAATGAATATACACTGATGCTTTATTCTGCTTTCCTCATCAGATGGTGTAACAGGGGGTCATATGGTGTTTTGTTATAATCAGTTGCAGAGGACAAACAGGTATTATTGGCATCTGAATGTTAGCGAGAATTGAAGAGAGTAGATTGTTTAACAGTATCTTATTGTTGTGTTTATGTCTTTCAGAGCCTTTGTCCCTGCTGACCCCTCCCCTACCTAGTGTCCCTCGCTTGATAACTCGAAGACCCTGGGGGGGAACCCCATGTCTGGGTACTTGGTGCTGTCAGGAGATGGTCCTTTATTCTACTGCTGCTGAATCCCGCGAAGCCAATCCTGACAGAATTACGCGCCCAAGATATTTGCTTCGCCCGGTTCGGTTGTAGTAGAATAATGGCTACCATGGATGACGTGATGCAGGCTCTTCTGTTAGTCCAGCAGGAGTTGGCTTCTTCCAAAGCAGAAGCTGCTGCATTAAAGGATAAGGTTGGGAGGTTGTCCAGGAATCCTTTTGACGCGGGTGCTGGGCCCTCTCAGATTCAAGTGACTGTCCCCCCTCCCATTCCTCTGGCCAGTCCAGAGAGGTACTCAGGAGATCCCTCCAAGGTCCAGGTGTTTCTAACGCAGATAATGCTACACTTCTCCTGCAAACCCGCTTCTTTCCAGAGTAACCACTCACGAGTTGCCTTCGCCATATCTTATTTAGTTGGGGACGCGGCTAATTGGGCGGTCCCTTTGGTAAGAAACAATGATGACATTTTATCGGATTGGGACAGACAGAATTTGAGCGGGTATTTGATCGTAGAGCAACAACATTTAGCGCAGATAGGGAACTTCTTGAATTACGACAAGGGAAGATGGATCTGATCACTTATTTAACTACCTTTAACAGATTAATAGCTGAGACTGAGTGGCCAGAGGAAAAAAGGATGTCTTTATTTTATCAGGGCCTCCGAGATGAGCTCAAAGATGTCATAGCCCAGATAGATCCCCAACCTACCACTTGTGCTGCTATGATTAGTTTGACTCTGCGATTAGATGGCAGGATGGCTGATAGAGGTGGGGACAGAAGGAGATGGGACAGGGGGTCATACAGGTATGACAAGTTATCTCGTAAACCTATCTCCTCTCCGGAGATGGGAGTTGAACCTATGGAAATAGGTGCAGTTAGATCTGCCCCGTCCAAAGAAGAAAGAAACACCAGACGCATGCAAGGGTTATGTATGTATTGCGGAAAGCGAGGGCATTTTGTAAGAGAGTGTCCCACCAAACCCAAATCCTCTGATATGTGGACCAGTGTCAAAAAAGTAGCTGTGTCATCAGCAGGTAGTCAAGCACAGAGCAGCGGACCACTGGAGAGGGGGAGGACAGATCAAGGGTTGCAGCTTCCTTCCCTCACAGCTTTGGCACTGGTGGAAAGTGAGACACACATGAAAATACTCATGGATTTAACACACAAACACAAGACACATCAGGTACAAGTGATGTTGGATTCAGGGGCCACAGGCAACTTTATCGATAGTGGCTTGGTATCCCGGTTTGGCATAAATAGGGTGAGGTTGGGAAAGGCGGAAGAAGTGTTTACGGTCGATGGACAACCTTTGAAATCAGGGTTGATAGTGGAAAGAACGGAAACGGTGGTGTTGACATACAAAATGGTTATGCAGAAGCACACGGAGAGTCTGGTCCTGAACATAATTGAGGCACCTCAGTACGAGGTTATTTTGGGCATGCCATGGTTGTGTTTCCATAATCCCAGCATAGAATGGAAGACAAAAAACATTACGTTCTCAGCTGAGGAATGCATAGACCATTTGTCTCCACTGCAACAGGTAGCGGTTACAGCCTTGTCTCAATCTTATGTAGTGGCTACTGCAGAAGAGAAGGAGGTGTCTTTACCCTTGGAGTACGTGCAGTATGAAGATGTATTCAGTGAAAAGATGGCGGAGCTCCTGCCCCCCCATAGGGAATACGATTGCCGTATAGATCTAATTGAAGGGGCTACTATTCCATCATGTAGGGTGTATGCACTTTCCAAACCTGAAACTAGGCATTTGAGGGGGTATCTGGACCATTACCTTGCCACAGGTTTCATACAGCCTTCCAGGTCTCCTGCTTCATCGCCTCTTTTCTTTATATTGAAGGGGAACGGTGATCTGAGGGCCTGTGTAGATAATAGAATCCTCAACAAGAACACAGTGAGGAATAGATATCCATTGCCCTTAATTTCTGTGCTATTAGACCAGGTTAAGGAGGCCCAGATTTACACACGCCTGGATCTGAGGGGGGGCGTACCATTGGGTCCGAATAAAGAGCGGGGACGAATGGAAAACAGCCTTTAAAACCAGGTAAAGGGCTGTATGAATATAAGGTCATGCCTTTCGGCCTTTGTAATGCTCCTGCAGCATTTCAATTTTTTTTAAACGACGTGTTGAAGGACTTCGTGGATTTGTTTGTCGTTGTCTATATAGACGACATACTGATATACTCAGTCACTCCACAAGAACATGTTGGTCATGTATGCAAAGTGTTGGCTCAGTTACGGGTGCATAAACTGTATTGCAAACTTAGCAAATGTGAGTTTGGAGTGCGGCAGGTTGAATTTCTGGGAGTGATGCTGTGTCCGGAGGGTTTGCAGATGGCCGACAGAAAGGTGCTAGCTGTGCAAGAATGGCCAACACCAAAGACAGTTCGGGAGGTGCAATGCTTTTTAGGCTTCGTGAACTACTACAGAAGATTTATCCTGCAGTTCTCCAAGGTGGCTGTCCCCATCACTAGGTTGCTAAAGAAAGGAAGTGTGTTCCAGTGGACACAAGAGGCTGACGATGCATTCACCTTTCTAAAAAGGGCGTTTACAGAAGCCCCGGTTTTGGCTCATCCTCGTACAGAGGAACCTTTCGTAGTTGAGGCAGATGCATCAGATGAGGCAGTGGGAGCGATCTTGTCTCAAAGAGATCAGAAAACGGGACAGCTACATCCTGTAGCCTACTTATCGAAGAAGTTGAATACAGTCGAAAAACATTATACTATAGCCGAAAAAGAACTGCTGGCTATTATAAAGGCTTTTGAGGAATGGTGCCACTATTTGTGGGGTGCCAGACATCCAATCACAGTAGATACAGATCATAGGAATCTGCAATACATGAGAACAGCAAGACACCTCTCGCAAAGGCAGATGAGGTGGATGCAGTTTTTCGCAGAGTATGATTTTGTGGTGACCTTCCGCCCAAGAGTGGAAAATCATAAAGCAGATTCTTTGTCCAGGTTAGATACTGGAGAGGACTGTTCGATCGAGGCTGTACCTGGTTCTATAATAGAACCATCCAAGGTGGTGGGTGCTATAACAGTTGAAAGGTTCTTGGATGAGGTAAAGGAACACTGCTCTGTTGGAGAATGGAATGCATGGGTGGGTCACAACAGTGAACGGTCGATGCGACAAGGGTTGCCGTTCCATCACTCTAGACTATACCTACCCACTTCCTCTCTGCAAAAAGAGGCCTTTCGTTGGTGTCATGTGTCTCCCTTGGCAGGTCATCAGGGGATCAAGAAATGACAAGAGTTGGTGCAGAGACACTTCTGGTGGCCAGAACTTAACAAAGATGTGGCGAGTTGGGTGACTGAATGCGAAGAATGTGCTAGGGCAAAAGGAGAGACAAGGTGCAAGAAAGGGAAACTGATGCCCATGCCCACGCCTATGAGTCCATGGACACATATAAGTTTGGACTTTATCACTGGTCTACCCCTAGAAAAGGGGTTCTCAGCTGTCTTGGTGGTGATAGACAGCCTTACTAAACTAGGTCACTTTATCCCTTGTTCCAACCTTCCCACTGCCAGTCAAACAGCACAAATCCTCATGTCTAATGTGATTAAACTGCATGGAGTACCTGAGACTATTGTGTCAGATAGGGGACCTCAATTTATAGCCAGGTTCTGGAAGATGTGGTGCAAGGCTTTGCACATCGATTCTTCCCTCTCAACATCCTTCCATCCGCAAACGGACGGACAGACGGAGAGGTTGAATCAGACACTAAAAAAGTATTTAAGGTGTTATGCCAAGGATGCTCAAGAATCGTGGGTAGACATGCTGTGGATGGCAGAACTGGCATATAACAATTCATGGCACAGTTCGATTGGTTTGTCTCCCTTCCATGCCACGTATGGGTTTGACGCTAAGGTACTGCCTATTAACATCCCCGTAGAGGTTCGCAATCAGCCTAGGGTACTGATGGAAGTCAGGAAACTGCAAAACCTACAGAAAAAGGTGAGGCAACACTTGATTCAGGCTAAGGAGGTGTACAAGAGATGGGAGGACAGGCACAGGCGTGACGGACCTCAATATCAGGTGGGAGAAAAGGTATGGTTGTCAACCAAGAACATCAAGTTCAAGTTGCGCAGTATATTCCATCCCAGGTTCATTGGGCCATACACGGTGGTGAAGCGTTTCAATCCTGTTGCATATAAGTTGCGCTTGCCTGGTTCATTGAGAATACACCCCGTCTTTCATTGTAGTCTATTGAAGCCAGCTGTGGGGGCTAGACGTCGAGCCCCTCCTCCGGTATTGTGTGACAGGGGGCTGGAATATGAGGTCAGGAGCATCAAGGATTCCAAGATACGCCGGGGGGTGTTGTGGTACTTGGTGTCTTGGAAGGGGTATACAGCGGAAGACGATTCCTGGAAATCCTGTCGGGATGTGCATGCCCCTGCTGCAGTTCGTTCATTTCATCGCCGGTTCCCTGCCAAACCGGGACCGGGGCGGTGTTAGGAAGGGGGATGTACTGTCAGGATTCAGCCGCAGTCTGATGGATGGAACTACAATTCCCATGTTTCCTGTGTGCTACCAGGAAGTGATAAATCCTGGCTGGACGCGTGAGAGGTTGCGCATAATTCTTCCTGTTTTTGTTCTTCGTCGGGTTGGCGAAGCGTGTCCTGGTTCTGGGGAGCGTGTTAGAGCTGAAGATTCCAGGGACTGAACTTCAGCGGAGTCTGTGAGTACGGAGTGGTGGCAGCTGTCAGCTGGCGCTAGCCGCTTGGCGGATCTTTCTCTTTGTCACAGCGGGTTACTGCAAGCCTATCGCCGCGTAACTCCGTATGTGAGGTTTCTTCTTGATTGGGATACAAACATTACAGCGGGTTACAGCGTGCTTAAGAAGCAGCGTAACACCGTCTGTTACACGTGTGTGTGGAATGGTGTTCTATGGACATTACAGCAGGTTACTGCGTGCGGCTGCAGCGTAACACCGTCTGTAGATTGGGAACCTTACAAACAGTGGTTATGTGCGGAGCTTGGCGGTGGTCGCAACCGCAAGTTACCGTAATCGTGGAATTTCCTTTGGATTGATCTTTTATGCTTTGCTGTGAGGATAACAGCGTTCTTGGTTCATTTGATATACAGAGCAAATTACTTTCTTAGGTAGGGAGGGTATCCTAGCGCCTACTTCCACGGAAGGCTTCCGTGTGTTTTCATTTGAGTAACCTTCAGTCAGGGTGAATTCCAACCTTGTCTTTCTGCCTTCGGATTCGACATTTACCTGGAGGTTTTCTGGACCTGTGTTGCTCATAGGATTTACAAGCAGGGTAGGGGTCTTGATAAAAGCACTTTTGTTGAGAGTCTCTTTATGAATGAATATACACTGATGCTTTATTCTGCTTTCCTCATCAGATGGTGTAACAGGGGGTCATATGGTGTTTTGTTATAATCAGTTGCAGAGGACAAACAGGTATTATTGACATCTGTATGTTAGCGAGAATTGAAGAGAGTAGAGTGTTTAACAGTTTCTTATTGTTGTGTTTATGTCTTTCAGAGCCTTTGTCCCTGCTGACCCCTCCCCTACCTAGTGTCCCTCGCTTGATAACTCGAAGACCCTGGGGGGGAACCCCATGTCAGGGTACTTGGTGCTGTCAGGAGATGGTCCTTTATTCTACTGCTGCTGAATCCCGCGAAGCCAATCCTGACAAAAACTGGTCCTAGGATGCTTGTTTCCGGTCCAGTGAAGACATGGCTTGGCAGTTCGGGCTGGACTGTTCCCAAGAGGCACAGGGTCAAGACTGATATGCATATAGCTGTGCCTGAACTGAAAGAACGATGATGGATTCAACCCAGATCTGTGACTGCGGGTGAGTGTCTGAAGAGTTTCAGCACTCCATCTCCTTGCGTTTGCTTTGTTATAAAAGGTCAGCAAACTATCTCTTGTCTCAATAGCAGATGACAGGAAAGGACCTCCTGGTCACAGGAACTGCAAAATGTTTTGCGCTCAAGAAAAGCAAGGTTGCAACCTCCTCCATCAAGGATTACAGCAATCTATTGACTTTAGAAATGAGAAGAAAGCACACCTTCTTAGCCATGACCATGACAACGAAGTTAGGCTGATAAATGTGTTCCAGAAGTGGAACTTCAACTCGGGCACCTGCTTTCCTTATCCTATTGAGTTTTAATTTTTGTGACACGAGCATCTTGCCAGGATCAATCCTGCCCTACATATTTAGCTAAGAAGAGACCACCGTTTTGTACAATACCTGTACCCGACCGGTGTATTTTCTGATGGCTAATCAGTAAGTGTTCTCTCAATGGGTAAACGTATAGTGGTTCTTCTACCGTAAACCTGCATGCAGGACCCAAAGAAATGGGCCTGGTGTGACTGTAACTTTGCTACCGAGCAGGAAACCTGCTGCAGTGCTTTCAGTAAGCTGTCCATCATTCTGGGAAAGGGCGGAAAGACTTTGAATCCTGCTAATGTATACGGGGTGGGGCAAAACAGGCAGGGCTTCTCGGCAAGTTTACATGCCTGTTAGAAAAGGTAAGCAAACTGTCTCTTGTCTCAGCTACAGATGACGAGAAAGAACCTCTTGGTCACAAGAACTGCTCATGGTTTTGCACTCAACAAGGATGCAACCACCTTAATCAAGGCTTAAAGTGATCTAATCACTGTGAAAATGAGGAGAAAGCACACCTTCTTAGCCATGACCATGCCAACTAAGTTAGGCTGTGTGAAGGACCCAAAGAAATATATCCAGTGACCTTGTGTGTCCCTGGGCTGAATGGGGGGGCAGCAGTCCCCCCACACCTAATTAGTAAATAGCCCCTGGGAGATGGTTGTCCCTGGGGCTGCGGGGGGTAGGAGAGCCCCCATGCATTTGTTTTAAAAAAAACAGAGGGATGTTGCAGTCCCTGGGGCTGTGTGGGGCCACAAGGCTCCCTCGCACTCAATAAACAAAGCCCAGGGGAGATGGTGGTCCCCGGGGCTGCAGGGGCCCCTACAGGCCCCCCATATCTAATTAAATCTTTCCCAGGACCTGGCCCACCCGGCTGCTTAAAAGAAATGAACCTCTGGAGACAGCACTTAGTTTTAAAAAAAATCAACATTATTCGCACACCCTACTCTCGATCTGTGAAAAAAAAAACTGCTTTTTAGGCCATGAGCAGGCCTAGAGTGTCAGAGTGTTTCTACCCTGCCCCCTTTACTTGTTTTTTATCCTTTTTTTACCTTTTTTCTTGTGACTCACTAGTCACAAGATGGCTGTCAATACTTCCTGGTTGGAAATGTTGGCAGTCAATCATATCGCAGAATGGAGATGTATGGATATCTGAGAAATGTTTAAGTTTCTCAGTAACTACTGAACAGATTTACACCATTTAACAAATAGAGTGCATTCTGGACAAAGAGCTACTTTTTTTGCCAAATTTGGTGTAATTCCATTCAGCAGTTCAAGCTGTTGCCGTGTCTAAATTTTCCTATGGAAATTAATTTGGAGAAAACACATTTTGGAACCCGCCTTTTTCTCAGCCCCTGCTTGACGAATCACCCCGAAACTTTCAACACAGGAGCTGACCTCACCACCCCATTAGTCTTCTAAAATTTCGCGAAGATTCATCAAATGGCGCCAAAGATATAGGCAGAAGGAAAAACGCTTTTAGAACAGAAAGAAATTCGTACCTACCTACTGCCGACCACCAGTAGGTAATATATGTATTACCTACTGTTCTCGCTCCCAAGAAGCAAAGCGGATTGCTTTTGGACAAGGGGAGCTGCATGTCAGCAGCTCCCCTTGTTCAAAAGCACTGCCAGCGCCCACAGAAGGTGTGAAGCTAGGTGGGACCACAGGGGCATTAGGGCAAACCCCGCGGTCCCAAACACGAGGTCCTTCTCTGTTTATTTAAAAAAAATTAATGGCCAAGCCCCAGAGGATGGGGTCCCCGGGGCCAAAAATCGCCAGGGCGGGGAAGCACTTGTCCCCTGTCCATTTATTTAAAAACAAAAAAAGCAATGGCCAAACCCCGAGGAATGGGGTCCCCGGGGCTGAAAAAAAAAAAGAAACCAGCAACTCCCAGAGGACCCCCCTGCATGACTCTGCAAATGTGCCTCCTGGCATGCTCTGGGTTGGGGTATAAAGTCCACATCACTACTGAGGATCCCTGGGGGCCAACTAAGCCACCAGGGACCTCCAGTAAGCCCCACACAGTAGGATTGTGAGAGGTGATAAGAGGCCATTCCCCTTTTATCACCACTTTGCAAACAAACCTCTTGGCGTTCTGCTGGTGGGGTGATAAGTTCCCCTTGTGTCCTGAGGACCTTAAGACTAAAATAGACTTCATCCCCCAAGCAGTAGAATGCCAGGATGCGCGTTTGCAGAGTGGTGTAGCAAGTGGGAGTTTCCTGTGTCCACCTCTCAGCAATCCCACTGTGTGAGGTTTACTGGAGGTAACAGGTAAGCTAGTTGACCCCTAAGGACTTCACTTCACTCGCCGTCCAAGAGCGTGCCAGGGAGCGTATTTGCAGAGTGGTGGGCAAAGGGGGCATGGCCTGCTATGAGAAATTAGCAATCCTGATTTGTGGGTGTTACTAGAGTTAATAGGAGGGATATTGGCCCCCAAGGGGGGCAACTACCCCTCCTGTTACCTCCAGTAAGTCTCACGCAGTGGGATTGCTAAGAGGTCTTCGGAGGCCAAGCCCCCTTTCTTCACCACTCTGCAAACACCTGTCCTGGCACACTATGGGTTGGGGGATGAAGTCCACTTATTTGTGGGAGATTTTGGGGGCCAAGAAGCCCTCCTGTTACATCCTGTAAGTCCTATGCAGAAAAAATCTTAAGCGCTGGTCAGAGGTCCAGCCCCCTTTCTCCACCACTCTTCAAATGTGACTACTAGTTAAAGAAGCATTTACAATGTAGTAGGTCTCACATTCACAAGAGTTAGAGCTATTGACATTGTAAATGTAAAGGTTTTCTATACATTGTTTTGGGAGTGGTGTGGATGTATGTTGTGTCTAGTGAAATTATGTGGTATGTTGTGCAGTGAAATTATGTGGATAGAAAGTATGTGGTATTTAGTGTTTAGGAATTATGTAGAGTGGGATTATGTGTTATGGAGCATAATTATGTGGTATAGTATTCTGTGTTGTGGAGTGCTAAGCTCAGGTTTGTCTTCCTCGTTTCCATAGAAGCAAAACTGGAATTATTGGAATTATTGGCTGCACCGACTTTAGCACAGTTATACATATTCCGCATTTGACACATAATACATAATTTTATGCATAACCTGCAGATTTGAACAAAAACCTTGTTTCTAGTTCAAACGGCTGAAATGTTACCAAAAACGGAGCGACACGTGTTACAGCGTGTTGAAAGGCCCTTTGCAAACCTAGAATGCTCACTTCTTATTTAGTGCTAAATGTGGGGGGTAAATTTGTACTAACAGTGTGCAAGCCACTCTTGCTTCTTTCTGCACTTATCTTGCCTCTTTCTGCCTTTCTGTTGCTTTTTCCGCACATCTGTTGCTTTTGTCTGTGCCTTTCTTCCTCTTTCTGCACATGTCCTACCTATGTAGGCATTGTTAGAAATTAGCATTTAAAAAACCTTTGAAATTCACTGAAAAAGCCATAAGTTTAAGGGACAATATAGTAAGAAATTAGCATTTAAAAAACCTTTCAAATGCACTGAAAAAACCATAGGTTTCAGGGATGTCATAGTTAGAAATTAGCAAGGCTTGATAATATGGTCGTCTCTCCTTTCACAAATAAAGTTAACACTACAGTTTTTCGAGTGCAGTGTACTTGGTGCATTTCACTTGTTATAGTGCCGTGTTCAAGTGGTGTCTATACGGAAGTGCCTACTGCATTACTGATGCCTGTTATGCCGATTTATTTCTAATGGCTTGCAATGAAGGCTTTGTAGATCTAGGCCTCTGTGCTTACCGTTGTATAAACAGTGCGGCCAAACGCTTCGGCCAGTTGAATTCACAACTTGAGTTGGGCTGTTCTTCTACACGTCGAAGCAGACAGCAGTGTCTATAAGTTTAAGAGAGAAAGAGAAATGATGTCACAGAGAATGAGAGAGGCAAAGAGAGAGAAAACAACATTAAACTGTGTCGCAGAGTCTGGAGTTGAGATTTTTTCTTGAAAAGTCAGACGTAGATTTACAAGCTCCTTGCGTCACTTTACCCATGTTAAAAGTGACTCAAAAGTGCGTAATAAGGTTAAGGATCTGTTTGTCAGACTGTTGCAACCTATCTGATTTTACAGAGAAGCTGCTGTACACTACGCACTCTGGGCCATATAATCAAGCCTGGGCGACTAAATTATCACCACTTTATTGGCAGGAAAGTGCCACTAAAGTGGTGATAATGGGTTTGATAATATGCTCTATTGAATTCTAATCGAAGCTCATGTTAGATGTCCTTCTCATCTAACATGAACTTCGATTGGAATTCCATAGAGCATATTATCAAACCCATTATCGCCACTTTAGCGGTACTTTCCTGCCGATAAAGTGGCGATAATTTTGTCACCAAGGATTGATAATATGGCCCTCTCTTTTTTCACAAATAAAGGTAACACTATAGTTTTACGAGTGCAGTGTACCTGTAACATTTCACTTGTTATAGTACTGCGTTCAAGTGGTGTCTATATGGAAGTGCCTACTGCGTTACTGACAGAAAAGTGGTATAACGGCATTGTAAATATGCTGATTTATTTCTAATGCATTGCTATGAAGGCATTGTATATGTGGGCTGTAGTGCTTACCTTGTTTAAACAGTGCGGCCACCGGAGTACATCACTCGACTTGAACTCTGCTTCTATACGTCAAAGTATATTCAATACGTTGCAGACAATTCCATTGCTGTTGCTCGATAGGCCGTGGTTGTTTCTGAAGGATGTTTGCTGAAGGAAACAAAAGGACATTTTGATTAGTCATCGCAAACTGAGTTGCGTGAATATATTCCGGACATTTGTGCGATTATAAAAGCGTTACTGCTATTGGGAAAAAAAATTTAAATTATTACATTATATAGGAGTGCGTTTGTCTAAAATATTAAGTCGCATTTTTGTATGTAGTCAGCTACAACCCTTTGACTCCTTCTGATGCGTACTCAAGTGTCACTGCTCACCTTTTGTGGAAGCGTGTTTCTTCATGATGTAGTCACGATCTTCAACAAAGAAGTCTCATACGTGTTGCCGAGTCTTGATACATCTATGGCTCATGACATACTCGTGCTCCCATCATCATCATCATCGCAGGTTCTACACCCGCTCAATGCTTCGGGCACCACTAACGCAGTGACCAAAGAGGCCACTCATGTGGCAGTGGGCCCTTTGTTCGATGCTTTTGGAACAACTCTAAAATGGCGTTCAACACGTGCGCTCCGTCTTTTTTATAGATAGGGTCACGTGTGTAGTGACGGATGCGCTGAATGGGTGTGGGTGTATACCAGTCATGAGGGAGTGTGTGTGTCGATCTGACAACTAGACCTGCAACTAAGAAATCACTACAATGGAAGTTTGGACTTTGTACTTTTGTTGTGTTTTCCTGGTAGGGTAAGAGTGGCCTTCTTTTTTCTATGTGATGTTATAGAGTCACCATGTATGTGACCTATTTTGTGACGCATTTTATTGTACAATGCGTTTGAAAAACTAGTTGTGGTAGGGTGTTTTTTAAATTAAACTGTGTACTCTGGTTACGAGTTTGAGTGTAGAAGTATATATTTTTTTTCTATTTTGTATTCTAGCATAATTGTGCTGACTTTTCTGCTTTAGCGTGCAGTACTATATTATTTTATAAAATGTATAACAAAGTATTGAAATCATGTTTGACATTAGAATGGAAGCGTGTAAGCTGCTCTCTGTGAGGAATATCAATGCCGGCTCCCACAGGAAGTGGGGATCGTGGAGGCCTTGCGGCTGTTCCCACGGTCCGCAACGTTAGATGTGAGCCCCGGGGGATGGGATGCTCGGGAATCCACACTGTAAGCATCTTGAAGAGAGGTCTGGATGCACTATGAAGGTCTCTGTAAATGAAGTGGCAGTTTGAAAAGTGAGATTTTTTTTTAAATGGTGGACAACATGCAGTTTTGAAAAAAGAAAAGGATTGATTAGTTGTTCGAGAACATTCTGCACTAAGCTACGATGAATGTTTCTGTGTTTTAAAAGGCTGATTTTTATTGGTTAAGAATAAGTGTTAGCAAAGAACGTTACATAAAATAAGCTGTATATTCTCAAGGGAAGCATACTTGCTGTTTTAATTTGCAACAATGTATGATGTACTTTTCACCTGTGTGCTGAGTTAGGTGTTCCCTGAAGTGTTTCTATGGTAACTGGCAGATTGTGGAATGGAGGAAGGGTTGAAAGTTTTGCAGTTGGAAAGGGTGCAAAAGTTCAAGCAATATAAATGTGTTTAGTTTTGAATTTAATGTGGGAATAAATGTGATTTTGTATTTATTTGTATATGTGTTTAGATTGAGTGTGTAGTTTGATCGGAAAAGTTTGCTATTTGCTATAGGACTTCCTGATCCCGTAGGACTGCTTAAGGGGATTTACAATGATGTCCAAGTTCAAAATCTTTGATGGCCTTTGTTGAGCCTTTGATGGCCCTGGGGAGCACCGTCTCCGAGGGTCGACTCTTGTAGTATTATAGGGTGCCTATTCGTGGGAGTCTGCTGTTTGCTATGGTTGGGCGAGAGTTCTCTTTGAAGTAGGAAAGCAGATTGTTTTTCGTCTCAGAGAGTAGTATGTAAGGTAGTTTCTCTGACCAAAAGCTCCCGAATGATGCAGGAAGCCGGCTGGTACCGTGGTGGATTTGGGGCTCTACCTACAGTCTTGAACGTTATATTTGAGGCTTGGTGGATGGGGTGTCCGGTGATTGTAAAAAATGAGTGATGTATGCTATTTATTTTTTTCACGGTATATTTATTGTGCGCGTACAGTGCGAATTTTGGAAGTTGTTCCATAAGCGTACGTAAGCAAGAAAAATGAATTAAAAATAAATCTTTTACAGATATTTATCAAGTTTATGTGTTTATATCTTTGTTGCTTGTAATGAGACATTTTTGCTTTATTGGTACTTATAAGTAAGTGCTTATCCATAGTCTAAATTTGTTGAGGAGCAATGTTTTATACAGTGCTGAACTTTTGACCTCTGTTGACAGTTGACTTTTGCATGATCTGTTGGGGGTGGAAAGTTATGTCAGTTGGAAAGGTTTGGAATGTTAAATCAATAGAAATGTGTGTTTAGTTTTGAATTAATGTGTGCAGGATTTTAATTGGTTATTGATATGTATGTATGTGTAAAATGAGAGGAGAAAATGTTCCATTTGACGGTTCTGCTGCAAACACTGAACTAGAGAGATTCTGTACAAGAATATCCACTGTGTGAGTGGTATTCTTCTTAATCTACAAATCAATTTGAAAGGTGAGTTGATAAGTTGAATGGGAGTGTGTGCAGTGCATCTTTGTACATTAAGGAATTGTGGGGTATATCAAGACAGGCGATAATATTATTGCCGCTTTAAGGGTAGAAAACTGCTGATAAAGCGGCTATAATGTTATCGCCTGTCTTGATAATATGCCCCTATATTCGTCCGTTGTTAAACATTTTATAGTAGTAAATGTGGTTTGCTATATTGCATGTTGTTATGTTTTTATGTTTAATATCAGTTTGTGCGTCTCTGTACATTAAGGGATTATGGGCCATATTATCAATAAGGGGCGATACATTATCGCCGCTTTTATCGGCAGGAATCTGCCGGTAAAGCAGTGATAATGGTCTTGATAATATGTCCTTGGGAATTGCCATAGAAGCCCAGGTTAACACTAGAACCTGGGCTGCTATGGGAATTTACAAGGGCCTGTTATCAAGCCCATTATTGCCGCTTTAGCGGCAGTTTCCTGCCGATACAAGCGGCGATAATGTATCGCCTTATGTTGTTGACAATATGCCCCATTCGTTCCGTGCCCTGCATCGCATTTTGCGATGCAGGGCGCGCTACGAAATTCGGAGCATATTATCAAGGACCGGTGTTAAAATTATCGCCCTTTATCGTATTCGTAGCGTATGGTGAGAATGATTAGCAGTAGAAACTATGGTGCGGTCACTCTCTCACTGTCAAATCAGAGCACAGGACGCGCTATGAGAATAGTTAGAAATGGTCACTTATTGGAGATCCGATTCAGCTGTGTGGCTTATTGTGCGATGTTAGCAGGCATCGCTTACATAATTACGGTAACTGAGCGTGTGGTTTGCTATAAAAAAGTTGTGTTTACTCCTCTGTATGGGAAGCTGGATGTTTCCATCTGGCCGTCGATTATGACCTTGAGAGAAGAGTCAACTAAATGAGCAGTATAAGAGCGCTATTGTCTCAAAAAGAGGTCGCTCTTACATCTGCTAGAGAAACATTTGTCCTTCATGTAGCAAACACCTGCACAGAAGTGTATGCTTTATTAAATACAGACGTGCCCCGGAATTTAGGGAGTTAATTTAGACTATCTTTCATGCGTCCTCGAGTAGGGGGTTAGCTTACTTTTTTAAAGTTGTAAGCATTGGCCTTGTGACTTCTGCAGAAACTATATTTGGTGTCTTGTCTGTGATTTTTTCCAGCATCTTTGGTGAATTGTGCTTAATTCTCACATTAGTTGACGGTGTGCTTGTATTAATTTGTTTACTTAAATATGGATGCACATCTTGCAGCAGACAACAATATTTCTCGGTTGTTGCTGGTCCACAACCGAATGCTTAGTTACTATGGAGCGCTGCCTCTTGCAACATTGAGTGCAGCTTATAGATTATCGTTTCGATTCTACTTTTTCACATGCGTTCAACCTGTGTTCCATTGCCTGAGCTGTGATTTCGACTGGGCCCTGGATTTGTGTCTCTGCAGTACGGTGTCTCCCAACGCGGATTATGACCAGCTGATGAGCCCCTTAGTGGTTCATGACTTGCTCTGTTCTGGCGGCGGGATTATGGCCTTAGCAGCGACACATGGAATAATGGGACGTTGGAATGTTTTTGCTGCGGCGCATGACTTCTTGGCACGCAATTACATTAAAGACGACCCGAGTTTTCCTCCGATGGTGATAGAGGCTGCGGTCGTTGAGGAACATGTATGTTCATTCCCACTATTGAATTGGATGGCTGAAATGTTTTCAGATGAGAACAATGACTTTGTGTTGGAGGCTGTTGCTGCATACTGTGCTTATAATCTGGTGGAATAAGACTGTTTGATTTTTCTACCTATTATTTAATATTTAGTTACTGCTTTTTATCAAAGATCGAATAATTTCTTTTGCAAAATTGAACTTGACTCTGCTTTTTAGGCTTGGAGTCTGCGTTCGTAATTTGCCTACGTTTATATTATGTGCTTTGGTCAAGGAAATGGGTCGTGGGCTGAGCCTTGCACTCACACCGTGTTAAGTTAGCATGGGTTAATTAGAAGCTTAAACGCCATTTTTGTTTTCCTGCTCTGGTTTGCACACAACAAGCACTTGCAATATTGTTTTGAGAAGGCTGAGTATTTTGCTTCATATGACAATAATTTGATATACTACATTTGTAGACTGTCTCGCTACTTTAGTGTGTATAGTGAGAGCATGAAACATCAAGGTTATGTTGGATACTGTGTGTGTTATTCGGAATGATGTTCGCACGTTCGAGCTATAAGAGATATGCAGATGTGGCATCTCTTATACTTGCTAGTTTAGTAATGAAGTGTGCAGGCATGATTACACACAGTTTGAGAACATTCGTATCTTGACAGTTTGTGTAGAACTCAATGTGATCCGCTACTGCTGAGGAACAGAGGTATGGGTTTCCCTATGTAGTCGTATGAGATCTTCTGTAGTTGTAAACTAACCTGCTAAGTAGGGAAGGTGAAATTTAGGTATATTTTATATCTGTTTCCCTTTTGCATTATAGGATGCTTTCTGCCTTTGTAATTTATGGAATAGTAACAATGTTGACAACTTTGTTTCTGATAATATGTTTGCTTGTATTATGTAAGGTACTGGGCATGGAATTACGGTGTTAGAAATAAACATTTCAAAGTTGCAGGTGTGTTTATTAAGTGCTTGTTTTGGACTTGTGTAAGAATGTAACGAAAGAGTGCTCTTGTTATATACCTTACCTGAGGTAACCTAAGTCGCATGTTGTGGATTGACTAATAATTGGTGTTTTTGCTATAGGAGGAAGAACCAATGAGTCACTGATTGCTAGTCTGTTAGGGGGTTTGAGTACTAAGGTGGGGTCTGGAACACTGTAATTCACTGGGGTCGTAAGTCTTTATGCACAGTTGTGTGTAGGAACAGCATCACTGCAACAGTAGTTACAACAAAAAGGCTCGATAAGTGGCCTTGAGTTTGAATCAAAATATGAAATTGAAGAATAATTGATAAGTGCAGCCAAGTGATCCATCAGTGATGTCATTTGAGATGTAATCAGTGATGTCACTGACCATGTCATGAATGATGTAATATGTGACATCATCAGCAGTGGATTGCGGGTGTACGAAATATAGTTAGTACAACTAACTATGTAAATGTGTTGGATTTGAAAAGCGCACGGCTGCCATTAAGCGTCCCGGCGCTGGAGACCGCTGGGGAACCCGTCCTGGCTTTCCCTGTAAGATGGTCCCTTCTGGGTATCTCCAAGGTGAAACCAGGCATCCCCGGCGTCTGTGGGGGGCCGTTGTAGAGATGAGGCAAGCTTAATGCCCAGAGTTACAGAGTGTGATCCCTGGTTAGAGTAGGCGCCGAGGCGAGAATTGTCGATGTAATTCCTAAATATATAAGGCCTGAAACCTATGTTTTTTTTCAGTGAATTTGCAAGGTTTTTAAAATGTTAATTCCTAACTATATAAGGCCTGAAACCTATGTTTGTTTCAGTGAATTTCAAAGGTTTTTTAAATGCTAATTCCTAACTATATAAGGCCTGAAACCTATGGTTTTTTCATTGAATTTCAATGTTTTTTTAAATGCTAATTCCTAACTATATCAGGTCTGAAACCTATGGTTTTTTCATTGAATTTCGAAGGTTTTTTCAAAGCTAATTACTAACTATAACGTGTATCAAACCTATGGTTTTTTCAGTGAATTTCAAAGATTTTTTAAATGCTAATCCCTAAATATAATGTGTGTGATTTCTATGGTTTTGTACATGTTTATAAATACAACAGATAAACACTCAAAGTTTTTGTTTTTGTTTTTTGACAAGCGCCCACCTCGCGGTTCTTCTGGGACCCCCTGAGAAGGTCAAGGGGGTTTAGGGTGTCTCTACCTTGCCTCCTTTTCACATTTTGTAACATTTATGGAGATCGGGCAAAACGCCATTTTGAAGCGACGTGCGCACCCGAGCGCGCACGTCAATTCATGTGACTCGAAAACAAAACTTTTCATTGGTTCATAGCAGTTTCTGTCCTAGAATCTTCAAAAACCCCACCCACTTCCCTCACTATCTGTTTCACTCTTGTGGGAGAAGGGGCCTTTCCAGCTTTCCTGATATTTTCCAAAAATGGCAGAAAGACTGGATTCATCTTCTGATTCTGAGGAAGAATATCAGCTACCTCAAAGAAAAGGAAAGGAATCATTTATTTGGACATTTTTTACTATACCAGAAGGGCGAAAAAAAGTGAATGCCCCAAAAGTCACATGCACTATATGTGGCACTGTTCTCGCAAGGGGAAACCCATCAAAAAAATACTCCTTCTCAATACACACAATGATAAGGCATGTTAGACAAGTGCACCCTGTGCAATTTGCACAGGCATCAACAAGAGCCCTGGCCACACAAATGCCACCAGCTGTGGCCAGCACATCATCAGCACGACCACCTGCATCTCCATCCACTGCAGAAATGGACTTAAGACCATTCTTCAGAAAAGTGCACATGAGATGCAGCAAGTGCTTTGAAAGTATTGTGTATGAGGAGCAGAACCTCACTCTGATTGAGCGGAGAATTAATGAACACCAATGCTCCCAGAGAAGATGATTTTTTTTTAATTTTTGATTTATTTTGTTCCTGTTTTGCAGTTAAAGATTCCTGTTCCCGTTTGAAAAAAAAATATATATAACACTTTCAAAAAAGAAAAAAATATATAAAACAACAAAACAAAAAAAAAGTTCTTTTCAGAACTAACTCACTTCTCGAAAAAGAGCTGTATTTCTAACACAATGCGTCATTACTTGTTTGAATGAATGTGTAGTGTACAAATGAATGACTGAAATGACTGAGTGTAGGGGAGGAAGGGACTGAGGGAATGAGTGAAGAAAGGAGAATATGGTGAGTAAGGAAAGGTGAGTGAAAGAGTGACAAAAAAAAGGGACTAAGGGTAGGGGAGTGAGTTAAGGGGAGTGAAAAAGTAAGGGAAGGGCACTAAGAAAAAGAGAGTAAGGGAGGGGGAGTGAGAGAAGGAGAGAGGGGGCCGAGACACGGAAGTGAAAAGGGAGTGTAAGGGACGGAGAGAGGGAAATAGAGTAAGGTAAGGGGAGTGAAGGTAAGAGAAGTCGAGTGATGGTGAGGGAAGGGGTATGAGAATGATAAAAGAGAGGTAAGTGAAAGTGAGAAGTGAGCAGTGAGGGAGACAGAAATTGAGTGACGGAATGTAGGGACTTTGGAAAGTGTAGTGAGGGAAGGGGAACTGATAATTTAAATGAGTGAAGGAGAGTGAGGGAGAATGAGGGAAAGAGAGCAGAAAATACAACAGGGGTAACATAGAGACAGGAGGAAAGGTAGTAGGGGAAGGGGAGTGATGGTGAATAAAGGGCAGTGACAGTTACAGAAAGGGTATGAGGGTGAGGGAAGGAGAATGAGGGAGAAAGAGAAGGAGAGCAAGTGTGTGAGAGGGAGTGAGGCGGTTAGACTGAGTGACACAGATGAAGAGAGGGAGAGAGAAATGGAGTGAAGGGGAGTGGGGGACTGATAATTGAACATTGAAAACTAGGGTGCATAGTACTGTTTAAAAAAGGAATGATGATGTGACAATGAAATACACCTCATCACACACTGTAAAATAGAAAGTGCCCTATTTCAAACCATTACAACCTGGAGGTCGCCTAGCGTATCTGTGGCTGCATAATCACCCCACCGGATGCATCATCTCCGCAATTTTTAAAAGATGAAAGTCCAAAGAAAATAGAAAGTACATTACCAACTACCCCTCCCCCCTCTCCTCCCTACCATCCCCCCACCCGCCCCCCCTTCCCTTCCCATCCCAGACCACCCCACTCCGCATCAGACAAATCCAGGAACAACCATCTCATAGGAACGCCCCTTCCCTGGGGCGTGACTCCCAAAGTCTCAACTGCACGTCGTGGCTTCAACCGGCTCTAGAGGTATAAGTTGAACAATTTGCAGATATTTCGGGCAAGTCACTTCCCGAAGGTCTTTGGACAGAAGCTGCAAAAATGGCCCCCATAGAGTAGCATATTCCGACCCCCTTCCATCCATGCCTAGGGAAAGACGTTCCATAGCAAGGGTGTGCCACAAACGCAGAAGCCAATCTCTTATGTCAGACACCACCTGCGAGCCCCACCTCGCCAACAGCACCTGTCTCGCAGCCAGAAGCGCCAGCGCCAGTTGCCGGCCAACAATTGCGCGCAGTGGGAAATATTTAGGATGAGGCAACCCAAGGAGTGTGTGTTCCGGGAGTCGGGGCAATGTTATCTTGAACGCACTGTCCAACTCATCAAGCACCATCTTCCAGTAGCGTTCTAATTTCAGGCAGCACCACAGCAAGTGTGTCAAATACCCAGACATCCCGCACCCCCTCCAACAGAGGCCTGATTTGGCTTTATCCCACTGTGTGACGCGCACCGGTGTATAGTACCAGTATGTCGCTGTTTTGTATGCTGATTCGGTCCCTGCCTCGTTGGATGTCGTGTGATGCGCACGATAGAACACCTGCACCCATTCCTTGGTCGAAAGGGGCCACCCTAGCTCTACCTCCCACCTCACCTGCGCTTTTGTGCGCTATTTCGAAGAGCAACGTAGAATCATAGCATACAGCTCCGAGATGAGGCTCCGGTCATCAGTAAGACTGTAAGGGTGGATGAGTGTGTGTGGTGAGTAGATACATGAGTGTCTATATAGGTTATTATTTGTTTTGTTGACTGTATTGGTGGATGAGTGTGTGTATGGGTGTGTTAGTGAATGAATGACTGTCTCAATAGTGTATTTATATATACATATGTTTTAAACTAGTACATATGAGTTGTGTGAGAGTAACTCTTTGGATGATTGTCGGTGTGTAACAGGATGACCAGGATGTATCAGTTTATGAGTACATATGATGAGTGAGTACATGTATGAGTGACTGTATAGGACTGTTGATGAATGAGTGGATGTGTGTATAGATCTTGGAATTACTAAATAGGTGTGTTGTAAGTGGTATTGGTATGTCTATTGTATTGAAAAATGTATTTTCTATTTTTTAATGTGTGTATCAAAGGTTATATTAGGGTGAGAGAAGGTCTGCCACTCTTTTACAAGGATGATGTCATCAGTGATGTCAACAGTGATGTCATTTGAGATGTCATCAGTGATGTCATGAGTGATGTCACTGACCATGTCATGAGTGATGTAATATGTGACGTCATCAGCAGTGCATTGCGAGCGCACGAGTTACAGTTAGCTGAACTAACTATAACGGGGGAATTTCAATGGTTTTGTATGAGTGAAATGTCCAGCTAAGTATAATATGTGTGAAGCCTATGTTTTTTTTCAGTGAATTTGCAAGGTTTTGTAAATGATAATTCCTAACTATAACGTGTGTGAAAACTATGGTTTTTTCAATGAATTTGCAAGGTTTTTTAAATGCTAATTCCTAACTATAATGTGTGTGAAACCTATGGTTTTTTCAGTGAATTTGCAAGGTTTTTTAAATGCTAATTCCTAACTATAACGTGTGTGAAACCTATGGTTTTTTCAGTAAATTTGCAAGGTAGTTTAAATGCTAATTCATAACTATAATGTGTGTGAAACCTATGGTTTTTTCAGTCAATATAAATATATATACATTTAATATATATACATAGTCAATTAACACAACGGCTCTTTTTAGAGCCAACCAACATCTAAACACTCACACTTGTTATTTAACTGTATTTATTTTCGTTTTTTTCTGACGTGCGGTTTAAAAAAAAAGTAGTTTTTGCCCTTCGAGGTTCTTCAGGGACCCCCGGAGAAAGCCTAGAGGGTCAGGGAGTCTCTACCCTGCCCCCTTTCCACGTTCTCCACTATTATTTTTCATAGTCATGTGCCTTGGGGTGCAAGCACCATGCGCGTGCCTCGTGATTTCTTTTTTTTTTTAAATGTTTTTTTTTGCCCTTGTCGGTCCTGCAGGGACCCTCTGAGAAAGCCTAGGGGGTCAGGTACTCTCTACCCTGCCCCCTTTTCACGTTATGCACTTTTGTTTTTGGCTCTGTTTTGCTTCAGAAGCACAAAATGGCGGCTAATGGGTGCGAGCACCGTGCGCGCACCTCGCGATTTTTTTTAAGAAAAAAAATTGGTTTTTTTGCCTTTCGAGGGCCTTTAGGGACCCCTCGAGAAAGCCTAGCGGGTCAGGGAGTCTCTTCCCTGCCTCCTTTTCACGTTTTACGAAAATCGGGTAAAATGTCATTCATTTGCGATGCGTGCGCGCACGTCAAGACATGTGACTTGAAAACAAAGTCATGTGACTCTAAAACAACACTTTTGATTGGTTATTAGTAGTTTCTTTTCCAGAATCTTCAAAAACCTCACCCACTTTCCTCACTATCTCTTTCACTTTTTTGGAAGAAGCACCTTTACTGCTGTGTTCCTCCTTTGGACTTTGTTTTTTGTTCGTGAATTGAAAAGATGGCAGACAGCAGGATTCCTCCTCCTCTGACTCAGATGTGCAGCAACACCAGCCACCTGCCAAGAAGTCAAAGGACTCTGCTCTTAATATCCGGCCACTTTTCAGCAAGGTCCACCTCCGTAGCAACAAATGCAATGAAGAACTTTGCTACGGAGAGCAAAGTCTGAATCTAATGGAGCTGAAAATTCGCAACCACCAATGCTCCCGGCAATAATTATTTTCATAACAAAAATGTTTTGTTCCCGTTGAGCACTTTTTTGTTAACTGTTTTTTAGTTTTGTTAAAAAAAAACAATATAAAATTGTTAAATAACTCCAAAAAAACTACAAAACAAAAAAGACAAAAAACAGTTCTTTTCAGAACTCACTTCACTTCTCCATGAAGAGCTATATCTCTTATACACTATGTCATATTTTTTTTGAATGAACGAGTAGAGTATAAATGAATGACTGACATGACTGAGTGTAGGGGAGGAAGGGACTAATAGAATGAGTGTGGAAAGGGTAGTATGGTGAGTGAGGAAAGGGGAGTTAAAGAGTGACTGAAAAAAGGGACTAAGGGTAGGGAATAAAGGTAAGGGGATTGTAAGAGTAAGGGAATGGCAGTAAGGAAAGGAGAGTGAGGGAGGGGGAGTGAGAGAATGGGAGCAGGGGATGGAGACAGGAAAGGGGAGTTAGATTGAGAACACTCAGACTTGTAATTTAACTGTTTTTTTTCTTTTTTTTCGCCGTGCGCGCACCTAGCGATTTAAAAAGAAAAAAAAATGTTTTTTGCCCCCTTTTCACATTATCCACTTTTGTTTTTGGTTCTCTTTTACCTCAGAATAACAAAATGGCGGCCAACGGGTGCGAGCACCGTGCGCGCACCTCGCAATTTTTTTTTGGGCCTTTGGGGTCCTTCAGGGACCCCCTGAGAAGGCCTAGGATGTCAGGGAGTCTCTTCCCTACCTCCTTTTCACGTTTTCAAACTTTTACAAAAATCGGGTAAAATGTCATTTATTTCCGACCCGTGCGTGCACCGTGCACGCATGCGTGCGCGCACGTCAAAACATGTGACTTGAATACAAAGTCATGTGACTTGAAAACAACACTTTTGATTGGTTCATACTAGTTTCTGTTCCAGAATCTTCAAACAACCCACCCACTTCCCTCACTATCTCTTTCATTCTTTTGGAAGAAGCACCTTTACTACTGTGTTCCTCCTTTGGAGTTTCCTTGAAGAAAATTTGGCAGAAAGACAGCAGGATTCCTCCTCTTCAGACTGATGTGCAGCAACACCAGCCACCTGCAAAAAAAACTAAGGAATCATTCATCTGGAAATTTTTTACATACCCTGAGGGATTAAAAAAGGTGAATGCACCAAAGGTTACTTGTACCATTGCAACAGTGTGCTGTCAAGGGGCAATCCAAATAAAAAGTATTCATTTAGTATTTATACTATGTTGAGGCATGTAAGGAATATGCATCCTCATCAGTATGCACAGGCATCCACCAGAGCCTTGGCAACACAATTACCACCTGCTGTCCCCAGCTCTTTATCTGGAGGGGCATCTCCTGCTTCATCACAACTCAACATCTGGCCACTTTTCAAGGATGTGCATCTCCGTTGCAACAAATGCAATGAAGTACTTTGGTACAGAGAGCAAAGTCTGAATTTAATGGAGCTGAAAATTCGCAACCACCAATGCTCCCGGCAATAATTGTTTTCATTTAATTTTTTTTTGTTCCTGTTGAGCACTTTATGGTTAACTTTTTTTTATTGTTAAAAAAAACAAAAAAAATATAAAATTGTTAAATAAGTACAAAAAAACAACAAAACGAAAAAGACAAAAAAACTGTTCTTTTCAGAACTCACTTCACTTCTCCATGAAGAGCCATATGTCTTATACACTGTGTCATACTTTTTTTGAATAAATGTGTTCAGCATAAATGAATGACTGAAATGACTGAGTGTAGGGGAGGAAGGGACTAATGGAATGATTGAGGAAAGGGTAGTATGGTGAGTGGAGAAAGGGGAGTTAAAGAGTGACTAAAGGAGTGACGGAGTGACAAAAGAGGACTAAAGGAAAAAGAGTGAGGGAAGGGGAGTGAGAGAAACAGAGTGAGGGGGAGTGAGGAAATGGGAGCAGGAAAGTGAAGAGGTGAGAAATACAGATAGGATGAAGTGCAGAGGGGGAAAGGGATAAACAAACGGGAGTAAGTGACATGGAGTGAGGGAATGAGGAAAGGGGAGTGAAGGAAAAGGAGTGACGGAAGATGAGTGAGGAAAAAGTACTGAGGGCGAGTGCAAGGCAGTAACAATAAGAGAATGGGTATGAGGGTGGCAAAAGGAGAATGCGACAGAAGGAAGGACATTAAGAGAGAGGAAAGGGGACTGAGAGATAAAGTAGGAGTGAAGGAAACAGAAAGAGAAAGACAGGAAGGGTGAGGGAGAGAAAGAGAGAAAGAGAGTGACAGAGAAAGAGAGAGAGAGCAAGTGACTGAGAGGGAGTGAGGTGGTTACACTGAGTGAGATAGAGGGAGAGAAGGAGAGAGAAATTAAATGAAAGATAGTGTGGGAGTAAAGGAATGGGAGTTAGCAAAAAACAATGAGGAAAGAAGAGTAAGGGAAAGGAACTGACGCATAAAAAGAAAAGGCGAGTGAGGTAGGCAATAAAGAAAGGGGAGTGAGGGAAAGGAAGTGAGAGAATAACAAAAGAGGAGTGACTAAAAGTATGTGAGGGATGGTGTGAAGGAAAGAGAGTGAAGAGGGAGAGAGAAAAGAGTGATGGATAAAGCAAAAGAAGGGCAGTGATGGAGGAAGAAAGAAAAGAGAAGCAAGGGACATAGAGAGGAAAGAGGGAGCAGGAGAAGTTAAATGAGGGTGAGGGAAGGGTATTGATGGTGAAAGAAGGAGTATAAAGGTGAATTAATGAGAGTAAAGGGAGTGAGCGTAGGGGAGTAAGATGAGCAAAGTAAGTAGAGTAACAGACAGAGTGAAGAAAGTGAAAAAGGGAAAGAGAAGTAAGAGAGTGATGAGAAAATATATTTTCTTTGTCAAACTTACCTTATAAGTAATGAAAAGTAAATAATATATTTTTTGTAAAAATAAAATCTGTGAAAGAGGAGAAAAAAACGAGTTATAATATATATAATATATATTTCACAATACAAGAGAGAAGGAAGGAGATTAAACGTCAGGAAAGGGGACTGAGAAATAAAGTATGAGTAAAGGAAACAAAAAAGGTAAAGAGAAGAAGGGTGAGGGACAGAGAGAGAGGGAGACAGAAAGAAAGGGAGAGTGAATGACTGAGAGGAAGTGAGGCGGTTAGACTGAGTGACACAAAGGGAGAGAGAAATGAAGTGAAGGTGAGTGAGGGACTAAAGGAATATGAGTTAGCAAAACTGGATGAGGAAAGGGGAGTAAGGGAAGGGGACTGACGGATGGAGTGAGGGAAAGAGAGTGAGGGGGAGTGGGGAAATGGGAGCAGGAGAAAGTGAATGGGAATGATTCACAGAGAGGAGAATATGAAGTAGAAGAAGAGGCGTGAGATTGAGAGAAGGGCAGTGACAGTGAGGGAAGGGATATAAAGGTGAGGGAAGGGGAGTGGTGGAAAAAGAAGCATATTAAGAGAAAGGAAAAAGAAGTAAGTGAGAGAAAAGGATTTATGGAAAGAGAGAGAATAGAAAAGGAAGACTGGTAGAGAGAGAGGGAGACACTAACAGAGAGAAACAGGGAGAGTGACGGACTGTGAGGGACTAAATCAGTTATAGTGACTGACACAGAGCAACAGACTTAGAGACGGATGGAAGAAAGGGGAATGAGCGAAAGGGAGTGATAAAGTGAAAGAAGTGAAGTGAGTGAAGGTCACTGAGGGATGATGTGAAGGAAACAGAGTAAGGGGGTAGTGAAAAGACACTGATCGATACAGCAAGACAAGGGTAGTGATGGAGAAAGATAGAAAAAACAAGTGAGGGCAGAAAGGGGAAACAGCAAGTTGGACAAGATGATTGAGGGTGAAGGAAGGGTACTGATGGTTAGAAAAGGAGTGTAAAGGTGAAGGAAGGGCAGTAAGTACTAAATAACTATAGAAATGGGAGTTAGCAAAAGTGAATGAGGAAAGAAGAGTAAGGCAAAGAGACTAACAGATAGAGTGAGAGAAAGAGAGTGAGGGGGAGTGGGGAAATGGGAGCAGGAGAAAGTGAATGGGAGTGATGCACAGAGAGGAGAATATGAAGTAGGAGAAGAGGAGTGAGATTGAGTGAAGGGTAGTGATAGAGAGGGAAGGGATATGAGGGTAAGGGAAAAGGAGTGAGGGAAAAAGAAGCATATTAAGATAGAGGAAAAAGTAGTGAGTGAGAGAGAAGAATTTAAAGAAAGACACAGAAAAAAGGTAGATTTGTGGAGAGAGAGAGAGAGACATACAGGGAGAGAGAGAAAGAGAGGGAGAGTGAGGACTGTGAGGGAGTGAGGCACTTATAGTGACTGAGACACAGGAAGAGACTTAGAGACGGATGGAGGAAAGGGGAGTGAGGGAGGGTATAAAGGAAGGGGAGAGAGCAAAAGAGAGTGAAAGAGTGAGAGAAGGGGAGTGAGTCAAGGTGAATGAGAGATTATGTTATTCAAAGAGAGTAAGGGGTGAGTAAGAAGAGACTAAGAAATACAGCAACACAAGGGTTGTGATGGAGGAAGATAGGAAACAGAAATAAGAGACCGACAGGGGAAAGAGGAAGTTGAACAAGGTGAGTGAGGGTGAAGAGAGAGTACTGATAGTGACAGAAAGACTATTAAAGTCAATGAAGGGCAGTAATAACAATGAGAAAAGGAGACTAAGATGAGTAGAGGAAGAAGAGTAAGAGAGAGATTAAAGAATGGAAAAGAGAGAAAGACAAGAAATAGCATGAAGTAAAAGTATTTTCTTTTTGTCATACTTACCTTATAGATAATGATAACTGAATAGAAAATTCTTATATAGATATAGTATCTGTGAAAGAAAAAAATGAGTTATAATATATATTTCATAATAAAAAAAGTAAGTAGAAGTGAAATAAACGGAAATGGAAAGAAAGAAAGGGTGAGGGACAAACACAGAGGGAGAGAGTGAGAGAGAAATTGAGACAGTAAGAGAGAAATGGATTGAAAGGAGTGAGAGAATAAAGGAATGAGAGTTACGAAAAGGGATTGTAATCGATAGATGGAGTGAGCGAAAGAGTATGAGGGAGAGTGAGGGAATGGGTGCAGGAGAAATAGAATGAGAGTGATGCAGACAGAAGAGAACATTAAATGGAGGAAGAGGACTCAGATTTAATGAAGGGCAGTGACAGTGAGAAGAAGAGAGGGAGAGAAAAATGGAGTGATGGGGAGTGGAGGAGTAAACGAATGGGAGTTAGCAAAAGTGAATGAGGAAAGTGAAGTAAGGGAAGAGTATTGACGGATGGAGTGAAGGAAAGAGAGTAAGGGGGAGTGAGAGGGAAGAAACAGCTGAAAGAGAATAGGAGTGATGTACAGAGATGAGAATATAAAGTAGGAAAAGATGAGTGAGAGTTAGTGAAGGGCAGCGACAGGGAGGGGAAAAGAAGCATATTAAGAGAGAGTAAACAGTAGTGAGTAAGAGAGAAGGATTTATAGAAAGAGAGAGGAAAGAAAAAAAAGAGTGGTGAAGAGATAGGGAGACAGTGAGAGACACAAACAGAGGGAGAGTGAAGAAGTGTGAAGGAGTAAATCAGTTATACTGACTGAGACAGAGGAAGAGACTTAGAGACAGATGAAGGAAAGGAGAATGACGGGGAAAATAAAGGAAGGGGAGTGAGCAAAAGGGAGTGAAAGAGTGAGAGAAGTGGAGTGAGTAAAGGTCAGTGACGGATGATGTAATAGAAAGAGAGTAAGGGGAAGTGACAACAGATTGAGCGATACAGCAACTCAATGTAGTGATTGAAGAAGATAGGAAAGAGAAGTGAGAGACAGACAGTGGAAAGACAGAGTTATACAAGGTCAGTTATGGTGAGGGAAGAGTACTTTTGGTGAGAAAAGGAGTGTACAGGTGAATGAAGGTCAGTAATCACAACGAGAAAAGGTGAGTAAGATCAGTAAAGGAAGGTTAATAAGAGAGAGATTAAAGAATGTGAACAAGAGAAAGAAAAGTAAGAGAGTGTTGAAAAAGGTTTTAAAAAAAAATGTTTGTCAAACTTACCTTATAAATAATGACAACTTTATACTATAATTTTTTCAAAACATATACTATCTGTGGAAGAAAAGAAAAAAATTAGTTATAATATATATTTCATAATACAAAAGAAAATAGGAGTGAAGGAAACAGAAAGAGAAAGAGAGGAAGGGTGAGGGAGTGAGAAAGAGAGAGAGAGAGAGTGAAACAGAAAGAGAGGGAGAGCAAGTGACTTACAGGAAATGAAGTGATTAGACTGAGTAAGACAAACAGAGAGAGGGAGAGAAATGAAGAGAAAGAAGTGAGAGACTAAAGGAATGGGAGTAAGCAAAAGTAAATGAGGAAAGAGAAGTAAGGGAAAGGGACTGACGGATGGAGTGAGGGAAAGAAAGTGAAAGAAGTGCAGAGAGTGAAAGAGAGTGAGGAATGATGACCAAGGGGAGAGTGAAAAGAGACTGATCAAGACAAGGGTTGTGATGGAGGAAGATAAGAAAGAGAAGTGAGGGACAGAGAGGGGAAAGAGGGAGTTGGATAAGGTACTTCAGGGTGAAGGAAGAGTACTAATGGTGAAAGAGGGAATGTAAAGGTGAATGTAGAGGAGTAAAGAGAATGATGGAAAATGAGTAATATAAAGAAAAGGAAGGTGAGTAACAGAGAGAGTGAAGAAAGGAAATTAAAGAAAAAGAAATAACAGAGTGATGAAAAGATATTTTTTATTTGTCATACATACCTTATAAATAATGACAAATTATATAGTATCTGTGGAAGACAAGAAAAAATTGAGTTATAATATATATTTCACAATACAACAGAAAATAGGAGTGAAGGGAACAGAAAGTGAAAGAAAGGAAGAGTGAGGGAGAGAGAGAGAGAGGGAGAGAATGACAGAGAAAGAGAGGGAGAACAAGTGACTGGTAGGAAATGAATAGGTAAGACTGAGTGAGACAAAGGGAGTGAGGGAGAGAGAAATGGAGTGAAAGGAGTGAGACACTAAAGGAATTAGAGTAAACAAAAATAGATTGAGGAAACGGAAATAAGAGAAATGGATTGACGAATGGAGTGAGCAAAAGAGATTGAGGGGGAGTGAGTGAATGGGAACAGGCCAAAAGTAATTAGAGTGATGCAGAGAAAGGAGAACATGAAGTGGTGCAAAAGAACTAAGATTAATTGAAGCACAGTGTCAGTGAGGGAAGGGATATAAGGGTGAGGGAAGAGATATGATGGAAAAAAATCAAATTAAGAGAAAGTAAAAAGAAGTAAGTGATAGAGAAGCATTTATGGTAAGAGAGAAAAAAATAAAAGGAAGACTGGTAGAAAACGAGGGAGACAGTAAAAGAGACAAACAGATGGAGATTGAAGGCCAGTGAGAGACTAAGACAGTTATAGTGACTTAGACAGAGTAATAGACTTAGAAATGGATGGAGGAAAGACAAATGAGGGAGGAAAAAAAGGAGAAAGGAAGTTAGCAAAAGGGAGTGAGGAAGTGAAAGGAGTGGAATAAGTGAAGGTGACTGAAGGAAGGTGTAAAGGAAAGAGAGTAAGAGGACAATACAGCAATACAAGGGTAGTGATAGACGAAGATAGAAAAGAGAAGTGAGGGACAGACAGAGGAAAGAGGGAATAAGGAGAATGAGAGAAGAGGAGTACGTTAAGGAAAGGTAAAGGAGTAAAACCAAGAGTGAAAAAAAGAAAGAGAGAAAGAGATGTAAGAGAGTGATGAAAAAGTATTTTTTCTTTGTCGGACTTACCTTATAAATAGAATATCTGTGAAAGACAAGAAAGAATCAAGTTATAATCTATATTTCCTAATACAAAATAATTTGCACAATATGTTATATATTTTATTTTGCTGTTCTCAGAATATATTGAATTTCACTAAAAACAGTGAGTCCAATACTACTCATCATATGACAGCGGGCAAAAAAAATAACACAATCAAAAAGATTGTGTTTAAAAAACCCATATAACATTTCAATAAATAATGTAAATATTTGAAAAAAACATATCTTAAATGTTTTCTTTCAATCAGCAATTTCTTTCATAAGTCCCCAATATCAACAACAACATTATTACTTCTTATTTATACTCTCTAAATAAAGTTATGTACAAACATATGCTAACAACATTTACCCGAGATAGTCACTTTTTCTTTCAAATACCTTTCCACATAGCCAAATAGTATGTGTGACATCCTTAGTTTGGAAGTTACTTAATAGTACTCTTTTCCGTCCATTTTCCAACCTTCGAAATCAAAAGCACCAACATCTTTTGTACCATCCAACAATGGCTAACAACATTTACCCGAGATAGTCACTTTTTCTTTCAAATACCTTTCCACTTGGCCAAATAGTATGTGTGAAATCCTTAGTTTGGAAGATACTTAATAGTACTCTTATCCATCCGTTTCTCAACTATCTGAATAAAAAGCAACAACATATTTTGTACCAACCAACAATGGTTATCAACTTGATCACCCTTACTCACAAAGTTATTCTCAACAGCAGATTAACCATTCTTCACAGGACTAAACTGCCTTCATCAATTATTTCCTCTAAAATTTGGGTTTTAAAAACACTAGGTAAGAATTTGGTAAGTCAAAAGGCAAACGTTGTTTAAAAGTCAATTGAGTATCATTACCTTGTGCCCAGCCTTTTGGAGATTTTAAATAAGCTGTGTAATGTCCTGATGTTGTGTAAGAACCATCATGGAAAATAACAGCTACAGTTACAAAAGTTCTTCCTGAAATTGATAGTTGAGAAGCCACAACATTTTTAATAAAAGTTGTCAATTTTGTTCCATCAGGTCTACATCGTTGGAGCATTAAAATTACATACTGTCCATATCTTCGTATAAATATTGTTGATAACATTTCTGAGTTACATTGGGTACAGACCATGTTGTGATTTGCTTCTCTAACTAGATTATTAAAAGACACTGATTTGCAGTCTGGTAACGTTAAATATACAAATCTTTCAGTGTCTATTTCTGTACTGCTTGAAAATGGACTATTGTCACAGTCATTTTGCCATTTATAGGAAAGACCAAAAAGATTTTCAATGTCTACACCTTCTTCTTGCAATATAACAAGGATATACATTAAAAATTCCTGACAATCTTGCTGAATATTCTGTGAAAATTGATTTACTTTTCATTCATTCTAAACTTTATTTCGGTTTGTTTATGAACCATAACAGTACAACAAGAAAAAAAAGCATGTTTTAAGCAATAAAATAATACACATGTTACATCCTAATTCATATACACAGTCCATAAGTTTCCATGTGGTTATGGAGTCCTGTTAAGATATTTAAGACAATAAATTATATATCAACAGATTAAAAAGTTAAAATACAATAGAAGCCCAAAGTTTTCCTGGGAAAGTTATCTAACAGCAAACCAGGGGGCTTTGTTGCTTCCGAAACATTCTCCGTCTTGTTAACCACATAGAAAACAAGAACTTAGCAGTGGCTGTAACTATTAGTGCATTGGTGTCAGATTTTAAAATTCTAAAAAACTCTAGATAATTCCTAACTCCCAGGTTCACACATAGCTGTACAATCCATTTCTTTCTACTATTGCAGTAGGCAGGACAGAACAAGATCACATGTATTAAGGTCTCGTTAGGGTCTTCACAACCTGGACAGGGGCGAGCTGGACCCCCTTTCCATTTGTCTGTGTATAAGTGCAGAGGCAGTGTGCCGTATCTAAACTGTAGATACAGTTTCTTTGCTAGAACCGGTTCAATCATATCCAGTTCCTTCTCAAAGCTATAAACATTCTTGAGATCTAAAAAACTATCAGTAAGACTAGAGGGCCTGGCTGATTGGAGAACTTCCTGTAAGTTATAATGTTTTATGGCCTCAGCCAGGGTTTGTCTCGAGGTAGCTTGGCATGCGGCCTCCGGATTGGACCACAGGTTCTCCATGCCAATCCTGGACGCCTGCCCCCTTATGAATGATAACCACTGTATCCTACCTACACCCTGACAGGCCATCACAATCTTCAGTTCTTCTCTATAGCTCTCAAGCTCCGGGACACTCCACAATCTTCTCCAATAGAGAAGTGGACGAGAGGCAATTGCTTCTGCAATTGGCCTCAAGTTTAGATCCAGCCTTAGTGGAATTAACGGTGTATTTTTTGGTAGGGAAAGCAACTGTCTGATGAAGTTATTCTCAGTAACACTGATCTTGATTGCTGGTCGGTGCCCCCAGAGTTCCGCCCCATAGAGAGTAGAAGCTCTGGCTTGAACCTTATATATTTCTAGCGGTGCACTCACAAGTTTGTGCACGCAAGTTTTCTGCACTCTTAGGATTCCCCCCGCAGACTGTGAAAGCCCTAAATTAGCCCTAGACATTTGGGTGTCCCACCCCACTTTGTCGTTCAGCGTCAAACCTAGGTAGACGAAATTGTTTACCCTTTCCAGGGGTCGTCCATCCATTTTCGGGTGAGGGCAATTAATTGTGCTGGCATTAAACACCATATACTTTGTTTTATCTATGTTAATCACCAGATTCCTTTTCTTACAGAATTCGGTAAATTGGTCTAACACCCGCTGCATCCCCATTGGTGTTTTTGAAAGCAGCAGGGTGTCGTCCGCAAACATTAGTGCAGGAAATTTACCGCCAGCTAAATTGGGGGCATCAATATTATTTGCGCTGGTCAAATCATCTATGAGGCCATTTAAAAAGAGGGAAAATAGGGTAGGGGCAAGTACACACCCCTGCCTGACTCCCTTCTCTATTAGGAATGCTCTAGTCAGCTGGCCAGATTTACCATAGCGTACCTTCGCAAAGGTTCCTTCATGGAGTCTTTTAAATTGGTGGCACAGGTAAGAAGGAATCCCCATATTGGTTAATATACTCCACAGTTGGTTCCTATCCACCATATCAAAGGCGGATTTGAGGTCCACAAACGTAAGGTACAGGCTGCCCCCATCCAGAACCACATGCTTCCAGTAGAGTACCTGGAGCCGTAGTAGTTGGTCAATGGTCGATGTTTTAGCTCTAAACCCTGCTTGCAGGTGGGAGAGAATATTATTCTCTGTGATCCAATCCTGTAAGCGTTGTAAAAGGAGTCTGGCATAGATTTTTTGTGTAACATCGATAAGGCTAATTGGCCTATAATTTGATGGTGCCAGCGGAGAGCCCTTTTTATAGACCGGAATGATTTCGGCCCCCAGCCAGGTGTTGGGGAGTTCTTGTCCGTCCAAGATGGCGTTAAATAGGACAGTCAAGTAAGGAACCCATATCTTCAACTCATCTCTGTAGAGATCACCAGGGATCCTATCCAACCCCGGGGCCTTATTAGGTTTCAGTGCTAGTACCGCTAATGTCACTTCCGACAAAGTAAATAAAGGAGGGTGCCAGCTTGGATCCAGCCTCAGAGGAAAACATGGTAGATCAATAGTTAGGGAAGCGGGACTAGAATAAAGATCTCTGAAGTAAGCACACCAAGCTTCCTCAGCGATGTTAGGATCGATCTTGGACTTGCCCTCTACCTTCCCAGTGTGGACCAGGTTCCAAAAGGTTCGGGCATCTTTCGCAATTAATGCCTGTTTGATTGCATGCCATCTCTCAGCTTCCCATTCAGATTTTGCATGGAACAGGAGATCCTTATAAGCCTTCCTTGCAGTCATAATGGAAGTCCTACTGCCTGTTTTGAGAGCGGATACTAGAGTAGTTTTCGCCCTCCTACATGACTGATTATACCAGGGATTAGAGTCCTGTGGCTGACGATGGCTCTGGTTGGAGGGTTTGTAGAAGCTGCCCGCCAAGGCCGTCATTAATTCGTTATGGATTTCTAAAGTTTTAGCGCCTTCAACATAATTTGGGGTGCTCTCATACAGTGCTGACAACCGCTCTAGCTGAGGAATTACACTTTTGTACATGGAAGCCAGGTTTTCTGGTGAAGTCTTAATAGTGGCCCAACGGATTCTTTTACCACCCTGTATAATCCGAATATTACTGGAAACCATGTCGGCCTCTTGATGCACCCCCCTCAGGATGTGGCAGATCCAGGTCCACCACCAAAGGGTTGTGATCGCTTTCCGAGCGATCGTGTACATGGAAGTGGCGGATCAGTGGCCATAAAGACAGACTAGCCATAAAATAATCAATTATTGACGAGTGGCCCATTCCATTATAAGTAAGCTTTCCTGGACTATCCCCCGGAAAGCGACCATTACATGCTCTAAGTGAGAATGTATACGTCAAGGATGTAAGCTGCATAACCATAAATGACCAGGATTTGGTTTGATAGACATTGGGAAATGGAATCTGACAGGCGTCATCCTCATCTGACGATATCTGAGTAACCCCCCCAAGTGGCTCATAGTGGCAGTTGAAGTCTCCCCCTATTAGCACCTTAGTCTCGCTAGGGAGGCTGTTCAATAGATCAGTTAAGGACTCTAGAGTCTGTGATGTCCCTCCCCCACGAACAGGGCGTACATAGATAATAATGATTGCCAATGTGGGTGTGTTTGGGCGAGCTAAAAGAATACATAATATATCACGGCTATTGGTATTGATCCTTTTAACCGAGAACCCAAGATGGACTCCCACCCATATGGTCAGGCCACCAGATGGCCTGCCTCTAACACCTTTTATGGCAAGTTCAGAGTAGGTAACAAACCCCATTCTATGGTGGGTGGTCATAGCCCATGTTTCTTGGAATATACAGATACCATAAGTATCCACAAAGTCACACCAATCAGTGCTGTCTAATTTTGTAGCCAAACCCGCCACGTTCCATGATAGGGCCGCTTAATGTCTAGTTTGTCGGGTCGGTGAATCAATTAGCTGATTGGAATATGTGGCAGATTCTACAATTTGGTCACCTACTTCAGGGCTCATCTGTCCCTTTGATTTACACCAGAACATATGTCTATAACATTTCGAATATCAGAGACATTTTCTATTTTACTTTTATCACTGCTACATTTCTCAAAGACAGAATTCAACAAACTACAAAATCTTTGGTCCCGATTTTCAACAATCTGTTCTTGTAAACTTTCAAGAAAAAAAACAACATTAACCACTACATTAGCATAGCAGTTGACACCAGAACTGTTTTCAAACTGAAATCCAACAACCTCTTCATTAGTATCCTTTTTCTTTTTGCTTACTATTACTGGTTCATTTAGTTTTTTCCTTTTCTCTACAACCTCACTACATATTTTCTCATATCTTCTTTTTCAACGTACCACAGGCTTTTCAAATAAAGGATATTGAGGTAAATTTGGAGCATATTCTCTTCTTAACCTATTATACTCTTTCACACAATTTTGATCTGCACTAATCTTTGTTTCATCAAAATCAATCAAGTATAATCCGGATAAAGTTCTGACTCGAGATAAAGCAACATATGCCATACCCTCTTTGGACACAGTGCTTCCAATATTCACCAAAGCACTATCTACACTCAAACCTTGCGATTTATGAATAGTCACCGCATATGCCAAACAAACCGGAAACTGTTTTCGGCGGACATATAAATCTTTTACTAGCAAAAATCAAGTCGAACAACGACTCAATTGTTGTACTTCTTCAATATCATCAAATTTGATTTTCAAAAATTCAATGTCATCTCTATTTTGGTAATTCACAAAACCAACAACATGTCCCATTGCTCCATTTACTAAACCTCTTTCCACATGTAAATTACGTCCTCAAATTATCCGACAATTTAAACATACATATAGATTCTTTTCTAAACTAGCTGTTTTAGATATTGATTTGTCTAAAGAATCCAATTTTGACTTTAACTTTTCTGACAAAATAATAGTAGCTCCTTCATGTTCTATTCTATCAATACTTCCAATTTTATAATTTCGGCATTTTTCATTGAAGATTGCACATTCTTGCAGAGTTGGCATTAAGCATATTACTGATTTATTTTTAGCAATTTTTCTATATACATTCTCTGCACCAACATTTTCCTTTGGAAACAATTTTGAAATTAATCGTGCCTGTAAAGCTTCTTTGCCATGTTCACTCACTTTTCCAATTCTTACATCTTCAAGAATACTTTTATAATCAGCATCCTTTGACTGTTGCATATTTTTAGTTAATTCTGTATATTTGAAATATAACCATATATTAACATTTCCAATGCTTCCCAGGCACTTTCTGGTATCTTCATGTGTAACGGTTTTAAACACTGGTTGTCCTTTCACAGGAGTTAGCTGTAGTAGATCTCTAAAAACGATGATGTTTGCCTCCAAATAACACATCATACTCTGTTTTAAGAATTTGTTGCATTCTTAAATGCACAAAGGCAAGCATTAAATTTGACACCATGCTTACCTCATCAATAATGAGAAGTTTCATTTTTTTAAGGACTCTGGAAACTTCATAACATATTCTAATTTATTTTCATGCTCTACTGGCAGCATCAATAAACGATGTTAAGTAATCCCTTTAATGTTATGTACTGCCAACCCAGTTGGAGCAGTGACAACACAAGAGAGTGACAATTCAGTTATTTTCTGTAGAGAAGTTGTAATTGCTTTAATTAAAAAACGTTTTCCAGTTCCTGCTTCTCCACTCATGTACAGTCGGACAGGTTTAAATGACGTACAAGAGCTTTCTTTTTCTCATGACATAAACCATGCTCAATCTGCTCTGTGACTTCATCATATGTTTGTTTTTGCTCAACATTTAGTTGTTTTTCCAATTCTTCTAAGTTTATTACATCCTCCTGAGCTTGTTCCATTGCTCTTTCTACCTCATCCATGGCAGTGGCTGCTTCATTATGGATAATTGGTCCTCCTAGTGGATCCTGACTCAACAACGCAGAACTTTGACTGTCTTGAGAACTGTCTCTAGCAATCTCTGCTGCAATTATAGCTTCTTGCTGTATTTCCTCGTTCAACATTTGCAGATAATTAGTAAAAACAGGACATTCTATAGTATTTTTGATTGCGTTGAATGAATCTTCAAAACTGACAAAATCTCCAAGTAGATCCTCTTCTGTACGCCATGGCTTAAAGAGTTGCAAAAGAGCTAAATAGTAAATTTCCCTTTTTTCAGGAGTTTCGCAACTCATTTTTCGATGATTAATCAAATGCCCTTTTCTTTGTTTCACTAGACATCCTTCAGATCCAATCATAGCATATACTCCTTTATTGATATCTTCTGTAATGCTCTTCTTAAAAGTATAGATATGCAGTAATTCATAGAGACAAACATTCTCAAGATGATTACTTCTATTTGGATAGTATGTATCCAACATATTTGTCTTCAAAATATCTGTACTGTTTGGTTCTCTCTCTGCTAAACACTCAATTTATTGTACAGATTTCAAAACTCAGCTTTCTGTTCTTGCAAGACCTAAACTCACCCAAATGATTGTTCTAGATTTGGCATATAGCCTTGCAGATGATAAGCGATCTGAACATTCATATGCTCCAATTTCTTGATGAGACAACATCTTCAAACTATAGCTGTACAATTTCTTGCTTAGGCTCTTTTCATGAGAAATTTCTTCCCACATTTCCTTTAGTTCTGTCTTTTCAGATTTTGTAATGTAAGAAGTTACATATCGAGCCACAGCAATGGAGTTGTCTGCAACATATTGAATATCCATGTTTGCATTCCACATGGACAAAATGACTGGGTTATAGTCATTTATATACTTTGACTCTTCATTTCTTCTTAAGTTATTGGTATTTTTCGGTGATTTTCGTGTCACAGTATGTCACAAAGATGACAAAAAATTGTTCACTCTTCCTTTTGATGTTACTGGTCGTGGAAATCCAAAACGACATTTTGTGTAGAACTTGTCAATGATTTGTACTTTCGACTTCAGTATTTTCCACACCAATGGGTTCGAAACCGCAAGACTTGATGTTTTAAATTCTTTTGTTCTGTGTTTTTTGGAACAGCACATGTAGAATACTGTTCAATAAAACTCATCACTGTGTCATCTGAATCTGTTCCAAATTTGGGGGCATCTTTGATCCATAGCAGCATATGTATGTGAGGAGCACCTCTTGCTTGATACTCCTTTCTCCAAAAGAAATCCAAACACTCTCCAAGAGGAGGATTTGTTTTGTTTGTGATAAAAGACATCATAGCATCAAATCTATGATTGAAATACCTGCATACATTAACTGGATCCAAATAGCACAGTTCTCCAGGTGTCTTGTATTCTATATTTTCTATGTTTGCATTTGCCTCTCGAAGAAAAAGAAGTAAGCCTTCCCAAGCATACTCAGCACAGCTAAGAGTAAGGAACCATGTAGGAGTTCCTAAGTTTCTTAGCATACATTTCAATTCCCCGTGACGACGGTACCAATACTCATTAGTACCACGCTGACATGCCAG
Source organism: Lissotriton helveticus (assembly GCF_964261635.1). Taxonomy (NCBI): domain Eukaryota; kingdom Metazoa; phylum Chordata; class Amphibia; order Caudata; family Salamandridae; genus Lissotriton; species Lissotriton helveticus. The sequence goes on along the minus strand of NC_136063.1, from coordinate 1,700,446,413 downwards.
GAGATTAATTAGCTGAGACTCCAAAATAGTGTCTTGCTGTTGGACTTTATCCATAAAGTCCCTTGCCAAAACATTTTGCAGATGTACTCCACTTTTCAGTATATGGTTCACTGCATAAGAAAGTCCAGACAAGTCACTCTCAAACAGAAGATGAAACAAATATGGAATACATTGGCGAAACCTTGGATCTTCTGCATATAATCTTAAAGTCCGGTATTCAGATGCAGAATTTGAACAGATCGGTCATCATATCGACCACCTTGACCTGTTGGAAAACAACGAGCTTCCAAGCATTCTTCCCATACACTAATGGGACTTCCTTTTGCTCCTTTCATTTGGAACAAGTCAATAGCATTCCCCATTACTTCTTTGGAATGCAGAGGATGAACACTATAATGTTCATAAATGTGTTCACTTCTGGACACATCCACTTTTTCAATTTGCCCAGCTGGCAAATCACTGTCCTCTTCTACAGTTGTTTCCTCTTCCCCTACATATTCATTTTTGTAGGACTGATTGTTTTTTACCAAATACAACGTTGCCTTTTTGACTTTCCTAACATCCACTAATTCTTGCCAGATTTTCTTACTCTTTGTAGGAACGCCATTAACTAGAATAAGCAGAGGTTCCTCTTTCACTTTTTCAACACCAATTGTATCAATATTTTTCTTTAAATCTAGAGGCAAATAAATAATTCTTCCCTTTAATCCTCTCTGTAAGTCTGAAGGAGGCAATTTCCCTGTCTTAGGCTCCATGCGAACAATAGCCTGAAATGGATGCACACATTGAATCAGAATAGACTCATAAGTATTTAAATCCATCAATTCAGAAGGAATGTTTCCCAACTCAAGATTATTATGTACAGCTCTAGCAGGCATTTTGTTTTCATTTAACTTATTATAACAATATTTACAAATACGCAGATCAGAACCCAAATCCAAACAATTCTCTACCAACAAATAAGTTTCAAAATCCTTCCACTCATTATTATTTTCCTTTTTACTTTTTACATATAAATCAACTAACCTAGTCTGATTTTTATAATGAATTCGTCGACAACACACACAAGAAAGATTTGGCCTTTCACTTGAAATGACCTTAAACTTTGTAATTTCATGGTCAAAATTTTCTGTACTTAAATTCAGTACATTCTCTTCCACATGACCTTCTATTACTGTGTCAGTTTCTGCACTGCCCTCTTTTTCACCAAAGTAACTTAACTCAATTTCTTCACAAATGTTGTTCACATCTAATACAGATCCATGCAAAAGAGGACTGTTCAACTTTTTTAACATTAGTGCTGGACTTTTTGCATAATACAACCTTCTCACTAATTTCCTCACTTTAGTATGATGTACTGCTAACATCCTAAAATGATGAAAAACACTCTGACATAATTTTCTAGAAACTCAAGCCAGTGAATGTCAATGCAAACCTGTTTTTTCTCTTACTCTGCAAAGATCTAACTCTTGCAACATTTTAATTTTTTGTTTTAGACTTTTCTTAGTATATGTACGTTAGCAATTGCGAAACAAATCAATTGAATCCTGTCGCACACTTCAAATACTACTACAATTCCAAGTGTACACTGGGGCCTTAGGATGTCTCCCCAAAACTTCATCAGCTAACACCTCTTCTGCATTTCTAGACACTATTTTTTCTTTTTCAATCGGACAACCATCCTTCACCTCATATCCTCGAGCACTGGTGTCAACTGCATGCACCAAATCATTATCCTGAAAATAACTCTCTTCATTAAAAAATGTCTCACAACTTGATCTGTGCTTCCATTCTCCATAAAAAACATCACCAAAATGTGTCCGATTAATTACTCTTTTCCACTTACTTTTTTATTTCAAAACATTGATTACCTTGTCTAGTGTACGAATTCTATTGATTACTAAAATAAATATTTTTTTTTCATTTCAAAAGCCTGATCAACGATCCTCTCTATATTTTTTTTCTTATATAAATCAGTTTTCGTTTTGCAATTTTTAACATTTTTTAATAAATTTAAAACAATTCTGTTATAAAACATTCACCTACGAATGTCAATGTACTGATTTTTACGTCTATTATTATAGACAATATCATCTCCATAAACTTTTTCTACATTTTTGCTGGGATTTTGCTTTTTCTTTGTAGTTGCAGAAACATTTTTTTTCTTTTGTACATTATCTTGACTTTTTTTACATTGAGTTAATTTCCGTATGAAATGCTTAGTTGCCTTACCAGGAACATTCTTCTTTTTCTCCATATTTTGTTTTTTACATACATCTTGTAATTGCGTTTTCTTGGAAAAGTAAATTTTCTTTCTTTTTTTTGGCGAGATTTTGTAGGCATTTAGCTTCTTCTTTTTCTTGATAATTATAATCTGTTGTAAAGAAAAAATAACGGATTATAGACCACTACTGACATACTACATAGCAATTACAATAACTAAACGATATAAACACTAGTTTACAACATAAGTAATTTTATAGCACAGCAACTGTGTCACACCAGAGTAGGAAATCATGCAGTGAGTGCTGTTTCTCACTTTATGGCAGTGCAGAACAGGTTCAACATTAATGTCACTCTCTGACTGCACTATCTCTCTCTTTGCATGTGTCATCTCACTCTCTGCCTGCGCCATCTCTCTCTTTGCATGTGTCATCTCTCTCTTTGCGTGTGTCATCTCACTCTCTGCCTGCGCCATCTCTCTCTTTGCGTATGTCATCTCTCTCCTTGCGTGTGACATCTCCCTCTCTGACTGCACCATGTCTATCTTTGCGTGTGTCATCTTACACTCTGCCTGCACCATTTCTCCTCTGCCTGCATCATGTCTCCCTCCACCTATGTTATCTCTCTCTTTGCGTGTGTCATCTCATTCTCTGCCTGCACCATCTCTCTCTTTGCGTGTGTCATCTCACTCTTTGCCTGCGCCATCTCTCTCTTTGTGTGTGTCATCTCACAGAGAGAGAGATGCTTCAGGCACAGGGAACATCTCTCTCTTTATGTGTGTCATCTCACTCTCTGCCTGCACCATCTCTCTCTTTGCGTGTGTCATCTCACTCTCTACCTGCGTCATCTCTCTCTTTGCGTGTGTCATCTCACTCTCTGCCTGCATCATCTCTCTCTTTGCGTGTGTCATCTCTCTCTGCCTGCGGTATCTCACCCTCTGCCTGCATCATGTCTCTCACCGCCTGCATCATCTCTCTCTTTGTGTGTGTTATCTCACTCTCTGCCAGCATCATCTCTCTCTTTGTGTGTGTCATCTCACAAAGACAGAGATGCCACAGGCACAGGGAACATCTCTCTCTCTGCGTGTGTCATCTTACTCTGTGCCGGCATCATCTCTCTCTTTGCGTGTGTCATCTCACTCTCTACCTGCGTCATCTCTCTTTGCGTGTGTCATCTCACTCTCTGCCTGCACCATCTCTCTCTTTGCATGTGTGATCTCACTCTCTGCCTGCACCATCTCTCTCTTTGCATGTGTCATCTCTCTCTGCCTGCGCTACCTCACCCTCTGCCTGCTTCATGTCTCTCACCGCCTGCATCATCTCTCTCTTTGTGTGTGTCATCTCACTCTCTGCCTGCATCATCTCTCTCTTTGCGTGTGTCATGTCACTCTCTGCCTGCACCATCTCTTTCTATGCGTGTGTCATCTCTCTCTTTGCGTGTGAGATAGTGCAGGCAGAGAGTGAGATGACACACGCAAAGAGAGACATGGTGCAGGCACAGAGTGAGATGTCACACGCAAAGAGAGAGATGACACAAGCAAAGAGAGAGATGGTGTAGGCAGAGAGAATATACAAAGGCATCTACCATGTCATTTCAGTCTCTACATGCATCATCTCAACACTGTCATCTCACTCTCTGCCTGCGCTATCTCACACGCAAAGAGAGAGATGACTCACGCAAAGAGAGAAATGGTGCAGGCAGAGAGTGAGATGACACATGCAAAGAGAGAGATAATGCAGGCAGAGAGTGAGATGACACACACAAAGAGAGAGATGATGCAGGCGGTGAGAGACATGATGCAGACAATGTTTTGTCTGTGCTCATACCATCTCACCATCACTCTGCACCTTCTTTACAGATTAAAGAAAAATGTGCAAATATAATTCTTTCTTTCACCCAGACACTCTCTGTGATCCTGGTCAAAATAGTCTGACACTTATACTAGAGAAATAGGTGCATTCTGTTAGTTAGGCCCTTCTGGGCATGTGGGAAGTGGAGTATGTTAAACATAGTTTGTCTCTAGACAGGCTACTAGGACAGTAAACAGAAAGGTGGGAGAGAGCACATGGAAAAGAAAATGGCTGCCAGAAATACAAAATGGCTTCCAGCTCATGCCAACAAATCTGTCTAAAATTCAACACATGGGCTGAGTTCTCTGTCTTAAAGAAATTACTGTGATACATGGTTTTAGTAAAATGAGCACTTTTAAAGTTTTTCACCAGGATTTTACATGTAATCTACCATGTCTGTGTCTGCTTGCACTATGTGTGCCTGTGCTCATACTATCTCACTGTCTCTCCTGGCAAAAAAACAGACCATATACATTTACAAGCAAGACATAACATTCCCTTTTTATTTCAACAGCACACCCTGGATCTTTATAGCAAAGCTTAGAGCCTATTTGGGAACTAAGAGGCCTGACAGACATGCTGCCTAAGATTCTCTACTAGTACATATCCTAAAGCCTAACTGACTTAAAGAATACATGTATTCTCATATTTTTAAACACATCAACTAAGCAAATTATTCACGCAGATTAATTTAAAATCAAGCTTGACTTACAGTGTGATGTTAGACACATGACCAGGATGTTACATGTAATCTACCATGTCTGTCTCTGCATGCACTATGTATGCCTGTGCTCATACTATCTCACTGTCTCTCCTGGCAAAAAACAGACCATATATATATATAGGCAAGACATAACATTCCTCATTCATTTCAACAGCACACCCTGGATCTTTATTACACAGCTTAGAGCCTATTTGTGAACTAAGAGGCCTGACAGACATGCTGCCTTCTGTACTAGTACATATCCTAAAGCCTAACTGACTTCAAGAATACATGTATTCCCATATTTTTAAACACATCAACTAAGCAAATTATTCACCCAGATCCATTTAAAATCAAGCTTGACTCACAGTGTGATCTAAGACACATGACCAGGATGTTACATGTAATCTACCATGTCTGTCTCTGCCTCCACTATGTGTGTCTATGCTCATACTATCTCACTGTCTCTACTGGAAAAAAACAGACCATATATATATATATATAAGCAAGACATAACATTCCTTATTCATTTCAACAGCACACCCTGGATCTTTATTGCACAGCTTAGAGCCTATTTGGGAACTAAGAGGCCTGACACACATGCTGCCTAAGATTCTCTACTAGTACATATCCTAAAGCCTAACTGACAACAAGAATACATGTATACCCATATTTTTAAACACATCAACTAAGCAACTTATTCACCCAGATTCATTTAAAATGAAGCTTGACTCACAGTGTGATCTTAGACACATGACCAGGTTGTTACATGTAATCTACCATGTCTGTCTCTGCATGCACTATGTGTGTCTGTGACCATACTATCTCACTGTCTCTAGTGGCAAAAAACGGACCATATATCTATAAGCAAGACATAACATTCCTTATTCATTTCAACAGCACACCCTGGATCTTTATTACACTGCTTAGAGCCTATTTGTGAACTAAGAGGCATGACAGACATACTGCCTAAGATTCTCTACTAGTACATATCCTAAAGCCTAACTGACTTCAAGAATACATGTATTCCCATATTTTCAAACACATCAACTAAGCAAATTATTCACTCAGATACATTTAAAATCAAGCTTGACTCGTGATCTTAGACACATGACCAGGATGTTATATGTAATCTATCATGTCTGTCTCTGCTTGCACTATGTGTGTCTGTACTCATACTATCTCACTGTCTCTACTGGCAGAAAACAGACCATATATATATAAGCAAGACATAACATTCCTTTTTCATTATAACAGCACACCCTGGATCTTTATTGCACAGCTTAGAGCCTATTTGGGAACTAAGAGGCCTGACAGACATGTGATCGTAGTCAAAAATGTTAAAGCCATACATTTTACGAAAAAACATTTAGCATAGAAAATCGTTTAAAACACAGAGCACAGCCCATATAAATGAGCACTACATTACAATGTAGAAACCTGACTCATTTCCAAAATACATTTCCAATATGCACTATTCGTTTTGTGCCACCATTAAATACAAACATGAGACACAATGCATAAAGAAACAGTACCCTATAAGCAAACAGATGCAAACTGTGAGGAGACATTATAAAATAATGTGCAAATATAATTCTTTAATTTACACCACAGACACTCAGTGTGATCCTAGTTAAAAATGTTAAAAACAATCATTTTACCTAATAACATGTACCACAATAAATCATTTAAAAGATAGATCACAGCCCATATAAATAAACACTACATTACAGTGCAGAAGCCTGACTCATTTCCAAAATACATTTCCAATATGCACCATTAATCTTTTTCTAGCCTTACAAAAAAACATGAGACACAATGCAAGAATAAAGAAGCCCAATATGCTTGTTAATCTTCCCCATAGTGTATACAGCACTCTATCTATATTAAATGAATCATTACTCACCTTTAAAAATGCTTTTGAAGATTTAGAACAGTGGCAGTCACAAACCAGATTTTCTTATGCAGAATCTCTGAATAATGCTTCTTTCACTGCAACCTCAGAATAATGGCAGATTCCCTATGATTTCAGACCCATTTTCATGTACTTAACCAATGAAATTTCTTCCCACACAAATTCAAAACCAAACTAACATTTTAATTGGCTCTACATTTCAACACTTTGAAACTCACATAATATTCACCCATCCCCCTACTGCTCTTTCTGCCTGTTACCATGGTAACACTCCACACATCACCTAACTGAGCACACCTTTGAAAAGTTCATGATACTATGTTGCAAATGAACCCAGCAAGGGTGTTTGACTTCTGAATATAGCAGCTTATCCTCTGCAATGTTTCTTTCAACGACTTTTTCTCAACCATTAGAATTACTTCTTTAAAAAAACAGAAGCATGCACCCTAATTTTCAGTGGAGAATTTTAAGAAACCACCAATCATTTCTTCTTTTTCAAGTGCACTGAATCTCAACCACTTTTTTTTCATAACTCCTACTTTCAAACTGCCAGTTCATTTCCACAACTCATCTGAATACAACCACATCTACCTTCAAGATGCCTAAATTCTGGATTGTGGGTCATAGCTTTGTTCACTGGAGTGAAAAGTATGCAGCAAACAGAGGTATTCCTAACCTTGATTTACCAAATGTGGATATTATGTGGATTGGCCAGAGAGGATTGAGATGTCACTAATTGATACCATTGATAAAATCCTTTATGCATCTACCACACCCTGACCCCATAATTGTGCGCTGTGGTGGCAATGACCTGGTCACTTTGAATGGAGTAGGTCTGGAAATGCTTTTAAAGGACACCTTTGGGCAATTGATGTCACTTTTTCCAAAAACTGCCTTTGTATATTCTAATATATGCCAAAGGCAAAAATGGAAATGGTCCAGCCAATTTTGTCCACAGATTGAGAAAGCAAGAAAACATGTGAATAAATCTGTTTCTGCTTTCCACAGAGACTATGGTATGGTTTCTATATACCACAACAACTTGCGTTACAACATGCAAGGCATCTATAGAAGAGATGGAGTACATTTTACAGATGAAGGGAATAGAGTCTTCCTCTTGAATTTTAGACTCTGCATCAGTACAAACTTGTAGGTACAAAAAACACCCACATAACACAACAGCTCTTTTCAGAGCTACCCTACCTCTAAACACTCTAAATTCTTTTTTTACTCTAATTTTTTTCACTGTTTTTCCCTATGGTGCGCTGAGGGTACGCGTACCCGTAAAAGCCCATGTACGCGCACCCAAAATGGCAGACTCTCCGGACTGTTTCGAATGTTGACAGACAGCCGAGAGCCAATCAGCTTTCCGCTCACACACTTCTGTGGCGCGCCGGGTGCGCTTACCGGTACGCGTACCCAAAGCGCTCGGAGCATGCATATAGCAATATATGTGTTTTTGAAGTAAATTTTTATAAAAACCACTGGAACGATTTTCACCTAATATAAAAAAGGCACTACTACGTACCAGTCCCTACCATTTTGCCAAGTTTGGTGTAATTCTGTTCAGCGGTTCGGGTTGTAGCCGTGTCTAATCGTCCTATGGAAATTAACATGGGGAAAAAACATTTTGGGACCCCATTTTTTCTCGGCCCCCGCTTCACGAATCCCCCAGACACTTTCAGGGAAGGAGCGGAGCGTAACGGGCCATCTTCTTTGGGAAATTCACAAAGATTCGTTCATCGACGCCAACGTTATTCCCAATAGAATGTTGCGGATTTCCTATGGAAACTAGGTCCTAACTATAACGACCGCCAGTAGGTAATATATATATATATATTCACAGAAAAAACCATAGGTTATAGACCATATATAGTTAGGAATTAGCATTTACAAAACCTTGAAAATTCACTGAAAAAACCATAGGTTATAGACCATATATAGTTAGGAATTAGCATTTAGAAAACCTTATTTTACTCACACAAAACCATTGAAATTCCATATATAGTTAGTTGCACTAACTATATATCGCGCACCCGCAATCCACTGCTGATGATGTCACATATTACATCATTCATGACATGGTCAGTGACATCACTGATGACATCACTGATGACATCTCAAATGACATCACGGATGACATCACTGATGATATCTCATTTGACATCAATGACCACATCACTGATGATATCATTCATGTGACAATACAATGCATCTCCTCACATTTTAATATAACCTCTGTTACACTCAGTGTTAAATACAGAGTATAATTTTTGAAACCATTGACACACCAATACTAGTTACTACATACGCACTCACTGATTCCTACGTCTACACACACATTCACTCATTCACCCATACAATCATTCATACATACAATCAATCATCTTTACAACACTATCATATGCACTCATACACCTATACAGACACTCACACTCTGCCACTCATCCATGGAGTTACTCACACACCTAGTCAGTCCTGTAAAGAATCAATCACACTTCCATTTTCTAATCTATACAGTTAAACATAGAGCACCTTACGTTTTCAACCATATACTAACACATACTTAGTCTCTTATACAATCATTGATACAAGTACACATTGATCTGCACAGAGTCACACACCTCCCAGCCAGCCACACACACACTCAGTCTCCCATGCAAATACTTGGGCAATCAATCAATAACCCATATAGTTACTCATATAGCTACTGATCAACACATGCTGCAGTTTACAGAACAACAGACATAATGATGCACAAATTAAGACAGTTTAGTCACTAACCCATGCACTCAGTGAGACACATTTAATCACTCACTCATACATTCAGTCATGCACCTACTAAATCCTTCGTCCAGACACTTATACTTCCACTCATTCTTCAATATGTAAGACATATTTTAACTTTACAGAAACACACAGTCACTGGATGTTGTCATCAGTGATGTCATCCGTGATGTAATTTGAGATGTCATCAGTGATGTCATCAGTGATGTCACTGACCATGTCATGAATGATGTAATATGTGACATCATCAGCAGTGGATTGCGGGTGCGCGATATATAGTTAGTGCAACTAACTATATATGGAATTTCAATGGTTTTGTGTGAGTAAAATAAGGTTTTCTAAATGCTAATTCCTAACTATATATGGTCTATAACCTATGGTTTTTTCAGTGAATTTTCAAGGTTTTGTAAATGCTAATTCCTAACTATATATGGTCTATAACCTATGGTTTTTCTGTGAATTTCATTGGTTTTTTAACAGCTAATATCTGTAGCTGTAAAATGTATTCTTCTTTAAATCCAAAAATATATTTTATATGTTTATGAATAATTTTTTTTTAAAATATTTTTTTTTCTTCGTTCCCGCTTCGCGAATCGGGAAGCTTCCCGTTAGCTGACCTTGATGCCGCGAAATAGACCGCGAGCCGGTAAACGTTTCTTTACCGCAAGTGCCGCGTTAGAAAACAACATCGTGACGCCTCCCGTCCGCATGACGTTTCACGTTGTCGCGTGATACGTCATATGACGTGCTACGTTAGCGAACTGGTACGCGAAGCGAGTCGCAAAGCGCAGGTTTCTGGAAGCAAACCGGGAGGCCCTGCAAAGCGCTTAACGTAAACACAGCAAGTCATGTGACTTGGTAATAACACTTTTCATTGGTTCATTTCACTTTTGGTTTCCTAATGATGTAAGACTAGGTCATATAATCTAAAATGAACACTTTTGATTGGTTGAGAACTCTTGTTTTTCCCAAATGATGAAAATCCCTCCTTCTTTCCTCACTCTGACTTTCATCATTGTGAGAGAAAGACCCTTTGTGATCACTGAGCAATGGCTTCTTTAGTAGCTTCAGCTGGTGCTTCCCCACCACCTCCACCACATCCAAGGAAGAGTGGACCACCTGCTCAAGTTGTAATTCAACAAGAAGAAGAAGAAGAGGAACAGGAGGACGAGCACGAAGAGAGGCAGTTTTTGCCTGAGCAGCCCAAGACGTCTCACCGGAAAGAAAACTTCATTTGGCAATTTTTTAAAATTCCCAAAGGTCAGAAAAAAGTAAATGCAAGATACGTAACTTGCCTTATATGTCAAGATAGACTGTCCAGAGGGACCGACAAAAAATACAGTTTCGGAAACTACACAATGCATCGCCATATGACTAGGTGGCATCCTAACAACTACAGTGCTGCACAGTTTCGGAACGACCTAGATAATCTCCCTATTATGGCCAGAAGATCTGTTGTACCGGAAGTAACGGGACCAGAGGGCAGGGAGATGGTGCCAAATATACAAATGAGATTTGGTGATGTAAAACACATCTGCGCATTTTGCGATGGATTCATTTCCTACGGAGAAAAAAGCATCACTCTGATCAACAGAGCTATTGACTATCATATGCAAGTTTGTCCGAAACGCCCAAAATAATAAATACTTCTTTTTTTTGTTTTGTTGCTCCTGTTGAGCCCTTTACAATGAATCGTTTTCATTGCCCCCTCCAAGAAAAACCCAAAAAAATATAAAACTGTTCCGAAAAATTCAAAAACAGTAAAAAAATGTTCAGAAAAATAAAAAAAAAAGTTCTTTTCAGAACTACCTCCCCGTTATTAAAAAATTGGTACAATATTTGGAACTGTGCCAACCTCTATTTCTCTTAGTTCGCTTCCTAGTTCGCTCGCCGGTACGCGAACCGGAAGCGAACCAAAAACAGTAAGTATAAGGGAAGGAAACAGACACTTATGTTAAAAGAAACACAGCTATAAGGGAGTAAACTAGAGATACCATTACCCGTAATCCACTGCTGATGATGTCACATATTACATCATTCATGACATGCTCAGTGACATCATCAGCAGAGGATTGCGGGTTTTTTGGCAACATGCCTTATCCACGGTTTAATAACGCTGCCTTTTGCTTTATATAAGTTTTCAAATTGTATGAAATATATACCAATAGGTCGTTATGAACCTTTAGGTAGTGCTTTTCTTCATGAGGTCTGGTCGCTTCCATACACATACAGATGTTTCAAAGATGATCAAGAAGTTTATCTGAATGGAGAGGAATGCACTGAGACGCCAGATCATTCACTAATGTGTAGGCACATACAGTTACACGGTTCATGCAACAAACACCGACCAAATATGGCATGCGTGTTGCAAGGCACGCCAGTTCCTGCTATCATCCCCACGTTCAAGTTGTTGGAAAATGGTAGTTATTTGATGCTCAATAATGAAGATTGTTCTGAGTTAATTAAAAGTATTCCTTTTATCGTAACAGTAAGTGAACGGGTTATTTGCTGCAGAAATGTTCTATTTCCTCCCACACATGAACATAGGGAGTTTTCAATCTGGCCACAAATACCAACCTTGGGACACGTTTCAACGGCATGGCAAGAATAAGAGCTCTTTTGTCTCAGAGAGAGGTGGCCTTGAGTTCGGCCCGTGAAACTTTCGTACTTCACATAGCGAACACCCATACAGAGGTGCACACCCTTTTCAATTAAGATTTGCCTTTCTATTTCAGCAACATGTTTCCGACTATCTTTAACGCATCCTCCACAAAGTCCCTGGCACACTTTTTTAAAGTTGTTACCAGTGGTCTCGTGACTTCATTTGAGAAAATCTTTGGAGTCATCCCTGCTTCCTTTCATTGTATTTTCTGCACTCTGGTTCGTAGATTGGCATTTTTACTTGCATTACCAGCGGACGCTCTTGTGCTTTTTTACATTTTTAAATATGGATGTCCCTCCTATGCAACCTCCGACCCTGCAGCTGCTGACACTGTTCCGCAATCGCATGCTAGAATATTATGGCACAATGCCGTTGGCGATATTAAGCACGGCATATGGATTATCTTTTCGGTTCTCCTACTTCACCTGTGTCCAGCCTGTATTTCACTGCCTGACCTGTGATTTCGATTGGGCCATTGATTTGTGTCTCTGCGGACCGGTTTCTCCTGACGTCGACTTTAATCAGCTGATGACTCCTATCATTACTCACGAGTTGGTTTGTCCTGGCGAAAGGATTATGGCTGTGGCATTGATGCATGGACTACTTGGTCCCTGGAATTTACTGGCGGCAGCACAGTCTTTCTTGGAACAGAGCCACCGAGCTGTCCTCTGATGGTGATAGAGGATCCGGTGCTGGGAGAGCACGTATGTTCTTTTCCGCTTTTAAATTGGATGGCTGAACTGTTTTCGGATGAAGACGGTGACTTCCTATTGGAGGCTGTTGCAGCTTATTTTGCATACACAGTTATGTCATAGACCTTTTTCATGTTTGATATGCTGAGTACTAGCATTTCATTGACAATTCATTGACTTATTTGTCAAGTTTTTATTATTTACCTTGCCTATTGGCTTAAGACTCGATAAAGTACTAGGCTGTTTTATTTTTCTTTAGCATTAAATTTTCCTAGTTTTTAATGCTTTACCTTGCGGACCGTCCACATATAAACTTGCAATCTGCTCTCATGAGATGGCACTTCTATTATCTTATTCAGTTCGTTTCCGGATCATGAGGAGGTGTCATCTAGGTCCTGGATATCTTTACACCGTGTTAAGTTAGCATGGGCTCATTACCGGTTTAAACGCCATTTTTCCTTTTTTGCAACTTCTGCACACGACACTTAGTTGTTGCTTTAGCTTTCCACCTAGTAGTTCATCGTGGTTTACATGAGAATAATATGTTATTGGTCTACTATCTGCTTTACTTGTTAAACTATATCTGTACAGCGAGTGCTAAAGTTTCAAGAACAACACGATACAGAATTGTTATGAGGTCTGATCTCCACGACTTCATACTCATAACATAAGTGCAACTTCTGCCAATTCTGGGCATGAGGCGGGTTTTATATTGCTTTGCCGAACACACATACACAACAGTTGATGCGGTTCACATGAAGAGAGAGCTGGTGTATGCTGATGTGATTCCTTCAAATCTAAGACACTAAAGTATGGGCACGCCCTAAACCAACACAAAGAGACCTTCTTAGCAAATAATATAATATGTGTATTAGGGAGGGTGAGATATAAGCAGCCGCGGGCCGTGGAGGGAGTTACGATGGGGCAGGGAGGCGGGGAGGGGGAGAAGCAGGGTGGAGCCCTCTCTACCTTGCCCCTCCCCCTCCCCGCCTCCCTGCCCCACCGTAACTCCCTCCACGGCCCGCGGCTGCTTATAAGTGTTGCTAACTCTTATTCATTTACAGCATGTTAACATACTGTCACCATTCGCTTTTTATGTACTAGTAACTATGCTGGTAATTTTGCTACTGATAATATGTGTACTTGTATTCTCCACCCTGCTTCTCCCCCTCCCCGCCTCCCTGCCTCACCATAACTCCCTCCACGGCCCGCGGCTGCTTATAAGTGTTGCTAACTCTTATTCATTTACAGCATGTTAACATACTATCACCATTCACTTTTTATGTACTAGTAACTATGCTGGTAATTTTGCTACTGATAATATGTGTACTTTTATTATCTAAGGTACTACGCCTGAGAAGACGGCATTAGTAAATAAACATTTCAAATACACATCTGTTCTTCTTAACTCCATGTTCTGGTTTCTAAGAAATCTATAACGACCGACTGTTCATGAGTTCCACGTATCCTGAGGTACTATAAGTTCATATTCTGGATTGTCTAAACATTGAGAGTTTGTTATATCCAATGTGACACTGTACCTAGCTTGCTAAGGAGTTTTTGATTACTAACGTGAGTTTTGGGACACCCTAATTCGCCGAGGTTCCAATCCTCTGTCCACAGTTCTGTGTGAGAACAGAAACCCTGCGACAGGGGCACCCCCGACCCTTGCTGGAGCTTCATCACACTTGCGATACAACTCCAGCAATGCATTCGCCGAGGTTCCAATCCTCTGTCCACAGTTCTGTGTGAGAACAGAAACCCTGCGACAGGGGCACCCCCGACCCTTGCTGGAGCTTCATCACACTTGCGATACAACTCCAGCAATGCGCCACCTTTACGGCACAGATACATCACGCATCTGTGCTGTTTTTGCCCCATGATGCGCCGCATTGTAAATGCAGCACACCATAGGTGACGGAACAGCGGCACAGAATGACTAACACATCCCTGGTGATGCGCCAGTCATCATAAATGTATCCCTATGCTTCTTATCTTGTTAGAGATGAACCGCCATATGTATCATCAAAGTTATTTGCATTTCCTAAATAGCGAACTTTAAGGAATAAATAGCGATTCTTTACCATTCCTAGTTTGCGATGAGCTATTTGCTAATTAGCCGAATGTAGCCCAATGAAGCCCAATGTAGCCCAATGTAGCCCAAAGATGGCCGCCAGACACACAAAAAAACAAATGTAGCCCAAATATCAGCCAGATGTAGCCCAACTATAGCCCAGTGACAGAATGACCAATCAGCTTCGCAAACCTCCGTTACGCGAAGCGGAGCGCTGTTACAGATATATATCTTTTTTTGAACGTTAATTTCTCAAAATCCACTGGAGCACATATATTGAGACCTAGCAAAGGCACATCGGGCTACCAGTCCCTAATATTTTGCCAAGTTTCGTGCAAATCCATTCAGCCGTTCAATTATTATTATTATTATTTTTTTTTGCCCCGCGGGGCCCTTTTAAAACCTCCACATCAAACCTAGGGGGTCAGCGAGGATCTACTATGCCCCCTTATAGTTATTTCCCCCTTTGTTTTGACCTCCTCTTGTCTCTCGATCCTACCGAGAGACAAGATGGCGGCCGCTACGGACTGTTTGGAATGTTGACAGACGCCGGAGAACCAATCAGCTTCGCTTCACAAAGCTCCGTTGCGCGAAAAGTCCGCGAACCAGTGCGCTGCCCGGTCCGCTGTTACAGATATATATCTTTTTTTAAACGTTAATTTCTCAAAATCCACTGGAGCACATATATTGAGACCTACAAAAGGCACATCGGGCTACCAGTCCCTACAATTTTGCCAAGTTTCGTGCAAATCCATTCAGCCGTTCGGGCTAAAAGTGAGGCCAACCGCCCTATGGAAAACTCAATGTTAAAAACACGTTTTGGGACCCCCCTTTTTTCTCGGCCCCCACTGGACGAACCCCCCCCAAATTTTCAAGGGCTGCTCAGAAACAAAATGTGCCATTTTCCTGAAAATTTCAGCCAATTCCGTCCACAAACGCCAAAGTTATTAGACATAGAATTTTCAAAAAACCCATAGAGAAAAAATCCTAACTATATATACCTACTGGCGACCGCCAGTAGGTAATATATATATATATATATATATATATATATATATATATTCATTGAAAAAACCATAGGTATATGCAAAACATCATCAGCAGTGGATTGCGGGCTCGTGAGTTATAGTGAGTACAACTAACTATAACGGGGGAATTTCAATGGTTTTGTATGAGTGAAATGTCCAGCTAACTATAACATGTGTCAAACCTATGATTTTTCAGTGAATTTCTTAGGTTTTTTAAAAGCTAATTTTTAACTATAACGTGTGTGAAACCTATGGTATGGAAGGGATTGGGGCCTGAGGAGACATGTGTGCAAACACTAAGGTCATCTGTGAGCCAACTAGCCCATCATGTACCTCCAGTTTGCACCAGGGAGCTGCGTTGCAGAGAGGTGTTCAGAGGACACGCCCCCTCTTTACAACACTCTGCAACGCAGCTCCATGGCACTTACTAGAGGTACCCGTTGGACTAGTTGGCCCCTGGGGGACCTCTGGATTGAAGAGGAATATATTCCCAAGCTAAAACGCGCCACAGGGCGTGTTTGCACACATGTCACCTCAAGCCCCGTCCCCTACCTTCACCATTGTCCAAACATACCCCGTAATGCGTTCTAAGTTGGGGGATTAAGTCCCCTTGCATACTGGGGGTCCCTGGGGGCCAACTAGCACACCAGAAACCTTCAGTATGTGCCAGGGGGCTGTGTTACAGAGAGGTGTAAAAAGGGGCGATGCCTCATTACACCTCTCTGCAACGCAGCCCCCTGGCGCGTTTGCAGAGGGGGAACTAATTCCCTTTGCATACTGGGGGTCCCTGGGGGCCAACTAGCCCACCAGGAACCTCTAGTGTGCGCCAGGGGGCTGCGTTGCAGAGAGGTGTAAAGAGGCCATGACCCTTTTTACAACTCTCTGCAACGCAGCCCCCTGGAGCTTTTTCAGAGGGGGAAGAAATTCCCCTCACATACTGGGGGTCCCTGGGGGCCAACTAGCCCACCAGCAATGTCCAGTATGCGCCAGGGGGCTCCATTGCAGAGAGGTATAAAAAGGGGCGTGGCCTCTTTACACGTCTCTGCAAGGGAGCTCCCTGGCCCATACTGGAGGCTCCTGGTGGGCAAGTTGGCCCCCAGGGACCCACAGTATGCGAGGGGATTTACTTCACCCTCTGCAAACGCGCCAGCGGGCGCGTTTGCAGAGAGGTGCAGGGAGGGGGCGTGGCCTCCTCCCGATCCCGTTTTTATTTTTTGGGCCCTTGGGACCCTATCCCCCAGGGCCTACCCCCAAATTTTTTTTTCCAATTTTGACGGGAAGGGGCCCCTCCCGTGGCCAATTCCAGCCCCAGGGATCCCATCCCCCGGTGCTTCATTTTTGAATATTTTTTGTATACTGGAGTGGGGCTGCATCCCCCCTCCTATGCCCCCTTTAGGCCCCATCCCCCAGGGCATTGTTTTTTTTAAATTGTTATTTTTTTTAAGGGAGGGGGGCCGCGTGGCCCCCCTCCCGGGCCACTTCTGGCCCCGGGGACCCCATCTCCGGGGCCTGGCCCTTCTCGTTGGGGAGCTGTGGGGGATCCACAAGCCCCCCACGGTCCCTGCCGGCTCCCCGCATCCTACGGGAGCCAGCATTGCTTTTCTGTATGGGGAGCAGCTAACATGCTGCTCCCCGTACAGAAAAGCAATCAGCTTTCCTGCTCTCTCTTTCAAAAATCAAAGCAGTTTGCTGTGGTAGGGCGGGAGCCGCAAGGGCTCCAGGAGGGGGGCCGCGCGGCCCCCCTCCCAACATCAACGAAGCCCCGGGGTGGTGGTCCCCGGGGCTGGGGGGGCCGTCACGGACCCCCCTATTTGCATATTAGTGCACCGGGGAGGTGGCGGTCTCCGGGGCATGTGGGGGGGGCTTGAGCCCCCCACACATGTTATTTTATTAAAAATAAAGCCCCGGGGGGTGGGAGTCCCTGGGGCCGTGAGACCTCCCGCATACTTTTGAACAAAGCCCTTGGTGTTGATGTTTCAGATGTTGCTACCTGTTGCTAATCAGGTAATCCAGTTCTTCCTTTAAGACAGGCACAGTCCTTTTGTTGTGAGGTCTTGTAAGTGTTGCAGGTGCAGTTCTTGTAAGTACAGTCCTCTCTTGTACAGTCCAAGGGTCAGACAGGGCAGCTCTTCTTCTTTAGATTATTCTTTTGGGTCTTTGAGGTTCCACAAAACCAGCTAATGGTCAAGAAGCCCTAATGTGCCTCCTGGAGGTTTGCGACTACAATGCCCACAATGCACCTAGTCAAAATCCATTAAAGTCCAATAAAGCTGGTCAGCTGGGCTTTTCTTGATTGTTTGGATGCAGGTGACTTCTTGAAGCTCTTTTGTATCTGTTGCTTTCAGGGCGTCCACTCCTTAATCCTTTTGAAGCGTGGCAAAGCCCTCTTTTGTGAAGTCTAAAGTGTGCAGCAGGTGCAGTCTTCTTGAGTGCAATTCTTCTTGGTGCAGACCAGGGATTCAGCAAAGCAGGCATTCTTCTTCTTCTTGTTTCCAGTCAGAGATCTGAGTTGCTGGGCAGCTCTCCCATGTTTTCCAGCTTTCTGGGCTGGCAAACAGGGGTTACTCCTGACCAATGCGGTACAGGAAGCTACCCTCTGTGGTGACCACTTTCTCTGAAGTACAGCATATTCTTGTCCTAGAAAGCCCTGTGCGACAAAAATTTAAATGGAGAACATTTCTTCTGGAGCTTCAGGTATGGCTAAGCCCACCCAGGTGTGGCTAACCTTTCCTTCCAGGACCTCTTCAAATTCAATAACTGGGGCTCCTATCTGGCTGGGTATGCTTGAAGTAGGGGTGGGCCAGGTTCCTGTCTTTACTGTCTTTCTTCCTATGAAGACCATTTTGACTACCAAGACCCCTTACTGCTGCTGCAGATCTCCTCCCACTAGATGTATCCTTTGTCTCAGCCCTGGCCACTTCATACCTCGTAAAGACAGCTTGGCTTGGCCTGTCACAGGCTGGTCATTCAGAGGAGGTTGCTACAATGCTGACTTGGGTAACTTTAGGAAAACAGTTCTATAACTTATTTCCTACAATAGTTATAATAAAACCAGCCTGGGCAAGTTGTTGGATCCATTGCAGCTAATAATTTTGCACTTTGAATTGTTATTTTAGCTCACACCTGTCAAAAGATAGGCTTGTTTATGGTTTGATAAAGCCTCCCCATGTTAGCCTGTAGAGGCCTTAGGGGCGAATAATGTGTTAAAATAATGTAGTTTAAGACTTTGGAAGGATCTTTAATTCCAAAGTCAATTGTGGACATAGCTTTATTTTAAAAGCAACTTGCAAGGCATGGCTGGCTTTTAAAATGACAGCAGGCAAAACAGCAGTGCACTCCTACATGACTTAAATCTACTGTGCCTCTAAACCTACTTGTCCTACCATATACTAGGGACTTACAGCTAGGCTACCAATACCAATTGTAATTACACCAAATTACTATATACCTTTTAAAGAGAGCACTGGCCCTGTATCAGTCAAAAATGGGGGCAAAACATGGGGGGTCACGACAAAAAGCTCTGTTTTCTCACAGTATTCAACGGGTGTTTACCTGATCCTCATGATCCTGAGATAATATTCCTATACCATAGCCATTACATTCATTACCATACTGCATAATGGTTTTGTTATAGTTGGGAAACCCCAGTGTAGGTGCAAAGGTTAATGTCAGCTTCAAAGGCACAAAGGGTTGATCTGCCTCTTCAGTCTAATTCAAGAGTTCGCAGTAAATGTCCCTAATATAATTTTGGAGTGCATGATTGATCACAGTGAAAACTAAAATCCACTTCCTAGAGTATTTTATTCCAAGAAGGTGAGTACCCAAGACACAGAACAGAAGCAGGCAACTTACGGGTGGTTTCAATATGTTTGGTAAATAGTTGGTACATATCAAAAGAAACGTCATGCCAAAATATCGTACAAGAGGGAAAAATATATAATTTCTCTTTAGAAGCCATAGGTCCCTTGTTAGCAAGTTCAGTGAGCAGTTACAGGGACACTATCTTGCAATGTTCTGATATGGGAGAAGCAAGCAAAAGTTTTCCAACAAAATGAAACAGCAGAGATTTTTAAGTGTAATACCTAGGTTTGCAGATCTCAATTTAGGGTTTGAGAAATGATGGGAGTACACAATGTAAACCCTGGTGAAAACCTATACCACATTAGCTGTCTTCTAGTGAATTTTAAGGCAAATTAGTACTGGTTCTCTTCTTGGATGGGGATGGAAAATATGGCTGAGCACAAATCTGGAACTTTGAATGATCAGGCAGTGGCTGGGACACAAGAGAGGATCGTGGCAGGGACTGGCATTACAGTGAAACTGGGAATCACCTTACTGTTACTTCCACAAATGTCTTCTACAAATCAGTAAATATTGGGCATTCCCTCTTTTTTGATTGGTAGGAAGGATGTATTGGAAATGCTGGCAGTAGGCACTAAAACATCTTGTTTGATGAGATTAGCAATAATGGGCTTAATCTATTCTATAGCTTCAGGGCATATTGAGTTGGAGAAACACTTTCATACCTTATTTGGTTCAATCAATTGTATACGACCAACATCATTATCCTATGTAGACCACAAAACAGCTGGAACATATTCAAGCAATTTAGTTAAGTCTTTAGCTGCTTAGGAATACACATTACAGTTTATTGATTTGACACAAACAGCTCAACCAAACACTTCATCCTCATTGACTCACAGGACATTCAGCAAGCTTCCCTAGCCTATGCAGAAGATTGTAGAGTTAATCTTGCATAACAGACCTCCACCAAAGAAACTTGTAGATGTAGTATGACTTTAATAAGAATAAGAAAGCACGTTTACCAGTAGAAATACCCAAAGTAAAAGGATTATTAATGTTTTGAGGAACTCCTTGGCTAGTGACGCTGGCTGACTCTTTGGAAAAGCCCAAGAACAGTATTTAATTCATTCAGAGGTTTTAAGAGCAAATTGGCTTGCACCAGAATCAGTGGGAGAGTAGGTGGGTTTTACATGTATCTTATGCTTGATGTAGAGGTTTTAAGGGCAGATTGATTATGCATGGGTATCAATCAGAGTGGAGGTGGGTTTTCAACTGATCTAATGCTTAATGGAGAAGCATTCTGGGAAAAATGTATTTAACAGTACAGGCAGCAGCTCTTGGGCTGTCTGTCTGGATACTGGTTTGAACAATTTGTGTAAAATCTTGGAGTTGAGTTTTGACCTGAAACCTGCTGTTAAGTTTGAGTTATCACTGGTCTAATGTGTAGATTGACCACAATTGAAGCACAATTCCCCACAATGATGTTGGCCTCCTCCTTGCCAACACCAATCCCCAACCTTCCCCCTCATTTGATTGCTTTTTGGATTTGCTGCATTTGGGGAAACATTATTTAGACTCCTTTGATTCTTTCATTCATTCCTGAATGGCCACACAGTGGTTGATCATCTTGACTAATTCAGACATATTTCTTGGTCTGACATCCAAAACAGCGAGTATGTAATTGGTTTTGAACCCTCAACAACAACCCCGGATAAAGACAGCCCCCTCAGCTTCCTGAGCAGATTCCATGGGACAGTCTTTACCTGAATATTGCTGAAATTCCTACCTGTCTAAGTAATCCAGTGGTCATTCCCTTCTTCTGTTTAAAAATAGAGATCTTTCTGCAGTCTGTCTTAAGTGCACACACTTTTATTCAGATAATAAAGAACCTATGCTGACAAATCAGCAGCATCCACAGGACACTGTCATGGTAACTTGCTCTTTTCTATTAGCCTATCTCTTACTTCATTAACCACCACAAATCACAACAATTGATTCACATCCACCAAATTTCTCTTTTATACTTACACCATTTTTTTAAAGCTTTAAGTTTGTGACGTTTTTATGCATATTGGGGAGTGGCTTCTTAATATTGATTAAATTGAATGGGTACCAGGGTCCATGATAAATCGTTTTACCTATGGGGCCAGGGTTGTCGCACAAGCAGAGGAGGACATTGGGGAGTGGTCAAACTCCCAGATCTTCAGCATCATTAGACGGGTGTGCTCATCGTCCTAGTCATTATTATTTCTATCTTTAGCCATACATTTGGCAGTGCATCTCAGACTCTCCTGAGGGATAGTTGGTCTGCTGTCCGGTTGAGCAACAGGCGTTTGCTCACGCTTTGCACACCCCTGGGACACTTTGGTATTACAGAAGGAGCTGCAGACGCTTGTGAGGCCCTTTCTGTAATACCAATAGAGCTGGCCCATATAAAGCACCGGCATTATCGTCAAGGAGGCGTGCCCTCATTTGCATGGAGACGAGCCCCATGCAAATGAGGAAATCCCTTTGCTCTGCACCCACATCAGTAACACGGCAAAGAAGCCCTCAGGACACTAACAGTACGCCACCTAAAAGATGATGCCTCCTGAAAGCAGCCCTTTGCAGAGAGTAAAAGGGTTCCCATGGACTACCCCAGGCATTCCCTGGCAGGTGGTTGCAGTCGCTGACTGCACCCGCCTGCAAGGGAATCTCTATTCCTCTTTAAAAGTGCATGCGGGTTGCCCGCTGAACAGTGAAACACAGAGCAGTGTTAAGGCAGCCGCTCTGTATTTCACGTGATTACGCTGCCCCCCAGGGCAGCATGAGTTTGCGGCTGACCTGGGGCAGCGCTTATCCCATAATGCAGTGCAAATTCCTTCATTGCCCTGGGCGCACCTTTTTAAAGGTGCGCCCGGCGCAATGAAGGAAAGTACACTGCATGTAATGCGGGTCTTGCAGGTCTTGATCTGTTTGGTGCCTCTAGGAGGCCAAATGAAACTTTGGTTGGGAGCAGGAAGGTTGGGTGACAGAGCCAGCCTCTCATTGCAAATGTACCATCCTCTAGCACGGCATTATCATATGCTACTCCCACTGTGCCTTCAGCACTCAAAACAGCATCTTGCTCATTGTCTCCGTGTGCCCTTCTTGCTGCGGGTGCTGCTGGCACTGGCCCGTTTTTCAGCCATGCTACAGGTGCACCACCAGGATTGGCAGCTACTATGGGGAAAATCAAGACATCTAAATGGTACTCTTCCCTGTCCTCTGATTATTTATATGGTGGCTCAGTAATTTGGGAAACAAGTGAGGAAAAGAAGGAGCTGAGGAAACTACAAACATCAAATGGATGATCTGATTTTGTAGTTACTCATGAGTCTGCTTAATTCTAAGGTCCTGTGGTTTATGCTCATGTTTGTTTGCTTCCTCCTAACTATTAAGAAATGCTAGCCATTGTTCTCCATCATTCTTATTTTCAGGATCATTTAACTGTGTTCCCTACTTAGTCAAATACTCTTAATCAAAAGTGCAACCTTCCAGAAAGATGTTCTTCCCATCATTGCTAGTGAGAACCACCCACTGCTTCAAGTACTGGCACACGTTTTTTTTCCCATACTGGTGATATATAGCATCATCAGCAGTCCCTCTTGCTTCACCTATGTTACTTTTCTTAGCCCAATCCCTAGTTTAAATTCACCCATAGGAACGCAAAATAGGGTCAGCCAGGCTATTTATAAAATCTGAGGGTAAATTTACTCGAAAAATTTATTTTTTCCAAAAGTGTAATTTACACTCAGATTTTGTAAATAGCCAAAACATAGTAAATTAACTTAAAAGGATAGATTACTCAAAAGTGTTTACCTCCCAGGCCCTTTGGTTTGGTGAAGACCTGTAAACTTTTAGAGTAAATTTGCAATCCAGTTTTGTGACCAGACAAAAGCTAATAAACTTGTTGGAAAGAGTAAAGTTGTCAAATGTGTAAGTTTCCTCTGTGAATCAAGCCCTGTGTCTTTGGTATGTGTTAGAAAATCACACTTTTGCCCTGTTCACCCTCATTGTTCTGCTGAATGATACTGGTGGTCACGGACTCTGACTGGACCCTGGGCTCTGTCAACCAGGCCCAGTGCCAGTGCTATGTGTAAAAGGTATATATAATAGGGTACACCTACAATTGGCAATGATAGACCCTATAAGTCCTTAATAGAGAATAGGGCCAGGGGTGCAATCTACCTATAAGTCCTTAGTAAACAATGGGACATGGAGGTTTAGAGGTCCAGCAGATTTCCTGCACTAGCATGCCTAAACTGCTGTGTGCTCACTGTGTTTTAAAAGCCAGTTCTGCCTTGCAGACTGTCTTTAAAAGTAAAATGTATGCAAGTTCGCTTTTGGTGTGGGCACTTTAAAAGTGATAATCGACCTTAATGTTACATATTAGGTTCCCCTAGTGTCTCCCTTAGGTGTCCCAGGGTTGGGGGGTCATGAAACTCTAAGCAGGGCCCTTATAAAAGATGTTTTATATGCCCTGGTGAGGTAAAAACAGCCCATTTCATTTTTGCCGATTGTATATACTTAGCTCCTTAGGCTAACATTGTAATATTTTATGTAGTTATAAATTTTGCTAAGAAAGGAGTGAATATCATTCAAGGACTTAAAAGAGTGATGGTGATAACTGCAACAACTTGCCACTGTTGAATTTATTATAACTAGTACAGAAGAGGAGTTATGAAACTTTCTCATCTGTAAACCAAAATCCAGCTTGCTAGTAGTCTCTGCTGATTGGTCAGCCTTAGCAGCCTTAGTCAGGATGCTTTGATTAGATGATAAGTGGCCTGGCAAGAGCAGCGGTTATCTGATGGAGAGAGCTATGCAGCTGGGGAGGATGGGTCCTGCAGATGGGGCTGGGTAAATCAAGCTGAGCTCAGAGTGAGAGAGAAGATCAGTAAGGGATGCCAGGCCAACCTACCCCAACATACGGTGCTCCAGCCAGCTAGCAGATTTAGAACAGGAATTTGCAGAGGTCGTAGGAGGAGAGCTAATGGAAATGAGCCACATTGGGGGTTGGTTGAGATAGCTCTGACTTCTCTGGCGATAATTCATCCATGTTGGATTTTGGAAGTGCAGTACTTTGTAGGACAAGAATATGGCACACTTTGGATGAAGTTGTCATGCTTTTGGATGGCACCCAGCATTTGATTGGAGAAAGGTGCCCCCTGCTTGTGGCCACAGACTACTGCATAAATATCTGAGAGCTGCAAAGTCTCTCAGATCTACTGCCTGAAGTTACAAGGAAAAACAGGACTACCCTGCTGGAATCTGAATTTGCACCTAAAGGCCTGCATGAGGAATAACTGTGCCTGCAGCACAATTTGGTACTACAGCCCTGGGGATTTTGCCTTGATTCAAGAAGGATTGAGAGGTGGACTCCCTGCAGCTACAGGTTAAGGGAGCATCATATCTACAAGGAGTCCCAATCCTGGAGTGCGTCCTGTAGACTTTTAAGGATGTATCCAGGTGCATTGTGGGAATTGTAGTACAGACCATACAGGAGATTCCAGACCTGTGGATTGGTGTTTTGAAAACTTTGAACCTACAATGAGACCTTCAGGAAGCATCTCTTGAAGCTTCGAGAAATTTGCAGAAGTTTTGGGGAAAAGCTCCAAAAGGTAACCGGCCCGACCGCAAGAGTCAAGCCGACTTCCTTCAACCGTGACCCAGCCAAAATTTCAGGTTCATTTCACTGAAGGCTCCGGAGCTCCCAACTTCCAGGATTTGACCCGGTCCTTGCCGAAAGTCAAGCCTGCGAACCCTTTTCGAATCTGGCGTGCTTAGAAGGGTCGAGTGCTGTCAAAAGAAAAAGCTCCTGAAAAGTTTCTAAGGGCCTGATTACAACTTTGGCGGTCAGGGACCGGCCACCACACCAGCATCCCGCTCCCAGACCAAGTTGCTTCTGCCCATCTGCCAGAATGTGAGTTTCCTCCTTGTCTTGTGGGCTGCGGTGCGGTAGTCCCATTGTGGTGCCTATTGAAAAGGCACCACAAATGGAGGTGCTAAGGCCGTTCCTGCACTGCCTGGATTCTGCTGTTTATGACCTA
The DNA here is from genome assembly GCF_964261635.1 of Lissotriton helveticus. Lineage (NCBI taxonomy): Eukaryota > Metazoa > Chordata > Amphibia > Caudata > Salamandridae > Lissotriton > Lissotriton helveticus. The sequence goes on along the minus strand of NC_136063.1, from coordinate 1,700,420,604 downwards.
TAGGAAAGGGGGTGGATGCAGACAAGGTGGTACAACATGTGCCCCAATGCATGTATCCCCATGCACAGGGGCAACAGGGTGCCCTACCTTTTTCCTCACTGTCAGCCTTCTCATGGTGAGCTCATCGCCATAAAAAGGTTTAGAGTGGGGAAACTTGTAGTATACTTGGCGGTGCCACAGCAGCACCGCCAAATATATGGCTTTCCCATACTGCCCCAAAACCAAGGTATCACTGATGCCTGGCAGTTGCTGCAGGCCCAAAACGGTCTGACCACCGTACTCGTAATACGACAGTCGGACAGCTGGTGCGGCAATCCCCAACCACCACCGCACCTCCACCACGGGTTCGGCGGTCCATCAGGCCCTAAGTGTGAAGATAAAATATTGACCGCGTCCTCCCTCTTAGTATGTCCAACCAGGGCTCCTTCGCGGTCAGCCTGAAAGTTTGACTAAGTCCCTGTCAAGTGCGACCAAATGGTAGGTGTGTACTTACTCTTACCAGGAACCCACTTTCCAAAAGTATGTTATTAGAATTGGGAGCTCTTATGATTTCTAAACTCATGAAAAAGAGTACATGTTGTGCTTATTGCTCCATTTGTGCATAATTGTCATGCACAAAATATATGATATACCCTGCCCCCACAAGTAAACACATGTCATATTGGTAACAGAAGATCAGGCATACCCTATTGTTTCTTGACAAGATTAATAAGGTTTAAAATGGAAATTCCCTTGGCTAGGTGGCATTAATTTTCACTGGTTGCGTCAGCTGTGCAGCTACATTTACACTGTGTGACCAACGAATAAGCATTCGCTCGATCTGTGCAAAAAAAGGCTTTTGCTTCAACTTACCAGTGCTAAAAGGTAATTTGAACAATCAGATGATCAGTGCCAATAAAATGTTGATATCGCGTCAATACGTTGCTGCAACTGGGAAAGTGAAGGTGTATTTGTATTTCATTTAACCACTGTCAAGGTGTGTTCTATAAAACAATTTCATTGCCCCAACAGGTTTTTAGACAGGCGATACCACATACCACAAGGTCTTTTGCTGCAAATTGGACGTATATTGTGGAATTGTGGATCTTTCTGATACTTTCCAAATTACATATTTTTTTATTTTATATAGAACTTGAAATAACCTAATATAACATTGTCGGTCAGTGGCAGAATATTCCCGGGTGCGGACTTGTAACCATGCCATTTTCTATATGAAAATAAGAATTTTCTTTATGCCGCTCTTATTTCCTCACATTGATTTACCTACAGCGACTATTAATCAATACCCACTTTTGTAAAACAGTTGCATTGACTCGGTTTTTCAAAATTTGAACACTAATAATATTCATCACTTGACATTTTACATTGATGCAATCTGCCTTTGACCAGGAAGAAACTCACTGCATAATTTTTGTGGGCGCTGAGATGTAGAATAGCGAATTATATTCATTGAAAACAACATGCTGCAACAAAAAAGAAGACAAAACATCAAATGAATTGTGTTCCGCTAGAAATCCATAGCACGTATTTTCGTGATTTAGTAACAAACATCTTTAAGCATAACACTGAACGTCTACCCTGAATGACAAAGACATCGCGTCTGTCAAAGCTAAGACTGTGGTTCTCTCGGCGGGATGGATTAAAAAAAAAAAGAAATTGTACATTCTGGTCACAGACACCTACGTGTGTTTACAACTAAGATCTGTTCATTAAAAAGAGAGTATTTTTTTTTACTTTTGAAAAAATCCATATAGGTATTTTAAAATATCAAAACTATTCTATGTAGCATGGGGAGTAGGTAGAGACAGCTTAGGATTTATTTTCAAGATATATTTCTTGGTAAAATAAATGTAAGATTTTAGGTGCCATTTGCTTCCACCGAATAGCAAATTTGCCGGGATGACATTTCATGTCGATTGGTTGTAACTAAGTGATTTCATTGATCGCAAAAAGCACCATGAAGCAGTCAATATTTTCACATTAAGAATTTGCATTTCTTTCATATTCCAGTGGTTTATGAAATTACTTGAATAAATTGATATATGCATTCTTATAAACCACTTAAACACCGTTTCTGACAGCAGGAAACTTACTGAAATCAACTTTCTTGTAGGAGGTCCTAGCAACCTTAGGTGGCCGATAATCAAGTCAATTTGCAGGCGTTAGGCATGTAATGAACCCCCAGTAGACTACATTTTCAACATCAATAAAACCATCTCTCAACTGTTGAACAGTGGTATCTTTTTGACAGACACTTCTCTTGAAAATGAGGTCAAATGTGCTTCATGCAGGGGCAATTAAACAAGTGGCTTAACAGATGTTTAAGGGGCCCCCATGCAACGTATTCAGAGGGAACCTGCTCCGGATTTAATACAGAGCGCTCAGGCCTAAGTACTGTTCTGAGGGGGGTCCCTGCAGCTTGCCCCCCCATACAGTGGAGGAGGTGGTGGCCTGTGTTACGCCCCTGAAACAATCACTTTCTGCTGGTGGCCGCTGACCCTCTAGAAGGCAGCCCAGCATTGCATTATGTTAGAGCAATCAAATGGCTTCCACCGCAACTTTGAACCATACGAGTGTTGCAGGTTGTTAGAAATTGTTTTTCTTGTCGACAGAAGTATGCGATCTGTCCAAGCAGGAACCACAATCGTAGTAAGGGTAAATCACATCACACCCTAAATTATTCTGTAATCGCCCTCTGATAGTTTGACACCGAGCAGTCAGGCTTACCTTAAGTGGAAATATGGAAAGTATATGTGTAACCCTTCAAGAGTAAATCAGTGAAAACACCATAAATTAATGGATCCACACCAGTTTAGAAAAATAAAAAATTATTGTATAAATAAAACAATAAATGTCGAAATAGCGCTTAGAAGCAATAGGCACCTATTGGGATATCTGGACGTGCTGGACCGGGACAAAGTCAAAAGTTCAGACCAACTACAATGGAGCATGGGCCGGATACAGGATCAATGCCAGGCCTGCTGAGCAAAAGTACCTTGATCCTGGTCACAAACAATGAGATGCATTCGCTGTTTCCAACACAGTTGGGGTGATGGCTGAGTTTCGCCACGCAACTATGGTGATGCTATGGTACCAGGAAAAAAGCACTGTGTTCAAGGTGTGGCAGTCCAGAAGGCGATGAGGTGAGTTCTCAATGCTGTAAAGGCAATGCGATGATCTTCTACATGCAGTGGAGACAATGCGTTAGTTCCAAAGTGGCAGTTCCGAGTGCGATGCAGCAGTTCCGAGTGTGATGCACCAGACAAATTCCACAATAGTGGAGATGTGTTGATTCTTCTCATGAAGCAGAGAATGCATTGGTTTCACTGAAGCAAACCCCTTGGTTTGCTTCCAAGGGTCCAGGACTGGGGTGGCACCACTTGGCAGGACACACTCACAAGCACTAGAGTCCAAAGATTGGAACAAGAGGGTTGTAAGACTTTTGTGTCCCTGAGACTTAGAAAACAGGAGAGAAACCAGCAAGCCATTGGAGTCAGTAAGCAAGCAAGACCTTGAAGTCACACTGGGTTCAAGTGAAGCAGGTCCAGTACTTCTCACCCAGGCAGAGAGCAGCAGGCAGCAGGACAACACAGTAAGGCAGGAGTTCAGCAGCTGGCAGGTCCAGAAGAGTGGCAGTCCTCTAGCAGCACAGCAGATCCTCTTCTTTCTGGCAGAGTGGTCACAGGTCTAGAAGTATACTGACGTGGTGAGGTTATGGGTCCAGTACTTATACCCAGTTGTGTCTTTGAAGTGGGGGAGACTTCACAGAAAACTTTGAAGTACAGAGAGGCCCACAATTCCTGCCCTGGCTCCATGCTTACTACAGTGGTGGTATGCAGCACTTTGTGTATGGACAGGGCACAGCCTATTCAGGTGTAAATGTGAGACTGTGCCCAGCTTTTCCCTCCTAATCTCCAGAGAAGATCCAGCAGTCATAACTAAAAGACCATTGTGTGCGGCTATGTAGGAGGAATACACAAAACCCAGCTGTCACAGATCCCAGACTGAATAAAAACAGGCAGCAGGGACCAAATGCCTAAATCAAGTAAATGCCAACTTTCTAAAAGTGTCTCTTACCAATCTTTAATTTATCATCAACCTTCACCATAAGTTGTGATTTTAAAGTGTGAGGCCAGTGACTCTAAAGTTGAAATGTCTATCTCACTGCAATTTTGAATTACTCTTAAGAAAGCAATAAGATAACCCCAATATTATCATATGGGAGAGATAGCCTTGCAGTAGTGAAAAACAAAATTGGGAGTTTTTAGCTACCAAGACATGAAAAACTTAAAAGTACATGTCTTTCCTCTTAAGGGAAGAGGTGTGGCGCCGCGGCCAGGGTGACTGACCCCGGAATCTGAGAATCAAGGTTCGATCCCCAGGGCCGGCGGCAGATTAGCCCAGCACCATGTGACTCTGGACGATAGCTTGCTTAATCTTCCCGACGGCCCCCAGCGCCTAGAGACCCTAACTGGTGATGGTTCGCGCTTTACAAATGTGGATTATTATTATATTATATATAAATACAATGCATTCTGTCCTGTGGGTTATACAAGGCCTACCTCAGGGGTATGTGGGTTATACAGGCCCCACCTTAGGGGTATGTCTGAAAAAGGGAGGGTTTGGGCCTGGCAAGAGGGTTTTCTTGCCAGGTCGACATTGCGGTGTAGAACTGCATACTCAGGCTCTGCAGTGGCAGGCCTCAGACACGGCTAAGAGGCTACTTATGTGGGTGGCATGAACAGTGCTGCAGGCCCACTAGTAGCATTTGATTTACAGGTCTTGGGCACATGTAATGCACTTTACTAAGGACTTATAACTAAATTAAATATGTCAATTGGGGATGAACCAATATTACCATGTTTATGGGAGAGAACACAACACTTTAGCAGTGGTAAAGTCCACAGAGTCTTAAATCCAGAAACAACAATGTCATAAAAATGGAGCAAGGGAAGCAAAATATTGGGTAAAGACCACCTCCAGGCTGCTAAATCAAACACAGACCATTGTACATATGACTCTGGCTTTAACGAGAATCCTCTGTATATTTATTAATAATGGTGCTATATGTTTATAACATTTATTTGAAGTCACAAAACGTATTATGACATGGAACACTTCTTTGGGATACGCTCTTTTTAGGCGGCTCAGTCAAGAAAGATTTGCCATCCTCAATCCTTCACAAAGCAAGGGTTTAGACAATAGTCATGAGGTCTTTGTCAGGGATAAATTGGTGAATCCCCAGATCAAACACAATTGAGATCAATCACTCTTCACCATTGAGCTAATTTGCCCATGAAGTCTAAAAGCCTCATTTAAAAGTCCCCTTTGCCGCTGGACTGTCATATTTAGTGATGGATCAATGGCCAACACTGCAGGGCCATATCTCCAAGGCCACATAAAGCCACCCTACATGTCTTTTCAGGGCCTTGTAGATATGGAATTGGCAATGCTGTGTAAGTTGCAGTGTTGCCTCACCCTGCTATAGGGACGCGTGCCATGGACATTACAGTGGGTGTTCCCATGTAACACTCATGGCATTTGACACATTGCCCGATGTATGAGATTTCCTTAACCTGGGAATGCGGCAAAAGCCTACACGCCCCCCAGGGGTCGTGTAGGAAGGCACAATAAGGAGAAATAACATTTCAATGCATTTTTTACTCTTTCAGTGTGTGCTTTATTCTGTTATGTTATGTTATGTTATGTTAATTTTGATTTCTATAGCGCACGGCTACTCCGTTGGAGTGTCTGGGCGCTTTTATTTTTATTGGCAGCTCATAAAAGAGAGAAACATAACAGAGTAAAATCAGAACATCCACAAAAAAAAAAGGAAACAAACTAAAGGGTAAAAAGCCAGGTATTGAGGCCCTTCCTAAAGGACAGCAGACTAGAAGTACAGCGTAAAGCCAAAGGCAGGGCGTTCCAGAGCTGTGGTGCCCTCAATCTAAAGGAGCGACCCCCAATGCGGGCCCTCTTTACTCGGGGGACCACCGCAAGAAACAGGGATTCAGAACGCAGAGATCGGGCCGGGCGGTAAAAAACAAGCCTGCGTTGAAGATATTTTGCTCCCGAGCCAAAAAGCGCCTTATGAGCCAGAGTCAAAGCCTTAAAAACTATCCGTTTCCGGATAGGCAGCCAATGAAGCGACTGCAAAAGGCCGGACACTCTGGCTCTCCTGTGAAGGCCGAAGATGGCACGTGCGGCGGAATTCTGCACCACCTGCAACCGCTGTAAAAGATACTCTGGTAGGCCCAGATAAAGGACGTTGGAATAGTCCAATCTGGAGCCAATTAAGGCTTGCACTGTAATCTTCCTATGCTCTTCTGACAGCAACGGAAGAAACTTCCGGAGCATCTTGAGCATGCCGAAACATGTACCCGTAAGACCGAGGATCTGAGATCTCAACGTCAAACCATTATCGATCTTGATTCCCAGATTTTTTGCTAGCTGGGACGCATGTGCTGGGGGGAACATATTAGTCGGCCACCATTTCTGCCAGTCAGGGATGTGACTGTTTAAATTATGGTGGATTTAAAGAATTAAAAAATACAGGAGATTATTAATGAAAAAACTATTCAATTAAACATTACAGAAATTTGGTTATAATTTAAATAAGAAAGTAATATGATTAGTGGTTTTATGCTTGTGAGTAGAGATTGCTAAAAACCTTCCTCCCCACAAATATACATAGTTGATTTAAAATACTAGTCAGTAGGGGTATTGCCTCAGTGGGTGGTTGCCAGCGCAGAACGATTAACATCTATTAACCCAAACTAATATTTATTATATCTGGAAAGTAGTTGGATTTCAAGGAAGTGTTACCTTGGTTCATTGAGGCCTCACTACTTACTTTAGTAATACTTTTTAATACATAGGGGAGTGGAAACAGCGATGTTTCAGGAAGACTGCTTTACCCAGTATGAGTGCACAAAACTGCAGAATAGGTGGAGAAGGGAGAGGACAGCTCTACAACATAACCTTCTTAGCATTTGCACATGGTGTCCTGATATGGATACATCCAGGGGTACCAGAACAAATAGATGAATGTAAGATGGCTCAGAAGAGGCATTATAAGTGTTTTGTGTCAGTTAGTCGTTAAACCACTCCATTTTGTGGAGCTGTATTCAGTCAATCAATCAGGGTTTGTAAAGTGTAGATATTCACCCATGAAGGTCTCAAGGCGCTGGGGGCAGAGGGGGAGTTGCTGATCAGTCTGAGCACTGGGGTTGATTCGAAGAGCCAGGTCTTGAGATCCTCCCTGAATTGGGTCAGCGATAGAAATTGTCTGAGGTGGACAGGCAGGGTGTTCCAAGTCTTGGTGGCGAGGTAGGAGAAGGATCTTCCTCCGGTTCTAGTCTTGTGGATGTCAGTAATGGTAGCAAGGGCCAGCTGGGTTGAGCGGGGCTAACTGGTGAGTATGTGGAATGAGAGGCTGTTGTTCAGGTAGGCTGGTCCTGTATTCACCCAACTTAGGTCAAATGGCCCATCAAGACAGTATCACCACATTATTAGCCCCCTACCCACAAGGCCCCGATGAAATAGAAAGCAACTTCAACTCCATAGTGAATACCAAAATGTACAGATCACACCCTTTGCTGCCTAGCACCTGACCTGAGAAGACTGAGAAGCATGGCCACCACCTTTAAAATGAAGTGTTATTCTCTCTACTGAAGAAGGACAATTATCCTGAAACACAAGACCAGAGCTATACAGCACTGACTTCCCCAATCAAGGTGAAAAACAAAGATTTTAAATTGCACCACATTTATCATCATGCATCTGAGCAAACTGAGTGGTGGGATGTCAAGCAGTTTGCTCCTTATATCAATTATGTCATAACAGTGATGCAACATGCTAATGGACAGACTGCACAGTGCTAAGCGTCGTTTGCTGCTTACTACTAGCATCTCTATGTAAAAACACCAAATAATAAAATGAGATAACAGGGCACTGCAAAAATCACTGCCTCGCTTGTCCTCAGATCAGATGGAGGATCTGAAAAAGCAAAATCCACCAGATGAAATATAATTGGGTATATCACATCTGTCTATGGCAAACAACAAGGGAGTGATGGGTTTCTCTTGCAGTTTTATAAGATGTTTCAGAAGCAACTTATGGACTAGGGAAGCAGTTATAGTCATGCTCTCCAAACCAAAATTCAGTTGAAATAGGGTTATATCACCCGCTCTTATTAATAAACCTAGCTGTACAATACTAGCAAAGGTGCCAGCAAACAGGGTAGTTTCTTTCCTGCCATGTCTGGTTCATCAAAACCAAAATCAGTGCTGACCTGGGTTGGAGTACGACCCCTTATGTGCACCGGTTGTTTCATGTTATTAGCATTGTTCATCCTGGCAGGGTGAGAGCAGCAGTACCCTCATAGAGATAGAGAAGGCTTTTGACTCCCTAGAATGGGACTACCTTTGGCTTGTCCTGTATCTTATGAAATTTGGTGAGACTATCACTATCACTAAATGAATAAAATTGCTCTGTTTGTTTCCCACAGCCTATATGAAAACTGGCACAGTGGTTTCAAATTCTTTGCCCACCCGGCGAGAAATGAGACAGGGATGCTTTCTTTCTTTGCTGATCTTTGGGCTGACAATTGAACCTCTAGCTAAATGAAATGAGTGTAGAGTAGTAGAGATGATGGCACCACATGCACTGCATATAGCGACCCGGACGTACAAATATCTAGGGATCAGAATTTACAGAGACCCTAACAATGTACTGCAGGGAAACTTAGGTCGAGCAATGGCAGCGGCTTTGTCATCTGTAATTTTCGGTTCAAACTGCTGCTATCGGTAATGGATCAGGTTGCCTTCTCAAAGATGGTCCTTTTACCAAGAATAATATGTCTCTTCATAAGCATCCCACTACAACTCAAGAGACCCTTCTTCCTAGAACTGCCTGTACTAGTGAGATACCTGGGGTGGTGCGCTGGCAGATGGTGTGTTGCACTAGAGACACTGAACCTATCCATTGAAACGAAGAAGGCATCCCCAACTTTGAAAAATACTGCCTTGTAACCCAATTGCAGTGCCTGGTGGTGTGTTTTGCCCATGTGAGCAGGGAACTGCCTCTACGGGCATCAATGAATGTATCCTGAATCCTCACCACAGATTTGGACTCAGTTTACCACTAGATTATCAAAGGCAGCAACATTTACTTAAATCGATAACTGAAAAACAGAGCTAAGCTGCAATCGTGGGGGCTCCCTCCATTCTGCTCAATAGCAGAAAAAGAATACAAATATGCCAGGCCACAGCAGGATATACGTCAGTTGTTTCCCTGTATGACTCAGAAAACTCATGGCATTTGAAGAACTAACTTTGATACACAAAGTGCCCACAGGATAGTTCCTGACACATGCAGCTCTGACAAAGGCAATTACCTTCCCCAAGGCAATTATCCACCTTTGGGGAAGGGGAGGCGACAAGCCAGAGGTCAGTCCCTTCACATAACTCCTCTTCATCGGGGGAGAGAGAAGAAATCTTTTAGAGCAGCTCATATGCCTTGACCTCTGGTCTGGGTTAAACTCTCTCCCCAGCAGCTCCGCAGTGCGGTCGCCGCGCTGCAGCATCTAGACCTCCTCCTGGTGGTGGTTTGTGCCTGCTGCCAGATTCCTGCCTGCCCTGCACAGCCTCAGCCTCCAGCTTCGGCCTTTGCCTAATATCCCCATTTTGTTGCTGTTTCTTTATTTTTCACTGCGCCGATCTTCACTCTTCATCCTCCTGGTTACATTTCTTCTGCCAGTTTCCTGACCCTGCTATCCCTGCGGCCACTCCCACCTGGTCAGCCCCTGCTCCATCCTCCTAGCCTCTCGTCCCGCCCCCTTCCCTATCTCATGGTGGCCGCTGCGGGGGAGTGCAAGTGTAGTGTAGTTCCTATTATCCCAATAGGCTCTGCGCATTGGAATAATATCTTCAATAGTATAGACGTAGGACAGAGGTTAACTAGGTCTTCTACTGACGATATTAGACTTAGGTTTTGTGTGCCAGCTAGCTCAGAGTTCACTAGAAACTTTCTCGAATAGGCGAGGAGGAGTTTAACCTCCCTGGATAGACAAGAAGGGATTTAGTTTCTGACAACCATAGAACATGACAACTTTGCTCTCCCTAATCAAGAGTATGTCTCCAGAGTCGTGTGAAAACAAAAGACAACTATTTTACTCAGTCAGTACGTGCATACTTAGTTCCACCAGATTGTAGAGAAAGAAGAGATGGGCGTATTCAATAAAAGGTGTTATTTATTGATCAGTCTCTTTTTCTCATACAAGAGAAATGAATCGCTACAGTAGCAATACTTAAGGTTAAGTAAAGTGCATACAGTAAAAGCAGGATTATAAAATAATACTGTTAAAGCATTGATATGGTTTCTTAGCCATATGATACTTTAAAATGGATAAAAGATATACATACATATATACATTGACTAATCGTACTCAACTGGTGCTTCTAACTGCGCCTACCCCGGTGTACCTGACCTAAGCCTAATACGTGGGAGGGAGTAAGTAAGTAGCAGTTTAAGTTAAGTTTGTTTTGCCAAGAATCTGACTCAAGAATTCTCTGTAAGGGGTTAGTCAGTTCAGTACATGGGATTTAGAAGGTAGGAGGGCTGGTATCTCTGTCTCAGGACTTGGTATCCCTATCACCCGCAAGGGCAAGTTGGAAACGCTGGAAGCTGGATTTCTCGGCAGGAGAAAAGGCAGCGTCTCTCTCAGCGCGTCAGGAGGGAGGGGCAGCGTCCGTGGGCTTCCTGCATCAGCTGGGCTCTCCGGCAAGTAGTCACTGCTCCAAGCTCATCACCACCGTGTCTCTGCTTAGGGCAGCGTTGGTATATTTATACCTGAAAGGTGCCGGGTTTGACGTAAGGATGGACATAAGACGTCAATAAAAGATGTCATTAAGAACTGGTCGTTCTTACATTCTTTACAGGAGTTCTCGAACTAAATCAAAACAATAGCAGCGGGGATTTCCCAGGTTTGCTGGAGGCTTGGTTTGTTTAGAGAACTCGGTGTGCTTTCTAGGGGGCTGGAGGAATAGTGCTTGCTCAATGTGACAGCATGCGCTATGACTTAATCTGAAAACGGGTTTCTGTGCCGTTGTATGGACATTAGTGAATAATAACCGGACAAGGGTCAGAAAATAGGAGTATCGATACAGTCCCTAGATAAACATACTACACCCACTCCACGTTTGTATGTCCATATTTACTAACTAAGCAATAGTAAACATAACTAATAGTGCATGTTTTAACCAACCACCCCAAAATACATTTTTTTTATTGCATTTCAAAAATGGCATATGCGAAATACACGAAAATGAGTATAGGTACTGTATGCATTCAAGCAGTATAATCATTCAAAAAGGAGATGCACATATATATCAGCATGAATGATTTGCGAAAATACACATGAAATGGTTTTTAATACAGAAGAAAGGTGCGAGACCATCTCATCACATATAAATACAATTACTTGTACATAAGCTAGAGGTTGAGGTAACATATTGTCCCTAGAGTTCCTAAAAATAGAAGCTCTGTTCTCTAAGAATAGTTCTACTTTAAGCAGAAGATTAGTGCCAAAAAGGTAAATATTTTGGGTTTGGGAAAAAGTTTTCGTTTTTCAGTGAAGAAGGAAAAAAAATTGTCAGTAGCTTTGTTTTTAAAGCCGAAGGACAAATTCAGAGTTCAGGGAACGCTGTGTGCAATCTTGCTTAAAGTCATTCTCTCTGTTCTGGTGAAAACATCATTTCAGACAGACTCTCGAAAAAACAGTCTACCGCTTCTGGTGAAAGTTCGACCAAGTTGGAAAATGTCGCTATAATGCAGTCATGCGCATGTTCGCTTTCAGTGATGTTTAGACCAGTACTGTTACAGAAGGTCGTACCTGGTTGATGCTGCTCTCCTCCTGTACTTCACTACCCTTCAATCGTAGTGGTGAAGTCTCCACGAATGCCGTCATCAGGATAGGTAGCCGCTGGGGACAGCACAATGCATGAGCCTTTACTGGACCCAACAAAGTATCTGCATCCAATGGTACTTCTGATTGTAGTGTAAGACAGGTGTCCAACACGCATTCTTCGCCGCATAGCATGCATCTTAATACAGGTAAGACACAATTCTGCCATATGGGTCTGAACGAAAGAAACCAGGTCATATTTAGATCTCTTAGCCGGGCTAATCCAAGGACTTTAGTTATGCGGTCCCGGTAGCGTATAGCTAGGATCGTTTCTTCCATTGTTGCTGGAGTCTTGTCTGTGACATGGCTTGTCATAACGAAGCAAGAGTAGCAAAAATAGGATGCCTACTACGAGTCCCAACAGGAGAGGAAGTCCGCCAAAGAAGGAATGGACGAAATTTGGAAAAATACCCAGGACTGCTTTGAATGGGGTTAACAGTCCCGAAAAAACGGTCTTAAATACACTCGCGATACCAATTGTATCAGAAATATTTAAGATTTCGTTTAGCATTTCTGCGAAGTGTAGGGGGCAATTTGTTGATAACAATGCATGTATCTCTCCCGTTGTCCTTGCAACTTGGAGATCATACGTTTCTTTTGATGACGTCAAGTGAACTGGCGTCTGTAGGAGCACAGTCTTCATTCTGCTTCAAGTATCAATTCGAATAGAAGAGATATTCAAACTGGGCCACATTTTTCCCTCCCTGTCTGGAGTGTCATTCGGAAACAATACTCGCTCACAGCAAATGACCATGGAAGTCAAGCTTACTAGATAAGGTTTTCCTGGCAGCAAGCCACAACATCTGTGATCTACAATTAGAATGTAACTCCCGTTAAAAAGTCTTCTAAAGAATGGTTCTATTTTTGTTGTAGGTGTGCCGAGCTGGTGACATGAAAGGTTATTTGAAGTCCCCTCACAGGCCCCATGTAAACTTATACCTTGACACAGAAGTATACCACTTAGCGATTTTTCACAATTGTTACCACTAAGAAATACACTCTGTCCTGTATTACTATAACATGTGTTTGTATAAGGCAAGTTCCATGTTGACTTAATGTATCCTTTACCCAACCTTTCATACTGGCCTGCCTGTATATATTTCTGGCAGTATCGAAATTGGAAAGTCGTTATCGGAATAGTTATGATTCCATGTATTATCCATTCGATGACAGGTCGTTCTGACATTGTCAATGGTAATCTCTCAAGTTTTTCAATGCTCAGAATTGTATACTCTGCACCCTTTTGTGCCAAGCTGATTTGTGTATCAGTAAGGTTAAAGATAGTGAATAGTGACGTTGTGTTGATTAAACGCCAAGGCACGTAGCCTGAACGCAGATTTTGTAACGTCCAGCCAAGCTGTACAATAGAACGCAATTGGGACTGACCGTGTTGTAACATCAGTAAGACTTGTTCTATTATATCGATTGCAGATGATACAATACTGTCCAGTGAATATATTCTGGAAGACAGAGTCATTAACCCATTGTCCACAACAGAAAGCGATTTTTCCAAATTAACACGGTCAATTTCCCGTATTTTCTCTGCTGTTTCAATTTGAGTTACTTTCCAAGCTTCGTTGTAAGCTGCATATATAGAGGCCGCTATGAAACGTTTTTGACGCTGTTTGCGTGGTCCCATAATGAAATCACGCAAGTCAGCACCTTCTTTAAGTAAAGTCAAGTGTTGCTTAATTTCTGCCAGTGTGGATGTTCGTAGCCATTCGAGGCAGAGTTTCCCTACACTGTATGTAGTTATAATCCCTGGATGTTGTCTCTGGGAGTATCTAGGGTCAGGCCTGGTCAATTTGAACCCCTGTTTTTTGTTCAGGAATCTATCTTGACAGTTATTTGTGTCTGTGGGCCAGATCAACCATTTTTTCCAATCAGGATGTGTTCTGTTTTGGTTTAAAATATGGGATACGTCTATCTCAACATCTGTAGTGCTATTACTATTGAGTGTTGGTTTTGGAATAGACGGTTTGTTTAAGTCTTTAATTTTGGCTAGGCCAAGACAGGTTGTCTGTTGAATTGTATCATTCAAAAATATAATTTGTTCTGGGATCATGCAGGCTCTAAATAATGATTCTATACCTTGCACTTGCCAATCTTTTGTACCCCACATCGTTTTTGTTTCAATATTATTTTTCCAGAAATCAAAACCAAATGTTTTCATTTTTTTCAAAAAATGCCTCCTGAATAGATTAATTTTGTGTTTGTAAGCATGTTTTTCATTCCTGTCTTATTTAACAGTCTAAAATAAAACGTTTCTGCATCACTTGTGTTATACCCTGAGAAGTATGAAAATTTATCATAAAATGTTTTTGAACTTCCTTTTGGTGGAGTTGCACAATGTTCCCATTTGTTATAATTTAAAACATTTCTAGGTTGAGCTGATTTATGCAGATAATGGTTACCATAGTGGTTATAACAATACATCTGGTCATAATTAGATGAACCTTGTAAATAATCATGTCCTGTAAATTTAGCTGACATCACTAGATCTGACATCGTATCATTAATACTGTCAAAGTCCCAATCATCAGCGAATGTGCTTGGTTTAACAAAGTCACTCAATGAAATCTTCAATTGATGAGGATACTTCAGGAGCTCGACCGGACCATAGATTTCGTAATCAGTTTTGTCCCATGCTACCCCACCGGGTATAGGATTGGCTGTGAAGTTTACTGAAGAAAGTTCTCTTTTCTCGATGTGTGAAGACTTGTGTCGTTTCAGGACCAAGTTGATATTCTGACTTGCTGTGTCCATTGTAACATATTTTCCCTCAATGAAATGTCCCAAGCATAGTACCATGATGAGCCAAAGTATGAGGATGAATACTCCTAGTACCACCCAAAGTTCAATCTATGGAGAAATCAGATAGGTTTATTTTAGTTGATGAAAGAGTTCCTTTGTTTTGTTGTTAAAGGTTTTTGTTGTTGGTTCTTCCTCAGGTTCACTCTGATCCTCAGAAAAATCATTGAAGTTGATGAAGTAGCCTGATGCTGTTCTGTCAATTGTTTCAATTGCTTCAGGATTCTTTTTTGCTTTTTGAATTTTCTTTGTTCCATTAGCATAGTCTGTGGTTACATCATTGTAGACTGGTGTTTCTTGATGTAAGTTTTTGATTTGGGTTTCAAGAGGTTTAAGTTCCATCGCTTTGTTGCATAGTCCTTGTTGATTCACTGTAGGTTTATCAATTGTGATTAGTCTCTCAGTTTGAACCTCTGTATTTGTAGCAAACTTTGGTGTTCTACTACTTCTTGGGAGTCCACTTGGCCTACTACTTATTATCGGTTACATGATTGTGGTTTAACCAGGTCGATGGATACAACTCGGTTCTCCTTTTTACCAGCAAGGGGCGGTAATACCACTAATCTTGTCCCGTTGACAGACAAGACAGGTACTGCTTTTCTGTAAGAAGGCCCAAATTCCTTCTTTACCGCAATCTTCTCTCTGACCAGATCCCCGATTTTTGGAATCCAGACAGGCCTTGCGAGGACAGGTGGTTTCTCTTCAGTGGCTGTTGGCTGTTGCTTCAACTTTATGTTGCTCAGGTCTTTTCTTTTTTCGTTTAAGTCCTGTAAAATAGCCAAACGATCTTTGATATCAAAGCATTTTTCTTTAACCACTGAAGTTTGACTATCGAGGTCCTGGATTAACATTCTAGTCCCAAACAATAGTTCGTACGGACTGAGACCTCTCAGAGAATTTCTTGGTAGATTATTAAGACTACGTTGGAGACTTATTAAATGTTTGACCCACCCAGCTCCCGAACCTAATACCTTTGCCGTTATAGATTGCTTTATGTCACGGTTTTTTCTTTCCACAATTCCGTTTCCCTCAGGATGAAAGGGACAAGAGTACCGCAATGCAATGCCCATCTTGTTCATGGCCTCTTTGTAAGCTCGAGAGCTAAACGCAGGACCCTGATTAGAATGTAGCATGCCAATTGCGTATGTGCCGATAAAGACTCGCAAATCTTTTATAACAGTTCTGGCGTCAGCCGAGCGCTGGGGCCACATCTAAATGAATCTCGTGCATGAATCTACTGCGACCATGATATATTTATAGTTACCATCCCTTTGTGAGGGACCGCAGTGGTCCAGGTAAACACAGACTAATGGTTTATCTGAGATTAGAAGGGGCGTCTGTGCTGGTCGTTTCACTGTTGATACCTTCATTCTTTGACATATTTCACATTCTAGAACATAGTTCCTAGTTTGTCTTCTCATTTGTGGCCACCAGTATCTCTGTTTTAATAATGATACTGTGGCTGAAACGCCAGCATGTACAGAAGCAAGCCCTTCGTGTGCCGCTATAATGAGTCCTAACCTATATTCCATGTTTGGAATTGCCCTATCCCCCACTCCAGGGATTCGAGCAAATGGAATGTTATTCACATCAGTTATGTATGAGTACTTTACTGGAAAGCCTTTCGGGAGTGTTTTTATTGCATTTTTTTCTGTAGCGCTGACAGCCTGCAATATTTCGCTGTCTATTTTTGTTTTTGACCGGGTGATGGCAGCTACGAAAGCCGTCAGGACAGCTGACTTTGCTGCCTCATCAGCCAATGAATTCCCTGCAACGTGAACGCCATCACGTTGATGACTCAGTGTATGTATCACGTGAGTCTTTTGTAGTTCCTTTTGTAAAAGAACTACTTGTTACCAAAGCGTTTTATGCTTGATTGTGCCACCTTTTGCATCTTTAAAACCGTTCTGAACCCAGATCTGCAAGTATTCATTGTAAGACTGAACGCAATAATATGAATCGCACACTATGAGTGTGGGGAATTCGCGATCTGTATTTTCAAGCGCCATCTTAAATGCTAGTAGTTCAGCTCGCTGAGCTGTACAGTCTCCTAGGGATTGCGTTTTTGTGACCAATGGTTTAAATTTTCCTTCGTGCCAGCGACCTTTAACAATCGCGCACGCAGCACTGTAAGCTTGTTTACCCCCAACTGCGGGTTGTGCTGATCCGTCCGTATATATTATACAGCCGTAATGTTCTAGAGGCAGGATTTCGGTCGGCAGAGTACATTCAAATTCATATTGGAGAAATTCTTGTGTTTTTAAATTAGGATCAAATTCGTATACCACGTCTGTTGCAGCAAGAGAATTAACCCACTGTATCCATCTCGGATGTAATGCTTTAGCATTTGGAATGCTTGCCTTTGTTACCGCCTCTAGAGCTGGTATTGGTGTAACGATGATTATTCGTTTACCTTTTGCTAGGGATCTTTCTTTTGCTACAGCAGTCTGTACCGCAGTTAGAATTTTTTCCGTTGGGCTAAATTTTATTTCAGCTTTTGTGTACAAATGTGATTTGTAAGCTATTGGTACCGTTTCTCCCTCATTAGAGGTTAGGTATGTGAATCCGCATCTTCCTGGGATGACCCGAATCACAAGGTTGCGTGTGTTATCGCGTGTTTGTAGTTTTGTTTTAGCTAACATGTCTGTTTGTAAAGATCTTAAAATTTCTGTGTGTTTTTGAGTCCAATTGATTCTTTTAAAATCTGGTCTTATTAAGTTATAGAGAGGTTTAACCCTCTCCACGTAATTTATAATGTAAGTTCTTCCGAAATTCTGGAAACCTAGAATTGATTGTAAGTTTTTCAGCGTTCTTGGTGCTTGGATTACAGCACATTTCTCCAGGAAATTGTCAGCCAGGCTTTTGCCTTCACTTGATAATTCATATCCTAAAAATAGGACAGTCAGATGGGCAATTCTTGACTTTTTGAAGTTGAATTTGTAACTCTCTGCTGCGAACCCAAGTATTATGGTGTTCACTCTTTTCAAGTGAGTATCCAAGTCATCATCTGTTAGATAGATGTCGTCGACATAAGATAATGCCTCATCATCATACATTTGTAGTAACTCTGTTACTCTCGCTGAGAATAATCCTGGGCTGTTCTTGAACCCCTGTGGCAAACAACAGAAATTTGTCGGCGAGCCATTTATTGAGAAAGCGGTCAAATATCTGCTTTCAGGTGCTATATTTTGACAAAAGAATCCATTAGAGATGTCTAATGTTGTTTTGTATTTTTTGCGTACTATGCTATTCATTAGTGCTGCACTGTGTGAGTTTTGTACTGCAAAAGTTTTGCAACATGAGTTAAGGTGTCTGTAGTCCAAAACTAGACGATATGAATCATCTGGCTTGGAGACAGGAAACAAAGGATTGTTCATTTGTGAGGTCCAAGTTTCAATCACCCCCTGGTATTCAAGTTGATCTAAGATCTCCCTGACCTGTTTTTTCAATGTCTGGATGTGGTGTGTAGCTGGCTAGAACCGGCCACGTTGCTCCTGGTCTACCTAGTGGACCGAGCCTGGTGATGTGATCATTATGTTTTAGGGCGCCTTTAAACCAGAGCAGGTGCTCTTGGTATTTTAATGGGATTTCCACCTCCTCGAAAGGAGTGTACTCATCCGGTGGTTCCTCTGTTTTGTAATAGTGGAACTTCTTTGTTACAGCGTTTGCTGCTGGAAAGTTTATCCATGAATAGAATACCTCTGTCTGCCGATATTCATGTGCCTCAATTACAAATATGACTGTACCACCTCTCGATGTCAGTCCATTTTCTATAAGTTTTAAAGTTATAGTTTTTCTTATGCTGACCAGGATGAGTATTGCATCCGGGTCTTGCTGTAGGAGACTTGTGTCATCCGCTAGGAGTTGAGCTGCTATTCTAGCTGTCTCCCTATCTTCTTCATTGTCTGACATTTTACTGACAAGAAGATTTTTGTTGCAGATCAGGTTTTCACGGAAACAAAGATTAGGTGCACAATATTTTGGAACACTATATCCTTCAACGTTGAATAAACCAAAAAACCATACATAGGAGTCTCCTCCTACTAAGTTTGGCGGATTTTTAACCTTTTACCCACTCCAGACGTCTTTGGAGTATTTATGGGAGAAAGGGTCTGTGTGAAAAGCACGACTGAGTTACTCTAATGTCTTGCGTTAGTTTTATCGCCTTACCAAACCGTTGGGCACCATGTAGTGTAGTTCCTATTATCCCAATAGGCTCTGCGCATTGGAATAATATCTTCAATAGTATAGACATAGGACAGAGGTTAACTAGGTCTTCTACTGACGATATTAGACTTAAGTTTTGTGTGCCAGCTAGCTCAGAGTTCACTAGAAACTTTCTCGAATAGGCGAGGAGGAGTTTAACCTCCCTGGATAGACATGAAGGGATTTAGTTTCTGACAACCATAGAACATGACAACTTTGCTCTCCCCAATCAAGAGTATATCTCCAGAGTCGTGTGAAAACAAAAGACAACTATTTTACTCAGTCAGTACGTGCATACTTAGTTCCACCAGATTGTAGAGAAAGAAGAGATGGGCGTGTTCAATAAAAGGTGTTATTTATTGATCAGTCTCTTTTTCTCATACAAGAGAAATGAATCGCTACAGTAGCAATACTTAAGGTTAAGTAAAGTGCATACAGTAAAAGCAGGATTATGAAATAATACTGTAAAAGCATTGATATGGTTTCTTAGCCATATGATACTTTAAAATGGATAAAAGATTTACATACATATATACATTGACTAATCGTACTCAACTGGTGCTTCTAACTACGCCTACCCCGGTGTACCTGACCTAAGCCTAATACGTGGGAGAGAGTAAGTAAGTAGCAGTTTAAGTTAAGTTTGTTTTGCCAAGAATCTGACTCAAGAATTCTCTGTAAGGGGTTAGTCAGTTCAGTACCTGGGATTTAGAAGGTAGGAGGGCTGGTATCTCTGTCTCAGGACTCGGTATCCCAATCACCCGCAAGGGCAAGTTGGAAACGCTGGAAGCTGGATTTCTCGGCAGGAGAAAAGGCAGAGTCTCTCTCAGCGAGTCAGGAGGGAGGGGCAGAGTCCATGGGCTTCCTGCATTAGCTGGGCTCTCCGGCAAGTAGTCACTGCTCCAAGCTCATCACCACCGTGTCTCTGCTTAGGGCAGCGTCGGTATATTTATACCTGAAAGGTGCCGGGTTTGACGTAAGGATGGACATAAGACGTCAATAAAAGATGTCATTAAGAACTGGTCGTTCTTACATTCTTTACAGGAGTTCTCGAACAAAATCAAAACAATAGCAGCGGGATTTCCCAGGTTTGCTGGAGGCTTGGTTTGTTTAGAGAACTCGGTGTGCTTTCTAGGGGGCTGGAGGAATAGTGCTTGCTCAATGTGACAGCATGCGCTATGACTTAATCTGAAAACGGTTTTCTGTGCCGTTGTATGGACATTAGTGAATAATAACCGGACAAGGGTCAGAAAATAGGAGTATCGATACAGTCCCTAGATAAACATACTACACAAGTAAGACTTTAACCTCTGGTCTGGGTCAAACTTACTTTTTCTTTCTCCCTTTGACAATAACCGTGTCAATATCATATGCTACGTAGTATGCCTTTGCATATATGGTTCATTTGTTGAATGAATACTCAGCGCAAATAAATTGATGTTTGCAATTTAACTAATCTTCAGTGGCCTCCGATTTATGATTTGATGATTTCTTTGCCTTTATGAATGTGCCTTCAGCCTCTATGAATAGTGGGGCTAAAGCCATGGTCCAAAACTGATAAGCCTAAGAGCAAATTTATTGATTTGGTGTTGTCCCTGCAACAAGGTGAATTAGAGATCTCCCCTGCCATCAAGCCTGGCTAGGGAAGGACAGCACTATGGAGATTTGCTGAGGCTAAAATTACTGCTAGCTGGCGCTCATCATTTGTGAGTCCCAGAACGAGCGCCTTGTTGGACTGTGAGCCCTTACTCAAAGCTATCAGCCCAAAAATTAATAAAAGGTCACCATACATTTTGAAAAGAAACAGACTGTGATACTAAATCAGATTAATAGCAAAGCTCAGCACTGAAACCAGTTTTGAATGTACTCTGTTCACCAGGCGTAACTCCGTCCCTGTAGCCCACCTGCTCCCTAGTGTGGTCCCTCTGAACTTGTGAGTTTGTCAAGGTCTGGTGCAACGAGATGTTCCCTAATTTGCTTTGTGCTTTTTGATGCTACCTTTCACTATAAGTGTTAAACGCAATATGTCTGATTCTACTAATTGGATGTTTGTCATTTTGTTCTTGTTTTATTTATTAAAGTCAGTTCTGTATTTCTAACTAAATGTGGGATCTTTTTGTTTGGTATTAGCACTGTTTTTACTCTTTGAAGAATTGCACATATAGTATACACACTGCCTCTAAGTTAAGCCTGACTACGCTGAGCCAAACTACCAGAGGGTGAGCCTAGATTAATTTAGGGTTTGCCTGTCCCTTATCCTGACTAGGATTGTGGTTACTGCTTGACTATGGCTCATACCCCAGTCAACCAGTAACCAAGTTTCTAACAAGTGGCATGAGGCACACCCAGCAATAGCCACCCCAATACTGACAAACACCAGAATCAGTGCCTAATTTGAGCCTGTGGTTTCCAGTGCTCGGACAACACCAGTGCGTGTGAAAGTCTGTCACAAAGTGGCACTGTCTGGCTAATTTAGAGATGGCCACAACAACAAATTACTGTTACCTACCACCCAAGCCATTTTTATAGCTTTGGAGGCCTGAAATAGTCCCACTTGTAGGAGTGGGATGGTTTATAGTTGTGTTGTTACCATCTCTGGCAGCATGGCAGGAGCAATGTGTGGTGCAAGCTTCCGTGGCCTCCTGACGATATCCCAGGTACTCATTTTTTTTACAAATTAAGCACTGACCACAAAATATGATACCATTAAATTGGGAACAGGATAAGCACATCTGGGAGAAAGCCGGAGTGACTATACCTGCTCTGGATAAAGCTGAGGCTACAAGAACACAAACACGTCATACATGAAGGGGAGAACAATAGGACTTGCAATATGAATACTCCAAAACTATGAAAGTTGTGTCTAAAAGATAAAGTGCTTGCCCATATTGTGCTTTAAGGAGTGCTGCTGTGTTCCTCATGATACCCTGAACTGTTGCAATTTAAAATTAGGGTGTAATGATGGCTACTTTGAATATGATGTAAGAATGAAGCATGTAGCTCAGTTACCACAAGGGGACTTCATCCAGTGAGCATTTTTGCATTTAACAGCACAAGTTTCATACATGTTGGCTAGAATTCCGGTGGTTGTTAAGGAACTATACAAACATGCTCTTACTGGAAAGGTTTGCCAACTGCAGGGTTGTTGAAACTAAGTATGGGCAAAATTTGCGAATTCGCGGTCCGCGAATTCATGCGAAATCGAAGCAGCGATCTGCATAATCTGCAAATTCGTGTGAATTGCGGGGGGTTTTTTGCGTGTTCGTGGGGTTTTTTTGCTTATTCGCGGACCGCTTGCAGCGCACCGACCACGAATTTGCCCATGGGGCCGTACATGGGTGCGGCCATCTTGTGCGCGTTGCGTATTTCCATTTCGGGCGCTATTGGCAATCTCGCGTTGTGTGCGGCGTGCTATTACAAGTTCGCGCGTGTTTGTGCGTGCTCGCGGGGGAAATATCGCGCAAACTTACCCACGCGGTCCTCAGTGAGCGCGGCCATCTTGTTTTTCATTCATTGCTATTGTTCTGGGCCTGGCTTTTCTATCCTCTTGTAATCTTTCCAATCCTTTGTTTCTTTGAACTTTTGTTGCTCTTTTTTGCTCATTATCTATCTCTCTATTTCTCTAGATCTATATTTTGTGTTTTTTTCAACTTTTTGTTACTTTAATAACTACTTTTTTTGTTTAGCTCTCTCTTTTATTTTATTTATTTCTTTCCCCTTATTCTTTTCTTCTTTCGGCCAGGACCATGGCAAAGGAAGCCGGCAAGGCAAAGGGGAAGGGTCCCGCACCCCGTAGCCGGCTCCCTTGCGGGCGATTGAGGGAAGTTGATGTAGTGGCCAGGGAGGTTTTTACCAAGGTGGAGGTGGCCACCCTGATATTTTTTGTTCCGCGCCACCTCCCTAAGACCTTTGCAGCAGGGGGCAGGCCTGGTAAAGGGTATGGCCTCCAGGAGCGTCAGCAGCGGTGGGATTAGGTGTGCCGGGCCATGCGGAGGGAGTCAGGGGTCCGGCGCACCTACGACCAAGCGATGCACCGGTGGGCCGACGTCCTTGACCTGGAGCAGGACCTGCTCCACCTGCTAGGTGTGGAGAGCCCTGACCTTGGTGAGTAGCTATTTAATACCTACTTTGTATTCTTTTGCTCTGTGTTATATTGCTAATATATGTTTTTCCCGAAGAGCAAGAATGCTGCAGATTCGATTACATTGCAGGTAAATTAATGTTTAAATAGCTTCTGTGATTGCAGGTGCTCGCCTGCTCAGTGGCAATGATACTATGCTTACTTGTTTGCAACTTTGTGCTCATTTGAAAGCAGAACTGCGTAATGCTAGAGAGACTAGAGACTCAAGTCTAGTCCTTTCTTTGTACTCCTGCTGCCTTTAAGAAGAAGAAATAGTGATGGATTGACAGGTTGAGTATATTATGACTTGTTATTAGTAGTAGGATATTTTTTAGTGCTCTGCAATCATGATGACAGACGCGTTCTGCTGAGTGCTGGCAGTCGTAGTAGAACCTTTTTGTTGTTGGTTTTGTTAGTGATTTACATAACTTTTCAAGTAGACGGTCTGCGAATCCAGCAATACTGTACTAGTATCCTAGTATCCTCCTAGTTGACCAGATCAGATAGGTCAATACATGTAGTGCAATTGTTGCTAATTTGTTTCCCCGAGATAATTTTAGATTGTGGTCAAAGAAATCAAATGTTTAAAAAAAACAATCATCCATGTTGTGTTTCTTTATTTCATGATCATCAGCACCTCCCAGGGTCAAGGCGACTAGCACCATTGAGACTCCGGTGGAAGAAGGTGGACAGTCACAGGATCGGTCCCTTGCAGGCTCTTCTGCTGGCCCCAGCAAGTTGTTCTATTGTGATATTAATACTTCTACTTCCCTAACTTTTACAGCTCCTATTCATTACAAACTGTTTCCTAATTCTATTTTTCACAAAATAGTCTTTGATCTTCTTCTAATCTAGACTACTTTCTACATTCTTATCCTGTGTCTACCATCACTCTCTGTGCTACTACTATTTACGATTATGAGTCGGTCTGTGTAGGTAGGTAAGCTTGCCCAGTCGGCAAATGGTGTTAAACAAAACTCTGATCCAGCAATAGCTCTAAGCACTGAGTGCAGTCATCTGGGTTGCCCTTGCTGTCTATTCCAGTCTTCTTAATGTAAGTGCTTTGACAATTTCCAACAACAAAATGCCAATGTTTACACCAAGAAAAAGGTAGCTGTTGCCTTTTTGATTTGCTAGGAGCACATACCATACCGCTAGTGTTTCAGGGACTATCCTGCACATAAAGAATTAGGACATTATTGATGATAGGTGCAGTTCGACTTTCCACATACCTCAGTCCGAACAGAAGTTGAACCCCCAATCCCCTGACCGACTATCTAGTGTTTCTGACCAATGATTTTACGACCCAGAAGGACAGAAGAAGAATACCGCCGAGTCCCGGCCTATCTGAGTCACCCAAACATGACTACTAAGTGCAGTAGTTCAAACCCTTCCGCTCACTCACTCGTGAACAAAAACCACACGGTGTTTGTTAGTTTTAAAGTTTTATTTTCAATTAATAAATGACACAATTATTTCTTTATTTTTAATAGTGTAGTATCAGAGCGAGTACTGCTGATAGATGACGTTAAAGTTTAAACAACATCACCATGAATCAAATTACTTTAACGTAATAGTTAACAGACACATTAAATTATTAGAATAACTGTGAGGGAGCCCCTACCTTCTTTAAAGTAATTAAAGTACTGCTGGTGATGACTTACTAGTAGTTGGTGAATCGTCCTGTTGGCAGAAGGGCAATGTAATCTTCTTTCTTTAATTAGAAAAATGGTGCATGTTAAGCAAGCATTCATCAGTTGTCCTAAGAAGTGTAGCATTTAATGGAATAAGCATAACACCCTCCTCAAAACAGTTACTTTTTTTCAATCCCAGTAATAAAAAAGGTGTTTTGTAACATTTTCTTCCATTACGAGATGAAATAGGGGGTTGTGTATGGCATCTAAAAATATGACATGTTTTTTCTAGACGTCACAACATCTGATACGGCACAGATGACCACCAGTGCCAGGGCCAGCAGTGCGGAGGGCTCCCCTCTAGGGGCGGATGCAGCGGCGCCACCAGGAGGAGCTGGGGGGAATGCTCAGCGGCGGCGGACGGTGGTAAGTTATTATACTCCTTACTTATTAACATTTTTGAGTAGGCTCGCAAAGGAGTGTATGATGTACTGTACAGTACACAGTACACTAGTACAAGTACACTGTACTGCTAATTTAGAACTACTTTTTTGGCTATCATGGAGAAGTCAGTCAATCTTGACTTGTAATAGCATTAGCGGCGGTACTTCTCAGGTAAGCAATGGCCCCCTCTATTTGACTTAAACTCAGCTGGCAAACTTTTATCGTGAAGCCAAGTCATATCAGATGTACTTTAGGGATGTGAAGAACGAAAAGTGAAAGAAGAGTGAAACGAAGGACGAGTGAGTCTTAACATTTATGACTGTAAAGAATGGTGTTTTTGAATGCAAGTCAAGAGAAGAAGACGGTGGTTTCCAAAATATAATGAAAAGGGTGTTAGTTGGTTGTTGAGAAAAAGAAAACTTGGTACATTTGAGACACTGAGAAGAATGATAGACGTACTTTGGAAGCCTGGATGTTATCTTCTTTTTCCTCATCGATAGCAGAGGTGTATGATGTAGTAGAGCAGACGCTGAGTGGATGATGATTGTTACTTTGAACAGCATGTCCATGCCAGAGTAGCAAAGCTGGGGAAATCCAAATACTAGAATTTGTGATTGTTCACAAATACTCCCTGCCTTGACTAACAGTACAGTACTTTACTTTGCAAGCACAGCATCTATTGTGTATGGATTTTATAGTTGACAACATTATATCAAGTCAAGTCCCTTCCTCCACCAATTATGGGTACCACACTCACTCCCTTTGTTAATAATTTTATTTCAGCTGTGTCATGGGTGGACTATCGCTGTAGTTCACTCAATCTATCAAAACAAAGCACCTAAAGGCATCCATCATATAACCAAAGATCATGTGATCGGCAGGATAATGATATATGATCAGAATTGAATAATCTTCATTCTTCTTTTGTAGTAGTCAAGACCCGGAGGGGCAGTGCGAAAGATATCATTACATTGAGCAGTAGCCCTTGATGTAACCGAGTATGGCCAGTGGCATTGCCACCCCTATAGAAAAGTAAGAGCTTCCTATCCCCACCTGCATGTACTGCTTAAAGTACTGCGAGTCTGCGTCATCATGGCTTGTGTCTGTTTTTCTTGGGTGCAAGCTGAGTGAGCTGCCATGCCGGCTACCACAAGTTCACGTACCAGTAATTTCTTTTGCAAAACAAGAGAAAAAAACAGAAGACTTTCTTTTTATGTATGTATTAGTGAGTCCATCCCTAGTCCTGCTAGTGGAATTCCTGAAGCTCCCAGTAATGTCACCGGCCTACAAATACGGCAGAAAGATACATGCAAAAATGTTATACTGTGTTTGCGACTTGCTGGTGTTACTGAGAGTCAACTTTCTGTTGAATTATTTTGACTTTATGTTAAAGACTATTAGCTACAGTATTTTTCATTCTTTCTTCATATAGATGCTACTCCGAAAAAGCTCACCCGAAAGGAGATGGCTGTCTGGGCCAGGGCCCGTAAGCTGGAGGCTATTTGTGCCGAGTATCGGTGGCTGTGGGTTCGGGAGCAGGAGGAGGAGACAGCAACCACTGCATCCTCCTCCAGTGCCCCCGTGCCCACCAGCCAGAAGCCTCCAGCCAAACAGGGCCGTGGCCTGACAGCCTCCCGCCGCCGCACAGCAGCAACACAATCAGCTGCCCCCCAGAGCCTGGATGGTATGTCAGCGCCGCCTCCGTAAAAGAGTGGAGTACCTGGAGCGGTTGGCCAAAAACATCAGCGCCAGTTCCGGGACCTCCGCAAAGAGCTGCGGGACGTGCAGCAACAGCTGTCCACACTACGCCACCGGAGGAAGTGACTGTCCCTTGCCCCTTTTTTAAAGACTGTTGGGGGGTGAATTGGGTGTTTGGGAAAGGGGACTTTTGGACTTTTGGACATTGGTTGGGGTTAGACAGGGGGGTGAGTTGGGCTAATTTATTTTATTTTGGGACTACATGAATATATTTCTTAATAATTATTTTACATACCAAAACATAGTATACGCGTTCATATTATTTTGTGTGGGGGTGGGCGGTGGTTACTGGACATTTGGTTTCTTCCAACTTACCAGCATGAATGAAACATCAAGTCCTGAAATGTACCAAAGTGCCAGTAACCGAGTTAGTGTATTCAGTAGCCCTACTAGTACTTTACTAGTAGTACTGGCAGTCTCTGCTCTCCTCCCAGTCCTAGCCCATTATTCAACCTTTCCAAAATGCTTATCTTACCTGTGATTCGTGTTTGAGAATAAGGGTAGTCACATGGCTGCCTGCATGGCAAATGGTGATTAAAGTTGATTGTTGACTTGAATCCTCGACGGATGAAATATCATTGTTGTGCTGGTAGTAGTAGTGGTACACACTAGCAGAAGCAGCATATGAAAAAAAAGGAAACGAAACATGAGTGTAGCATTAGAAACAGTACGATAGATAGTACGCTACAGAACAGTGTCATAAATTGTAGCCTAAGCAGTGCTAAAGTATTCTAAATATAAGTACTAGTTTCGTGGACTATGGGTACTATAAGAAATATTATGAAGGCAAAGGATACTTAAACATAAGAATTAACCATTTGATTCGTCATGTGTACGAGCATGATGTTTGATGCTCAATCCACGAAGGAGCACATGAAATTCCATTTTCCAACATTTTTCTGGTGCTTAGACCTTATCCTCCCCTGCAAGTGTGTGGAATTTCTTGTTGTCATAGTCATACCTCAATGAAAAACCACAAAGCCCGGGGGAAGAGGATTAGGGTTTTTGAAGATTGGATGGGAATGGGGTTTTTTGGGAAAAGTTTTGTGGAGAGAAGAAAAAAAAACACTGCATGGACAAACAACAAATGAAGAGAAACACATTTTTGGACTCAAAGATATCCATAAGTCTTTTAAGGGACATAAAGGTAGTGCACTACTGCATGCATGAAGTTGTTTGCTAAACGGATGGTTAGGTTACTGAAAAGTTGTACTTACTACATCTTATTAGTAAGTATGAGGAAACAATTTGACATTGACACTAGTACAGGGCTGCATTAATTACGCAATTTCACTTGCCTTTCTGCCCTCATAGAGAATAAACACTTATTATTAGTACATTAAGTTAGTTTAAAAGAGCAAAGAAACGTATGAAATAGATGGAGAGATGACTTTGAAGCTGAGAACAAAGAAACGCACCTAGTCACATTCGTAGAAGTTCACGTTTTTTACAACAATAGCATTTAAAAGATAAGGAGAAGTTAAGAGAGAATACTATGTTGTAGTTGTCCTGTTGAATTGGTGAAGTTGTATGCATCCAGCTATTCCTCTTATTCGCGATATACTCCTCCATTCCATCTTACGTTCCGTCGATCAATATTGGTGACCAGACACACTGTCCACTGGCTGCCTGATGAGTAATTGCGGATTGCGTCTCAGTTCAGCGTTTGTTCCATGGCACATGGTAAAAGTCGTCCTGTAATTTTTGATGGGAAAAAACAGGAAGTAAACCAGTTAAAAAAAATCTAAGGTACGCTGTGTAGTGCAAAAATAACACTTTCAGTTTTCAGAGCTGACATTAATATTATATACAATCATCACTTCAAAAGTGCGTAACCTGGTTCTCCTTCACAAGGATAGTAATAGTAACTATGGTTGAAATCTGCGGATCCACCATGGATTTCCTTAAAGAAAATTGCAAACAAAATTAGACATTTCCAGGAGTGCTCCCAGACCCCTGAACCCAGTCGGCAAAATGTAGAACACCCCCAAGTAGCCCCCTAAAAACATGCAATTCTGCTACGAGGTTGAACCCTAACTTCAAAACGTGCCAAAACACACTCTGCAAGGAGGCCCAAACCCCCCTTTTCCACAGTGGATTTTCTTCAAAACACTTGCAATCAAAATTAGACATTCCCAGGAGTGTCCCTAGACCCTGTAACCCAGGCGCAAAACTGTATAACCCCCCCAAGTAACCCCCCAAAAACAAGCAATACTGCGATGGGGATGAGGCCTAGTTGGAAATCAAGCAGAAAGTGCACTTACAAATTAGGCCCAAAAGACCCCTTTTCCACCATGGATTTTCTTCAAAACACTTGCAATGATTATTAGACATTCCCAGGAGTGCTCCCAGACCCCTAAACCCAGTTGCAAAAATCTAGAACCCCCCAAGTAGCCCTCCGCAGAAAAGCAATTTTGTTAAAAAAAACTAAATTCCCCTCAGATTTTCTTCAAACCACATGCAATCACAATTACACATTCCCAGGAGTGATCCCAGACCACTGAACCCAGTCGCAAAAATGTAGAACACCCCCAAGTAGCCCCCAGAAAAAATGCGAAAGTGCTAACCCTAACTCCAAATCATGCCAAAACACACTCTGCAACGAGGCCCAAACCCCCCTTTTCCACCATGGATGTTCTTAAAAGCACTTGCATTCAAAATTAGACATTACCAGTAGTGCTCCCAGACCCCTGAACCCATTCGCAGAAATCTAGAACACCCCCAAGTAGCCCCTAAAAAACATGCAATACTGCTACCAGGTTGAACCCTAACTCCAAATCGTGCCAAAACGAACTCTGCAGCTAGGCCCTAACTCCCCTTTCCCACCATGGATTTCCTTCAAACCACTCGCAATCACAATTAGACTATCCCAGCAGTGCTCCCAGACCCCCCCAAAACCTAGAACCCTCCCAAACAAGCCCCCAAAACAGGCAAGTGAGCAAAAACGGAAAAACTTTTTCACCATGGATTTTCTCCAAACCACTTGTGCCCGATATTAGACCTTCCCAGCAATGCCCCCGACCCGTCAACCCACCCGCAAAAAAGTAGAACACCCCCAAACAGGCAAAAAGCAAAAATGGAAAATGTGACACTTAGAAGATTTTCGACCTACCTTCAATTCAGTCCAAATGCACTCTGCAGCTAGGCCCTAACTCCCCTTTCCCACCATGGATTTTCTTGAAACCACTTGCAATCAAAATAAGACTGTGCCAGCAGTGCTCCCAGACCCAAAAACCCACCCCCAAAAACCTAGAAGCCCCCCAAACAGCCCTCCAAAAACAGGCAAGTGAGCAAAAACTGAAATAATTTTTTACCATGGATTTTCTCCAAACCACTTACGCCCGATATTAGACCTTCCTAGCAATGCCCCCAGACCCATCAATCCACCCGCAAAAAAGTAGAACACCCCCAAACAAGCCAAAAGCAAAAATGGAAAATGTGACAGAAAATGTTCGATCTACCTTCAATTCAGTCCAAACGCGCTCTGCACCTAGGCCCTAACTCCCCTTTTCCAACATGGATTTTCTTAAAAACAAATACAATCAAAATTAGACTGTGCCAGCAGTGCTCCCAGACCCCAAAACCCACCCACAAAAACCTAGAAACCCCCCAAAAAGCCACCAAAAACAGGCAAGTGAGCAAAAACGGAAAGAATTTTTCACCATGGATTTTCTCCAAACCACTTGCGCCCGATATTAGACCTTCCCAGCAATGCCCCCAGACCCCTCAACCCATCCGCAAAAAAGTAGAACACCCCCAAACAGGCAAAAAGCAAAAATGCAAAAACTCACACTTAGAAAATGTAGGGCCAACCCGGCTTCAATTCAGTCCACACGTGCTCTGCAGCTAGGCCCTAACACCCCTTTTCCACCATGGATTTTCTTCAAACCACTCGCAATCAAAATTAGACTATCCCAGCAGTGCTCCCAGACCCCCAGACCCCCCCAAAAACCTACAACCCACCCAAAAAGCCCCACAAAAACAAGCAAGTGAGCAAAACAGAAAAAACGTTTTCACCATGGATTTTCTCCAAACCACTTGAGCCCGATATTAGACCTTCCCAGCAATGCCCCCAGACCCGTCAACCCACCCACAAAAAAGTAGAACACCCCCAAAGAGGCAAAAATGCAAAAACTCACACTTAGAAAATTTAGGGCCTACCTGGCTTCAACTCAGTCCAAACGCGCTTTGCAGCTAGGCCCTACCTCCCCTTTTCCACCATGGATTTTCTTAAAAACAAATGCAATAAAAATTGGACTGTGCCAGAAGTGCTCCCAGACCCCAAAACCCACCCCAAAAAACCTAGAAGCCCCCCAAACAGCCCCCCAAAAACAGGCAAGTGAGCAAAAACGGAAACACTTTTTCACCATGGATTTTCTCCAAACCACTTGCGCCCGATATTAGACCTTCCCAGCAATGCCCCCAGACCCGTCAATCCATCCGCAAAAAAGTAGAACACCCCCAAACAGGCAAAAAGCAAAAATAGAAAATGTGACAGAACATTTTCGGCCTACCTTCAATTCAGTCCAAACGATCTCTGCAGCTAGGTCCTAACTCCCCTTTCCCACCATGGATTTTCTTCAAACCACTTGCAATCAAAATTAGACTGTGCCAGCAGTGCTCCCAGACCCCAAACCCCACCCCCAAATACCTAGAAGCCCCCAAACAGCCCCCCAAAAACAGGCAAGTGAGCAAAAACGGAAACACTTTTTCACCATGGATTTTCTCCAAACCACTTGCGCCCGATATTATACCTTCCCAGCAATGCCCCCAGACCCCTCAACCCACCCGCAAAAAAGTAGAACACCCCCAAACAGGCAAAAAGCAAAAATGCAAAAACTCACACTTTATAAATGTAGGGCCTACCTGGCTTCAATTCAGTCCACAAGCGCTCTGCAGCTAGGCCCTAACTACCCTTTTCCACAATGGATTTTCTTAAAAGCAAATACAATCAAAATTAGACTGTGCCAGCAGTGCTCCCAGACCCTGAAACCCACCCCCAAAAACCTAGAAGCCCCCAAGACAGCCCCCCAAAAACAGGCAAGTGAGCAAAAACGGAAAAACATTTTCACCATGGATTTTCTACAAACTACTAGCGCCCGATATTAGACCTTCCCAGCAATGCCCCCAGACCCGTCAACCCACCCGCAAAAAAGTAGAACACCCCCAAATAGGCAAAAAGCAAAAATGGAAAATGTGACAAAACATTTTCGGCCTACCTTCAATTCACTCCAAACGCGCTCTGCAGCTAGGCCCTAACTCCTCTTTCCCACCATGGATTTTCTTCAAACCATTCGCAATCAAAATTAGACTATCTCAGCAGTGCTCCCAGACCCCCAACCCCCCCCCCACAAATCTAGAACACCCCCAAACAGCCCCCCAAAAACACGCAATACTGCTAGGCCTCAGTGTAAATTGTGCCAAAACGCTGACTGCAACTAGGCCCAAACCCCCCTTTTCAACCATGGATTTTCTTCAAACCACTTGCAATCAAAATTAGACTATCCCAGCAGTTCTCCCAGACCCCCAGACAACCCCCACAAATCTAGAACACCCCCAAGCAGCCCTCCAAAAACAAGCAATACTGGTATCGTCAAAACATTTCAAATTGCGCTGTTCACCAAAAATTGCTGTTCAACTTTTTAGCACTTCCACTGCTTCGATCCTCTTGAAACTTACCTGGACACTTGTTCCAGCGATTCCCAAGAATCTCAGAAAGGCCGAACAAAACCGAACCACTGCACTCTTTGAAGAAGAAGAAATTCTATGACTAGTTTTCACTTAGTTCTGGACCAAAGAACGCCAAACCCCCCTAAAACCTTGCCAACATCATTATGAAGGAGCCTGCATCGGACCCTGAGCCCTAGACTCAGCGGAACCCTACCAACTTAATCCCAAAAACCCTAGTAAATCGCACTGAACCCTAAACCCTAGATATGCTTTGTCTGTTTGTGTCAAAGAGCCTAGGTATGCTACATCATATGCTTCACTCAGTAGAGCCTGCCTTGACCGTCTGCATGTACCTGCCGCAAGCATGGGCCAAAAATCCGTTCCGCCAAAGAATTTGCAATTTTTCGGTAATTCCTCGAGATTCGCGTAAAAACCAAAAAACAACAAATTTCGCAAACATAACGGATGTTTGGCCCAAGCTTGAGGCAGTGCCATGCAGATGGTCAAGGCAGGCACCACTGAGTGAAGCAACCTGATGTAGCATACCTAGGCTCTTTGTCAGACAGACAAAGCATATCTAATTGTATGCAGCAAGCCACATAGCCCCAATTTTACATGAAGTGCTGTCTGGAGTAGACTCTGCCTGGCATAACAACAACAGTACAGAGCCTCGCCCTTGACCACTACATACCACGAATAGACAGACATGTAGTTCTGCTGTAGTAGTCATTGTAGACTGGTTTACCTGTTTGCCATAGTTCTTACGCAAACAGACGCTGATGATCCATCCATCCCAGTGAGTGACTGTAAAGAAAAAAGATATATTACCTAATCAATTATCATGGTATATTGGCAAGTGAGCCCACTCCAAGGACATTTTGCATATTGCAAAATGCAACATAGTGGCCCCGAATTTGAAGTACAATTTGAATTAAACAAGGTAAAAAAAAAGAGAGTAGTTGACATGAGTTACAATTACTGTGTAAAAGATTTAATAATAACTAAGACAAGACATATGATTCATTTCATGCACAAAAAACAATCAACAATTGGTTTCATCAGAGCCAGACAGCCATTGCTGTCCACTGCATGCCATCTTCTCAATTATTCATTACCTGTTCTACTTTTTGTCCACATCTTCTTCGGAAAGTGAGGGCCCACAGGCAGCCTCTCCTGTCAATTTCAGAAGTAACTCTGTCAGCAATCAGCAAGTATGTAGTCAGTCAGTAATATCTGTCCCACTTGGGGGGACTCGTCTATGAAAACAAAGTTTCTTTATTTATTTCTTCGTAATCCATCTGCCTTGAGGGAAATGGATAGGTGGAGTCTGGAGGAGGAGGATAGAGGAGGATGATTGAGTTGTGAACTTGTGAACCTCAGGAATGCAGATTGCGGCACCTTCAAATCAATAAGGAAAATAAGATGAAGACAGTGCTGCTGATGGACTTGTTGTGAGAGTTTTGTTGTGGTAAAAGTTGCAAAACAATGAAAGACACACAGGAATAAAAGTAAATAAGGACGAAAAAAAGGAAGTCATTTTCAGGCCTCGGTGTCAGGGAAGTAGAGCTTGTCCTCAAACTCTATGAATTGAGATTGGAGTAGGTCAGCTAACAGAGAAGAACTTCCATCACCTAAGTCGGTGTCCTCTTCTTCCTGCGTGCATTCACGTATTTTGTAATCTGGTGGTATGAAGTGCTGATTCATCTTGATCAGTGTTAACCTCTCCACATTTTTGGGCGAGAGGCGGGTCCTTTTTGAAGTTACAATGGCACCAGCAGCACTGAAAACACGTTCAGAAGACACGCTTGCGAGTGGGCAAGACAAATATTTAGAGCCAGGTTGGTGATCAGTGGCCATAGAGGCCTTTTCCTATACCAATACAGCAATGGGTTCTTATTAACAAAGACCTCTGTTGAGTTGTCCAGATAGGCCTGCACCATCGACTCAAGGTTCTCCACGGTTGCTCCACTTTGCGTACCATCTGTGGCCTTTGCAGCACTGGAACAAGCAAACCCTTGATGAGTTAGCCAATCCGCTTCTGACAATATTATGGCTGGGCCTGGTGCAGGTGAGGGTGATGATACGGTTGCTGCTGGTGTCGTTAATGGCTGTGAGGGAAAGTGACTCCCTTCGGCCACAGATTCAGAAGTGGAACTTGACGCTGGATGGCCTGCTGATTCAGTTGTACTTCTGCCGGCTCCTTGAATTTTCCGCCGCTCTTTTTCGAACCGAGTGGCTGACACAGCTAGCCAATGTTTGTACTTTGAAACATCTGCTTCATCAAAAGGAATGAATGCTTTGCTGGCCACTGCCTTTTTGTACCGTGAATCCAGAATAGTGGCACAAATGTAATGTTGTTCTGTATGTATGTTTTTAAGCCTTTCATTGTCAACTAGGCGGCTTAATAACCTCTCCGAAAACTGATATGTGTCTTGCTTTTCAGCATCATCTCGGAATGTTGAACACACCGCCTTCAGTTGGTGCTCTAGCATGACCAACAATGGGATAGCTTTGCCCAAAGAACAGTCCTCTCTGCTGACTTCACGCGTGAAGACCTCAAAAGGACGAAGCATGTCTGTCAGGGTTGCAGTTAGCTTCCATTCCACCAACTCTAGCCTCATGTCTTTCATAGTAGAACCCAGTTTATAGACATAATCATTTATTACCCCCCACTGCTCAGACAGACGCTCAAGCATGTAAAAGGTTGAGTTCCAACCTGTTGCCACCTCCTGGATGAGTCCTTGGACTGGCAGTCTACGTTCATGTTGAATGCTCCTCAGCTGCTTCCGGGCCTTAAAAGAATGCCTGAAATGTGTACAGATTCTTCGGCAGGTTGTCAGTAACTTGATGACTGTGTTTTCTTTTTTCAAGAAATCTTGCACCACTATGTTAATACTCTGCGCCAAACACGGCACTCTGAAATAGCCACCTTGATGCACGGCCTTAACTATATTACTGCCATTATCTGTGGAAACATAACCAACTGTGCGATTTCTTAAATGCAGCCATTCAGAGACCTTCCTATCAAACTGGTCCAAAAGGTCAGGTGCAGTATGAGTTTTCTCCATGGCAAACATGGCTAATGTTGCATGTTTCCGAGTAGCTTGAAAAACTGTGTCCGGGTAAACACCTGGATTTGTCTTGTTGTTTCTAACCCCTGCAAAAGACACCCAGTGTGCAGTGATGCACATGTAATCAAGGGCTTGGCAACTCGTCCACATGTCTGTTGTCAAGTGAATAGTGTGAACAGCACTCTTCTGCAAAGCTGCCCCAATCACCACCAGCACATCTTGATGTAGTGCTGGAACCGCAACTCTGGCAAAATAGGACCGGCTAGGAACCTTCCATTTAGGGCAGACTGTTGCCACAAATTCTAGAAAACCCACCCCTTCCACAAAAGAAAAAGGGAGAAGGTCCAGCGCTAGCATTTTAGCCAGCTTTGCATTATACAGACGTACCGTTGGGTGGTTGCGTTCAAATGGCGCCTCCGACCAAAACATGCTTCTAATGGTGGGCTGGACCATTTTACGTGATGATGATGGTGATGATGATGATGCAGACTTCAAACCAGTTAGGCTCATTGATGTACTTTTTTGCATTGGTGTCTGTCCCAGACTCTTAGTGTGCCTCATACATGTTGCAGGGGTAGAGGGTGTGGGCGCTACCACTGCAGTGCTGCTGCCAGGGGTACTGGGTGTACCAGAAAAAATGTTGGTGGGTTCTTGACTTCCCCCCTGCACAATCAGCCCCCGTCAGCATCAGATGCATTGTGAATGGATACATTTGGATCAGTTCTACTTTTGGCTTTCCGGATTATCCTTAGGTGCACATCCCACTTGATAGTGGGGTGTTTTTTGAGATGACCTCTCTGGCCTCCGGTACCATAGTTGGTACCAAGCTTACCCCGACTAACTAATACTTTACATATCGAACAAACAACCATGTTTTCCGCCTTTTCGCTAACAGTAAGGAAGTCCCAAACTGGGGACTGGAGATGTCTGCTGGTGGTGGAGGTGCTACTTTGACTTTCAATGCCAGATGAAGTGGAGGATGGGCTTGGCTGAATTTGTTTCTGTTGTTCACTTACAGCACCACTACTTGAGGTAATGGAGGTCAAGCTGGATGGAGGTCCCTGCCGGCCCTTCTGACTAAAAAAGATGGAAGCTGTAGGTCATGTTGGTGTTGTAGTTAACTGCGTTGGTGGTGGTACCAGTGCCACGCCGCCCACATCCCGCTCAGCAGCCATTCGGGATAGGGTGAAAATGTCTGTCTGCTGCATGCCCACTGGGGCTGGAGAGACGTCTGTGATGACTGGGTCATCGTCAGACTGTTCATCAGCAGCAGAAGACACCACTTCTTGTTCGTTGTCATCACACATAAGTCGAAGCCTTGCGGGAACCTTCCATTTAGGCTTAGCTACCTTTGTCGGCTCATGGCGTGACTCACTCTCAGACTGCATTTGTGGGTTCCAATAAGGATCAAGGTCATCAGAATGAAGGGGGCTTGAAGAAGAACTTGTAGTAGTCGTAGTAGTAGTAGCCCTCCTAAACCTTTTTCTTGCTGGGGATCTGGAAGACAATGGATCATCCTCAGGAGGAGTGGCTTCCTCGGATGATACCTCTGCTTGAATATCAATTTCCTGATGTGTCCCTATTTCTGGAGGAACAAGCGTTGTAGGCGGCTGTGCCACTCCATGAACTTCTAGTTGCACCTCTCCATGCACCTTTCAATGCGCCTCTCCTTGCGCCTCTGCTTGCGCCTCTCCTTGCGCCTCCCCTTGCGCCTCTCCTTGCCCATGTACATGCGCTTGTACTAGTTGCACCTGTGGTTGTCGTTGCGGCTGTGGTTTTTGAACACTCGTCAGCTGAGTTACACCCGGCGTTGATTGGATGGCACTTTCTTGTGATGAGCCAACATCACTGGTCGATGGTGATTGAACAACCAAAGTGGCTTCCGCAGCAGGACTCATGCCTTGGACCTAACTTGGCGTGGTGGCACTGAGCCCAATGAAGCGGAGGTGCTGCTTCCAGCTTGGTCCCCGGCGGACACCGCTGCTGCTGCAGACGTAGTTTTTTTTCCCAAAAAAGGTGCCGGTGGGCACACC
Organism: Lissotriton helveticus; assembly: GCF_964261635.1. NCBI lineage: Eukaryota > Metazoa > Chordata > Amphibia > Caudata > Salamandridae > Lissotriton > Lissotriton helveticus. Next base: position 1,700,382,892 of record NC_136063.1, on the reverse strand, counting down.
AGTCTCCTTGGTAGGTGGTGCCACTTGCTGCTTCTGCTCCTTCTTACTGGCAGTGGCACTGGCAACTTTTTTTGCTGAGGCGCTATGGCCACCTTTCTTTGGGCCCATCTTCTTCAGATGTCAAAACAGCAGGCCGCAGTTGCACGAGTTGCTGAGTTGTCTTGTCTGTGGCCACACGTGACATCACGTGATGTTGTGCTGCACACAGGACATGCAGGACTTCTTCCTGGCACTGGTGGTTCTCTTGTGCACCTAAAAGCAATAGAAGCCAGAGGAACATCAGTTGAACACCCCAAAAAGTCAAAAAACACAATCCAATGCCATCCATGCCTTCAATGATGTTTAAATTCAAGGCACCCCACAGAAAGACTTGGTACATGCACCACTCACTACCCCTGGGCTTAATGGGTGAAAGCAGGGCAGGCTGGGTGCAGGCCTATGGCTCAAAGCACACTGCCTGGCTTCAAAATGGCCCCTTGTCCCCCAGCCACATGGCCAGGCCCTGCCTGGACCAGGCCTCAAAATGACCCCCACCCACATGGCCAGGCCCCAACAACATCCCAAAATGTCGAAAAACACACTAAAATCCCCACAATCCAATGCCATCCATGCCCTCAATGATGTTTAATTCAAGACACCCCACAGAAAGACTAGGTCCATGCACCGCTGAGTACCCCTGGGCATAATGGATGAAAGCAAGGCAAACTGGGTGCAGGCCTGAGCACACTGCCTGGATTCAAAATGGCCCCTTGACCCCCAGCCACATGTCCAGGCTCTGCCTGGACCAGGCCTCAAAATGGCCCCCACCCACATGGCCAGGCCCCAAGACCACCCCAAAAAGTCGAACAACACACAAAAATCACCACAATCCAATGCCATCCGTGCCCTCAATGATGTTTAAATTCAAGACACCCCACAGAATGACTTCGTCCATGCACCACTCACTACCCCTGGGCCTAATGGAAGAAAGCAAGGCAAACTGGGTGCAGGCCTGAGCACACTACCTGGCTTCAAGATGGCCCCTTGACCCCCAGCCACATGGCCAGACCCTGCCTGGACCAGGTCTCAAAATGGCCCCCACCCACATGGCCAGGTCTCAACAGCACCCAAAAAGTCAAAAACACACAAAAATCACCACTATCCAATGCCATCCATGCCCTCAATGATGTTTAAATTCAAGACACCCCACAGAAAGACTAGGTCCATGCACCACTGACTACCCCTGGGCATAATGGTTGAAAGCAAGGCAAACTGGGTGCAGGCCTGAGCACACTGCCTAGCTTCAAAATGGCCCCTTGACCCCCACCACATGGACGGGCCCTGCCTGTACCAGGCCTCAAAAAGGCCCCCACCCACATGGCCAGGTCCCAACAACACCCCAAAAAGTCGAAAAACACACAAAAATCCCCACAATCCAATGCCATCCATGCCCTCAATGATGTTTAAATTCAAGACACCCCACAGAAAGACTTGGTCCATGCACCACTCACTACCCCTAGGCCTACTGGCTAGTAAGGCTTTACAGGCACCCCAAAATGAAAAAAAAAATCAACATATAACTGTGAGCTAAAATTCCATGACATAAATGAGAATTAAGTTAAAAAACAAATCACAGAAACAGTTGTATCATGCACCCATGACTAACCCTGGGCCTACTGGATACTGTGGCTACCCACAATATATATTGTTTTAAACTTCTGAAAAAAGTTTTAAAACTGTAGTTGCAGCAACTGCAATGCCCCAAACAAAAAACACCAACTTACTTATAAAATCTCAAGTCCAAAAGTGATCCAAACTCCAAAGTCCAAAAATTCCTCAAATACAAATATCCAGCAGCAGTCACAAAAAGTAATCCTTCCAGCTCCAGATCCAAATCAAAAGTGACCAGGACATGGACAAAGCACTGGGAGGAGCTTGCTGGACAGGTACAGGAAGTTGGAGACTATGGGGCACTTCCTTCCTCCCACCCCCCCAAAAGTGGACTCCTTGCACCAAAAAGTGCAGCCAAATGTCAATCTGAGGAGTTATTCTGATCAAAATCATCATTTTCAGAAGGTTTATGCTTCCTGCAGTGGACTTCTTGTGCAGAATTGCAATTTTTGCAATTTCGGGAAAGCGAGCTGTGCAAGATGGCAAGCCGCGATGACGTAATTGTGTTCGAAAAACTCTCACGCGATCACGCAGCAAGATCCAAAATGGCGCAGCACACGCAAACCGGAGAAAAACAACTCGGCGGACTCAGAATCACGGTAAGTCAACCCTGCGTGCGCGATATTGTAGTTTTTCAAGCACGAACAAGCAAAAAAATCCACAGCTTGCGGATTTGCTGATTTTTGGGCAAATTTGTGCGATTCGTGGACCACGAATTTGCCAAAAATGCACAAATTCCGTGAACGAAACGGATTTTACGCCCACGCTTAGTTGAAACGCTCCTTCCACAAAAAATATTGAAAAGTTATTGTCAAATAATAGATTTTTCAGCAAAAATTCCCTAATACCTCACTGTGGGACGCATGTATGAAAGTAGGATTTTGCTATTACCAAATAGCGAATTTTACTGAATCGCTATTTGGAAATCGCAGAATGCAATGTATTAAAAAATCGGTAACATTTTTGCAATTCCTTAATATTACCTAATGCTGATTCGATTAGGTAATATGACTCCATTCATTCCTAAGGGCCAAAAGGCCCAGAGGTGCAAATGGTTTTGCACTAGCTAATTGCAATTACCTAATTGTTAATCACAAATTTATGAATGCAAAGCCACGGGTGCCCCCGGGACCTAAAGTCTCCCTGAAGCGCCCCCAAAATGTAAATTGTGCACATGTAAAGTGCACACATGCCCTAGGGTCATGTGTGCGCCACATTTTTGTGCATTTTTCCATGTTCCCACATGGTTACCCTAAACTTGAAGTTGATGGAGATAGTGTTTCCTAAATGCACAGTTCCCATTTAGGAAAGTCTTTTTACATATGCATGAGGGAATTGCAAATTGCGATTCCCTATTTGTATTCGGCATTTAGGAAATCAGTACAAATTACAATTACCTAAATTGGAAATCCTGAAGCCTTTCATACATGGTGACAGGCCAGTTTGCATTGGCAAATAGTCAAATTTTGCGACTTTCCCCATTTGCGTACGCAAAATACTTTCATACATTTGGCCCTTTATGTATTACAGGCCATTAACAAAATTAGATTTGTACCTGTGACAGCAGAGCTGTGTGGACAGGAGCTGAACATCAGCACACTAAGGGGCTTATAACGATCTGAATCGGAAAGCATTTGACCTAAGGTTGGTGGCTTTCTGACCAAGATCATTGGTTTCAAAACCGACTGCCTAATAACTATATAGGTGGTTGGAATTGAAACTGGCCAGTCATTGCGGCTGGATTCCGAGGGGCTCAAGGAGCATGTCTGCCTGTCGAAGCCCGCCCTTAATCCCAATAGACGGCATTTCCTCCATTGGGAGTACAATGCATGGTTTCCAATAGGCTTTTCATGCCAGACTTTCTGACATGCAGAGCCTTTCGGAAAGTGAGGTTGCGGTTCCCTAGAAGGGCCCCCTTCTCTTTGTGGACTCCGGTTGAGGGCCCTGTTGATCCCTGCACAATGTGGCAGGCACCCTGTTGTGCCTGCCATGCGGGACAGGGATGAACACAACTTTCCATTTCCCTATGTCAGCTTGTGCTACGGCCAGTTTACGGCCATAGCACAGTCTCCTCCCATTGGGAAATGTGAGTATGCCATGGCAATATTTTCAGTTGCATCATAATTAGGCAGTCAGGACCACCGAACAGATGATGTTGGTCAGAGGCAACTCCGACCAACAACACAATCAGGCTTTGAGTGTGTTGTGGTTGAACACATTGAATCTAGAATTCTGTAGCTGGAAGTATGTACAGAGCATGGGTATTAGAAGTTAAACATGCTATTTATATTATCCATTGCAAAAAATTCAGTTTTGGCAATTATATTGTCTGGAGGAACTAAGGGCCAGATGCACAAAACCTTTCAGTAGTTTTACCATCTACAATTTGCTAGAATTGTAGGTATATGACCACTGAAATGTTTTTCGTATGTACTAAAACCATTTTTGGAGGTTGTAAAGTTTTACCAACTCATAATATGTATTTGTAGATAATTTAATAATGTTATTTTATCTGGAAGATTTGTGTTGCAGGAACCCCTTCCAAACATTGAATTGGTACCTTATGTATCAATAGTTTGTGACCATAATTCTAGAATCAAGCATGTGATCATTTACAGGCTCCCACGTTGGTGTGCTAACTTGAGGGAAGGGCTCTCATTTAGACTCCTTTCTCTTTGCAAATAGTGGTACAAGTTTCAGGGGGAGTAAGCAGTGGTCCATAAATCCTTTAAAAAAAAGCAGCTCCATTTCCTTTAAGGAAATAGGGCTGAGATAAATAAAATAAATTCTTAAAGCAATTACAGTGGTCATAGCCTGCTGCCTCCCATCTCTGTATTTGTGACCAATCACAATAAGCAACATGCTTATGAATATTAATTAGGTAGGTCAGACGGTAACCCAATCTTAATTGGAGTTTTACAAACTAACCTTTTAGTATATAGTGCAGTGCACAAAATTAAAGACTTGTAGCAGATGGATTGGTCACAAATTGTGCCTACTTTTTGCGGCCATATCTTGATACATCTGACCTTAAGCACCTAAAGTCTGGAGTAAATATCAATTCTTTGCAATAGCATGTCTCATATCTGACAGCCTTTCCTTGATACAGGAAATGGCTTAAAATATGTATTGGTCTTGATCTTTCAAAGCAATTTCAGTAAAGTGAGTTGGTACAGTGCAATAGCAAATGACGGATGACTGAAAAAATCAATACTAGATCAGTGGCCCATAACGTAGACTTTGGATTAATGACACTTGGGGAACCCACTGAACCATCCTTGAAAGACAACCTTTTCAAATACTAAATCAGATACTTTACTACATTTTGAAAATGTATTATGTTGTTTGTCTGGCTCAGTCCACATTTTGCAGTACAATGTAATTCAGTCAAAATGCAGTTCAATTTCTTCTTCAACGTGGACCTCTATTTCAGCGGTGTCCAATGACAGAGTTTCAGAATATCTGCACAAAACACATCTGCATACACCAAATCTAAACTGAGCTAAACTGTATACTCAGGAGCCTTTTCACAAACTGCATTTTGTAGTATGTTTTGTAGTGCTACTAATGTACTATTCACAAACTTACATGCTGAAGTTCCGACTCTGATCTGCGATCTTTTTCTGTGCGGAGATCTTCGCCCTTACTGCAGATTTCCTGCACATCTAAGTATAAGTCTTAGTAGCACATGTTGAAGGGATAGGGTAGTTGCTGGAAAATTGGGACTAGGGAACACTATTACCTTAATTTAATATTACATCTTTAATTAATTTAAATGTTTAATGTAAATTAAATTAAAACTACTTTTCTATTGTTTAAATTAAACTCACTGAAGAGTGGGTGGCCTAAAATCTGGCTAATTGTATATGAATAGGTATCTTCAATATATTACTTGCCAGACTGAAAATATCACCCCTCCACAAAATTCTGTGTGGAATATTGAGACATTGGTCTGATAGAGAGAACACTACGATCTAAATCACTTCCAGTTTCTTTGATAAATATGGAAATGAATATCGTTTTCAAGAATGATATTGGATTAAGAGGGTGAGGGCAAAAAGGCCACACTGCACCTGGACACTGCCTCATCATTCAAATATGAAGTTTGGACCAAAGGACGCAGCACATATGCAACGAGTGAAAAGTAGTAAGAAATAAAACATTTCTCCTAGCTTAGGAGCTTTTATATGTTGACCTAATTCACAGTCTAGCATTTAATGAGGGATATTCAAGAAAGTAGCTTGTGCTTGTGAGTGATTGTTATTTTCACATTTAATTTACTCTTACTCTTTAGAGTAACTTTAATATTTTGGCAGTGAAAGCAATTAGTCAAGGGGAACAAAGAGAAGACAGACATGCAGGCCTATATGGAAAAAGCACACTAACTGCCTCCACAAAATGTCCACTGGTCACAGGTCACACAACAACAACCAGGAGGCGAGGAAAGCAATGAATTCAAGCAGGTCTTTATGGAGTATGGACACAGACTTTACAAAATACCCCTGGCCACCTGGGGAGGCTTAGCCATGGCAAAGCATGGCCCACTATTACAAACACACTCACACACTGGCCAGACAAAGGAAGCATGCTAAACAACACAGCTTTAATGGAACAATGCTAAAAACGAAAATCCACAGGGCTATGAAGACTTGCAAGTTACAACCACACACATCCAACAAAGGCATTTAATTTAACAACACACATGACAAATAATCCAATGCCATCCATGCCCTAAATTATGTTTGAATTCAACAGACACCACAGAAACACTTGTTTCATGCACCCATGAGTAGCTCTGTGCCTATTGGTTGGAAAACCCATTGGCAGACCAAGCCACATAGTGAATCAATTCAAATCAATATTGTAAATTTATCAAAGACATGGAGAACATGTAGTGACTAAGGAGTGCCAAAATAACTTGGTGTATCATCACCCAATAGTGTTGAACTATATATTTTTAAGTACTGTATGTTGGACTCTTATTGTTTTGGTCTTGTTTTGGATATATCAAAATATTGGATATTTTTCTTAACTGGTGTGATGTCGTTTTGTAGTGTTTTCAATGTATTACTGTTGGGTATGTGCAAATGCTTTACACACTGCCTCTGAGATAAGCCTGACTGGTTTTGCCAAGCTGCCAAGGGGGTGAGTTGGGATTATTTTAGGAGTGTAACTCCCTTACCCTGACTAGGAAGAAGCAGAACCCTACTTGGGCAAAGGTACTTACCTCTGCCAATTAGAAGCCCCCATTTCTAACAGATTGAATACGAGTGTGGCGGTGCTCCGACAGCGGCACTCGGGTGGTGACGCAGTGGTGGGTCACCATCCGCTGAATTACAACTGCAAAGTCATTGCAGCGGAGGGCCACGGGCTGTACCATGGCGGAGCTGTGCCACAATGTAAGATTGCTCAGCAAGACTGGCGGAGTCCAGCTAAGCAAACAATAAGTTATGCCAACGCCAGCCATTTCATGACGAGTGCCTCATCATGAAAGGCTGGTCGTGGAGGATACATTCTTGGAGGCACACCATGTGCCCCCTATCTGTATTCCCCCAAAGTTCCAGTACGGCATGGACGTCACTCACCTTCCATGCTGTGCTGGAACGTTTTTGCTGCTCTTATTGCGGTGCCTGTTTTCCAGGGACAATCATGGGAAAGGAAAAGGACCATCCACCTTACACAAGTTTAATTCGTAATAAGGTGGGCGGTCCTTGGACGGCTTTGGTGCAGCTATGTCGGCGGAGAGCCAGCGCAACAGCGCAAAGTTGGAAGTAGGCCCTAAGATTTCAATCACGATATATGAAGCTGGTATGAATCACATTTTATATTGCTATGGCTAGACCATTAGAATCCAAAAGGTATGACCAGGAGTTTGTAGAGACCATTCTTCGTGCAAAATGTGTTCTTTCACTAATCCGCTTTTAGCATTCCAAAAGATGGCAAACTCTATGCAAGAGAGGAGGGAATCGTTTTTTATTGTAACCTGTTTTTGTTTTGATAATCCATGAACATTCTTAAGGAAAAAGACTAGAAGATCCATGGGTTTTTATTGTCAAATAAAGCAAATAGTTAGGGTTTTATCCAAGTACACCATTTATGATTCACTTTCTTTCCTAACCATTCCATATATCCTTTTGAAAGAGATGAGAGCACTAGACTGTAAGTCTATCAAAGTCTATTTGTGGTGGTAACATGCTAGCGCTTTATTTGTCAAATAAATCCCTAAACTCATGATATTCCTGGGTAAGTTATCATTTTCCTCAATTATGGGTTAACACATGGTCTGGAAGTGATCGTGGGCTTCTGTATTTTCTGTATAATACCACGAGTCAAGAGGCAATAAAACTTTGTCCAGTCCATGGTAGGGTTGTATAGACGAAACCAGGGACATGGATATTTCCGATAAACAGCGTGCTCTAAATTTTGCTCCCAAATATTTATCTCCATTGGAGTTGATAATAGAAAATGCACACCCAATTGGATGATAATTTGTGTAAAAGATATTTGTTCACAATGTTGATGTCATGCAAATATTTCGGAACATAATATTCTGGCATTCCTATTTAAACAGTATATTTCCAGGAAGGCACAGTACTGTGGAGCATCAATTGAATCAAACACTAAGGGTTCTATTAACCCAAATGGCGGTGGCGATCCGCCCGACATTCTCCTCCATCCTCATTCCATTTCCCCCGCCACATTAGAATGGCGGTGGGGACCCTGGCGACCGTAGTTCGGGGAATTACAATTACATTACCTCCCACCCTATTCCCCTATAAACCCACAACCCGCTATGGAACTAAAATGCAAAATTTTATTAAAAATAATTTAGAATTTCTAACAAGTACGATTTCATTTAATATAATTAAATTATTTCCCACCGTATTCCCCTTTAAACCCACAACCTGCTATGATACTAAAACGCAAAATGTACTTTAAAATAAATTACTAACTTCTAAACAGTTAATACATATATATAATAAAAAATACAAAACATAACAAAATATGTGAAACTCATACATATAAAATACATACTAAAATACATAACACTAACATAAACATCAATATTATTAACATCGATATATTTTCTATTGATATTACTAACTTCGATATTAACAAAAATGAAATTTCTTACCTTGAGGTCGATATTCTGGTCACCAATATTCTTGATGTCGATATTCTGTCCCTACGATATTTAAAAATCGATATTTTTGTAGGTCGAAAATTAAAACTCAATAATATGTCTGTGCACCACCCCAGAGCCATCCAGTTTCCCAAATCCTCCTCACTATGGGCCTAATTATGATGGCGGTCAGACCAGTGTTAGACTGCTAATGTTTCAGAACAGTAACCAACTGACAATGAGTCTGCGGTTCCGTGCTCCCAATTAGAATATGACTGCCATGCAAGCGGTCGTAAAATGCATTTTACTAGTGCGTCTTGTCCTGAGGCCCAGGAAAAAACCTACAGTACAAGCTGCACTTGAAAAATGTATTTTGTGCGCAGTCAGGCACTGTGTCTCTGTGTGTACGCTATATGTGCACCCGGGATCGCACAGCGGAGGTCCACAGGGGTTGCGGGCCCTGCTAGGTGCCCCCCACATCCCTTTCCATCTGCCTTTACGTGTCAGTCAGACATCCATGAAAAGTAAGAGGGAAAATGAAAGAGGAAACAGGGACATCATAATCCCTACAGCAGTGTCTCCTCTGGTTTAGTGATTACAGTTGGAACGAAAATCCGGCGGAGGCGACAATCGGTCCCTCAAACAGCGGCGCTCCAATCAGCAATATCCTTATGTGCCGGTTGGACCGCAAGCTTAGATAATGGTCAGGTGGTGATGCACCTGACATAATAATCCAACCTTATGAGTTACTGCCAGGTTCTTAAGAAATTCGTTTTGTATTTTAGGGTTCATTTTACACCCCTGAACACATTTTACAGCTTTTTCAGATCATTGAAAAACATTTTGTTCTGGATTTGTTGCTTCTCTTACCAGTTTAATTCTTCAATAAGGGTCCTCGAATGCTCCTCTGCATAGACTTGTCTGTGGACTATGAAGCCAATGTGATTCAGGTACATTTATTGTGCACAACAATTAACTTGGGTTCTTTTTTCTGCCTCCTCCCTTGTATTTCTGCCAACCAGTGGTCTACATTAACTACTAGATCATTGCACTCTTGCTGGGAACTTGGAAAAAGCGAACTTCTGACCTGTGCACTGTGAAGGGGCATCGCCCTCGGCTGCTGTCAGGACTCAATCAGTGGGCTCTGTTATTACCCATCCAACTGCGCTATTGAATAAAGCAAGAAGGACTACAAACGCCTGGACTGACAAAGTGCAATCTTGGAGACTTAAGATGGCCGCCGTCATTGCCAGCGTAGAACACAGCAGACGTTCTAGTTCTCAGACCCAAGCTGCCGAGACTTCAATGTGAAGCGCGAGCGCTCTGGAAAACGCGCACTTCACTGAAGAACATAGCTAAGGAGGGTCGTGATTCCAAGTTGTGAAAATTCCTGTCAAGTATTTCCCATGTTAGAAGTTTGAGCATCGGAGCACTTCGTTGATGAGAGACGTCGGAACTCAGACTCGGCGCAAACAGCCAAGCGTGAGTTCTGAGGACATATTCCTGTCAAGTACGTCTTTTTTAGTTTAAGAGTTAGAGGAACTGAGCACTTCGTTGGTGAGAGACGCCGGAACTCAGACTCAGCGCAAAAAGTCAAGCACAGGTTTCTGAGTCATCGTGAGCGTCAGGAAGAAAACGGAGAAGATCGTTGACAGCTGTCAAGACTTGAAGGAGTTCGGAGAAGCTCGGAGGAGCCGCTGTCAATCTGTTTCTAGTCCGAACGGCAGACCGAGTGAAAGGCATCTGCAGTTCAGTGAAGAGAAGAAGCAAGCTAAGTAAACCGCTATCTATCGCCTGAGTAATGTAAAGCATATATATATATATATATTTACTAAGTGACTTGCAATTCTTGAAGGCTATTGAATCTCAAGTGAAAAAATAGAACTTATAAGTAAACGCTAAAAGGAAAAGAAAGACAACATGTAAATACTGTATATACTTACTTCAACTGCCAAAACTGCTCGTGGAGCCCTGTGAGCCTGAAAAGAAAAAGAGAGAGAGAAATAGGGGATCTGACAGAGATTCTCATATCCATATATACATATATAAAACCAGGAAGAATTATACAACACAGAAACCCATCTAAAATACGAAGCTTATATATTAGTGAAGTAAGTGCACACTCCCTTACCCAAAAATATAATTGGGAAACACAAGGTAAGAATCCCCAGGAAAGAAATTAATCTTTATTTGTTGTTTATTTGTACAATAGTGACAACTGATAGAAGAGCAGAGCAGTAAAACCCATAAGGAGAGAGGCAAGGTCCAGCAGCATAAGGGTGGGTAAGCAGAACACACGCAACCAAGAGTAGACAAGTGGTTAACAGGAAAACAGGAGTGTAATGTTGTGCCATTGTTTTTAGGTTCCTCAAACTACCGGGTCATAGAAGGCTGAGACCAGAGGGAAACACCGCTGGACCATTCTCTTCTCTGTTTGTTGTTTTATCCAATACCCCCTTCCCTTGGGGTAATGAAGGGAGAGTTCAAAGTATTGACCCACCGACATTGCTCAGAGGGATTTGGGTTTTAGCATCTCTGTTCCTGTGCAAGACCTTGGCGAGCAAGATAAGTTACATAGGCCTGACAGAGTGAAGTGCCCAAGTAGCCTTTGCACCTGAACAGAGATGGCAGAAGGAATTGACGTCCAGTCCTTAGGTACAATCCTAGATTCAATACAGAAAGAATTGGGAGCGGTGAGGGAGGAGAATCGAAGCTTGAGGCAAGAAGTGATTAGTGCTAGAAAAGGAACTGCTGAATTGGCGTTAAGATTACGCCAACCAAGTAGTTTGGAGAGAGAAGCCATGAACCCAGTCTTAGAGACAACTAATAGGTCCACTACTCAGGTAATACATTCTCTCTCTCCGGTCATTCCATTAGCAGCTCCAGAGAGATTTAATGGGGATCCTCAGAAAGCGCAGATATTTTTATCACAGTGCTCATTACATTTTATGTGCCGCCCTTCGATCTTCCCCGACGCGCAGTCTAGAGTGGCCTTCATACTTTCATATCTAAGTGGAGATGCAGCTTCGTGGTCCATGCCTTTCGTCACAAGAGATGACCCCTTGCTACGGAATTTTGAGGATTTTAAACAAGAGTTTTTAAGAATCTTCGACCGTCGGAGAATATCTCAGGTGGTGGATAATGAACTTTTAGATTTACGACAGGGGAATCGAGACTTAATCGCATATCTGGCCCAATTCAATAAGTTGGTAGTGGAGACCAATTGGCCAGAGAGCAAGAGAGCTGCAGTATTTTATCGCGGGCTGAGAGATGAATTAAAAGACACCTTGGCTCAAATTCCTAATCGACCTACCGAAATTTCAGCACTGATAGATTTAGTGTTAGAGATAGATTTCCGTCAAGGAGAGCGGCGTGGGGAGAAGAAGAAAGAATTTAAGGTAATTCCTCCGAGATTTGACCGGGCTCGGTCAGAGGGCACTAAAACCTCAGAAAATCATGCAGGAATCGAACCGATGCAAATCGGGACCGTAAGAGGCCCTTTGACTAAAGAAGAGAAGGAAAGAAGAAGAACCAACAATCAGTGTATGTATTGTGGATCCGGAACCCATTTCGTCCGAGAGTGTCCGAAGAAACCAAAGGGTCCATTCAAGCCGAAGGAAAACTAATGGCACCATCTGTGGGAGGAGTTGAACAGGTGGGTGCAACTCAAGGAATAACTCCACATGAACACCAAGTCGCGAACACGTTACAGTCAGCGGCGCCGCATCTAGTCTTAACGATGGAAGTGAAATTCGGACGGACTACCTTGACTGAAGTGTCAGTGATGATTGACTCAGGTGCCACAGGGAATTTCTGTGACTTAAAGTTTGCCACAAGGGTTGGAATCCAGGCAATTCGGAAGGCAAAGAGTGAACCAGTCCGCGCTGTAGATGGGACAAATCTTTCTTCAGGGCCCATCGTGAGCCACACCGAAGTGATCCAGTTGACAACCAGAGAGGGACATCAGGAGGAAATTCAGTTCAATTTGATAGATGCCCCTCAATTCCAATTGATTCTTGGTCTCCCCTGGCTTACGGAGCATAATCCTACAATTAATTGGAGTTCCAGAACCATAGTGATGGATTCAAGTTACTGTGGTGAAAATTGTTTCCATTTAAAGGATCAACTTAAAAAGAACACCCCAGCGCAGGCCCTGAGTACCAACGAGCATTCCCTGTGCGTGATCAATGTTCAAGAAGTCCCTGAAAAATATAAGGAATTCGCAGAAGTATTCAATGAAGTAGAAGCAGAACTTTTACCGCCACATCGAGTTTACGACTGCAAGATAGAATTAGAGCCCGGGTCAAATTTGCCATGCAGTCGAGTCTACGCCTTGACTGAGAAGGAACATCAACATTTGAAGGAGTACTTGGATAAGTATCTTGCCAATGGTTTCATTCGACCGTCCCAATCACCTGTTTCGTCGCCTCTATTTTTTGTGCCTAAGAAGGAAGGGGAATTGCGGACGTGCATCGACTACCGAGCCATCAATAAAATAACCAAGAAAAATCGATATCCTCTACCACTAATCTCAGTGCTTCTGGACCAAGTGAAAGGGGCTCGGATCTATACGAAGCTCGACCTACGAGGGACCTATCATCTAGTCCGGATGCGAGAAGGAGATGAGTGGAAGACGGCATTTCGGACAAGATTTGGGCTTTTTGAATATCAGGTGATGCCCTATGGATTGTGCAATGCCCCGGCTGCCTTCCAGCACTTCATCAACGACGTTTTGAAGGAGTTTATTGATCAGTGTGCAATTGTGTACATAGACGATATCCTAATTTATTCTTCCGATGTAGCCAGACATCATGAGCAAGTGAGAGGAGTTTTGCAGAAACTACGGGAGAATAAATTGTTTGTGAAGTTAGAGAAATGCACCTTTGATGTGACCAAGGTGGAATTCTTGGGCTTCGTGTTGTCACCCTCCGGAATTTTGATGGACCAACGCAAAGTGGAAGCAGTGACCAACTGGAAATCCCCGAGAAGTGTGAAGGAAGTTCAAGGGTTCATAGGATTTGCTAATTTTTATCGGAGATTTATCAGTGAGTTCTCCAAGAAGATCCTCCCTCTCACCAAGTTACTGAGAAAAGGAACCAAGTTTGAGTGGTCGGAAGAAGCGGAAGAGGCCTTCCAATCGTTAAAAAAAGATTTCACCACAGCACCAGTTTTGTTGCATGCTGACCCCTCAGAACCTTTTTACGTGGAAACAGATGCGTCAGATCAAGCTGTGGGAGGAGTGCTGTCACAACGACACAAGACCACGGGCCAACTACATCCGGTTGCCTACAGATCCAGAAAGTTATCTCCTGCTGAAGTGAATTATACCATCACGGAGAAGGAGCTGTTGGCAATCAAAGATGCCTTTAAGGAGTGGCGACACTATTTGATGGGGGCTCGACATCAAGTCACGGTGTTTACGGATCATCGTAATTTAAAATTCTTGAAAACAGCCAGAACACTTACTCCACGACAGCTGAGGTGGTCCCTGTATTTTGCAGATTACGATTTCATAATCACTTTTCGTCCCGGAGCCCAAAATGGGAAAGCAGATGCGCTATCCAGAATTGGTACAGAGTTTCAGAAAACCTCCAATGACATTCAGCCAATCATTCCCGGTAATAAGATTATCGGAGCCATAACCACCATTCAACTACAAGAGTCAATAGCAGATGTCATGAGTGAAGAGGCCATGCAGAGATGGGTGGAGGAAGACACCAACAGAAGCATAATTCAACAAATGCCATATCACCAGAATGCCTTGTACCTACCAACAATCGAGTTACGACAGCAAGTAATGCAAGAGTGTCATGATGACAAATTGGCTGGCCACAAAGGAGAAGCTAAGACAGAGGAATTAGTCAAGAGACATTATTGGTGGCCTAAAATGGCGTCAGATACTGAGAGATATGTTAAGTCTTGTGAGATCTGCGCGCAGGGGAAGTCTGAACGGCAAGCTCCAAAGGGGTTATTGCAACCCCTACCCACACCCCCCCATCCATGGCACACAGTTACATTAGACCTTATAACAGACCTACCAGTAAGTCAGGGATACGACACCATTCTGGTAGTAGTGGATGCCTTCTCAAAAATGGCCCATTTCACAGCTTTAAAGGGGGTACCTACGGCCAGACAGTTAGCTGCTCACTTTAGCGCCCAGATTGTTAAGATACATGGAATTCCTAAAATAGTCATTTCGGACAGGGGTCCTGAATTCGTGTCCCGTTTTTGGAAGGCCTTCATGGAAGGTTTGGGAACGGAAGTTAGGTTCTCCACTAGTTACCACCCCGAGACAGATAGGCAGACGGAGAGAGTGAACCAAGAATTGGAACAATATTTACGACTCTTCCTTTTGAAAGAAGAAGGGAATTGGTCGGAATATCTGTGGACAGCAGAATTTGCTCATAATAATGCAAAAAATACCTTGACAGGGTTCTCTCCGTTCTTTGTGAATTATGGCAGACATCCAAATGCAACTGTACGACAAATGGAAACAGCAGTTCCAGCAGTAAAAGAAGTCATGTCACATTTGTTTCGAATTCAACAAGAGGCCATGAACAATCTACGATCGGCTAAAGCAAAATACAAGGAATATGCCGATCGGAAGAGAAAAGCAGGACCTTTTCTGGTTAAAGGTGACCAGGTCTGGTTAAGTACCAAAAACTTGAGACTTAAAGGAAACAGGAAGTTTCAACCTCGATTTATCGGTCCTTACTCTGTCAAGGAGCAAATTATTCAGGTCACTTATAGATTGGAACTGCCATCTAAGTTGAAGATACACCCAGTCTTCCATGTTTCATTGTTAAAGAAGGCTTCTACAAGTCTGAGGAGTCAATTACCACCCAAACCAATTCAGTTGGAAACCGGAACGGAGTATGAAGTAAAAGAAATTTTGGATTCCAAGTACTCTAGAGGGAAACTGTACTATTTGATAGACTGGAAAGGGTATGGTCCAGAGGAACGATCTTGGGAGCAGGAAGAGGATGTTCATGCACCAAGATTAATAAAATCCTTTCATCAAAGATTTCCTACTAAGCCAAGAAAGGAAGGATCTACCTTGTTGGGGGGTACTGTCAGGACTCAATCAGTGGGCTCTGTTATTACCCATCCAACTGCGCTATTGAATAAAGCAAGAAGGACTACAAACGCCTGGACTGACAAAGTGCAATCTTGGAGACTTAAGATGGCCGCCGTCATTGCCAGCGTAGAACACAGCAGACGTTCTAGTTCTCAGACCCAAGCTGCCGAGACTTCAATGTGAAGCGCGAGCGCTCTGGAAAACGCGCACTTCACTGGAGAACATAGCTAAGGAGGGTCGTGA
Source organism: Lissotriton helveticus (assembly GCF_964261635.1). Lineage (NCBI taxonomy): Eukaryota > Metazoa > Chordata > Amphibia > Caudata > Salamandridae > Lissotriton > Lissotriton helveticus. Next base: position 1,700,366,798 of record NC_136063.1, on the reverse strand, counting down.
TTCCAAGTTGTGAAAATTCCTGTCAAGTATTTCCCATGTTAGAAGTTTGAGCATCGGAGCACTTCGTTGATGAGAGACGTCGGAACTCAGACTCGGCGCAAACAGCCAAGCGCGAGTTCTGAGGACATATTCCTGTCAAGTACGTCTTTTTTAGTTTAAGAGTTAGAGGAACTGAGCACTTCGTTGGTGAGAGACGCCGGAACTCAGACTCGGCGCAAAAAGTCAAGCGCGGGTTTCTGAGTCATCGTGAGCGTCAGGAAGAAAACGGAGAAGATCGTTGACAGCTGTCAAGACTTGAAGGAGTTCGGAGAAGCTCGGAGGAGCCGCTGTCAATCTGTTTCTAGTCCGAACGGCAGACCGAGTGAAAGGCATCTGCAGTTCAGTCAAGAGAAGAAGCAAGCTAAGTAAACCGCTATCTATCGCCTGAGTAATGTAAAGCATATATATATATATATTTACTACGTGACTTGCAATTCTTGAAGGCTATTGAATCTCAAGTGAAAAAATAGAACTTATAAGTAAACGCTAAAAGGAAAAGAAAGACAACATCTAAATACTGTATATACTTACTTCAACTGCCAAAACTGCTCGTGGAGCCCTGTGAGCCTGAAAAGAAAAAGAGAGAGAGAAATAGGGGATCTGACAGAGATTCTCATATCCATATATACATATATAAAACCAGGAAGAATTATACAACACAGAAACCCATCTAAAATACGAAGCTCATATATTAGTGAAGTAAGTGCACACTCCCTTACCAAAAAATATAATTGGGAAACACAAGGTAAGAATCCCCAGGAAAGAAATTAATCTTTATTTGTTGTTTATTTGTACAATAGTGACAACTGATAGAAGAGCAGAGCAGTAAAACCCATAAGGAGAGAGGCAAGGTCCAGCAGCATAAGGGTGGGTGAGCAGAACACACGCAACCAAGAGTAGACAAGTGGTTCACAGGAAAACAGGAGTGTAATGTTGTGCCATTGTTTTTAGGTTCCTCAAACTACCGGGTCATAGAAGGCTGAGACCAGAGGGAAACACCGCTGGACCATTCTCTTCTCTGTTTGTTGTTTTATCCAATACCCCCTTCCCTTGGGGTAATGAAGGGAGGGTTCAAAGTATTGACCCACCGACATTGTTCAGAGGGATTTGGGTTTTAGCATCTCTGTTCCTGTGCAAGACCTTGGCGAGCAAGATAAGTTACATAGGCCTGACAGCTGCCGCTGGGACCAATCCGACTCCGCCCATCCCCGCCCACACCGTTGCGGGACTGCGAGGCTGTGCAACACCTGAAGCCTCTTCCCGCAGCGGCACCGCTCCCACGCCTGGAGGATAGATAAGGTACATTCTTAACGCGCAGCGGGACGCGCACGGGACGAAGCTCGGGGCGAAGACCGGGCAGAGAGCGGGCCCGTTTAAGCCCGTTCAAGACTGGGCAGGACTGGACTGGCCCACGCCCCTTACAATTGGTTCTATGTGTTTGCGTAATTATTTATTAATTTTATTCATACGCAAAGCTAAAACTAACACAGGTGCCGGTTACTCGATTGTCCTCTTCCTGTCAATTATTAGTTATTGCATTATTTTACTGCTAGTTGCCTGTGATTGATTATGTCACCCAGAAGTATGAGGAGTGCTGTTAAAAAACAGGTAGAAACTGCAGGCCAGGTTATAGGCCCCATTGATAAATTTATAGCCAAGGCCAACGACGCAATTACTCAGGGTATCACTCTGTTGGAGCGCCGAGTCTCGCAGGATCTTGCGGTCGCTAGACGCTCTTCACTGGGCCCGATAGCGGCAGCAACAACTCCACACCGCCTCTTAGAACCTGCCCCTTTGCTGACTGCAGCAGCAGAAGTCCACAGTGTTCCAGGTATTGTGGACCTGTCGGCTTCCCTAACCTCACCGATCCTAATTTGTCAATAGAGAAGTCACCTGTAATGTTTACCTCCCAACTTGGCACTGCTCCCAGCCCGTCTGTAAATAGGGGGTTAAAAGAGGGTGCAATCCCCAAGACAAGAAAAAAGGGTAGTAATAAAGGGAATAATCCCCGTAAAACCACCTCCTCCCTGACTTGCCTTAACCCTGAATCCCTGCATACATTACCCCCAACTGCGCAGCTTGTAGGCTTGGGTCTATTGTCGCAGGAGGGAGCTATTGACCCACCTGCACAAATTGTAATCTCTACGCTCATGGACAACACGAATCAAAGTGTGAGTAGTTGCGACACTAGTACAGATGGGGAATGTAAATCATGTAGTAATAATGACCTCCTCTTGGTAAAAATCTGGGATCTAATTAGAACTCACTTAAAACCGTTAGAGCAGTCCCTCCAGAGGGTGGAAAAGCAGCTGGCGGAACTGACCCTAGCTTCAGCAAAAAGAGATGCTAGGGCCATACAAACTGTGCCTCCTAAAACAAACCCAAAAGCACCAAAGGAGGGTTTGCCTCCTCCATCCAAAAAACCCGGCGTGACCGGAGCAGTGCAACAGAAGAAACCGCCAATACAAACTGCTCTGGCTCCGCCATCCCCCAAAGCCCCCGCACAAACTGCCTTGGCCCCACCACCCCCTAAGGCCCATGCACCTCTCCAAGTCCCTACCCTTGTAACAACTAAGGCACCTGTAGCTCCCAAATCCACCTTTAGAAATAGAAATAGGGGAGGGTTACCTGTGCATCTCCCCCCCGAATCCACCCCATATGTGATAATTATGACCGATGTCCCTGAACTGGCGGAAGATGCCCACCAAACTCCCTGGTCGCTGAAAAATAAAGTGATTCATTGGCTGTCCACGAACAGACCCCTCCCACCATTCGCGGACAGCAGAGTCACGTCAGTGAGAAGGGTAGCATGGTTGGGCGCTGTGCCCAAAAACATTCAGGGCGACTGCATTATTGTTAACTTCGTGGATCCTAACACGATCGAGCACATTTGCTCGTGGGGTGACCAGGCAATCATGGATGGGATAGGGACAAATAGGTTGTCTTATTTTTATCCCCCAGCACCCCGATATAATACAGGCCCAGCCTGGGGGTGGACCCAAGTAGGGAATTGGGATGGACGCGGGGATCGGGGGGGGGGGGTGGTCTGGGAATAGGAACAGGAATTTGCCCCCCGCTCAATCACTGGGATGGTGTGGTCCACCACTAGCCAACAGGTACGAATGTCTAGATTGGGTGGACTGACCATTAGCATCCGCCACTATTATCGAGCAAAGAAGTCCCCTATACTTACCTATCACGTCATTTGTTCCCTTCCCTATAGTTATCTCCCCTCTGTATGGCGATGCACTGCAACATTTGCCTAGCCCTCAGATAGTTGGGGGGGAGGACCCAGAGCCCGCAGTGAAGGTAGATAGCGATCACGCAAGGGTGGGGGAAGTGGCAGATCCAAAGCCTATTGAACATGCACCGGCCCTGTATCCTGATCGAGGCCGCACATGTGGGAGGGACCGAGCCCAAAAAGTTAATAGACGGGTAAACGTGGGGACGGGGCCTCTAAGGGAGGGCGCGCCTAATAATAATAATGGTGTGTCAGTGGGGGTAACGGCGGCTAATCCGTCCATCAACCCCGCACCCCTCAAACTAACACATCTGAGGCTAATCTGGTGGAATGTAGCTGGCCTAGCTAATAAGCTGGCCTCACAAGACTGGGTTACTGATATCGAGACTGGGGATGTTTGTATGTTTCAGGAGACCTGGGCAAGGGAAGAATATAATCAGCAGGGTTACCTGTCATTTTCCATCCCGGCCAGGTGGGAGGGTAAGGGCCGCCCCTCTGGTGGACTTACAACTTGGGTGGCATCTCATCTTGGGTGCCAGGCTTCACGCATACCGGTGCCATCGGATGACATTTTAGTGGTCCTATTGGCATGGCCAAATCTAGCGAAACTTGCCTTGATAAACATCTACTCTAGGCCAGTGGGGGTTTCGCGAGAATCTCCCACCATAGGCGAGCTTTCAGCTTATTTATGTGAAATCCCAAGGGGCACCCCCTATGTAGTTGGAGGGGACTTAAATTCTCATTTTGAGCCACTGGCTGGCCTTCTAGAGGGATTTCCCATGGAAGAAGAGCTCAGGTGGTCAGTACCCTCTGTAGTAGCACCTCCCTCGAAGGCATGGACACCTCTAGCACTCCAGATTACTGCCCTAACTTTAAAGCATGGAATCAGAGCCTGCAATGGGCGTATTAAGTCTGATATACCAAGCAAACCCACGTACAATAGAGTGGGAAGAGAGTCCCGCTTGGACTATGCCCTTGTACAGCTAGCAAACTGGTCATCCATTCTTGATTTTAGGGTTACCGAAAGACTAGATAGTGATCATAATGCCCTAGAACTAGATCTTATCCACCCTGGTATGGAAGCTTCTATCCCAAGTAAGGAGGAGAATAAACCTGAACTTCTACTAGGTAACAACAGGAGAAGAATCAGGTGGGAAAAATTAGTCAAGAGCCAAGATAAACTCCCGAGGCTCTACGCAGGATTAATTCCAATCTTGGAAAAAGTGGGAGATTGGGCAATAAAGATTCCCATAATAAATTATATCAGGCCAATGAGGACCTTATAAAGGGAGCGGCATGTGAGCTCTTTAGTAAGGTACAGAATTCTAGGAGGGGGCAACAACATACATTCTCATGGTACAATGCAGCCTGCAGGAAGGCAAAGGGAGAACTCCTTAGAAGCATCAAGGAGGGAATAGGCGGAGAGAAGTTACGTGAAGATAGGCGGGCATACAAAAAATTAGTTGCTCATGCTAAAACTGAATGGGAGGAGGGCCAGTGGGAGGAGCTTACCAGCTCCCTCGCAATAAGGGACTACCGAATGTTTTGGCGGGTAGTAAATGGGGGATCGGGGAGCCTCCACTCGGCAATAGAGCCAAATATTGCAGCAGGGGTGTGGCAGGCACATTTCCAGTCACTTTATAGTTCAGAGCTGGGAGAAACCCCCATTACATCCGGTAATGGACTGGTTGAGTTTGGCGAGGACTTGATCACAGTAGGGGAGGTAAAGGCAGCAATTGCGAGACTGGCATCGGGCAAGGCACCAGGATTGGACGGTCTCCCTGGGGACCTGTTCAAGCAGGAGCCCGATGTTTGCGTTTGCGCCCCCTACCTTGCTATTGTATTTAATGCAGTCCTGCATGGCATGGAAATCCCGAGTACTTTGCTGGGGGCAGAGGTGGTTCCTATATTCAAGAAGGGCTCGCCTCTGCTCCCAGCCAACTACAGGCCAATTAGTCTAATTGACATGCCCCAGAAGCTTTTTGGTAGGATACTATTGAACCGTCTCCAGGATTGGGTGGAGGAAACTGGCGCCCTTAGCCCATACCAGGCGGGCTTTAGGAAGGGAGTTTCCACAGTGGACCAGGTCTTTCGTCTGAATATTATCTACTGGAGGACGGCGATATTCGAGGGCGGCAGCTTGTACACTGTATTTGTGGACTTGTGGGCCGCCTTCGACCTGGTTCCTAGAGGGAAACTCTGGAGTGTTCTGGCCAAGATGGGGGTACCCCCGGACATTCTGGTAATCTTACAGAGACTGCACCAAAACAACTATGCCCGGGTTAGGTGCGGGAAGCTTGGGGAACTAACGGATAGATTCCCCGTTGGCAGAGGGGTGAGGCAGGGTTGTGTACTGGCACCGACCCTGTTTTGCCTCTTTGTCAACGGGGTAATCGCTCATCTCAATGGCACTGAATATACTGATGCCCCAAAACTGAACGGCAGCAGGGTACCTGCAATTATGTTTGCAGATGATACCCTGCTGCTGTCCAAAACCCCCATGGGGATACAGAGGATCCTTGATTCTTTTGTGGTTTTCTGCACGGAAAGGGGGCTTGAGATCAATGCTATAAAACTAAGTTCATGGTCTTGAACCCAACCCAAAGATCACGCCCGAACCCCTTGCTGGGATCATCACGTCTAAAGAGAGTCTCCACCTTTGAATATCTGGGTGTAACGTTGAATGAAACCATGTCCTGGGGAACACACCAGACTAGGGCTAATCTTAAACTAGTGCAGACCACAGGTGGCATTGCACGGATGATGAAAAGTTCCACATATCGACCACTGGGGCCGGTTATCCAAATCTACAAGGCACAGGCCAGGGGTGCCATCACATATGGGGTGGAATTGTGGGGCCATACACCTGCCCATAATTTGTCTATAACTGAGAATAAATTCATTAGACAGATAGTTGCACTCCCGTCTAGTACACCGCTCCTCCCTTTGAGGATGGACTTGGGCCTGAGACCCATAGCAGATGAATTGGGCCTCAGACCCATAGCTTTCTGGCGAAGGTTATGGAGCAGTGAGGAACTCCTTACTTACAGGGTAGAACTGAGGGAGTTTTTAACCCATCCCAAAGCCTTGCAGATTCCCTGGATAAAATATATAAAAATGTTCTGTGAGAGAATAGGGTTCCCAGATGTATGGTCCGATCCAACTAATGCGTCACTTATGATCCCGCGAAGAGTTTTGGCCAAGGCTTATTATGAGCAGAACCTGGCTATTGTTTTAGATTGCCAGCGCGAGGGGTCATTAACATCTGCATTTATACAAAGCAAGGATTCCTACAGGCTGGAGAGGGTCCTGGATGGGATGACTCCTGGGCTGACCAGGAAGCTATTTCTCCAATGGAGATATGGCACACTGCCTTTGCGGTCATACACCAGCTCCTGGTCAATACCGCCCCCCACCAAGCAATGCCCGGCATGCACTTGTGCTGAGGAAAGCGACCTACATGTGGTCTTGTTCTGTCCAACTTATAAGGTCGCCAGGAAATATTGGCTTTTACCTCTTATCAGAAACTTTGGTTGTAGGCAAAACCTCCCGATGTATAGAATTTTAAAAACTGATGTCTCGGTACCAACGGTGTTTGCACTAGCCAAATTCCTTACAAGTGTCTGGCATACCCGCACCCGTATTTTAAAGTCGCAGTTGATTACTCAAGTATAAGAATATGAATTTTAATGTATGACCTTTTATCTACCGTCGCTTAAGAAGTACTCATTTTTTTTATGGTGGAAAGGTTTTATATTGTATTATATGTGTTTTATTGTATATCTTTGATGGTCAAATTGGCCGAAATAAAGATTTAAAAAATTGAAAAATTGAGATCATTCAGATTAGTACACGTCTGGTGAGACTAATAACCTGTGTCAATAAATCATTTAACCCATTATTTAAAACCCAGTAGAATAATGAGGTTCTTTTTTCTTCTGGTCACCCTACTTTAACTATCTGTCATGTAAAGGATGTGAAGAAGGTAACTAAATTATAATTTTCTTTGTTCAAGTTAGTGAGGTAAAAACTTTTTTCTTTTCATTTTCGAGCCCCGAAAAATGATGTTACAATAAAGCATCCCTTTCTAGAAGGGAATTCAACCAATATATGTCATTTGTATCTAAATATGTCCATTTTATGCACTCCTTTGGATGTCATTGGATGGATGAGCTCGTGTTACAGACTTACAGCCAGATTCATGAAGCCAAATTGCGATCACAATCGCTGCGAATCAGTAATTGCGATCGCAAATTAAAGAAAAGAAATTCATGACAGTGAAAACTCACAAATTGCGATATCGCACAATAAAAATTGCGATTTCGCAAAGTAATTAGCAGAATCCAGGAAGAAGGCCATTAGCGAATCGGAAATAGCGAGAAACCATGGATTCTGCGAATTGATTTGCGAAATCGCTAAATAATCGCTATCGCTATTCAAGAAAAATCGCAAATTGCGAAAAACCAGAAAATCACTAATAGCGCCGCGCAATTTAAGGAGAACCCAAACCAGGTGGTAACCATTAAGGAAAAAAAAAACTTTAACAAATTACCAACAGGTGCAGGCCTGATCAAACACACTTAAGGATACCCAGCTGGAGCATGAGGACTCTCACAACGCCAGGACTCTACATGGTGGTCAGGCGGCGAAGGCTACAGCGAGCAGCAGGGAACAGACGCAGGATCCAGGAGCGAATATTCCGCCAGCGGGTCTCCCTTCTGGGCCAAACTGATGAGCAAATTTACTCTAAGTACCGCCTGAATGGGGCAATGATCATCAAGCTGATCCGGGACCTAGACCCCCTAATGCAGCACACAACAAGGAGGACCAATGCCGTTCCCACCCATGTCCAAGTCTTGTGCAGCCTGCACCTACTGGCCTCCGGAAGCTTCCAGGGGATAGTCGCTGTTGCAGGGGGGATATCCCAGCCCACCATGTCACGCTGCCTAAAGGTTTCCTGGAGGCAATGCTGAGCCGGCTACACCACTTCATCTCATTCCCGACCCCCCAACAGGACTTGAATGACACCAAGCTACAGTTCTACAACATCGCGCAATTCCCACATGTAATAGGATGCATTGACTGTACCCACATCCACATTTGCCCTCCAGCACAAACGGAATACATGTACCGCAACCACAAGTCATACCACTCCCTCAATATCCAGATGGTGTGCAACGCCAAGACAATCATCACGGACATAGTGACACAAGATCCGGGGAGCACACATTACTCCTTCATATTCTGGCACAGCGGCATGCACACACGACTGGCCAGGGGAGATTTTGGCGAAGGACACCTACTAGGAAGTACACATGCCCCAAATAGTACACTGTGATCATGTATCTTCGCAGAACAGGCACTCACCCTGTGCTCCTTTCCTTCAGGTGACAGCGCCTACGGTCTCCGTGAGTACCCCCTCACCCCATACCTCAACCCTGCCACACCACAGCAACGGCGTTACAATGCTGCACACATACGCACAAGAAATTGCATTGAGAGGACATTTGGCCTTTTGAAGAGCCGTTTCCGCATACTTCACAAGACTGGTGGGGCCATCAAATACACGCCTGAGGTCTGCTGCCGCATCGTGGCCGTGTGTGCAATACTCCACAACATTGCTACCAAGCACAGGATACCTGTGGAGATATCTGGCAGTGAGTCGGAAGGGGACAACCGCCCACCTCCACATGTGCGTCATGCACATGGGGAAAATCCTGCTGAAGGACACAGGCGCCGCAACCACATCACTATTAACTGTTTCTCGTGCACCCATTCCCCTCACACAACACTGCACTCATGCATGACAAATGTAATAATGACATGAGTTGGAGTTAAGTGAGATCATACATTTTTATTGTTAATGCACAATAATGTGGCCTTTGATTTCCTTGTTGTCACATGAGAACAGTATTGCTTCATACCTCCCCATGCAGCGGTAGAGGGCTTGCTTAGGTGTCCAGCATGGCCCTACACACAGTGTTCAAGATGTCACTAGCGCCTACGTACAGACGCACCGAGTCATCTCTCAGGGTCCTGAGGGACAGTGTTGGCCCGTGATCCTGCTGTGGGCCTGCTGCTGCGGCGGCGTTCGGGCACCACCGGCAAGGACATGCTGCTATTGGTGGACGCAACCTCGCTGACATCGTCAGCCCCCCCTGGTTCACCATGGGCAGTGGGCTGCATGCTGAGCACTGCTGATGTCAGCTGTTCCAGTGACCTAGCCACATCCAGGCAACACTGTACCATTTGCCCCTGCATGGCAAGTGATCTGCGGGATAGTTGTGAGGTAGCATTGCCTACTACGTGGTTTGACCTGGTGTAGGCCGACAGGCGGGTCAGTAGTTGCCGGTGGCAGCGGCGGGTCATGTCCTGCTTGGCTACCAGCAGCTGACTATTTTCACGGACAGCTGCGGTCATCTGTCCGACATTGTTGGCAGTCTTCTGCAGCTGAAGATTTATCGCTGCCAGGTGACGCGCCTAGGTTTGGTGTACCGCCAGCATGCGGCGTTCAATGGCCAGGCCAGGATCAGGTAGATGGAGTGCCCTGCCCGTGCCTGTTGAGGCTTGACGCTGCTGGTGCCTCAGTCCGCTGGACTGGGATCTTGCTCCGGCGGTGCACCTCGTCTGCCTCCTAGCCGCTGGTGGTGTGGCCTGTACAACTGCCGTGGGTGTCTGTTGGGGCGGTGGCTGTACACCTGTGGCTGCAGGGGTGGCCCTGTCCACACGGTGGTGGTGGTGGTGGAATCACTGCAGGTGGCTGGGATGGACCTGGTTGTTGGTCAGATTGGCCCTCACCCTCAGTGTCCTCCGGTAACTCCTCGATATGCAGGGCCTCGCTGTCAGTGCTGGGTTGGTCGGCAGCACCTGTGATGTGAAAGGGTGCATGATTAATGATATGTATCTTGCACATGAGATGTTGCTACATGCATGCAGGCTTGCTTTCCCTGACTGGCTTTTGGAATGACTTTGATTTGACAGGTCTGGCTGTGTTGGGATATCTGGGGAATTATGATTACACTACAACTACCACAATGCATTGGGGCATTTCAGGTGTGCATGACCTGCATTACTGGGGATGTCATATTGCTAGCACAGGAGTCATGGCCATTGTTAGGGGAAGGGGTCACAGTCGCATGGCACTTACCTTGTGATTGTTTGCTGGGTAAGGACGAGTCCAACTGAGTTACACCGACGCAGGCTTCTGGTGTGAGGGTGTCCTCGACACGGTCCTCCAATGGAGTGTTGGGTGTGGCAATTGGATCCCCTCCGCCGGTGGTAACTTGCTCCCCAAGCCTCTCCACAATGTGCTCCTTTGCCCGACCTCTCAGGTCATACCAGCGTTTCTTTAAGTCGTCGATTGACCGCTGGGTCACCCCGACTGCATTCACTTTCGCGCGGATGCGCAGCCAGATCCGGTGCTTGTCTGCCTCTGGCACCCTCCGGGAGTCCTTGCCGAAGAGGCGTACATGGTCATTGCAGACCCCCTCTATGAGGTGCTCAAGTTCTTGTTCTGAGAACTTAATTTTTCTCTTCCTGCCTTGGACACTGCTCCCTGCTGCTTCCTGGGACATGTTGGTGGTATGTGTCCTGCTGGGGTGCTGCAAAATCACTGTAGTTCAGCTCTTCACAATGCTGCTTCCACTGGCTGGCTCAGTGATCTGTTTGTGGGAGGGAAAAGCCTACTTCCTGGTTGTGATGTCATCAATGGGCTCGAAATGCGACTTCCCATTTTTGCGATCTCGCAGTTAGCGAGATCGCAAATTGCGATTTCGCTAATTGCGAGATCGCAATTTCAACATGGGAAACGGGCGAATCTGCGAATTTTACGCGATTGTGGCAAAATCGCAATCAGTAACTGCGGCCGATTGCGATTCACATTTTTCTATCGCTTTTCTTCATGAAAGCCATTCTGCGATTTTCAAATTGCGATTCGCTATTTTTTGCAATTTGAGATTCACAGAATGGCACTTTGATGAATCTACGTGATAGATTCATGAATATTGAATAGTTATTGGCATTACCATAGCACGTTCAGGTTAAGTCAAAGGCAATGGTGTTGCAGCAACACTCTGAATTGGTATGTTGGGTACATACACTGACTGATCCATGGGTAAGGGTACTGTGAGGATACTAAGCATACTCTGGCTTTGAGAAGACAATCATGATAGAGTTGGCAAAACTTCAAACAAGCCTCCTGAAACCTGAACTCCTCCCACCATAATGAACTTAGGGGCTCATTAGGATGGCCGATTTTTGCACATCTGCGGTGCTGGCGGTGGGGATAAACATCAATTTACTCACTCCTGCAGTGGTCCTCGTGTCTGCCATATTACAATGGGCAAAGATAGCCCATTTCCCATCGGTGGTGGAGTTTCAGGATCCGCCAGAATTTGCGGCGGAGGGAGCCAATAGAGAAAGACCGCTGTGCGGAATGATGTTACGACCGCCAGACAAATCACGATGCCTCAAACAGCCAAACCAGCCACTCGAAGACGGCGGAAGCACCACTGCGGGGATAGAATTTGAATACGGGGCACCTCCACACGTTCCTGACCGCCAGTGATCCAGTTCTACAAGCCCTTCCGCTGCAGTACCACATCCACAACCACCAGATAAGACACCCCCTCGGTCAATACCACAGGTAAGTAAATAACACATCTCTGCATACAACCACAACACACAACTGTTGTGCTGAAATACAATTCCTGTCTACATCAGATACCCTGTTGGAGACAGGAACATATTCCCAAGAGTAATCACACGTCTTGCTTGCTAGAAATTGCCACCTCAGCATCGGGGTCACCAATCAACATAGAAATCACTGCAAGGTCCTGTCATGTCACTGCAGTAGTGAAGACATGGGAAAACACAATGTGGTAGGCAGGGCCAGCATGAGCAGCGTGGGCAGCTGCCCAGGGCCTCACCTTTACTCTACCCACATGGTGCCTCGCATCAGTTGGTCACAGCACACATCACGCTTCCCACATCCATTTCTGCCCACACTGTGGGCTCCTTTTGTGTCCCATCCACGCACTATTTAGCAGCTGGGTGTGGCTTGACCTCGCACCTCACACTTCAAAGGGCAAGGAAGATTGTCTGGGAAGGTGGGGGTGAAGATTAACACCCTGCACAGAAGGTCAGACGTGGGACATCCCTCCTCCTCACACCTGCCTTCCACTCATGGGAATCAAAGTGAGTAAATTAATAAATGAAGAGTCACTCTGCATATTAACAACCATGGAACTGTTCACACTGCAATGTCAAGTCCCTCAGACAGATCACACACTGAAACTCTGCCACATACACATACCATAAGTCAGCAGCAAAGTATAACAATAAATAGACTAGCCCAAAGTGGAGTGCACATTGCAGAAAAACCATGGAGCAAGCCATATAGCATTTGTACATGACATGCAAGAGGAAGAACATATCACATTACCTTTAGGCCATCAAATCAGACATGGGTGGCACAGCGATTCAAATTAAACTAAAGTAACATCTGTGCATTATCTCTTGGATACAGCAATGCAAGCTATGTTTCTGCCCAGGAATGATAGGAAGTGTCGGAAGCCATACAGTGACCAGCCCCGCATCTGTGTCAACTACCTTGACATGTGTATGCCACCAGCACAACACACATGGCTCATTGTCACACTCCCTGACTGTCAACCCCAAGTATGACCTTCACATAAACCCCTCATCTACCCATGTCACTCCTGCACTGTTCTACACCTGTGAGAAACACACATAAAGCCTGCGAATAAGGTCCTGTGAGTTTCCTGATAACCAAAGACACACCCTGGTGTTTCTCTACAAATGTCAGACTCATACTCACCCTAATACAAATTTACCAAAAAACATCCAAAGAAGTCCAGCAAGCTCAACTATGTGCAGGCAAACAGTGGATAGGCAATGTGACCCTAGATAGAACAAGAATACACAACATTTTCACCCTGGCCAAATGCACAGACACCATACCCCAACCCAATCAAAAATTGCATTATCAAATGCCATTCATGAACGCTAACTGTCATCAATAGGACACATCTGCTAACACAGACATATACACTACACCAGTTATCAAGGGAGGATGGTGTCAATGTGTTACAGAAGCATGCACATGCACACTCCTAACAAGTGACAGGTCAAATTTAGGAGTACATAGCACAAATGTGCAGTTAAAAGAAGCTCATGAACAAGAATCCACATTGCTGCATGTGCCATTCACACAAGAAATGCACACTACAAATTCAACACACATCTGAATGTATTGCAATGCAATTACTCACACACAATGTCATGCAAATAGAACATCACACACACATGCACCTGTCAGTATGGCCACACACTCCTCTGCCTTAATACCAGAACACTACGAGCCTGCCTCATCCTGGGCACTGTAGGAAGAGCAAGCACAAGTTGCTCAGAACGACGGCCGCAGGAACCACAGCAGGAGAAGAAAGGACTACGAGACACAGGACATGAGACATGTATTGTATGCGTCTAACTGCTCTAAGTACTAATTTCTTTTCCTATCAGGTCCAATGTGCCCGCGGTACCCTGTTGAAGCCCATAATTACGGACATGAAGGTATCCGGCTATGTTACTGTACCTCATTAATTTGAATACACCACACAGCAATGCGCCTTAACCCCTACGAGTTGCTCTGCATGGGGTCAACACTTATGGCACGTAGAGCTTAATGAAATACCCTCGAGTCAGACTCACGCTCACTCAGCAATGCTGGCTTGTGTACCGTGTGTGTTGTTTATTAATTGCGCGCCCATCTCTTGCTTAATTGAGCTTCACATTACTCCGCTACCCGAAAATAACTAGTTTCGGGTGCCATATTAGTCTCGGCAAGTGCAAGATACAGCAATCACATGTATTTTTGTTGAGAATAAGATAACTATTGACTTGACTTTGTGCACAAACAGTTTGTACCCACCATCAGCGCGTTCCTACCCATGCCACATCGCTATGTGTTTCATAGGCAGTTCCTACTAACCGCATGAAACTACACCATTCAAATGGGGTCAGCTATTGCACCAGCCCCATTCCCACCCTATTATTAGGATAAAGAATTGCCATTTTGTAGTTACTTCTTCTCTTTACAATGCACCACAAACACACTTGTGCATTTTTAAAGACAGCACACATTATTAAAAGAATACCTATAGGAATATATAACAAATGCAAATTGTGAGCTACTATATCCCTATAAGCTGTTTAATCATGTTGATGTGCTAATATACATAGCTGCTATTACTTTCTTGAGGTCCTGAAGAAAGCCCCCACTGACCTGCATGGGCGATGGCAAGGGCTGAAACATGTCGAACTATTTTTTTAAAACTAGGACTGCGTTAGACTGATAACCCATCTTCTCACACACCGCAGTGTTTTGACTGACCTCGATTCCGGACTAATTAAAATATTGTCTAGGACATACAAGGCTACCTTTTAATCCACTTCACCAGAGCACTAGAAATTCACTTTTTTATGATCACTACTGCAATAACCAGTGGTTCATCCTCCGGACGGAGGTAAGCATACAAGTAAGCCTAATGATGATGCTGTCACGTTTTTAAACTTGGTGGATAACCGAGATATACTGCCTCAGACCTACATACGTGAATGAGGGTTTTTTTATTTACACGTTGCAAACCCTGGTTCCTCAGGTCAAGTGATCTATTCCCTATTGATATTGAGCATTACTTCAAGGAAGCCTAATGGATCACAGCCTCTTCCTTTTCCACCCACTTGATTAATCATGGTTTATATAAATGTATACATGTATGATGATGGACACACTACATGGCCATCTCATACTCATGCAGAGTGCCAGCACAGCAACCAATGTGAAAATGGCCCTCACCTGTGATGCAGTATGTGAGTGAGCATGACATACAATACAGTGGAAATGATGTGTTGTGGCAGACTCACTCTGTCCAACACTACACACCCCTTAATGTCCTTGACCAGTGCATGGCTACATGTGTCATGGTGGTCACATTTAGGGCCATGATCTTACATTCTCACACTCTTCTCTCAAGGTGTTGTTCTGTCTTGTGCAATGCTCAGGCCTAAGATAGCTCATTGTAAAATAGGGTGGTGGACAACACATAGGTTTCACTCCGTCCTTTTAGTGATGGGTCCTTGTAACATTGGCAGTTTCTGTGCAGGTTAGAGGGCCTGACACTGAGGTTAAACATGGCCCATCAGAGAAATCACCTGCATGTACAATATAAGAGGATAAACAATGCCTACACATGTGAGACTGAATGCACCATGGAATCAATAGAAGGATGACATATCTATCTCACTTTTAAATGATGTGTCATAGGTGAATTACCACCAAGAGTGTTACACTCAGGCATTCTACTCTTGTGCATAATTGACACATCTCCAAAGGGTAAATTTGAAAACTTTATACACATTATTCAGTACCCCCTGGTCAAAATACATTTGTTATGTCACAAATGAACATATGAGCACTTAATGGACTATGATATCACATAGCACAGGCAATGTTTGTTCAGACTTCAAGTGTCTCAAACCAACATTGTAACTGTATGACTACAAAACCACAGTATGTCACTCCCATCCTTCAATGCAGACATGGATCTGTGGAAATAAGGCTACACACCCCATTGACATGAAGTCAGCATGCTAGGCAGTTTATCACACATTTACATTACCCAGTCTCAGACCACTGTGTATTTGTTTTGGCTTAAGAAGAGCTGTAAAAGGATCAATGTAGCCATCCTCCCCACATACTCAAATATGCCATGTATGGAGCATGCTCTAGGCAAAATAGTGATGCATGCACATTGGATTGCACTCACAGGCACATACTACTGCACAGTAACATCATGTGAGCATTCTGAGCACTCTCAAACTTTTACTCAGACACTTACCAGTACATCTGGGGCACCATATACTGTGAAAGGACCTTGTCCACCAGCAACTCCAGATCCTCTGTGGTGAAGGGACCGGCCCTGATGTTCTCAGTTTTCGCCAATAACTGGGTCCAGAAAACAGGAACAGCAACAGTTGGTGGTGATGAATGGCAGGCAGCAGTGTCTGAATGCAAGTGACATGTGTGGCTCTCTCACAGACATTTATAGGCCCCTGGGGTTGTTTCAGTGGTACTCTGCTGCTGCAATTGGTCTGCCTGGTTTGTATTTTTCAATTGTAGCCAATAACCAGGACCACAGTAGCGGGCCACACCTACGGCAAGTTTCAAAATGGTATTGCACTACCGCAAGCGCGATTCCTATTGGCTGCAATGGCATTGGCATAGGCTGTGACACACAGCGGGGGCCAGGTGGTCTCTACTGTAATCCTGCATCTTTCAATTGTATCCAATGTTTGTGCCCGCGGTAGAGGAGCATGCCTGCCACTGGTTTCAAAAGAGCATTGCACTACCGTGAGCACGGTTCCCATTGGCTGCAATGGCATTGGCATTGGCGGTGTCACATCGCGGGGTCCAGGCAGTCTCTACCGCAATCCTGCATCTTTCAATTGTATCTAATGACTGAGCCTGCGGTAAAAGAGCACGCCCACCGCGGGTTTCAAAACTGCATTGCAGTACCGCGATTGCGGTTCCCATTGGCTGCAAAGGCATTGGTATTGGCGGTGTCACACCGCAGGGTCCAGGCAGTCTCTACGGCAGTCCTGCCTCTTTCAATTGTATCCAATGACAGGGCCTGCGGTAGCGGAGCATGCCTACCACGGGATTCACAACTGCATTGCACTACCGCGATCGTGGTTCCCATTGGCTGCAATGGCATTGCCATTGACGGTGTCACACCGCGGGGACCAGGCCGTGTCTACCGCAATCCTGTATCTTTCAATTGTATCCAATGACTGGCCCACAGTAGCGGAGAATGCTAACTGCGAGTTTTAATATTGTATTGCACTACCCTGATTGCGGTTCCATTTGGCTGCAATGGCATTGGCATAGGCGGTGTCACACTGCAGGGGCCAGCCGGTCTCTACCTCAATCCTGCATTTTTCAATTGTATCCAATGAACAGGCCCATGATAGTGAAGCACGCCTACCATGGGTTTCAAAACTGCATTGCAGTACCGCAATTTCAGTTTCCATTGGCTGCAATGGCATTGGCGGTGTCACAAAGCGGGTTCCATGTGGTCTCTACCGCAATCCTGCATCTTTCAATTGTATCCAATAACCGGGCCCACGGTGGCGGAGCACGCCTACTGCTGGTTGCAAAACTGCATTGCACTACCGAGATCATGGTTGTCATTGGCTGCAATAGCATTGGCATTGGAGGTGTCACACTGCCGGGTCCAGGCGGTCTCTACCGCAATCCTGCATCTTTCAATTGTATCCAACGACCAGGCCCACGGTAGCGGAGTACGCCTACTGTAGGTTTTGTAACTGCATTGCACTACCGCGATCGCAGTTCCTATTGGCTGCAATGGCATTGGCGGTGTCACATTGTGGGGTCCAGGCGGTCTCTAACGCAATCCTCCATCTTTCAATTATATCCAATGACTGGGCCCGCGGTAGCAGATCACCCCTACAGCGGCTTTCAAAACTGCATTGCACTACCGCAATCGCGTTTCCCATTGGATGCAATGGCATTGGCGTTGGGGGTGTCGCATCGCGGGGTCCAGGCAGTATCTACCGCAATCCTGTATCTTTCAATTGTGTCCAATGCCCGGGCCTGCAATAGCGGAGTACGCCTACCCCGTGTTTCAAAACTGCATTGCACTACCGCAATCGCAGTTCCCATTGGCTGGAATGGCATTGGCACTGGCGGTGTCGCACCCTGGGATCCAGGCGGTCCCTACCGCAATCCTGCATCTTTCAATTGTACCCAATGACCGAGCCTGTGGTGCCGGTGCAAGCCTACCGCAAATTACAAAAATGTATTGCACTACCGGGATGACGGAGCAATTTTACCGCACCTAAGGACATATTTTGCTATTGCATTGCCACTTGACAATTCCCTGCACTGATCACTATGCATTTACACTATCATGTTGGACATGGTTGTAAAGGGAAATGAGAGTGCGACAGTTAACTCAATGATGCCCACACATGTCATGTCCGTACACGAGTCCATGCATTGGCATGCACTTCCTCACATGTCAATTATGATATTTGTGTGCATGCACACAGATTTGATGTGTAATGGAGTCACATATTTGTGAACATGTCAATGTGTTAAATGGCTACTCAACCCACAGCAATGATGGACTGACCACATAATGGGCTTATTTCACTGTGTACAGTGCTGTATTTGTCTTGATAGTTGACCAGCTTACACACACTGTGTTCATTGTGTACCAATGTTGTGCTTAGTGAGTCAATAGCAAGGAGGTTTTGCAGGTACGACCGCTTTCTAAAAGTCAGCAGTGTTGCTGTTTGCCACATGTGCTGTGTCAGCCACACCCAGGGCTACTGACACAAAATGTAGGAGTACACCATTTAGCATTCACATAGTCTGTATCTGATTCAGAAATAGTATGTACATACTGGCCACATGTATGACTACATGAGATCAAGATGTCTGTGCATGTGATTTGTGCATGAAGCTGTTATCACAGTCCTGTCACTGTTGGTGCTATGCGAGTCATTTGGTAAGATTGTTGACACATCTTCTTTGTGTATTGGATTTACATGTTTCCGCTTTCATCATACGAAGGAGACGGCCAAATATGCATCAGCTTTTCACTGTGCTGGCAAACATGGAGGATGCGGACATTTCAAGGAAGTTCTGTCTGAATCGCCCTACCTTTCAAGAGCAATGTGCTCTGTTGGAGCCTCATCTGAAGCCTCACAGAAACTATCCAACAGCTTTGACGACAAAAGTAAAGGCAATGGCCGCCCTGCATGTCTTTGCCACTGGTTTGTTTCAGTACACGCTGGCCATCGCCAGTGGGACATCTCAAGCTATGTTCAGCCTGATGCTGCGTGATGTACTGTCTGCAATGTTGACCTACAAGATCCGCTACATCCACTTTCCAAGGAGACATTAATTGGCAGATGTAATGGGTGATTTTTATGACCTTGGACATATACCTACTGTTGTCGGAGCCATTGGCTGCACACACGTTGTACTAGTTCCACCACAGGGAAGTGAGCACATCTACCGCAACAGGAAGCATTTCCATTCCATTAATGTGCAAGTGGTATGCCAAGCGGATATGATTATCTCCCATGTCTGTGCCAAATTTTCCAGTTCAATAACAGAAAAACAGTGTTCCTTAGGCAAATTATTTCAACTTGACTTTTCAATTAAAGACTTGTCACAATAGTGAGCATCAATTATATTTTTCAAGAGAACATACAAATAGTATATCATTTGTTTTTATTCCATCATATTCATCTTAAATCATAAGAATATGTATATACATCATATTACAATCCACTTTTGACAACACAGTAGTGTACTGTTTATTCAATTTCTTCAAAATATGCAGTACCATAAGACACTTTTGTAAAAGATATGGACAGTATTTACATATCTTCCATATATACAGTAATTTTGCACAAATTATATATACAAAATTTCAACTCAATCAATGTTGATACTATTTACAAAAAAGTGTCGTTGCGTCGACGTTTCGGTCTCATACAATACAATATAACGAGACCATCATCAGGACATAGGTTGCACCATGGACCTATAGTGGAACAATGTAGTTAGAAACATAACTCTTTAAGTACAAACTCTTGAAAACAAAGTCACGATTGTCTGCCCACACCAAACCGAGTGGTGAATAAATAAATAAATAAAAAGTGCCAACAACCTGTGCCAAGGGACTAAAATGTCCTATTTACAAATCTATATGTATTTACATAGTGGCCATGTCCCAAAACGACATGCACCCACACTCTTAGTAACACCGTGAGAGAGAATATAGCAAAAATAGAAACATCAAGAAAAAACTCACAACAGATCAAAAGCAATGACGCTTGTCCTATTGAGAATAGAGCAAAACAACAATAGTTCTAAAATGTCTGAATAGTCTCAAACAAGTATACATAGCCTGGTGTGACCACAAGATAAGTTTACTAAGGAATGGTGATGTTGAAATCAACCAAATCGTACCTTGAATGGGCGCGAGGGAAGTAACGGGCTCAGAGGCAGTTCACAAAGAATCTCAATCTGCTCCGGCTAACTGTGCCAAGACAGAACCAAGGGGAATAGTAAGACACCAGCTATAGCGGTAAGTATTGCCCAATATTGCAAAATATGAGTCAAAGGGATTGAGGTAAAACTTACTTGTATACGAATTAATCGTCTTCCGTACTACAACAATGGTCGGCAAAACGCGAACAGATTCCAGCGTTTTCCCACAATACCTAGTAAAGATCCGAGATCACGCGATGAGGCGTACGACGTCAGGCAGCCATATTGGGTCGACGAACAGTGCCTGACCCTCCATAGGGATAATATTGAGAGACAGGCAAGTAGTCATAAGTTCAAAGAATAGAGACCACTATTCGACAGCAAGAAACCTCTATTAAGAAAGTTCTTTTGGTCAAGCGTAGTCAACATAAAGAAAAGGCACAATGAAAGATTAAAACTTAAAAATTAAAAGCACAATGAAAAATATGAATGGGGGTCAGTCAGCCAAAGGTCGTTCAGAAAACAGAAGTCAAAGAATGTGCAGAAATGTAATTATCAGCCCATATCTCTTATAGGACTAATCACATTGAAGCAGAACATTAACGGAAAGTTGCCAAGACTTGCCATTCCACAAAAGAATTTAGTCCCTTAGCCACAGTGTTAGCTGACCAAATCCACCTATTTTCTTTCTGTGTGAGCAGGCGGTCAATGTCACATCTGCGTTTTGATTGTTTAACACATTCCAGAACAAACCATTGCATATCACAAGGAGAGTGTTGTTTCTGTAAATAGTGTTGAACTAGAGGTGCTGTTTCTATTTTACATCGGATTCTTGATTGATGTTGTGTAATTCTCTTCCTTACCTCTTGTGTGGTTTTTCCTATATAAAATAGGGAACACGGACATTTAATGCAGTATATGACATTTTTTGTTAGGCAATTGGTGTGGTTTCTCAGAGTCCAATTTTTTCCGTTTATGCAACAGGTCTTAGTTATTGTTGTTGTTTGGCAAGCGACACAAGTGCCACAGGGATAGTGTCCCACTATAGGTGGTAAACCCCAGATGTTTTGAATAGTGTTTAAAGTTGTTTCTTTGTAGGCTCTGACTAAATGGTCCCTCAAGTTACGTGCCCTTTTGAAGGCAAACCGTGGTAGTGGTAGTTGTGGTTCAATCTTTTGGATGAGATGCCAATTTTTTGTTATAATTTTCTTAATGCGGTTGGATTCAGATCCAAAAGTAGTGACACATGTTATTGTTTCATCCACAGGATCATGTTTGGTGTTTACTTCTAGTAATGCCTGTCTGTCGTAGTACCACGCTCTTTTCATTGAGCGCTTTATTATTCTGGAAGGATAGCCTCTCAATGATAATTTGGTTTGTAACACCTTAGCTTCTATAAAGTAATCATTGCATTTGGTACAGTTACGTTTAATCCTTAAAAACTGTCCAAACGGCAGATTATCACGTAAGTTGCGTGGGTGGTGACTAGTGTATTTTAGCAACGTATTACGTGCTGTCAGTTTAGTAAAGAGACTAGTTGCTAGTTGTCCCTCATCATCCCATATTTTTAGATCTAGGAAGTGAATTGATTCCTCATCATAGTCTATGGTGAATTGCAGATTAATGTTTTGTAAATTCAACCACATATGAAAATCCTGTAGCTTAGATAACCGACCATCCCAAATTAGGCAAACGTCATCTATATAACGTAGGTACTCTAAAATATGGTTCTCAAATGGGTTATTGTTGTAGATAACCTTTTCCTTGAATGCAGCGACATATAGGTTGGCTATATCAGGGGCAAAAATTGCCCCCATTGCAACGCCCTTTACTTGTCCATAAAAGGTGCCATTAAAGATGAAATAATTATCATTAAGTGCAATTTTGGCACATTCAGTTATGAATTCGATCGGGACTTGGTGTGGGCGTGGTCTGTTATTTAGTATGTCTGTGATAACATCAAGAGCCTCTGTTTGTGGTATGTTGAGATACAGACTTTCGATGTCCATAGTAACTAGGACATTGGTCTGTCTGTCATATTTTTTGCCCTCTAGACGATGAATTACTTGTACTGTCTCTAGTATAAGATTTGGTAAGTAATACGTCAGATTTTATAAAATAGTCAACGTATTCAGCTAAAGGTTGCAGTATCGATTGGCAACCTGCTACAATAGGTCTACCCAGTGGTTTTTTATCGTCTTTATGCACTTTGGGTAAAGTGTAAAAGGCAGGGATGGAATAGTCATTTTTATTTATATAGTTGAATTCTTTTGAATCCAACCATCCACCATCTGGTTGGATTCGAAAGAATTCGACTATCTAAATAAAAATGACTATTCCATCCCTGCCTTTTACACTTTACCCAAAGTGCATAAAGACGATAAAAAACCACCGGGTAGACCTATTGTAGCAGGTTGCCAATCGATACTGCAACCTTTAGCTGAATACGTTGACTATTTTATAAAATCTGACGTATTACTTACCAAATCTTATACTAGAGACAGTACAAGTGTAATTAATCGTCTAGAGGGCAAAAAATAGGACAGACAGACCAATGTCCTAGGTACTATGGACATCGAAAGTCTGTATCTCAACATACCACAAACAGAGGCTCTTGATGTTATCACTGACATACTAAATAACAGACCACGCCCACACCAAGTCCCGACCGAATTCATAACTGAATGTGCCAAAATGGCACTTAATGATAATTATTTCATCTTTAATGGCACCTTTTATGGACAAGTAAAGGGTGTTGCAATGAGGGCAATTTTTGCCCCTGATATAGCCAACCTATATGTCGCTGCATTCGAGGAAAAGGTTATCTACAACAATAACCCATTTGAGAACCATATTTTAGAGTACCTACGTTAAATAGATGACGTTTGCCTAATTTGGGATGGTCCGTTATTTAAGCTACAGGATTTTCATATGAGGTTGAATTTACAAAACATTAATCTCCAATTCACCATAGAATATGATAAGGAATCAATTCACTTCCTAGATCTAAAAATATGGGATGATGAGGGACAACTAGCAACTAGTCTCTTTACTAAACCGACAGCACGTAATTAATAAAGCGCTCAATGAAAAGAGCGTGGTACTACGACAGACAGGCATTACTAGAAGTAAACACCAAACATGATCCTGTGGATGAAACAATAACATGTGTCACTACTTTTGGATCTGAATCCAACCGCATTAAGAAAATTATAACAAAAAATTGGCATCTCATCCAAAAGATTGAACTACAACTACCACTACCACGGTTTGCCTTCAAAAGGGCACGTAACTTGGGGGACCATTTAGTCAAAGCCTACAAAGAACCAACTTTAAACACTATTCAAAACATCTGGGGTTTACCACCTATAGTGGGACACTATCCCTGTGGCACTTGTGTCGCTTGCCAAACAACAACAATAACTAAGACCTGTTGCATAAACGGAAAAAATTGGACTCTGAGAAACCACACCAATTGCCTAACAAAAAATGTCATATACTGCATTAAATGTCCGTGTTCCCTATTTTATATAGGAGAAACCACACAAGAGGTAAGGAAGAGAATTACACAACATCAATCAAGAATCCGATGTAAAATAGAAACAGCACCTCTGGTTGAACTCTATTTACAGAAACAACACTCTCCTTGTGATATGCAATATTTTGTTCTGGGATGTGTTAAACAATCAAAACGCAGATGTGACATTGACCGCCTGCTCAGACAGAAAGAAAATAGGTGGATTTGGTCAGCTAACACTGTGGCTAAGGGACTAAATTCTTTTGTGGAATGGCAAGTCTTGGCAACTATACGTTAATGTTCTGCTTCAATGTGATTATTCCTATAAGAGATATGGGCTGATAATTACATTTCTGCACATTCTTTGCATACTGTATTCTGAACGACCTTTGGCTGACTGACCCCCATTCATATTTTTCATTGTGCTTTTAATTTTTAATTTTTAATCTTTCATTGTGCCTTTTCTTTATGTTGACTACGCTTGACCAAAAGAACTTTCTTAATAGAGGTTTCTTGCTGTCGAATAGTGGTCTATATTCTTTGAACTTATGACTACTTGCCTGTCTCTCAATATTATCCCTATGGAGGGTCAGGCACTGTTTGTCGACCCAATATGGCTGCCTGACGTCATACGCCTCATCGCGTGATCGCGGATCTTTACTAGGTATTGTGGGAAAACGCTGGAATCTGTTCGCGTTTTGCCGACCATTGTTGTAGGACGGAAGACGATTAATTCGTATATGAGTAAGTTTTACCTCAATCCCTTTGACTCATATTTTGCAATATTGGTCAATACTTACCGCTATAGCTGATGTCTTACTATTCCCCTTGGTTCTGTCTTGGCACAGTTAGCCGGAGCAGATTGAGATTCTTTGTGAACTGTCTCTGAGCCCGTTACTTCCCTCGCGCCCATTCAAGGTACGATTTGGTTGATTTCAACATCACCATTCCTTAGTAAACTTATCTTGTGGTCACACCAGGCTATGTATACTTGTTCGAGACTATTCAGACATTTTAGAACTATTGTTGTTTTGCTCTATTCTCAATAGGACAAGCGTCATTGCTTTTGATCTGTTGTGAGTATTTCCTTGATTTTTCTATTTTTGCTATTTCTTCTATATTCTCTCTCACGGTGTTACTAAGAGTGTGGGTGCATGTCGTTTTGGGACATGGCCACTATGTAAATACATATAGATTTGTAACTAGGACATTTTAGTCCCTTGGCACAGGTTGTTGGCACTTTTTATTTATTTATTTATTCACCACTCGGTTTGGTGTGGGGAGACAATCGTGACTTTTTTTCAAGAGTTTGTACTTAAAGAGTTATGTTTCTATCTACATTGTTCCACTATAGGTCCATGGTGCAACCTATGTCCTGTGATGGTCTTGTTATATTGTATTGTATGAGACCGAAACGTCGACGCAACGACACTTTTTTGCAAATAGTATCAACATTGATTGAGTTGAAATTTTGTATATATAATTTGTGCAAAATGACTGTATATATGGAAGATATGTAAATACTGTCCATATCTTTTACAAAAGTGTCTTATGGTACTGCATATTTTGAAAAAATTGAGTAAACAGTACACTACGGTGTTGCCGAAAGTGGATTGTAATATGATGTATATACATATTCTTATGATTTAAGATGAATATGATGGAATAAAAACAAATGATATACTATTTGTATGTTCTCTTGAAAAATATAATTGATGCTCACTATTGTGACAAGTCTTTAATTGAAAAGTCAAGTTGAAATAATTTGCCTAAGGAACATTGTTTTTCTGTTATTGAATATACTCAGTTCCTTGGGAATATTGGGTCGCCCTATTGAATTTTAAATTTTTCAGTTCAGCACATGACTCCTACATACTGCGTAACAGCATCATCCCACAATTGATGGCAAATCTGCATCCGGAGTGTGCGGGGCTTGCTGGTGAGTATGCAGAGTCAAGTTGTGTGCTGTATGTGTGACATGCTATTCTCAGCTACTGTTTATATTTCACAATTGGTCTGCTTATCTCACACCTATGTGACTCTGCATATCCCAACCGGCCTGGGTTGCTGAGATCACTGAGGAATCCAAGGACCCCGGATGAAGTTGCTACAATGATGCACATAGGAGAACACGTTGTGTAGTGGAGTGTGCTTTTGGTCTTCTGAAGTCTAGTTTCCGATGTCTGGACAAGAGCGGAGGTGCACTACTCTATTCTCCCCCAAAGGTGTGTCAGATCATAGTTGCATGCTGCATGCTCCACAACCTGGCCTTGCACAAAGAGATCCCCCATGCTCCTGCAGGATGATGAGCAGCAGATGCCTCACTGCAAACCCACACATACCCAGTGACGATGATAGTGGAGAAGAGGAAGGTGTTGACCTGCGTCAACAGCTCATCGATAACTACTTCCCTTGAGTGTAAGTGACATTGTACAACAGTGACATTGTCTGTTGACTTTGATGGTAGTAGCAAGGCATAGATGAGCATTTTGACTGCTGGCTGTTGTTGGCTCAGTATTTAATGGCCGATGGTTTTTGTACGTTGTTGACTAGTGGTGTGTTTTAGCTTTAATGGCATCACCTGACAAGTAAATGTCAGTCTCTTGTGTTTTTCTATATTCCTTCACCCTATCAATGCCTCATCACAATCAGAGCTTGTGGTACATTGGAACCGGAGTTGACATTGTATATACTGTGATAAACATGAAACTAACACAAAGACATATGTGTGTAAAGAGTGTTTATTTATAGGTTTTTGTGAAACAGAGGTGGTTGTTATTAAAATTGTGCACATCAAATATATGAGTTGTCAGTGATGGTAAATGAGACAAATAGAGTAGTTACCACATTGATGTAGTCACACAGTCCCACACACTCCTGCCATCAACATGGCAATGTGGATTAGGATAGTTAACAAAGTCAATGTCAAGGGCAACACAGGTGCCATCATGGCTAGCTCAGCAACTTGCCTTTGCTTGGTGCTTTGCCACATGATCATCCTTCGTTTGGCAGGGGGGGCTCTGCTGCAGGCTCAGTGGTATCTCAGGAGTCATTTTCTTACAGCTAAACCCTCTCTGTGGCTGCAGCTGAGGTGGTGGGGGAATCAGCAGGCTGGCCACTGGAGGGGATTTGAGCCATCATCTGAGCCACATGTCTGTTCCTCAGAAACCCCACAAGCTGGCCCATGAGGTCCACAAGTTGGCCCATACCTGTGTCCATGGACTTCAGCACCAGGCAGAGCTCACACACTTCTTCCACAACCTGGCCCATCTGTCCCTGGTTCTGTTCATATGCACCTCTTGCGATGGTGGCAACGCTTCTGTCTCAGTGTCCTCCTGTGATTGTCCCCCAATTGCCCTCCCACCTGCCCTGCTGACACAGAACTGTGGCGTTGGGACTCGATGCACCCGCACACTCTCCCTGGCATCCTTGGATTGTGTGCTGGTGTTGGTAACCCCTGAGGCAGGGAAAGTGTTGCAGGCAGCAGTGGTGATGGTGGAGGTGGCTGCCCTACAGGTTGTTGTAGCAGCTGTCAGCTCAGTTGTTGTTACTGTGATGGTGGTGGTGATGGAGACAATGAGGTCCTAATATGTAGTGCGCCCTGGCAGTCCTGAGTGGCCAGGTTGTTGTTCCTCATCCAAGAAACGTAGGGAGTCTGCATCAGAGAGTTCACGTTCCAGAGGGGAGACAGGCTCTGCAGGTTGGTGGTGTTTCTGCTGCAGTTGTTTGTGGATCTCCTGTTAAAATGTCAGTTAAGTACACTCCACAAGCTGGGTGTTAGACTTTTGGATGTTACATTTGATACATCATACACTTTACATTGCAATCACTTGGTATAGGGGAATGATAATGAGCATCATGACATGATGCTGAGGTACATACATTACTTGTCCATAGTGTGACATGTAAATTGAAACCATGTGGTACGTACAGATTGTGTGATTACAAGGACATGTCATGATCTACCAACTTGCGGCACATCAACTTTTGAGGATGCGTTTTTTTTGTTTACTCTTCATGGAATCAGTTTCAGCTAAGCAAGAGCTAGCCATTTGAATGTTATACATACATTTTTCATATCATATACTTTACTTTGTTACATTGACCATGCATGTTTTGTGTTCATATGGGCCTTCATGCTCTGACACCATGGCACTTACACATTGCATTCTGTGCTGTTAATGATTGTGCCCTGAATTTCTTTCTTGGTGAGTCAATGTTTAATTTCTGTGACAGTTACATGCACGTAGCTGTCTGCACACTGGATGTACATTTTGGATCTATGCCAAGTTGGCTGACATGTGAGGGCTGTTGTGGTCATATGGCTCCATGCATTTTTAGAAGGATGGCAGGTTCAATGCACTACCTACCTGTTCGGTGACACAGTGGAGAAAAATGGCTGCCACATGGCCCTGGCAGGGGGGGTGTTCCATCCTGCTCAGCTGTGGGACAAGGGTGCCTGGTGGGAGTTGTAGTGCTGGCTTCCTACCCACAGACCCCCCCTCCCTGTTAGGATGGATACCTACCTGTAAGTTAGAGGAATGCAATGAAATATCTGCCACAGGTTTGTGGGTGTGGGGAGAGCTCCATCTAGCTCAGCTGTGTTACAAGGGGACCTGGTGGGAGTTGTATTGCTGTCTTCCTACCCACAAACACCCCTCCCTGTTAAGATGGATAACTACCTGTAAGTTTGAAGTGTGCAATGGAATGGCTGCCATGTGGTTCTGGGTGGGGGAGTGCTCCATCTTGCTCAGCTGTGGGACAAGGGTGCCTGGTGGGAGTTGTAGTGCTAGCTTCCTACCCAGAAACACCACTCCCTGTTCAGATGGCTACCTACCTGTTGGGTGAAGGTGAACAATGGAATGGCTGCCATATGGTTATAGGTGGGGGAGTGCCCCATCTTGCTGAGCTGTGGGACAAGGGTGCCTGGTGGGAGCTGCAGTGCTAGCTTCCTACCCACAAACACCCCTCCCTGTTAAGATGGCTTCCCACCTGTTAGGTGAAGGTGAGCAATAGAATGGTTGCCACATGGCTGTGTGTGTGGGGAGTGCTCCATCTTGCTCAGCTGTGATACAAGGGGGCCTGGTGGGAGTTGTATTGCTGTCTTCCTACCCACAAACACCCCTCCATGTTAAGAAGGATACCTACCTGTAAGTTTGGAGTGTGCAATGGAATGTCTGCCACATGGTTCTGGATGGGGGAATTCTCCATCTTGCTCAGCTGTGGGACAAGGGTGCCTTGTGGGAGTTGTAGTGCTAGTTTCCTACCCAGAAACACCCCTCCCTGTTCAGATGGCTTCCTACCTGTTAGATGAAGGTGAATAATGGAATGGCTGCCACATGGTTCTATGTGGGGGAAGTGCTCCATCTTGCTGAGCTGTGGCAAGGGTGCCTGGTGGGAGTTGCAGTGCTGGCTTCCTACCCACAAACACTGCTCCCTGTTAGGATGGATACCTACCTGTAGGTTCAAGATGAACAATAGAATGGCTGCCACATGGTTGTGGGTGTGGGGAGTGCTCCATCTTACTTAGCTGTGGGACAAGGGTGCCTGGTGGACGTTGTATTGCTGGCTTCGTAGCCACAAACAGCCCTCCCTGTTCAGATGTCTACCTACCTGTTAGGTGAAGGTGAGCAATAAAATGGCTGCCACATAGTTCTGGATGGGGGAGTGCTCCATCTTGCTCAGCTGTATGACATGGGGGTCTGGTGGGAGTTGTAGTGCTGGATTCCTACCCACAGACCTCCCTCCCTGTTAAGATGAATACCTAACTGTAAGTTGGAGGAATGCAATTAAATATCTGCCACATGTTTGTGGGTGTGGAGAGTGCTCCATCCTGCTCAGCGGTGATACAGGGGGCCTGGTGGGAGTTGTATTGCTGTCTTTCTACCCACAAACACCCCTCCCTGTTAAGTTGGATACCTACCTGTAAGTTTGAAGTGTGCAATGGAATGGCTGCCACGTGGTTCTGGGTGGGGGAGGGCTCCATCTTGCTCAGCTGTGGGACAAGGGTGCCTTGTGGGAGTTGTAGTGCTAGTTTCCTACCCCAGAAACACCCCTCCCTGTTCAGATGGCTACCTACCTGTTAGATGAAGGTGAATAATGGAATGGCTGCCACATGGTTCTAGGTGGGGGGAGTGCTCCATCTTGCTGAGCTATGGCAAGGGTGCCTGGTGGGAGTTGCAGTGCTGGCTTCCTACCCACAAACGCTGCTCCCTGTTAGGATGGATACCTACCTGTGGGTCCAAGATGAACAATAGAATGGCTTCCACATGGTTGTGGGTGTGTGGAGTGCTCCATCTTACTCAGCTATGGGACAAGGGTGCCTGGTGGAAGTTGTATTGATGGCTTCTTAGCCACAAACAGCCCTCCCTGTTCATCTTGCTCACCTGTGGGACAAGGGTACCTGGTGGGAGTTGTACTGCTGGCTTACTAGCCAGAAACACCCCTCCCTGTTCAGATGGCTACCTACCTGTTGGGTGAAGGTGAACAATGGAATGGCTGCCATATGGTTATAGGTGGGGGAGTGCCCCATCTTGCTGAGCTGTGGGACAAGGGTGCCTGGTGGGAGCTGCTAGCTTCCTACCCACAAACACCCCTCCCTGTTAAGATGGCTTCCCACCTGTTAGGTGAAGGTGAGCAATAGAATGGTTGCCACATGGTTGTGTGTGTGGGGAGTGCTCCATCTTGCTCAGCTGTGATACAAGGGGGCCTGGTGGGAGTTGTATTGCTGTATTCCTACCCACAAACACCCCTCCATGTTAAGAAGGATACCTACCTGTAAGTTTGGAGTGTGCAATGGAATGTCTGCCACATGGTTCTGGATGGGGGAATTCTCCATCTTGCTCAGCTGTGGGACAAGGGTGCCTTGTGGGAGTTGTAGTGCTAGTTTCCTACCCAGAAACACCCCTCCCTGTTCAGATGGCTTCCTACCTGTTAGATGAAGGTGAATAATGGAATGGCTGCCACATGGTTCTATGTGGGGGAAGTGCTCCATCTTGCTGAGCTGTGGCAAGGGTGCCTGGTGGGAGTTGCAGTGCTGGCTTCCTACCCACAAACACTGCTCCCTGTTAGGATGGATACCTACCTGTAGGTTCAAGATGAACAATAGAATGGCTGCCACATGGTTGTGGGTGTGGGGAGTACTCCATCTTACTTAGCTGTGGGACAAGGGTGCCTGGTGGAAGTTGTATTGCTGGCTTCTTAGCCACAAACAGCCCTCCCTGTTCAGATGTCTACCTACCTGTTAGGTGAAGGTGAGCAATAGAATGGCTGCCACATAGTTCTGGATGGGGGAGTGCTCCATCTTGCTCAGCTGTATGACATGGGGGTCTGGTGGGAGTTGTAGTGCTGGATTCCTACCCACAGACCTCCCTCCCTGTTAAGATGAATACCTACCTGTAAGTTGGAGGAATGCAATGAAATATCTGCCACATGTTTGTGGGTGTGGAGAGTGCTCCATCCTGCTCAGCTGTGATACAGGGGGCCTGGTGGGAGTTGTATTGCTGTCTTTCTACCCACAAACACCCCTCCCTGTTAAGTTGGATACCTACCTGTAAGTTTGAAGTGTGCAATGGAATGGCTGCCACATGGTTCTGGATGGGGGAGTGCTCCATCTTGCTCAGCTGTGGGACAAGGGTGCCTTGTGGGAGTTGTAGTGCTAGTGTCCTACCCAGAAACACCCCTCCCTGTTCAGATGGCTACCTACCTGTTAGATGAAGGTGAATAATGGAATGGCTGCCACATGGTTCTAGGTGGGGGGAGTGCTCCATCTTGCTGAGCTATGGGAAGGGTGCCTGGTGGGAGTTGCAGTGCTCGCTTCCTACCCACAAACACTACTCCCTGTTAGGATGGATACCTACCTGTGGGTCCAAGATGAACAATAGAATGGCTTCCACATGATTGTGGGTGTGGGGAGTGCTCCATCTTACTCAGCTATGAGACAAGGGTGCCTGGTGGAAGTTGTATTGCTGGCTTCTTAGCCACAAACAGCCCTCCCTGTTCAGATGTCTACCTACCTGTTAGGTGAAGGTCAGCAATAGAACGGCTGCCACATAGTTCTGGATGGGGGAGTGCTTCATCTTGCTCACCTGTGGGACAAGGGTACCTGGTGGGAGTTGTACTGCTGGCTTACTAGCCACAAATGGCCCTCCCAGTTCAGATGGTTACCTACCTATTAGGTAGTGCTCCATCTTGCTCAGCTGTGGGACATGGGAGCCTGGTGAGAGTTGTAGTGCTGGATTCCTACCCACAGACCCCCTCCCTGTTAAGATGGATACCTACCTGTAAGTTAAAGGAATGCAATGACAATCTGCCACATGTTTGTGGGTGTGGGGAGTGCTCCATCTTGCTCAGGTGTGATACAAGGGGGGCTGGTGGGAGTTGTATTGCTGTCTTCCTACCCACAAACACCCCTCTCTGTTCAGATGCCTACTTCCTGTTAAGTGAAGGTGAACAATGGAATGGCTGCCACATGGTTGTGTGTATGGGGAGTGCTCCATCCTGCTGAGCTGTGGGACAAGTGTGCCTGGTGGGAGTTGCAGTGCTGGCTTCCTACCCACAAACACTGCTCCATGTTAAGGTGGATACCTCCCTATAAGTTCGAGGTGAGCAATGGAATGGCTGCCACATGGTTGTGGGTGTGGGGAGTGCTCCATCTTACTCAGCTGTAGGACAAGGGTGCATGGTGGGAGTTGTGTTGCTGGCTTCCTAGCCACGAACAGCCCTCCCTGGACAGATGGTTACCTACCTGTTAGGTGAAGATGAGCAATAGAATGGCTGCCACATAGTTCTGGGTAGGGAAGTGCTCCATCTTTCTCAGCTGTGGGACATGGAGGCCTGGTGGGCGTTGTAGTGCTGACTTGTTACCCACAAACACCCCTCCCTGTTCAGATGGCTACCTACCTGTAAGTCCGAGGAGAGCAATGAAATGGCTGCCACATGGTTGTGGGTTTGTGGATTGCTCCATCTTGCTCAGCTGTGGGGGAAAGGGGACCTGGTGGAAGTTGTAGTGCCGGCTTCCTAACCACAAATCCCCTCCCTGTTAAGATGGCTACCTACCTGTAAGTTTTAGGAGTGCCATGAAATGGCTGCTGCTTGGTTCTGGTTGGAGGAGTGTTCTATCCTGCTCAGTGGTGAGACAAGAGAGCACAAGAAGGCTACCTACCTGTAAGTCTGAGGAGAGCAATGAAATGGCTGCCACATGGTTATGGGTGGGGGGAGTGTTCTAGCCTACTCAGCTGTGGAACAAGGGTGCCTGGTGGGAGCTATAGTTCTGGATTGCTAACCACAGACCCCCTCCCTGTTAAGATGTCTACCCACCTGTAAGTTTGAGGAGTGCAATGAAATGGCTGCAGCATGGTTCTGGGCGGGGATTGTCCCATCCTGCTCAGCTGTGGGACAAGGGTGCCTGGTGGGAGTTGTAGTTCTGGCTGCCTGTCCACATGCCCCCATAGAAATCTTGCTAGCTACCTTTGAGGGGATTCAGAGGAAGGACATGTTAGATATGGGAGACATGTGTAACTTTCTAGTTGTGTAAAACAGTACATAACAATGTAATGGGAGACATTTGTTGGTACTTACCAGCCTCCACTCCCCCAGGTATTCCTGTGCGACTCTCTGGATGCAGTATGGCAAGTACCTTCTCCTCTTATTTGGTGAATGTTAGTGGTGGAAGGGGAGGGCCACTGCCAGTCCTGTGAGCCATATCCGGGTTCTTGTTGGCAAGCTCGTTCACCCTGCTCTTGAGGTCATGCCACCCCCTCTTGATGTCACGCAGTGTGCGCAGGGTGGTCCCTACTGCATTGACTTTGTTGACTATCCTTTCCCACATTTAATTTTTTCTGGCTTCTGGTATCTGTTGGACCATGCTTCCAAACAAATGTGGGTCTGCTCTGATTATCACATCTACCATGACTGATAACTCCTTGTCTGTGAATTTTGGCATTTCTTTCTGTGCCATGGTGTGTAATGTGCAAATGGGTGCAAAGTACAGGTGTGAAGGTGGTGGTGGAGATGTGTGTGGTGTGCGGGTGGTTGTGATGGTGTGATGTGTTCTGATTTGCCTCTCCTTTGTACTGTGGTGTTGGGCCCTTCAGTTCTGGAGTTGTGCAGAGGATACTGGGCAGGAAAGGGGATGTTTTTATACTCAGCTATGTGGGTGGGTAAAAATGGAGGATTCATGTCAGGTGCGTTATCTGGGTTGACCTGGGATTTTTATTCTTGCCATGTGGATGTGTCTTTGGGGTGTGTCAGATGTTTTTGGAGGCTGCACCAGACAAACAGCCACACTTGGTAGCATTGTTGTGTATTTGCTTTCGAACACCATTCCTCTTTTCGCATGACAGCGGCGGTCTGAATGCAATGATCTTTCCGCCAGCTCTACCATTCATCATTTTGTTCCATCACGGCAGTAGGGAACAACTGATTGTTCCGCTGGCTCCGCCATCGTATCATAATTTCACTTGCTGTCATTCCGCTGGCCAATTGGCATTTTTGGTTCTTTCCGCAGCAATTCCGTCTGCCACGGACAGATTTTCAGCTTTTCCAGACATTATGGGTGGAGTTTTGTGTAATCCGTCTGCAGCGGTTGAATTTTCATGCAGTGCATCCTAATCTGACCCCCGGTTTTGCCACGGTACTTGCAGATGATTATTTTCCTCTACCACGTCGGACAGAGTGCTTTTCTGTCCGCCTTCGTAATCGACCCCTTAGTTGATCTAAAAAAAAGTCTTAGTCTCCGGTCAGCCTGCCGGTGTAAGAGCCACATTTCTTGGTGAATATATGTTAACCATTGCTAAGCAGCTGCTAATTACTATTTAAAGACTTGGAGCCAGAATTATTAACACGTTGGACTGATGCAAAGTCACCAAATGTGACACAAACCAGCGCAAAATATAAATTTGCTATTGACTTTCCAGCACCCTGTACAGTAGCATGTGATATTTAACATGCATAGCTCTGGTGCATTGAATACATCGACTTTCTGTGGACTCGCTGAAAAGTAAAAAGGCTAATTAAGTATAATCAATTTTTAGGGAGAGAAAACACACACAAAACACACAC
Source organism: Lissotriton helveticus (assembly GCF_964261635.1). Classification (NCBI taxonomy): domain Eukaryota; kingdom Metazoa; phylum Chordata; class Amphibia; order Caudata; family Salamandridae; genus Lissotriton; species Lissotriton helveticus. Next base: position 1,700,331,830 of record NC_136063.1, on the reverse strand, counting down.
ACACACAAAACACACACACATACACACACCCAGACTGTAGCACCGAATGAGAGACACCGTATATAGAAGCATAACATCAGCAAAAAGTTCATGAAAGTGAAACATTTCGGGAGCCAATGTAGAGGAAGATGAATCGCTACAGTCAACAGTTCTGATTTCTCCATGGCAATTGACTCCGAGTATAATCTAGGATGAGTTTACTGTGTCTAAACCACTACAGTCTGAGTAGCATTAGTGATTATTTTGACAGACATATTTGTTCCACTTGCAAAGACATGCTCTGTCTAATCCTGGCTGTTGGTAGGGATGTTTGATTTGTGACCTCGTCACCTAGCATGTGACATGTACTTTTAGTTCAACAGTTTTGTTTGATGTGGTATTCTTTTCCCATAGACTCTGAAGCCAAGTTTAATCTGACGCTCCTCCTTGATAATTTATTGAGAAATCACTCAAATCTTGCTCCATCAGCACAGGTTCACTGACTGAACATGGATGTAAAAAATATTGAAGTATAAAATATTGATGAAAAAATATAGAATGCAAAAATATCGACTTCCTATACTTAAATATGGAAGTACAAAAACATCAAGAAAAAAAATGATGTAAAAAATATAGTTGTACAAAAAAGTCGATGTTTATATATACATCAAATAAAATAAGAAATATTAAATCTGTTAAATATTAAAATTTATATAAAATTAGTAGATTTAATATAAAATGTAAATGATATAACACATAAACTTAATTCTAAAAAGTTAAACACGCATACATAATAATTAATAAATATATTTACTTTTAAACAATAAATAAACAGTTAATTTTAATGTATTTTATAATTTAAAATTTTTATAAAAATGTACAACAAAAAATATATATATATATGTACCAATAAGATACAATCTAATAAAAAAATTCTATTATAAATTAAAACATTAAACTATTTGAAAATCTTGCATTTCCCACTCCAGTCAGTGCAACAGTAGGGAAAGATAAAGGAGGGGGTCAATTTTTTTTTTTTACAGTGTGTTTATTTAGTTTTTAAACAGGGGAAATAAGAAAAGACACTGAAATAAAGACATTGACATGCTCCAAGTGATGTCATCAACATGCAGCAGTTCAATAATATTACATCGTAGTTACATACTATAAAAGAAAGGGATATCAGAATCACAAGTGGTCCCACCCACAGAATGACACAAAGCCCCTTATCTGCCATATCACTACTCAGGTGGGAAGGTGCTTGAATGAGTAAGTGGTCAGTGTCAGAAATGAGGGTCTCTTTACGTGGCATGGTCTTGGTTGTAGTGGTGAGTTGTCACAGGGGGAGTAGTGTTGTCATGGTCGGGAGTAGTCAGGGTGGATCTCCTGGTCATATATAGGGCCCAGAAGTTTTTGGGTCTGTTGCTGGGTGGTAGTAACTCGCTATAATTTTCTGTTTGAGTGCAGCAGTACAGCATGTCTCTGGACCACTGCACTAATGTAGGTGTCGGGCCACGAAGCCAACAGAGTGCCATGCAGCTCTTCGCCAGGAGGAATGCCATGTCCACAAGGCGTCTGAGTGCCTTAGGGAGAGGTTTGGATTGGAATAGCCCAGTAGAGCTAAGACCAGGTCAGGAGATAACATCATATCCGTAATGAGGTTAATTTTGGTGAAGACATCTCCCCAGAAGTGGCCAACCCCTGGCAGACTTAGGTACATGGAAGAAATCAGCACTTAGCTCTCCGCAACTTTCCCACTGAGATCCCTCGCGCAGGCCATAGCTGTATAATAGTTCCGACGTATAGTAAACCCTGTTAAGGAATTTAAAGTGGACTAATCTATGACGTCCATTGAGCGAGATTTGTTTGGTACTCAAGCAGCAATAGAGCCACTTGTCATCCATCAGTTCTACCTGTAAGTCCCGCCGCCACGCCGGGTAAAAATTACTATTCCCACTCCAGTGAGTGCAACAGTAGGGAAAGTGTTTGATAGCGGAGGGGTAAACATTACTATTCCCACTCAAGTGAGTGCAACAGGGGGAAAGTGTGGGATAGTGGTGGGATACAATTTACTATTCCAACTGCAATCAGTACAACAGTAGGGAAACTGTTGGATAGCAGAGAGGTAACATTTACTATTCACACACCAGTCAGTGTAACAGTAAGGTAAGTGTTGGATAGCGGAGGGGTAAAAATTACTATTCCCACTCCAATAATTGTAACAATAAGGAAATTGTCGGATAGTGGAGGGGTAAAAATTACTATTCCCACTCCAGTGAGTTCAACAGTAGAAAAAGCGTTTTATTGCAGAGGGGTAGCAATTCATATTCTCACTCCAATCAGTTCAAAATTAAAAACAAACAAAATCTTAACAACAAAAATATTTTAAAAACAAAATAATGTTAAAAATATATAAATATGTTAAAAATTAAAATGCTAATATATTTAATATTACATTTAAAAAAAAACTATTGTGATGGTACATGCATATGACAAATACCTACATATATTATATTTAATAAAATAAAAAATAATTTTCAAACAAATAAATACTTTTAATTAGAAATTATTTAGAAACAAAAACATTATCACATACATTTAATTTTTTTATTTCCTACCCTACAACACCACACAATTCACAAATCACACCTGAATTTTTTTTTAGTACTTCCCTTATTAACATAATGTATTACCAATCAAATACATATTAATTAATTAAAAAAACTCATACCAATCAATTGACTTTTCACTCTTTACCCCCATAATCCCCACAACCCACAGCTACATTTAAAATGTAAAAAAAATAATTACACAATTAACACTTATATTCAATTAAAAAAATAATAGTATGTAACTAATTATAAAGTAAGTGCAACTAATTTGCCCCCCACACTGTACCCCTATAGCAGTAAAACCCACACACACAAAAATCTAAACAAATACCCTAATTAAATATCAATTAATTAATTAATATTAATGATCAACCAATTATTAATTAAACATAAAGTACTTCCCACCTTAATCCTTATAAACCCCACAACCTGCACCTAAAATTAAGTTCATAATTTCCGTAATTAATTTACAATAATGTTATTAATTTAAATCAACTAATTAATAAACAATTATTTCCCACACTTAAACCACTATAAACCCCACAACTTGCATCTAAAACAAATTACAAAATTACCATAACTAATTACCAATTAATTTTAATTAACAACCAATGAATAATTAATTACAAATAAATTACCTACCACAATTAACAATATAACATCTCAATTAAAGGAATACTCGTAAATACAAAATAATTATTAATTTATTATAATTAGATTACTTCCCACCCTATTACCCTATGAATACACAACTACTAAACATTTAAGACATATATTAAAAAACAAATAATACTTATACAAAAAATACATTTCATACATTTAAAATATAAACAAAAATACATAACACTAATTAATTGATATTTAAACAACCATATTCTTGCAAATGATATTAATGACTTCTATATTTTAAAAAAAAACATTTCTTACCTTCAATTTGATATTCTTGACCACGATATTCTTGCTGTCGATATTTCAGTTGCAAAAACAACAATTGATGGACAGAATGCAGAACAATGTCATACATTCACCCCAGTACAGAGATCTAGGCCTAAATCCATCATTTTTTTGCACTCCACACCACCCCAGGTCAGACATGGCCATATGCAAATCAGCCTTGACCCTGTGCCTCATGGGAACAGTCCAGCCCGCACTGCCAAGCCATGTCTTTCCTGGACCGGAATCAAACATCCAAGGACCGGTTTCTGGCTATCAGCCTTCATCAGCCTGGATAGCTTGACTCCAGTGGTGTGGAGAGCATGGGACTCACGTCTGAGCATACCCATCCCACTCGGGGTGACAAATGCAAAAACAACAATCAATGGACAGAATGCAGAACAATGTCATACATTCACCCCAGTACAGAGATCTAGGCCTAAATCCATCATTTTTTTGCACTCCACACCACCCCAGGTCAGACATGGCCAAATGCAAATCAGCCTTGACCCTGTGCCTCATGGGAACAGTACAGCCCGAACTGCCAAGCCGTGTCTTTCCTGGACCGGAATCAAGCATCCAAGGACCGGTTTCTGGCTATCAGCCTTCATCAGCCTGGATAGCTTGACTCCAGTGGTGTGGAAAGCATGGGACTCACTTCTCAGCATACCCATCCCACTCGGGGTGACAAATGCAAAAACAACAATAGATGGATAGAGGCACAGGGTCAGACTGATTTGCATATGGCCATGTCTGAACTGGGGTGGCAGAGTGAGCTAAAGAACGGTGATGGATTAAACCCAGATCAGTTGACTGCAGGTGAGTGTTTGTATTGTCAATGCTCAGTCCATCATCACCTTTGGCTTTTCTTTGTCCGCCTTAAGTTGGCAGGGTATGCTCAGACGTGAGTCCCTTGCTCACTTTGCCACTGGAGTCAAGCAAGCCCGGCTGAAGACGGCTGTAATGCCAGAAACCGGTCCTGGGAAGCTTGATTCCGGTCCAGGGAAGACATGGCTTGGCAGTTCGGGCTGGACTGTTCCCATGAGGCAAAGGGTCAGACTGATTTGCATATGGCCATGTCTGAACTGGGGTGGCGGAGTGAGCTAAAGAACGGTGATGGATTAAACCGAGATCAGTTGACTGCGGGTGAGTGTTTGTATTGTCAATGCTCTGCCCATCATCACCTTTGGCTTTTCTTTGTTCGCCTTAAGTTGGCAGGGTATGCTCAGACGTGAGTCCCTTGCTCACTTTGCCACTGGAGTCAAGCAAGCCTGGCTGAAGACGGCTGTAATGCCAGAAACCGGTTCTGGGAAGCTTGATTCCGGTCCAGGGAAGACATGGCTTGGCAGTTCGGGCTGGACTGTTCCCATGAGGCACAGGGTCAGACTGATTTGCATATGGCCATGTCTGAACTGGGGTGGCGGAGTGAGCTAAAGAACGGTGATGGATTAAACCCAGATCAGTTGACTGGGGGTGAGTGTTTGTATTGTCAACGCTCCGTCCATCATCACCTTTGGCTTTTCTTTGGTCGATATTTCAGTGTCACGATATTTCCAACTCGATATTTGTGTACGTCGACATTTCCAACTCGATATTCTGTCCGAATACCATCAGCACAATCACAAAAAATTTGCCTTCCAGACTTCACAGTCCTACTTTAACGTTTATGAATGACATGTATGCGTAGCTCCAAATTTATATTTGACATCTTCTCAGTACTCTTTAAGTTGATGTTGTCTTGGCAGTTGTCAGCTCAACTCTTCAAAATTTTGCATGGTTCATGAAATTGACTTTCTTTCTCTTGTTGTCAATCAACTTTATAAAAACAGTAACTGCCAAATTAAATCTCCCCAGTAGAGCAGCCACAGTTTCACCCACATTTAACTATTGTTTGTCACAAATTCAAAAGCTGTCCAATCCTGCTCCACGGAATCCGATTGATGCTTATAAGGGTCCACCTCCAAACGTCACAAACCCTCTTCTACAAATACACAGAGGATTTGAGCCATTAGGTGAGGGATAAAAAGAACAGGGAAGGGAAAGGGAAGGGCCAGCAGGGAAGGGATATACCTGAAACGACAAAACATATACTTAGAAATACACCAGTGAAAACAGGCTACTCTCATATGATCTCGCTAAAGAACACCTTTGTACCTTGTGGTATGAAAGCAAACGGCTCTGGCAATACGTCTCCTCAATCACCTCCTGTCACCTCATGAAGCCTATTGGAACACAAATACAGGTCAGGAAAATGCACACTCTCCTGAACACATAGACCACAAAATGCAAACCCCTGTATTCTGCATACCATGACAACAGGCAAGAGAGGTTGAAAACTGGATTCTAGTATACACAGCACCCTGCTGGTTTAGCAAATGAAATAAAGATTCTCTAGGATAGAAGAAATAACCACGACTTCCTTATTATCAGAAACGGCAGTACGTGGGAAGCAAGAACCACCACACTCCGCTCTGTATGGCATAAGGGTATGAACGTAGACTGCAACCCTTCCAAGAATGTATATGTAACATAAAAGTAGTCACTGTTAGTTCCAAAAGCGTGAATCCTCTCCGCTCGATATTCTGCCAGGAAAGTAAATACGTGAGATAGTCAGTACACGGTAGCGCGTAGATTCGACCACCACCGCGCCCCGCGAACTGTGTACCAAAAGAAGTCTTTAAACCAAAAGGAAACAAAAGGCAGAATTCCTCAATACTCTCACAGAAGTTTTCTCACTCCTTGAACGAGAGAACGGTAACGCGTGGCTGTTAACCACCGCGCTCTGCTCTTTATTGACTGTAATCCAAGCACAGCGTAGCCAAAGGCAGCCCGCCCGTTAGCGAGTCACTCCCCCGCAATCCCGATCCTACCTGGGTCTCGGGACACAGAAGAAAATCCGGCTTCGCTCTGATCAAGACCGCCGATCAACGCAGCGTGCAGCGTCTCCAAACAACCTCCGGTGGAAGGCCGGAAACCAACGAATTACACGCAACAGGAAGCGTGTTGGAGATGCTCTAATACTTCCCATCACCGGGGAGTCTGGGAGTGGTAGTCATTTACTCCCGTTCCGGTTTTCATGTCCTTCCTCCTCCTACTTGCACCCACAAGCAATTGACAATGCAGGCGCAACCCGGAAAATCCTGACAAAAGCACTTACCTTTAATGATATCAGCTGAATTTCGATGCTGTTAAAGAACTCCTTTGGGAAATGCAAACAAAGTGGAGTGCTCGTCAGATGCACAGCTCGCTCTAGTTTACCAGGTGACTATGCACTTTCTAACCCAATCTGTTTTAAATGAATGACTATCACAGTTCTATTCCTCTAACTTCCTATCACCATTTTTCTTATGTATTTCTTGCTTTCTTCTTCTTTTCTTGCTCCTTCTGTGTCTTGCTCTCTCTCTTCTCTGTTCTTTAGATCTATTAGCCTAAGTTCCTACACAGAAAATGTCTATTCTCCCTGTACAATCAGTGTTATATCTTTGAAAAACAAACTTTCTTTACTGTATACCTTCACATGTATACATATTCCCCACCAAAACACAGGGATGTTCTGACACTATTCACCTTTTGTTGCTCAGTCTCAATTTTCAAATCAAGCAGAGTTATCACAAGTGTACCAGAGTGCTAAAGACTTTACGTAGTCTGAGGACGGAATGTTTAACTTGCTAAAGCTGTCTACATTGGTCTATGCATGTGTTGGTTTCTTGCTCTTTGTGGGGCAGAAGTTGGGGGCAGTTCATAGTAGCCTCTATATATGGAGTAGATTTCACATCCCAGTGTCTGGAACAAAGCACAAATAGGGACAATAGGGCCAGCCAGTAAGTATAAAATGATGAATTACAGTGATCGAATTAGGGTACTATGGCTCAATGAGGCACTTGGGAACTGGCTGTAGTCACCGTAAATAATACAAATGGACCTCGGTGGATGAGAGGGATGCAATGTATTAGAAAGCTCAATGAGGTAATGCATGTACCCCAAAAATAGTGAAATAGGCTCCATCTAAGCAGCAGGCTAAACCCTGATAAAAGTTTTTGCTGCAGGATTTGAGGATCCCATGATTTGAAGATCTACTACAAGATTCCGCAGCCCAAATATGTGAGGATCTATTGCAGGATTTGCGAGTCCTGCGGTCTATTAAAGCAACACCCATGGTTTGGCCAGGTGCTTGGTTTTCCGACTGTTAATGGGAGGAAGCCTCTGCTTGCATTCAGCTCTTCACCTGTGTTCCTCTCTCTCCAGATGAGATTATGTTCAAGTTAGATGTCAAGAACATCTTCCTAGATGTTTTACTGCCTCCTCACGAATGGTGGAGTGCGGCGTCCCTCAGGGCTCTTCCCTATCCCCTCTTTTGTTTAATTTATACATCTATCCCCTTATTTTTTCATTGCAGCAGCTCGAGGTCACGGTGTTTAATTACGCCGATGACCTCCAGCTTATCTTTAATCTCTCTCACTCCCCCTCCTCTGTTCAGAATTTTCAAACCGTTATGTTATTCATCCAAGATTGGATGAACTGCAACCACCTTAAACTCAACCCTGACAAGACAGAGCTGGTCTTGACAGGAGGTGGTTGCAGCCCCTGGCCCCCCTCGTTTTGGCCCCCTTCACTTGGTGTCCCCCCCTTCCCGGTTCCTAAAGTTAAAACCCTTGGGATCTTTCTCAATTCCCAACTATCTGTAAACCCCCAGGTCAGTTCGGTGGTTTCCTCTTGCTTTTTTTCCCTCCGGATAATTAGGAAGATATCTCGCTTCTTCTCCCTCCCGGCACTGAAAATAATTGTGATGGCAATGGTGCTCTTGCGCCTTGATTATGGGAACATAATCTATAACGGCGCACCGGCCTATGCCATACACCGATTGCAGCTAGTGCAAAATCAGGCTGCCCGCCTAATCCATGGGCTGCCCAAGTCCCATCGAGCAACCCCACTGCTGAAATCATTGCACTGGCTACCTGTGAGGGAGCGGGCCTTATTTAAACTAGGTTGTCTCACCTTCCAGGCTAGGATGGGCACTGCCCCCGAGTTTATATGCTCAGCCATCAAACCCTACCTGCCGGGCAGAGAACTCCGCTCTACCCACATGGCACTCCTGGTTACACCTCGCTTTAAGAAAAAGAGAGCAGGTGGGGCGAAATTTGCGGTCCTTGCACCTGCCTTCTGGAACTCCCTCCCCATGACACTCAGATCCACACTCTCCTATTTGGAGTTCCGGAAGAATCTGAAAACCTTCCTTTTTTCCAGAGCTTTTGCTGCCTAACCTGTCCCTCTTACTGCTGTTGCTAGTAGTAGCTCCTACAGCGCCATGAAACCGCTGGGTATAAGCGCGCTAAATAAATGCTTTTAAATTCAAATTCAAAATTTTTGCTGGTGGGGCTTCCCTGAAATTCCTTCTGCAGTGTCACCTTAAAGACTTTCCTTGCATCCTTGGAATTATTTAACCTCTACCAGGACTGTCTTCAGAGGTCTCAGGTTAGTGATAGATTACTCTTCCGTATTTTAGGGCTCTTGTTGAGCCCCTGCACTGTCCCTCGCTTCTAAGTACAGAAATTCTATCAGACCGTGAAAGCTGTGCTGTAACAACTGTCTTGTGGACCTCTGAGGTGTGAACCTTTGACTCTGAGCAGTGCTCAAGTTGTGCTGCAGTAACAATTGCTAAAGTATGTTGGATCAAAATTAGTCTCATGGTGATTCTTATTGTTCAAGCAAGGTAAAGGTGCTCTGCCATTAATATATTGAATGAATACCTAGTGCATCAGTTACTGGAACAAATTATGTTGTCAGAGCTTTTTGTATCAAAATGCCAGATTGATGGATCAGGGTAGGGTAGGGTATTCCAGAGGCGAGAACTGTATTCAACATAGAATTTACCCAGAAGCAAAGAAAATCCACTCAGGAAAATTGACACAAGACATGGTTCTAAAGTACAAACCATGACGGTTTGTTAAAATTAAGATTCAATGCAGGAGGCAAATGCCATTGATCAGTCGTTCAAATTTAAAATTTGCAGAATGCATACAAATGCAAATGGAGTGGAAAATAAGCCTTCATCTAATCAATTGCCAGACCCAATACTGTTTACCACATAGGAAAATAAGAATAATTGAGCATTTGTCATGAGTATGGCGTAATAAGTCAGGAAAGAATGAACATTGAGAATATTCGAAGTTCAGAGTGATAAATAGACCAACACAGGGTTTAGTTTTAGGAGGGTAAGAGAAAACCAGTGTCTCGTTTGCAAAACAGTGAGCTTTTACACATTGTTTAGACAGAGTGTTGATAATTGGTGCCATTCCTTAATGATTACTCCGGTTTCTTTGCCTTTTTTTTATTAAACTCTAATATTGTTGGATGTAGAATCTGTGCACTTCATCCCAATATTCAGGGGTAAAGTTCGTGTGTACTTCCTGTTAAACATGATAAAATTGGTAAATACTTGATTGGCACATTTAATCCCTTAGCTGCGGCGGCTATTCTGCCGCAGTGTTAGTGGGGAGGGGGTCTGTGCGGCGCTCCCATACTCGTGACGGAACCGCTACGTCACGAGCCTCGGGTGGGCTGTGCTTGTGACGGAGCGGTTCCGTCACGGCTCCGCCTGCTCAATGAAACGCGCCACGCAGGCGCAAAATCCGTGCCACGCAGGCGCGGCTAGCGGGCCGCTCCGTCACCAGCACAGCCCACCCGAGGCTCGTAATAGAGCGGTTCCGTCACGAGCATGGAACGGGTTAACACCTACTTTTAAGTCACTAGTATGTGGTACTAAATGTACCTAGGACTTCTAAATTAAATGCTGCCAGTGGACTGCAGTGCTGATTTTACCACCTAATAACGTAGCATTTAAGAACATAGCTCAGGCCTGCCACTGTAACCTGTAGTGCAATTTTCAATTCAACCAAGCACAGTAAACTTTTTGCCAGTCCTAAACCTTTTTTTTCAATACTTAAAAGTCACCTCTAAATTAGACCTTAAAAGTTCACAGGGCAGGGTACATGGTATTTAAAAATTAGTACTTGTATATTTCATGCTTCATTTGAGGCAAGCTGCGAGCTGGATCTGAAGTAGCTCAAGGTCTGTGAGTTGCTGAAGAGTGGGTCCCGATGCCGGAGGCAGGAAAGATCCAAATGCATACATTCTGAGGACCATGGGCAGGAAGGTCTTGAAGTCAATCAGATGCTGCTTGGTGTATGTTTCAGTAAAGCCCTCTGCGTTTAGACTTAGAAATTTTGCTGTAAGTCAGATCTCCTTTAGGTGGGCATACCAGCAATTTGAAGAAACATTTATTGCTGCAGCTGTGATGGTGGTTCCAGTCTCTGTTGGTTCTCCTGGCAGAAAGTTGGCAAAAGTGCCAGTTCTAGCAGTTTCTAAACAGGAGGCATACACTTTAACATCAGCAAAGGGTACAGGACATGTGGGGCACAGCTTAGGGGTTAGTACTTACTCCAACTGATATCAGCTGTAGGGTACAGGCAGGTCCAACTAGAACTGGGCAGCTGGGCTGTTGCAAAGAGACAGGCCTCTGGAAGCTTGTTGTGCCTGTAGTTCAAACAGGAGGTCAACCAACTGACCCTGGGAGTCACTTCTGGGGTTGTGGGTTCAAGGCAAACCGTTCCAGTCTTTCTTCAGGTTCTTCAGAAAGCAGGGCAGCCCTTGTTCTGATTCTTCAAACGTCCTGGAGTGTTCTGAGGAGAGGTCTGTGAGGTCAACTTTTATATTCAGTGCCGGCCAGTTGGTGGATGGAGTGCCTTCATCCATCGCCTAAACCAGTTCTGGTCAGACACTGAATTTAATACTTATTAAATGCAGTAGAGTACGCCAGTGTTAACCTATAGGAGAGTCATCCTCCATACTACTCCACAGTAAAAAATGCCTTTTGCTTTTTCGTTAACGGGGTAAGCAGTCAGTGCTGAGCGTACCACTGAACATGTTCAACATGATTGACAGGGAAGGAGAATGAAGGATACCAAGGCTTTCCTGCAGCAACATTCAAATTTAAAAGTTAGTTTTGACCTGTGATGCTATTGTGTCCCCTCTTACGTTGATGTACCGACGTACCTGCTTCCATGTTACTTTGGACCTTTGGACCCTTTATGTGGAAACTCTGGATGCTAAACTTTTGCCATTCGCCTGAACTTCTAGATTTTCCTGTTATAGATAATTATAAAAACTGTGATTTGTTTACCAATACTTTAATATTTGCAGCAGAGTTTGGGTAAAGAAAATACGTCTGGGTTTTTTTACAAGCCATTTCACTGTGAAATCTAAAGTTTCTTTAGTTGTCAGACATTTTTTGGTTTGGGAGGTTTCCCAGGGTGCTGGTCAACCCAGGGTTACAATACTACAATGACGCTCAATTGAATCCCCCACACAAAAACCATCCCCTGCAGTCAAGTTTGGAGACCACTGCTCAGATCCATGGAGTACTCACACGTCTCAACATCCCACATTAACAAGACTTAGCGGAACACAGATTTGGATCAAACCTTGGCAGAGATGTGTTCCTGAGAGAGGAAGACTGAATAGTACTACTGTTATTTTGCGAAATGAAATACTGAAATTTAACACACAGCTTGCAGGGTATTCCACTACTCTTTGTGATGGCAAATGGTACTGTATAGTGATGATGATTTTGCAACCTCCTCAGCATCACTACATTTAAGAGGCTCAACTTGCTTCCCAGGACTTCTGCCTGTTGACAAACCATAGCCTGACCACAGTTGTAGCTACCATTCCTTCATAAGGGTTACTAATCAGTTCTGACCTTTGTCACCAAAATGTTGCTCTCCCCGTGCCCCCTGACACCAGTCTTGATGTTTACCCTGTCAAGTTCACCATAGAGGGCCGAAACAACATGTCATAATGTATGGACTGCATTTGCCACTGAGTCATCCAGACTGGAGGAAATATCTTTTATCATTCCTCCACATAGATTTTAAACTTTACGTGCTTCATTTTCTCTTTACTCCATGTTCTTGTGATACATCAAGAGTAGTGTGCTGTACTTGCCTTTGTTGCATCTACTTCAAAGCACCCATTGTGAAAACACTTAGACAGAAGTATTGTTTGGTACTTGTAAAGATATTCATCAATACAACACGTGCGTTGCCCTATTATGACTGACATGAAAAGAAAAAATCTGTGACCTTGTGAAGTTAACATAGTGTCAACTTTTTCACAACATAGGTACAAGTTTGGCCTCTTCCTATCCCAAGCACACGGTCATAGCTTCAGGGGTGGTGTTTGGGATGTTCCACCACCCCTAAAAATCGCCTCAGATCGGGTATGGTGAGCTGTGTCGGATTTCACCAGGGCGTTTTAGATACACAAAGACAAAAACACACTCACTCGCTCTCTCATCTCGGTTTTGAAGTTCTTAAAAAATGTTAACTAGTTAGAAAAATATAGTTTTTTAAGTACTCACAACAATATGCATTGCCCATAACCCTGCCCATACCCACCTGCTCATATAATGTATTATCACAATGTATACCAGCATGATTGCTGGAAAAACTGAAGTTCACACCCCTCCAGTCTTATTGATCAAGCTATGACCCTACCCATGCAGTAGTCTCACCCAAAAATTGTTCTTAGTGTGAGGACTGTGGAAACACTGGATGCTAGCCTTTTGCCATTCACCTGAACTTCTTGATGTTCCTGTTAAAGATAAATATAAAAACTGTGATTTGTTTATCAATACTTTAATATTTGCAGCAGAGTTTGGGTAAAAACATGTATTGGGATTTTTTCAAGCCATTTCACGGTGAAACCTAAAGTGTCTTTAGTTGTCAGATATTTTTAGGTTTGGGGGTTCCCCAGGGTGCTGGTCAACACAGGGGTACAATACTACAATGATGCTCAATTGAATCTTCCTCACAAAAACCATACCCTGCAGTCAAGTTTGTAGATCACTACTCAGACCCATGGAGTACTCACACATGTCTGAAAATCCCACACTCACAAGACTTAGCGGAACACAGATTTGGATCAAGCCTTGGCAGAGATGTGTTCCTGAGGTAGGAAGACTGAATAGAACTACCGTGTTTTACGGAATGAAATACTGAAATCTAACACACAGCTTGCTCAGTGCGATGTCCCAGTCAGCCAGTGTTGGCAAGGGCAGAATGGAAACCAGCAATAAAAATCTTCCTATGAGTAGATGTTTGAAATATATAGTCGTGGTAAGTTTACTTACAGCCCAGAGATGATATATGCAAACAAAAGACAGATAACATAAAACATAAATTGACCTTTAGATTCAGTTGCCTTCCAAATTCCGAAAGGCACAGCACCAAGTGTATCACCTGTGGGCACTCTGTACTCATAGAAAATTAATTAATGTCTGAACACCCACACACCCACACTCAGGACACCCAAAGGAACAAAGTTGGGGATAAAGCCTTTCAGGGTTATATTTATGCATGAGCGGGGTTAGAGGTATTTAGAGTGAAATGGGAAACAAATAACTAAAAATCTGTCAAAGGTCACATTGAGTGTGATCTATTAATCAGCCGAGCAGGTTAAGAAAGGTGTGGCACCCAATGAAACAAATCTCAACATGTGTAGATGTCCAAAAATAGATGTGTGTGGCACACTTCCATACACATGTTGGGTGATCTGTATGACTGAAATACATGTAGTCTAAACCATAATTTTACCTACAGGTGCTTTCCAAAATACAGTTCCTCTAGTTTAATGGAGGTGGGCAGCCTAAAACCACTGAACCCCCATGATTGTTGAATGCTTCATGCTTGGGAGGCCAGAGGAACGAAGTTGGAGTTCAAACCTTGAGATATGTTCCAGTGAGAGTGAGACTGGAGGCTTGTTGGGGCTTGTTTATGAGAGCCTGGTGTCACTTTTGCACCCTGTAAAGTGGTACATGAGTGACACTGGGTTCTCATAAATATTTATGAAACCACGCAAGGCAGCCGGTGTACATCTTTGAGTGGCCTCATAAATCATAAATCATGAGTAAGGTGACGCAGTGCAAATAGCTGTGTCAACTTCACTGCCCCGGGAGGCGTTTCATGGGCATTGCGATGGGTTTTCCCATGCAACACCCATGGAATTTCACGCTGCTCCATATTTAAAATGTGATCTAAACATGTGGAAGCATCAAATCCATAAGCCTTCCGAGGTGAGTGTTACTGGGAGCAATATTTTGATTTCTCCTCATATTTTTCTCTTTCCATGTGTGCTGCACAAGCACACATAGAAAGAAGAAAATACCTCGTCGGATTGTTTTTGTGCAAGAAGGTGCCTTTTCATGCACAAAACAATCCTGCCTGCAGCAAAGTTCGCCCTTTTACAATTGTGCAAGGGTGTCTACGTTGGCACTAGGCTGTCAAAACATCTCCAGCACAGGCAGAAAGAACAGGAATGGATAGTATTGGTCAAATATGGTGCATTTCTGCCCTTTCTCTTTGACATGGCAGTGCAGTTGGGTGCCCTGCTGCACTGTCCTATGCCAAAAGCCATAAATGAGGCCCATATTTTTTACACTTTTTTTAATAGAATCCAGTATATGATATCTGTCATCAAATGAAGAGTACACTATAAATTGTAATTCTGCCACAGTTTTGTGATCTGCGTTAGGTTACATAAAGACAACGTGTTAACTACATTGACCAGGAAAACCACACCTTTGGTTTGAAAGAACTCCAGACATTTAGGACAATTTAGCTCTCGACATGTTTCCTGGATCTATGTTTTTCTATTTGCGAAATTCAACAACATATTAAGTCAATTTGTTTTTTTGGGAGGGATGAAAATATCTCCATATTTTTCATAAAACATTCGGGTTACAATGAGATATTCATGTGGGTTTTGCCCAAATGTAGCCATGGATGTGGTGAAAAAAGTAAAACTATATGTTATGTACGGCTCCGCATAGAGACCAAATCGGTACATATGTTCGAACATCCCACTGCCGATTTTTTTTTTAAGTGTTCCGACACAAAGACGTGCAAACCCTCCGGCGGTGAAAGGTTTAATTATCTACATAAGGTGATGCAAAAGATGTAGAACACACACACTAGCGCTAATCACTAATTATGATAATACATTGAAGATTTAAAAATGCATTTAAGATTTAATTTGTGAGTTCCCTATTTAGCAGTATTACTGTAGGAAAAGGCACTGGTCACTATTAGCAACATGTACTTTTGATGTGAATGCTGAGTTTCCTTGGCAACCATTCTTAAAAGGGAGCATTCCAAAATCCCAGTGATCCTCAATTTCAAATCGTCAGTTCATGTTTCAGATTAAACCACATGCAGTGAGAGCAATCAGGCTGTGAGAAAATGACCTTTATTTAGGCATTGTGTCTGTCTAATCAGCCTCACATTTTACTACATTGTTGCTTTTATTTTGTTTACACTGAAGAATTCCTCAGAGGCATAATCTAATTTTCGAGCATGTCCTGCCACTGGGATGAAGTAGGAGAAGCATGCAGAACAGTCAAAAACATGTCCACAATTAAATTAAAACAGTTCCTATCATCTGCTGTCAAAGTCAATCCAGAAAACATGCTCTGCACTTGTATGCATCAAGAGCTTACGAAAACAGACTAGGCCAGATAACTCCAAGAAATATATTTGCAAAAACATACTTTAAAAAAAGAAATGTGAATATCTTTGTTTGCCATTCTCTATGGCAAGATCTTTTGCTTAAAAATATAAACGTGCGAAAAAATATGTTCCCAAGTGCAGTACGTGGCATCATGTATTTCATTTTGTTCCTTGTTCTTTTTCCAGCCTCACCATTTGGCGACTTTTATGTTGAAAAGTGTCTAAATGGGGTCTATGTAGGTCTGCCATACAAGCATTGACAAACTCAAAAGTTCTGGGATTTCATGAGTGAAAATGTTTTATTTAATGGTGAGTTTGTATGTTTGGGTTAGATGGCGAATCTGAGAATGACCCCATGGGTTGACGAATTGGTGTCTGAGTGATTGTACTGATGAATGGACGATCGTGGATTAGTTCCACAACTGATGGGTGAATCAGCACGTGAGTACATAGATACATGACTACTGGGTTTGTGCGCTGATTGATGTAAGGGTAAGTTGATAAATGAGTCGGTGGATGATTATGGTTTTATTATAAGTCTGGATTGGTATACTAGAGGGCAATAGAAAGAAAAACACATCTTGTTCGAAGGCTGAGGATGGGTAAACAATGATACCTAAGTCCTTTTGTGCCTCATTGGTCTGAAAGATCTGGGCGGTGAGAAAGAAGTTGTTCTTTCATTTCTTCAAAATAAATGCAGAAAAGCAGCGATACTTCTGGCTGAGTACCGTCTAGAGTTATGGTCTTCTGCTCTCTGGCCCAAGGAGGTGGGCTCATGCCTTTCCCCAATGCAGGTGGTCTGACACCTAGGTTTCCCTTTGAATGCTGCTCTTTAAGTGACATTCAAGGTTAGCAGCGTTTCTTCTGCTTGCTTTCTCCAACTCAAAATATTCAACAAAATCATCCATGCTCATAACCAGATGTCAAGAAATCCGATGCACCAGTTCAAGGCTAGATTATGGAACTCCGTATATATAGGTGTATCTTGGAGCGCTTAAACACCTCGAAGCTGTTCAACATGCTGCCTACTTAGTCACTGGGGTTCCCAGGTGTGTGCATGTCACCCCTCTCTTATGCAGTATTGGGTGGCTTTCATATTTTTGCCAGAGTGCAATTTAAAGTACTGTGCATCCTACATACGTCTTTGGTTTAGCACCTGCGTTTTAGGACAAGGGACACTGTCTGGGAAGGGGGATGGATAGTTGTGCAAGGCATGCTGCAAGGGGCAAAGTGTGCTGGGGTATGCTAGGGGTGGGAGTTGTGATGTGAAACTGATTCCTTGCAGCAGCAGTCCATCAGCTGCCTCCTTGCTGTCCCTTGCTATATCGGGCAACAACAACTTTAAACTGCGGCCGAAAGTGCCCTTTTATTAAAGAAGTTGCTCGTTCCAAAGCTAGCAAAGTTTAAAACAGATGTGCACATTTTTGAGCTCTCACTTTGCAACTTCAGTCAGAATCACGCAGAACAAATATGCATCATGCAAGGTTTGCACATGTCTCGAAGTACGACTATGAATGTGTGAGAAAATCCCCCCTTTTGCATGGTCACTTTTTAGATTTTGTGCACTTGGGAACTGCTGTTCGGTGCCCAGTGTATGTGCTCTGACCCCTAACATATTTAAAGCAAACACAAGGAGATGATGGGTGGAGCACTAAAACGTTTCAGACACTGGATTCAATTTGTCCTGGCTGATGGGCGAAACCCTGAAAACCGGTCCCAGGATGCTTGTTTCCGGTCCAGGGGGGGACCTGGTTTGGCGGTTCGGGCTGGACTGTACCCATGAGGCACAGGGATTGATTTGCATATGGCACAGGGACTGATTTGCATATGACCAGGTCTAAACTGGGATGGCATGGTGAGCAAAAGAATGATGGATTTATCCCAGATCTCTGGACAAAGGTTGAATATTTTGATTTGCTCTACATTCCATCCATTATTTATGTGCCTTTTGCCCTAAAACATTTAGGCATTGGCTAATTTCTAATTGGTATATTTAACTGCCATCATTTATGGTGTGGATACTACACTAATGGCATGGAAAGGTAAATGTCAACTGTGGACTGGAACTTCTATTGTGCCATCCAATAATGTGGCAGGGAGAACATGGCTTTAGGCTCACCAGTATACCCTGATTAGTGCAGTTTATCCCTGCAGCATGACCGGTCAAAATAATCTTTTAAATATTAGTGAGTCACCCTTGTGCTGGCCTTGTAGCCCAAAATATAAGGTGCATGGTATTAATAATTGAGACATAGCTAATTAGGGGCTTATTTATGAGAGCTCTGAGTCACTTTTGCAACATGTAAAGTGGTATATGTGCAAAACAGAGCAGTCACAAAGATTGATGAAGCCACGAAAAGCCACCCTGCATGGCTTTGAGTCGCCTCATAAATCATGAGTAAGGCGATGGTGCACAAATCACTGTGTTTTCTTATTCTGCGCCTGGGAGGCATTCCATGGGCATTGTAGTGGGTTTTCGCATGCAACATCCATGGAACTTGACGCTACCCCAGATTTACAAAGTGATGTAAACCTTGAAAGGTGTGAAAACAGTACACCTTCTGAGGTGAGGTGTAACAATGAGATATATGTTTATTTCTCCTCGTGTTTACCCCTTCCAAGTATGGTGCATTGTGAAGCACACATAGAATGAGGAGACTGCCTCATAGGATTGTTTTTGTGCCAGAAGGTGCCTCTTCCTGCACAAAAACAATCATGCCTACATTGGCACTAGGCTGCCAAAACAGAGCAGGCACAACCAGAATGGACAGAAATGGATTGTATTACATAAATACAGTGTATTCCTTCCCTCTCATTTTAGCATAGGGCAGCGCAGGAAGGTACCTTGCTCCGCTGCCCTCTGCCGAAATGCCCTAAATGAGGCCCTTACTGTTACCATATCCCTACAATGACTATGACCCAAATGCAATTTTCACTGTGACAAGCTCTCGCTATCCTATGAGAAAACTTGATTGCAGAATACAATTGTAATTCTGCAGTTTGTGAGCAGCTAGAAAAACAATTCATCCACTATTTTTAATATTTATTAGAAGCCCAATTCAATGGTGTGGGAAAGTGAATTATTAATTTGGGTGAATGTTAGTCCACCACAAGTAATGAGGTCACTATCTTGTAAGGTCTATTTAAAAGTTGCACTGATATAAACCTAAGCTTAACCCTTTGTAGCTATGGCACCGAGCTGACAGGCTTAACTTAAGAAAAAGAGTAAAGCATTTAGAAGTACCAAACTAACTAACATTTTAATAACACAGCATAATGAAAATACCACCCCACTTTATACAAATAGAGAATAAATAAATGAGCAAAATGATACCAAAATGACTAAATTCCAATTAAAGATCCGGAGATATAAATTTCTAAATTCTTAAATAGAAATAGACATGGTGCAATGGCAGTCAATTAAGTATACAAAAAAGTGATGGATGGAATGCTTGAAATATTCTGGTAATTGCTCCTCGCGGCATCTCAATCCATCATTATTTTAAACACCATGTCACCTCAGTTTGAATCCCAGATGTATATGCAAATCATTCTTGACCCTGCTCCAAATGGAACTGTGCAGCCTGAACTGCCAGAGAAGGTCCTCCCTGAACTGAAACACAAGGAACCCCAAACCTGTTTTGCCCTGATATGTCCTCTTCAGTCGTGTTTAGCTTGGTTCCAAGGGTACAGTGAGAAATCGACCTCTGTCTGGATCTTCCAGCAATACTTAGGGTGTTGCACTGAAGCATAAAATAATGTGATTGTTAAAATACTTGATTGTTTCTCGGCCACTGGTAATTACTTGGCTTGCATACCAATCCATTTTTATTTTGTACACCATGACACCTCAGTTTACGCTCTTTTTCGGACCTTGAAATCTTCCAGTGAAGCATGGCTGTGTGCTGTACACAAAGAAGGCATCACAAGTCCAGAAACCTTTTTGACAAGGTCCAGTTGAATCAGACTTGCTTATACAGAGAAGGTTCGAGTGGGACCCAGTGGCAGAGCAGCTTGAGTGGATAGGTTTGTCAGGTTAGTTCCTGTCCTCTGGAGGATCTTAAATCCAAAAGGTTCTTACTTCCTGGTTTTCAGGAACGTTAGGGAAAGTCCTGACAGACACAGCCAATGTCGCAGGATTTCAACAACAGCACTTGTGAGTCAAGGTTCATTTCAGAAGAAGTCACCAATGGGGTCCAGTTCAGGTCCAGTTGCTACTGGTCAGTTGGGTTCTTCAAGGAGAATTCCTCTTGCAGCTTGTTGTAGCACTTCAATTGACACAGGTGGTTAACCACTGGTCATTGAATTCCACCTCTTACTCCTGGGTACAAGTGGGAGCAGGTAAAGTGCTACAGGTTTCTTCACATGTCTCAAACAGCAGGAGCAGTCCTTCTTCTGTTATTTCAGAGGTCCATAAAGTGATCAGAAGCATTGTGGTGTCAAATGTATGCTTAGCCCTAGCTAGTACAGGCGTCGCCAACCATTTCTGTATTACAAACTTCTCATGTTTAATGAAACTCATCAAGAGCTACTAATATTATTAGTAATGTAATACTGACAAGCCAGAAAAAATACATTAATGACCACTACATCTAAGATTTGTACTAGCGATCACCTCTGTGCATCAGGTAGGGTTGCCAGCAGATATTTATAAAAAGCTTGTCAGTATGGAAAACCTCTAGATGAATAATAAATACCAGCAATGTGCAATGGCTCTGGTGCCAAGGTGTTAACATTTGAACTACATCTTCCCAAAGTAACATCATTTATCACTCACATATCAGCTTTAATATATAGATTTTGTAATTTCAACAATTTGTCTCAAATAATAACTGGACAAGATGGTCTCCCAACAGTGAAAAATGTCTTTAGGAGGTCCTCACTGCCAGACAGTGAAAAGGCCTTCTAAGTTTTTCACTGCCAGGACATGTAAAAATTAAACATACATGGCTTACTTTTTAAATGCGATGCATGTTGCCCAATGAGCCTCTAGGGCTACCTTTAAGGACACTTATAAGTATTAAAAAGGAAGGTTTCAGTGTGGCAAAAGTTTAATTTTGAGTGAATCCAGAAAACCCAAAGGTTGACTAGTGCCAGAACACACAACAGTGCACCCGTAGGCTAGACCTGAATCCAAATCCCCCTAAATCATCAATACGTATACAGCAATAATTGATCAAAACTGTGAGGGGTGCTAATAAGCAAGGTTTATTACTAACATCATGCCTAATTTATAAGCAGAACAATATATGCGATTGAAATGTCCCTCAAATTTTGCTTCACATTTTTTACATAATTTTACATAACAAAAAGGAAATTACAAACTTCTAGCATGATTCATTTGAACTGCAGAGTGCCTGCTCTTCTTCATCACACTCAACCCTGCTTTTGTCCTTTCAGAAATCCGATTATATAGCCCTCCTGCCTTTACGTCCAATTCCTGCAGGTTCTTTCTGAACTGGTCACTAGTCTGGCCAAGATCAGGGCCAATATTACTTTGCATGGTGACTTCAGTATCTATGTTGACGACACCAACAACAGTGCCTCAAAGAATCTTTCACTAAATCTTTCCTCCCTACAACTTTCAAAACTGGTTTACCAATGATGAAAGTCTCTCTATTGACCTAGTTTTTAATAATATCGCAAACCTACAGGTTCAAAGCCCCCTATCCCTCACCTGGTCCGATCGCTTTCTACTCCCCATCAGCCTGTCTTCCCCTCCCTCTCATTCCCCCTCTGACCAAGCAGAAAGAATGACTCTGGCCGGAGATGAACGTCAAAGAGTGGTTAGCTGCCCTGGATGTTATCAGAACAGACCCTTCTTACCATATTACCTTGCCCTCTCACAGGTTCAATGAGTGGATCAACAACTCTTTATATATGGTCTTACCAGCTAAGTGGCACAAGACTACTGGGCAGGATAATAAATCTCCTTGGTTCAATCGCCTCTTAATGGCATTAAAAAAGATTGCAAGCATCTAGAGACAAACTGGAGGAATCCCTATGATGAAGCTACCAAATCCGAATATAGAAATGCTATTAGGAAATACCATGCAGAAATCAAAACCTCCTATTACAATGCAAACATTGAAAACTCCTCCAACTTCTGCAAAGAGATCTTTTGGATCTCGAGAGCCATCCCTGAGCCTAAACCAGCCAGCTCCACCCCAGCAGTCTCCGTGGAGCACAGTAACAACTTGGCACACTTCTTCCAAAAGATGATAATGGACATTTACTCCATATTCCCAGATGCAACACACCTGGCAGATCCTTTATCTAGATGATCGACTAGGAAGGCAACCTCCTCTTTTCTCCTCTTAGACTTACTCATCATGGTGAAATCAGGCTCCTCCTTAGGCCCAGCCCCTCTCCACATCCTTGGTCAAGGTCAGAAAATATTTTCCCAGTCTAGCTGGACCTGCTTAACATGTCTCTCATCAGTCTACTGGTCCCCCCTCAATGGAAGCATGCAGTGGTAAAATCACTTTTTTTTAAATCCCAGCCTTCAACTGTTTGGGTAACCACAGACTGATCTCCTTGCTACCAAGAGTATCCAAGCTCCAGGAGAAGCACGTAAATAGACAGCTCTTCATCTTCCCTGAATCCAACAAAATCCTTCACCCCACCCAAATGGGGTTTAGACCACAACACAGCACAGAAACAGCTCTGCTGGCTGTGGTTGAGGAATTGTGGCAGCTACTGGACCAAGGAGGCTCCACAGCTATCATTCTCTTAGTGAACACTGTTGATCACGCCTCATTTATTCAGAGAATATATAATGCTGGCATCGCAGGTTAGGGCACTGAATAACTCACCTCTTTCCTAGAGAATAGCCCTATGTCCCACTCTCTTTAACCCATGTATGCACCTCTTGTCTGAAATTGCACATTCCTATGGGCTGTCGTTGGTCTCCTACATTGACACCACACAGTTAGCTATGTCCATCTTCCCTGACTCCAGCTCAAATCACCTCCAATTAGTCCCCGTCTTCAGCAAGTAGCCGGCTAGTTGGCTAACTGTCAGCTGAAGTTGTATGAAGACAAAACTGAAGTAATTTTGTGGGCAACAACATCAGAAGCCAGGCTCCGACTTCCTGGCCCAACTGTCTGAGGAACCTGCTGAACTCAAAAACTCAAATCACGAGTTTGGGGTTGTGGCTAGATAACAAGCTAACTATGAACCATTAAGTAAAGCAGCTCCGGCATTCTTTGAAAGGAAACAGCTTGAACACAGTGGGCAGAGCCACTCGCTCCGTTCCATCGCAAGCGCAACCATGATTACCTTCACCATGCAAATGCCTCACGACACATATGCATGGTTAAGGCACTGCACAGTCTAGATGCTGAAATGGGTGGGCCCTGAAACAGGAAGGATCAGGAGAGGATGCGATGCGGTACTTTGGGCTGGGGCTTGGCTTTGGTGGACTGGGTGTAGTTTTTAACGGTTGGGGTAGTATTTAGAACTCAGGGTTAGAGCTGGGGGAAGGGCGGTTTTTAGGGCTGTATGTTGGGTTTGCATTTAGTGCTCATGGGGGAGTCAGGTAGTTTTTATGGCTTGAGGTCAGGGTAATTTAAGGGCGCAGGGGGCAGTCTGGATAGTTTTTCTGGCTTGGGAGTTAAGGTAATTTTCAGGATAAGGGTGGGGTCGGGGTACTTATTAGGGCAATGGTTTTTAGGGCTTGGAGGTCAAGGTAATTTTCAGGGATAAGGGTGGGATTGGGGTACTTATTAGGGCAATGGGGGTTTGGGGTAGTTTTTAGGGCATGGGGGTCGTTTTTATGGCTTAGGGGGGTTGGAAAAGTTGTTAGGACTCAGGTGCATTGGGTTAGTTGTAAGGGTTTAGGGTGGGATAGGGTAATTTTTAGGGCTCGCGGGGGTCTAGGTAATTCTGAGTGCAGGTGGCATAGGGTGTGATCTTCACTGCATATCCCCTATACCCATCATCCCTTTACCACACAATTGTGTGATAAATCCATGCATGGTATAGGGATGCATGGAAAAATAATGCGTAAGGGTAGTAGAATCAGATGTGGTTTAGCCATGTGTGCTTCTGTCATTCAACCATCTTAGATTGCTAAGGAAGGTCCTCGACATCCTCCTCCCTCATCCAGAAGGCTCATTGTCGAGACCCTGGTAATCTCACAACTCATTGTACTTCAGGTCTCCCCGATGTGATATAGAGGGTACATACAGGTCATCCAAAATGCTGCTGCTCACCTCCTCATGAACATGCCCAGGCACCAATCCAATGAGAAAGCTTTGGTGAAACTCCACTGGCTGCTGGTGTAGCAGCAGGTGCAGTTTAAGGCCCTTTGCATTCTGCACAGAGCACTTCATGAAAAGGCCCTTCAATGCTACAACCGTTAGTCTTCCCTTAGAATCCTGGTAGGCCACTCAGATCATCCTCGGCATCCCTGTTAAATGTTCCCAAGATTCTCAGATCTAGATGGGGAGGCTCTTCAATGGCCTAATTGGCCCCCAAACTGTGGAACACTCTACCAATAGAGTTATGCCGACTGTAACATGAACTCTCTTTCTTTAAGGACCTAAAGACTTGGCTATTTAGGCCCTTCAATGCTACAACCTTTAGCCTCCCCTTAATATCCTGGTAGGCCACTCAGCTCATCCTCAGCAGCCCTGCTAAATGTTTCATGATTCTCAGAGCTAGATGGGGAGGACCTTCACATGGCTTAATTGGCCCCCAAACTGTGGAACACCCTACCAATAGAGTTATGCTGACTGTAACATGAGCTCCTTTTCTTTAAGGTCATAAAGACTTGGCTACTTAGGAATTAGTCGTCCCTCCCATTGGCGGAACTGCTGGTTTGGTGTTGGTTCTAGTGCTGGGAGGCCATGCGCTTTACAAGAATGACATACCAGAATACAATAGAGTAGTCCTAATGCCAATAAAAACAAATTAAGAAAAAATCAGAGTGTGATGTCAAAACGTCTAAGAATACCAGGCCAAGGATGTAAGGTTTAACATGTGTGCACCCTAGCAGCAAGCAAGGAGAACTACCCACCCTCATGTGAGTGCCTATCGCTGAGGCAGAAAAACATAGAAAGAACTTAAGCAGTGGCATGGTCAGTCCAAAATTGATGCTCTACCAAAAGGTCCATTTCTTGTAGGAAGATGGACAATCTCAAAAGTTTGTGATTCTCACCCCTCATCTGCATTAATCATCTGAGTGGTCCGTATGAACGTGAAAGTGAGTCCCAAACAAAAAAGCTCTCAAGTTCTTTAGTGCCCTGACCACTCCAAAGGCTTCCCTGTCTATTGCACTCCACTGCTGTTATCCTGGGAAGTAGCATCCTCCTAATGAAAGCTACACTTTGGTCCACGCCCTCAGCATTCAGCTGTAAGAGAACAGCCCCAATGCCATTCTCAAATGCAACTGTCTACACCCTCAAGGTGTCAAATGCTTTCTTGCACACATCTGTCCAGATTACCTTCTTGGGCTGCTTCTTAGAATGCAATTCTATCAAGGGCACATCAATGATGCCATATCCCTTGAAAAATCTCCTATAATAACCAGTGAAGCCAAAGACATCTTTTACCTCTGTCCAGGGTTTGCAGAGCTTCCAAGCCAGGATGGTCTACATCTTGGCCTGGAAGGGCTTCAACTTGCCCCACCAACTTTATGGACCAAGTACAACACAGAATCCTACCCTATCTGGCATTTATTGGCCTTGGTAGTAAGGCCTGCATTCTGAGGGCCTTAAGCACGTCCCAGAGGTGGGGCAGGTGGTCATCCCATCAAGAGCTAAAGACTGCAATCATCCAAGTAGATGGCACTGAAGTCCTCCAACTTAGCCAGGACCCAGTTGACCAACCTCTTAAAGGGGCATTCTTTACAGAAACCGTATCACACAAATTGAAATTGGCCATCTGGGTTGGAGAAGTGTCTGGTGGGGTGGCATTGGGTATTCAAACCACTGGAGTGCACCAATGGCTGTTATAGGTCTCAGTGACACCTAACCCCAGCATTTGGCACACCTTATTCTAAATGCTAACTCCCATCCATCTTCTCAGACTGCTTGTACATTTTTTTCTGACATGTATGTCTTCCCATTTGTCAATATCTTGGAAACACCAAGTGGTGAGCCCTGGCCTGAATAAAACACAAAAGGCAAATTGCCAACACAAGTGGCAACAGTCCTCTCCGTTGTTCTAGAGCCTGGTTAGGGAAGAGGACAACTCCTTTTACTGGCCTATCATGCTCCTTGGAGGACAAAAGGTCAGGGAGAGGCTTGCTCTACACCTCAACCCCATTTTGTCACCAGGAGCATTATTACTTCAGACATCTCAATGTGGGGTTGAGGAAGTTGAAATGGAGGACCCTCAAGAGGGGTTCCTAATTGATTTGGATCTTCTACCTTACTGAAGAAGACTCCCAAGAGGTTGGGTAATTCTCCCTGCTTTCAGATAAGGCAGCACATTTTAGACCCGGCATTCCTGGCATGGTTTACCCGCTACATTTTTTTCTTCAACCCACCTGTTTGCTGAAATAATTCTGTATGGCTTTAAGACTCTGCGCACTGTGAATATGACTTGTTACAAGGCATGTCATCACAACGCGTGCCATTAAAACGTGGTCATTACAACAATCGCGCTGTTACCACGCAAAGCCATTACTATACAAGTCATTACATCAACTTGCAGTAGATAGCTCGCTGACATTAGAAATATATAATTTACTATTCCAACTACAGTCTACGTAACAGTAGGGAATGTGTTGGAATAGTAAACTATACTATTTCTAATGTTAGCACACCATCTACTATAAGTCGATGTAATGACTTGCGTAGTAATAGCATTGCGTGGTAACAACGCAGTCGTTTGTAACGACCGTGTTGTAATGGTATTGCAATGTGATGCCGGTGTTGTTAAGGTTGTTTCCCGCGCGCTCTACTAGTGCTAAAGTGCTTGTGCCCACTCATTAAAGCATGGAAAAATTGATTTACACCCCTTTGGCACATTTAGTTTATCTGTAAATCCTAGAAAAGCAGTACTACATGTACCCAAGTCCTGTAAATGAAGTGCTACTTTTGGGCCTGCAGCAATGATTGTCCCAGCCACTTAATTAGCCCTTTAAACATGTCTCAGGCCTGCCTTTACAGTTTGTGTGTGTGCAGTTCTATACTGCCATTTCGACCTGGCAAAATGTTCAGCTTTCAAACATGTATGTCACTAGGGACTCACGAGTAAATTAAATATGCCAATTTGATATAAGCCAATTCAACTATGTTCTACTATGTTTTAACACTGGCTAGCAGTGGTAATGTGTACAGAGTCCTAAATGAGCAGCAATGAGGTCAGCAAAAAGGGGAGTTGAAGACAAATGCAGTGGGTTTACCATACCAAGGATGCCAGGAAAGTCCTCATCAAGAGTATGGAGACGTACAACACTCACAGACTGACACAAGAATAAGCATGGAGAAAATTATGTGACCTTCTGCCAGTGGTGGTTGACATGTACCAAGGGCAGTTGGGTGGTTATCACACACGTTTTTCATTTTTTATGAAATACACTTACCTTCCTACATGGCTTCCTCCTCGATCTTTGAGGCATGCTACAACGTGGGACCCAGCCAACTTCCCTAACCAATCCTGAAGCTGTTATCATGCTGTTGCAAAAAACAACAAGTGATGGACTGAATGTGGATCAATGTCACACACTCCCCCAGTCAAAAGATCTGGGCCCAAAACCATTGTTTTTTTGCACTCCACACCACCCTGGGTCAGATAATGGCTTTATGCAAATCAGCTCTGACCCTGTTGCCCCATGGGAACAGTCCAGTCCGAACTACAACAGCCATATCTTTCCCAGACCGGAATCAAGCATCCGAGGACCGGACCGGTTTCGAGGTAACACCTCTCTTCAGCCCGGCTAGCTTGACTCCAAGTGGTGTGGAGTGCCTGGGACCCACGTCTGGGCATCCCCAGCGCACTTAGGGCGGCAATTGCAAAAAACAACAAGTGATGGACTGAATGTGGATCAATGTCACACACTCCCCCAGTCAAAAGATCTGGGCCCAAATCCATCGTTTTTTTGCACTCCACACCACCCTGGGTCAGATAATGGCTTTATGCAAATCAGCTCTGACCCTGTTGCCCCATGGGAACAGTCCAGTCCGAACTACAACAGCCATATCTTTCCCAGACCGGAATCAAGCATCCGAGGACCGGACCGGTTTCGAGGTAACACCTCTCTTCAGCCCGGCTAGCTTGACTCCAAGTGGTGTGGAGTGCCTGGGACCCACGTCTGGGCATCCCCAGCGCACTTAGGGCGGCAATTGCAAAAAACAACAAGTGATGGACTGAATGTGGATCAATGTCACACACTCCCCCAGTCAAAAGATCTGGGCCCAAATCCATCGTTTTTTTGCACTCCACACCACCCTGGGTCAGATAATGGCTTTATGCAAATCAGCTCTGACCCTGTTGCCCCATGGGAACAGTCCAGTCCGAACTACAACAGCCATATCTTTCCCAGACCGGAATCAAGCATCCGAGGACCGGACCGGTTTCGAGGTTTGGAGGGAGCGGCCTCTCTCAGCACTCTTCAGAGTGCTGGAGGCCTGCGCTTTCTCAAACTCAGCTGTCTAAGACATCTAGGTTGATGACATTTAAAAAGCACATGTCTGCTGGCTGTCACAAGAAGGAACAGGTTGGTTGATGGGCTGACATACATTTCAGGCCACAAAGATGGACTACATCTCCCAGAATCAGCCTCCGCCTGCAGGGCATACGAGATGCTGAACCGTGATCACACGGTATGCACCACGTTGATGAGAGTCTGCTAGGCGACTCCACACTAGGCAGACTACATTACCCAGAGTCGGCCTGCACTTTCACAACATACGCAGTGGCTGTCTGTAATGACACGACATGCTCTGCGTGAGCCTACATCTGCCGGGTGATTCCAAAGCAAGGTATTTAATACGAGGGGCACAGCGGTACCCTTCTGTTCTTGGGGTACGAGCCGGACCGCGGCTTCCTCATTTAAGGTACGCATTTTGAAGGTGAAGAGGCCCGCTTTTGCCGGCAAGAGGCTACACTAATTGTAGGTTTTTCTTATCACTCTGCCCTCTCAAGATTACATTTTTGCGGGGAGGATATCCCCAGCCAGTTAATTAGTCTGACGGACAGTATGCTTTAGATTTGCATCATTACCGTGTTGGGGCCTTTCTGTGTCAGACACAAGCTTTTCTTGACCATTGATTGGAGTATGCCTCCTTATCACTCTGTCGTTTTTCACCCATTGGGCTGGTTCATTGATTATGGAAGCATCCACTGCAAGATGAATTGTAATGTCCTGCCACTTGCCATATTTCTACGGTCTTAACCCATGCAATAGCAACCTGTTTACCGTGTTTCCATATTGAACACAGTAACAGTGAGGTAGGTGGTCTTTGGGAACCATTTTCCTAACCAGACATTTTGGGAATTAGAAATGTATTTACATGCACCTGTTTGGACTCTCAATTAGAAATGGTTTGCACCTGATAATTTAAGGTGTATTCCTCCTAAGTCGTATTATCAACTATATATTGTGTGTTTACGACCACGTTTCTTGGTCATGCGTTTTATCACCTTGATACTTGTATATTTTTAAACAGGTACCGGATACCGCCTTGAGTTTGCATTGCCAGGGTTCTAGGTTTTCCGTTAGCTCACCCGACGTTTCGGGTAGGTGCTTTTCTACATTATCCTGTGACTTGATGGTTTAATATGTACTCTTTTCAGAGTTTGTATACTTGGGGTTTTGTGCTTACTATGTAATCATATGCCCACTTTTGTTTTTTTTTATCCAGATCATCGTATGGTTGTGTGAACCTTGCACTCCAATTACTGGTTGTATATTTTGATTTTCCACACTTCGTCTCCACTTTACTAAATTAGTACTAGTGGGCCTTATTTTTGTCACTTCGGTCCTGATGAAAGCCGTTATATACCCTAGGGGAGTCGTGAGGCAGAAACATGTCGACAATTTCATGTCTCTGACCGATTATATCACTCTCTGTCCTAGTCTGTTGTTTTAATCATGACCTGTGGATGCCATAATAAAGTTACTTAGCATACCACTGTTAGTTTTTTAATATTTCACCTTAATTTCACTCCTGTCCCACCACACCTAGCTCATTTAGAGGATTAGTACTCCTCACTATTACCTTTTAAAACATCCCTGAGCTCCTCCCTCTCAATGAGGGGGTCGCAGCCCGTACTATGACTAGGTTCCTAGTGCGAGGAGATCCCGGATGATGAAGCATGCCACCCTTGGGTGGGCAAGGGGAATTGTCCTAAGAAAGGGATACTCCTTCACTCCATTAATACATCCTTAGACCCAGTAGCCCATATTGTGTTTTCAACTGTTTATTAGTCCCCATACCCTTTCTGAACCAATACTGACTTAGGGCAAATATACTATTGGTATTAATCCAGTCAAGTAAGCGGTTCAGAAATACTCTCCCATCCCAATAATTTTGGCTTTGGGATCTAAGTGGGATATCGGCCGATAGCACTTAACATCATGCACATTTCCTTTTTCAAAAACAGGGACAACTATTGATGAACGCCACAAACTGGTTGCAGACAGAGTTAAATTGGTTGCAGACAGAGTTAAATACAGAAGTAAGGACAGGAGTCCAAACCTCTGGGTCCTCCTGAAATAAATCGAGCGGGATACCATCCGGTCCCGGAGCCTTCTTACATCTACTATCTACAATCACCTTAAAAACCTCATCCTCTCTAAACACGAGGTAGGATGCAGTGGAGTCATTGGCAAGGATGCATCATCAACCTTGCTATCAGTAGAGAAATGCGCCAACCATGCCTGGGCCGAAATGTGAACTGTTACTTTATCTTAGGATGATGCAGAGGATAAAACAGATTGCACAGCTTCCTAAAAAGCTTGTGGGTCTTTTGAATGACAAGTTCCGATTATGTATTCCCATTTCTCCTCCTTCATGGCCAATTTCCTACTCTTTATTGCTTGCTGATATATCTTTCTGCTGGCTATAAGAGCACTCTGGTCTCTGGGGGATTACTTTAGGGCCCTAGCCACTTTACATACTTTGTCACATCATGATTTGGGATGACGGTCTGTCTTGGGAATATGTCTAATGAGCATCTTTTTTATCCACAATAGAATGTTTGAGAAATAAGTTAAAATAAGGCCCGAATTAGGAGATGCCAGGTTACAGCGGTTCACCAGTGCTGTACTATTACCAGCTACCTTTGTCATAATGCTCTTCAAATTCAAAGTTCAACATACCACTCTGCACCCTGCATCCTTGCTAGTTAAATTCTGTGATGGCATTGACTTAAACTTGTGTTACGAATGTGGCAACAGTAACTGTGCAGTAATCGTGTTATGGTCACTATAAATCTGAGGAAGAACCTCACAATTATTAATAATTGGAGACATACTCCAGGAGGTAAAAATATAATCTATGGTACTCCTGACACCCTTCCCAATAAAAGTTGGAATATAACAATCAGTAAAGTTAGCGACCTTATTGGCCAGACCCCGTTCGGTCAGAAAGGAAAATTAGAACCGTCCTCTGGTATCCATCATGTTGCAGTCAGCTTCTCGAGCAAACAAATCAAAAGTAGTTGGAGATAGGGATGGCGGGTGCCCCAGTTTGGCATTAAAATCTCCTGCCACCATCAAATTTAGGGGGCATTCGGCCTGAGCCTCTTTCTCCACAAGCATATTGATTACTGCAAAGAGGCCCTGGAAACTACAATCGCCCTTACAAGAAAACGTATTATTATAAAGGTTCACCATATAGATCTTACGGTTTTTGTTCCAGCTAAGGCAGAACACCTGCACCTCCCCCTGATCCAAAAGATTGAGAAGAATAGAACAACTAATATTAACTTTGAACCAGGCAGTCGCCCCCCCCCCCTTTTACTCTGCCCGCTGGAGATGGAACCGCAGGCCAAGTAAAACATGTAAACCCTTCAAAAACTGAGGGGCCTATTCACAGAACTAACTTAAGACTAAATCCTAAACTTACTACTTTTGGTATTCACAGAGGCATTTAGTAGTAGTAAAGTTAGGATTTTGTCTTAAATTTCACTTAAGACAAACTTAAGACAAACTTAAGACAGACTTAAGACAGACTTAATACAAACTTAAGACAAAATCCTAACTTAGGTCTGTCTTAAGTCTGTCTTAAGTCTGCCTAAAGTTTGTCTTAAGTTTGTCATAAGTCAAACTTAAAACAAAATCCTAACTTTACTACTACTAAATGCCTTCAATGAATACCAAATGTAGCAAGTTTAGGGTTTTGTCTTAAGTTAGTTCTGTGCATCGGGCCCTAGCCCATTCAGCTTCCGGGTTTCCTGCATACAAGCTATATCATAAGTAAAAATAAAGCATCTCTAGTCTTCAATCAAAAGTTTGGAGGCTAATCCTGCAATGTTCCAGCTTAAAAGGTTTTTGCATGTGTGAGCTGTGGCTCCTTCAACCTTGGATGCACTAACACCAGACCCTTGGATAGTTCTGTGCTGGGTTAATGGTCAATTGAAAATGGGTGGGTTGAACTATCAGGTACCCCACAATTTTCCAATGTGCTGGAGCAATAATGCTCCTCGCTAAATTGTCAATCAATGTACTCCAACCCTACCAGTATTGTGAATCTGTTATTTAGGGGAACTATCAATTGAAGAGGAGGTCTCCTCTGAAAAATATGTTTGGAGACTATTGATCTGAGTGAATTGTGAGGTGAATTGTCAAGATGCTGATGAAAGGAACCAAGTGGCAATATCTTGACAAGGCTAGTTTTCACCATTCCTGCACTTGCTTGAGGCACTATTTCCTGTACAACCATGGGATTATGAAAGTTAACCACAATAACAGCGTCATTGTACCCCTTTCCTATCGCGCCAATCCCCCCACACATCTTACAAGCAGTATCTCTTTGGATATGTCCCAGTTACCATGAACATTTGTGTTCAGCCAAAGAATAGATTTATTATTTAGGCCCCTAGTGCATCCCATACTGCCAGAGGAGAGCTTTAGAACATTTGGCAGGACAACAACATTAGGAGCGGACGCGGGGAGAAGATCGATCTCAGGTAGGGGAACCTGGCTGGAATCACATGTTTCTGTTTGCTTGGCAGCTTGATTGTCCATTGTAGGATGCACTTCGATACTCTGGGCGGTTTTGTTGGAAAATGAGTCAGTAACCGAGATGATGTCTTGATTAACAGAGGCCCTTCTATACTCATGAATAGTAAACTGATTTTTTGAGAGGGGTTAAGGAACACTGAGACTCTAGAAAACATGTAGAAACCCTAGGGAACAATGATTTAGCTAGTTTAGCTTCAATTTGTGTCTGCAGCGGATATTGGCCCTGGCATTTTCCTCATTACTGGGCCTAATTTTTTCTTTACTGTAGGATTTTTCGTCTTTGTAGATTTAACAACTTCCCTCCTCTGTTTAGCTTTTGGTCCAAACTCCACGTCAGTTTTACGATGGTGGTCACCACCCATCATAACAATAGGGCTAGGCTCGGTTCCCCTTCCTGGCACTGATGACACATCCCCCAGACAAACTACCATACCATTGGGAGTTTGGCCTCTCTCCCCTGTGCAGACATAGCCAATTGTGCCAGCAGATGTAATTATTGCCAAGGCACTAGATGCACTCGACAGGGGCTGTTCCGAAGGGCTTTGATTATTGGACTGATGCAGGGGTAAAGCTAGGACATGATCCTCTGTAATGAGTGAAAGACGTCACTCCATCAGTCTTATTTCATTAGAAACCATATCCACTGCCGGGGTTAGATAGTTATCAATGGTGGAATGAGTACGGGGTGGTGGTGGCACACTAGGGACACTGGAGGTTCCCCTCCTCTTTCCCATACTTGAATGCTACAGTGGAGCTAATCAACTAAAAACAGTATCGTTTTAAAGACAGCAGGTGGCCTCAGTCCTCAGAACAGAAAGCACGCCAAAAAGGAAAAACACTATACCTCTGGTCAGAGTAGCGTCTTCCATTGCCAAATAACTCCAAGGGCAGATCTCAGAGGGCCCAGCCTCTTCCGGGCTGTGACGGGTGCAGACGGGCTTGCCCTTCTTGCATTTTACCAGGTTGTGTTGTCCTTTGCACCGACCCTAAGTTCTTGCCCAACGAGCAGCTTTATGCACCTTCTGGCACTGAAGAATCGCATGGAGTAGAAGCAGTGAAGCCTCGGGACTTGCATTGTTTGCCCCATGAAGACCAGCTCAGCAAACACAGACCCCGCGCAGCTGGGCCCAACGACCAGCTTTATGCACCTCCTGGCACTGAAGACTAACGCGGAGAAGAAGAGGTAGAGCCTGGGGACTGGAGTTCCTTGCCCTGTGAAGACCAGCTCATCAAACACGGATTCCGCGCTGTGGGCTCTACGACCAGTTTTATGTGCCACCTGGCACTGACGAATAACGCAGAGAAGCAATGGAGCCTGGGGACTGGAGTTCCCTGCCCCATGAAGATCAGCTCAGCAAACAAGGACCCCGCGCAGCGCAGCCCTATGACCAGCTTTATGCGCCTCCTGGTGCTGAATAATGACGCGGAGAAGAAACGGTGAAGCCTGGGGACTTGAGTTCCTTGCCCTTTGAAGACCCGCTCAGCACACATGGATCAATCTAAAACATTGCCAAATGAAATGAAAATTAAAGTAACCATAAGACATTACATTTAATATTCATAAATGATTATTACAAGACACTATTTATCATGAGTATTCCCTTATTAGTAGCGAAATGCATTTTTTTCCTAGAAGTGCACATTTTCCTAGATTAATGCTATAAAAATAGTTTCCTCATATTCATAACCTGCATCGTCGCTAGCATTAGTTTGCAAAATTTCAAGCTCATACTTCAATGTTCACAAGCTATACCACCTATTTTTCTGTGCAATGGATTCTCCAGAAAAGCATTTCAGTAGCACTAGGCCATGTCATGTATAGCATTAAATCTCATAGCATAAATTTCGATATGTATCTCTATATTATGTTTAAAAACACTCTTTTAGGATGCTTCTGCTACTCTATTCTCTTTCACATGTGTCTCTATCTAATGTGTGCAATGTGTAATTTCCAAATTCAGGTGCTCAGTTCTGCATCTCGTTATGTATTATGTTTTACATGTTTGCGCTCAATCTGTCCCCATCTGTTGGCAAATCTAGCCATCATCTAATCCTATATCATTCATTTTTAATCTTTTTCTCCTTCACTCTAGTAAAATCTTAATTTCATCATAGAATTTGCATTGAATGTCAGTCACTGTTCTTTATACCCCACAATTTTTATTTCCTACGTATCTGCAAAATTTGATCGACAAAAGCAATAGCATTCTGCATAAAGAGATCACTATTACAGGTCTCAACATGGACATTACTAATCCATTTCCTAAATTCCCTTAACAATTCCTTAACAGCATGTGCTAGCATTTTACCTATTGTCTCCCAGGGACCATCTGCTTTTACATCTTTGAAATCCCTAATTAAGTCAGTAATACATTTGTTAGTCTTTGCTCCTGTCTGGTATGTATGTACAACAAATAAATGACAGACTCCACCCTCTTTTGCAAGTAATATATCAAGAGAAAGTTGATTTTGAATCACCATCGATCTCATTGATCTCATCTCTTCATTCACTACAGAGAAACCTCCAGATGTACTAATAGTTAATTTAGTAGACAGCAGTCTAATATTCTGTGCATTTAGTACAACTCCTACTGAAGGAATTAGAAATCCAAATATATCACCTACTATTTCATTTGCACTTGCACTTCTTTTTATTCTTCTGTCTGTATCTATAAATTCTTCTGTAATTCTTTTAACATGATACATTTTCCGGAAAACTATTCCCATGTAGTACAGCCCATACCATTGTCTTGGTAATCTGTAATAAGTGTTCTTTCCACAAATATAACATATTTTGGGAAAAATGGCATCTACACCTTCTAAGTATCCCTGCAATTTTCATACATCTCAAATGTATGTTCACATTACTAGTCCCTACATATACAGTATTAATAATTGATTTATTTCTATATATACAAAGGTGTCCTTTGTGCTGCCAATCTATGATCAATGAACCTATTTTCTCCATTACCTTGTTCTCTTCTTTTGACAAACTTCAAGGAATCATTTTAGGTAAATCATCATCTTCATTAGCAATTGATCAGATCGTCATGTACCTTCTACAGAATTTAGAAAAGTTCTTTTCATTTCTAACTAATTTACATTTTACATTTATTTCTAGGTGCACATGCCATTTCGAAAAATCTAGTTGATCTAAAAATATAACCCACTGTTTCAATGTTTAAAACTTGAGAATTCGGATTTACATTTATCAGTCTAGAAAGTTAAGAAACGACACGATCTTGATTAGAATAATAGTATTGCAACTGATTATTACCATAAAATAAATTAACTATCCTGCTATAAGAAACTCCATAAGTCAAAAGCAAGCTATGGCATGTTACACCTTCAGCAACTGATGTAGGTAGTTGCATACAGACGTAGCAGTCGCCAACATCCATGGTATTTACATATTCAACACAAAAACGAACCAATTAATAAGAGGGTCCAAGGGTGAGTTTAACGACCCAAACTAGATACATATTCACCCAATAATACAGTATACACATTAGAGCTAAAATCTATTTCCAAGAGTTGTCATGTAATGAATCAGTGCGAAAATCAACAATGTTAGAATCATTTCTTTTCACATTGCCAAAGGAATTAACATGTTTAGCATCTTTCAAGAAAGCATGTTGTGGCAAATTGAAGAAAATTAACATTAAAACAGAAAGAATTGCAGCATATTTTTGTTGAGAATGTATTCCCTGCCGTGGATCACATAATCACTCACGATTCAGACCTAAAGTCAAATTAATTTAAGTAAAGACTAGCTGCAATGGTTTGAGCGGTTGTTTGCAAATGTCTTGGCTCTAGGCTTCTATGGCAAAGCTTGAAATCTACGTTTGTAAGGAAAAACTCTCATATCGTTTCTATTGTTGAGTAAATTCAGAGAAAACTGTACCAGTCCTTTGGTGGTATTTTTGGGTTAAAGTTATGTTATATAAGCTTATTAAGCGCACAAATACCCTGGGGTGTCTTGGTGCTGAAGATCAATGCACAACACAACTGAAACAAGTCCTAGGTCTGAAAAAGCCAGGTTTGAAGGCTCTTTCTGAAAGACGCCAAAGAGTGCGAGGATATAATATGCAATGGGAGAGTATTCCAAAGTTTTGCAGTTCAGTATCTCAGGCTTGATCACCCCAGTTAGATGTCCGTAATCTGGGAACAGTCTTGTACATAGCCTCTGTAGACCGAAGCAGTCTACTAGGATGATACCACATGAAGAGGTTTTTTAGAAAAATGGGTCCTGTATCCATTAGGGCTTCGAGGGTCAAGCACAAGGCCTTAAACGTTGTATGACTTGCCATTGAAAGCCAGTGCAGTTTCCGAATTTCTTTGCAAACTGATTGATATTTGGGCAAATCCAACAGGATTCTTGCACCTGCATTTTCTATCATCTGCAACTTTTTCAATTGTTGATTTTGAATATTCAGAAACAAGCCGTTGAAGTAATCCAATTTCAACAACACAAGCAGTCACAACCTTTCTTCTGGAGTTGGCTGGCAGATAAGTAAGAATTTTCTTTAATTTCCTAATAAAAAAAAAGAAGAAGACACAGTGGTGTTTATTTGGTTGACATATGTCAGTTTGTTGTCGAATAGAATTCCTGGATTTTTTGCCTTTAATATAGGTTTGGGAAATTCCCCTATTTCTGCTGGCCACCATGTGGAATCCCACGTTGGTAAGAGATTGCCAAAGATCAAAATATTGGTTTTGTCGAAAACGAGCTTTAGACAATGTTTGCTCATCCATGTACACATTTCTCGCATGCACTGTTGAAACCGAAGTGAGGTGGAAGGTTCATTTTTAAAAGCCGCAACCACAATTTGTGTGTCATCAGCATAAGATGTCAAACTAAAGCCAAATTGTTGAATCAAGGGAGCCAGTTCTGACACCTAGATGTTAAATAGCGTCAGACTAAGGGAAGAACCCTGAGGAACCCCACAAGGCAGCACATAAGGTTCTGATTTAAAGTGGTCGAGTGCATCTGACTGAGTTCTATCCGCTAAAAATGAAGAAAGCAAGGAGAGTGCAGAATCATTATTGCCCAGTTTTCAAAACGCAATTTCAGCAGGTTATGGTCTACATTGTCAAACATTTCTGATATATTGAGCAGAATTTGGGCAGCAGCCCCACCTTTGTCCATCACTACCCTAATCTCCTCAGTGTCTTTGATTAGTGCAGTCTCAGTGCTATGTTCAGGATGAAACCCAAATTGAGTGGGATCAAGTAGGTCATTGTCATGAATGAATTGGGTCAGCTGAAGGTTTATTTGTTTCACAACTATTTTAACGGGCAAAGGCAGACAGGAGCTGGAGTGATAGGTACTAAGATTGGAGGCATCTAAATTAGTTTTTTTCGGAAATGGAAGTACAGATGCATCTTTCCATAAGGTAGGAAAAATTCCAAACTTAAACATAGCATTGAAGATGTTCGTAAGAATGATGGCTACATTACTAGCTATAGTTTTTAACACAGAAGGGGGACATGGGTCCCATGGGGATCCTGATTTAGGAGCAAAAATAAGCTTTTGTACTTGTTCGTTGGTAACTGAAGCAAAGCAGAGGGACACATTCTGTCCTAAGCTAAAGCTGGAGCTTTCCTCATTCAGGTTGCTTCCTCAAATTGTGCATATATATTGTTGACTTTATCCCTGAAAGTACACGCAATGTTAATACAGAAAGCTTGACTCCTCGATTAAATAGTTTTGATGCAAGCAAGGTGGTAAGTTTGTTTACTACCTGGAATAGTTCTTCAGAAGAATTCTTTACTTTTCCGATTTGTTATGAATAAAAAGTTCCTTTTCATTTACTAGCAAGGATTTGTATTTGGAACCTGCTAGGTTATAATTTTATTTTTCCAAGTCATCATACTGCACCCTCCAGCGTCTTTGTAGTCTCCTACAGATTTCATTTTCTAATCTCAGAGCCTCTGAAAACCAGGGCGCAGAAGGCATTTTCCAGTTACCTGATCCCTTTGAGGAAGGTAATGTTTTGTGGAAAGCAGAGTTGAGCCAGTGTGTATATTATTTGACCGCTAGCTCCAGGTTGAACTGATAGTTCTGATTCTTTATCTTTATCCCACTACCATCAACTAATCAAATTGGCCAGATATTCATACCTTCATAACCAAATTGAACAATCTTGAAATTCTGCTAAAGCATTATTTAACATCGTTAAGGATTTTTCCTCTCCCCCAGCGTCTAAAGAGTCACCTCCAGAATCTAAACCATAAGGTGACTCTATAGCGAATTTCTAGGATCTATGCTAATTTCCCTGTCATGAGCATTGACAACCCTGGATCCATTACCATTCTGGACAACCCTTTGACATTTATCACCTGTCACCTCAATCAATTTGAAACCATTTCGCTTGAGGATACAAACAACTTACTCTTGGCAACAATATCAGGTTCACCGGCTGACTTATGTCCTCCCAGCACTATGGCCCTTCTTTCTCCAACCTGTGCTTCTGCAATACAAAAAATCTTTAACTCTTCCATTCTGACCGGTCGTATTCCGGCTACCTGGAAAGAAGCATACGTGCGCCCCATTCTAAAGAAACCATCCGCAGATCCCCAGGTGCTCGGTAATTACAGACCAATATCCCTGTTGCCCTTGTTGGGCAAAATGCTGGAAACAGTTATAAATAAACAACTTAGCCAGTATTTAGAATGCAACAACATTCTCGACCCTTCACAGTCGGGCTTTCGCCCGGGCTTCAGCACAGAAACAGCCATTTTGGCTGTAACTGATACACTGAGACTAACCCTTGATGCCGGAGGATCCATGATATTGATCCTTTTAGATCTTTCTGCGGCATTCGATACCATATCTCACCGACTGCTGGCGGAGAGACTACAGGAGTGCGGCATCGGGGTTGTGGCCCTGCAGTGGCTGACGAATTTTTTAACTGATAGATGCCAAACCACTATTCTGGGTCCCTTTGCATCTCATAAAAATTCCGGCTGGACAAGGGTGTGCCTCAGGGCTCGTGCCTGAGCCCCACGCTCTTTAATGTGTATATGGCTCCTCTAGCCAAAATTGTGCAACCATTCGGCTTCGAGATAGTCTCATATGCCTTTGATACACAATTGCTATTTCCAATCGGTTCTAACTCCTCGGACGAGAAATTACGCTTCTCAGGTGGAATGTTAGCAATCTCGGAGTGGATGAGGAAGCTTTGTCTCCAGCTCAACCCGGGAAAAACTGAGCTTATGCTCCAGGTAGAGATGCTCACTCTTGGTCAGCCGACTGGTGGCCATCTGAGCTGGGTGAAGCCCCTGCCCCCTCCTCCTCAGTAAAAAGTTCAGGAATCCAACTGGACTACAAACTCACTATGAAAGATAACACCAAGAATATCTCAGGGTCTTGCTATTATAGCCTCCGCCTATTACGTAGAATACTCCCCTATCTACCACTAGAACACCGCAGAACAGTGGTCCAGGCAATGGTTGAGAGTCGGCTTGACTATGGGAACGCATTGCTGGCTGAAGTGGGGGAGACAACGTTACCTAAACTCCAAATGATCCAAAACACTGTTGCAAGGATGGTTCTAAATCGCCCCCCAGGATCCCCTTCTCTTCCCTTACTTAGAGAACTGCACTAGCTCCCAGTGAAAATGCGATCTTTTTTCAAGATCTGCTGCCTCTCTTTTAAAGCTCTTAAGAGGGAGGGCCCTCACTATTTGCAAAACAAGCTTTTCAAGCAGGTATCCAAATGCAATTTAAGATGTAACTCACTGGCCGCCTGAAGGTCCCACACATTCGGTTAAGTCGCACAGGTGGTAGAGCATTTTCAGACATTGCTCCCAAATACTGGAACTCGTTACCAGAGGCCTTGCATAAATCAACTTCCTTCATGACCTTCAGGAAAAAATAAAAAACTTTACTGTTCTAACTTGGTTTCTTGCTCGAGTAACTATTATCCTGACCTGCCTTATGTTATCTCCTAGGTAAGCGCTGAGATGCCCCCGGGTGAGTCACTCGCTATACAAGAGCTCATAACATAACATAACAACATAGTAGGTTTGGAATTATTCAGCAGAGTAAGAAGTTTCTCAGGATTCATTTTATTCCATGACCGGAAAACTGTCGGTGCTACCTAAGAAGTTCAACTGAGGACACTTCTGGGGGCTTTAAATCAAACAGAACGACTGAATGATCCATCCAGGATAATGGTAGGACCACTTGGAACAAGATGGTTGGGTCGGATGTAAAAATTCCATCTTAGGTATGCCATGCATCATAAGTTGGCATATGCACCTTTTGTGCTAGTCCTATTGTTCCCAGTATATCTGAAAGGGACGCTATGTCATTGTCAGATCCGTCTTCTAAATAAAAATGTTTATCGTCCACAATGGTAAAGAAATATGAGCTTAGTTCAGGTTCTAGGAAAGAGTAAATATTGCTAATGAAAGTACTCCTGGACCCCGGAGGGCAGTATAAGAGAAGGCTCTTGAAAGTTTTTTCTGATTATTTTCTAAAGAGAAGTAGAGTACTTCACGTTGTAGATTAGAGGCATAAATACATTTAGCTCTGAGTTTTTCTATGTTGATAATGGCCAACCATTCTCCCTGTTTAAGGGGTCCATCTAACCTAAAAAACAGAAAACAAATTATTGCCACCATCACGAAATCAGGGTCGAACACGGCGTCTGCCCAAGTTTTAGTGAGAAATAATAAGGCCAATTGGTGATTAAGAATGAGGTCTGCCACTTCATATTTATGTTTTGCTATGGACCTAACATTATTGAGCCCACAGCGAAACTCCGCCATCATTGCAGCTGCTGACTTCCTCAAGGCCTGACAGGACATCCCCATGTGCTCTTCTGGCAGCTGGAAGCTGCATTTGCAGTTTTGGAATTGTTCCAGACATACACTACCTAGATTAAAGCAGCAACAATTAGGGCTAAGGACCTTATAGTTAAGGTCCAAGAGCTCATTACCTGAATACTTTATAAAACCTCTCCTTTCTGGACCAAGGTACTTGGCACAAGATGGGTTCCAGCATAGACAGGCAAAGACAAGCTTGCTTTTGGCGCGACTTCGGCGTGCTTGCTGCGTGGATGCGCAATCTCAGCCTTAAATGTTAATCTAATAAACGGGGCATGTCCAAATAAGTGCTATGAGTGGGGGGGCTAAAGAAATGGTGCACAACTGGGGTCCAGCAACCCCGTGGACCCTCACAGGTTCCCCTGTGAAGGGACCACTACTGGCAAACCAAAAACAAACTAACTTAAAAGTGGAAAAGGAATGCAAAAATCATTAAAAGAGGGACTGACTCCCTTCTAAGATTGTGCTCAGACCTACAGGAGCCAGGCACCTCAACAACACAGTTCACTTCAGGGATATTGAGGTGAACTCGTATTGTCCACTCGGGTGATGCATACCTCTGATTAGGAACTTTTGCTCTTTGACCTTCTCACAGCTGTCTGCTCATCATCAGTATCACTTTTATCCGACTGTTCAGAACTTTCAGACATTGTTTGTGGTACTTGTTCCGCGGTCATGAAGCATCACAGGATATCACTTCTTCTGGGATTATGGTTTCAGGGTACCACTCGCTTTTTTGCTGCACTATATACTTCATTGCAGTCTGCACCTCTCGTGGTCCACTCTCTTTGCTGCAACCCTTTGGATTGAGCAGCTAATGCTCTTTGACTCCCCTCAGGCCAAGCTATTTCTGATGTGCCAGTAGCTTGCTGATCTCCAACAGGTTGGCCGAGCTGATCCCTCTGTCTAACTGTTACCACTGGCACATGAGGGGTAGGCACTGTCATATAATTCAGGGGTCATGGGCCTCTGTGAGTATGTGTGGTGGGCACCCAGTTCAATAGACCGCAATACTTCACAGCAGTGTTGGTGACCAGGATCACCTGGTAGGCCCCTTCCAGTGAGGTTTCAGGCATGTTTTTGCACGTGCTTCTTCACTGTTTCTCAGTCACCTGGCCTGAGGTCATGGCTCTGCTTCTGTTGGACCTCTTGTGCTGCTTTTCAATCCGGATGAGAAACATAACATATCACATCAGCGAGACCTTTGCTGAAATCTAGGATAAGGCGATTGGCAATGTTTACTAGAGCATTTGCAGGAACAGCTGGCAACAGCATCACATGTCCCATGATCACAATCCTGTTCTCCTGTCTGGAGTGCTCAACATACTCAGAAATACAAGAGGCAATGCATCTAGCCACTTCAAAGGTATTAAAGCACTAACTTTAGCGAACCTGAATTTCAGTGCGCCAATAATACAAACCCTGATGCTTCCTGACGATAACTGCAGTGAAGCAGCTGCTCAACCTGTAATGCTGCACATAAGATTTTATGGAGCTCAGTGGCAAAATGATTCCCTCTATTTGACTCAAGAGTAGGCAGGAATCCAAAACGTGGAATCAATTCATGTAAAAGCAATTTTGCTACAGTCAACCTGTCACATCTGTGAGTAAGATAAGACTTGCCCCTTTGTCAAGAATGTTCTTACCCAAAAGTTACACAGGAGTAGAATGATGATATTCCCAATGACCTTCCTCAACCCACCGTCCTTCAGATTAACAGGATGATAGAAGTGCTCCAAGGGGGGAAACAGAATGGGGATAAAGAAGAGACTGCCTAATCTTCTTTGATTTTCTTCTCTCTCCAGAGTCATGCCCTATTTTCTGGCATATGGACCCATTTAATCCTTTGTACTCATTACTCATGCAAGTCATTAGAAGTTAGCTACAAAATAGCATAAATACATTCATTTCTCTTAATGTTTGAACTAACGTATATGTGTGTATATATATATTCACTGAAAAAACCATAGGTTATAGACCATATATAGTTAGGAATTAGCATTTACAAAACCTTATTTTACTCACACAAAACCATTGAAATTCGCATATATAGTTAGTTGCACTAACTATATATCGCGCACCCGCAATCCACTGCTGATCATGTCACATATTACATCATTCATGACATGGTCAGTGACATCACTGATGACATCACTGATGACATCTCAAATGACATCACTGATGACATCACTGATGACATCTCAAATGACATCACTGATGACATCACTGATGACATCTCAAATGACATCACTGATGACATCACTGATGACATCACTGATGACATCTCAAATGACATCACTGATGACATCACTGATGACATCACTGATGACATCTCAAATGACATCACTGATGACATCACTGATGACATCTCATTTGACATTACTGATCACATCACTGATGACATCATTCATGTGATAATACGATGAACCTCTTCAGACTCTAATATAACCTTAGATACACTCAGTGTAAACAGACACTCACAGACTGTCACTCATCCATGGAGTTACTCACACACCTAGTCAGTCATGCAAAGAATCAATCACACCTCCATTTCCTCAACTATACAGTTATACACACCTTACTTATTCAAACATATACTAACACATATTTACTCTCTTATACAATCCCTGATACAAGTTCACAATGATCCATACAGCCACTCACACATTCACTGGCTCTTATGCACAGTTATTTATATATGTAAACTCTCACATGTACTGTGTTTTACATATGTACTTACTTTGACATGTAGCACTGAGATATCCATTC
The DNA here is from genome assembly GCF_964261635.1 of Lissotriton helveticus. Taxonomy (NCBI): domain Eukaryota; kingdom Metazoa; phylum Chordata; class Amphibia; order Caudata; family Salamandridae; genus Lissotriton; species Lissotriton helveticus. Next base: position 1,700,286,997 of record NC_136063.1, on the reverse strand, counting down.
ACTCACCAATACACTCATGCACACAGTCAAACGCCCATACAGCTGTTTCTACATGCACTTTTGAACCCATACATCTAGTGAATCAACTGCTCACACATCTATGCACAGAGTCATACACCTCCCAGCCACCCACACACACACTCGGTCTCCCATACAAATACTTGGGCAACCAATCAATAACCCATATAGTTACTCATATAGCTACTGATCAACACATGCAGCAGTTTACAGAACAACAGACATAATGATGCACAAATTAAGACAGTTTAGTCACTAACCCATGCACTCAGTGAGACACATTTAATCACTCACTCATACAGTCAGTCATGCACCTACTAAATCCTTCATCCAGACACTTATACATCCACTCATTCTTCAATATGTAAGACATATTTTAACTTTACAGAAACATACAGTCACTGGATGATGTCATCAGTGATGTCACTGACCATGTCATGAATGATGTAATATGTGACATGATCAGCAGATGCGAATTTCAATGGTTTATAACCTATGGTTTTTTCAGTGAATTTTCAAGGTTTTGTAAATGCTAATTCCTAACTATATATGGTCTATAACCTATGGTTTTTTCAGTGCATTTCAATGGTTTTTTAATAGCAAATATCAAAAGCTGTAAAATGTATTCTTCTTTTAAAGGAAAAATATATTTTATATGTATTTAATATATAATATTTAATTTTATATGTTATTTATATATTTATAATTTTTTTATGTATATAAATTTTTTGAGGGAACAAATTTATCAACTATCATGCTGAAGAAGAGTGTGGGGAAAAAAAACAAAGAGGAGGACTAAGAGGAAAGAACAATCAGGTACAAGTCAACAGTATTTCCAGTGAATGGGGTACAAAAACTGTCAGTGGATGATCCATACAATGCTCTCACACTGCTCAAGACTCACAAACGTAGATGTAACCGCTTTGAGACATCCAGGCAAAGCAGCCGCAACAAGATCAAGAGTTGCTGTGAAGTAGGCAATAAGTCTACGGTTGATTCAATGCATTTGTGTTAATGCTGAAAGAGCGCAACCTTCTCTCTCACTGCAAAATAACACAACACACTTGTTAAAGTCAGGCATTCCCGGTGCCTTACAAAGACATTCTTTCAACTCTATGAAGGCTAGCATATATTCGTCATCCCAGAGTACGAGATTCATTGGCTGGAAGTTCCTTCCATTTCCAAAAACATTTGCACTTCTTTTCATGTGAATGGAGGATTCATATTCAATTACTGCGATTCTTTCCTGTGACACTTTAATCACTACATTTATAGTGTGATGTCCTAAATACAGGACTTCAGTTAGGCAAAACTGTATTTTTGTTGGTGATATGTTGCATCAAATGATCAAGTAGGGCAATAGTATCAATCCTGCATGCTACTTTTGTGGTAGGTGCCCCTAATAAATCATCAATGTATTGGAGCAACACTGAATGATTCAACATCACAAAAGACTCAAGATTCTTTTAAAAAATCTGATTGAAAATCAATGGACTTTCTGTATACGCTTGTGGGACTTTCCAGCATGCCAAGACTGACTGCCGAACCGGAAAGTGAATAAAAAGTGACTATCTTCATGTAATGGGATCAAAAAGTATGCTTGGCATACATCAGTAACCCAAAACCACTCAACTTCACATGGAATTTGAAATAAAATCACAGCTAGATACAGTACCATGGGACAGAAAAGGATTTTAATGACATTCACCTTGCGCAACTTGCACAATAGAGTACTTGCCATTTAGCTTTTGCAAACCCATAATTGGAGAGTTGCATGGACTTCCCATTATTTGTTTCACTATTCCCTGTTCGATCATTGAATCAATGACAGGAGTAATAAAGTCCCATACTAAAGGTAATACTGTGTCTCATAGCTCAGTGAGCAAATCCTCACTTGTCAGGGAGGATACATCTGACACCTGATTTCGGTTTGGCAAGTTTAAAAACCACATCTTTATCATTTGTGTGAAACTCGATTCCTCGAGGAGTGCAATAGATTGAATAGTTCAACTTACACAGTAAATCTCAAACAAGTAGGTTCACTGGACTTATATTACATACAACAAACCAACGCAGATCCTCAAAGGATCGTATTTTAACACTAACTGGTTTTGAAATTGCGGTGGATATCTGATTAAAAGTCACTCTGTCAACTTAGCTTCCTTCTCTCAAGACGGGTACCTTAGGGACCTCTGCTGTTCTCACAGTAGAGCAGGCACCACTAGTGTCAACAAGGAATGAGATAGGATTCCCATCCTCTTCTCCATCCACACAGAAACAACTCTGGTCTACCTCAAGAGCTGCACCAAGCATGCAGTCCTCCTCCCCGCTCTAGCACCTTAAGGTTTTCTAATTGCTCTCATTTAGTTCAATTAAATATTGCTGTGCCACATTCTTGTTCTGATAAGAATTCTGGTACGCATTGCAGCTTTTTTTTAGAGTTTTATATAACGTGAACTAGACCCAAAGATATCGGGTGTCAGAGCGCTTTACATAGCACCAGGTTTGTTACACAAGGACACATTCTTTTTTCTTTTGACACGGGGAGATTAAGAATGTTGAACGTTATTACAGAGACTCAAACCCGGTTCCCCAGCTTCTAAGTCGACCGCTCTAGCCCTGAGGCTACATCCTCTCCCCTTCCTCATCCTCTACCTTTGTACACTCTGTTGAGACATTTACTATGATACATTAGAATTTTGTATTGTCTATTATTGTCGGGCCCAAGTTGTTCCATTGAGACTGTGTATAATCTAAATTCTGCATTTGAGTCCCCATGCTGTTTACAATAGCCTTACAATCATGCCTCCGATATACGAGCACATAGATTTGTCTTTTTCAAAAGTACGCTTCAACACCAGTTTTAGAATCTACAGAACCACCACGTCCTCTACCTTGGGGCACAATATTCTGCTGCTGCTATCCATTAACACCCGGCATCATTAAAACCTGGTTATAATTTCTCTGTACCTGTCCCATGTTCTCAAACCCCATCGGAATGGGGCCCATCTGCATCAACTTCATCTGAGCAATCACCAGCTTCTCCTTAAACTTCTTTCGTCTCATGTCTACGTCAACTGCACAATATTTAACAAAAACAGAATTTCATCCATTGATTTGCTCTACCAACAACAATTCTGTTGCTGAATCATTTCAGAAATCTTTGGTTTCCATCCAACGACGAATTTGTCGACAAACAGTCGTACATCTCTTTCTGCAAAGGTATCTGCTCCACTATACTGTGTGAAAATCTGCACCAATCTTTTATTAAAAAAAACATGAACTGATTCTTTCAGCTCCTGTAGTGTCCTTTCAATCAGTAATCAATCAATTTCTTCTTTAGGAGAAACCCTTATGTTCATGTACATTATTACCTGCTGATATTTTCTTATTACTCCTGGAGAGGGGGCTCCTGTTCTTGAATCACTTGGACGCTCTCCCTCCAGCTATTCCACAGAAATCTTGCACTCTGACCACAAATCCGCAGGTACGACTATTTCAAATAAAGTATTCAAATCAACGCACAAAACTTTAGTAGGTTTCGTAAATGGTTCAACTTAGTGATACTATTCCACAGGTTTTTCTGTCAGTCTAGGCAAATAATTCATAAAGGACAATGGGCCTTATTTATGAAGGCCTGCAACACTTATACGCTTCCATTGCATCACTTTTTTTGGAAGCTGCAGCGGCATAAATAATGCAGCACATTGACCTATATTTGCAAGATGACGCATCTAAGCAGATGCATCACTTTGTAAAGGCCTGAGCTACATTATACCTGCATCAGTTATAATATATTCAGGGTGGTCATTCCCCCGCAATAAAGGGTCGTAGAAGTTGCACCATGAAATCTATGAGATTTCACTGTGACACTTCTAGGATGCAACTGCATCAATATCTTACGCCTGCTTCACAGCAGGGGAAAGACTGACACAGGCCCTTTCACACGGGGCTTGCCACATATCAAAGGACACATTGCTGGGGTTCACTGACAAAATATCGAAGTATAAAATATAGATGTTAGAAATGTCCCACAAAAAATATAGAATGCACAAATATTGACTCCCAATACTTAAACAGGTAAGAATAAAAATATTGATTAAAAATATATAAATATAATAACATAAAGCATATTAAATATATTACATATTAATATTATCTTTAACAACTTTAATTGAAATTAATATACATTTTAACTAAATATAAAAAATAAACCTAATTTGAAAAAATACAAACACACAAACATAATATTTATACATATCCATATATATACAATTAAAATATATACGTATATCAATAATTTAACATATAAAAACATTCTATAATTATTTAAAACATTAAACTATTACAAAACATTGAAAAGTAAATTTCGCAATTCAATAAATACAACAGTAGGGAAAATATTGGATAGCGAAATAAATACATGTACTAGTTAATCTCCAGTGAGTGCAACAGTAGGGAAAGTGTTGGAAAGCGGAGTGGTACAAATTACTATTCCCACTCAAAAGAGTGCAACAGTAGGGAAAGTGTTGAATAGAAGGGGGGGAGAATTAATTTACTATTCCCACTGCAGTGAATGCAAAAGTAAGGTAAATGTTGGATTGCGGAACAACTAAATTTACTATTCCAACTCCAGTGAGTGCAACAGTGGGGAAAATGTTGGATAGCGGAGTGGTAAAAATTACTATTCCCACTCCAGTGGGTGCAACAGTAGGGAAAGTGTTGGATAGCAGAGGGGCAAAAATTACTATTCCCACTATAAAGAGTACAACAGTGGGGAAAGTGTTGGATAGCAGAGGGTTAACAATTACTATTCTCACTCCAGTGAGTGCAACATTAGGGAAAGTGCAGGATAGCCGAGTGGTAAACTTACTATTCCCACTCCAGTGAGTGCAGCATTAGGGAAAGTGCTGGATAGTCAAGGGGTAAAAATTACTATTCCCACTCCAGTAAGTGCAACAGTAGGGAATGTTCTGGATAGCAGAGGGTTAGAAATTACTATTCCCACTCCAGTGAGTGCAACAGTAGGGAAAGAAGGGGTAAAAGTGACTATTCCCACTCCAGTGATTGCAACAGTAGGGAAAGTATTGAATAGCGGAGGGGTAAAAATAATTATTCCCACTCCAGTGAGTCCAACAGTAGGGAAAGTATTGGATAGTGGAAGGGGAAAAATTACTATTTCCACACCATTGAATGCAACTGTAGGGACAGAGCTGGATAGCGGAGGGCTAAAAATTACTATTCCCACTCGAGTGAGTGCAAAAGTAGGAAAAGTGGTGGATAGCAGAGGGGTCAAAATTACTATTCCCACTCCAGTGAGTTCAACAGTAGGAAAAGTGTTGGATAGTGGTGGGGTAACAATTACTATTCCCAAACCAGGAAGTGCAAGAGTAGGGAAAGTGTTGGATAGGAGAGAAACAAAAATTACTAATAACATTTAAACAATTGAAAAAAATGAAATAATCATAAAAATAAATAAAGATTATTTTAAAAATATACGATTGAATGTATTAAACATATAAAAAGGACACATATTATAATATCAATTACATATTACAAAAAGGTTCAAATATTATATTAAATAAATTATATTTATATGGAGCAAATATTAACAAACAAACAAATTATTTAAAACATCAATTTATTTATTTTATTTCCTACCCTATAACACCACACCAATAAAAAACACTTCAACATTTTTATCTACATTTATTTCTATAAATAACATAATTAATAGGAAAAAAATATATATTATTAATAAAAACAGATAATAAACATTCATTGAGTACACATTCTTTAACACTATAAACACCACATCACACACCTAAAATTAATTACACAATTAGCATTATTTATTACTAATTATTAATTTTAATTATTTAGCAACTAATTAATAATTCATCAAAAAAATACTTCCCACCATTAACACCTATAAACACAACAGCACACACCTAAAATGAATTACTCAATTACAATAAGTAATTACTACTTAATTCATTTAAATTAATTAACAAGTATTTAATAATTGATCAATATAATTTAATTACTCCCCACCCTTCCCACCAGTTACACCTATAAACACCACAACACACACATAAATTGAATTACACAATTAACATAGTAAGTTGCTAATTAATTAATTCAAATTAATTACAAACTAATTAATATTTCATCAATAAAAATGTAATTACTTCCCACCCTTCCCACCATTTACACCATTTACACCCATTAACGCCCCAACACAGACCTACTGTTAATTACAGAATTACCATCATTATTTACTAATTCATTTATTATTTACAATTAATCGACAACTAATTATTAAATAATTAATAATACATTAATTTACACCTTTAACAATATAACATTATAATTAAACAAATAATAATATATAAAAAGGATTCAATAATTGTAATATAATTAAGTTACTTACCATCCTATTCCCCTATAAACCCACAAGCCGCTATGGAACTAAAAACACAAATTTCAAATTAAAAAAATATATAACTACTAAAAATATTCAATACATTTAATATAACTAAAGTACTTCCCATCCTTTCCCCTATAAACCCACAACCCGCTATGGAACTAAAAACACTAAATTCAAATAAAAAAAATGTATAACTACTAAAAATAATCAATACCTGTGTTTTAATTAAATTACTTTCCACTCTGCTTCCCTATAAACCCACAACCCACCACGGAACTAAAAACGCAAAATTCAAATAAAAAAATTAGTAACTACTAAAATGTAAACATATATAATAAAAATACAAACAATTCTTATACAAAAAAATAAACATCAGACACATATAAAATATATACTAAAATACATAACATTAATAAAATATATATATTTTTTAAATTCTTGACCACGAGAATGTCGGTCAATATTCCTGACCCACAATATTTTTGCCGCGATATTTGTGCAATTCAATATTTTTTACTCTATATTCTGTCTCTGCACCATTGCTTGAGTTGCATCTCTTTTCTGGCACACCCCGCAATGCATCACCTTTGCGCCAACAAATACTTCAGGATTCTTGACATATCTGTCTTTCCTCGCGACATGGAGTGCTGTACATTAAATACGGAGTATCAATCATGACGCAAAGAGGGCGCAGTGAAAACTGTTGCATCTCTGTTTTATCGCAGTGATGCAACAGTTTTCCTAAATGAGGCCCACAATACCTTCCTTACTCCATGGCACATGGACATAGCATCCTCCTGGTACCTGTCTCATAGGGATCATCAGTACATCCCTTATTAAACCTCAACGCCCATTTGTGATGACTGCTCTTGAACTTTATTTACCTCCCTCTTCTTTGCCCACCTACCTTCCCATTTCTACCCGTCTTCCCATTTTGCTTTTAATCCCAATAATGCCTTTATTTGTTGATTATTTCCTGGTGCCCTCATGTTTCGAATGTGCTTGTCAGTAAAATCCATCCTATAAGATCTCTGCAAACTCTTTGAAGCTAGCATGTCTACATCATGTTTCCTTGCAAATTGTCAATCTTGTGTGTGAAACAGTATGGCCCTTCTGGTAATGTCTTTGTAGAGGAAATATGTTTCCTCTTCTTTACAGGACTCTAATATAGAAGGATTAAGCGTCCCTTGAAATATTTCTACTTTTAATCTGCTCATGTCCACATACAGCTTATTGTCCTGAACTGAATTTTGAATTGAACTGGGACCTGCAATCAAATCTGAATGAAAAACTGGACTAGGAACTGAAGTAGGCAGTGATACTGAACTTTGGTTATTCGTGGTAACATACCCTTTGAGCCACTGATCAAATCCCTGAGGAGATATCTCTGAATGAGCTCCACCATTATTTAAATTCTGAAACCATTCACAAAATTTGGATTCCTTCTAAGTTGGGCATTCAATATAGATGCTTCTGAAACTGCAAAACTCATTTGCATCATCACCTCATGGGCATTGTTAGAAAACTCACAAGAACCCCTGGGTTTGTATAATATTGAAGAGTGCTGTAGGGGGTGTTCTTTTAAAGGACAGTTTCCCTCACCCACCCAAAGGTTGCATGTTTCATCATAGGTTAACCTCCTTGCATCATGAACCTAGACATGGGCAGGCTGCAAACCTCTCTCTGAGAGGGAGGAGCTTAGGGATGTTTTATTGGCAAGAGAGTTATACTAAACCTTAGAAGAGCAGGGTGTAGTGAGGGGTGGAAGACAATAAAATGGTGTGAAGTAAAACTAACCAAGGGTGTACAATAGGCTTTATTGGAGTGCCCCTTGGCCAAGATTGAAAACCAGAATGTGACTGGATATGATTCAACCTGTCACAAGGTGAGGAATTAGGTCAACATGTTTCAGCCTTGTACCCTCATAAGTGTTGTGGCTAACTTATTCAGGGCCTATGCATAGTTGTGTGCAATATTTTTAACAGTTTTTTTAAGTATACAAAACCAATAGATGGAATGGAGACCCACTCTAAAGATTAGAATACTTGGCATCGGGGAGACTTACTGCTTGATACACTCCTGCTACATACAGTTAGATCTCAGTTAAGCATACCACTGTGCGGCCATATCTCTCCACCTTTAAAACATGATCGTGGGCAGAGCAGATCACACTAGGGAAAGATGATTAGTAGCATGAAGCAGAGTGTTTTTATTTGGGAGTGGGGTGGCGTGTAACTGACATTGCCTTTTGCATGTCCATTACCTTGTGGCCATTCATGGAGCTAATCCTCAAGACTATCAGGCAGATGAGAATTGTACTGTTCGTAGTCTACTTCCCATGTCTATGTATGTAAACCAGGCAAATACCAAAAAGTCACAGGCAATAGTCTTGATAAAATAAAAATTCTGCCTGATATGAAAATTGTACTCAAGAGTCTAATGGGCTGGTAAGAGCTATAGGTGCATGGTCTCTTGTCAAAAGCTACACAGAGTATCTATTGTCAAGTGCTGTGATAATGTGCATATGTGTATGAGACTGATGTGTGCATGACATCTATCTATCTATATAAATAAAAACGAATTTATGTCTGTCTGTCTGTCTGTCTGTTTGTCCTTTATGCATTACTACACCATTCATCCGATCTCCATGAAACTTTGGGAAGTTGTTTGGTACACACCCGCGAAGGTTTTGGCATAAAATTATTTCAAAGTATCGGCCCCCCAGGGCCCTTATAATCTTTCGAATACTGATGTACGCACCAGACGGAAAAACAACAAATCGTGTATCCACAAGCACTCGAATAAATAAATAGAATTAAAACACCATTCATCCGATCGCCATGAAACTTTGGGAAGTTGTTGAGTACACTCCCGCGAAGGTTTCTGGCATAATTTATGTTTAAATATTGGCCCCGCAGGGCCCTCATAATCTTTCGAATACTGATGTACGCACAAGACGGAAAAACAAAAAATTGTGTATCCACAAGCACTCGAATAAATAAATAGAATTAAACAGCATTCATCCAATCGCTAGGAAACTTTGGGAAGTTGTTGAGTACACTCCCACAAAGGTTTCTGGCATAATTTCTTTTTAAATATCGGCCCCCCAGGGGCCTCATAATCTTTCGAATACTGATGAACACACAAGACGGAAAAACAAAAAATCGTGTATCCACAAGCACTCGAATAAATAAATAAAATTAAAACGACACTTTGAAATGTTTTCCATATTAAAATGAATACGTTTCAATAAAAATTACACAATGTAAATTGAATGTTATAATAACGAGTTTCCTTGAATTTCCTTTCTTTGGAGATCGCAGCAACTCGCGACGGGTAAGCTAGTATCGTATAAAGAGAAGTATTACCAAGGGTGTTGAAACTTCTTTATATTCTTGGGTAATATGTTAAACAGTGATGTAAGTCACCAACCAAAAATGGACAGTAAGGGTGAACCCAGGGAATTTAGTTCCTCTCCATATGCATGTATATCGGGACATGACAAAAGTGTGTATATCTCTAAAGCCAACATCCAAAGGCGTGGGGAAATTTTAAATTTGTGACAGTGTGAACGAGGAGATGTCTTCATAGAGTAATCTGAACACCCCTCTTTGTTCTCTCTTAAATAGGTATTGACAAATGTTGGGGACAGATTGAGGAATGTTGGCTTTATCCAACACTGTCCATTCTAGGTCTTCTGATTTATAATCCATCTTGAGAAATTGTGAAGTCAGTTTAGTCACCTGTTTGCTGCATTTGATAGTACTCTTATGCTCCATTTTGCCTGTCTTAACCTTGCGCATTCTCATCCCAACACACTTTAATCCAAATGGACAAGAAATTAGGTAGATCACCTGTTCTGAGTTACAGTTCATATGCTTTCGTTGTTCCCATGGTCTAGTGGTATCAATGTCAATATGTGTGGTGAGGGACATTGGGCAATCACTCTGCAAGTGCCACAAGAAAAAAGACCTTTCACATGTGGTAAAAACCCATAGAGTAAACTACAGTCCTGCGCACTCAAAACAGAAAAGCACAATGTGTAAGTAAAATGTTCTGGAGATGGAGAAACCATCCAACGTCGGAGTATATTCTGAAGTATTTGTTCTCCCTTTTATTAGGTCATCAGGTATAGGTTAGACACAGCCAGCTGACACGTGTTTCATTGTAGAAAAAGGCAATGTTCTACAACTCCTCAGGGCTTAGTAGCTGAGTCCAAAGTAAGGTAGGCCCAGTTCCGGAGATAATTCCAACCTGGAAGGGTAACCGAATTCTTGGTGATCAAAGGTAGGTAGAAGGTCGAGTAAAAGCATGTTGGCAATATCACCTAAAGTATAAAGACGCCAGTTCCTAAAACGAGTCCTCTTTAAATTTAAAAAAGTATCTTGTCCTGCACCTATGATGTAGTGTAGCAAGGTGTCAGGAATGGAAAACCGGCTTGGTCCCGGTGAATCACGAGTACGTGCGTCTAATGGCTAGAATCGTAGTTCCGCTCTCTCTATCTGGCGTCCTAACCCGGAACTATTAAATGGGAGAACAAATAATCCAGAATATACTCCGACGTTTGATGGTTTCTTCATCGCCAGAACTTTTTACTTACACATTGTGTTTTTCTGTTGTGAGTGCGCAGGACTGTAGTTTATTTGCGATTGTGTGGCTTGCTCCACACGGATTGAGGGGTTTAAGGGTCTCCCCTCCCTGTCAGCACCATTCCTAATACTGGATACTTATCACTGATTGAACCGTTAATAGTGCTTGAGCGCCAATACTTCCTGCCCACTAAAACCCGTCTCTTTCTTTAGCAAAAACCCATAGAGTACTTTGCTTGTTGGAGCCAAGGGCTTTAGGCCTAGTATGAATCAGTCTGTCTTTCAGGTTTGCACTTCTCTTGTAAGCAAAGAGATGTCATGCTAGGGACTCAATCCCTTTACCTAGGATGTGCCAATTCTTAGTGATTTAATTTTGGATCAAGCCAGATGCACTGCAGAAGGTGTTCACACAAACTAGGCCTTCTGTGGTCTCTTTTGGTGGTCTTGTTTCCAAAAGGCCTCACGATTATTATATCTGGCTCTTTTTGTAGCTCTGTGTATCAAAGATGGAGGATAATGACAGTCCCTCAGTTGGGTGGGTAGAACAGCTGTATGGGTTTTATAGGATTGAAGGTCAGAACACCTTGCTTTAGTCTCAGAAACTGCCTGAATTGAAGATTATCCCGGAGGGATTTGGGATGGTAACTTGCATAGAAGGCATTCCTGGCTATTGGTTTCTTGTATAGTTCTGTCTGTAAAGTACCAGAAGAAGCATTTATCAGTAGGTGATCATGGCTATATTTGCAGGTGAATCTCAGACATGGATTTCAAGAGTTAAGCCAGGTATGGAAGGACTTGTGAATCCGCATCACCATGCCAAATGGCAAAAATATCGTCCATATAGTGCTACCATTGTAAGATGTTCGACTGGAAAGGATTAGTGGGCGTCAGGACATCGCCTGTCTCAAAGGAGTGCATGTATAAATTTGCTGCACTGGGGGAAAAGGTAAGCTCATTGAAGTCTCTGAGATTTGTAGATACAGACCGTCTTCAAATTGAAATGAATTCCCTTTCATGGCTATAGTGGAACACTGTATAAAGAAGGAGACTGGAGTCAGGCTATCTAAATCCCTGGACCTTTGACAGAGTCTGTTCCTGTGTCTAGAAACACACATTTGTCTGTATTCCATATCCCTTGAGACAGGTTCCTATTCTGGGCTCTGGAAGCGATGCTGGTTCATACTCCTAACCAGGGCATCGTCCTTTTGCCTTAGAAATATTGTTTATTATCAGCTTGCTTTCCTGCTGGTGGATGTCTACTGTGTCCCTTATTGGACCAAATCTTGCCCAGTACTGCCTGGTTACAATGAGGTTTTTAACTTTGATGTATATGTAATATGGGTTCAGGCAAACTATTAATTGTAAATGGTGATGATCCCACATTGATGGTGGATCGAAATGTTATCGACTGAATCAGTCTGACCAGGATTTCTATGTTTAATTGGTTCCGTGGTTGCAGTAGTGATGTTGCACTATAACAGCGTAGCAATTTTATTCTCTGTAATCTCTTTAGTCACAAATGTGTTGCCTGTGTTAAAACAGCCCTGTTGTTGCCACACGCCAAAAAAGAGAGGTTCCTGTGCATGAATTGTATACCCTGAGTATGTTTTTTGTGGTACATACATAGACACAGGGTGTAGACCGGTAGCACTACAATTTCCTTCAGCCTGGTGGGAATGAGGATTAGCCGCGTGATTGGTCATGAGGTAATGGATGTGTGAAAGACAGAATCAGTCTCACTCTACAGCCCTTCCACATAAAAAAACTCGGCTTCATGCTGCAAATCACCTTTCCTTGGTGTGATCCTTGCCGCCCGCAATCAAAGGTGAGTTCAGGCTCCTGACACACATCGCTTAACCGTGTTCTAACTGTATGTAGTGGGTTGTTTAAAGGGCAGCATGCGCTAAGTCCCCCTGATGCCTTACGTTCTAATCTTTCAGTTGACGACGGTAGTAGGGATGGCATTTTCTAACTAGCGGAGTTGAACCACATTATAACTTCAGTTCTCAGGGGTTGATTGGGTAGCATGCGCTCGAACTTGTCAATATTTTGCTGGTTAATCCTTACCTGCTGATGGCACATTACACTTGCTTAGCGGTAGTAAGCACGATACTGAACTTCAAACTCCTTTGAATGTGATTCCCAGTGTTATGCTTTGACAAACATTCCACCTTTGTAAATACCGTCATTTTACTCAACGCTGACCCATATGAGTATCCTTCAGCGTGCCTGGGGCAATGAGTGTTCCTTGGGAGGACCTGCCCCGCTCTATGTCGGCAAGATATAACTCCCAGCTTTTCGAGACATTTACTACTGAACACGTTTCTATTGGCACACTGGGTACCAATAACAAGAGACTCAATTTAGCATTTGCAGTATTATCATCCTGCATTAAGACCATAGGTGTAGGAATCAAAGATTTCATTATCAAACGTTGAAGATTTCCACACACTATATATTTTCCAGGAGGAACAGTCAAATTATGCACAGCGTTCATCTATAATCCAGACTTATAAAGAGCAAAAACAGGTCCAATCATCACAGGTACCACAAGCCTACTTGAAGCTTCATTATAAAGTGGTGGGTGATGTAATAACTTTTAATTCGAAAGTTCATCCTCTGAGTCACTTTCTTCTTCACTATTTTCTAATCATGGATACACTTGTGTGCTATTTATAATGTCTGCTCTCCATAATTTTGGAGGTGCATCCCTCATAGCTTCTGCATAATGAACCTTTGTCCTCTTGTACCTTCCTTGGAATTTCTCTCCATCTTTCTATTGTGCAACAGTTTCCCAGATATTTAAAGCTCCTAGAACTGTTGGTCTGCAAGGATCTTTCATCTCGTATATCTTTTGCCTTCAATTTTCTAAAATTCTTAAATTGAATGTTCCATAATGAGGGGACTGCAAAGCCTCATCACTATCAGTAAGTGTGTGCCAATACTGGAGCCACAGACATGGATGCAATGCTTTGCCCGTGATGACAATATTTCCTGGTGTACCGCCAGTGGGGACTTTCACCTTTGTTTTTGGCAAATCCTCTATCCCCCTTTGTAAATAGTTTATGTAATGTCTTAATGATCTTCATGTTGTACATATTCTGTGTTTACAAACAATATCTGTAAACTCATTCTTGACTGTGTTTAGTAATATCAGCAAACAGCAGCACAAACCTAATGACGTAGCTTTACACCAGCTGACCACTCACAATTCGGCACACTGTGACTTCAATCTTGCTCCTTGCAGCAGCTCACCCTCCTTCACAATTTGCACCTAGTGCTTTTACCTCAAGGCATAATGACAATACAATGCAAGCAGCAAATACAACTGTCTGCTCCACTAAAGCATATCCATCTCAGAAGGTAATCTATAAATTCTCAAATCATTAACCACAACAAAATCTGGACCTGTGGGATTTCACTATTAATTGGTATTTTTATTCCCTGTGCACTCAAGATCAACCATACCAAATATACAAGAATCCCTTACTGAGGTATGGTCGATGACATCTCATGACCCACATCACAAACCAGCAGACAACTTACTCAGTGTCTTCTACACTGAGACAACGCATAAGCAAAATATCCAGAGATCTTCTACCCACAAGGCAGAAGGATTGTTCTCCAAACTAACAGAACTTATCCTATAAGGCAAGGGGAAAGTAAAATGTATAAGTCTCTAAGGGCGAGTCCCTTCAACATAAAACTTAAGCAAAGAGTAAAGTTCTGGTTCTAAAAGAAATTATATCAATCCATCTTTACCAAATGTAACATTGACAGATAGTCCAAAATCAAAGCATAGTTTGATACCTCCAAAATCAGTTAGAACGAAAGGGAAAATAGGTTGCATTAATTCACCTAATTAGTCACAACATTTACATGGTTTCCCAGGCTTGCCATGAGACCCAGCAGATTCACAAGTCCACACCAGTTATTGACAGGGAAACGAAACATAATAACAATAAATATTTCAGTAGAAATCATGGTTTCCAGTCTTTCTATTCCCATGAATAGTTTTCAGAAAAGTAAAAGAATGTACAATTGAGATACATTGATTAGAGCAGTATACTAAATCTCTGAACCATCGTTAAAATCGGGGAAAAGGTCAATACTAGAAGCATGTCTCAACAAGAAAGCCCTTAGGTTGACTTCACATTTTCTTCTCTTTATCCTTTCTAAATCATTGTTAAGAGAAATAAAAATCATAGTAACCATAAAAAATTCAATTTAATGTTCACAATTTATTATTACAAGACACTAATTATCGTTAGGCTCACCTCATACAAGACACTAACTATCGTTAGGATTGCCTCATCAGTGGAAAAATTCATTATTTTCATATAAGAGCACATTTTCCTAAATTAATGCTATAAAAATTGTTTCAACACATTCATTATCTATATAATCTCTAGTACTAGTCTGCAAAGTTTCAGGCTCATATCTAATTGTTTAAAAGCTGTACCACCTATGTTTCTATGCAATGGAGTCTCCACATTCAATAGGACTAGGGCCCTTCACGTATAGCATTACATCTCAGAGCATACGTATGCATATGTATATCAAAAGTATGTTTAAAAGTACTCTTTTACTGTGCTTCTGCAACACGTGTCTCTTTCACATGTGTCCCTAGCTAATGTGTGCAACATGTCATTTCCAAATTCAGGTTCTCATTTCTGCATCTCGTAGTGGTCTATCACAGTTTACATGTATAGATAATAGAAGGCAGGGTTTTCTCTCTTGTTAAGGCTGCTAAATTTGTTGTGCACTACCTGAAGGCGGACTAATGTGCCAGCAGGTGACAACTAGCAATGTGCTCTTGTACGTCAGGCAATATATTGGGTGGGGACAGCATGAATTACAGGAATTGGCCTTCCCTTGTGAGCGTGTGTATGTTGTTGCATATGGACACCTCGTCCTCATCAGATAATGTTTTAATGGTAGCAAGAATGTTGTTACGGTAGGTGGCTTTTAGCATGATTCATCTAGGAATTTCATGTGGATAGGTGCGCAAGGAACATTCAACATCAAATTTAATGGAATTTGGAATTTACACGTCTCAATGAAGAATCCATGAAGAACGGTTGATTTTCCAGTAGAATAAGCTAATGACCAATTTTCGAGAAGGTTGATGCACTGCACAACTGCTTTGATTCAGACTCCTTACACATGGTTGGACTCTAGGAATAATGTGTTTTAGAGAAGGTGACCTATTTTTTACCATTTGGTGAACAGAGTTCTAGGGGGCACCAGTTAATTTACAGATGGACACTTTCATTTTTGGTAGGCACTGGGAGATTAAGTGATTTGCCAAAAATCTAAGGATGTTGAGCGTCCCGGCTAAGACTCGAACCAGGTTCCCTAAATTCAAGGTTGACCGCTCTATCTGTTAAGTCACATCGTCTCCACAGGGTTCCTGGTTTAGGTTTGATGGTTCTAGAGAGCATATTTGTCTGTGTTTTTACCAAGGTTAAATTTCAGTGTGTCTACTAGGGGGGCCTGCCTGGTAAATTAGATGAAGCAAATAATAGAGCAAAGACATATGGATGGGGATTCTAGGGAGACTTCCTGACTACAAGGTAGAGCTGTTTTTTGCCTTTTGGATTGGTGTACTTTGTGGATACTGAGTGGGACATTTTGACTTGAATGGCAGGTTGGTCTCTCTAGTTAAGGTGTTGTGGGTCTTGGTATGGGAAACAGGTTGTGAGTAGATAAATAAACCTAAAATCTTACTTTTGATTTGCGTGACATCAGCAGACAGTTTGGCAAGCTGCAAGTAGTTAAGATTGAGTTGTACTTCTTTCATAGTCTTGTTGGCTGAGTCAGATGTGACATCTAAGTCTTTGCAGAAGATAGTGTTAGAAAATGTGAGGGGCATTGAGGTTGTAAAGTCAGCTATTTTTGATACATGCACTGTGTAATCCATGGTAATCCACTGATATGCAGAATGATGAGACTCTGTGAGCAAGAGAGTTTGGAAACTATTTAATAACTTTGAAGCAATGATGGAAGTGGTACACAGACATGCCAATGCAACAACTGATATTCTCCGTGTGATTCAGTTGGTGCATGCTTTCCTCATAAGTGGTTAGTAAACCAAGGATGAGAGTAGACGTAGGTGTCACTCGTCATATGTGATAAATTCTGCATCAAGATAATGTGAAGCAAATATGTGTGTAGTAAATGCATGCCTCTGCCTTTCCCTCGTGCCACTGTAGCATATTGTCATGCCACAACTTGCTACTGATGCTGTAGTGTTTCAGCTCCTTTGGGCATGGTTTCACCTCATGCACAAGGGCCTTGCTCAGTGCAAGAATGTACTGAGGCAAACAAACACTTGTGCATGTAGGACAGAAATGAGTTGTGCAGACAGTTTCAACAGCGGCCCAAAGGCAACTATTCCAAGAGGACATCCTGAATCCTTGCACAACACACAATGTGACTTGTTTTTATGTGCCTGTGTAAGAATTTTAGTTAGTACTTAGTAAAGAAAAGACACAACATTTCATTCACGGGACATGTAAATCTGAGATTGATTGTCAGCTTTCCTTCATAACACCCTTCTACCTGCACGGATGAAATTTCCTTAGGCAGAGACAGATTAAGTTCATAGATTTTAGGTACTCTTCTGTTTTTTTTATTCAGTCTCTCTAACGGGTATAAGAGTGGCCTACCGACCCTTTCTCTTTAGTTGATTATATATATAAGCTCATAGATAAGCTAAAATTATTTCTTGGCTTCTCATCTGAGACTGTACAGGGATGCCAGAGAGTGCCAAGTATCATGATAAATCTCCGTCTGGTAGGCACCCCAACCACATCCAAATAGGTGTTTAATGTTCTGTTAAAGTGCATAATTTCATGAGAGTAAATTGTGAAATTAAACTGAAAGAAATAATTAAAAATGCCTTTTTTATGTAATCTGAAAGCTATCACAAATTCTATGGCAGATTTACAAATCTAAGGGGGCAATCTGCCCGACATCATAATGGACCCCTAAGTTTTGGCATGTAACAGTAATCATTGTAAACTGTGTTTCAGAAACAGATAAAGAACTTGACGCGTCAAGCAAATCCACATTCCTGACTCAATCATGCAAGCAATGTATTCCACTGAGGTATTTTAAGAACTAGAAGGGAACTTGCACTTTGGTGTATAAAATATCTGCCACGTTTGTCATATAGCATCCCATCCACCAAAACTCTAAATAAGGCCCTAAGTATTCACACAAATATGAGTTCCTTCCCCAATGTGCCCAATGACACAAAACCATTCACAAGGCAGTAAGAAAGCAAAGTATTCACCACATTGGAACCAAGGTGGCATAAATTTGGATCCCGTGGCCACCTCTCATAACCCTTTTGCCTCAATCCTGAGTAGTCCTTCTGCCCTGTCGCTCCACTCTAATGAGAAATGTCATTTAATAATGATGATCCTGCTATTCTCTGTAATAAGGTCTCTCTTGTACTGTACATGGAGTCCATTTATAGCTGACTAATTTGTAACCGCATGGGTTTAATCCAGTCTCACGTAAGCCAGATGTCTGAATAAGTGAAAAATGAAAATGCTAATGACCTACCATTCTATGATTGTTTGATTTATACCTTTGAATTGTCTACTGAAATGTACAATTATTGTATTCATGTAATTAGAGCTCTTGCACTGTGACTGGGTTGAAATTCGTAAAGTCTTGACAAGTTTTTTATTGAACTTAAAATAAATTAGGTGTGACAGAAATGTATATATATATATATATTCACTGAAAAAACCATAGGTTTCACACCAGTTATAGTTAGCTGGAAGTTTTACTCGCATAAAACCATTGAAATTCCCACGTTATAGTTAGTTGGACTCACTATAACTGGTGCGTGCAATGCACTGCTGATGACGTCACATATTACATCACTCATGACATGGTCAGTGACATCACTCATGACATCACTGATGACACCATCCAGTAAATGTGTGTCTTTCTGAAAAATAAATATTAGTGAGTAATGTTTAAATATTTAAATATATGTATTAGTGTTTCACTTTGTGTATAAGTGGCTGCATGGGTTGGTGAGTAGCTACATGTGTATGTATATGGGTTATTAGATGTTTTTCTTAGTATCAGTATGAGTGTTTCTATGGTTTGGTGGGGGTATTACTTAGCACATAGATGCATGAATGACTGACTCTTTCTTTGTATGTGTTTTGAAGACAGCATATGTGCAGGACTGTATGGGTGGATGAGTGTGTATATGTGCGTGTTAGTGAGTGAATGACTGTCTCACTAGTGTTTTTATCAGTAACTACATATGTTTTAATCTAGTATATGTGAATATTGATGTATATAATTGAGTATATGTGAGAGTGAGGGATGGTAAGAGTTCTTGTTTAAATTAGTATGTGTTTCTATAAGTGATTGTTTAAAAGAGTAAGTATGTGTAAGTTTCCTTAGAAGTAAAGTGGTAGTGTGTGTATAGCTGTATATGCAAATAAATGGATGTTCAATAGTTTATTTGCATGTGTGAGTATGTGTGTGAGTAACTTATGGATAACTGTCGGTGTGTAACAGGATGTATAGGTGTATCACTACATATGATGAGTGAGTATATGTATGAGTGACTATATAGAACTGTTTGTCAATGAGTGGATGTGTATATAGATGGTGGAATTACTGAATTGGTTGTTGTAACTGATATGGGTACCTCCATTTTTTGGAAAATTTTAGTTTCTATTTTTGAATATGTGTTTCAAGGGTTACATTATAGTGAAAGGAGGTCTGTCACTCTGTCACAAGGATGGTGTCATCAGTGATGTCATGAGTGATGTCACTGACCATGTCATGAGTGATGTAATATGTGACGTCATCAGCAGTGCATTGCACGCGCAAGTTATAGTGAGTCCAACTAACTATAACGTGGGAATTTCAATGGTTTTATGTGAGTAAAACTTCCAGCTAACTATAACTAGTGTGAAACCTATGGTTTTTTCAGTGAATTTAATAGGTTTTTTAAATGCTAATTCCTAGCTATAACTGGTGTGAAACCTATGGTTTTTTCAGTGAATTTCATAGGTTTTTTAATAGCAAATCTCTATAGGTATGAAATGTGATATTGAATTGAATTTTATATTGTATAATTATGTAATATTTTTTTTGTTTTTTTTTTTGTCCGGAGCGCTCCCGGGGCGCGTACCGGTGCGCTCACCGGTAAGCGCAGTGTTACGGCGCGCCCGGGGCGCGTACCGGTGAGCGTCCCGTTAGCGCTATTGCCGCGAACGAAAACGACATCGTAATGTATCGCGTAGCCACGTCTGCATGATACGCACGGCGTAAGCGCACCCGGAAGCACCCACGCGCATACCAACGCGCTACGTAAGCGCCCCGGGGCGCGCAGCGTAAGCGCGTCGGGTCATGTGACCTGAAAATAACACTTTTCATTGGTTGCTAACATTATTTTTATAAAGAATGAAATCCCCACCCATTTCCTTCACTTCTTCTTTCACTTTTGTGACTGAAAGACCTGCCTGGTTTGCTGTCGGTTCTTTGTTGGATATCTTGGATTATCATGGCTGCCAGACCATCCAGCAGTGAAGATGACTCCAATGAATTCATCGATGAAGAGCCTCCTCAGCCAAAATACAAAGAACATTTCATCTGGAATTTTTTTTCCATACCTGATCACCAGAAGAAGGTAAATGCTCCAAAAGTGGAGTGCAGGATCTGTCACACAGTCCTGTCACGGGGTAACCCCAATAAAAAATATTATTTTGGGAACTCCACAATGATTCGCCATGTGGAGAGAAGGCACCCCCAGAATTTTGCCCGGGAAAGTGTCAGGGCTCTGGCACAAAAGGTTCCCAGTGATGGGGCCTCTACATCAACCGGAGGATGAACACCATCGGTGAGGGGGAGATCACAAGAGCAGGTTCCGAACATTCAGCCTGCATTTAACAAAGGCGCCCTTAAATGCAGATACTGTGATCAGCTACTTTCCTGTGGGGAGCAAAGTGTTCTGCTCATCGTTCGAGCATTGGAGAACCATCACTGCCGTTACCAGCCCTAATTTTTAAAAAAAATTTTTTGCTCCTGTTGAGCAGTTTCCATTCCCTGTTTTTGTTGTAGTTCTAAAAAAAGAAAAAAGAAGAAAACAAAAGTTCTTTTCAGAACTACCTCCAATTCTCATCAAAGACCTATATTCTTAAAAAAATGAAAAAGAGTAAGTGAAGTGGAGTGCATTGATATTTGAGATGTCATCAGTGATGTCATCAGTGATGTCACTGACCATGTCATGAATGATGTAATATGTGACATCATCAGCAGTGGATTGCGGGTGCGCGATATATAGTTAGTGCAACTAACTATATATGGAATTTCAATGGTTTTGTGTGAGTAAAATAAGGTTTTTTAAATGCTAATCCCTAACTATATATGGTCTATAACCTATGGTTTTTTCAGTGAATTTTCAAGGTTTTTTAAATGCTAATTCCTAACTATATATGGTTTCTAACCTATGGTTTTTTCAGTGAATTTCAATGGTTTTTTAATAGCAAATATCATAAGCTGTCGAATGTCAAGTACGTGGTAAGTAAAAACATTTTCGTGTTTATGCACACTGATCTGCTTTGAATGCTGCCCCCCCTCCCCCTCATTTCTATTAGGAGTACTCTCTCCTTGCAGATAGTGAAGGGTAGTTAACGCAGGCCTTTGCCCCCGTTGTAATCCGTCGTGCCTGCTTCTCTCTCCATTTGATTGATTGTTATCCAAGCATTTACTGTTTTAGAATTGGTTCTCTTTGGTTCATTCTCTATTTACAAACAAGCACAGAGTCGCAATACTCTGTTTAGTCTTTGCAGATAGCGAAAAATCGTGTAAAAAAACAAAAGGAATCGAGCAAAATCAGTAGGCCACTAATGGGATCTCTTTTTGACCTCGCTAAAATAGAAACATTAGGAACAACCCCTCATGACAAACACGAAACTATTGAGATGAACTGAACTCCACACCATGATGGCTGCAATACAGCTCGGTTCCGCCACCCACCCCGCCCAAAATAACGATAAACTCTATGCAAATATTACAAATATATACAACACACCAGCAAAGTAACAGGGTAAAACATTTTATTAAACAACTATTTACAAAACTATTTTATACTTTTTGTTGCCCGATCCGGCTAGCTCAATCGATCGAGCATGAAACTCATGCACTCTGATGGTTCAAAGTTTTGAGGAGTGCTTGTAACACTGTCTGAAGCCTATTTGCACTTGCTTCAGCTTCACTATTCTCAAAGTAAAGTGGGGACTGTTTGAGGACGTGACTGCATTTGTGAACAATGTAATGCGGTGCCACCCTGAACCGCTTGACGGAGGCCCCCGAGGGATGGTGTGATGGCGCGGACTCGGAGGGGGCGCTTGGCTCCGGCTCCCTCCCCAAGTCGTGTTCTCCTGGTGTAGCCTGAGATCGCCCCCGACATAGGTGGCCGGCTCCCGGGATCAAGCGGAACTTTTTGCCTTTTGGTAACTCTTCCATTCTTGACCTTGTCCCACAATCCGTTTCACCTAAAGACACGCTGTAGTGGGGCGCCCCTTTACCATTTCAGTTGCCATTCTGCCCGCTTTTGCAACACTGTGCCTCTTCCGCTATTCAGCTGTTTACCGCCCGCTCTTTCGACTACAGCGTCTCGCTCACCATGTAGTTGAGTTGCTCCCGCTCTTGCGGTGCAGCGATAGCCGGCTGCCAGAGTACTCTCAAAATGGCGGCCGGCTCTTCAGATTTGGGCGTGGTCCACTAAAATTGCCCTGCGACACCTTGGAACTCGGACGCTTGTCTGCTAGAGATTGGGCTCCATTCTCGAAAGTGTCCCCTCAGCCTTGAAGATTCTACAAAAGTCTTGGGGGCCCCCGACTCCCGCAGGCTTCTGGTGGAGAGCGGCTAGCATTATTGCTCGTCGAATGGCCACGACGGAGCTACGAAATGGTGGTGCTCTCATGCTAACGCCAGCTTCAGTCTGAAACATCCAGAAACACTGTAGACTACCAATTCGATCAGTTCCGGTAGCGCCCCAACGTGACCCGGTAGAGAAGAACTAGCCCTCCCCTCTTTCACTGATGGTTCTTGTTGCCTGTCCCTTCTGTTGTCATTTAACTGAACTATTTAGCCTGCTGAAAGGGGTTGTGTTCCGACCGCTGGTTGGTGGAGACATTTTGACTATATTCTAGACCTGCGTTGTCGCGTAATGCGTCATATGACGCGCCGCGTTAGCGCATCCGGAAGTGATCCGGGGCGCGACGCGCAGCGCGTAACGTAAGCATAACAGGTCATGTGACTTGTTAATAAAACTTTTCATTGATTCATTTTACTTTTCTTATTCTAATGATGCTTTCGAACATTATTTTTTCTTAAATATATGTTATAATGTTCCAGGCTAATGTACTTTCCCGGAAAATTTACAATGGTTCTGCAAGTAAAATATATTCCTTTTTCGAGAAAAAGGGCGTTTCTTCGTCCCATGACGGAGCCGTTGAGCAAAAGAGGGTCGGCCTGCTGTCTTAGTTGCCGATACGCTTGAATATGAGATTCTTATCGATCACTTTATGTTGCAGGAGTAGAAAACACAACAGCCCTTGACCATTTATCTTTACTGCGTTCCTGCGTATTATACCTTTTACCCTTCATGTAATTGGTCTGCTTTATTTCACTTGCCTTTTACTGATTCTAAAACAGTGACTATTATTAAAAACTTTACCAATGTATATACTACTACCATGTTTTCTTTTAAAAACCTTTATTGTGAAAATGTCATTATACAAATACGGGCCTATAACCACGTGGGCCGGCCACGGAGCAAACTGTAATCGTATATGATGAGTAGACATTTACACTGTAGAGGAACGTAACGGGCGGGCCATTAGGTTGCAAGAACTAAAGTGTCTAACAGTTGCGGAATCGGTGGACGTACATTTTATAATTAAAATACGACAGGGCCACTTACAATAAAATTATCTAGATATACATTTGCGGGCAAGTACCATGGGTGACGTTAATTCGAACTTTCAATAGTACAGTAATCAATAACACATCAGAACTTAATATCAATAGGGATATCGAAATATTCAATCTATTCTCGTCCCCGCCCGCCATGTGCTTCAAAACTGCATACGTATCTCGTGATATCAAGGTTGTGCAACCAGTACACAACGAGGAGTTACGAGTCCCATTTATTCCGGCGCCATTTTGGGCGAGGACGGGCAGGTCCAGGATATAGTCAAAATGTCTACCAACCATCGACTATGATGATGTTCATATGCTGTATTTATTAGAGTAACACTCATCTGTCCACATGAAATTAATTTGCCACAATCTAAACATGTCATTTTAATCTTTCCAAAGTTCTTCTAAATATTTGGGACCGTTTCCCTTGCCTCTGATGCTGTCAGTGCCACTTCTTTGATGAATGTACTGGCAGGTCGGGGGTTCTCCTCCAAATCTCTCTTTTATGCAGCACTATCATTAATCGGTGCCACCTCTCCATATGACGATGCATGGTATAGTTACCATAACTATATATTTTTTCGGTTCCTCTGGAGAGTACATCGTGGCAGATGAAGCCTGTATCTTACCGGGCATTTACCTTTTTTGCATGTAGAGGAAAGGAAAAAAAATTCGAGCGTCCGAGTTCTAAGGTGTCCCAGGGCCATTTTAGTGGACCAGGCCCAAATCCAAAGAACAGGCTGCCATTTTGAGAGTCCTCTTGCAGCCGCCTGTCGCTGTAGCATCAAGAGCGGCCGAAACTCAGCTGAATGGCAACTGAAACGGTAAAGGGGCACCCCACTACAGCAGACGAGCCTCCACCTAGGAAGGCCCGTTCACGCCGCATCCCCCCCCCCCTTCGGGCACCCCACACCGTTATTCGGAGCAGGATTGTAGGATGGCCACACCAGTACGGCAACTTGCTAGACACCACCTCGGTGCCTACCGAATCTCAGCGCCTTGTGGTGTCTTCTATTCAGAAAACATTGTTGTGCTGCCTTCGACCTATTCGCCGCAAGTGCGCACGCAACTCAGCTGCATAGCTTGCTAGACACCACCTCGGTGCTAACCGAATCTCAGCGCCTTGTGGTGTCTTCTATTCCGAAAATATTGTTGCGCTGCCTTTGGCCCCATTCGCACATCGGTCCGCTACTGACGCCATCTCACAGGCCAACGGGGCGCCCCACGCCGACTTTCAGCATTATAGGATGGCCACACCAGTGCGGCAACTTACTAGACACCACCTCGGTGCCATCCGGATCTTGGCATCTCAGCGCCTTGTGGTGTCTTCTATTCAGAAAATATTGTTGCGCTGCCTTTGGCCCCATTCGCACATCGGTCCGCTACTGCCGCCATCTCACAGGCCAACGGGCGCCCCACACCGACTTTCAGCATTGTAGGATGGCCACACCAGTGCGACAACTTGCTGGACACCACCTCGGTGCCATCCGGATCTTGGCGCGTTGTGCTGCCTTCGGCCTATTCGCACATCGGTCCGCTACTGACGCCGCCTCACGTGCCAACGGATTTTCTACGCTTTTTATACCCTATGCCGCATAACAGGTCATGTGACTTGTTTATAAACTTTTCATTGGTTCATTTTACTTTTGGTTTCCTAATGATGGAAGGCTTGATCATATGACCTAAAAATAACACTTTTCATTGGATGAAAACTATTTTTTTTTCCCAAACGATGAAAGCCCCACCTTGTTTCTGGATGTTTCAGACTGAAGCTGGCATCAGCATGAAAGCACCACCATCTCGTGGCTCCGTCGTGGTCATTCCGCGAGCAATCATGGCAGCCGCTCCCCACCGGAAGCCTGCAGGAGTCGGGGGCCCCCAAGACTTTTGTAGAATCCTCAAGGCGGAGGGGACGCTTTCGAGAATGGGGTCCAAGACCTAGCAGACAAGCGTCCGATTTCCAAGGTGTCCCAGGGCCATTTCAGTGGACCAGGCCCAAAAAGGAAAGAGCCTGCCGCCATTTTGAGAGTCCTGTGACAGCCGCCTATCGCTGCACCGCAAGAGTGGGCGCAACTCAGCTTAATTTCGGATTTTGACACAGTGGACCAAAAGCGGACGGAATGGCAACTGAAACGGTAAAGGGGCGCCCCACTACAGCAGACGAGGCTCCACCTGGGGAGGCCCGTTCACGCCGCCTCCCCCCCCCCCCCCGGGGCGCCCCACGCCGTTATTCGGAGGGCGGCAACTCAGCTGAATTGCGGATTTTGACACAGTGGACCAAAAGCGGACGGAATGGCAACTGAAACGGTAAAGGGGCGCCCCACTACAGCAGACGAGGCTCCACCTGGGGAGGCCCGTTCACGCCGCCTCCCCCCCCCCCCGGGGCGCCCCACGCCGTTATTCAGAGGGCGGCAACTTACTGGACATCACCTTGGTGCCATCGTTCTGCTGCCTTGGAACTATTCGCACAACAGACCGCTACTGATGACCCACCCCCCGCGACGCCCCACGCCGGATACCGAAATCAGTGCGGCACCAAGGCAACATCACCTGGGTGCCGTCCAGAAATCTGGACGTTGTGCTGCCTTGGGACTATTCGCACAACCGACCGCTACTTCCTTCTTTTTCCCTAAAAATGTTTAAATGTTTTTACTGTTTTTGTTTTGTTGTATATATTTATAAGTTATTAAAGTTTTATAATCCTACTACTTTGTTGGAGTGCTATATATTTTTAATGTGACACATAATTGTAAAAACTTTGATGTACAAAGAGTCATCCCTGGAATCTTCCGCTTCAGGCTCGGTCCCCTCCCCAATCACAATACAGGATGGTTTTCAGATAGTAGGAACGCGTGTGGTGTGACGGATCTCATCGGGTGTGGGCCTTGATCTACTATAACTCCTTTGAAGAGGGGTAATTCTTTACAGCTGGGGCCATAAACTACATCTGCAGGGCTAGCTGATAGCCTGGGACCGGCCTGGACAATCGGACACAGAGGAAGAGGAGTGTCAGAGGGTGCGGTAGTGAATAGGGCGAAAGGGAGGTGTCGGGCGGGCACAGGGTGTGATTCTCAGGGAAGAGCAGCGCAGATGGGGGGAGGTTTATTGCCCATGCATAAGACAGAGAGCGGGGGTGACCAGTGCCTGGGGGGGATGCTTGCGAGGGTGGGGAGCCATGCTAAGGATCGACAGCGTGCAGAGAGTGGGTCTGGTCAAGTCATCTAAAATGGCTGCCGTGCACGACAAAAGTGTGGCATTTGAAAAAAGGCAAGATGGCACAGACAATGTTTTTCAACACTTCCTGATTTCCTTCGAATCGAACGTTAACAGACGTTGGGGCATATTACCAAAGTTAAGCGATATTTATCCCTAACGATGCTTAGCAACGAATTTTTTACGGCTAAGCATCGTCAGAAATTATCGCAGATGAACCTTGCTATTATCAAGGTTTATCGCAAATGCGATAAAAAACGGCCGCAATGCATTAATATCGCTGAAAAGTCAGCGATATTCATGCATTACCGAGCTAATGCTCTTAGCCATGTTATCCACCTCCCATTGGATAACATGGCTAAGAACTGCTCAGGGCAGGTGTTACTTTTTGGAGATATTCGCGCTTAGCGCGAATATCTCCAAAAGTTGGTAATAGGAGATAGCGATGTTAGCGACTGTTTCCAGTCGCTAACATCTTGGCATGCCCACTTTGCATGTCATTAGTGATAAATATCACTGACATGCAAAGTGGGGCCCAAGATGGTCGCTATCTCCTACTAGCGGTCGCTAACTGGTGTTAGCGACAGCTAGGTAATACGGAGATAATTTTATCTCCGCTTTCTTGGCTTTTAAAGCCAAGAAAGCGGAGATAAACCCCTTGATAATATGCCCCGTTATCTCTCCCACACTACCGGTCCCCCTGGGCTTAAACGCCGAGATGGTAGGGACTGCATCCCGTGAAGATAGGCCGAGACGTCACTCAGCAGAAAAAAAAGTTTTAAAAAAGTCTATAAACGTACAATAAGTTAAAAGTCAATCATTCTTCATTCCTTGTAGTACGCTCCCCAGTCCGCTTCCCGTTACGCTAACCGGGCGCACCCCACCAAAAAAACGATTTTTTTTTGCCCCGCGGAGCCCTTTTAAAGCCTCCACATCAAACCTATGGGGTCAGGGAGGATCTACTATGCCCCCTTATGGTCATTTGCCCCTTCGCTTTGGCCTCCTCTTGTCTCTCGATCCTACCGAGAGACAAGATGGCGGCCGCTACGGACTGTTTGGAATGTTTACAGACGCCGGAGAACCAATCAGCTTCGCTTCACAAAGCTCCGTAACGCGAAAAGTACGCGAACTGGAGCGCTGCCAGTTCCGCTGTTACAGATATATATCTTTTTTTGAACGTTAATTTCTCAAAATCCACTGGAGCACATATATTGAGACCTAGCAAAGGCACATCGGGCTACCAGTCCCTACAATTTTGCCAAGTTTCGTGCAAATCCATTCAGCCGTTCGATTATTATTATTATTTTTTTTTTTTTGCCCCGCGGGGCCCTTTTAAAACCTCCACATCAAACCTAGGGGGTCAGGGAGGATCTACTATGCCCCCTTATGGTCATTTTCCCCTTCGCTTTGGCCTCCTCTTGTCTCTCGATCCTACCGAGAGACAAGATGGCGGCCGCTACGGACTGTTTGGAATGTTTACAGACGCCGGAGAACCAATCAGCTTCGCTTCACAAAGCTCCATAACGCGAAAAGTACGCGAACTGGAGCGCTTCCCGGTCCGCTGTTACAGATATATATCTTTTTTTGAACGTTAATTTCTCAAAATCCACTGGAGCACATATATTGAGACCTAGCAAAGGCACATCGGGCTACCAGTCCCTACAATTTTGCCAAGTTTCGTGCAAATCCATTCAGCCGTTCGGGCTAAAAGTGAGGCCAACCGCCCTATGGAAAACTCAATGTTAAAAACACGTTTTGGGACCCCCCTTTTTTCTCGGCCCCCCCTTGACGAAACCCCCCCAAATTTTCAGGGGCTGCTCAGAAACGAAATGTTCCATTTTCCTGAAAATTTAGCCAATTCCGTCCACAAACGCCAAAGTTATTAGACATAGAATTTTCAAAAATCCCATAGAGAAAAAATCCTAACTATATATACCTACTGGCGACCGCCAGTAGGTAATATATATATATATATATATATATATATATTTATATATATTTATATAAATAGTGGACACTTTGTCAAACACCATCCACTCTGCAGGGCAGACGAATATGGACCCAGGAAAGTAGGTGCAAAGTTTTTATTTTAACCCCTGCATCTCCACCATCACACGTTTCAGCCATCAAGAGGCCTTGAACACATATATATATGGAGGGAGAGAGAGTAATAGATATACACACACCCACACACACATATATATATTACCTACTGGCGGTCGCCAGTAGGTATATATAGTTAGGATTTTTTCTCTATGGGTTTTTTGAAAATTCTATGTCTAATAACTTTGGCGTTTGTGGACGGAATTGGCTGAAATTTTCAGGAAAATGGCACATTTTGTTTCTGAGCAGCCCCTGAAAATTTTGGGGGGGTTCGTCAAGGGGGGGCCGTGAAAAAAGGGGGGTCCCAAAACGCGTTTTTCCCATGTTAATTTCCATAGGGCGGTTGGCCTCACTTTTAGCCCGAACGGCTGAATGGATTTGCACGAAACTTGGCAAAATTGTAGGGACTGGTAGCCCGATGTGCCTTTTGTAGGTCTCAATATATGTGCTCCAGTGGATTTTGAGAAATTAACGTTTAAAAAAAGATATATATCTGTAACAGCGGACTGGGCAGCGGCCCAGGACGCGTACTTTTCGCGCAACGGAGCTTTGTGAAGCGAAGCTGATTGGTTCTCCGGCGTCTGTCAACATTCCAAACAGTCCGTAGCGGCTGCCATCTTGTCTCTCGGTAGGATCGAGAGACAAGAGGAGGTCAAAACAAAGGGGGAAATAACTATAAGGGGGCATAGTAGATCTTCGCTGACCCCCTAGGTTTGATGTGGAGGTTTTAAAAGGGCCCCGCAGGGCAAAAAAAAAAAATAATAATAATAATCGAACGGCTGAATGGATTTGCACGAAACTTGGCAAAATATTAGGGACTGGTAGCCCGATGTGCCTTTGCTAGGTCTCAATATATGTGCTCCAGTGGATTTTGAGAAATTAACGTTCAAAAAAAGATATATATCTGTAACAGCGCTCCGCTTCGCGTAACGGAGGTTTGCGAAGCTGATTGGTCATTCTGTCACTGGGCTATAGTTGGGCTACATCTGGCTGATATTTGGGCTACATTTGTTTTTTTGTGTGTCTGGCGGCCATCTTTGGGCTACATTGGGCTACATTGGGCTACATTTGGGCTCCAACATATATATAGGCCAATGTAGCCCAATATATATTTTTCAAAGTTAATTTTCGTAAAAACCACTGGAGCATATATCTTGAGACATAGCAAAGGCACATCGGGCTACCAGTCCCTACAATTTTGCCAAGTTTCGTGGAAATCCATTCAGCCGTTCGAGCTAAAAGTGAGTCCAACCGCCCTATGGAAATGAAGGAAATGAATGGGTAATTTGTAATTAGCAAATAGCTCATCGCAAACTAGGAATGGTAAAGAATCGCTATTTATTCCTTAAAGTTCGCTATTTAGGAAATGCAAAAAACTTTGATGATACATATGGCGGTTCATCTCTAACAAGATAAGAAGCATAGGGATACATTTATGATGACTGGCGCATCACCAGGGATGTGTTAGTCATTCTGTGCCGCTGTTCCGTCCCCTATGGTGTGCTGCATTTACAATGCGGCGCATCATGGGGCAAAAACAGCACAGATGCGTGATGTATCTGTGCCGTAAAGGTGGCGCATTGCTGGAGTTGTATCGCAAGTGTGATGAAGCTCCAGCAAGGGTCGGGGGTGCCCCTGTCGCAGGGTTTCTGTTCTCACACAGAACTGTGGACAGAGGATTGGAACCTCGGCGAATTAGGGTGTCCCAAAACTCACGTTAGTAATCAAAAACTCCTTAGCAAGCTAGGTACAGTGTCACATTGGATATAACAAACTCTCAATGTTTAGACAATCCAGAATATGAACTTATAGTACCTCAGGATACGTGGAACTCATGAACAGTCGGTCGTTATATATTTCTTAGAAACCAGAACATGGAGTTAAGAAGAACACATGTGTATTTGAAATGTTTATTTACTAATGCCGTCTTCACAGGCGTAGTATCTTAGATAATACAAGTACACATATTATCAGTAGCAAAATTACCAGCATAGTTACTAGTACATAAAAAGCGAATGGTGATAGTATGTTAACATGCTGTAAATGAATAAGAGTTAGCAACACTTATAAGCAGCCGCGGGCCGTGGAGGGAGTTACGGTGGGGCAGGGAGGCGGGGAGGGGCAAGGTAGAGAGGGCTCCACCCTGCTTCTCCCCGCCTCCCTGCCTCACCGTAACTCCCTCCACGGCCCGCGGCTGCTTATATCTCACCCTCCCTAATACACATATTATATTATTTGCTAAGAAGGTCTCTTTGTGTTGGTTTAGGGCGTGCCCATACTTTAGTGTCTTAGATTTGAAGGAATCACATCAGCATACACCAGCTCTCTCTTCATGTGAGCCGCATCAACTGTTGTGTATGTGTGTTCGGCAAAGCAATATAAAACCCGCCTCATGCCCAGAATTGGCAGAAGTTGCACTTATGTTATGAGTATGAAGTCGTGGAGATCAGACCTCATAACAATTCTGTATCGTGTTGTTCTTGAAACTTTAGCACTCGCTGTACAGATATAGTTTAACAAGCAAAGCAGATAGTAGAGCAATAACATATTATTCTCATGTAAACCACGATGAACTACTAGGTTGAAAGCTAAAGCAACAACTAAGTGTCGTGTGCAGAAGTTGCAAAAAAGGAAAAATGGCGTTTAAACCGGTAATGAGCCCATGCTAACTTAACACGGTGTAAAGATATCCAGGACCTAGATGACACCTCCCCATGATCCGGAAACGAACTGAATAAGATAATAGAAGTGCCATCTCATGAGAGCAGATTGCAAGTTTATATGTGGACGGTCCGCAAGGTAAAGCATTAAAAACTAGGAAAATGTAATGCTAAAGAAAAATAAAACAGCCAAGTACTTTATCGAGTCTTAAGCCAATAGGCAAGGTAAATAATAAAAACTTGACAAATAAGTCAATGAATTGTCAATGAAATGCTAGTACTCAGCATATCAAACATGAAAAAGGTCTATGACATAACTGTGTATGCAAAATAAGCTGCAACAGCCTCCAATAGGAAGTCACCGTCTTCATCCGAAAACAGTTCAGCCATCCAATTTAAAAGCGGAAAAGAACATACGTGCTCTCCCAGCACCGGATCCTCTATCACCATCAGAGGACAGCTCGGTGGGTTTTCAAGAAAGCTCTGTTCCAAGAAAGACTGTGCTGCCGCCAGTAAATTCCAGGGACCAAGTAGTCCATGCATCAATGCCACAGCCATAATCCTTTCGCCAGGACAAACCAACTCGTGAGTAATGATAGGAGTCATCAGCTGATTAAAGTCGACGTCAGGAGAAACCGGTCCGCAGAGACACAAATCAATGGCCCAATCGAAATCACAGGTCAGGCAGTGAAATACAGGCTGGACACAGGTGAAGTAGGAGAATCGAAAAGATAATCCATATGCCGTGCTTAATATCGCCAACGGCATTGTGCCATAATATTCTAGCATGCGATTGCGGAACAGTGTCAGCAGCTGCAGGGTGAGAGGTTGCATAGGAGGGACATCCATATTTAAAAATGTAAAAAAGCACAAGAGCGTCCGCTGGTAATGCAAGTAAAAATGCCAATCCACGAACCAGAGTGGAGAAAATAGAATGAAAGGAAGCAGGGATGAGTCCAAAGATTTTCTCAAATGAAGTCACGAGACCACTGGTAACAACTTTAAAAAAGTGCGCCAGGGACTTTGCGGAGGATGCGTTAAAGATAGTCGGAACCATCTTGCTGAATTTGAAAGGCAAATCTGAATTGAAAAGTGTGTGCACCTCTGTACGGGTGTTCGCTATGTGAAGCACGAAAGTTTCACGGGCCGAACTCAAGGCCACCTCTCTCTGAGACAAAAGAGCTCTTATTCTTGCCATGCCGTTGAAATCTGTCCCAAGGTTGGTATTTGTGGCCAGATTGAAAACTCCCTATGTTCATGTGTGGGAGGAAATAGAACATTTCTGCAGCAAATAACCCGTTCACTTACTGTTACGATAAAAGGAATACTTTTAATTAACTCAGAACAATCTTCATTATTGAGCATCAAATAACTACCATTTTCCAACAACTTGAACGTGGGGATGATAGCAGGAACTGGCGTGCCTTGCAACTCGCAAGCCATATTTGGTCGGTGTTTGTTGCATGAACCGTGTAACTGTATGTGCCTACACATTAGTGAATGATCTGGCGTCTCAGTGCATTCCTCTCCATTCAGATAAACTTCTTGATCATCTTTGAAACATCTGTATGTGTATGGAAGCGACCAGACCCCATGAAGAAAAGCACTACCTAAAGGTTCATAACGACCTATTGGTATATATTTCATACAATTTGAAAACTTATATAAAGCAAAAGGCAGCGTTATTAAACCGTGGATAAGGCACGTTGCCAAAAAACCCGCAATCCTCTGCTGATGATGTCACTGAGCATGTCATGAATGATGTAATATGTGACATCATCAGCAGTGGATTACGGGTAATAGTATCTCTAGTTTACTCCCCTATAGCTGTCTTTCTTTTAACATAAGTGTCTGTTTCCTTCCCTTATACTTACTGTTTTTGGTTCGCTTCCGGTTCGCGTACCGGCGAGCAAACTGGGAAGCGAACTAAGAGAAATAGAGGTTGGCACAGTTCCAAATATTGTACCAATTTTTTAATAACGGGGAGGTAGTTCTGAAAAGAACTTTTTTTTTTATTTTTCAGAACATTTTTTTACTTTTTTTGAATTTTTCTGAACAGTTTTATATTTTTTGGGGTTTTTCTTGGAGGGAGCAATGAAAACGATTCATTGTAAAGGGCTCAACAGGAGCAACAAAACAAAAAAAAGAAGTATTTATTATTTTGGGCGTTTCGTACAAACTTGCATATGATAGTCAATAGCTCTGTTGATCAGAGTGATGCTTCTTTCTCCGTAGGAAATGAATCCATCGCAAAATACGCAGATGTGTTTTACATCACCAAATCTCATTTGTATATTTGGCACCATCTCCCTGCCCTCTGGTCCCGTTACTTCCGGTACAACAGATCTTCTGGCCATAATAGGGAGATTATCTAGGTCGTTCCGAAACTGTGCAGCACTGTAGTTGTTAGGATGCCACCTAGTCATATGGCGATGCATTGTGTAGTTTCCGAAACTGTATTTTTTGTCGGTCCCTCTGGACAGTCTATCTTGACATATAAGGCAAGTTACGTATCTTGCATTTACTTTTTTCTGACCTTTGGGAATTTTAAAAAATTGCCAAATGAAGTTTTCTTTCCGGTGAGACGTCCTGGGCTGCTCAGGCAAAAACTGCCTCTCTTCGTGCTCGTCCTCCTGTTCCTCTTCTTCGTCTTCTTGTTGAATTATAACTTGAGCAGGTGGTCCACTCTTCCTTGGATGTGGTGGAGGTGGTGGGGAAGCACCAGCTGAAGCTACTAAAGAAGCCATTGCTCAGTGATCACAAAGGGTCTTTCTCTCACAATGATGAAAGTCAGAGTGAGGAAAGAAGGAGGGATTTTCATCATTTGGGAAAAACAAGAGTTCTCAACCAATCAAAAGTGTTCATTTTAGATTATATGACCTAGTCTTACATCATTAGGAAACCAAAAGTGAAATGAACCAATGAAAAGTGTTATTACCAAGTCACATGACTTGCTGTGTTTACGTTAAGCGCTTTGCAGGGCCTCCCGGTTTGCTTCCAGAAACCTGCGCTTTGCGACTCGCTTCGCGTACCAGTTCGCTAACGTAGTACGTCATATGACGTATCACGCGACAACGTGAAACGTCATGCGGACGGGAGGCGTCACGATGTTGTTTTCTAACGCGGCACTTGCGGTAAAGAAACGTTTACCGGCTCGCGGTCTATTTCGCGGCATCAAGGTCAGCTAACGGGAAGCTTCCCGATTCGCGAAGCGGGAACGAAGAAAAAAAAATATTTAAAAAAAAAATTATTCATAAACATATAAAATATATTTTTGGATTTAAAGAAGAATACATTTTACAGCTACAGATATTAGCTGTTAAAAAACCAATGAAATTCACTGAAAAAACCATAGGTTATAGACCATATATAGTTAGGAATTAGCATTTACAAAACCTTGAAAATTCACTGAAAAAACCATAGGTTATAGACCATATATAGTTAGGAATTAGCATTTAGAAAACCTTATTTTACTCACACAAAACCATTGAAATTCCATATATAGTTAGTTGCACTAACTATATATCGCGCACCCGCAATCCACTGCTGATGATGTCACATATTACATCATTCATGACATGGTCAGTGACATCACTGATGACATCACTTTTCTGATTTGAGAAGTATAAAGTAGCTTTTCATGGTATATGGTGAAATCATTTATTTCTATGTTTTAATTTGTTTTCGCTTACTTTTCATGTACCGCGGTATTGAGGGTCTGATGCAAGGCTCAAGACTCCATATTAATAGGATAGTCTGCGCATGACCGAACTCTAGCTGTGTCATTGTGTCATTGACAAAATGCCAACTGAAGGTCTCTGCCAAGATGTGCCTGGGAAGATGCACCTTCACCCAGCCGGAGAAACAGAATTTGTACTGCATTCGCAACAATTGTATATTCTGCTATATTCTGCTATTGTATTCTGTAGAATAGGTCATGGGAACCCCAAATTCACTAGGCGGTTCCATAAAATGCAACCCTCTCTGTGTGTGCTCTCTTGGATCAATGTTAAATTCCTGTTTCCCAAAAATTTAGCAAATCCTAATTTTGAAATTTCCATATTGTGTGGTGTGCACGTGTGTATTCATAAATGCCTTTTTGCAAACTGTTTATTCAAGCGCTACATATGCAACATATATTTACTGATGTTCCTCTGTCTTCGTTTGCTTTTAGGTGCACAAAACTCCGCATCATCGTTGAGCATCAGTGCCAGGAAGAAGTGCTGCTGCGGCCTGTTGTTCCGACATCTGAAGAAGATGGCTCCAAAAAGAGGTGCCCGTAGGTCCTCTTGCAAGAAAGATGTCTCTACTAAGGAGAAGAAGAAGCAAGTGGCACCACTTACCAAGGAGACTGGTGGCTCAACCAATACATTTTTTGGGGAAAAACAACAAAAAAAACAAAGGCCCACCATGAGTGCTGCACAGGTAGCCTGTTTAGTTGTTGAATCACCAACGACCAGTGATGTGGGATCATTGCAAGAAAGTAGCAGCACGCCATCAACACAGGTTTTAACTCATCTCACAAGTACTATTCAACAACCAAAGCCGCAACAACAACTGCATGGGCTACTAGTACAAGCAGAAGTACATGCGCAAGGAGCTGTCCGAGAAGGAGCTGTCCGAGAAGGAGCTGTCCGAGAAGGAGCTGTCCGAGAAGGAGCTGTCCGAGAAGGAGCTGTCCGAGAAGGAACTGTCCGAGAAGGAACTGTCCGAGAAGGAGCTGTCCGAGAAGGAGAAGGCCGAGAAGGAGAAGGCCGAGAAGGAGAAGGCCGAGAAGGAGAAGGCCGAGAAGGAGAAGGCCAAGAAGGAGAAGGCCGAGAAGGAGAGGTCCATGGAGACTTGCAAGTAGAGGTCAGTGAAGATGCCGATGTAGCGGCGCATGGAGCGGTGCAAGTGCCCACAATGGTTGTTCTTCCAGAAGTAGGGGCACAGGAGGAAATTGACTTTGGAGCCGGGGTATCATGTCAGGAAGACGAAGGCACTCCTCCTGATGATTCATTTTCTCCCAGCTCCCCAGCAAGGAAAAGATCAAGGAGGGTGTGTAGAAGTTCCTCTTCAAGCCCCGCTCCATCAGATGATGATCTGGATCTAGATTGGCAACCATCTCCGACATCTGAGAGGGAGGCACACCATGAGCTGCGAAAGGTATCAAATGTTAAAAGGAAGGGCCCCGGAAAGCTCATACTTATGGATCCGAA
Source organism: Lissotriton helveticus (assembly GCF_964261635.1). Lineage (NCBI taxonomy): Eukaryota > Metazoa > Chordata > Amphibia > Caudata > Salamandridae > Lissotriton > Lissotriton helveticus. The sequence goes on along the minus strand of NC_136063.1, from coordinate 1,700,249,811 downwards.
CGTCGGACTTGATGAAGTGGTGCATTCTGATGTTGTTGAACAGGATGACAGCAATGACCTAGTCATCACACATGTCAGTCCAGCCACACCGGCCATGCAGCAGACAGACATTTATACCCTATCCCGACGTCATGCTGAGCGTGACCCTGGCGACGTGCCACTGGTAGCACCACCAACGCAGTCAAGTAGTACCACAAGTTCAACAAAACCTACAGCTCCCATATTTTCTCCCCGGAGGGGGACTCCATCCAGCTCGACTCCCTCAAGTAAGGTTGCTGCAATAATTGCACAACCCAGTAGATGTCTGCAAGGCTCATCCACCACTGCTTCATCTGGCATTGGCAGCAGTATCACCTCGTGCGGCAAAACCAGAAGTTTCCAGTCCCCAGTTTGGAACTTTTTTAGTGTCCATGAAAAGTATGATAACATAGCCGTTTGTTGCATTTGTAAGACTAGCGTTAGCCGTGGTAAGACTGGTACCAACTATGGAACCGGAGGCCAGATAGGTCATCTTGAAAGAAAGCACGCTGTCGAATGGTTTCCGCACCTAGCAAACGTCAAGGGAAAGCGATCCCAAAGGACAAGTGGCCAAAATATACCCATAGTAGGTGTTTCATTTGAAGATGATGGGGAGGCTAGAAGAAGCGTCAGACATGTGTCCGGTTGCACCCAGTACCCCTGGCAGCACCACACCCTCTGTAACACATAGCAGGCACACTGAGAGTCTGGGAGACACACCAATGCGGGAAATGTCAACACTGATCAGAAGTGGGTCGAAGAAGGCATCAGCATCATCCCGTAAATTTGTCCAGCGCACCATTTCAGCCATGTTCTCCTCAGATGCGCAATTTCAACGCAACCACCCAACTGTACGCCTGTATAACACTAAGCTGGCAAAAATGCTAGCGGTGGACCTTCTCCCTTTTTCGTTTGTCGAAGGTGTGGGTTTCCTTGAACTCGTGGCAACATTGGCCCCTAAATGGAAGGTTCCTAGCCGGTACTATTTTGCCAGGGTTGCTGTTCCAGCACTACACAAAGAGGTGCTTGAGTTGGTGGGGGCAGCTTTGCAGAAGAGTGCTGTTCACACTATACACCTGACAACAGACATGTGGACCAGTTGCCAAGCCCTTGATTACATGTGCATCACTGCACACTGGGTCTCTTTTTCAGGGGTTATAAAACAGATAAATGCAGGTGGTGACTTGGTCGAGATTTTTAAGGGTGCTCGTAAACATGCAACATTAGCCATGTTTGGCATGGAGAAAAGTCATACTGCAGTCAACATTTTGGCTGACTTTAACGAAAAGGTCTTGCAATGGCTGCGCCCAAGAAATTGCAAGTTTGGTTATGTTTCTACAGATAATGGCAAGAATGTAGTTAAGGCCATGGAGGACGGTTTCTATTTCAGAGTGCCGTGTTTGGCGCACTGTATCAACCTTGTTGTGCAAAATTTTTTGAAAAAAGAACTTGCAGTCGACAAAACACTGACCATCTGCAGAAGAATATGCACACATTTCAACCATTCTTTTAAGGCCCGGAAGGAGCTGAGGCGCAAGCAAAATGAACGTAGAATGCCAATGAAAGCACTTATCCAGGAGGTGGCACCACGTTGGAACTCAACCTTCTACATGCTTGAGCGTCTGCATGAGCTGTTTCCAGTAGTCAATGAGTATTTCTACAACCTGGGTGGTGATACGACAGAAATGATGCTAGCGGTGGAGCAATGGCAGCTAGTTAAAAGCCTGACAGACATGCTTCGTCCTTTTGAGATCTTCACGCGTGACGTCAGCAGGGAGGACTGTTCTTTGAGCAAAGCTATCCCATTGTTGCTGAAGCTCGAGCACCAAGTCAAGGTGGTGTCTTCACAATTAAAGGACGTTGGAAAGAACGAAGCACATGAGTTGGCGCAGAGATTATTACAACGCCTAGTTAGCAATGAACGGCTTGTAAATATCAAGAAACATCAGCACTACATTTGTGCTACTATTCTGGATCCACGTTACAAAAAGCCATTGTTTGGCAAAGTAATAATTCCTTTTGAAACATCGGATGTTACAGAGTACAAAGGTTGGCTAGCTCAGTCAGCCATTCGTTTTGAAAGAGAGCGGAAGGAAACTGTAGACAGTACTACTAGTGAATCAGCAAGCCATCAGGCGTCCCAAAAAAGCACTTCTGCATCTGTGCCTCTGGCAGAAGTGAGTGACTTTCCCTCTGAGCCGTTAACCACACCAGCAACCGTATCATCTGCACCAGGCCCAGGCGATATGTCTGAAGCGGGTTGGCTAACTCAGCTAGGGTTTCCTTGTCCTAGAAAGGACACAGAAGTGCAAAGTACAGGAATCCGGGAGGACATTCTTTCAATGGTGCAAGCCTATCTGGATGACTCAACAGAGGTCAATATTACTGAGGACCCATTGGCGTATTGGCATGGGAAAAGAAAAATATGGCGAGAGCTCACCAACCTGGCTATCAATTACTTGTCTTGCCCACTCGCAAGCGTGTCCTCAGAACGTGTTTTTAGTTCTGCTGGTGGCATTGTGACTTCCAAAAGGTCCCGCCTCTTGCCCGCAAATGTGGAGCGGCTCACCTTGATAAAGATGAACCAGCACTTCATACCACCAGATTACAGAGTACGAGAATCCACGCAGGAAGAAGAGGACACCGACCTACCTGAGGAAAGTTCTCCTCAGTTACCAGAAGTAACCCCGACTGATGATTTAGCAGAGTATGAGGACGAGTTCTGCTTCCCTGACAGCGAGTTCTGAAAATGAGCCAATCATTCATTAATTGTAATTAGTCCTCCTTATTCACTTTTATTCCTGTGTGTCTGTCTTTCTTTAGCAAGTGCTTCATCACATTCCCAACAAAACTGTAATCAACCAATAAAACAACAAGCCCATCAACAGAACTGTCTTGATTTTGATGCTGCAGCATTCCTCAGGTTCACAACAGTTAGTTGACAAGAACTCAGTCCTGGTCGTCTATCCTGAGTCCTCCTCCTCCAGACTGACCCTATCCATTACCCATAATGCTGATGCCTGGATTCTGCACAGTGAAGAAACTTACGTTGACGAGTCCCCCACTGTGATATCCAGGTGGAGCCAGCCCTCAAACACAAATTACAGGTAAGATAAGCGTTTGGATGGGAGGTAGTATAATGGAGTATTCGGAGAGGCGAGAGAGTGACAGTGGTACTAGCAGTAAAGTCCTAGGGCTCTTGAATTAACAAACTCTGTGACAGGCATTTACTTAGGAAAACATTTGGCCTATTGCACGTGAACGTGTAGGCGTTATTATTGCTCGCTTGCCTGTCTCAGGGGTGCTGTCTCTGGGGCTTCTAGGTTTTTGGGTTGTGTGAGCACCGCTGCCACATTTCTAATGTTGATTGCTTTTGTTTTGCAGAAAATCCACGCCGGGAAACTCCAGTTGGGGCCCTGCTGCAGAACGCCTTAGGACACTGTGAATTCCAGGTGGAGCCAGCCCTCAAACACAAATTACAGGTAAGATAAGCGTTTGGATGGGAGGTAGTATAATGGAGTATTCGGAGAGGCGAGAGAGTGACAGTGGTACTAGCAGTAAAGTCCTAGGGCTCTTGAATTAACAAACTCTGTGACAGGCATTTACTTAGGAAAACATTTGGCCTATTGCACGTGAACGTGTAGGCGTTATTATTGCTCACTTGCCTGTTTCAGGGGTGCTGTCTCTGGGGATTCTAGGTTTTTGGGTTGTGTGAGCACCGCTGCCACATTTCTAATGTTGATTGCTTTTGTTTTGCAGAAAATCCACGCCGGGAAACTCCAGTTGGGGCCCTGCTGCAGAAGCCTTAGGACACTGTGAATTCCAGGTGGAGCCAGCCCTCAAACACAAATTACAGGTAAGATAAGCGTTTGGATGGGAGGTAGTATAATGGAGTGTTCGGAGAGGCGAGAGAGTGTCAGTGGTACTCGCAGTAAAGTCCTAGGGCTCTTGAATTAACAAACTCTGTGACAGGCATTTACTTTGGAAAACATTTGGCCTATTACACGTGAACCAACACGATGACAGTGTTCAGTAAAACGAACTTACTGCAAAACCACCACCCACCAGGCTCAAAAGTAGTAAAAAACAGGTATGCTCAGATAAAGTTTGAAAAAGTATATTTATATCCCTAACAAAATAATCTCCCGCAAGACCCTCCCTAACCCCAACAAATAAATAGTCCATCAAAAGTCCCCAAAAAACCCAACTCCCAATTCCCACCCCCCAAAAGTCTCTAAAAAAGGAGCAAGGGACACTCTACGGATGCAGGTTGTTCACTTTGGCCTCCAGGGCATCATGCCTTAGGGCCAGGGCATCGTACTCCTCCCGGAGCATGGCGTGATCTAAGCGGAGGCCCTCCATCACCTTTTTGTACTCCTCCCACTCCGCCTCCAGGTTGGACACTCTGCGGAGTGCACGGCGCAAGCGTGCCTTTACAGTACTGTGAGGAGGTGCAGCCTTTGCTGCTCGGCGGTGGCGTCTTCCAGCACGGCTCTGGTTGGCTGGAGCACTGCGCTTACTGGCAGAACGTGGGGTCACGGAGGAGGATGCAGTAGATGTAACATTTGATGCACTTGAGTGCGTGTTGTCCCCCTCCATTTCCACCAGCCGGCGATATTGCGCAACAGTGGCATCCAGCCTCCGTTGCCGGGCCAGTACAGCCAGCATACTCCTGCTCGGTTTTGCAGTTTTAGTATTACCAACTATAGAAGAAAGAAAGACATAATCTGTAACGAATGCTCTTTAAAAATATGATTAACACAAAATGATTCAGCAGGAAGTTGTGTCACAGTACAACTAGCAACTAGCCAGCGCAGTACAAATTTTATTCAGGCCAGTATCATGGGCGTCTGCATGGAGGGGCAAGGTGGGGCGCTTATGGTTTGGTGCTCTTTCATATGAAAGAGATCTGGCAGAAGTGAGTGACTTTTCCTCTGAGCTGTTAACCACACCAGCAACCGTATCATCTGCACCAGGCCCAGGCGATATGTCTGTTTCCCTCCCTCTCTCTCTCTCTCTCTGTCTCCCTCTTTCTGTCTCCCTGTGTCTCCCTCTACCTCGCTGTCTCTCTCTCTCTGTCTCCCTCCCTCACCCTCCCTCTGGCCCCCTCCCTCTCTCTCTCCTTCTGTCTTCTTCTCTCTCTGCCTCTATCTGTCTGTCGGTCCCAGCCTGCTGTAATTACCATATTGTAATTTGTCACTGGGCCAGCACTGGATACACATCATATGCTATCTAAGAGTCAGATAGTACCATGATCCAGCTTACCTGTACTCGCCACCACCACTGCCTGCTTCCTCACAGTCTGATTGTCCTCTGGCGCCGCATCCTCCACAGAGTAGTCCTCAGACTCGGAGTCGATCACGATCACGTCCGAGCTGGCCCCGCCACCAGATGTTCCACCTAAAAAATATATTTAAGACTGTTAGATTACACCACTCACTAGTATTTGGTTTAGGAAGGAAGAAATTTGAAAACAACAGAAAAATTAATTGACTGTCTACTCTAGTCTAAAGTAAAAATGTCCCTCCTTCCAGGGAAGGCTGTTGTCTTGCTGCTTTTCTTTGTCACAATTGATGAATGCTTGCTTAATTTTAACACACACCATTTTTCTCTGAACAGGCAGACGCTGGACTTCTACGGACAAGAGCAACATCAACTAAACCAGGTGAAAGCTCGGCTCGACCACAAGAAATGTGTTCCAACTTCCATTACTCATCAACTCAGCAGCAAGCACTTTTCCTTTTCCAGCTAACTTTATTTTAATATATGTGTTTACTTTTACTTTTAATGAAGCTTTAAAACTTGAATAGACTCTGTGGTTTTTTGGTCCTCCAGACTAGAGTGACTGAGCGAAAGGTTTTGTAATTTTTGCAAGGAGGAGTCCGTGCCGCTGACACTACCAGGTTTATACAGTGTGCCAAACACACCACTCTGAAATATTATGACTCTGGTCTTTCGTGTCCATAGTTTGGTTTGTGGAGATTTGTCCCTGCAACAGTAGTATTATTGATTTTGCTCCTATCTAAACACTGTTTTGAAAAAATTAAATTAGGAACGCTTGGACAACAATAGGTCCTCTATAGTTAAATGAAAACTTACTGGGGCCAGCAAAGGAGCACTCGCCGCCCTGGCCTGCATCCTCCTCCTTTGGAACCACTGCATCCACTGTTTCTGTCCGCTTGCCCCTGGGCGGACCTGACGTACAACATGAAAGAAAGAACAGAAAAAATTGATGATTGCTGCGTGTCGATGTCCTTTTCAACCAAATCAAACATTTAGAAAGAACAAGAACCAACTATTTCAGCCAAAAAGAGGGCTACAAAGGAAGGACTGCACCTGATCCTCTACTTTAGGGGCAGATTTACAAGCCCCTTGTAGCTCTTTTGCTCCGTTCTTGCGTCACTTTTGTGACGCAGCGCCACAACAAGAGAGGCGCCATGGTGTGGCGTATATTAACAACGTGACGCATATGGGAGATGCATCCCATTCTAAAGCCCTGCACCATAAGGGAGCGTTCCAGCGCAAGGGAGGGCGTTCCTGCGCAGGAACGCATGCTAAAAGTGGCTATGGGGAATAGATAAAATTTCAATCAGTCATTTAGGACAAGGATCCATCACTGAAACCCTGCGCCTGCATGAAACAGACTTACGGCTTGACGCAGCATTGCTGGAGCTGCGCCATCGTTGCAACGCAACTCCATCAATGAGCCGCCTTTACGGCACCGATGCGTAATGCTTCGGTGACGTTTTGGCACCATGGCGTGCCACATTGAAAATACGGCGCACCATGGGTGGTGCTGGCGTGCCTCACACTTTGCAGGGATGCGCAGGTAATTGCTAATCTGACACTTAGGGGCATACTTACGAGTTCTGAGCTGGACACCTCCAGATGTGCACCAGAACAAATGCGTAACGCAAAACTAACCTTACCGTCACAGCAGATGCGCCGCAATTACAATGCGGCAAACCCTGGCGCAAGCGTAGGCAGATGCGTGACGCATCTCGTGACGAAAGAGGGGTGCATCTCTACAGTCGCATCGCAGGCGCGATGCAACTCTAGCAATGCTCAGGGCTGCCCAATACTCAACATACCGCATCTGTCCTTACGCCTGCTTCAAGCAAGCAGGCATAAAGAATTGACGTAGCAGCGTCGCGGAAGTGCCTGCGTTAAATCTTGTAGATTTCACGCAGGCACTTTTGCGAGGCACACATCTGCCTGACCGCCACCCGCCCCCCTCCCCCTGCGTGGGAACGCTCCCATTGTGGCGCAGGCCCAGGTCTTAACGTGGCGCATCTCCCTAGATGCATCACGTCGTACATGACTCGCAGGGATGCGCCACGTTTACGTCGCTGTGCGTCAGTTAAGGCAGCGTAAACGTGGCGCAAGGGGCTTGTAAATCTGCCCCTTTGTGTCTAGCATTACGCAGTTCTGTAAAGTACACTCATACATTACTCAGCCCAAATAAATGAACACATAATAGAAAACAAATAAGCAGTGGCACCGCCACAGAGAAGGAGAGCAGTGCACCTGAAATGCACAGAAGATTTTGAAATATTAATTTACCTCTCCTATCAATGTAATCAGCAGCATTATTGCTCTTTGTAAAAAAGTTAAAGCAAACATTTGCAATATTATATAACACACAGAGCAGGAGAAAAAACAGAGTAGTGACGAGTGATGAAAAAATTGCTACTACTACTCACCAAGCCCGGGGACCTCCACTCCCAGCAGGTCGAGCAGGTCGTGCTCCCGGTCCAGCGGTGGGTCACCTGATTATAGGTGCGCTGGACCCCCGTGATGTTAAAAAGGGCCTGGCACACCTGCCCCCACCGCTTCCGTCGCTCCTGGCTGTTGGTGTAACCGGCAACGATCCTGCCGCCTGCCGCGATGGTCCTGGGGAGACGGCGCTGCACATAATAAACAAGTGAGCCCACCTCCTCAAGACTGAAGATCTCCCGGGGCACCACCATTTCCGCCCTCAAGCGGCCACACGGGAGCCGGGCACGGGCTGCGGCGGCCGTCTTGGGCAGCTTGACTGCTGTCTTCACCATGTTCTGGGCAGGTAAGGAGATAAAATGAAAAAGAATAAGAGTAGAAAAGAAGGAAATAAAAGTTTAAAAAAGTAGATGAAAAGTAAACAAAAGTAGACTAAAACACAAAAATATAGACCTAGAAAACAAGAGGGATAGAAAAAAAGTTTAATAGATCAAAAAAAAAAAAACAAGCAAAGGATGGCAGAGATATACAGAGGATAGAAACACCATGCCCAGACACAAAGGAATGAATGAAAAACAAGATGGCCGCCCGAACACGTGCGTGTAAGTAAGTTCGCACGCGATTTCTCTCGCGAACTCGTGCGAACTTGTATTCGCAAGGCGCTCATCGCGCGAGATTACACATAGCGGGCGGAAACGGAAATACGTCACGCAAACAAAATGGCGGCGCCCATAGTCAACCTTGTGGTAACTCGCACGAGTTCGCGGCTTCCACGGTCAATTTCGCACGACGCCGCGCCTCGCGAATAGGGCGAAATTACCGAAAAACGAGCAGGTGCAAAAGTTCGAGCTCATCATTTGTAACCATTTCCCTGTAGTGCTTCCTGAAGGGGCCCTCCAGAATCCGGTTCCCTACTTGCAACTATTGTGTGACCCTGCTCTGACAGTCACAGAATAGTTACAAGTATGCCATTGCATCCTGTTAATTTTTTTTTACATTGCAACAAAAAGGAAAGGGAGCAGACAAGCAGGTGCCAGCCTTCATTAATGTCAGTTGGGGCAGGGCAGGTGTTGTTGTTTGCAAAACTTAAAGCACTTAGCAGGTGTGCTTTGCTTTGCCTCAATAATGTACACTCACTGGTCAATCAGAGGGTGCTGTGATGACACCGAGGGTGGCATGGGTGTGCCAGCCAGAGGGTGGCATGGGTGAACCAGAGTGCCAATGTTGACAGGATGGCAGTGCTTTGCTTTGCCTCAATAATGTACACTGGTGAACCAGAGGGTGCTGTGATGACACAGAGGGTAACATGGGTGAGCCAGAGGGTGGCATGGGTGACCAAAGAGAGTGCCAGTGGTAACAGAGGGTGGCAGTGATGAAGAAAGCCTTGCAAACAGGCTGGGCACGTAGAAACAACAAGTTCGTAAAACTGGTGACCCGACAAGTAAGTTCGCAATTTGCGAAATTGTACAAAACCCTCGCGAACTTGCAGAAACCCGTGCGAACACACCCCCCCCACAAAAATACGCAAATCCGCGAGAATTCGCGGATTTTGCGGATTTTCGCAATCCGCAAATCCGCAAATTCGCGGATTGCGAATCCGCAAAATACGCCCATGCTTAGTTCAGAAGAAGATTTCTCAACCCCTCTTTGTAACTTTGCACAGGTAGCTTACCCTGCACAACTTCAGGTTGGTTCGTCTTCCTCGGCAGAATAATCAGCTGTCTGTTCTTCGTCACTTTCGTCAGTTATATCAAGATCTATAAATTCCTCCAACACTAAATATGTCCATTCAGGATCTTGGTATTTTTCGTTCAGTCTTTTTATTCGGTCACTCCTCCTTTGTGAACTTTCTCCAACTTGCTCTGCAATACGAGGACATTTCCTTCTTTCTGCAAGTTTCTCCTCTACCGTTTTTATTCTCAGTCTCAGTCTCTGAATATATCTTGGTTCGATATGTTTCTTTTTCTTGAGTCTTTTAGTTGGCACTGTGATTTGGCTTTCTTCTAATGCTCTTTTATTTTCGTTTCTTTGTGGCACTTCTGCTTTTGTTTCTTCCCTTCCTGTCTGACTAGTTCCAGGTCTTATTTATATTTCTTCTGCCTGGTTACTAAGCTGGCCTTGTTCAGGTGTATTCTGATTTTGACTTTCGAGCTTCTCTGTTTCTGTGTCCTGAACACGTTCTTCTAGTTCTATCTGATCCTGTTCAAGCACTTCGATCCCTTGATTTTCTTCTGCTTGAACCTTTTCACTAATTCTTGTCTGTCCCTTTTCAATTTCAGGGGTTTGTGGAAGTGTGTCGATCACTTGCTCTGTCCCTGTCTGACCTTCTTCTTCCTCAGACTTGACGTGAATCTCAATAATCTGAGGATCTTCGCCTGTGCCTATCTCTTCCTCTCTATCCCACTCTCTATCTGCATAGGTTTGACTTCTTGTTCTGATTGGGTCATTAGTCAGGTCGATTATGGGAATCCAATCATCTTGACTGGTGCTCGGTTGTTCGTCATCAGCTACTTCAGGACCAACTTCTGCAGACCCCTCAGCTGGACAACCTTCAGCGTCAGTTTTCTCGTCTGGAATCACCTTCTGTGTATGGCTGGCATGGATCCACTTTGGAACGCCGGCACACTTCACCGCTGTCGTGGTCACCAGTATTATTTGGCGTTGTTTTCCCCACCTCGGTGCAAGGCAACTCGAACGAGTATGTTTCTTGAGTCTAACCCAGTCGCCAGGAACCAATTTGTGGACTGGAGTTGTTGGATTGGTGACGGCGTCTTCCCCAATCTGGCGAGAGATAGAACGCACTTGGTCACCCAGTTGCTTGCAGTACTCAAGTACCAAATCATCAGAAATGTTTAGCAGTTTATGTCCTGGTACCCATGCTTGTCTCATCACTCTTCCCATCAGGATCTCATGAGGGCTCAGGCCTGTTTTTCGATCTGGAATACTTCTAAGTCCCATCAGAACAAGAGGTAAAGCATTTATCCAGTTCATGCCTGTAGAGTCACACATTTTTCCTAACCTTGATTTTATAGTGCCATTTACTTGCTCCACCACTCCAGAAGCCTCTGGACGATATGCACAGTGCAAATTTTGGGTGATCTTAAATGCCTTACAGAGCTGATCGATTACCTCAATCTGAAAATGCTTTCCTCTATCTGATTCAATTGTGACTGGAACCCCGAACCTAGGTATTAATTCTCGTAGTAACAATTTAGCTACAGTTATGGCATCACTCTTTTTAGCAGGGTAGGCCTCCACCCATTTTGAAAACAGGCAGACAATGACAAGGACATATCTCATTCCCTCACAGCGAGGCATTGTGATGAAATCAATCTGTATTCTTACAAAGGGACCTCCTGATTTTCCAATTTTTCCCAATTCGACTACTATCCTTTTCCCAGCGTTAAACTCCTGACATGTTAAGCACCTCTGGCAGAGCGACTCTGCTACCTTCCTGAACTTCGGATTGTACCATGTTTGTTGGAAAACCAGGACCATGGTATCCCTACCAGTGTGTGAATCTCCATGTATCAGTCTGGCCATAGAAGCAAGCAGACGTCTAGGCAACACAGGCATACCATTTGGGCCCACAATGACACCATCCTTACTTCTCGTCGACAACCAAGTTTCTTCCATTTTTCTTTCTCTTTTTCTGGCACCGCATGCTGCCAATCTCTCAACTCTTCCCAGGTAGGCACCTCTTCAAACACCATAAGTTGGCAGCTGTTTCCAGGTCCCCCCAATTTAATATTTACAGACATGCGATTTCTGGCACAATGTTGAACCACTTCATCAGCAAATCGGTCTCCCAAAGTTATAGGGTCAATGCCAGATTTATGAGCAGCACATTTGACCACTGCCAATTCTTTTGGTAATTGGATTGCTTCCAGTAAAACTTTTCCATCTCTGATGGGAGTAACTGAAGAAGTCAGAAACTCCCTCTGTAGCCACAATTGGCCAAAGTCATGCACAACTCCATAACAGTACTGACTGTCAGTATATACTGTTATTCTTTTGTTTTTCCTAATTTTACAGGCACTTATCAATGCAATCAATTCGGCTACTTGTGCAGACTTTACTCCATATAAACAGGAAGCTTCTTTAATTTCGTTTATAGAGACTACAGCATAAGCAGCACTTAGGCCTACAAGTTCGTGTCTCATACATGAGCCATCCATGAACAGCTCCTCATCTTCTACAGGCAAAGGTATTTCTTTACTGTCTGGGCGGGGTTTTGTACTGAATTCTGTCAGATCTATGCAGTCTTGTTCGTCCTCTCCCTCTGCTTCCATAATCATTGAGTCAGGGAGCAGGGTAGCTGGGTTCAGGATATTACACCGAGTAATGACCACATTCGCAGCACCCACGAGAATCCTCTCGTATTTAGTCAGCCGACTAGGGGTGAGATACTGGGTCTTAGTTCTGGTCAATAAAATCACAACTGCATGGGGAACATACACAGTTACAGGATGTCCCATTACAATAGATTCACTCTGTTCTAGACTCGTGCAAGTTGCAGCTACTGCTTTCAGACATCCGGGTAATCCAGCAGCCACTGGATCCAAAGTGGCAGAAAAATATGCCACTGGACGTCTAGTCAATCCATGCTCCTGAGTTAGGACTGACAGTGCACAATTATCTTGTGTGTCACAAAATAGGGCAAATTCTTTAGAATAGTCAGGCATCCCTAAAGCAGGTGCTGTACACAGACATTCTCGTTATTTAGTGAATGCTGTCATGCCCTCATCATCCCATTCCACTGGGTCTTTTGCTCCTTTCTTTGTCATTTTTATCAAAGGTTTTGCCAGGACTGCAAATCCCACAATCCATTACCTGCAGTAACCTACCACTCCAAGGAACATTCTCATTTCTTTCTGAGTACGGGGTAACTGCATGTTCTGAATTATTCTGACTCTCTCAGAAGTGACTTTCCTGATGCCTTTTTCTATCTGGTGCCCCAGATATTTCACTGACTTTGTACAGAACTGCAATTTGTCAGGGGACACTTTATGTCCTTTTTCACCTAGGTGATTCAGTAAAGCAATGGTGTCAACAACACAATCTCTATGACTTTTCGACGCCACCAAAAGGTCATCTATATATTGCACCAAAACAGATTTTCCTGGTAACACTAAAGATTCAAGGCACTTTTTTAGAATCTGATTAAAGATAGAGAGACTTTCGGTGTACCCTTGAGGGACCCGATTCCAAACGTACACGTGACTGTCGAAAGCAAATGAGAAAAGAAATTTGCTATCTGGATGCAATGGGATCGAAAAGAATGCATGACATAGGTCTATCACGGTAAACCACTCAGCATCCCAGGGAATCTGATATAGGATCACTGCTGGGTTTGGAACAATAGGACAACAAGGAACCACTATTTTGTTTACCTTTCTCAGGTCCTGCAGTACCCTGTACTTGCCACTAGGTTTCTTAATTCCAATTATGGGTGAGTTACGCGGACTACTCATCACTTCTTGTATGATGTTTGCTTCTAGCAGTCTTTTTATTTCAATGGCAACTCCTGCTCTACACTCATTTTGTATGGCTTGGTATTGGGATAAACTGCATTTTCTTTCAAGGCTCTTTGTATTGGGTCTATATTTGCCATTAATCCTACATCCTTTCCTGTAAAGTCCCATACTTCCGGTTTCACTGCCTTTTGGAGTTCTTCAGGTAAGTCCTGTATAGTCATTTGTTTCATTTCTGAGTCTGGTCTAATTAACATTAATTTGTATATGCCATCCTCGTCTGGGGTTTGAATTTCGACGCCTTTTGGTGTGCAAAAGATGGTGCAGTTCATTTTGCACAAAAAATCACGTCCCAGTAAGTTTACTGGACTGGTATCACAAACTACAAATCTATGCATTTCTTTGAAATTCCCTATTGTGATCTCCATGGGCTCAGTAACTGGGGTACTAATCAATTGATTAGATACACCCACTACTTGCATTGCTTCTCCCGAGAGGGGTAGGTTTGGAACGTCCGCTGTTCTCACAGTAGAACGGTAGCACCAGTGTCCAATAGAAAGGTGACATCATTTCCATCAACTTTTCCTTCAATGTATGGCCCTGACTGGTCTACCGGCAAGGAGGCGCCAAGAACACACTCCTTGTCCTCCCCTCTCAGGCCCCGTCAGTATTGGTCGTCACAGAAAAAGGTATCATTCAAAAAAAACTGCGAAGTTGCTGCATTTCTATTCTCTTTGCCTCCCCAGATCTCTATGTCATCACCCTGTGGTGATTTTCCTTTATAATTTGGTTTTGGCGCTCGGGGCAATTGACTTGCCTTTACCTGCTGCTGAGTCTTTCTTGGTTTTTCATTCTGCGTCTGTGGAGTTAAATCAGGGGTTTGGGTATTATCATGCTGTAAATATGGACACTCGTCTCTCCAGTGCCCGATTTCTCCGCACTGGTGGCAGGGAAATTTCTTTTTAGCTTCCTCTCTGCTCATTTTTACCTTGGGCTTCCCTCCACCCCCAGAGCCTTGATTTTGGGTATTCTTGTTTATTTTATTCATTTGCTTTTCCTGTTGTTCTGCTAGCTTCACTTGTGCCCACATAACCTTCTCCTTTAGGGTATTTCGCTTATCTGCCATCTCGTCCTCACAGTACTTTGCATACCGTAAGACCTCATCCATTTTCTTAGACTGCCAACAAATCTTATTGTCTTTGATCCACTGGCAAATTTCGGGTCTTAAACCGTTTACAAACCTGTAAATGAAGTGGGTCATGTCCTTCATCTCGATGTTATCTATTCCACTGTAAGTTTTGAACACCTGTAACAGTCTCTCATAAAAGGAGTGCACAGACTCATCCCTTTCCTGCGTGGTCCTATCTATTTTGGTCCAATCAGTTTCCTTTGCAGGCACTTTCTTTTTCAGATGTAAAATGACCTGGTCATATTTTCTCATTACCTCATCAGAGGGAGCACCTGTTACAGGGTCCCTATCATACTCTTTGTTGGGCCAATCAATGGCAACCTTGCATTCGGTCCATAAATCCACAGGAACCACAATGTCGAAAAACCCATCCAGGTCTTTCCACAAGCACTTTTGCACCTTTACAAACCTTTCCACCTGCCTGTACCAGTCCACAGGCTTTTCTCGTAATTTTGGAAAGTCATTGGTAAAGGACACAATATCCTGTCTGGACCATGGAACGTGCACGTATTTTCCACCTGGCACTTCACGCATAGGGTATAACTGCTCAGGTTTGTCAGCTTCCTTTCGAATGAACTCAGAAGACGTCTGTTTAGATCTGGCCTCATCTTTCTTCTTTGCCCACCTGGCTTTCCACTTTTCTACGTCTCCCCATTTTTGCAACACAGTCAATTATTCTTTAACCTGCGCCTTTTTCCCTGACACATTCATATTTTCCAGATCTTTGTCTGAAAAATCAGCTCTATAGGGTTTCTGCAGTGGTTTTGATTTTGAAATATCGATTCCCATACTCGCTGCAGTGTCTGTTAATTTTTCATGGAGCACTCTGGTGTTTCGGGTAAAACTCTTGCCGATAAACAGTAACTCTTCTTCAGAATAGGTATTTAATCTGTCTAAACCTACATTTCCTGCCATTAGCTCTTCCATTTCTATTCTAAGCTTGAAAATATCTAAAGGTTTCGACTGAGGAGTTTGTTTTTCTAACTCTCGACTCCATCTTTCAATCTCTTCAGGAGTCACAAACGTGACACTCTTGGTACCCGAAGTCGATTCCATTTGAATCTCCCTCGTGTTGAAAGGATTATGTCTTTTCTGTAACCTTTTTCCTGCACCCCTAATGGGTAGATCCATTAGCGAGACCTCGGACTCACATTTACTGGTCTGGTCATCCACAATTAGGGGCTCCGGTCTTGGCTGTGCTACAACTGGAGTAATAACTGGAGTCTTCGGACTTCCCTGTCTATCCCCATACAGCGGAACCACGGGTCCAATAGTTACCGGGATTGTCAAGGCTTCAGGACTTGTATTTAACTGGGAGATTTTCTGAATTATCTCGGCTCTCTGCTTAGCTAAAGCCTCTCGTTCCCTGTCCTCCAATATCCTGTCCAAAGAATTGTCATGTAATACCTGCGGGGTAAAAGTTGGGGCATAACTCGGGGCAGTGGGATGTGTCTCACTTGGTCCTTCACCATAATTAGGCTTTGGGAACAGATTTCCTGTGCTTAGGGATCTTGGTTCCTCCTCAGACGGGGGTCTTGAGAACGGAATTCCTGACGTTGAAGGCCTTGCCTCACCCTCGTAGGGAGGTCTAGAGCAAAAGTCTCTTTCTCTCGAATATCTTGACTCCCCACTAAATGGTGCTCTTTGACAGATATCTCTAGCACCTAGAGATCCTAGCCCCTCATTATACGGAGGTATTTGACAACTCTCTCCTACACTCACTGATCTGGCCTCTTCCCGGGGAGGAGGTCTCCGAGAATTATCCCCTTCACTAGAGGGTCGGTGTCCTTCATTATAAGGAGGCGGACTTCTCATAAACATATCATCTAATAATTCATCATCCGACTTCCCAATGGGCACCCAATGTTTACATTTTTCTGTTCTCTTCTCTCCTGCAGGAGGACCACCCATAGGCATCATTGGAAACAGCCCTTCTACGATCATATTCTGTCTCCATTGTTTCATCTTTTTGTCTCTGGTCTCTTGTTTCAGTTTGGGATAACATTTTGTTAACCCTTTATCCATTCGGGGCTTGTCTCTCTCAAAAGCCTCGATCTCCCATTCCTCTAAAGCTTCGTACTGCGTTAATCTAGGTCTGGGATGTAAGTCATTCATTCGGGTTCTCAAATTAAATAAAATCCTGCCATTGAATGTACCCTCTAACGGAAAAGCCAAAATTCCGTCATCCTTGGTGTATTCCGCCCAGTTTTCCAACCATACACACAAGTGGTACCCTTTATCAAACATCATGAAAGATGCTGGAGTATTAGGTGGCGGAATGACAACACCATCTCTGGTTTTAATCGGCTTGTCCTTTTTGAAATAATTCTTCACCTTATTTACAAGGGATAGTTTTCTCTTATTTCCGTACATAATGTCGGTTTTATGCCCTTTCCACTGATCGTTCTCAAACCCTAAATATCGTGGATCAGGTCTAGTATGCGGTCTATACGAGTGCCACATACGATTTCTGCTAGTGACTTTGTTTACAAATTACTTCCAATCCAAGTGTGTTTTTTTTATTTTCGCGCAGCCAATGAAGTGCACAGTTTCAAATAATCTCGACCAATGGGTGCGCGGCCTTTCGCGAGACAGGTTCTCACGCTTCGGCACTCACCCCTCCTTTACAATTCCAGCTCCGCTACACACCCGCTGCATCTACCAATCCCAGCGCGGCACAGAGTGACGTCAGAGCAGCTCCGCAACTGACTCCCTCCCTCGCAAGGTAACGGAAACTTAATTTCTCTCTGAATACACATTCGCCACTGTACCCAAGTGTCTAGACAGCAAAGTTTTGTTTCACTGCAAGTAAACTACTTCCATTTACTTTTCACTCACTACGGATAGATCTCTTCTGCCTACCCTTCACTCAAGCATTAGGAACCTGCTACTTCTTTTGACTTATCCACTTCTTTCCGGGATATACACTAAGTCTAAAGTTTCACCAGCGAACCCCTCTGCTATCACACAAACTCCAACGAACTTGCTACTCCTTCCGGTGTGACCCTTACTAGGTTTTTTTTTTTTCTCACAATAGAAGTTTTGCCAGTGATCTCGTCGCTATCATTTATTCAAGCATACATTCAGAAAAACCCTAGTTAGTGCTTCCAGTTCTGCCTAACCTGCACTAACTTTCCTTAGGCCAGTGACCTCAACGCGAAGTGGATTCTCTTCACCACTCGCGATTCAATTCCCCGGGGATTCCCAACAAACATATAAACTCTTTACTAACGACTGAGTTAATACATATAATAGTATAATAATAAGAAAAACAATTTAAAACATTTCATAATTTTTCAAAGCAAACATTTCACGTGATTGATCAGGCCACAGAAATTGTTTACCCTTGTAGCAGCAATAAAATGTTGTCATAAAATTTTAGCAGCATCCAACCTATCTAGCTTAACTAGTCCTACCTAACTTTAACTAGTCCCTAACCATAACTCTGCTACCAGAAAATTACTGATAGAGATCGCAGGTCACCCGGCCAACAATTTTCACCATACACGTACCAGGCCCATATTTTTCCAATTTATCATATACATTAATCGGGTGACCTAACAACTCTTCTACCAGCAACCCTGGTTCCTTCCTATTTATTTCTATTGTACCCGACTTACCAATCCACTGTTACGGGTACCTATGATCCACAATGGATCAGGGAGCTAGCTGTAAAAGAAAAGCAGGCAAAATACAAAATACCCACTTTATTTCTCTTACTTCATCAAATAACCACAGACTACTGGGAAGTTTTAAAAGTTTATCTTAGAAATCAGTTTCTGAGTGTATACATTTTACAACGAAAAGGCAATCTATAATCAGAATAATGAAGTGAACGTAACCATATGAAAGAAAAACTAAGGCAACCATTTATGAGTCTATAAGAAAGTTATAACAATGCGATCTACTGGATAGATTTTTAGAAAAATGGATCACGAACTAGACATTTACTGTTTAGAAAAATACTGCAAGGTAAGGATTTGAAATCCTATACATCTATAGGAGGGAAAAAAATGGAACACGCTATAGTTCTAGCATCATTACATTAAATCATATTTCAGGAGAAAATTATATACCACAGTTATGATTCATAAACAGAATGGAGAGAATGTGTTCTAAAAGGTAGGGAAACATAGGAACATGCTAAAGGAAAATATACTGTATGACTTTTATAGTAGGTTGCGGAATGCATGGAAAATTAACGTATGCAAAGAAATGTCTTTATTAAAGCAAAGACAGGAAAATAGAAGGTGCAGTATAGAGTTTTCGCACTATTTTTACCTAGAAAGGTGTGCAGACCAACCCTGGCCACGGATCAGTCAAGGACAGGAAATACCCCAAGGAAGGACAGTCATCTATGGGACAGCAGGTGCAGAATGGACACCCCAGGACAGGACCGGAAAACCAGATTAGGATCAGGACAGGACCACCAAGGCACGACCCGCACCCACATTTCGGAAGCAACGCCTGCGCTCCACCCTCTCTGCAGCTATCAGTCAGAACCCCGATTGGGTTAGCGAACTCCCCAAGAAAGTGCTCCACCAGCACTTAAGGTTTAGTAAAACCTTAGAGTCTATGGTTAAATTCGGACAGAGTGCTCCGCAGCGCTCGGTATTCAGTCACCTATTGAGTGCGTTGGGTCAGTGACAGGTCAGCTATTCAGACAAGTCGGACAATTTCTCCAGCTAAACCTAGGCTAGTTATACTGTTTTCGGGTCAGTGTACCACCCCCCAAATGTTGCAAGTGTCAGAATCCCCAATTTCGATTGGTACCCAAGTAGGATAGGTCAACACACCAATCAGAAAAAACTTCTACAAGCTCGTATTTGCATTTTATGGAACCGCCTAGTGAATTTGGGGTTCCCATGACCTATTCTACAGAATACAATAGCAGAATATACAATTGTTGTGAATGCAGTACAAATTCTGTTTCTCCGGCTGGGTGAAGGTGCATCTTCCCAGGCACATCTTGGCAGAGACCTTCAGTTGGCATTTTGTCAATGCCACAGCTAGAGTTCGGTCATGCGCAGACTATCCTCTTAATATGGAGTCTTGAGCCTTGCATCAGACCCTCAATACCGCGGTACATGAAAAGTAAGCGAAAAAAAATTAAAACATAGAAATAAATGATTTCACCATATACCATGAAAAGCTACTTTATACTTCTCAAATCAGAAAAATATACTATTGCATTATAGTTAGAATCTTTCCACTTTTATTGACTCCTTTTTGGCACCCCATGTCACCAAGCTAAAATCGTATGTGAGAGATACGAAATACTTTATCAGTCAAATAGCAACTGTTGATTGGGACCCTAATGACATATTGATGACTTTAGATATCACAAGTTTGTATACTTGCATTCAACATGTCAATGGTGTGGAGGCTGTACAGTTTTTTCTGAATAAGATATCAGCCAAATATACAGAACATGGGGTGATGTTAATAGAGCTTCTAGAATTCTGCCTAACACACAACATATTTTTGTTTCAAGAAACTTACTATAAACAAGTGTCCGGGACTGCGATGGGAACCTGCTTCGCCCCCAGCTACGCAAATGTATTCGTGGGCTGGTGGGAGGAGCAGGTGGCCCTCGCAGGCGAGAATGCGAAATGGGCATCGAATGTAATGGCGTGGCGACGCTACATTGATGACCTCTTTCTCGTATGGAGGGGCTCCTCCAGCGAGGCAGAGGATTTTGTGGCTGCTCTGAATAGAAACAATCTAAATATGAATATCACCTATGGGATCAGCAGTAGGGAGGTCCATTATTTAGATCTGAGGGTCTTTAATAATGATGACCAAAAATTAGATACTGCATTATACAGAAAACCCACTGCTGGGAATAGCATATTACATGCTACGAGTAGCCACCCTCCTAGTTTGGTGCGTACTATACCTTACGGAGAATTGTTACGACTGCGACGGAATTGCTCACTTGAAGGTGATTTCACTAGGGAAGCTGAGAAATCGATGCAAAGATTTAAAATCAGAGGGTATGACAGCGCCCTCTTAGAAAAAACCTATAAAAAGGTACTCATAATCCCCAGGGAAACACTTTTACTGCCGGAAGAAAAAAGATGTGAGTTAACTCAAATAACCAACAAATTTCGGCTGATCACAACCTTCTCTGATGATGCCAATTATCTAAGACAAATATTAACCAAAAATTGGCACATATTGCAAACTGACCCTGGTATAGGTAAAGATGTACCACAACGTCCACTGATCACATTCCGCAAGCTGAGATCCTTTAGGGATAAAATGGTTCAAAGTCATCTCATGCCACCCAAATCTAAGAACATTGGTACTCTAAGAGAAATGAAAGGTTTTTTCCCTTGTGGAAAATGAAAAGCGTGCGAAAACAGCCAGAGAGTACTTAATTACAGCATACCGGGCCTTTCTAGGCGTAGAGAAATCAAAAAATTCATTACTTGCACGACCCCCTACGTAGTATATTGTCTGTCATGCCCTTGTGGCTTAAAGTACATAAGCAGAACAATAAATAGTGTGAAACTACGTATCGTAGAGCATCAACATGCAATTACTAACAAAGACGGAGCATATCCCGTTGCCCGGCACTTTGCTAAAATGCACCAGAGTAATAGGGATCTATTACAATATTGGGGGCTCGATCATGAACCTCCACAATCGAGAGGTGGTGATATATTTCTCAAGCTGCGTAGATTAGAGTCACTCTATATCATCGATTTAGAAACCAAGACCCCACAAGGGATGAACATTGGGGAGGAATTAACAGCACATTTGGAGAAATAGGATTGTGACGATCTTTGATGTATAACTGATGTTGATCCATATTATGCATCTAATCTCGTTATTGAACACATGATCAATTGCTGTAACTTTGATTATTGTAATTCTGTAATTTTGTAATTAGTTATTTAATTTTATGATTTGGGCTGATTTACCTTGCCAGGTTGCTGACACGAATGTAAACAATGCTGATGACAGACTGTGATACCTGAATTTCCGGCAATTATTATGCACCATATTTTATTCACTTACTGGGCCACACATTTTTTCTTGCATGCAAAGTGATAGCTGGTACCGTGCCGATACACGGCAAAATTGTTGTCAATAATACCGGCTCATGGCGGCGCAATTGCCGATACATGGCGAGATTTTGCTTTCTGTAAGAATTGCG